>NC_138537.1:90309362-91546862 GCF_964234715.1 Podarcis melisellensis
AGGACAAGAAATCAGCCCTCGACAACTTCACCGGCAGAAAAAGATTTTTTTGAAAAAATCCCTAAGCCCCGGGGTCACAATTTCAGCAAAAATCTGACTTTTGGGAATTGACTCAAAAATGGTGTCAGACGGTTGCAAATGCTCCCCTGAGAGGTTTGGTGGTCGAAACAGAAGGCTTTTGATCACAGGACAAGAAATCAGCCCCCGACAACTTCACCGGCAGAAAAAAAAAATTTGTAAAAATTCCTAAGCCCCGGGGTCACAATTTCATCAAAAATCTGACTTTTGGCATTCCACTCAAAAATGGTGCCAGGCGGTTGCAAATGCTCCCCTGAGAGGTTTGGCGGTCGAAACAGAAGGCTTTTTATCACAGGACAGGAAATCAGCCCTCGACAACTTCACCGGCAGAAAAAGATTTCTTTGAAAAAATCCCTAAGCCCCGGGGTCACAATTTCATCAAAAATCTGACTTTTGGCATTCCACTCAAAAAAGGTGCCAGGCGGTTGCAAATGCTCCCCTGAGAGGTTTGGCGGTCGAAACAGAAGGCTTTTTATCACAGGACAAGAAATCAGCGCCCGACAACTTCACCGGCAGAAAATTTTTTTTTTGAAAAAATCCCTAAGCCCCGGGGTCACAATTTCATCAAAAATCTGACTTTTGGCATTCCACTCAAAAATGGTGCCAGGAAGGTTGCAAATGCTCCCCTGAGAGCTTTGGCGGTCGAAACAGAAGGCTTTTTATCACAGGACAAGAAATCAGTCCTCGACAACTTCACCGGCAGAAAAAGATTTTTTTGAAAAAATCCCTAAGCCCCGGGTTCACAATTTCATCAAAAATGGGACTTTTGGGAATTCACTCAAAAATGGTGCCAGACGGTTGCAAATGCTCCCCTGAGAGGTTTGGCGGTCGAAACAGAAGGCTTTTTATCACAGGACAAGAAATCAGCGCCCGACAACTTCACCGGCAGAAAAATTTTTTTTTGAAGAAATCCCTAAGCCCCGGGGTCACAATTTCATCAAAAATCTGACTTTTGGCATTCCACTCAAAAATGGTGCCAGGAAGGTTGCAAATGCTCCCCTGAGAGGTTTGGCGGTCGAAACAGAAGGCTTTTTATCACAGGACAAGAAATCAGCCCTCGACAACTTCACCGGCAGAAAAAGATTTCTTTGAAAAAATCCCTAAGCTCCGGGGTCACAATTTCATCAAAAATGGGACTTTGGGAATTCACTCAAAAATGGTGCCAGACCGTTGCAAATGCTCCCCTGAGAGGTTTGGCGGTCAAAACAGAAGGCTTTTTATCACAGGACAAGAAATCAGCCCCCAACAACTTCACCGGCTGAAACAATTTTTTTTTGAAAAAATCCCTAAGCGCTGGGGCCACAATTTCATCAAAAATGGGACTTCTGGGAATTCGCTCAAAAATGGTGCCAGACGGTTGCAAATGCTCCCCTGAGAGGTTTGGCAGTCGAAAGAGAAGGCTTTTTATCACAGGACAAGAAATCAGCCCCCAACAACTTCACCGGCAGAATTTTTTTTTAAAAAAAAATCCCTAAGCCCCGGGGTCACAATTTCATCAAAAATGGGACTTTTGGAAATTCACTCAAAAGTGGTGCCAGACGGCTGCAAATGCTCCCCTGAGAGGTTTGGCGGTCGAAACAGAAGGCTTTTTATCACAGGACAAGAAATCAGCCCTCGACAACTTCACCGGCAGAAAAAGATTTTTTTGAAAAAATCCCTAAGCCCCGGGGTCACAATTTCATTAAAAATGGGACTTTTGGGAATTCACTCAAAAATGCTGCCAGGCGGTTGCAAATGCTCCCCTGAGAGGTTTGGCGGTCGAAACAGAAGACTTTTTATCACAGGACAAGAAATCAGCCCTCGACAACTTCACCGGCAGAAAAAGATTTTTTTGAAAAAATCCCTAAGCCCCGGGGTCACAATTTCAGCAAAAATCTGACTTTTGGGAATTGACTCAAAAATGGTGTCAGACGGTTGCAAATGCTCCCCTTTGAGGTTTGGCGGTCGAAACAGAAGGCTTTTTATCACAGGACAAGAAATCAGCGCCCGACAACTTCACCGGCAGAAAATTTTTTTTAAAAAAAATCCCTAAGCCCCGGTGTCACCAGTTCATCAAAAATCTGACTTTTGGCATTCCACTCAAAAATGGTGCCAGGCGGTTGCAAATGCTCCCCTGAGAGGTTTGGCGGTCGAAACAGAAGGCTTTTTATCACAGGACAGGAAATCAGCCCTCGACAACTTCACCGGCAGAAAAAGATTTTTTTGAAAAAATCCCTAAGTCCCGGGGTCACAATTTCATGAAAAATGGGACTTTTGGAAATTCACTCAAAAGTGGTGCCAGACGGCTGAAAATGCTCCCCTGAGAGGTTTGGCGGTCGAAACAGAAGGCTTTTTATCACAGGACAAGAAATCAGACCTCGACAACTTCACCGGCAGAAAAAGATTTTTTTGAAAAAATCCCTAAGCCCCGGGGTCAAAATTTCAGCAAAAATCTGACTTTTGGGAATTGACTCAAAAATGGTGTCAGACGGTTGCACATGCTCCCCTGAGAGTTTTGGCGTTCGAAACAGAAGGCTTTTGATCACAGGACAAGAAATCAGCGCCCGACAACTTCACCGGCAGAAAAAAATTTTTTAAAAAAACCCTAAGCCCCGGGGTCACAACTTCATCAAAAATCTGACTTTTGGCATTCCACTCAAAAATGGTGCCAGGCGGTTGCAAATGCTCCCCTGAGAGGTTTGGCGGTCGAAACAGAAGGCTTTTTATCACAGGACAAGAAATCAGCCCTCGACAACTTCACCGGCAGAAAAACATTTTTTTGAAAAAATCCCCAAGGCCCGGGGTCACAATTTCATCAAAAATTGGACTTTTGGGAATTCGCTCAAAAATGGTGCCAGAGGGTTGCAAATGCTCCCCTGAGAGGTTTGGCGGTCGAAACAGAAGGCTTTTTATCACAGGACAAGAAATCAGCCCTCGACTACATCACCGGCAGAAAAAGATTTCTTTGAAAAAATCCCTAAGGTCACAATTTCATCAAAAATCTGACTTTTGGCATTCCACTCAAAAATGGTGCCAGGCGGTTGCAAATGCTCCCCTGAGAGGTTTGGCAGTCGAAACAGAAGGCTTTTTATCACAGGACAGGAAATCAGCCCTCGACAACTTCACCGGCAGAAAAAGATTTTTTTGAAAAAATCCCTAAGCCCCGGGGTCACAATTTCATTAAAAATGGGACTTTTGGGAATTCACTCAAAAATGCTGCCAGGCGGTTGCAAATGCTCCCCTGAGAGGTTTGGCGGTCGAAACAGAAGACTTTTTATCACAGGACAAGAAATCAGCCCTCGACAACTTCACCGGCAGAAAAAGATTTTTTTGAAAAAATCCCTAAGCCCCGGGGTCACAATTTCAGCAAAAATCTGACTTTTGGGAATTGACTCAAAAATGGTGTCAGACGGTTGCAAATGCTCCCCTTTGAGGTTGGGCGGTCGAAACAGAAGGCTTTTTATCACAGGACAAGAAATCAGCGCCCGACAACTTCACCGGCAGAAAAATTTTTTTAAAAAAAATCCCTAAGCCCCGGTGTCACCAGTTCATCAAAAATCTGACTTTTGGCATTCCACTCAAAAATGGTGCCAGGCGGTTGCAAATGCTCCCCTGAGAGGTTTGGCTGTCGAAACAGAAGGCTTTTTATCACAGGACAGGAAATCAGCCCTCGACAACTTCACCGGCAGAAAAAGATTTTTTTGAAAAAATCCCTAAGCCCCGGGGTCACAATTTCATTAAAAATGGGACTTTTTATCACAGGACAGGAAATCAGCCCTCGACAACTTCACCGGCAGAAAAAGATTTTTTTGAAAAAATCCCTAAGTCCCGGGGTCACAATTTCATGAAAAATGGGACTTTTGGAAATTCACTCAAAAGTGGTGCCAGACGGCTGAAAATGCTCCCCTGAGAGGTTTGGCGGTCGAAACAGAAGGCTTTTTATCACAGGACAAGAAATCAGACCTCGACAACTTCACCGGCAGAAAAAGATTTTTTTGAAAAAATCCCTAAGCCCCGGGGTCAAAATTTCAGCAAAAATCTGACTTTTGGGAATTGACTCAAAAATGGTGTCAGACGGTTGCACATGCTCCCCTGAGAGTTTTGGCGTTCGAAACAGAAGGCTTTTGATCACAGGACAAGAAATCAGCGCCCGACAACTTCACCGGCAGAAAAAAAATTTTTAAAAAAACCCTAAGCCCCGGGGTCACAACTTCATCAAAAATCTGACTTTTGGCATTCCACTCAAAAATGGTGCCAGGCGGTTGCAAATGCTCCCCTGAGAGGTTTGGCGGTCGAAACAGAAGGCTTTTTATCACAGGACAAGAAATCAGACCTCGACAACTTCACCGGCAGAAAAAGATTTTTTTGAAAAAATCCCTAAGCCCCGGGGTCAAAATTTCAGCAAAAATCTGACTTTTGGGAATTGACTCAAAAATGGTGTCAGACGGTTGCACATGCTCCCCTGAGAGTTTTGGCGTTCGAAACAGAAGGCTTTTGATCACAGGACAAGAAATCAGCGCCCGACAACTTCACCGGCAGAAAAAAAATTTTTAAAAAAACCCTAAGCCCCGGGGTCACAACTTCATCAAAAATGGGACTTTTGGGAATTCGCTCAAAAATGGTGCCAGAGGGTTGCAAATGCTCCCCTGAGAGGTTTGGCGGTCGAAACAGAAGGCTTTTTATCACAGGACAAGAAATCAGCCCTCGACTACATCACCGGCAGAAAAAGATTTCTTTGAAAAAATCCCTAAGGTCACAATTTCATCAAAAATCTGACTTTTGGCATTCCACTCAAAAATGGTGCCAGGCGGTTGCAAATGCTCCCCTGAGAGGTTTGGCTGTCGAAACAGAAGGCTTTTTATCACAGGACAGGAAATCAGCCCTCGACAACTTCACCGGCAGAAAAAGATTTTTTTGAAAAAATCCCTAAGCCCCGGGGTCACAATTTCATTAAAAATGGGACTTTTGGGAATTCACTCAAAAATGCTGCCAGGCGGTTGCAAATGCTCCCCTGAGAGGTTTGGCGGTCGAAACAGAAGGCTTTTGATCACAGGACAAGAAATCAGCGCCCGACAACTTCACCGGCAGAAAAATTTTTTTTAAAAAAAACCCTAAGCCCCGGGGTCACAACTTCATCAAAAATCTGACTTTTGGCATTCCACTCAAAAATGGTGCCAGGCGGTTGCAAATGCTCCCCTGAGAGGTTTGGCGGTCGAAACAGAAGGCTTTTTATCACAGGACAAGAAATCAGCCCTCGACAACTTCACCGGCAGAAAAACATTTTTTTGAAAAAATCCCCAAGGCCCGGGGTCACAATTTCATCAAAAATGGGACTTTTGGGAATTCGCTCAAAAATGGTGCCAGAGGGTTGCAAATGCTCCCCTGAGAGGTTTGGCGGTCGAAACAGAAGGCTTTTTATCACAGGACAAGAAATCAGCCCTCGACAACTTCACCGGTAGAAAATTTTTTTTGTGAAAAAATCCCTAAGCCCCGGGGTCACAATTTCATCAAAAATGGGACTTTTGGGAATTCACTCAAAAATGGTGCCAGAGGGTTGCAAATGCTCCCCTGAGAGGTTTGGCGGTCGAAACAGAAGGCTTTTTATCACAGGACAAGAAATCAGCGCCCGACAACTTCACCGGCAGAAAAAGATTTCTTTGAAAAAATCCCTAAGTCACAATTTCATCAACAATCTGACTTTTGGCATTCCACTTCACCGGCAGAAAAACATTTTTTTGAAAAAATCCCCAAGGCCCGGGGTAACAATTTCATCAAAAATCTGACTTTTGGCATTCCACTCAAAAATGGTGCCAGGCGGTTGCAAATGCTCCCCTGAGAGGTTTGGCGGTCGAAACAGAAGGCTTTTTATCACAGGACAAGAAATCAGCCCTCGACAACTTCACCGGCAGAAATTTTTTTTTTTGAAAAAATCCCTAAGCCCCGGGGTCACAATTTCATCAAAAATGGGACTTTTGGGAATTCACTCAAAAATGTTGCCAGACGGTTGCACATGTTCCCCTGAGAGGTTTCGCGGTCGAAACAGAAGGCTTTTTATCACAGGTCAAGAAATCAGCGCCCGACAACTTGACCGGCAGAAAAAAATTTTTTTGTAAAAATCCCTAAGCCCCGGGGTCACAATTTCATCAACAATCTGACTTTTGGCATTCCACTCAAAAATGGTGCCAGGCGGTTGCAAATGCTCCCCTGAGAGGTTTGGCGGTCGAAACAGAAGGCTTTTTATCACAGGACAAGAAATAAGCCCTCGACAACTTCACCGGCAGAAAAACATTTTTTTGAAAAAATCCCCAAGGCCCGGGGTAACAATTTCATAAAAAATGGGACTTTTGGGAATTCACTCAAAAGTGGTGCCAGACGGCTGCAAATGCTCCCCTGAGAGGTTTGGCGGTCGAAACAGAAGGCTTTTTATCACAGGACAAGAAATCAGCCCTCGACAACTTCACCGGCAGAAAAAGATTTCTTTGAAAAAATCCCTAAGGTCACAATTTCATCAAAAATCTGACTTTTGGCATTCCACTCAAAAATGGTGCCAGGCGGTTGAAAATGCTCCCCTGAGAGGTTTGGCGGTCGAAACAGAAGGCTTTTTATGACAGGACAGGAAATCAGCCATCGACAACTTCACCGGCAGAAAATGATTTTTTTGAAAAAATCCCTACGCCCCGGGGTCAAAATTTTATGAAAAATGGGACTTTTGGAAATTCACTCAAAAGTGGTGCCAGACGGCTGAAAATGCTCCCCTGAGAGGTTTGGCGGTCGAAACAGAAGGCTTTTGATCACAGGACAAGAAATCAGCCCCCGACAACTTCACCGGCAGAAAAAAAAAAATTTGTAAAAATTCCTAAGCCCCGGGGTCACAATTTCATCAAAAATCTGACTTTTGGCATTCCACTCAAAAATGGTGCCAGGCGGTTGCAAATGCTCCCCTGAGAGGTTTGGCGGTCGAAACAGAAGGCTTTTTATCACAGGACAGGAAATCAGCCCTCGACAACTTCACCGGCAGAAAAAGATTTCTTTGAAAAAATCCCTAAGCCCCGGGGTCACAATTTCATCAAAAATCTGACTTTTGGCATTCCACTCAAAAAAGGTGCCAGGCGGTTGCAAATGCTCCCCTGAGAGGTTTGGCGGTCGAAACAGAAGGCTTTTTATCACAGGACAGGAAATCAGCCCTCGACAACTTCACCGGCAGAAAAAGATTTTTTTAAAAAATCCCCAAGGCCCGGGGTCACAATTTCATGAAAAATGGAACTTTTGGAAATTCACTAAAAAATGGTGCCAGGCGGTTGCAAATGCTCCCCTGAGAGGTTTGGCGGTCAAAACAGAAGGCTTTTTATCGCAGGACAAGAAATCAGCCCTCGACAACTTCACCGGCAGAAAAAGATTTTTTTGAAAAAATCCCTAAGCCCCGGGGTCACAATTTCATCAAAAATGGGACTTTTGGGAATTCACTCAAAAATGGTGCCAGGCGGTTGCAAATGCTCCCCTGAGAGGTTTGGCGGTCGAAACAGAAGGCTTTTTATCACAGGACAAGAAATCAGCGCCCGAAAACTTCACCGGCAGAAAAAAAAAATTTTGTAAAAATTCCTAAGCCCCGGGGTCACAATTTCATCAAAAATCTGACTTTTGGCATTCCACTCAAAAATGGTGCCAGGCGGTTGCAAATGCTCCCCTGAGAGGTTTGGCGGTCGAAACAGAAGGCTTTTTATCACAGGACAGGAAATCAGCCCTCGACAACTTCACCGGCAGAAAAAGATTTCTTTGAAAAAATCCCTAAGCCCCGGGGTCACAATTTCATCAAAAATCTGAGTTTTGGCATTCCACTCAAAAAAGGTGCCAGGCGGTTGCAAATGCTCCCCTGAGAGGTTTGGCGGTCGAAACAGAAGGCTTTTTATCACAGGACAGGAAATCAGCCCTCGACAACTTCACCGGCAGAAAAAGATTTTTTAAAAAAATCCCCAAGGCCCGGGGTCACCATTTCATGAAAAATGGGACTTTTGGGAATTCACTCAAAAATGGTGCCAGGCGGTTGCAAATGCTCCCCTGAGAGGTTTGGCGGTCGAAACAGAAGGCTTTTTATCACAGGACAAGAAATCAGCCCTCGACAACTTCACCGGCAGAATTTTTTTTAAAAAAAAAAATCCCTAAGCCCCGGGGTCACAATTTCATCAAAAATCTAACTTTTGGCATTCCACTCAAAAATGGTGCCAGACGGTTGCACATGCTCCCCTGAGAGGTTTGGCGGTCGAAACAGAAGGCTTTTTATCACAGGACAAGAAATGAGCCCTCGACAACTTCACCGGCAGAAAAAGATTTCTTTGAAAAAATCCCTAAGGTCACAATTTCATCAAAAATCTGACTTTTGGCATTCCACTCAAAAATGGTGCCAGGCGGTTGCAAATGCTCCCCTGAGTGGTTTGGCGGTCGAAACAGAAGGCTTTTTATCACAGGACAAGAAATCAGCCCTCGACAACTTCACCGGCAGAAAAAGATTTTTTTGAAAAAATCCCTAAGCCCCGGGGGTCACAATTTCATCAAAAATGGGACTTTTGGGAATTCGCTCAAAAATGGTGCCAGACAGTTGCAAATGCTCCCCTGAGAGGTTTGGCGGTCGAAACAGAAGGCTTTTTATCACAGGACAAGAAATCAGCCCTCGACAACTTCACCGGCAGAAAAAGATTTCTTTGAAAAAATCCCGAAGGTCACAATTTCATCAAAAATCTGACTTTTGGCATTCCACTCAAAAATGGTGCCAGGCGGTTGCAAATGCTCCCCTGAGAGGTTTGGCGGTCGAAACAGAAGGCTTTTTATCACAGGACAAGAAATCAGCCCTCGACAACTTCACCGGCAGAAAAATATTTTTTTGAAAAAATCACTAAACCCCGGGGTCACAATTTCATCAAAAATGGGACTTTTGGGAATTCACTCAAAAATGGTGCCAGACGGTTGCACATGCTCCCCTGAGAGGTTTGGCGGTCGAAACAGAAGGCTTTTTATCACAGGACAAGAAATCAGCCCTCGATAACTTCACCGGCAGAAAAAGATTTCTTTGAAAAAATCCCTAAGGTCACAATTTCATCAAAAATCTGACTTTTGGCATTCCACTCAAAAATGGTGCCAGGCGGTTGCAAATGCTCCCCTGAGAGGTTTGGCGGTCGAAACAGAAGGCTTCTTATCACAGGAAAGGAAATCAGCCCTCGACAACTTCACCGGCAGAAAAAGATTTTTTTGAAAAAATCCCTATGCCCCGGGGTCACAATTTCATCAAAAATGGGACTTTTGGGAATTCACTCAAAAATGGTGCCAGGCGGTTGCAAATGCTCCCCTGAGAGGTTTGGCGGTCGAAACAGAAGGCTTTTTATCACAGGACAAGAAATCAGCGCCCGACAACTTCACCGGCAGAAAAACATTTTTTTGAAAAAATCCCCAAGGCCCCGGGTCACAATTTCATCAAAAATCTGACTTTTGGGAATTCGCTCAAAAATGGTGCCAGGCGGTTGCAAATGCTCCCCTCAGAGTTTTGGCGGTCGAAACAGAAGGCTTTTTATCACAGGACAAGAAATCAGCCCCCGACAACTTCACCGGTAGAATTTTTTTTTTTGGGAAAAAATCCCTAAGCCCCGGGGTCACAATTTCATCAAAAATGGGACTTTTGGCATACCACTCAAAAATGGTGCCAGGCGGTTGCAAATGCTCCCCTGAGAGGTTTGGCGGTCGAAACAGAAGGCTTTTTATCACAGGACAAGAAATCAGCCCTCGACAACTTCACCGGCAGAAAAAGATTTTTTTGAAAAAATCCCTAAGCCCCGGGGGTCACAATTTCATCAAAAATGGGGCTTTTGGGAATTCGCTCAAAAATGGTGCCAGACAGTTGCAAATGCTCCCCTGAGAGGTTTGGCGGTCGAAACAGAAGGCTTTTTATCACAGGACAAGAAATCAGCCCTCGACAACTTCACCGGCAGAAAAAGATTTCTTTGAAAAAATCCCGAAGGTCACAATTTCATCAAAAATCTGACTTTTGGGAATTCGCTCAAAAATGGTGCCAGACAGTTGCAAATGCTCCCCTGAGAGGTTTGGCGGTCGAAACAGAAGGCTTTTTATCACAGGACAAGAAATCAGCCCTCGACAACTTCACCGGCAGAAAAAGATTTCTTTGAAAAAATCCCGAAGGTCACAATTTCATCAAAAATCTGACTTTTGGCATTCCACTCAAAAATAGTGCCAGGCGGTTGCAAATGCTCCCCTGAGAGGTTTGGCGGTCGAAACAGAAGGCTTCTTATCACAGGAAAGGAAATCAGCCCTCGACAACTTCACCGGCAGAAAAAGATTTTTTTGAAAAAATCCCTATGCCCCGGGGTCACAATTTCATCAAAAATGGGACTTTTGGGAATTCACTCAAAAATGGTGCCAGGCGGTTGCAAATGCTCCCCTGAGAGGTTTGGCGGTCGAAACAGAAGGCTTTTTATCACAGGACAAGAAATCAGCGCCCGACAACTTCACCGGCAGAAAAACATTTTTTTGAAAAAATCCCCAAGGCCCCGGGTCACAATTTCATCAAAAATCTGACTTTTGGGAATTCGCTCAAAAATGGTGCCAGGCGGTTGCAAATGCTCCCCTCAGAGTTTTGGCGGTCGAAACAGAAGGCTTTTTATCACAGGACAAGAAATCAGCCCCCGACAACTTCACCGGTAGAATTTTTTTTTTTGGGAAAAAATCCCTAAGCCCCGGGGTCACAATTTCATCAAAAATGGGACTTTTGGCATACCACTCAAAAATGGTGCCAGGCGGTTGCAAATGCTCCCCTGAGAGGTTTGGCGGTCGAAACAGAAGGCTTTTTATCACAGGACAAGAAATCAGCCCTCGACAACTTCACCGGCAGAAAAAGATTTTTTTGAAAAAATCCCTAAGCCCCGGGGGTCACAATTTCATCAAAAATGGGGCTTTTGGGAATTCGCTCAAAAATGGTGCCAGACAGTTGCAAATGCTCCCCTGAGAGGTTTGGCGGTCGAAACAGAAGGCTTTTTATCACAGGACAAGAAATCAGCCCTCGACAACTTCACCGGCAGAAAAAGATTTCTTTGAAAAAATCCCGAAGGTCACAATTTCATCAAAAATCTGACTTTTGGGAATTCGCTCAAAAATGGTGCCAGACAGTTGCAAATGCTCCCCTGAGAGGTTTGGCGGTCGAAACAGAAGGCTTTTTATCACAGGACAAGAAATCAGCCCTCGACAACTTCACCGGCAGAAAAAGATTTCTTTGAAAAAATCCCGAAGGTCACAATTTCATCAAAAATCTGACTTTTGGCATTCCACTCAAAAATAGTGCCAGGCGGTTGCAAATGCTCCCCTGAGAGGTTTGGCGGTCGAAACAGAAGGCTTTTTATCACAGGACAAGAAATCAGCCCTCGACAACTTCACCGGCAGAAAAATATTTTTTTGAAAAAATCACTAAACCCCGGGGTCACAATTTCATCAAAAATGGGACTTTTGGGAATTCACTCAAAAATGGTGCCAGACGGTTGCACATGCTCCCCTGAGAGGTTTGGCGGTCGAAACAGAAGGCTTTTTATCACAGGACAAGAAATCAGCCCTCGATAACTTCACCGGCAGAAAAAGATTTCTTTGAAAAAATCCCTAAGGTCACAATTTCATCAAAAATCTGACTTTTGGCATTCCACTCAAAAATGGTGCCAGGCGGTTGCAAATGCTCCCCTGAGAGGTTTGGCGGTCGAAACAGAAGGCTTCTTATCACAGGAAAGGAAATCAGCCCTCGACAACTTCACCGGCAGAAAAAGATTTTTTTGAAAAAATCCCTATGCCCCGGGGTCACAATTTCATCAAAAATGGGACTTTTGGGAATTCACTCAAAAATGGTGCCAGGCGGTTGCAAATGCTCCCCTGAGAGGTTTGGCGGTCGAAACAGAAGGCTTTTTATCACAGGACAAGAAATCAGCCCTTGACAACTTCACCGGCAGAAAAAGATTTTTTTGAAAAGAGCCCTAAGCCCCGGTGGTCACAATTTCATCAAAAATGGGACTTATGGGAATTCACTCAAAAATGGTGCCAGACGGTTGCACATGCTCCCCTGAGAGGTTTGGCGGTCGAAACAGAAGGCTTTTTATCACAGGACAAGAAATCAGCCCTCGACAACTTCACCGGCAGAAAAAGATTTCTTTGAAAAAATCCCGAAGGTCACAATTTCATCAAAAATCTGACTTTTGGCATTCCACTCAAAAATAGTGCCAGGCGGTTGCAAATGCTCCCCTGAGAGGTTTGGCGGTCGAAACAGAAGGCTTTTTATCACAGGACAAGAAATCAGCCCTCGACAACTTCACCGGCAGAAAAATATTTTTTTGAAAAAATCACTAAACCCCGGGGTCTCAATTTCATCAAAAATGGGACTTTTGGGAATTCACTCAAAAATGGTGCCAGACGGTTGCACATGCTCCCCTGAGAGGTTTGGCGGTCGAAACAGAAGGCTTTTTATCACAGGACAAGAAATCAGCCCTCGATAACTTCACCGGCAGAAAAAGATTTCTTTGAAAAAATCCCTAAGGTCACAATTTCATCAAAAATCTGACTTTTGGCATTCCACTCAAAAATGGTGCCAGGCGGTTGCAAATGCTCCCCTGAGAGGTTTGGCGGTCGAAACAGAAGGCTTCTTATCACAGGAAAGGAAATCAGCCCTCGACAACTTCACCGGCAGAAAAAGATTTTTTTGAAAAAATCCCTATGCCCCGGGGTCACAATTTCATCAAAAATGGGACTTTTGGGAATTCACTCAAAAATGGTGCCAGGCGGTTGCAAATGCTCCCCTGAGAGGTTTGGCGGTCGAAACAGAAGGCTTTTTATCACAGGACAAGAAATCAGCCCTTGACAACTTCACCGGCAGAAAAAGATTTTTTTGAAAAGAGCCCTAAGCCCCGGTGGTCACAATTTCATCAAAAATGGGACTTATGGGAATTCACTCAAAAATGGTGCCAGACGGTTGCACATGCTCCCCTGAGAGGTTTGGCGGTCGAAACAGAAGGCTTTTTATCACAGGACAAGAAATCAGCCCTCGACAACTTCACCGGCAGAAAAAGATTTCTTTGAAAAAATCCCTAAGGTCACAATTTCATCAAAAATCTGACTTTTGGCATTCCACTCAAAAATGGTGCCAGGCGGTTGCAAAGGCTCCCCTGAGAGGTTTGGCGGTCGAAACAGAAGGCTTCTTATCACAGGAAAGGAAATCAGCCCTCGACAACTTCACCGGCAGAAAAAGATTTTTTTGAAAAAATCCCTATGCCCCGGGGTCACAATTTCATCAAAAATGGGACTTTTGGGAATTCACTCAAAAATGGTGCCAGGCGGTTGCAAATGCTCCCCTGAGAGGTTTGGCGGTCGAAACAGAAGGCTTTTTATCACAGGACAAGAAATCAGCCCTCGACAACTTCACCGGCAGAAAAAGATTTTTTTGAAAAGAGCCCTAAGCCCCGGTGGTCACAATTTCATCAAAAATGGGACTTTTGGGAATTCACTCAAAAATGGTGCCAGACGGTTGCACATGCTCCCCTGAGAGGTTTGGCGGTCGAAACAGAAGTCTTTTTATCACAGGACAAGAAATCAGCGCCCGACAACTTCACCAGCAGAAAAAGATTTTTTTGAAAAAAATCCCTAAGCCCCGGGGTCACAATTTCAGCAAAAATCTGACTTTTGGGATTTGACTCAAAAATGGTGTCAGACGGTTGCAAATGCTCCCCTGAGAGTTTTGGCGTTTGGAACAGAAGGCTTTTGATCACAGGACAAGAAAACAGCCCCCGACAACTTCACCGGCAGAAAATTTTTTTTGTGAAAAAATCCCTAAGCCCCGGGGTCACAATTTCATCAAAAATGGGACTTTTGGGAATTCACTCAAAAATGGTGCCAGAGGGTTGCAAATGCTCCCCTGAGAGGTTTGGCGGTCGAAACAGAAGGCTTTTTATCACAGGACAAGAAATCAGCGCCCGACAACTTCACCGGCAGAAAAAGATTTCTTTGAAAAAATCCCTAAGTCACAATTTCATCAACAATCTGACTTTTGGCATTCCACTTCACCGGCAGAAAAACATTTTTTTGAAAAAATCCCCAAGGCCCGGGGTAACAATTTCATCAAAAATCTGACTTTTGGCATTCCACTCAAAAATGGTGCCAGGCGGTTGCAAATGCTCCCCTGAGAGGTTTGGCGGTCGAAACAGAAGGCTTTTTATCACAGGACAAGAAATCAGCCCTCGACAACTTCACCGGCAGAAATTTTTTTTTTTGAAAAAATCCCTAAGCCCCGGGGTCACAATTTCATCAAAAATGGGACTTTTGGGAATTCACTCAAAAATGTTGCCAGACGGTTGCACATGTTCCCCTGAGAGGTTTCGCGGTCGAAACAGAAGGCTTTTTATCACAGGTCAAGAAATCAGCGCCCGACAACTTGACCGGCAGAAAAAAATTTTTTTGTAAAAATCCCTAAGCCCCGGGGTCACAATTTCATCAACAATCTGACTTTTGGCATTCCACTCAAAAATGGTGCCAGGCGGTTGCAAATGCTCCCCTGAGAGGTTTGGCGGTCGAAACAGAAGTCTTTTTATCACAGGACAAGAAATAAGCCCTCGACAACTTCACCGGCAGAAAAACATTTTTTTGAAAAAATCCCCAAGGCCCGGGGTAACAATTTCATAAAAAATGGGACTTTTGGGAATTCACTCAAAAGTGGTGCCAGACGGCTGCAAATGCTCCCCTGAGAGGTTTGGCGGTCGAAACAGAAGGCTTTTTATCACAGGACAAGAAATCAGCCCTCGACAACTTCACCGGCAGAAAAAGATTTCTTTGAAAAAATCCCTAAGGTCACAATTTCATCAAAAATCTGACTTTTGGCATTCCACTCAAAAATGGTGCCAGGCGGTTGAAAATGCTCCCCTGAGAGGTTTGGCGGTCGAAACAGAAGGCTTTTTATGACAGGACAGGAAATCAGCCATCGACAACTTCACCGGCAGAAAATGATTTTTTTGAAAAAATCCCTACGCCCCGGGGTCAAAATTTTATGAAAAATGGGACTTTTGGAAATTCACTCAAAAGTGGTGCCAGACGGCTGAAAATGCTCCCCTGAGAGGTTTGGCGGTCGAAACAGAAGGCTTTTGATCACAGGACAAGAAATCAGCCCCCGACAACTTCACCGGCAGAAAAAAAAAAATTTGTAAAAATTCCTAAGCCCCGGGGTCACAATTTCATCAAAAATCTGACTTTTGGGAATTCACTCAAAAATGGTGCCAGAGGGTTGCAAATGCTCCCCTGAGAGGTTTGGCGGTCGAAACAGAAGGCTTTTTATCACAGGACAGGAAATCAGCCCTCGACAACTTCACCGGCAGAAAAAGATTTTTTTGAAAAAATCCCTAAGTCCCGGGGTCACAATTTCATGAAAAATGGGACTTTTGGAAATTCACTCAAAAGTGGTGCCAGACGGCTGAAAATGCTCCCCTGAGAGGTTTGGCGGTCGAAACAGAAGGCTTTTTATCACAGGACAAGAAATCAGACCTCGACAACTTCACCGGCAGAAAAAGATTTTTTTGAAAAAATCCCTAAGCCCCGGGGTCAAAATTTCAGCAAAAATGGGACTTTTGGGAATTGACTCAAAAATGGTGTCAGACGGTTGCACATGCTCCCCTGAGAGTTTTGGCGTTCGAAACAGAAGGCTTTTGATCACAGGACAAGAAATCAGCGCCCGACAACTTCACCGGCAGAAAAAAAATTTTTAAAAAAACCCTAAGCCCCGGGGTCACAACTTCATCAAAAATCTGACTTTTGGCATTCCACTCAAAAATGGTGCCAGGCGGTTGCAAATGCTCCCCTGAGAGGTTTGGCGGTCGAAACAGAAGGCTTTTTATCACAGGACAAGAAATCAGCCCTCGACAACTTCACCGGCAGAAAAACATTTTTTTGAAAAAATCCCCAAGGCCCGGGGTCACAACTTCATCAAAAATGGGACTTTTGGGAATTCGCTCAAAAATGGTGCCAGAGGGTTGCAAATGCTCCCCTGAGAGGTTTGGCGGTCGAAACAGAAGGCTTTTTATCACAGGACAAGAAATCAGCCCTCGACTACATCACCGGCAGAAAAAGATTTCTTTGAAAAAATCCCTAAGGTCACAATTTCATCAAAAATCTGACTTTTGGCATTCCACTCAAAAATGGTGCCAGGCGGTTGCAAATACTCCCCTGAGAGGTTTGGCGGTCGAAACAGAAGGCTTTTGATCACAGGACAGGAAATCAGCCCTCGACAACTTCACCGGCAGAAAAAGATTTTTTTGAAAAAATCCCTAAGCCCCGGGGTCACAATTTCATTAAAAATGGGACTTTTGGGAATTCACTCAAAAATGCTGCCAGGCGGTTGCAAATGCTCCCCTGAGAGGTTTGGCGGTCGAAACAGAAGACTTTTTATCACAGGACAAGAAATCAGCCCTCGACAACTTCACCGGCAGAAAAAGATTTTTTTGAAAAAATCCCTAAGCCCCGGGGTCACAATTTCAGCAAAAATCTGACTTTTGGGAATTGACTCAAAAATGGTGTCAGACGGTTGCAAATGCTCCCCTTTGAGGTTTGGCGGTCGAAACAGAAGGCTTTTTATCACAGGACAAGAAATCAGCCCTCGACAACTTCACCGGCAGAAAAACATTTTTTTGAAAAAATCCCTAAGCCCCGGGGTCACAATTTCATGAATAATGGGACTTTTGGAAATTCACTCAAAAGTGGTGCCAGACGGCTGAAAATGCTCCCCTGAGAGCTTTGGCGGTCGAAACAGAAGGCTTTTTATCACAGGACAAGAAATCAGTCCTCGACTACTTCACCAGCAGAAAAAGATTTTTTTGAAAAAAATCCCTAAGCCCCGGGGTCACAATTTCAGCAAAAATCTGACTTTTGGGATTTGACTCAAAAATGGTGTCAGACGGTTGCAAATGCTCCCCTGAGAGTTTTGGCGTTTGGAACAGAAGGCTTTTGATCACAGGACAAGAAAACAGCCCCCGACAACTTCACCGGCAGAAAAAAAAATTTGTGAAAAAATCCCTAAGCCCCGGGGTCACAATTTCATCAAAAATGGGACTTTTGGGAATTCACTCAAAAATGGTGCCAGAGGGTTGCAAATGCTCCCCTGAGAGGTTTGGCGGTCGAAACAGAAGGCTTTTTATCACAGGACAAGAAATCAGCGCCCGACAACTTCACCGACAGAAAAAGATTTCTTTGAAAAAATCCCTAAGTCACAATTTCATCAACAATCTGACTTTTGGCATTCCACTTCACCGGCAGAAAAACATTTTTTTGAAAAAATCCCCAAGGCCCGGGGTAACAATTTCATCAAAAATCTGACTTTTGGCATTCCACTCAAAAATGGTGCCAGGCGGTTGCAAATGCTCCCCTGAGAGGTTTGGCGGTCGAAACAGAAGGCTTTTTATCACAGGACAAGAAATCAGCCCTCGACAACTTCACCGGCAGAAATTTTTTTTTTTGAAAAAATCCCTAAGCCCCGGGGTCACAATTTCATCAAAAATGGGACTTTTGGGAATTCACTCAAAAATGTTGCCAGACGGTTGCACATGTTCCCCTGAGAGGTTTCGCGGTCGAAACAGAAGGCTTTTTATCACAGGTCAAGAAATCAGCGCCCGACAACTTGACCGGCAGAAAAAAATTTTTTTGTAAAAATCCCTAAGCCCCGGGGTCACAATTTCATCAACAATCTGACTTTTGGCATTCCACTCAAAAATGGTGCCAGGCGGTTGCAAATGCTCCCCTGAGAGGTTTGGCGGTCGAAACAGAAGGCTTTTTATCACAGGACAAGAAATAAGCCCTCGACAACTTCACCGGCAGAAAAACATTTTTTTGAAAAAATCCCCAAGGCCCGGGGTAACAATTTCATAAAAAATGGGACTTTTGGGAATTCACTCAAAAGTGGTGCCAGACGGCTGCAAATGCTCCCCTGAGAGGTTTGGCGGTCGAAACAGAAGGCTTTTTATCACAGGACAAGAAATCAGCCCTCGACAACTTCACCGGCAGAAAAAGATTTCTTTGAAAAAATCCCTAAGGTCACAATTTCATCAAAAATCTGACTTTTGGCATTCCACTCAAAAATGGTGCCAGACGGCTGAAAATGCTCCCCTGAGAGGTTTGGCGGTCGAAACAGAAGGCTTTTGATCACAGGACAAGAAATCAGCCCCCGACAACTTCACCGGCAGAAAAAAAAAAATTTGTAAAAATTCCTAAGCCCCGGGGTCACAATTTCATCAAAAATCTGACTTTTGGCATTCCACTCAAAAATGGTGCCAGGCGGTTGCAAATGCTCCCCTGAGAGGTTTGGCGGTCGAAACAGAAGGCTTTTTATCACAGGACAGGAAATCAGCCCTCGACAACTTCACCGGCAGAAAAAGATTTCTTTGAAAAAATCCCTAAGCCCCGGGGTCACAATTTCATCAAAAATCTGACTTTTGGCATTCCACTCAAAAAAGGTGCCAGGCGGTTGCAAATGCTCCCCTGAGAGGTTTGGCGGTCGAAACAGAAGGCTTTTTATCACAGGACAGGAAATCAGCCCTCGACAACTTCACCGGCAGAAAAAGATTTTTTTTAAAAATCCCCAAGGCCCGGGGTCACAATTTCATCAAAAATCTGACTTTTGGAAATTCACTAAAAAATGGTGCCAGGCGGTTGCAAATGCTCCCCTGAGAGGTTTGGCGGTCAAAACAGAAGGCTTTTTATCGCAGGACAAGAAATCAGCCCTCGACAACTTCACCGGCAGAAAAAGATTTCTTTGAAAAAATCCCTAAGCCCCGGGGTCACAATTTCATCAAAAATGGGACTTTTGGCATTCCACTCAAAAAAGGTGCCAGGCGGTTGCAAATGCTCCCCTGAGAGGTTTGGCGGTCGAAACAGAAGGCTTTTTATCACACGACAGGAAATCAGCCCTCGACAACTTCACCGGCAGAAAAAGATTTTTTAAAAAAATCCCCAAGGCCCGGGGTCACCATTTCATGAAAAATGGGACTTTTGGGAATTCACTCAAAAATGGTGCCAGGCGGTTGCAAATGCTCCCCTGAGAGGTTTGGCGGTCGAAACAGAAGGCTTTTTATCACAGGACAAGAAATCAGCCCTCGACAACTTCACCGGCAGAATTTTTTTTTTAAAAAAAATCCCTAAGCCCCGGGGTCACAATTTCATCAAAAATCTAACTTTTGGCATTCCACTCAAAAATGGTGCCAGACGGTTGCACATGCTCCCCTGAGAGGTTTGGCGGTCGAAACAGAAGGCTTTTTATCACAGGACAAGAAATGAGCCCTCGACAACTTCACCGGCAGAAAAAGATTTCTTTGAAAAAATCCCTAAGGTCACAATTTCATCAAAAATCTGACTTTTGGCATTCCACTCAAAAATGGTGCCAGGCGGTTGCAAATGCTCCCCTGAGAGGTTTGGCGGTCGAAACAGAAGGCTTTTTATCACAGGACAAGAAATCAGCCCTCGACAACTTCACCGGCAGAAAAAGATTTCTTTGAAAAAATCCCGAAGGTCACAATTTCATCAAAAATCTGACTTTTGGCATTCCACTCAAAAATGGTGCCAGGCGGTTGCAAATGCTCCCCTGAGAGGTTTGGCGGTCGAAACAGAAGGCTTTTTATCACAGGACAAGAAATCAGCCCTCGACAACTTCACCGGCAGAAATTTTTTTTTTTGAAAAAATCCCTAAGCCCCGGGGTCACAATTTCATCAAAAATGGGACTTTTGGGAATTCACTCAAAAATGTTGCCAGACGGTTGCACATGTTCCCCTGAGAGGTTTCGCGGTCGAAACAGAAGGCTTTTTATCACAGGTCAAGAAATCAGCGCCCGACAACTTGACCGGCAGAAAAAATTTTTTTTGTAAAAATCCCTAAGCCCCGGGGTCACAATTTCATCAACAATCTGACTTTTGGCATTCCACTCAAAAATGGTGCCAGGCGGTTGCAAATGCTCCCCTGAGAGGTTTGGCGGTCGAAACAGAAGGCTTTTTATCACAGGACAAGAAATAAGCCCTCGACAACTTCACCGGCAGAAAAACATTTTTTTGAAAAAATCCCCAAGGCCCGGGGTAACAATTTCATAAAAAATGGGACTTTTGGGAATTCACTCAAAAGTGGTGCCAGACGGCTGCAAATGCTCCCCTGAGAGGTTTGGCGGTCGAAACAGAAGGCTTTTTATCACAGGACAAGAAATCAGCCCTCGACAACTTCACCGGCAGAAAAAGATTTCTTTGAAAAAATCCCTAAGGTCACAATTTCATCAAAAATCTGACTTTTGGCATTCCACTCAAAAATGGTGCCAGGCGGTTGCAAATGCTCCCCTGAGAGGTTTGGCGGTCGAAACAGAAGGCTTTTTATCACAGGACAAGAAATCAGCCCTCGACAACTTCACCGGCAGAAAAAGATTTCTTTGAAAAAATCCCGAAGGTCACAATTTCATCAAAAATCTGACTTTTGGCATTCCACTCAAAAATGGTGCCAGGCGGTTGCAAATGCTCCCCTGAGAGGTTTGGCGGTCGAAACAGAAGGCTTTTTATCACAGGACAAGAAATCAGCCCTCGACAACTTCACCGGCAGAAATTTTTTTTTTTGAAAAAATCCCTAAGCCCCGGGGTCACAATTTCATCAAAAATGGGACTTTTGGGAATTCACTCAAAAATGTTGCCAGACGGTTGCACATGTTCCCCTGAGAGGTTTCGCGGTCGAAACAGAAGGCTTTTTATCACAGGTCAAGAAATCAGCGCCCGACAACTTGACCGGCAGAAAAAATTTTTTTTGTAAAAATCCCTAAGCCCCGGGGTCACAATTTCATCAACAATCTGACTTTTGGCATTCCACTCAAAAATGGTGCCAGGCGGTTGCAAATGCTCCCCTGAGAGGTTTGGCGGTCGAAACAGAAGGCTTTTTATCACAGGACAAGAAATAAGCCCTCGACAACTTCACCGGCAGAAAAACATTTTTTTGAAAAAATCCCCAAGGCCCGGGGTAACAATTTCATAAAAAATGGGACTTTTGGGAATTCACTCAAAAGTGGTGCCAGACGGCTGCAAATGCTCCCCTGAGAGGTTTGGCGGTCGAAACAGAAGGCTTTTTATCACAGGACAAGAAATCAGCCCTCGACAACTTCACCGGCAGAAAAAGATTTCTTTGAAAAAATCCCTAAGGTCACAATTTCATCAAAAATCTGACTTTTGGCATTCCACTCAAAAATGGTGCCAGGCGGTTGAAAATGCTCCCCTGAGAGGTTTGGCGGTCGAAACAGAAGGCTTTTTATCACAGGACAGGAAATCAGCCCTCGACAACTTCACCGGCAGAAAAAGATTTCTTTGAAAAAATCCCTAAGCCCCGGGGTCACAATTTCATCAAAAATCTGACTTTTGGCATTCCACTCAAAAAAGGTGCCAGGCGGTTGCAAATGCTCCCCTGAGAGGTTTGGCGGTCGAAACAGAAGGCTTTTTATCACAGGACAGGAAATCAGCCCTCGACAACTTCACCGGCAGAAAAAGATTTTTTTAAAAAATCCCCAAGGCCCGGGGTCACAATTTCATGAAAAATGGAACTTTTGGAAATTCACTAAAAAATGGTGCCAGGCGGTTGCAAATGCTCCCCTGAGAGGTTTGGCGGTCAAAACAGAAGGCTTTTTATCGCAGGACAAGAAATCAGCCCTCGACAACTTCACCGGCAGAAAAAGATTTTTTTGAAAAAATCCCTAAGCCCCGGGGTCACAATTTCATCAAAAATGGGACTTTTGGGAATTCACTCAAAAATGGTGCCAGGCGGTTGCAAATGCTCCCCTGAGAGGTTTGGCGGTCGAAACAGAAGGCTTTTTATCACAGGACAAGAAATCAGCGCCCGACAACTTCACCGGCAGAAAAAAAAAATTTTGTAAAAATTCCTAAGCCCCGGGGTCACAATTTCATCAAAAATCTGACTTTTGGCATTCCACTCAAAAATGGTGCCAGGCGGTTGCAAATGCTCCCCTGAGAGGTTTGGCGGTCGAAACAGAAGGCTTTTTATCACAGGACAGGAAATCAGCCCTCGACAACTTCACCGGCAGAAAAAGATTTCTTTGAAAAAATCCCTAAGCCCCGGGGTCACAATTTCATCAAAAATCTGAGTTTTGGCATTCCACTCAAAAAAGGTGCCAGGCGGTTGCACATGCTCCCCTGAGAGGTTTGGCGGTCGAAACAGAAGGCTTTTTATCACAGGACAAGAAATGAGCCCTCGACAACTTCACCGGCAGAAAAAGATTTCTTTGAAAAAATCCCTAAGGTCACAATTTCATCAAAAATCTGACTTTTGGCATTCCACTCAAAAATGGTGCCAGGCGGTTGCAAATGCTCCCCTGAGAGGTTTGGCGGTCGAAACAGAAGGCTTTTTATCACAGGACAAGAAATCAGCCCTCGACAACTTCACCGGCAGAAAAAGATTTCTTTGAAAAAATCCCGAAGGTCACAATTTCATCAAAAATCTGACTTTTGGCATTCCACTCAAAAATGGTGCCAGGCGGTTGCAAATGCTCCCCTGAGAGGTTTGGCGGTCGAAACAGAAGGCTTTTTATCACAGGACAAGAAATCAGCCCTCGACAACTTCACCGGCAGAAATTTTTTTTTTTGAAAAAATCCCTAAGCCCCGGGGTCACAATTTCATCAAAAATGGGACTTTTGGGAATTCACTCAAAAATGTTGCCAGACGGTTGCACATGTTCCCCTGAGAGGTTTCGCGGTCGAAACAGAAGGCTTTTTATCACAGGTCAAGAAATCAGCGCCCGACAACTTGACCGGCAGAAAAAAATTTTTTTGTAAAAATCCCTAAGCCCCGGGGTCACAATTTCATCAACAATCTGACTTTTGGCATTCCACTCAAAAATGGTGCCAGGCGGTTGCAAATGCTCCCCTGAGAGGTTTGGCGGTCGAAACAGAAGGCTTTTTATCACAGGACAAGAAATAAGCCCTCGACAACTTCACCGGCAGAAAAACATTTTTTTGAAAAAATCCCCAAGGCCCGGGGTAACAATTTCATAAAAAATGGGACTTTTGGGAATTCACTCAAAAGTGGTGCCAGACGGCTGCAAATGCTCCCCTGAGAGGTTTGGCGGTCGAAACAGAAGGCTTTTTATCACAGGACAAGAAATCAGCCCTCGACAACTTCACCGGCAGAAAAAGATTTCTTTGAAAAAATCCCTAAGGTCACAATTTCATCAAAAATCTGACTTTTGGCATTCCACTCAAAAATGGTGCCAGGCGGTTGAAAATGCTCCCCTGAGAGGTTTGGCGGTCGAAACAGAAGGCTTTTTATCACAGGACAGGAAATCAGCCCTCGACAACTTCACCGGCAGAAAAAGATTTCTTTGAAAAAATCCCTAAGCCCCGGGGTCACAATTTCATCAAAAATCTGACTTTTGGCATTCCACTCAAAAAAGGTGCCAGGCGGTTGCAAATGCTCCCCTGAGAGGTTTGGCGGTCGAAACAGAAGGCTTTTTATCACAGGCAGGAAATCAGCCCTCGACAACTTCACCGGCAGAAAAAGATTTTTTTAAAAAATCCCCAAGGCCCGGGGTCACAATTTCATGAAAAATGGAACTTTTGGAAATTCACTAAAAAATGGTGCCAGGCGGTTGCAAATGCTCCCCTGAGAGGTTTGGCGGTCAAAACAGAAGGCTTTTTATCGCAGGACAAGAAATCAGCCCTCGACAACTTCACCGGCAGAAAAAGATTTTTTTGAAAAAATCCCTAAGCCCCGGGGTCACAATTTCATCAAAAATGGGACTTTTGGGAATTCACTCAAAAATGGTGCCAGGCGGTTGCAAATGCTCCCCTGAGAGGTTTGGCGGTCGAAACAGAAGGCTTTTTATCACAGGACAAGAAATCAGCGCCCGACAACTTCACCGGCAGAAAAAAAAAATTTTGTAAAAATTCCTAAGCCCCGGGGTCACAATTTCATCAAAAATCTGACTTTTGGCATTCCACTCAAAAATGGTGCCAGGCGGTTGCAAATGCTCCCCTGAGAGGTTTGGCGGTCGAAACAGAAGGCTTTTTATCACAGGACAGGAAATCAGCCCTCGACAACTTCACCGGCAGAAAAAGATTTCTTTGAAAAAATCCCTAAGCCCCGGGGTCACAATTTCATCAAAAATCTGAGTTTTGGCATTCCACTCAAAAAAGGTGCCAGGCGGTTGCAAATGCTCCCCTGAGAGGTTTGGCGGTCGAAACAGAAGGCTTTTTATCACACGACAGGAAATCAGCCCTCGACAACTTCACCGGCAGAAAAAGATTTTTTAAAAAAATCCCCAAGGCCCGGGGTCACCATTTCATGAAAAATGGGACTTTTGGGAATTCACTCAAAAATGGTGCCAGGCGGTTGCAAATGCTCCCCTGAGAGGTTTGGCGGTCGAAACAGAAGGCTTTTTATCACAGGACAAGAAATCAGCCCTCGACAACTTCACCGGCAGAATTTTTTTTTAAAAAAAAATCCCTAAGCCCCGGGGTCACAATTTCATCAAAAATCTAACTTTTGGCATTCCACTCAAAAATGGTGCCAGACGGTTGCACATGCTCCCCTGAGAGGTTTGGCGGTCGAAACAGAAGGCTTTTTATCACAGGACAAGAAATGAGCCCTCGACAACTTCACCGGCAGAAAAAGATTTCTTTGAAAAAATCCCTAAGGTCACAATTTCATCAAAAATCTGACTTTTGGCATTCCACTCAAAAATGGTGCCAGGCGGTTGCAAATGCTCCCCTGAGAGGTTTGGCGGTCGAAACAGAAGGCTTTTTATCACAGGACAAGAAATCAGCCCTCGACAACTTCACCGGCAGAAAAAGATTTTTTTGAAAAAATCCCTAAGCCCCGGGGGTCACAATTTCATCAAAAATGGGACTTTTGGGAATTCGCTCAAAAATGGTGCCAGACAGTTGCAAATGCTCCCCTGAGAGGTTTGGCGGTCGAAACAGAAGGCTTTTTATCACAGGACAAGAAATCAGCCCTCGACAACTTCACCGGCAGAAAAAGATTTCTTTGAAAAAATCCCGAAGGTCACAATTTCATCAAAAATCTGACTTTTGGCATTCCACTCAAAAATGGTGCCAGGCGGTTGCAAATGCTCCCCTGAGAGGTTTGGCGGTCGAAACAGAAGGCTTTTTATCACAGGACAAGAAATCAGCCCTCGACAACTTCACCGGCAGAAAAATATTTTTTTGAAAAAATCCCTAAACCCCGGGGTCACAATTTCATCAAAAATGGGACTTTTGGGAATTCACTCAAAAATGGTGCCAGACGGTTGCACATGCTCCCCTGAGAGGTTTGGCGGTCGAAACAGAAGGCTTTTTATCACAGGACAAGAAATCAGCCCTCGATAACTTCACCGGCAGAAAAAGATTTCTTTGAAAAAATCCCTAAGGTCACAATTTCATCAAAAATCTGACTTTTGGCATTCCACTCAAAAATGGTGCCAGGCGGTTGCAAATGCTCCCATGAGAGGTTTGGCGGTCGAAACAGAAGGCTTCTTATCACAGGAAAGGAAATCAGCCCTCGACAACTTCACCGGCAGAAAAAGATTTTTTTGAAAAAATCCCTATGCCCCGGGGTCACAATTTCATCAAAAATGGGACTTTTGGGAATTCACTCAAAAATGGTGCCAGGCGGTTGCAAATGCTCCCCTGAGAGGTTTGGCGGTCGAAACAGAAGGCTTTTTATCACAGGACAAGAAATCAGCCCTCGACAACTTCACCGGCAGAAAAAGATTTTTTTGAAAAGAGCCCTAAGCCCCGGTGGTCACAATTTCATCAAAAATGGGACTTTTGGGAATTCACTCAAAAATGGTGCCAGACGGTTGCACATGCTCCCCTGAGAGGTTTGGCGGTCGAAACAGGAGGCTTTTTATCACAGGACAAGAAATCAGCCCTCGACAACTTCACCGGCAGAAAAAGATTTCTTTGAAAAAATCCCTAAGGTCACAATTTCATCAAAAATCTGACTTTTGGCATTCCACTCAAAAATGGTGCCAGGCGGTTGCAAAGGCTCCCCTGAGAGGTTTGGCGGTCGAAACAGAAGGCTTCTTATCACAGGAAAGGAAATCAGCCCTCGACAACTTCACCGGCAGAAAAAGATTTTTTTGAAAAAATCCCTATGCCCCGGGGTCACAATTTCATCAAAAATGGGACTTTTGGGAATTCACTCAAAAATGGTGCCAGGCGGTTGCAAATGCTCCCCTGAGAGGTTTGGCGGTCGAAACAGAAGGCTTTTTATCACAGGACAAGAAATCAGCCCTCGACAACTTCACCGGCAGAAAAAGATTTTTTTGAAAAGAGCCCTAAGCCCCGGTGGTCACAATTTCATCAAAAATGGGACTTTTGGGAATTCACTCAAAAATGGTGCCAGACGGTTGCACATGCTCCCCTGAGAGGTTTGGCGGTCGAAACAGAAGTCTTTTTATCACAGGACAAGAAATCAGCGCCCGACAACTTCACCGGCAGAAAAACATTTTTTTGAAAAAATCCCCAAGGCCCCGGGTCACAATTTCATCAAAAATCTGACTTTTGGGAATTCGCTCAAAAATGGTGCCAGGCGGTTGCAAATGCTCCCCTCAGAGTTTTGGCGGTCGAAACAGAAGGCTTTTTATCACAGGACAAGAAATCAGCCCCCAACAACTTCACCGGTAGAATTTTTTTTGGGGGGGAAAAATCCCTAAGCCCCGGGGTCACAATTTCATCAAAAATGGGACTTTTGGGAATTAACTCAAAAATGGTGCCAGACGGGTGAAAATGCTCCCCTGAGAGGTTTGGCGGTCGAAACAGATGGCTTTTTATCACAGGACAAGAAATCAGCCCCCAACAACTTCACCGGCAGAATTTTTTTGGGGGGGAAAAAATCCCTAAGCCCCGGGGTCACAACTTCATCAAAAATCTGACTTTTGGCATTCCACTCAAAAATGGTGCCAGGCGGTTGCAAATGCTCCCCTGAGAGATTTGGCGGTCGAAACAGAAGGCTTTTTATCACAGGACAAGAAATCAGCCCTCGACAACTTCACCGGCAGAAAAACATTTTTTTGAAAAAATCCCCAAGGCCCGGGTTCACAATTTCATCAAAAATGGGACTTTTGGGAATTCACTCAAAAATGGTGCCAGACGGTTGCAAATGCTCCCCTGAGAGGTTTGGCGGTCGAAACAGAAGGCTTTTTATCACAGGACAAGAAATCAGCGCCCGACAACTTCACCGGCAGAAAAATTTTTTTTTGAAAAAATCCCTAAGCCCCGGGGTCACAATTTCATCAAAAATCTGACTTTTGGCATTCCACTCAAAAATGGTGCCAGGAAGGTTGCAAATGCTCCCCTGAGAGGTTTGGCGGTCGAAACAGAAGGCTTTTTATCACAGGACAAGAAATCAGCCCTCGACAACTTCACCGGCAGAAAAAGATTTCTTTGAAAAAATCCCTAAGCCCCGGGGTCACAATTTCATCAAAAATGGGACTTTGGGAATTCACTCAAAAATGGTGCCAGACCGTTGCAAATGCTCCCCTGAGAGGTTTGGCGGTCAAAACAGAAGGCTTTTTATCACAGGACAAGAAATCAGCCCCCAACAACTTCACCGGCTGAAACAATTTTTTTTTGAAAAAATCCCTAAGCGCTGGGGCCACAATTTCATCAAAAATGGGACTTCTGGGAATTCGCTCAAAAATGGTGCCAGACGGTTGCAAATGCTCCCCTGAGAGGTTTGGCAGTCGAAAGAGAAGGCTTTTTATCACAGGACAAGAAATCAGCCCCCAACAACTTCACCGGCAGAATTTTTTTTTTAAAAAAAATCCCTAAGCCCCGGGGTCACAATTTCATCAAAAATCTGACTTTTGGCATACCACTCAAAAATGGTGCCAGGCGGTTGCAAATGCTCCCCTGAGAGGTTTGGCGGTCGAAACAGAAGGCTTTTTATCACAGGACAAGAAATCAGCCCTCGACAACTTCACCGGCAGAAAAAGATTTTTTTGAAAAAATCCCTAAGCCCCGGGGGTCACAATTTCATCAAAAATGGGACTTTTGGGAATTCGCTCAAAAATGGTGCCAGACAGTTGCAAATGCTCCCCTGAGAGGTTTGGCGGTCGAAACAGAAGGCTTTTTATCACAGGACAAGAAATCAGCCCTCGACAACTTCACCGGCAGAAAAAGATTTCTTTGAAAAAATCCCGAAGGTCACAATTTCATCAAAAATCTGACTTTTGGGAATTCGCTCAAAAATGGTGCCAGACAGTTGCAAATGCTCCCCTGAGAGGTTTGGCGGTCGAAACAGAAGGCTTTTTATCACAGGACAAGAAATCAGCCCTCGACAACTTCACCGGCAGAAAAAGATTTTTTTGAAAAAATCCCGAAGGTCACAATTTCATCAAAAATGGGACTTTTGGCATTCCACTCAAAAATGGTGCCAGGCGGTTGCAAATGCTCCCCTGAGAGGTTTGGCGGTCGAAACAGAAGGCTTTTTATCACAGGACAAGAAATCAGCCCTCGACAACTTCACCGGCAGAAAAATATTTTTTTGAAAAAATCCCTAAACCCCGGGGTCACAATTTCATCAAAAATGGGACTTTTGGGAATTCACTCAAAAATGGTGCCAGACGGTTGCACATGCTCCCCTGAGAGGTTTGGCGGTCGAAACAGAAGGCTTTTTATCACAGGACAAGAAATCAGCCCTCGATAACTTCACCGGCAGAAAAAGATTTCTTTGAAAAAATCCCTAAGGTCACAATTTCATCAAAAATCTGACTTTTGGCATTCCACTCAAAAATGGTGCCAGGCGGTTGCAAATGCTCCCCTGAGAGGTTTGGCGGTCGAAACAGAAGGCTTCTTATCACAGGAAAGGAAATCAGCCCTCGACAACTTCACCGGCAGAAAAAGATTTTTTTGAAAAAATCCCTATGCCCCGGGGTCACAATTTCATCAAAAATGGGACTTTTGGGAATTCACTCAAAAATGGTGCCAGGCGGTTGCAAATGCTCCCCTGAGAGGTTTGGCGGTCGAAACAGAAGGCTTTTTATCACAGGACAAGAAATCAGCCCTCGACAACTTCACCGGCAGAAAAAGATTTTTTTGAAAAGAGCCCTAAGCCCCGGTGGTCACAATTTCATCAAAAATGGGACTTTTGGGAATTCACTCAAAAATGGTGCCAGACGGTTGCACATGCTCCCCTGAGAGGTTTGGCGGTCGAAACAGAAGGCTTTTTATCACAGGACAAGAAATCAGCGCCCGACAACTTCACCGGCAGAAAAGCATTTTTTTGAAAAAATCCCTAAGCCCCGGGGTCACAATTTCATCAAAAATGGGACTTTTGGGAATTCGCTCAAAAATGGTGCCAGGCGGTTGCAAATGCTCCCCTCAGAGTTTTGGCGGTCGAAACAGAAGGCTTTTTATCACAGGACAAGAAATCAGCCCCCAACAACTTCACCGGTAGAATTTTTTTGGGGGGGAAAAAATCCCTATGCCCCGGGGTCACAATTTCATCAAAAATGGGACTTTTGGGAATTCACTCAAAAATGGTGCCAGACGGTTGCAAATGCTCCCCTGAGAGGTTTGGCGGTCGAAACAGAAGGCTTTTTATCACAGGACAAGAAATCAGCGCCCGACAACTTCACCGGCAGAAAATTTTTTTTTTGAAAAAATCCCTAAGCCCCGGGGTCACAATTTCATCAAAAATCTGACTTTTGGCATTCCACTCAAAAATGGTGCCAGGAAGGTTGCAAATGCTCCCCTGAGAGGTTTGGCGGTCGAAACAGAAGGCTTTTTATCACAGGACAAGAAATCAGCCCTCGACAACTTCACCGGCAGGAAAAAATCCCTAAGGTCACAATTTCATCAAAAATCTGACTTTTGGCATTCCACTCAAAAATGGTGCCAGGCGGTTTCAAATGCTCCCCTGAGAGGTTTGGCGGTCGAAACAGAAGGCTTTTTATCACAGGACAGGAAATCAGCCCTCGACAACTTCACCGGCAGAAAAAGATTTTTTTGAAAAAATCCCTAAGCCCCGGGGTCACAATTTCATCAAAAATGGGAGTTTTGGGAATTCACTCAAAAATGGTGCCAGACGGTTGCAAATGCTCCCCTGAGAGGTTTGGCGGTCGAAACAGAAGGCTTTTTATCACAGGACAAGAAATCAGTCCTCGACAACTTCACCGGCAGAAAAAGATTTTTTTGAAAAAATCCCTAAGCCCCGGGGTCACAATTTCAGCAAAAATCTGACTTTTGGGAATTGACTCAAAAATGGTGTCAGACGGTTGCACATGCTCCCCTGAGAGTTTTGGCGTTCGAAACAGAAGGCTTTTGATCACAGGACAAGAAATCAGCGCCCGACAACTTCACCGGCAGAAAAAAAATTTTTAAAAAAATCCCTAAGCCCCGGGGTCACAACTTCATCAAAAATCTGACTTTTGGCATTCCACTCAAAAATGGTGCCAGGCGGTTGCAAATGCTCCCCTGAGACGTTTGGCGGTCAAAACAGAAGGCTTTTTATCACAGGACAAGAAATCAGCCCTCGACAACTTCACCGGCAGAAATTTTTTTTTTGTGAAAAAATCCCTAAGCCCCGGGGTCACAATTTCATCAAAAATGGGACTTTAGGGAATTCACTCAAAAATGGTGCCAGAGGGTTGCAAATGCTCCCCTGAGAGGTTTGGCGGTCGAAACAGAAGGCTTTTTAACACAGGACAAGAAATCAGCCCTCGACTACATCACCGGCAGAAAAAGATTTCTTTGAAAAAATCCCTAAGCCCCGGGGTCACAATTTCATCAAAAATCTGACTTTTGGCATTCCACTCAAAAATGGTGCCAGGCGGTTGCAAATGCTCCCCTGAGAGGTTTGGCGGTCGAAACAGAAGGCTTTTTATCACAGGACAAGAAATAAGCCCTCGACAACTTCACCGGCAGAAAAACATTTTTTTGAAAAAATCCCCAAGGCCCGGGGTAACAATTTCATAAAAAATGGGACTTTTGGGAATTCACTCAAAAGTGCTGCCAGACGGCTGCAAATGCTCCCCTGAGAGGTTTGGCGGTCGAAACAGAAGGCTTTTTATCACAGGACAAGAAATCAGCCCTCGACAACTTCACCGGCAGAAAAAGATTTCTTTGAAAAAATCCCTAAGGTCACAATTTCATCAAAAATCTGACTTTTGGCATTCCACTCAAAAATGGTGCCAGGCGGTTGAAAATGCTCCCCTGAGAGGTTTGGCGGTCGAAACAGAAGGCTTTTTATGACAGGACAGGAAATCAGCCATCGACAACTTCACCGGCAGAAAATGATTTTTTTGAAAAAATCCCTACGCCCCGGGGTCAAAATTTTATGAAAAATGGGACTTTTGGAAATTCACTCAAAAGTGGTGCCAGACGGCTGAAAATGCTCCCCTGAGAGGTTTGGCGGTCGAAACAGAAGGCTTTTTATCACAGGACAAGAAATCAGCCCTCGACAACTTCACCGGCAGAAAAAGATTTTTTTGAAAAAATCCCTAAGCCCCGGGGTCACAATTTCAGCAAAAATCTGACTTTTGGGAATTGACTCAAAAATGGTGTCAGACGGTTGCAAATGCTCCCCTGAGAGGTTTGGCGGTCGAAACAGAAGGCTTTTGATCACAGGACAAGAAATCAGCCCCCGACAACTTCACCGGCAGAAAAAAAAAATTTGTAAAAATTCCTAAGCCCCGGGGTCACAATTTCATCAAAAATCTGACTTTTGGCATTCCACTCAAAAATGGTGCCAGGCGGTTGCAAATGCTCCCCTGAGAGGTTTGGCGGTCGAAACAGAAGGCTTTTTATCACAGGACAGGAAATCAGCCCTCGACAACTTCACCGGCAGAAAAAGATTTCTTTGAAAAAATCCCTAAGCCCCGGGGTCACAATTTCATCAAAAATCTGACTTTTGGCATTCCACTCAAAAAAGGTGCCAGGCGGTTGCAAATGCTCCCCTGAGAGGTTTGGCGGTCGAAACAGAAGGCTTTTTATCACAGGACAGGAAATCAGCCCTCGACAACTTCACCGGCAGAAAAAGATTTTTTTAAAAAATCCCCAAGGCCCGGGGTCACAATTTCATGAAAAATGGAACTTTTGGAAATTCACTCAAAAATGGTGCCAGGCGGTTGCAAATGCTCCCCTGAGAGGTTTGGCGGTCGAAACAGAAGGCTTTTTATCGCAGGACAAGAAATCAGCCCTCGACAACTTCACCGGCAGAAAAAGATTTCTTTGAAAAAATCCCGAAGGTCACAATTTCATCAAAAATCTGACTTTTGGCATTCCACTCAAAAATGGTGCCAGGCGGTTGCAAATGCTCCCCTGAGAGGTTTGGCGGTCGAAACAGAAGGCTTCTTATCACAGGAAAGGAAATCAGCCCTCGACAACTTCACCGGCAGAAAAAGATTTTTTTGAAAAAATCCCTATGCCCCGGGGTCACAATTTCATAAAAAATGGGACTTTTGGGAATTCACACAAAAATGGTGCCAGGCGGTTGCAAATGCTCCCCTGAGAGGTTTGGCGGTCGAAACAGAAGGCTTTTTATCACAGGACAAGAAATCAGCCCTCGACAACTTCACCGGCAGAAAAAGATTTCTTTGAAAAAATCCCTAAGGTCACAATTTCATCAACAATCTGACTTTTGGCATTCCACTCAAAAATGGTGCCAGGCGGTTGCAAATGCTCCCCTGAGAGGTTTGGCGGTCGAAACAGAAGGCTTCTTATTACAGGACAGGAAATCAGCCCTCGACAACTTCACCGGCAGAAAAAGATTTTTTTGAAAAAATCCCCAAGGCCCGGGGTCACAATTTCATGAAAAATGGGACTTTTGGAAATTCACTCAAAAGTGGTGCCAGACGGCTGAAAATGCTCCCCTGAGAGGTTTGGCGGTCGAAACAGAAGGCTTTTTATCACAGGACAAGAAATCAGCCCTCGACAACTTCACCGGTAGAAAAAGATTTTTTCAAAAAAATCCCTAAGCCCCGGGGTCACAATTTAAGCAAAAATCTGACTTTTGGGAATTGACTCAAAAATGGTGCCAGACGGTTGCAAATGCTCCCCTGAGAGGTTTGGCGGTCGAAACAGAAGGCTTTTTATCACAGGACAAGAAATCAACCCCCGACAACTTTACCGGCAGAATTTTTTTTAAAAAAAAAAATCCCTAAGCCCCGGGGTCACAATTTCATCAAAAATCTGACTTTTGGCATTCCACTCAAAAATGGTGCCAGGCGGTTGCAAATGCTCCCCTGAGAGGTTTGGCGGTCGAAACAGAAGGCTTTTGATCACAGGACAAGAAATCAGCCCCCGACAACTTCACCGGCAGAAAAAAAAAATTTGTAAAAATTCCTAAGCCCCGGGGTCACAATTTCATCAAAAATCTGACTTTTGGCATTCCACTCAAAAATGGTGCCAGGCGGTTGCAAATGCTCCCCTGAGAGGTTTGGCGGTCGAAACAGAAGGCTTTTTATCACAGGACAGGAAATCAGCCCTCGACAACTTCACCGGCAGAAAAAGATTTCTTTGAAAAAATCCCTAAGCCCCGGGGTCACAATTTCATCAAAAATCTGACTTTTGGCATTCCACTCAAAAAAGGTGCCAGGCGGTTGCAAATGCTCCCCTGAGAGGTTTGGCGGTCGAAACAGAAGGCTTTTTATCACAGGACAGGAAATCAGCCCTCGACAACTTCACCGGCAGAAAAAGATTTTTTTAAAAAATCCCCAAGGCCCGGGGTCACAATTTCATGAAAAATGGAACTTTTGGAAATTCACTCAAAAATGGTGCCAGGCGGTTGCAAATGCTCCCCTGAGAGGTTTGGCGGTCGAAACAGAAGGCTTTTTATCGCAGGACAAGAAATCAGCCCTCGACAACTTCACCGGCAGAAAAAGATTTCTTTGAAAAAATCCCGAAGGTCACAATTTCATCAAAAATCTGACTTTTGGCATTCCACTCAAAAATGGTGCCAGGCGGTTGCAAATGCTCCCCTGAGAGGTTTGGCGGTCGAAACAGAAGGCTTCTTATCACAGGAAAGGAAATCAGCCCTCGACAACTTCACCGGCAGAAAAAGATTTTTTTGAAAAAATCCCTATGCCCCGGGGTCACAATTTCATAAAAAATGGGACTTTTGGGAATTCACACAAAAATGGTGCCAGGCGGTTGCAAATGCTCCCCTGAGAGGTTTGGCGGTCGAAACAGAAGGCTTTTTATCACAGGACAAGAAATCAGCCCTCGACAACTTCACCGGCAGAAAAAGATTTCTTTGAAAAAATCCCTAAGGTCACAATTTCATCAACAATCTGACTTTTGGCATTCCACTCAAAAATGGTGCCAGGCGGTTGCAAATGCTCCCCTGAGAGGTTTGGCGGTCGAAACAGAAGGCTTCTTATTACAGGACAGGAAATCAGCCCTCGACAACTTCACCGGCAGAAAAAGATTTTTTTGAAAAAATCCCCAAGGCCCGGGGTCACAATTTCATGAAAAATGGGACTTTTGGAAATTCACTCAAAAGTGGTGCCAGACGGCTGAAAATGCTCCCCTGAGAGGTTTGGCGGTCGAAACAGAAGGCTTTTTATCACAGGACAAGAAATCAGCCCTCGACAACTTCACCGGTAGAAAAAGATTTTTTCAAAAAAATCCCTAAGCCCCGGGGTCACAATTTAAGCAAAAATCTGACTTTTGGGAATTGACTCAAAAATGGTGCCAGACGGTTGCAAATGCTCCCCTGAGAGGTTTGGCGGTCGAAACAGAAGGCTTTTTATCACAGGACAAGAAATCAGCCCCCGACAACTTTACCGGCAGAATTTTTTTTTAAAAAAAAAATCCCTAAGCCCCGGGGTCACAATTTCATCAAAAATCTGACTTTTGGCATTCCACTCAAAAATGGTGCCAGGCGGTTGCAAATGCTCCCCTGAGAGGTTTGGCGGTCGAAACAGAAGGCTTCTTATCACAGGAAAGGAAATCAGCCCTCGACAACTTCACCGGCAGAAAAAGATTTTTTTGAAAAAATCCCTATGCCCCGGGGTCACAATTTCATCAAAAATGGGACTTTTGGGAATTCACACAAAAATGGTGCCAGGCGGTTGCAAATGCTCCCCTGAGAGGTTTGGCGGTTGAAACAGAAGGCTTTTTATCACAGGACAAGAAATCAGCCCTCGACAACTTCACCGGCAGAAAAAGATTTTTTTGAAAAGAGCCCCAAGCCCCGGTGGTCACAATTTCATCAAAAATGGGACTTTTGGGAATTCACTCAAAAATGGTGCCAGACGGTTGCACATGCTCCCCTGAGAGGTTTGGCGGTCGAAACAGAAGGCTTTTTATCACAGGACAAGAAATCAGCCCTCGACAACTTCACCGGCAGAAAAAGATTTCTTTGAAAAAATCCCTAAGGTCACAATTTCATCAAAAATCTGACTTTTGGCATTCCACTCAAAAATGGTGCCAGGCGGTTGCAAATGCTCCCCTGAGAGGTTTGGCGGTCGAAACAGAAGGCTTCTTATCACAGGACAGGAAATCAGCCCTCGACAACTTCACCGGCAGAAAAAGATTTTTTTGAAAAAATCCCCAAGGCCCGGGGTCACAATTTCATGAAAAATGGGACTTTTGGAAATTCACTCAAAAGTGGTGCCAGACGGCTGAAAATGCTCCCCTGAGAGGTTTGGCGGTCGAAACAGAAGGCTTTTTATCACAGGACAAGAAATCAGCCCTCGACAACTTCACCGGTAGAAAAAGATTTTTTCAAAAAAATCCCTAAGCCCCGGGGTCACAATTTAAGCAAAAATCTGACTTTTGGGAATTGACTCAAAAATGGTGCCAGACGGTTGCAAATGCTCCCCTGAGAGGTTTGGCGGTCGAAACAGAAGGCTTTTTATCACAGGACAAGAAATCAGCCCCCGACAACTTTACCGGCAGAATTTTTTTTAAAAAAAAAAATCCCTAAGCCCCGGGGTCACAATTTCATCAAAAATCTGACTTTTGGCATTCCACTCAAAAATGGTGCCAGGCGGTTGCAAATGCTCCCCTGAGAGGTTTGGCGGTCGAAACAGAAGGCTTCTTATCACAGGAAAGGAAATCAGCCCTCGACAACTTCACCGGCAGAAAAAGATTTTTTTGAAAAAATCCCTATGCCCCGGGGTCACAATTTCATCAAAAATGGGACTTTTGGGAATTCACACAAAAATGGTGCCAGGCGGTTGCAAATGCTCCCCTGAGAGGTTTGGCGGTCGAAACAGAAGGCTTTTTATCACAGGACAAGAAATCAGCCCTCGACAACTTCACCGGCAGAAAAAGATTTCTTTGAAAAAATCCCTAAGGTCACAATTTCATCAAAAATCTGACTTTTGGCATTCCACTCAAAAATGGTGCCAGGCGGTTGCAAATGCTCCCCTGAGAGGTTTGGCGGTCGAAACAGAAGGCTTCTTATCACAGGAAAGGAAATCAGCCCTCGACAACTTCACCGGCAGAAAAAGATTTTTTTGAAAAAATCCCTATGCCCCGGGGTCACAATTTCATCAAAAATGGGACTTTTGGGAATTGACTCAAAAATGGTGCCAGGCGGTTGCAAATGCTCCCCTGAGAGGTTTGGCGGTCGAAACAGAAGGCTTTTTATCACAGGACAAGAAATCAGCCCTCGACAACTTCACCGGCAGAAAAAGATTTTTTTGAAAAGAGCCCTATGCCCCGGTGGTCACAATTTCATCAAAAATGGGACTTTTGGGAATTCACTCAAAAATGGTGCCAGACGGTTGCACATGCTCCCCTGAGAAGTTTGGCGGTCGAAACAGAAGTCTTTTTATCACAGGACAAGAAATCAGCGCCCGACAACTTCACCGGCAGAAAAACATTTTTTTGAAAAAATCCCCAAGGCCCGGGGTCACAATTTCATCAAAAATCTGACTTTTGGGAATTCGCTCAAAAATGGTGCCAGGCGGTTGCAAATGCTCCCCTGAGAGATTTGGCGGTCGAAACAGAAGGCTTCTTATCACAGGACAGGAAATCAGCCCTCGACAACTTCACCGGCAGAAAAAGATTTTTTTGAAAAAATCCCCAAGGCCCGGGGTCACAATTTCATCAAAAATGGGACTTTTGGAAATTCACTCAAAAGTGGTGCCAGACGGCTGAAAATGCTCCCCTGAGAGGTTTGGCGGTCGAAACAGAAGGCTTTTTATCACAGGACAAGAAATCAGCCCTCGACAACTTCACCGGTAGAAAAAGATTTTTTCAAAAAAATCCCTAAGCCCCGGGGTCACAATTTAAGCAAAAATCTGACTTTTGGGAATTGACTCAAAAATGGTGCCAGACGGTTGCAAATGCTCCCCTGAGAGGTTTGGCGGTCGAAACAGAAGGCTTTTTATCACAGGACAAGAAATCAGCCCCCGACAACTTTACCGGCAGAATTTTTTTTAAAAAAAAAAAATCCCTAAGCCCCGGGGTCACAATTTCATCAAAAATCTGACTTTTGGCATTCCACTCAAAAATGGTGCCAGGCGGTTGCAAATGCTCCCCTGAGAGGTTTGGCGGTCGAAACAGAAAGCTGTTTATCACAGGACAAGAAATCAGCGCCCGACAACTTCACCGGCAGAAAAATATTTTTTTGAAAAAATCCCTAAGCCCCGGGGGTCACAATTTCATCAAAAATGGGACTTTTGGGAATTCACTCAAAAATGGTGCCAGGCGGTTGCAAATGCTCCCCTGAGAGGTTTGGCGGTCGAAACAGAAGGCTTTTTATCACAGGACAAGAAATCAGCCCTCGACAACTTCACCGGCAGAAAAAGATTTCTTTGAAAAAATCCCTAAGGTCACAATTTCATCAAAAATCTGACTTTTGGCATTCCACTCAAAAATGGTGCCAGGCGGTTGCAAATGCTCCCCTGAGAGGTTTGGCGGTCGAAACAGAAGGCTTTTTATCACAGGACAGGAAATCAGCCATCGACAACTTCACCGGCAGAAAAAGATTTTTTTGAAAAAATCCCTACGCCCCGGGGTCAAAATTTTATGAAAAATGGGACTTTTGGAAATTCACTCAAAAGTGGTGCCAGACGGCTGAAAATGCTCCCCTGAGAGGTTTGGCGGTCGAAACAGAAGGCTTTTTATCACAGGACAGGAAATCAGCCATCGACAACTTCAGCGGCAGAAAAAGATTTTTTTGAAAAAATCCCTAAGCCCTGGGGTCACAATTTCATCAAAAATGGGACTTTTGGGAATTCACTCAAGAATGGTGCCAGACGGTTGCAAATGCTCCCCTGAGAGTTTTGGGGTTCGAAACAGAAGGCTTTTGATCACAGGACAAGAAATCAGCCCCCGACAACTTCACCGGCAGAAAATTTTTTTTTTGAAAAAATCCCTAAGCCCCGGGGTCACAATTTCATCGAAATGGGACTTTTGGGAATTCACTCAAAAATGGTGCCAGAGGGTTGCAAATGCTCCCCTGAGAGGTTTGGCGGTCGAAACAGAAGGCTTTTTATCACAGGACAAGAAATCAGCGTCCGACAACTTCACCGGCAGAAAAAAAAATTTTTGTAAAAATTCCTAAGCCCCGGGGTCACAATTTCATCAAAAATCTGACTTTTGGCATTCCACTCAAAAATGGTGCCAGGCGGTTGCAAATGCTCCCCTGAGAGGTTTGGCGGTCGAAACAGAAGGCTTTTTATCACAGGACAGGAAATCAGCCATCGACAACTTCACCGGCAGAAAAAGATTTCTTTGAAAAAATCCCTAAGCCCCGGGGTCACAATTTCATCAAAAATCTGACTTTTGGCATTCCACTCAAAAAAGGTGCCAGGCGGTTGCAAATGCTCCCCTGAGAGGTTTGGCGATCGAAACAGAAGGCTTTTTATCACAGGACAGGAAATCAGCCCTCGACAACTTCACCGGCAGAAAAAGATTTTTTTAAAAAATCCCCAAGGCCCGGGGTCACAATTTCATGAAAAATGGAACTTTTGGAAATTCACTCAAAAATGGTGCCAGACGGCTGAAAATGCTCCCCTGAGAGGTTTGGCGGTCGAAACAGAAGGCTTTTTATCACAGGACAAGAAATCAGCCCTCGACAACTTCACCGGTAGAAAAAGATTTTTTCAAAAAAATCCCTAAGCCCCGGGGTCACAATTTCATCAAAAATGGGACTTTTGGGAATTCACTCAAAAATGGTGCCAGGCGGTTGCAAATGCTCCCCTGAGAGGTTTGGCGGTCGAAACAGAAGGCTTTTTATCACAGGACAAGAAATCAGCCCTCGACAACTTCACCGGCAGAAAAAGATTTTTTTGAAAAAATCCCTAAGCCCCGGGGTCACAATTTCATCAAAAATGGGACTTTTGGAAATTCACTCAAAAGTGGTGCCAGACGGCTGAAAATGCTCCCCTGAGAGGTTTGGCGGTCGAAACAGAAGGCTTTTTATCACAGGACAAGAAATCAGCCCTCGACAACTTCACCGGTAGAAAAAGATTTTTTCAAAAAAATCCCTAAGCCCCGGGGTCACAATTTAAGCAAAAATCTGACTTTTGGGAATTGACTCAAAAATGGTGCCAGACGGTTGCAAATGCTCCCCTGAGAGGTTTGGCGGTCGAAACAGAAGGCTTTTTATCACAGGACAAGAAATCAGCCCCCGACAACTTTACCGGCAGAATTTTTTTTAAAAAAAAAAATCCCTAAGCCCCGGGGTCACAATTTCATCAAAAATCTGACTTTTGGCATTCCACTCAAAAATGGTGCCAGGCGGTTGCAAATGCTCCCCTGAGAGGTTTGGCGGTCGAAACAGAAAGCTGTTTATCACAGGACAAGAAATCAGCGCCCGACAACTTCACCGGCAGAAAAATATTTTTTTGAAAAAATCCCTAAGCCCCGGGGGTCACAATTTCATCAAAAATGGGACTTTTGGGAATTCACTCAAAAATGGTGCCAGGCGGTTGCAAATGCTCCCCTGAGAGGTTTGGCGGTCGAAACAGAAGGCTTTTTATCACAGGACAAGAAATCAGCCCTCGACAACTTCACCGGCAGAAAAAGATTTCTTTGAAAAAATCCCTAAGGTCACAATTTCATCAAAAATCTGACTTTTGGCATTCCACTCAAAAATGGTGCCAGGCGGTTGCAAATGCTCCCCTGAGAGGTTTGGCGGTCGAAACAGAAGGCTTTTTATCACAGGACAGGAAATCAGCCATCGACAACTTCACCGGCAGAAAAAGATTTTTTTGAAAAAATCCCTACGCCCCGGGGTCAAAATTTTATGAAAAATGGGACTTTTGGAAATTCACTCAAAAGTGGTGCCAGACGGCTGAAAATGCTCCCCTGAGAGGTTTGGCGGTCGAAACAGAAGGCTTTTTATCACAGGACAGGAAATCAGCCATCGACAACTTCAGCGGCAGAAAAAGATTTTTTTGAAAAAATCCCTAAGCCCTGGGGTCACAATTTCATCAAAAATGGGACTTTTGGGAATTCACTCAAGAATGGTGCCAGACGGTTGCAAATGCTCCCCTGAGAGTTTTGGGGTTCGAAACAGAAGGCTTTTGATCACAGGACAAGAAATCAGCCCCCGACAACTTCACCGGCAGAAAATTTTTTTTTTGAAAAAATCCCTAAGCCCCGGGGTCACAATTTCATCGAAATGGGACTTTTGGGAATTCACTCAAAAATGGTGCCAGAGGGTTGCAAATGCTCCCCTGAGAGGTTTGGCGGTCGAAACAGAAGGCTTTTTATCACAGGACAAGAAATCAGCGTCCGACAACTTCACCGGCAGAAAAAAAAATTTTTGTAAAAATTCCTAAGCCCCGGGGTCACAATTTCATCAAAAATCTGACTTTTGGCATTCCACTCAAAAATGGTGCCAGGCGGTTGCAAATGCTCCCCTGAGAGGTTTGGCGGTCGAAACAGAAGGCTTTTTATCACAGGACAGGAAATCAGCCATCGACAACTTCACCGGCAGAAAAAGATTTCTTTGAAAAAATCCCTAAGCCCCGGGGTCACAATTTCATCAAAAATCTGACTTTTGGCATTCCACTCAAAAAAGGTGCCAGGCGGTTGCAAATGCTCCCCTGAGAGGTTTGGCGATCGAAACAGAAGGCTTTTTATCACAGGACAGGAAATCAGCCCTCGACAACTTCACCGGCAGAAAAAGATTTTTTTAAAAAATCCCCAAGGCCCGGGGTCACAATTTCATGAAAAATGGAACTTTTGGAAATTCACTCAAAAATGGTGCCAGACGGCTGAAAATGCTCCCCTGAGAGGTTTGGCGGTCGAAACAGAAGGCTTTTTATCACAGGACAAGAAATCAGCCCTCGACAACTTCACCGGTAGAAAAAGATTTTTTCAAAAAAATCCCTAAGCCCCGGGGTCACAATTTCATCAAAAATGGGACTTTTGGGAATTCACTCAAAAATGGTGCCAGGCGGTTGCAAATGCTCCCCTGAGAGGTTTGGCGGTCGAAACAGAAGGCTTTTTATCACAGGACAAGAAATCAGCCCTCGACAACTTCACCGGCAGAAAAAGATTTTTTTGAAAAAATCCCTAAGCCCCGGGGTCACAATTTCATCAAAAATGGGACTTTTGGAAATTCACTCAAAAGTGGTGCCAGACGGCTGAAAATGCTCCCCTGAGAGGTTTGGCGGTCGAAACAGAAGGCTTTTTATCACAGGACAAGAAATCAGCCCTCGACAACTTCACCGGTAGAAAAAGATTTTTTCAAAAAAATCCCTAAGCCCCGGGGTCACAATTTAAGCAAAAATCTGACTTTTGGGAATTGACTCAAAAATGGTGCCAGACGGTTGCAAATGCTCCCCTGAGAGGTTTGGCGGTCGAAACAGAAGGCTTTTTATCACAGGACAAGAAATCAGCCCCCGACAACTTTACCGGCAGAATTTTTTTAAAAAAAAAAAAATCCCTAAGCCCCGGGGTCACAATTTCATCAAAAATCTGACTTTTGGCATTCCACTCAAAAATGGTGCCAGGCGGTTGCAAATGCTCCCCTGAGAGGTTTGGCGGTCGAAACAGAAAGCTGTTTATCACAGGACAAGAAATCAGCGCCCGACAACTTCACCGGCAGAAAAATATTTTTTTGAAAAAATCCCTAAGCCCCGGGGGTCACAATTTCATCAAAAATGGGACTTTTGGGAATTCACTCAAAAATGGTGCCAGGCGGTTGCAAATGCTCCCCTGAGAGGTTTGGCGGTCGAAACAGAAGGCTTTTTATCACAGGACAAGAAATCAGCCCTCGACAACTTCACCGGCAGAAAAAGATTTCTTTGAAAAAATCCCTAAGGTCACAATTTCATCAAAAATCTGACTTTTGGCATTCCACTCAAAAATGGTGCCAGGCGGTTGCAAATGCTCCCCTGAGAGGTTTGGCGGTCGAAACAGAAGGCTTTTTATCACAGGACAGGAAATCAGCCATCGACAACTTCACCGGCAGAAAAAGATTTTTTTGAAAAAATCCCTACGCCCCGGGGTCAAAATTTTATGAAAAATGGGACTTTTGGAAATTCACTCAAAAGTGGTGCCAGACGGCTGAAAATGCTCCCCTGAGAGGTTTGGCGGTCGAAACAGAAGGCTTTTTATCACAGGACAGGAAATCAGCCATCGACAACTTCAGCGGCAGAAAAAGATTTTTTTGAAAAAATCCCTAAGCCCTGGGGTCACAATTTCATCAAAAATGGGACTTTTGGGAATTCACTCAAGAATGGTGCCAGACGGTTGCAAATGCTCCCCTGAGAGTTTTGGGGTTCGAAACAGAAGGCTTTTGATCACAGGACAAGAAATCAGCCCCCGACAACTTCACCGGCAGAAAATTTTTTTTTTGAAAAAATCCCTAAGCCCCGGGGTCACAATTTCATCAAAAATGGGACTTTTGGGAATTCACTCAAAAATGGTGCCAGAGGGTTGCAAATGCTCCCCTGAGAGGTTTGGCGGTCGAAACAGAAGGCTTTTTATCACAGGACAAGAAATCAGCGTCCGACAACTTCACCGGCAGAAAAAAAAATTTTTGTAAAAATTCCTAAGCCCCGGGGTCACAATTTCATCAAAAATCTGACTTTTGGCATTCCACTCAAAAATGGTGCCAGGCGGTTGCAAATGCTCCCCTGAGAGGTTTGGCGGTCGAAACAGAAGGCTTTTTATCACAGGACAGGAAATCAGCCATCGACAACTTCACCGGCAGAAAAAGATTTCTTTGAAAAAATCCCTAAGCCCCGGGGTCACAATTTCATCAAAAATCTGACTTTTGGCATTCCACTCAAAAAAGGTGCCAGGCGGTTGCAAATGCTCCCCTGAGAGGTTTGGCGATCGAAACAGAAGGCTTTTTATCACAGGACAGGAAATCAGCCCTCGACAACTTCACCGGCAGAAAAAGATTTTTTTAAAAAATCCCCAAGGCCCGGGGTCACAATTTCATGAAAAATGGAACTTTTGGAAATTCACTCAAAAATGGTGCCAGACGGCTGAAAATGCTCCCCTGAGAGGTTTGGCGGTCGAAACAGAAGGCTTTTTATCACAGGACAAGAAATCAGCCCTCGACAACTTCACCGGTAGAAAAAGATTTTTTCAAAAAAATCCCTAAGCCCCGGGGTCACAATTTCATCAAAAATGGGACTTTTGGGAATTCACTCAAAAATGGTGCCAGGCGGTTGCAAATGCTCCCCTGAGAGGTTTGGCGGTCGAAACAGAAGGCTTTTTATCACAGGACAAGAAATCAGCCCTCGACAACTTCACCGGCAGAAAAAGATTTTTTTGAAAAAATCCCTAAGCCCCGGGGTCACAATTTCATCAAAAATGGGACTTTTGGCATTCCACTCAAAAATGGTGCCAGGCGGTTGAAAATGCTCCCCTGAGAGGTTTGGCGGTCGAAACAGAAGGCTTTTTATCACAGGACAGGAAATCAGCCATCGACAACTTCACCGGCAGAAAAAGATTTTTTTGAAAAAATCCCTACGCCCCGGGGTCAAAATTTTATGAAAAATGGGACTTTTGGAAATTCACTCAAAAGTGGTGCCAGACGGCTGAAAATGCTCCCCTGAGAGGTTTGGCGGTCGAAACAGAAGGCTTTTTATCGCAGGACAAGAAATCAGCCCTCGACAACTTCACCGGCAGAAAAAGATTTCTTTGAAAAAATCCCTAAGGTCACAATTTCATCAAAAATCTGAGTTTTGGCATTCCACTCAAAAATGGTGCCAGGCGGTTGCAAATGTTCCCCTGAGAGGTTTGGCGGTCGAAACAGAAGGCTTCTTATCACAGGAAAGGAAATCAGCCCTCGACAACTTCACCGGCAGAAAAAGATTTTTTTGAAAAAATCCCTATGCCCCGGGGTCACAATTTCATCAAAAATGGGACTTTTGGGAATTCACTCAAAAATGGTGCCAGGCGGTTGCAAATGCTCCCCTGAGAGGTTTTGCGGTCGAAACAGAAGGCTTTTTATCACAGGACAAGAAATCAGCCCTCGACAACTTCACCGGCAGAAAAAGATTTTTTTGAAAAGAGCCCTAAGCCCCGGGGGTCACAATTTCATCAAAAATGGGACTTTTGGGAATTCACTCAAAAATGGTGCCAGGCGGTTGCAAATGCTCCCCTGAGAGGTTTGGCGGTCGAAACAGAAGGCTTTTTATCACAGGACAAGAAATCAGCCCTCGACAACTTCACCGGCAGAAAAAGATTTCTTTGAAAAAATCCCTAAGGTCACAATTTCATGAAAAATGGAACTTTTGGAAATTCACTCAAAAATGGTGCCAGGCGGTTGCAAATGCTCCCCTGAGAGGTTTGGCGGTCGAAACAGAAGGCTTTTTATCACAGGACAGGAAATCAGCCATCGACAACTTCACCGGCAGAAAAAGATTTTTTTGAAAAAATCCCTACGCCCCGGGGTCAAAATTTTATGAAAAATGGGACTTTTGGAAATTCACTCAAAAGTGGTGCCAGACGGCTGAAAATGCTCCCCTGAGAGGTTTGGCGGTCGAAACAGAAGGCTTTTTATCACAGGACAGGAAATCAGCCATCGACAACTTCAGCGGCAGAAAAAGATTTTTTTGAAAAAATCCCTAAGCCCTGGGGTCACAATTTCATCAAAAATGGGACTTTTGGGAATTCACTCAAGAATGGTGCCAGACGGTTGCAAATGCTCCCCTGAGAGTTTTGGGGTTCGAAACAGAAGGCTTTTGATCACAGGACAAGAAATCAGCCCCCGACAACTTCACCGGCAGAAAATTTTTTTTTTGAAAAAATCCCTAAGCCCCGGGGTCACAATTTCATCAAAAATGGGACTTTTGGGAATTCACTCAAAAATGGTGCCAGAGGGTTGCAAATGCTCCCCTGAGAGGTTTGGCGGTCGAAACAGAAGGCTTTTTATCACAGGACAAGAAATCAGCGTCCGACAACTTCACCGGCAGAAAAAAAAATTTTTGTAAAAATTCCTAAGCCCCGGGCTCACAATTTCATCAAAAATCTGACTTTTGGCATTCCACTCAAAAATGGTGCCAGGCGGTTGCAAATGCTCCCCTGAGAGGTTTGGCGGTCGAAACAGAAGGCTTTTTATCACAGGACAGGAAATCAGCCCTCGACAACTTCACCGGCAGAAAAAGATCTTTTTGAAAAAATCCCTAAGCCCCGGGGTCACAATTTCATCAAAAATCTGACTTTTGGCATTCCACTCAAAAAAGGTGCCAGGCGGTTGCAAATGCTCCCCTGAGAGGTTTGGCGATCGAAACAGAAGGCTTTTTATCACAGGACAGGAAATCAGCCCTCGACAACTTCACCGGCAGAAAAAGATTTTTTTAAAAAATCCCCAAGGCCCGGGGTCACAATTTCATGAAAAATGGAACTTTTGGAAATTCACTCAAAAATGGTGCCAGACGGCTGAAAATGCTCCCCTGAGAGGTTTGGCGGTCGAAACAGAAGGCTTTTTATCACAGGACAAGAAATCAGCCCTCGACAACTTCACCGTTAGAAAAAGATTTTTTCAAAAAAATCCCTAAGCCCCGGGGTCACAATTTCATCAAAAATGGGACTTTTGGGAATTCACTCAAAAATGGTGCCAGGCGGTTGCAAATGCTCCCCTGAGAGGTTTGGCGGTCGAAACAGAAGGCTTTTTATCACAGGACAAGAAATCAGCCCTCGACAACTTCACCGGCAGAAAAAGATTTCTTTGAAAAAATCCCTAAGGTCACAATTTCATCAAAAATCTGACTTTTGGCATTCCACTCAAAAATGGTGCCAGGCGGTTGCAAATGCTCCCCTGAGAGGTTTGGCGGTCGAAACAGAAGGCTTCTTATCACAGGAAAGGAAATCAGCCCTCGACAACTTCACCGGCAGAAAAAGATTTTTTTGAAAAAATCCCTATGCCCCGGGGTCACAATTTCATCAAAAATGGGACTTTTGGGAATTCACTCAAAAATGGTGCCAGGCGGTTGCAAATGCTCCCCTGAGAGGTTTTGCGGTCGAAACAGAAGGCTTTTTATCACAGGACAAGAAATCAGCCCTCGACAACTTCACCGGCAGAAAAAGATTTTTTTGAAAAGAGCCCTAAGCCCCGGGGGTCACAATTTCATCAAAAATGGGACTTTTGGGAATTCACTCAAAAATGGTGCCAGGCGGTTGCAAATGCTCCCCTGAGAGGTTTGGCGGTCGAAACAGAAGGCTTTTTATCACAGGACAAGAAATCAGCCCTCGACAACTTCACCGGCAGAAAAAGATTTCTTTGAAAAAATCCCTAAGGTCACAATTTCATGAAAAATGGAACTTTTGGAAATTCACTCAAAAATGGTGCCAGGCGGTTGCAAATGCTCCCCTGAGAGGTTTGGCGGTCGAAACAGAAGGCTTTTTATCACAGGACAGGAAATCAGTCATCGACAACTTCACCGGCAGAAAAAGATTTTTTTGAAAAAATCCCTACGCCCCGGGGTCAAAATTTTATGAAAAATGGGACTTTTGGAAATTCACTCAAAAGTGGTGCCAGACGGCTGAAAATGCTCCCCTGAGAGGTTTGGCGGTCGAAACAGAAGGCTTTTTATCACAGGACAGGAAATCAGCCATCGACAACTTCAGCGGCAGAAAAAGATTTTTTTGAAAAAATCCCTAAGCCCTGGGGTCACAATTTCATCAAAAATGGGACTTTTGGGAATTCACTCAAGAATGGTGCCAGACGGTTGCAAATGCTCCCCTGAGAGTTTTGGGGTTCGAAACAGAAGGCTTTTGATCACAGGACAAGAAATCAGCCCCCGACAACTTCACCGGCAGAAAATTTTTTTTTTGAAAAAATCCCTAAGCCCCGGGGTCACAATTTCATCAAAAATGGGACTTTTGGGAATTCACTCAAAAATGGTGCCAGAGGGTTGCAAATGCTCCCCTGAGAGGTTTGGCGGTCGAAACAGAAGGCTTTTTATCACAGGACAAGAAATCAGCGTCCGACAACTTCACCGGCAGAAAAAAAAATTTTTGTAAAAATTCCTAAGCCCGGGCTCACAATTTCATCAAAAATCTGACTTTTGGCATTCCACTCAAAAATGGTGCCAGGCGGTTGCAAATGCTCCCCTGAGAGGTTTGGCGGTCGAAACAGAAGGCTTTTTATCACAGGACAGGAAATCAGCCCTCGACAACTTCACCGGCAGAAAAAGATCTTTTTGAAAAAATCCCTAAGCCCCGGGGTCACAATTTCATCAAAAATGGGACTTTTGGGAATTCACTCAAAAATGGTGCCAGAGGGTTGCAAATGCTCCCCTGAGAGGTTTGGCGGTCGAAACAGAAGGCTTTTTATCACAGGACAAGAAATCAGCGTCCGACAACTTCACCGGCAGAAAAAAAAATTTTTGTAAAAATTCCTAAGCCCGGGCTCACAATTTCATCAAAAATCTGACTTTTGGCATTCCACTCAAAAATGGTGCCAGGCGGTTGCAAATGCTCCCCTGAGAGGTTTGGCGGTCGAAACAGAAGGCTTTTTATCACAGGACAGGAAATCAGCCCTCGACAACTTCACCGGCAGAAAAAGATCTTTTTGAAAAAATCCCTAAGCCCCGGGGTCACAATTTCATCAAAAATCTGACTTTTGGCATTCCACTCAAAAAAGGTGCCAGGCGGTTGCAAATGCTCCCCTGAGAGGTTTGGCGATCGAAACAGAAGGCTTTTTATCACAGGACAGGAAATCAGCCCTCGACAACTTCACCGGCAGAAAAAGATTTTTTTAAAAAATCCCCAAGGCCCGGGGTCACAATTTCATGAAAAATGGAACTTTTGGAAATTCACTCAAAAATGGTGCCAGACGGCTGAAAATGCTCCCCTGAGAGGTTTGGCGGTCGAAACAGAAGGCTTTTTATCACAGGACAAGAAATCAGCCCTCGACAACTTCACCGTTAGAAAAAGATTTTTTCAAAAAAATCCCTAAGCCCCGGGGTCACAATTTCATCAAAAATGGGACTTTTGGGAATTCACTCAAAAATGGTGCCAGGCGGTTGCAAATGCTCCCCTGAGAGGTTTGGCGGTCGAAACAGAAGGCTTTTTATCACAGGACAAGAAATCAGCCCTCGACAACTTCACCGGCAGAAAAAGATTTTTTTGAAAAAATCCCTAAGCCCCGGGGTCACAATTTCATCAAAAATGGGACTTTTGGCATTCCACTCAAAAATGGTGCCAGGCGGTTGAAAATGCTCCCCTGAGAGGTTTGGCGGTCGAAACAGAAGGCTTTTTATCACAGGACAGGAAATCAGCCATCGACAACTTCACCGGCAGAAAAAGATTTTTTTGAAAAAATCCCTACGCCCCGGGGTCAAAATTTTATGAAAAATGGGACTTTTGGAAATTCACTCAAAAGTGGTGCCAGACGGCTGAAAATGCTCCCCTGAGAGGTTTGGCGGTCGAAACAGAAGGCTTTTTATCGCAGGACAAGAAATCAGCCCTCGACAACTTCACCGGCAGAAAAAGATTTCTTTGAAAAAATCCCTAAGGTCACAATTTCATCAAAAATCTGAGTTTTGGCATTCCACTCAAAAATGGTGCCAGGCGGTTGCAAATGCTCCCCTGAGAGGTTTGGCGGTCGAAACAGAAGGCTTCTTATCACAGGAAAGGAAATCAGCCCTCGACAACTTCACCGGCAGAAAAATATTTTTTTGAAAAAATCCCTAAACCCCGGGGTCACAATTTCATCAAAAATGGGACTTTTGGGAATTCACTCAAAAATGGTGCCAGACGGTTGCACATGCTCCCCTGAGAGGTTTGGCGGTCGAAACAGAAGGCTTTTTATCACAGGACAAGAAATCAGCCCTCGACAACTTCACCGGCAGAAAAAGATTTCTTTGAAAAAATCCCTAAGGTCACAATTTCATCAAAAATCTGACTTTTGGCATTCCACTCAAAAATGGTGCCAGGCGGTTGCAAATGCTCCCCTGAGAGGTTTGGCGGTCGAAACAGAAGGCTTCTTATCACAGGAAAGGAAATCAGCCCTCGACAACTTCACCGGCAGAAAAAGATTTTTTTGAAAAAATCCCTATGCCCCGGGGTCACAATTTCATCAAAAATGGGACTTTTGGGAATTCACACAAAAATGGTGCCAGGCGGTTGCAAATGCTCCCCTGAGAGGTTTTGCGGTCGAAACAGAAGGCTTTTTATCACAGGACAAGAAATCAGCCCTCGACAACTTCACCGGCAGAAAAAGATTTTTTTGAAAAGAGCCCTAAGCCCCGGTGGTCACAATTTCATCAAAAATGGGACTTTTGGGAATTCACTCAAAAATGGTGCCAGACGGTTGCACATGCTCCCCTGAGAGGTTTGGCGGTCGAAACAGAAGGCTTTTTATCACAGGACAAGAAATCAGCCCTCGACAACTTCACCGGCAGAAAAAGATTTCTTTGAAAAAATCCCTAAGGTCACAATTTCATCAAAAATCTGACTTTTGGCATTCCACTCAAAAATGGTGCCAGGCGGTTGCAAATGCTCCCCTGAGAGGTTTGGCGGTCGAAACAGAAGGCTTCTTATCACAGGACAGGAAATCAGCCCTCGACAACTTCACCAGCAGAAAAAGATTTTTTTGAAAAAATCCCCAAGGCCCGGGGTCACAATTTCATGAAAAATGGGACTTTTGGAAATTCACTCAAAAGTGGTGCCAGACGGCTGAAAATGCTCCCCTGAGAGGTTTGGCGGTCGAAACAGAAGGCTTTTTATCACAGGACAAGAAATCAGCCCTCGACAACTTCACCGGTAGAAAAAGATTTTTTCAAAAAAATCCCTAAGCCCCGGGGTCACAATTTAAGCAAAAATCTGACTTTTGGGAATTGACTCAAAAATGGTGCCAGACGGTTGCAAATGCTCCCCTGAGAGGTTTGGCGGTCGAAACAGAAGGCTTTTTATCACAGGACAAGAAATCAGCCCCCGACAACTTTACCGGCAGAATTTTTTTTAAAAAAAAAATCCCTAAGCCCCGGGGTCACAATTTCATCAAAAATCTGACTTTTGGCATTCCACTCAAAAATGGTGCCAGGCGGTTGCAAATGCTCCCCTGAGAGGTTTGGCGGTCGAAACAGAAGGCTTCTTATCACAGGAAAGGAAATCAGCCCTCGACAACTTCACCGGCAGAAAAAGATTTTTTTGAAAAAATCCCTATGCCCCGGGGTCACAATTTCATCAAAAATGGGACTTTTGGGAATTCACACAAAAATGGTGCCAGGCGGTTGCAAATGCTCCCCTGAGAGGTTTGGCGGTCGAAACAGAAGGCTTTTTATCACAGGACAAGAAATCAGCCCTCGACAACTTCACCGGCAGAAAAAGATTTCTTTGAAAAAATCCCTAAGGTCACAATTTCATCAAAAATCTGACTTTTGGCATTCCACTCAAAAATGGTGCCAGGCGGTTGCAAATGCTCCCCTGAGAGGTTTGGCGGTCGAAACAGAAGGCTTCTTATCACAGGAAAGGAAATCAGCCCTCGACAACATCACCGGCAGAAAAAGATTTTTTTGAAAAAATCCCTATGCCCCGGGGTCACAATTTCATCAAAAATGGGACTTTTGGGAATTCACTCAAAAATGGTGCCAGGCGGTTGCAAATGCTCCCCTGAGAGGTTTGGCGGTCGAAACAGAAGGCTTTTTATCACAGGACAAGAAATCAGCCCTCGACAACTTCACCGGCAGAAAAAGATTTTTTTGAAAAGAGCCCTATGCCCCGGTGGTCACAATTTCATCAAAAATGGGACTTTTGGGAATTCACTCAAAAATGGTGCCAGACGGTTGCACATGCTCCCCTGAGAAGTTTGGCGGTCGAAACAGAAGTCTTTTTATCACAGGACAAGAAATCAGCGCCCGACAACTTCACCGGCAGAAAAACATTTTTTTGAAAAAATCCCCAAGGCCCGGGGTCACAATTTCATCAAAAATCTGACTTTTGGGAATTCGCTCAAAAATGGTGCCAGGCGGTTGCAAATGCTCCCCTGAGAGATTTGGCGGTCGAAACAGAAGGCTTCTTATCACAGGACAGGAAATCAGCCCTCGACAACTTCACCGGCAGAAAAAGATTTTTTTGAAAAAATCCCCAAGGCCCGGGGTCACAATTTCATGAAAAATGGGACTTTTGGAAATTCACTCAAAAGTGGTGCCAGACGGCTGAAAATGCTCCCCTGAGAGGTTTGGCGGTCGAAACAGAAGGCTTTTTATCACAGGACAAGAAATCAGCCCTCGACAACTTCACCGGTAGAAAAAGATTTTTTCGAAAAAATCCCTAAGCCCCGGGGTCACAATTTAAGCAAAAATCTGACTTTTGGGAATTGACTCAAAAATGGTGCCAGACGGTTGCAAATGCTCCCCTGAGAGGTTTGGCGGTCGAAACAGAAGGCTTTTTATCACAGGACAAGAAATCAGCCCCCGACAACTTTACCGGCAGAATTTTTTTTTTAAAAAAAAAATCCCTAAGCCCCGGGGTCACAATTTCATCAAAAATCTGACTTTTGGCATTCCACTCAAAAATGGTGCCAGGCGGTTGCAAATGCTCCCCTGAGAGGTTTGGCGGTCGAAACAGAAAGCTGTTTATCACAGGACAAGAAATCAGCGCCCGACAACTTCACCGGCAGAAAAATATTTTTTTGAAAAAATCCCTAAGCCCCGGGGGTCACAATTTCATCAAAAATGGGACTTTTGGGAATTCACTCAAAAATGGTGCCAGGCGGTTGCAAATGCTCCCCTGAGAGGTTTGGCGGTCGAAACAGAAGGCTTTTTATCACAGGACAAGAAATCAGCCCTCGACAACTTCACCGGCAGAAAAAGATTTCTTTGAAAAAATCCCTAAGGTCACAATTTCATCAAAAATCTGACTTTTGGCATTCCACTCAAAAATGGTGCCAGGCGGTTGCAAATGCTCCCCTGAGAGGTTTGGCGGTCGAAACAGAAGGCTTTTTATCACAGGACAGGAAATCAGCCATCGACAACTTCACCGGCAGAAAAAGATTTTTTTGAAAAAATCCCTACGCCCCGGGGTCAAAATTTTATGAAAAATGGGACTTTTGGAAATTCACTCAAAAGTGGTGCCAGACGGCTGAAAATGCTCCCCTGAGAGGTTTGGCGGTCGAAACAGAAGGCTTTTTATCACAGGACAGGAAATCAGCCATCGACAACTTCAGCGGCAGAAAAAGATTTTTTTGAAAAAATCCCTAAGCCCTGGGGTCACAATTTCATCAAAAATGGGACTTTTGGGAATTCACTCAAGAATGGTGCCAGACGGTTGCAAATGCTCCCCTGAGAGTTTTGGGGTTCGAAACAGAAGGCTTTTGATCACAGGACAAGAAATCAGCCCCCGACAACTTCACCGGCAGAAATTTTTTTTTTTGAAAAAATCCCTAAGCCCCGGGGTCACAATTTCATCAAAAATGGGACTTTTGGGAATTCACTCAAAAATGGTGCCAGAGGGTTGCAAATGCTCCCCTGAGAGGTTTGGCGGTCGAAACAGAAGGCTTTTTATCACAGGACAAGAAATCAGCGTCCGACAACTTCACCGGCAGAAAAAAAATTTTTTGTAAAAATTCCTAAGCCCCGGGGTCACAATTTCATCAAAAATCTGACTTTTGGCATTCCACTCAAAAATGGTGCCAGGCGGTTGCAAATGCTCCCCTGAGAGGTTTGGCGGTCGAAACAGAAGGCTTTTTATCACAGGACAGGAAATCAGCCATCGACAACTTCACCGGCAGAAAAAGATTTTTTTGAAAAAATCCCTACGCCCCGGGGTCAAAATTTTATGAAAAATGGGACTTTTGGAAATTCACTCAAAAGTGGTGCCAGACGGCTGAAAATGCTCCCCTGAGAGGTTTGGCGGTCGAAACAGAAGGCTTTTTATCACAGGACAGGAAATCAGCCATCGACAACTTCAGCGGCAGAAAAAGATTTTTTTGAAAAAATCCCTAAGCCCTGGGGTCACAATTTCATCAAAAATGGGACTTTTGGGAATTCACTCAAGAATGGTGCCAGACGGTTGCAAATGCTCCCCTGAGAGTTTTGGGGTTCGAAACAGAAGGCTTTTGATCACAGGACAAGAAATCAGCCCCCGACAACTTCACCAGCAGAAAATTTTTTTTTTGAAAAAATCCCTAAGCCCCGGGGTCACAATTTCATCAAAAATGGGACTTTTGGGAATTCACTCAAAAATGGTGCCAGAGGGTTGCAAATGCTCCCCTGAGAGGTTTGGCGGTCGAAACAGAAGGCTTTTTATCACAGGACAAGAAATCAGCGTCCGACAACTTCACCGGCAGAAAAAAAATTTTTTGTAAAAATTCCTAAGCCCCGGGGTCACAATTTCATCAAAAATCTGACTTTTGGCATTCCACTCAAAAATGGTGCCAGGCGGTTGCAAATGCTCCCCTGAGAGGTTTGGCGGTCGAAACAGAAGGCTTTTTATCACAGGACAGGAAATCAGCCCTCGACAACTTCACCGGCAGAAAAAGATTTCTTTGAAAAAATCCCTAAGCCCCGGGGTCACAATTTCATCAAAAATCTGACTTTTGGCATTCCACTCAAAAAAGGTGCCAGGCGGTTGCAAATGCTCCCCTGAGAGGTTTGGCGATCGAAACAGAAGGCTTTTTATCACAGGACAGGAAATCAGCCCTCGACAACTTCACCGGCAGAAAAAGATTTTTTTAAAAAATCCCCAAGGCCCGGGGTCACAATTTCATGAAAAATGGAACTTTTGGAAATTCACTCAAAAATGGTGCCAGACGGCTGAAAATGCTCCCCTGAGAGGTTTGGCGGTCGAAACAGAAGGCTTTTTATCACAGGACAAGAAATCAGCCCTCGACAACTTCACCGGTAGAAAAAGATTTTTTCAAAAAAATCCCTAAGCCCCGGGGTCACAATTTCATCAAAAATGGGACTTTTGGGAATTCACTCAAAAATGGTGCCAGGCGGTTGCAAATGCTCCCCTGAGAGGTTTGGCGGTCGAAACAGAAGGCTTTTTATCACAGGACAAGAAATCAGCCCTCGACAACTTCACCGGCAGAAAAAGATTTTTTTGAAAAAATCCCTAAGCCCCGGGGTCACAATTTCATCAAAAATGGGACTTTTGGCATTCCACTCAAAAATGGTGCCAGGCGGTTGAAAATGCTCCCCTGAGAGGTTTGGCGGTCGAAACAGAAGGCTTTTTATCACAGGACAGGAAATCAGCCATCGACAACTTCACCGGCAGAAAAAGATTTTTTTGAAAAAATCCCTACGCCCCGGGGTCAAAATTTTATGAAAAATGGGACTTTTGGAAATTCACTCAAAAGTGGTGCCAGACGGCTGAAAATGCTCCCCTGAGAGGTTTGGCGGTCGAAACAGAAGGCTTTTTATCGCAGGACAAGAAATCAGCCCTCGACAACTTCACCGGCAGAAAAAGATTTCTTTGAAAAAATCCCTAAGGTCACAATTTCATCAAAAATCTGAGTTTTGGCATTCCACTCAAAAATGGTGCCAGGCGGTTGCAAATGCTCCCCTGAGAGGTTTGGCGGTCGAAACAGAAGGCTTCTTATCACAGGAAAGGAAATCAGCCCTCGACAACTTCACCGGCAGAAAAAGATTTTTTTGAAAAAATCCCTATGCCCCGGGGTCACAATTTCATCAAAAATGGGACTTTTGGGAATTCACTCAAAAATGGTGCCAGGCGGTTGCAAATGCTCCCCTGAGAGGTTTTGCGGTCGAAACAGAAGGCTTTTTATCACAGGACAAGAAATCAGCCCTCGACAACTTCACCGGCAGAAAAAGATTTTTTTGAAAAGAGCCCTAAGCCCCGGGGGTCACAATTTCATCAAAAATGGGACTTTTGGGAATTCACTCAAAAATGGTGCCAGGCGGTTGCAAATGCTCCCCTGAGAGGTTTGGCGGTCGAAACAGAAGGCTTTTTATCACAGGACAAGAAATCAGCCCTCGACAACTTCACCGGCAGAAAAAGATTTCTTTGAAAAAATCCCTAAGGTCACAATTTCATGAAAAATGGAACTTTTGGAAATTCACTCAAAAATGGTGCCAGGCGGTTGCAAATGCTCCCCTGAGAGGTTTGGCGGTCGAAACAGAAGGCTTTTTATCACAGGACAGGAAATCAGCCATCGACAACTTCACCGGCAGAAAAAGATTTTTTTGAAAAAATCCCTACGCCCCGGGGTCAAAATTTTATGAAAAATGGGACTTTTGGAAATTCACTCAAAAGTGGTGCCAGACGGCTGAAAATGCTCCCCTGAGAGGTTTGGCGGTCGAAACAGAAGGCTTTTTATCACAGGACAGGAAATCAGCCATCGACAACTTCAGCGGCAGAAAAAGATTTTTTTGAAAAAATCCCTAAGCCCTGGGGTCACAATTTCATCAAAAATGGGACTTTTGGGAATTCACTCAAGAATGGTGCCAGACGGTTGCAAATGCTCCCCTGAGAGTTTTGGGGTTCGAAACAGAAGGCTTTTGATCACAGGACAAGAAATCAGCCCCCGACAACTTCACCGGCAGAAAATTTTTTTTTTGAAAAAATCCCTAAGCCCCGGGGTCACAATTTCATCAAAAATGGGACTTTTGGGAATTCACTCAAAAATGGTGCCAGAGGGTTGCAAATGCTCCCCTGAGAGGTTTGGCGGTCGAAACAGAAGGCTTTTTATCACAGGACAAGAAATCAGCGTCCGACAACTTCACCGGCAGAAAAAAAAATTTTTGTAAAAATTCCTAAGCCCCGGGCTCACAATTTCATCAAAAATCTGACTTTTGGCATTCCACTCAAAAATGGTGCCAGGCGGTTGCAAATGCTCCCCTGAGAGGTTTGGCGGTCGAAACAGAAGGCTTTTTATCACAGGACAGGAAATCAGCCCTCGACAACTTCACCGGCAGAAAAAGATCTTTTTGAAAAAATCCCTAAGCCCCGGGGTCACAATTTCATCAAAAATCTGACTTTTGGCATTCCACTCAAAAAAGGTGCCAGGCGGTTGCAAATGCTCCCCTGAGAGGTTTGGCGATCGAAACAGAAGGCTTTTTATCACAGGACAGGAAATCAGCCCTCGACAACTTCACCGGCAGAAAAAGATTTTTTTAAAAAATCCCCAAGGCCCGGGGTCACAATTTCATGAAAAATGGAACTTTTGGAAATTCACTCAAAAATGGTGCCAGACGGCTGAAAATGCTCCCCTGAGAGGTTTGGCGGTCGAAACAGAAGGCTTTTTATCACAGGACAAGAAATCAGCCCTCGACAACTTCACCGTTAGAAAAAGATTTTTTCAAAAAAATCCCTAAGCCCCGGGGTCACAATTTCATCAAAAATGGGACTTTTGGGAATTCACTCAAAAATGGTGCCAGGCGGTTGCAAATGCTCCCCTGAGAGGTTTGGCGGTCGAAACAGAAGGCTTTTTATCACAGGACAAGAAATCAGCCCTCGACAACTTCACCGGCAGAAAAAGATTTTTTTGAAAAAATCCCTAAGCCCCGGGGTCACAATTTCATCAAAAATGGGACTTTTGGCATTCCACTCAAAAATGGTGCCAGGCGGTTGAAAATGCTCCCCTGAGAGGTTTGGCGGTCGAAACAGAAGGCTTTTTATCACAGGACAGGAAATCAGCCATCGACAACTTCACCGGCAGAAAAAGATTTTTTTGAAAAAATCCCTACGCCCCGGGGTCAAAATTTTATGAAAAATGGGACTTTTGGAAATTCACTCAAAAGTGGTGCCAGACGGCTGAAAATGCTCCCCTGAGAGGTTTGGCGGTCGAAACAGAAGGCTTTTTATCGCAGGACAAGAAATCAGCCCTCGACAACTTCACCGGCAGAAAAAGATTTCTTTGAAAAAATCCCTAAGGTCACAATTTCATCAAAAATCTGAGTTTTGGCATTCCACTCAAAAATGGTGCCAGGCGGTTGCAAATGCTCCCCTGAGAGGTTTGGCGGTCGAAACAGAAGGCTTCTTATCACAGGAAAGGAAATCAGCCCTCGACAACTTCACCGGCAGAAAAATATTTTTTTGAAAAAATCCCTAAACCCCGGGGTCACAATTTCATCAAAAATGGGACTTTTGGGAATTCACTCAAAAATGGTGCCAGACGGTTGCACATGCTCCCCTGAGAGGTTTGGCGGTCGAAACAGAAGGCTTTTTATCACAGGACAAGAAATCAGCCCTCGACAACTTCACCGGCAGAAAAAGATTTCTTTGAAAAAATCCCTAAGGTCACAATTTCATCAAAAATCTGACTTTTGGCATTCCACTCAAAAATGGTGCCAGGCGGTTGCAAATGCTCCCCTGAGAGGTTTGGCGGTCGAAACAGAAGGCTTCTTATCACAGGAAAGGAAATCAGCCCTCGACAACTTCACCGGCAGAAAAAGATTTTTTTGAAAAAATCCCTATGCCCCGGGGTCACAATTTCATCAAAAATGGGACTTTTGGGAATTCACTCAAAAATGGTGCCAGGCGGTTGCAAATGCTCCCCTGAGAGGTTTTGCGGTCGAAACAGAAGGCTTTTTATCACAGGACAAGAAATCAGCCCTCGACAACTTCACCGGCAGAAAAAGATTTTTTTGAAAAGAGCCCTAAGCCCCGGTGGTCACAATTTCATCAAAAATGGGACTTTTGGGAATTCACTCAAAAATGGTGCCAGACGGTTGCACATGCTCCCCTGAGAGGTTTGGCGGTCGAAACAGAAGGCTTTTTATCACAGGACAAGAAATCAGCCCTCGACAACTTCACCGGCAGAAAAAGATTTCTTTGAAAAAATCCCTAAGGTCACAATTTCATCAAAAATCTGACTTTTGGCATTCCACTCAAAAATGGTGCCAGGCGGTTGCAAATGCTCCCCTGAGAGGTTTGGCGGTCGAAACAGAAGGCTTCTTATCACAGGACAGGAAATCAGCCCTCGACAACTTCACCAGCAGAAAAAGATTTTTTTGAAAAAATCCCCAAGGCCCGGGGTCACAATTTCATGAAAAATGGGACTTTTGGAAATTCACTCAAAAGTGGTGCCAGACGGCTGAAAATGCTCCCCTGAGAGGTTTGGCGGTCGAAACAGAAGGCTTTTTATCACAGGACAAGAAATCAGCCCTCGACAACTTCACCGGTAGAAAAAGATTTTTTCAAAAAAATCCCTAAGCCCCGGGGTCACAATTTAAGCAAAAATCTGACTTTTGGGAATTGACTCAAAAATGGTGCCAGACGGTTGCAAATGCTCCCCTGAGAGGTTTGGCGGTCGAAACAGAAGGCTTTTTATCACAGGACAAGAAATCAGCCCCCGACAACTTTACCGGCAGAATTTTTTTAAAAAAAAAAAATCCCTAAGCCCCGGGGTCACAATTTCATCAAAAATCTGACTTTTGGCATTCCACTCAAAAATGGTGCCAGGCGGTTGCAAATGCTCCCCTGAGAGGTTTGGCGGTCGAAACAGAAAGCTGTTTATCACAGGACAAGAAATCAGCGCCCGACAACTTCACCGGCAGAAAAATATTTTTTTGAAAAAATCCCTAAGCCCCGGGGGTCACAATTTCATCAAAAATGGGACTTTTGGGAATTCACTCAAAAATGGTGCCAGGCGGTTGCAAATGCTCCCCTGAGAGGTTTGGCGGTCGAAACAGAAGGCTTTTTATCACAGGACAAGAAATCAGCCCTCGACAACTTCACCGGCAGAAAAAGATTTCTTTGAAAAAATCCATAAGGTCACAATTTCATCAAAAATCTGACTTTTGGCATTCCACTCAAAAATGGTGCCAGGCGGTTGCAAATGCTCCCCTGAGAGGTTTGGCGGTCGAAACAGAAGGCTTCTTATCACAGGAAAGGAAATCAGCCCTCGACAACTTCACCGGCAGAAAAAGATTTTTTTGAAAAAATCCCTATGCCCCGGGGTCACAATTTCATCAAAAATGGGACTTTTGGGAATTCACACAAAAATGGTGCCAGGCGGTTGCAAATGCTCCCCTGAGAGGTTTGGCGGTCGAAACAGAAGGCTTTTTATCACAGGACAAGAAATCAGCCCTCGACAACTTCACCGGCAGAAAAAGATTTTTTTGAAAAGAGCCCTAAGCCCCGGTGGTCACAATTTCATCAAAAATGGGACTTTTGGGAATTCACTCAAAAATGGTGCCAGACGGTTGCACATGCTCCCCTGAGAGGTTTGGCGGTCGAAACAGAAGGCTTTTTATCACAGGACAAGAAATCAGCCCTCGACAACTTCACCGGCAGAAAAAGATTTCTTTGAAAAAATCCCTAAGGTCACAATTTCATCAAAAATCTGACTTTTGGCATTCCACTCAAAAATGGTGCCAGGCGGTTGCAAATGCTCCCCTGAGAGGTTTGGCGGTCGAAACAGAAGGCTTCTTATCACAGGAAAGGAAATCAGCCCTCGACAACTTCACCGGCAGAAAAAGATTTTTTTGAAAAAATCCCTATGCCCCGGGGTCACAATTTCATCAAAAATGGGACTTTTGGGAATTCACACAAAAATGGTGCCAGGCGGTTGCAAATGCTCCCCTGAGAGGTTTTGCGGTCGAAACAGAAGGCTTTTTATCACAGGACAAGAAATCAGCCCTCGACAACTTCACCGGCAGAAAAAGATTTTTTTGAAAAGAGCCCTAAGCCCCGGTGGTCACAATTTCATCAAAAATGGGACTTTTGGGAATTCACTCAAAAATGGTGCCAGACGGTTGCACATGCTCCCCTGAGAGGTTTGGCGGTCGAAACAGAAGGCTTTTTATCACAGGACAAGAAATCAGCCCTCGACAACTTCACCGGCAGAAAAAGATTTCTTTGAAAAAATCCCTAAGGTCACAATTTCATCAAAAATCTGACTTTTGGCATTCCACTCAAAAATGGTGCCAGGCGGTTGCAAATGCTCCCCTGAGAGGTTTGGCGGTCGAAACAGAAGGCTTCTTATCACAGGACAGGAAATCAGCCCTCGACAACTTCACCGGCAGAAAAAGATTTTTTTGAAAAAATCCCCAAGGCCCGGGGTCACAATTTCATGAAAAATGGGACTTTTGGAAATTCACTCAAAAGTGGTGCCAGACGGCTGAAAATGCTCCCCTGAGAGGTTTGGCGGTCGAAACAGAAGGCTTTTTATCACAGGACAAGAAATCAGCCCTCGACAACTTCACCGGTAGAAAAAGATTTTTTCAAAAAAATCCCTAAGCCCCGGGGTCACAATTTAAGCAAAAATCTGACTTTTGGGAATTGACTCAAAAATGGTGCCAGACGGTTGCAAATGCTCCCCTGAGAGGTTTGGCGGTCGAAACAGAAGGCTTTTTATCACAGGACAAGAAATCAGCCCCCGACAACTTTACCGGCAGAATTTTTTTTTAAAAAAAAAAATCCCTAAGCCCCGGGGTCACAATTTCATCAAAAATCTGACTTTTGGCATTCCACTCAAAAATGGTGCCAGGCGGTTGCAAATGCTCCCCTGAGAGGTTTGGCGGTCGAAACAGAAAGCTGTTTATCACAGGACAAGAAATCAGCGCCCGACAACTTCACCGGCAGAAAAATATTTTTTTGAAAAAATCCCTAAGCCCCGGGGGTCACAATTTCATCAAAAATGGGACTTTTGGGAATTCACTCAAAAATGGTGCCAGGCGGTTGCAAATGCTCCCCTGAGAGGTTTGGCGGTCGAAACAGAAGGCTTTTTATCACAGGACAAGAAATCAGCCCTCGACAACTTCACCGGCAGAAAAAGATTTCTTTGAAAAAATCCCTAAGGTCACAATTTCATCAAAAATCTGACTTTTGGCATTCCACTCAAAAATGGTGCCAGGCGGTTGCAAATGCTCCCCTGAGAGGTTTGGCGGTCGAAACAGAAGGCTTCTTATCACAGGAAAGGAAATCAGCCCTCGACAACTTCACCGGCAGAAAAAGATTTTTTTGAAAAAATCCCTATGCCCCGGGGTCACAATTTCATCAAAAATGGGACTTTTGGGAATTCACACAAAAATGGTGCCAGGCGGTTGCAAATGCTCCCCTGAGAGGTTTGGCGGTCGAAACAGAAGGCTTTTTATCACAGGACAAGAAATCAGCCCTCGACAACTTCACCGGCAGAAAAAGATTTTTTTGAAAAGAGCCCTAAGCCCCGGTGGTCACAATTTCATCAAAAATGGGACTTTTGGGAATTCACTCAAAAATGGTGCCAGACGGTTGCACATGCTCCCCTGAGAGGTTTGGCGGTCGAAACAGAAGGCTTTTTATCACAGGACAAGAAATCAGCCCTCGACAACTTCACCGGCAGAAAAAGATTTCTTTGAAAAAATCCCTAAGGTCACAATTTCATCAAAAATCTGACTTTTGGCATTCCACTCAAAAATGGTGCCAGGCAGTTGCAAATCCTCCCCTGAGAGGTTTGGTGGTCGAAACAGAAGGCTTCTTATCACAGGACAGGAAATCAGCCCTCGACAACTTCACCGGCAGAAAAAGATTTTTTTGAAAAAATCCCCAAGGCCCGGGGTCACAATTTCATGAAAAATGGGACTTTTGGAAATTCACTCAAAAGTGGTGCCAGACGGCTGAAAATGCTCCCCTGAGAGGTTTGGCGGTCGAAACAGAAGGCTTTTTATCACAGGACAAGAAATCAGCCCTCGACAACTTCACCGGTAGAAAAAGATTTTTTCAAAAAAATCCCTAAGCCCCGGGGTCACAATTTAAGCAAAAATCTGACTTTTGGGAATTGACTCAAAAATGGTGCCAGACGGTTGCAAATGCTCCCCTGAGAGGTTTGGCGGTCGAAACAGAAGGCTTTTTATCACAGGACAAGAAATCAGCCCCCGACAACTTTACCGGCAGAATTTTTTTTTAAAAAAAAAATCCCTAAGCCCCGGGGTCACAATTTCATCAAAAATCTGACTTTTGGCATTCCACTCAAAAATGGTGCCAGGCGGTTGCAAATGCTCCCCTGAGAGGTTTGGCGGTCGAAACAGAAAGCTGTTTATCACAGGACAAGAAATCAGCGCCCGACAACTTCACCGGCAGAAAAATATTTTTTTGAAAAAATCCCTAAGCCCCGGGGGTCACAATTTCATCAAAAATGGGACTTTTGGGAATTCACTCAAAAATGGTGCCAGGCGGTTGCAAATGCTCCCCTGAGAGGTTTGGCGGTCGAAACAGAAGGCTTTTTATCACAGGACAAGAAATCAGCCCTCGACAACTTCACCGGCAGAAAAAGATTTCTTTGAAAAAATCCCTAAGGTCACAATTTCATCAAAAATCTGACTTTTGGCATTCCACTCAAAAATGGTGCCAGGCGGTTGAAAATGCTCCCCTGAGAGGTTTGGCGGTCGAAACAGAAGGCTTTTTATCACAGGACAGGAAATCAGCCATCGACAACTTCACCGGCAGAAAAAGATTTTTTTGAAAAAATCCCTACGCCCCGGGGTCAAAATTTTATGAAAAATGTGACTTTTGGAAATTCACTCAAAAGTGGTGCCAGACGGCTGAAAATGCTCCCCTGAGAGGTTTGGTGGTCGAAACAGAAGGCTTTTTATCACAGGACAGGAAATCAGCCATCGACAACTTCACCGGCAGAAAAAGATTTTTTTGAAAAAATCCCTAAGCCCTGGGGTCACAATTTCATCAAAAATGGGACTTTTGGGAATTCACTCAAGAATGGTGCCACACGGTTGCAAATGCTCCCCTGAGAGTTTTGGGGTTCGAAACAGAAGGCTTTTGATCACAGGACAAGAAATCAGCCCCCGACAACTTCACCGGCAGAAATTTTTTTTTTTGAAATAATCCCTAAGCCCCGGGGTCACAATTTCATCAAAAATGGGACTTTTGGGAATTGACTCAAAAATGGTGTCAGACGGTTGCAAATGCTCCCCTGAGAGTTTTGGGGTTCGAAACAGAAGGCTTTTGATCACAGGACAAGAAATCAGCCCCCGACAACTTCACCGGCAGAAATTTTTTTTTTTGAAAAAATCCCTAAGCCCCGGGGTCACAATTTCATCAAAAATGGGACTTTTGGGAATTCACTCAAAAATGGTGCCAGAGGGTTGCAAATGCTCCCCTGAGAGGTTTGGCGGTCGAAACAGAAGGCTTTTTATCACAGGACAAGAAATCAGCGTCCGACAACTTCACCGGCAGAAATTTATTTTTTTTGAAAAAATCCTTAATTCCCGGGGTCACAATTTCATCAAAAATCTGTCTTTTGGCACTCCACTCAAAAATGGTGCCAGGCGGTTGCAATTGCTCCCCTGAGAGGTTTGGCGGTCGAAACAGAAGGCTTTTTATCACAAGACAAGAAATCAGCCCTCGACAACTGCAGCGGCAGAAAAATATTTTTCTGAAAAAATCCCTAAGCCCTGGGGTCACAATTTCATCAAAAATGGGACTTTTGGGAATTCACTCAAAAATGGTGCCAGACGGTTGCACATGCTCCCCTGAGATGTTTGGCGGTCGAAACAGAAGGCTTTTTATCACAGGACAAGAAATCTGCGCCCGACAACTTCACCAGCAGAAAAAAAATTTTTTGTAAAAATTCCTAAGCCCCGGGGTCACAATTTCATCAAAAATCTGACTTTTGGCATTCCACTCAAAAATGGTGCCATGCGGTTGCAAATGCTCCCCTGAGAGGTTTGGCGGTCGAAACAGAAGGCTTTTTATCACAGGACAGGAAATCAGCCCTCGACAACTTCACCGGCAGAAAAAGATTTCTTTGAAAAAATGCCTAAGCCCCGGGGTCACAATTTCATCAAAAATCTGACTTTTGGCATTCCACTCAAAAATGGTGCCAAACGGCTGAAAATGCTCCCCTGAGAGGTTTGGCGGTCGAAACAGAAGGCTTTTTATCGCAGGACAAGAAATCAGCCCTCGACAACTTCACCGGCAGAAAAAGATTTCTTTGAAAAAATCCCTAAGGTCACAATTTCATCAAAAGTCTGAGTTTTGGCATTCCACTCAAAAATGGTGCCAGGCGGTTGCAAATGCTCCCCTGAGAGGTTTGGCGGTCGAAACAGAAGGCTTCTTATCACAGGAAAGGAAATCAGCCCTCGACAACTTCACCGGCAGAAAAAGATTTTTTTTTTGAAAAAATCCCTAAGCCCCGGGGTCACAATTTCATCAAAAATGGGACTTTTGGGAATTCACTCAAGAATGGTGCCAGGCGGTTGCAAATGCTCCCCTGAGAGGTTTGGCGGTCGAAACAGAAGGCTTCTTATCACAGGAAAGGAAATCAGCCCTCGACAACTTCACCGGCAGAATTTTTTTTTTTTTTTGAAAAAATCCCTAAGCCCCGGGGTCACAATTTCATCAAAAATGGGACTTTTGGGAATTCACTCAAGAATGGTGCCAGGCGGTTGCAAATGCTCCCCTGAGAGGTTTTGCGGTCGAAACAGAAGGCTTCTTATCACAGGAAAGGAAATCAGCCCTCGACAACTTCACCGGCAGATTTTTTTTTTTTTTTTGAAAAAATCCCTAAGCCCCGGGGTCACAATTTCATCAAAAATGGGACTTTTGGGAATTCACTCAAGAATGGTGCCACACGGTTGCAAATGCTCCCCTGAGAGTTTTGGGGTTCGAAACAGAAGGCTTTTGATCACAGGACAAGAAATCAGCCCCCGACAACTTCACCGGCAGAAATTTTTTTTTTTGAAATAATCCCTAAGCCCCGGGGTCACAATTTCATCAAAAATGGGACTTTTGGGAATTGACTCAAAAATGGTGTCAGACGGTTGCAAATGCTCCCCTGAGAGTTTTGGGGTTCGAAACAGAAGGCTTTTGATCACAGGACAAGAAATCAGCCACCGACAACTTCAGCGGCAGAAATTTTTTTTTTTGAAAAAATCCCTAAGCCCCGGGGTCACAATTTCATCAAAAATGGGACTTTTGGGAATTCACTCAAAAATGGTGCCAGAGGGTTGCAAATGCTCCCCTGAGAGGTTTGGCGGTCGAAACAGAAGGCTTTTTATCACAGGACAAGAAATCAGCGTCCGACAACTTCACCGGCAGAAATTTATTTTTTTTGAAAAAATCCTTAATTCCCGGGGTCACAATTTCATCAAAAATCTGTCTTTTGGCACTCCACTCAAAAATGGTGCCAGGCGGTTGCAATTGCTCCCCTGAGAGGTTTGGCGGTCGAAACAGAAGGCTTTTTATCACAAGACAAGAAATCAGCCCTCGACAACTGCAGCGGCAGAAAAATATTTTTCTGAAAAAATCCCTAAGCCCTGGGGTCACAATTTCATCAAAAATGGGACTTTTGGGAATTCACTCAAAAATGGTGCCAGACGGTTGCACATGCTCCCCTGAGATGTTTGGCGGTCGAAACAGAAGGCTTTTTATCACAGGACAAGAAATCAGCGCCCGACAACTTCACCAGCAGAAAAAAAATTTTTTGTAAAAATTCCTAAGCCCCGGGGTCACAATTTCATCAAAAATCTGACTTTTGGCATTCCACTCAAAAATGGTGCCATGCGGTTGCAAATGCTCCCCTGAGAGGTTTGGCGGTCGAAACAGAAGGCTTTTTATCACAGGACAGGAAATCAGCCCTCGACAACTTCACCGGCAGAAAAAGATTTCTTTGAAAAAATGCCTAAGCCCCGGGGTCACAATTTCATCAAAAATCTGACTTTTGGCATTCCACTCAAAAATGGTGCCAAACGGCTGAAAATGCTCCCCTGAGAGGTTTGGCGGTCGAAACAGAAGGCTTTTTATCGCAGGACAAGAAATCAGCCCTCGACAACTTCACCGGCAGTAAAAGATTTCTTTGAAAAAATCCCTAAGGTCACAATTTCATCAAAAGTCTGAGTTTTGGCATTCCACTCAAAAATGGTGCCAGGCGGTTGCAAATGCTCCCCTGAGAGGTTTGGCGGTCGAAACAGAAGGCTTCTTATCACAGGAAAGGAAATCAGCCCTCGACAACTTCACCGGCAGAAAAAGATTTTTTTTTTGAAAAAATCCCTAAGCCCCGGGGTCACAATTTCATCAAAAATGGGACTTTTGGGAATTCACTCAAGAATGGTGCCAGGCGGTTGCAAATGCTCCCCTGAGAGGTTTGGCGGTCGAAACAGAAGGCTTCTTATCACAGGAAAGGAAATCAGCCCTCGACAACTTCACCGGCAGAATTTTTTTTTTTTTTTGAAAAAATCCCTAAGCCCCGGGGTCACAATTTCATCAAAAATGGGACTTTTGGAAATTCACTCAAGAATGGTGCCAGGCGGTTGCAAATGCTCCCCTGAGAGGTTTTGCGGTCGAAACAGAAGGCTTCTTATCACAGGAAAGGAAATCAGCCCTCGACAACTTCACCGGCAGATTTTTTTTTTTTTTTTTGAAAAAATCCCTAAGCCCCGGGGTCACAATTTCATCAAAAATGGGACTTTTGGGAATTCACTCAAGAATGGTGCCAGGCGGTTGCAAATGCTCCCCTGAGAGGTTTGGCGGTCGAAACAGAAGGCTTTTTATCACAGGACAAGAAATCAGCCCTCGACAACTTCACCGGCAGAAAAAGATTTTTTTGAAAAAATCCCTAAGCCCCAGGGGTCACAATTTCATCAAAAATGGGACTTTTGGGAATTCACTCAAAAATGGTGTCAGACGGTTGCAAATGCTCCCCTGAGAGGTTTGGCGGTCGAAACAGAAGGCTTTTTATCACAGGACAAGAAATCAGCGCCCGACAACTTCACCGGCAGAAAAACATTTTTTTGAAAAAATCCCCAAGGCCCGGGGTCACAATTTCATCAAAAATGGGACTTTTGGGAATTCACTCAAGAATGCTGCCAGGCGGTTGCAAATGCTCCCCTGAGAGGTTTGGCGGTCGAAACAGAAGGCTTTTTATCACAGGACAAGAAATCAGCCCTCGACAACTTCACCGGTAGAAAAAGATTTTTTTGAAAAAATCCCTAAGCCCCAGGGGTCACAATTTCATCAAAAATGGGACTTTTGGGAATTCACTCAAAAATGGTGCCAGACAGTTGCAAATGCTCCCCTGAGAGGTTTGGCGGTCAAAACAGAAGGCTTTTTATCGCAGGACAAGAAATCAGCCCTCGACAACTTCACCGGCAGAAAAAGATTTTTTTGAAAAAATCCCTAAGCCCCGGGGTCTCAATTTCATCAAAAATGGGACTTTTGGGAATTCACTCAAAAATGGTGCCAGGCGGTTGCAAATGCTCCCCTGAGAGGTTTGGCGGTCGAAACAGAAGGCTTCTTATCACAGGACAGGAAATCAGCCCTCGACAACTTCACCGGCAGAAAAAGATTTTTTTGAAAAAATCCCCAAGGCCCGGGGTCACAATTTCATGAAAAATGGGACTTTGGAAATTCACTCAAAAATGGTGCCAGGCGGTTGCAAATGCTCCCCTGAGAGGTTTGGCGGTCGAAACAGAAGGCTTTTTATCGCAGGACAAGAAATCAGCCCTCGACAACTTCACCGGCAGAAAAAGATTTTTTTGAAAAAATCCCTAAGCCCCGGGGTCACAATTTCATCAAAAATGGGACTTTTGGCATTCCACTCAAAAATGGTGCCAGGCGGTTGAAAATGCTCCCCTGAGAGGTTTGGCGGTCAAAACAGAAGGCTTTTTATCACAGGACAGGAAATCAGCCATCGACAACTTCACCGGCAGAAAAAGATTTTTTTGAAAAAATCCCTACGCCCCGGGGTCAAAATTTTATGAAAAATGGGACTTTTGGAAATTCACTCAAAAGTGGTGCCAAACGGCTGAAAATGCTCCCCTGAGAGGTTTGGCGGTCGAAACAGAAGGCTTTTTATCGCAGGACAAGAAATCAGCCCTCGACAACTTCACCGGCAGAAAAAGATTTCTTTGAAAAAATCCCTAAGGTCACAATTTCATCAAAAATCTGAGTTTTGGCATTCCACTCAAAAATGGTGCCAGGCGGTTGCAAATGCTCCCCTGAGAGGTTTGGCGGTCGAAACAGAAGGCTTCTTATCACAGGAAAGGAAATCAGCCCTCGACAACTTCACCGGCAGAAAAAGATTTTTTTTTTGAAAAAATCCCTAAGCCCCGGGGTCATAATTTCATCAAAAATGGGACTTTTGGGAATTCACTCAAGAATGGTGCCAGGCGGTTGCAAATGCTCCCCTGAGAGGTTTGGCGGTCGAAACAGAAGGCTTCTTATCACAGGAAAGGAAATCAGCCCTCGACAACTTCACCGGCAGATTTTTTTTTTTTTTTGAAAAAATCCCTAAGCCCCGGGGTCACAATTTCATCAAAAATGGGACTTTTGGGAATTCACTCAAGAATGGTGCCAGGCGGTTGCAAATGCTCCCCTGAGAGGTTTTGCGGTCGAAACAGAAGGCTTCTTATCACAGGAAAGGAAATCAGCCCTCGACAACTTCACCGGCAGATTTTTTTTTTTTTTTGAAAAAATCCCTAAGCCCCGGGGTCACAATTTCATCAAAAATGGGACTTTTGGGAATTCACTCAAGAATGGTGCCAGGCGGTTGCAAATGCTCCCCTGAGAGGTTTGGCGGTCGAAACAGAAGGCTTTTTATCACAGGACAAGAAATCAGCCCTCGACAACTTCACCGGCAGAAAAAGATTTTTTTGAAAAAATCCCTAAGCCCCAGGGGTCACAATTTCATCAAAAATGGGACTTTTGGGAATTCACTCAAAAATGGTGTCAGACGGTTGCAAATGCTCCCCTGAGAGGTTTGGCGGTCGAAACAGAAGGCTTTTTATCACAGGACAAGAAATCAGCGCCCGACAACTTCACCGGCAGAAAAACATTTTTTTGAAAAAATCCCCAAGGCCCGGGGTCACAATTTCATCAAAAATGGGACTTTTGGGAATTCACTCAAGAATGCTGCCAGGCGGTTGCAAATGCTCCCCTGAGAGGTTTGGCGGTCGAAACAGAAGGCTTTTTATCACAGGACAAGAAATCAGCCCTCGACAACTTCACCGGTAGAAAAAGATTTTTTTGAAAAAATCCCTAAGCCCCAGGGGTCACAATTTCATCAAAAATGGGACTTTTGGGAATTCACTCAAAAATGGTGCCAGACAGTTGCAAATGCTCCCCTGAGAGGTTTGGCGGTCAAAACAGAAGGCTTTTTATCGCAGGACAAGAAATCAGCCCTCGACAACTTCACCGGCAGAAAAAGATTTTTTTGAAAAAATCCCTAAGCCCCAGGGTCTCAATTTCATCAAAAATGGGACTTTTGGGAATTCACTCAAAAATGGTGCCAGGCGGTTGCAAATGCTCCCCTGAGAGGTTTGGCGGTCGAAACAGAAGGCTTCTTATCACAGGACAGGAAATCAGCCCTCGACAACTTCACCGGCAGAAAAAGATTTTTTTGAAAAAATCCCCAAGGCCCGGGGTCACAATTTCATGAAAAATGGGACTTTGGAAATTCACTCAAAAGTGGTGCCAGACGGCTGAAAATGCTCCCCTGAGAGGTTTGGCGGTCGAAACAGAAGGCTTTTTATCACAGGACAAGAAATCAGCCCTCGACAACTTCACCGGTAGAAAAAGATTTTTTTGAAAAAATCCCTAAACCCTGGGGTCACAATTTCATCAAAAATGGGACTTTTGGGAATTCACTCAAGAATGGTGCCAGACGGTTGCAAATGCTCCCCTGAGAGGTTTGGCGGTCGAAACAGAAGGCTTTTTATCACAGGACAAGAAATCAGCCCCCGACAACTTTACCGGCAGAATTTTTTTTTAAAAAAAAAAATCCCTAAGCCCCGGGGTCACAATTTCATCAAAAATCTGACTTTTGGCATTCCACTCAAAAATGGTGCCAGGCGGTTGCAAATGCTCCCCTGAGAGGTTTGGCGGTCGAAACAGAAAGCTGTTTATCACAGGACAAGAAATCAGCGCCCGACAACTTCACCGGCAGAAAAATATTTTTTTGAAAAAATCCCTAAGCCCCGGGGGTCACAATTTCATCAAAAATGGGACTTTTGGGAATTCACTCAAAAATGGTGCCAGGCGGTTGCAAATGCTCCCCTGAGAGGTTTGGCGGTCGAAACAGAAGGCTTTTTATCACAGGACAAGAAATCAGCCCTCGACAACTTCACCGGCAGAAAAAGATTTCTTTGAAAAAATCCCTAAGGTCACAATTTCATCAAAAATCTTACTTTTGGCATTCCACTCAAAAATGGTGCCAGGCGGTTGAAAATGCTCCCCTGAGAGGTTTGGCGGTCGAAACAGAAGGCTTTTTAACACAGGACAGGAAATCAGCCATCGACAACTTCACCGGCAGAAAAAGATTTTTTTGAAAAAATCCCTAAGCCCCAGGGTCTCAATTTCATCAAAAATGGGACTTTTGGGAATTCACTCAAAAATGGTGCCAGGCGGTTGCAAATGCTCCCCTGAGAGGTTTGGCGGTCGAAACAGAAGGCTTCTTATCACAGGACAGGAAATCAGCCCTCGACAACTTCACCGGCAGAAAAAGATTTTTTTGAAAAAATCCCCAAGGCCCGGGGTCACAATTTCATGAAAAATGGGACTTTGGAAATTCACTCAAAAGTGGTGCCAGACGGCTGAAAATGCTCCCCTGAGAGGTTTGGCGGTCGAAACAGAAGGCTTTTTATCACAGGACAAGAAATCAGCCCTCGACAACTTCACCGGTAGAAAAAGATTTTTTTGAAAAAATCCCTAAACCCTGGGGTCACAATTTCATCAAAAATGGGACTTTTGGGAATTCACTCAAGAATGGTGCCAGACGGTTGCAAATGCTCCCCTGAGAGGTTTGGCGGTCGAAACAGAAGGCTTTTTATCACAGGACAAGAAATCAGCCCCCGACAACTTTACCGGCAGAATTTTTTTTAAAAAAAAAAAATCCCTAAGCCCCGGGGTCACAATTTCATCAAAAATCTGACTTTTGGCATTCCACTCAAAAATGGTGCCAGGCGGTTGCAAATGCTCCCCTGAGAGGTTTGGCGGTCGAAACAGAAAGCTGTTTATCACAGGACAAGAAATCAGCGCCCGACAACTTCACCGGCAGAAAAATATTTTTTTGAAAAAATCCCTAAGCCCCGGGGGTCACAATTTCATCAAAAATGGGACTTTTGGGAATTCACTCAAAAATGGTGCCAGGCGGTTGCAAATGCTCCCCTGAGAGGTTTGGCGGTCGAAACAGAAGGCTTTTTATCACAGGACAAGAAATCAGCCCTCGACAACTTCACCGGCAGAAAAAGATTTCTTTGAAAAAATCCCTAAGGTCACAATTTCATCAAAAATCTTACTTTTGGCATTCCACTCAAAAATGGTGCCAGGCGGTTGAAAATGCTCCCCTGAGAGGTTTGGCGGTCGAAACAGAAGGCTTTTTAACACAGGACAGGAAATCAGCCATCGACAACTTCACCGGCAGAAAAAGATTTTTTTGAAAAAATCCCTACGCCCCGGGGTCAAAATTTTATGAAAAATGGGACTTTTGGAAATTCACTCAAAAGTGGTGCCAGACGGCTGAAAATGCTCCCCTGAGAGGTTTGGCGGTCGAAACAGAAGGCTTTTTATCACAGGACAGGAAATCAGCCATCGACAACTTCACCGGCAGAAAAAGATTTTTTTGAAAAAATCCCTACGCCCCGGGGTCAAAATTTTATGAAAAATGGGACTTTTGGAAATTCACTCAAAAGTGGTGCCAAACGGCTGAAAATGCTCCCCTGAGAGGTTTGGCGGTCGAAACAGAAGGCTTTTTATCGCAGGACAAGAAATCAGCCCTCGACAACTTCACCGGCAGAAAAAGATTTCTTTGAAAAAATCCCTAAGGTCACAATTTCATCAAAAATCTGAGTTTTGGCATTCCACTCAAAAATGGTGCCAGGCGGTTGCAAATGCTCCCCTGAGAGGTTTGGCGGTCGAAACAGAAGGCTTCTTATCACAGGAATGGAAATCAGCCCTCGACAACTTCACCGGCAGAAAAAGATTTTTTTTTTGAAAAAATCCCTAAGCCCCGGGGTCACAATTTCATCAAAAATGGGACTTTTGGGAATTCACTCAAGAATGGTGCCAGGCGGTTGCAAATGCTCCCCTGAGAGGTTTGGCGGTCGAAACAGAAGGCTTTTTATCACAGGACAAGAAATCAGCCCTCGACAACTTCACCGGCAGAAAAAGATTTTTTTGAAAAAAACCCTAAGCCCCAGGGGTCACAATTTCATCAAAAATGGGACTTTTGGGAATTCACTCAAAAATGGTGCCAGACGGTTGCAAATGCTCCCCTGAGAGGTTTGGCGGTCGAAACAGAAGGCTTTTTATCTCAGGACAAGAAATCAGCGCCCGACAACTTCACCGGCAGAAAAACATTTTTTTGAAAAAATCCCCAAGGCCCGGGGTCACAATTTCATCAAAAATGGGACTTTTGGGAATTCACTCAAGAATGGTGCCAGGCGGTTGCAAATGCTCCCCTGAGAGGTTTTGCGGTCGAAACAGAAGGCTTCTTATCACAGGAAAGGAAATCAGCCCTTGACAACTTCACCGGCAGAATTTTTTTTTTTTTTGAAAAAATCCCTAAGCCCCGGGGTCACAATTTCATCAAAAATGGGACTTTTGGGAATTCACTCAAGAATGGTGCCAGGCGGTTGCAAATGCTCCCCTGAGAGGTTTGGCGGTCGAAACAGAAGGCTTTTTATCACAGGACAAGAAATCAGCCCTCGACAACTTCACCGGCAGAAAAAGATTTTTTTGAAAAAATCCATAAGCCCCAGGGGTCACAATTTCATCAAAAATGGGACTTTTGGGAATTCACTCAAAAATGGTGCCAGACGGTTGCAAATGCTCCCCTGAGAGGTTTGGCGGTCGAAACAGAAGGCTTTTTATCACAGGACAAGAAATCAGCGCCCGACAACTTCACCGGCAGAAAAACATTTTTTTGAAAAAATCCCCAAGGCCCGGGGTCACAATTTCATCAAAAATGGGACTTTTGGGAATTCACTCAAGAATGCTGCCAGGCGGTTGCAAATGCTCCCCTGAGAGGTTTGGCGGTCGAAACAGAAGGCTTTTTATCACAGGACAAGAAATCAGCCCTCGACAACTTCACCGGTAGAAAAAGATTTTTTTGAAAAAATCCCTAAGCCCCAGGGGTCACAATTTCATCAAAAATGGGACTTTTGGGAATTCACTCAAAAATGGTGCCAGACAGTTGCAAATGCTCCCCTGAGAGGTTTGGCGGTCAAAACAGAAGGCTTTTGATCACAGGACAAGAAATCAGCCCTCGACAACTTCACCGGCAGAAAAAGATTTTTTTGAAAAAATCCCTAAGCCCCGGGGTCTCAATTTCATCAAAAATGGGACTTTTGGGAATTCACTCAAAAATGGTGCCAGGCGGTTGCAAATGCTCCCCTGAGAGGTTTGGCGGTCGAAACAGAAGGCTTCTTATCACAGGACAGGAAATCAGCCCTCGACAACTTCACCGGCAGAAAAAGATTTTTTTGAAAAAATCCCCAAGGCCCGGGGTGACAATTTCATGAAAAATGGGACTTTTGGAAATTCACTCAAAAGTGGTGCCAGACGGCTGAAAATGCTCCCCTGAGAGGTTTGGCGGTCGAAACAGAAGGCTTTTTATCACAGGACAAGAAATCAGCCCTCGACAACTTCACCGGTAGAAAAAGATTTTTTTGAAAAAATCCCTAAGCCCTGGGGTCACAATTTCATCAAAAATGGGACTTTTGGGAATTCACTCAAGAATGGTGCCAGACGGTTGCAAATGCTCCCCTGAGAGGTTTGGCGGTCGAAACAGAAGGCTTTTTATCACAGGACAAGAAATCAGCCCCCGACAACTTTACCGGCAGAATTTTTTTTTTTTAAAAAAAATCCCTAAGCCCCGGGGTCACAATTTCATCAAAAATCTGACTTTTGGCATTCCACTCAAAAATGGTGCCAGGCGGTTGCAAATGCTCCCCTGAGAGTTTTGGCGGTCGAAACAGAAAGCTGTTTATCACAGGACAAGAAATCAGCGCCCGACAACTTCACCGGCAGAAAAATATTTTTTTGAAAAAATCCCTAAGCCCCGGGGGTCACAATTTCATCAAAAATGGGACTTTTGGGAATTCACTCAAAAATGGTGCCAGGCGGTTGCAAATGCTCCCCTGAGAGGTTTGGCGGTCGAAACAGAAGGCTTTTTATCACAGGACAAGAAATCAGCCCTCGACAACTTCACCGGCAGAAAAAGATTTCTTTGAAAAAATCCCTAAGGTCACAATTTCATCAAAAATCTGACTTTTGGCATTCCACTCAAAAATGGTGCCAGGCGGTTGAAAATGCTCCCCTGAGGGGTTTGGCGGTCGAAACAGAAGGCTTTTTATCACAGGACAGGAAATCAGCCCTCGACAACTTCACCGGCAGAAAAAGATTTTTTTGAAAAAATCCCTACGCCCCGGGGTCAAAATTTTATGAAAAATGGGACTTTTGGAAATTCACTCAAAAGTGGTGCCAGACGGCTGAAAATGCTCCCCTGAGAGGTTTGGCGGTCGAAACAGAAGGCTTTTTATCACAGGACAGGAAATCAGCCATCGACAACTTCACCGGCAGAAAAAGATTTTTTTGAAAAAATCCCTAAGCCCTGGGGTCACAATTTCATCAAAAATGGGACTTTTGGGAATTCACTCAAGAATGGTGCCAGACGGTTGCAAATGCTCCCCTGAGAGTTTTGGGGTTCGAAACAGAAGGCTTTTGATCACAGGACAAGAAATCAGCCCCCGACAACTTCACCGGCAGAAATTCTTTTTTTTGAAAAAATCCCTAAGCCCCGGGGTCACAATTTCATCAAAAATGGGACTTTTGGGAATTGACTCAAAAATGGTGTCAGACGGTTGCAAATGCTCCCCTGAGATTTTTGGGGTTCGAAACAGAAGGCTTTTGATCACAGGACAAGAAATCAGCCCCCGACAACTTCACCGGCAGAAATTTTTTTTTAAAAAAAAATCCCTAAGCCCCGGGGTCACAATTTCATCAAAAATGGGACTTTTGGGAATTCACTCAAAAATGGTGCCAGAGGGTTGCAAATGCTCCCCTGAGAGGTTTGGCGGTCGAAACAGAAGGCTTTTTATCACAAGACAAGAAATCAGCGTCCGACAACTTCACCGGCAGAAATTTTTTTTTTTTGAAAAAATCCCTAATTCCCGGGGTCACAATTTCATCAAAAATCTGACTTTTGGCACTCCACTCAAAAATGGTGCCAGGCGGTTGCAATTGCTCCCCTGAGAGGTTTGGCGGTCGAAACAGAAGGCTTTTTATCACAAGACAAGAAATCAGCCCTCGACATCTGCAGCGGCAGAAAAATATTTTTCTGAAAAAATCCCTAAGCCCTGGGGTCACAATTTCATCAAAAATGGGACTTTTGGGAATTCACTCAAAAATGGTGCCAGACGGTTGCACATGCTCCCCTGAGAGGTTTGGCGGTCGAAACAGAAGGCTTTTTATCACAGGACAAGAAATCAGCGCCCGACAACTTCACCGGCAGAAAAAAAATTTTTTGTAAAAATTCCTAAGCCCCGGGGTCACAATTTCATCAAAAATCTGACTTTTGGCATTCCACTCAAAAATGGTGCCAGGCGGTTGCAAATGCTCCCCTGAGAGGTTTGGCGGTCGAAACAGAAGGCTTTTTATCACAGGACAGGAAATCAGCCCTCGACAACTTCACCGGCAGAAAAAGATTTCTTTGAAAAAATCCCTAAGCCCCGGGGTCACAATTTCATCAAAAATCTGACTTTTGGCATTCCACTCAAAAAAGGTGCCAGGCGGTTGCAAATGCTCCCCTGAGAGGTTTGGCGGTCGAAACAGAAGGCTTTTTATCACAGGACAAGAAATCAGCCCTCGACAACTTCACCGGTAGAAAAAGATTTTTTCAAAAAAATCCCTAAGCCCCGGGGTCACAATTTCATCAAAAATGGGACTTTTGGGAATTCACTCAAAAATGGTGCCAGACGGTTGCAAATGCTCCCCTGAGAGTTTTGGGGTTCGAAACAGAAGGCTTTTGATCACAGGACAAGAAATCAGCCCCCGACAACTTCACCGGCAGAAATTCTTTTTTTTGAAAAAATCCCTAAGCCCCGGGGTCACAATTTGATCAAAAATGGGACTTTTGGGAATTGACTCAAAAATGGTGTCAGACGGTTGCAAATGCTCCCCTGAGATTTTTGGGGTTCGAAACAGAAGGCTTTTGATCACAGGACAAGAAATCAGCCCCCGACAACTTCACCGGCAGAAATTTTTTTTTAAAAAAAAATCCCTAAGCCCCGGGGTCACAATTTCATCAAAAATGGGACTTTTGGGAATTCACTCAAAAATGGTGCCAGAGGGTTGCAAATGCTCCCCTGAGAGGTTTGGCGGTCGAAACAGAAGGCTTTTTATCACAGGACAAGAAATCAGCGTCCGACAACTTCACCGGCAGAAATTTTTTTTTTTTAAAAAAATCCCTAATTCCCGGGGTCACAATTTCATCAAAAATCTGACTTTTGGCACTCCACTCAAAAATGGTGCCAGGCGGTTGCAATTGCTCCCCTGAGAGGTTTGGCGGTCGAAACAGAAGGCTTTTTATCACAAGACAAGAAATCAGCCCTCGACAACTGCAGCGGCAGAAAAATATTTTTCTGAAAAAATCCCTAAGCCCTGGGGTCACAATTTCATCAAAAATGGGACTTTTGGGAATTCACTCAAAAATGGTGCCAGACGGTTGCACATGCTCCCCTGAGAGGTTTGGCGGTCGAAACAGAAGGCTTTTTATCACAGTACAAGAAATCAGCGCCCGACAACTTCACCGGCAGAAAAAAATTTTTTTGTAAAAATTCCTAAGCCCCGGGGTCACAATTTCATCAAAAATCTGACTTTTGGCATTCCACTCAAAAATGGTGCCAGGCGGTTGCAAATGCTCCCCTGAGAGGTTTGGCGGTCGAAACAGAAGGCTTTTTATCACAGGACAGGAAATCAGCCCTCGACAACTTCACCGGCAGAAAAAGATTTCTTTGAAAAAATCCCTAAGCCCCGGGGTCACAATTTCATCAAAAATCTGACTTTTGGCATTCCACTCAAAAAAGGTGCCAGGCGGTTGCAAATGCTCCCCTGAGAGGTTTGGCGGTCGAAACAGAAGGCTTTTTATCACAGGACAAGAAATCAGCCCTCGACAACTTCACCGGTAGAAAAAGATTTTTTCAAAAAAATCCCTAAGCCCCGGGGTCACAATTTCATCAAAAATGGGACTTTTGGGAATTCACTCAAAAATGGTGCCAGGCGGTTGCAAATGCTCCCCTGAGAGGTTTGGCGGTCGAAACAGAAGGCTTCTTATCACAGGAAAGGAAATCAGCCCTCGACAACTTCACCGGCAGAAAAAGATTTCTTTGAAAAAATCCCTAAGGTCACAATTTCATCAAAAATCTGAGTTTTGGCATTCCACTCAAAAATGGTGCCAGGCGGTTGCAAATGCTCCCCTGAGAGGTTTGGCGGTCGAAACAGAAGGCTTCTTATCACAGGAAAGGAAATCAGCCCTCGACAACTTCACCGGCAGAATTTTTTTTTTTTTGAAAAAATCCCTAAGCCCCGGGGTCACAATTTCATCAAAAATGGGACTTTTGGGAATTCACTCAAGAATGGTGCCAGGCGGTTGCAAATGCTCCCCTGAGAGGTTTGGCGGTCGAAACAGAAGGCTTTTTATCACAGGACAAGAAATCAGCCCTCGACAACTTCACCGGCAGAAAAAGATTTTTTTGAAAAAATCCCTAAGCCCCAGGGGTCACAATTTCATCAAAAATGGGACTTTTGGGAATTCACTCAAAAATGGTGCCAGACGGTTGCAAATGCTCCCCTGAGAGGTTTGGCGGTCGAAACAGAAGGCTTTTTATCACAGGACAAGAAATCAGCGCCCGACAACTTCACCGGCAGAAAAACATTTTTTTGAAAAAATCCCCAAGGCCCAGGGTCACAATTTCATCAAAAATGGGACTTTTGGGAATTCACTCAAGAATGGTGCCAGGCGGTTGCAAATGCTCCCCTGAGAGGTTTGGCGGTCGAAACAGAAGGCTTCTTATCACAGGAAAGGAAATCAGCCCTCGACAACTTCACCGGCAGAAAAAGATTTCTTTGAAAAAATCCCTAAGGTCACAATTTCATCAAAAATGGGACTTTTGGGAATTCACTCAAGAATGGTGCCAGGCGGTTGCAAATGCTCCCCTGAGAGGTTTGGCGGTCGAAACAGAAGGCTTTTTATCACAGGACAAGAAATCAGCCCTCGACAACTTCACCGGCAGAAAAAGATTTTTTTGAAAAAATCCCTAAGCCCCAGGGGTCACAATTTCATCAAAAATGGGACTTTTGGGAATTCACTCAAAAATGGTGCCAGACGGTTGCAAATGCTCCCCTGAGAGGTTTGGCGGTCGAAACAGAAGGCTTTTTATCACAGGACAAGAAATCAGCGCCCGACAACTTCACCGGCAGAAAAACATTTTTTTGTAAAAATCCCCAAGGCCCGGGGTCACAATTTCATCAAAAATGGGACTTTTGGGAATTCACTCAAGAATGGTGCCAGGCGGTTGCAAATGCTCCCCTGAGAGGTTTGGCGGTCGAAACAGAAGGCTTTTTATCACAGGACAAGAAATCAGCCCTCGACAACTTCACCGGTAGAAAAAGATTTTTTTGAAAAAATCCCTAAGCCCCAGGGGTCACAATTTCATCAAAAATGGGACTTTTGGGAATTCACTCAAAAATGGTGCCAGACAGTTGCAAATGCTCCCCTGAGAGGTTTGGCGGTCATAACAGAAGGCTTTTTATCGCAGGACAAGAAATCAGCCCCCAACAACTTCACCGGCAGAAAAAGATTTTTTTGAAAAAATCCCTAAGCCCCGAGGTCACAATTTCATCAAAAATGGGACTTTTGGGAATTCACTCAAAAATGGTGCCAGGCGGTTGCAAATGCTCCCCTGAGAGGTTTGGCGGTCGAAACAGAAGGCTTTTTATCACAGGACAAGAAATCAGCCCTCGACAACTTCACCGGCAGAAAGAGATTTTTTTGAAAAAATCCCTAAGCCCCGGGGTCACAATTTCATCAAAAATGGGACTTTTGGGAATTCACTCAAAAATGGTGCCAGACAGTTGCAAATGCTCCCCTGAGAGGTTTGGCGGTCATAACAGAAGGCTTTTTATCGCAGGACAAGAAATCAGCCCTCGACAACTTCACCGGCAGAAAAAGATTTTTTTGAAAAAATCCCTAAGCCCCGGGGTCTCAATTTCATCAAAAATGGGACTTTTGGGAATTCACTCAAAAATGGTGCCAGGCGGTTGCAAATGCTCCCCTGAGAGGTTTGGCGGTCGAAACAGAAGGCTTTTTATCACAGGACAAGAAATCAGCGCCCGACAACTTCACCGGCAGAAAAAAATTTTTTTGTAAAAATTCCTAAGCCCCGGGGTCACAATTTCATCAAAAATCTGACTTTTGGCATTCCACTCAAAAATGGTGCCAGGCGGTTGCAAATGCTCCCCTGAGAGGTTTGGCGGACGAAACAGAAGGCTTTTTATCACAGGACAGGAAATCAGCCCTCGACAACTTCACCGGCAGAAAAAGATTTCTTTGAAAAAATCCCTAAGCCCCGGGGGTCACAATTTCATCAAAAATTGGACTTTTGGGAATTCGCTCAAAAATGGTGCCAGACAGTTGCAAATGCTCCCCTGAGAGGTTTGGCGGTCGAAACAGAAGGCTTTTTATCACAGGACAAGAAATCAGCCCTCGACAACTTCACCGGCAGAAAAAGATTTCTTTGAAAAAATCCCTAAGGTCACAATTTCATCAAAAATCTGACTTTTGGCATTCCACTCAAAAATGGTGCCAGGCGGTTGCAAATGCTCCCCTGAGAGGTTTGGCGGTCGAAACAGAAGGCTTTTTATCTCAGGAAAGGAAATCAGCCCTCGACAACTTCACCGGCAGATTTTTTTTTTTTTTTTGAAAAAATCCCTAAGCCCCGGGGTCACAATTTCATCAAAAATGGGACTTTTGGCATTCCACTCAAAAATGGTGCCAGGCGGTTGCAAATGCTCCCCTGAGAGGTTTGGCGGTCGAAACAGAAGGCTTTTGATCACAGGACAAGAAATCAGCCCTCGACAACTTCACCGGCAGAAAAAGATTTTTTTGAAAAAATCCCTAAGCCCCAGGGGTCACAATTTCATCAAAAATGGGACTTTTGGGAATTCACTCAAAAATGGTGCCAGACGGTTGCAAATGCTTCCCTGAGAGGTTTGGCGGTCGAAACACAAGGCTTTTTATCACAGGACAAGAAATCAGCGCCCGACAACTTCACCGGCAGAAAAACATTTTTTTGAAAAAATCCCCAAGCCCCGGGGTCACAATTTCATCATAAATCTGACTTTTGGGAATTCGCTCAAAAATGGTGCCAGGCGGTTGCAAATGCTCCCCTGAGAGGTTTGGCGGTCGAAACAGAAGGCTTTTTATCACAGGACAGGAAATCAGCCCTCGACAACTTTACCGGCAGAAAAAGATTTCTTTGAAAAAATCCCTAAGCCGGCCCGGGGTCACAATTTCATCAAAAATCTGACTTTTGGCATTCCACTCAAAAAAGGTACCAGGCGGTTGCAAATGCTCCCCTGAGAGGTTTGGCGGTCGAAACAGACGGCTTTTTACCACAGGACAGGAAATCAGCCCTCGACAACTTCACCGGCAGAAAAAGATTTTTTTGAAAAAATCCCCAAGGCCCGGGGTCACAATTTCATGAAAAATGGGACTTTTGGAAATTCACTCAAAAGTGGTGCCAGACGGCTGAAAATGCTCCCCTGAGAGGTTTGGCGGTCGAAACAGAAGGCTTTTTATCACAGGACAAGAAATCAGCCCACGACAACTTCACCGGTAGAAAAAGATTTTTTCAAAAAAATCCCTAATTTCACAATTTCACAATTTCAGCAAAAATTTGACTTTTGGGAATTGACTCAAAAATGGTGCAAGACGGTTGCAAATGCTCCCCTGAGAGTTTTTGCGGTCGAAACAGAAGGCTTTTTATCACAGGACAAGAAATCAGCCCCCGACAACTTCACCGGCAGAAATTTTTTTTATAAAAAAAATCCCTAAGCCCCAGGGGTCACAATTTCATCAAAAATGGGACTTTTGGGAATTCACTCAAAAATGGTGCCAGACGGTTGCAAATGCTTCCCTGAGAGGTTTGGCGGTCGAAACAGAAGGCTTTTTATCACAGGACAAGAAATCAGCGCCCGACAACTTCACCGGCAGAAAAACATTTTTTTGAAAAAATCCCCAAGCCCCGGGGTCACAATTTCATCATAAATCTGACTTTTGGGAATTCGCTCAAAAATGGTGCCAGGCGGTTGCAAATGCTCCCCTGAGAGGTTTGGCGGTCGAAACAGAAGGCTTTTTATCACAGGACAGGAAATCAGCCCTCGACAACTTTACCGGCAGAAAAAGATTTCTTTGAAAAAATCCCTAAGCCGGCCCGGGGTCACAATTTCATCAAAAATCTGACTTTTGGCATTCCACTCAAAAAAGGTGCCAGGCGGTTGCAAATGCTCCCCTGAGAGGTTTGGCGGTCGAAACAGACGGCTTTTTACCACAGGACAGGAAATCAGCCCTCGACAACTTCACCGGCAGAAAAAGTTTTTTTTTAAAAAAATCCCCAAGGCCCGGGGTCACAATTTCATGAAAAATGGGACTTTTGGAAATTCACTCAAAAGTGGTGCCAGACGGCTGAAAATGCTCCCCTGAGAGGTTTGGCGGTCGAAACAGAAGGCTTTTTATCACAGGACAAGAAATCAGCCCACGACAACTTCACCGGTAGAAAAAGATTTTTTCAAAAAAATCCCTAATTTCACAATTTCACAATTTCAGCAAAAATCTGTCTTTTGGGAGTTGACTCAAAAAAGGTGCCAGACGGTTGCAAATGCTCCCCTGAGAGTTTTTGCGGTCGAAACAGAAGGCTTTTTATCACAGGACAAGAAATTAGCCCCCGACAACTTCACCGGCAGAAATTTTTTTTATAAAAAAAATCCCTAAGCCCCGGGGTCAAAATTTCATCAAAAATGGGACTTTTGGGAATTCACTCAAAAATGGTGCCAGGCGGTTGCAAATGCTCCCCTGAGAGGTTTGGCGGTCGAAACAGAAGGCTTTTGATCACAGGACAAGAAATCAGCCCCCGACAACTTCACCGGCAGAAATTTTTTTTTTTTGAAAAAATCCCTAAGCCCCGGGGTCACAATTTCATCAAAAATGGGACTTTTGGGAATTCACTCAAAAATGGTGCCAGACGGTTGCACATGCTCCCCTGAGAGGTTTGGCGGTCGAAACAGAAGGCTTCTTATCACAGGACAAGAAATCAGCGCCCGACAACTTCACCGGCAGAAAAATTTTTTTTTGTAAAAATCCCTAAGGCCCGGGGTCACAATTTCATCAAAAATGGGACTTTTGGGAATTCACTCAAAAATGGTGCCAGACGGTTGCACATGCTCCCCTGAGAGGTTTGGCGGTCGAAACAGAAGGCTTTTTATCACAGGACAAGAAATCAGCGCCCGACAACTTCACCGGCAGAAAAAATTTTTTTTGTAAAAATCCCTAAGGCCCGGGGTCACAATTTCATCAAAAATCTGACTTTTGGCATTCCACTCAAAAATGGTGCCAGGCGGTTGCAAATGCTCCCCTGAGAGGTTTGGCGGTCGAAACAGAAGGCTTTTTATCACAGGACAAGAAATCAGCGTCCGACAACTTCACCAGCAGAAAATTTTTTTTTTGAAAAAATCCCTAAGCCCCGGGGTCACAATTTCATCAAAAATCTGACTTTTGGCATTCCACTCAAAAATGGTGCCAGGCGGTTGCAAATGCTCCCCTGAGAGGTTTGGCGGTCGAAACAGAAGGCTTCTTATCACAGGAAAGGAAATCAGCCCTCGACAACTTCACCGGCAGAATTTTTTTTTTTTTTTTGAAAAAATCCCTAAGCCTCGGGGTCACAATTTCATCAAAAATGGGACTTTTGGGAATTCACTCAAGAATGGTGCCAGGCGGTTGCAAATGCTCCCCTGAGAGGTTTGGCGGTCGAAACAGAAGGCTTTTTATCACAGGACAAGAAATCAGCCCTCGACAACTTCACCGGCAGAAAAATATTTTTTTGAAAAAATCCCTAAGCCCCAAGGTCACAATTTCATCAAAAATGGGACTTTTGGGAATTCACTCAAAAATGGTGCCAGACGGTTGCACATGCTCCCCTGAGAGGTCTGGCGGTCGAAACAGAAGGCTTTTTATCACAGGACAAGAAATCAGCCCCCGACAACTTCACCGGCAGAAATTTTTTTTTTTTGAAAAAATCCCTAAGCCCCGGGGTCACAATTTCATCAAAAAAGGGACTTTTGGGAATTCACTCAAAAATGGTGCCAGAGGGTTGCAAATGCTCCCCTGGGAGGTTTGGCGGTCGAAACAGAAGGCTTTTTATCACAGGACAAGAAATCAGCGCCCGACAACTTCACAGGCAGAAAAACATTTTTTTGAAAAAATCCCCAAGGCCCGGGGTCACAATTTCATCAAAAATGGGACTTTTGGGAATTCGCTCAAAAATGGTGCCAGGCGGTTGCAAATGCTCCCCTGAGAGGTTTGGCGGTCGAAACAGAAGGCTTTTTATCACAGGACAGGAAATCAGCCCTCGACAACTTTACCGGCAGAAAAAGATTTCTTTGAAAAAAATCCCTAAGCCCCGGGGTCACAATTTCATCAAAAATCTGACTTTTGGCATTCCACTCAAAAAAGGTGCCAGGCGGTTGCAAATGCTCCCCTGAGAGGTTTGGCGGTCGAAACAGGAGGCTTTTTATCACAGGACAGGAAATCAGCCCTCGACAACTTCACCGGCAGAAAAAGATTTTTTTGAAAAAATCCCCAAGGCCCGGGGTCACAATTTCATGAAAAATGGGATTTTGGAAATTCACTCAAAAGTGGTGCCAGACGGCTGAAAATGCTCCCCTGAGAGGTTTGGCGGTCGAAACAGAAGGCTTTTTATCACAGGACAAGAAATCAGCCCTCGACAACTTCACCGGTAGAAAAAGATTTTTTCAAAAAAATCCCTAAGCCCCGGGGTCACAATTTCAGCAAAAATGGGACTTTTGGGAATTCACTCAAAAATGGTGCCAGGCGGTTGCAAATGCTCCCCTGAGAGGTTTGGCGGTCGAAACAGAAGGCTTTTGATCACAGGACAAGAAATCAGCCCCCGACAACTTCACCGGCAGAAATTTTTTTTTTTGAAAAAATCCCTAAGCCCTGGGGTCACAATTTCATCAAAAATGGGACTTTGGGGAATTCACTCAAAAATGGTGCCAGAGGGTTGCAAATGCTCCCCTGAGATGTTTGGCAGTCGAAACAGAAGGCTTTTTATCACAGGAAAAGAAATCAGCGTCCGACAACTTCACCGGCAGAAAATGTTTTTTTTGAAAAAATCCCTAAGCCCCGGGGTCACAATTTCATCAAAAATGGGACTTTTGGGAATTCACTCAAAAATGGTGCCAGGCGGTTGCACATGCTCCCCTGAGAGGTTTGGCGGTCGAAACAGAAGGCTTTTTATCACAGGACAAGAAATCAGCGCCCGCCAACTTCACCGGCAGAAAAAATTTTTTTTGTAAAAATCCCTAAGCCCCGGGGTCACAATTTCATCAAAAATCTGACTTTTGGCATGCCACTCAAAAATGGTGCGAGGCGGTTGCAAATGCTCCCCTGAGAGGTTTGGCGGTCGAAACAGAAGGCTTTTTATCATAGGACAGGAAATCAGCCCTCGACAACTTCACCGGCAGAAAAAGATTTCTTTGAAAAAATCCCCAAGGCCCGGGGTCACAATTTCATCAAAAATGGGACTTTTGGGAATTCGCTCAAAAATGGTGCCAGACAGTTGCAAATGCTCCCCTGAGAGGTTTGGCGGTCGAAACAGAAGGCTTTTTATCTCAGGACAAGAAATCAGCCCTCGACAACTTCACCGGCAGAAAAAGATTTCTTTGAAAAAATCCCTAAGGTCACAATTTCATCAAAAATCTGACTTTTGGCATTCCACTCAAAAATGGTGCCAGGCGGTTGCAAATGCTCCCCTGAGAGGTTTGGCGGTCGAAACAGAAGGCTTTTTATCACAGGACAAGAAATCAGCCCTCGACAACTTCACCGGCAGAAAAATATTTTTTTGAAAAAATCCCTAAGCCCCGGGGTCACAATTTCATCAAAAATGGGACTTTTGGGAATTCACTCAAAAACGGTGCCAGACGGTTGCACATGCTCCCCTGAGAGGTTTGGCGGTCGAAACAGAAGTCTTTTTATCACAGGACAAGAAATCAGCCCTCGACAACTTCACCGGCAGAAAAAGATTTCTTTGAAAAAATCCCTAAGGTCACAATTTCATCAAAAATCTGACTTTTGGCATTCCACTCAAAAATGGTGCCAGGCGGTTGCAAATGCTCCCCTGAGAGGTTTGGCGGTCGAAACAGAAGGCTTCTTATCACAGGAAAGGAAATCAGCCCTCGACAACTTCACCGGCAGAATTTTTTTTTTTTAAAAAAAAATCCCTAAGCCCCGGGGTCACAATTTCATGAAAAATGGGACTTTTGGGAATTCACTCAAAAATGGTGCCAGGCGGTTTCAAATGCTCCCCTGAGAGGTTTGGCGGTCGAAACAGAAGGCTTTTTATCACAGGACAAGAAATCAGCCCTCGACAACTTCACCAGCAGAAAAACATGTTTTTGAAAAAATCCCCAAGGCCCGGGGTCACAATTTCATCAAAAATCTGACTTTTGGGAATTCGCTCAAAAATGGTGCCAGGCGGTTGCAAATGCTCCCCTGAGAGGTTTGGCGGTCGAAACAGAAGGCTTCTTATCACAGGACAGGAAATCAGCCCTCGACAACTTCACCGGCAGAAAAAGATTTTTTTGAAAAAATCCCTAAGCCCCGGGGTCACAATTTCATGAAAAATGGGACTTTTGGAAATTCACTCAAAAGTGGTGCCAGACGGCTGAAAATGCTCCCCTGAGAGGTTTGGCGGTCGAAACAGAAGGCTTTTTTTCACAGGGCAAGAAATCAGCCCTCGACAACTTCACCGGTAGAAAAAGATTTTTTCAAAAAAATCCCTAAGCCCCGGGGTCACAATTTCAGCAAAAATCTGACTTTTGGGAATTGACTCAAAAATGGTGCCAGACGGTTGCAAATGCTCCCCTGAGAGGTTTGGCGGTCGAAACAGAAGGCTTTTTATCACAGGCCAAGAAATCAGCCCCCGACAACTTCACCGGCAGAATTTTTTTTAAAAAAAAAAATCGCTAAGCCGGGGTCACAATTTCATCAAAAATGGGACTTCTGGGAATTCACTCAAAAATGGTGCCAGAGGGTTGCAAATGCTCCCCTGAGAGGTTTGGCGGTCGAAACAGAAGGCTTTTTATCACAGGACAAGAAATCAGCCCTCGACAACTTCACCGGCAGAAAAAGATTTTTTTGAAAAAATCCGCAAGGCCCGGGGTCACAATTTCATGAAAAATGGGACTTTTGGAAATTCACTCAAAAGTGGTGCCAGACGGCTGAAAATGCTCCCCTGAGAGGTTTGGCGGTCGAAACAGAAGGCTTTTTATCACAGGACAAGAAATCAGCCCACGACAACTTCACCGGTAGAAAAAGATTTTTTCAAAAAAATCCCTAATTTCACAATTTCACAATTTCAGCAAAAATTTGACTTTTGGGAATTGACTCAAAAATGGTGCAAGACGGTTGCAAATGCTCCCCTGAGAGTTTTTGCGGTCGAAACAGAAGGCTTTTTATCACAGGACAAGAAATCAGCCCCCGACAACTTCACCCGCAGAAATTTTTTTTATAAAAAAAATCCCTAAGCCCCAGGGGTCACAATTTCATCAAAAATGGGACTTTTGGGAATTCACTCAAAAATGGTGCCAGACGGTTGCAAATGCTTCCCTGAGAGGTTTGGCGGTCGAAACAGAAGGCTTTTTATCACAGGACAAGAAATCAGCGCCCGACAACTTCACCGGCAGAAAAACATTTTTTTGAAAAAATCCCCAAGCCCCGGGGTCACAATTTCATCATAAATCTGACTTTTGGGAATTCGCTCAAAAATGGTGCCAGGCGGTTGCAAATGCTCCCCTGAGAGGTTTGGCGGTCGAAACAGAAGGCTTTTTATCACAGGACAGGAAATCAGCCCTCGACAACTTTACCGGCAGAAAAAGATTTTTTGAAAAAATCCCTAAGCCGGCCCGGGGTCACAATTTCATCAAAAATCTGACTTTTGGCATTCCACTCAAAAAAGGTGCCAGGCGGTTGCAAATGCTCCCCTGAGAGGTTTGGCGGTCGAAACAGACGGCTTTTTACCACAGGACAGGAAATCAGCCCTCGACAACTTCACCGGCAGAAAAAGATTTTTTTGAAAAAATCCCCAAGGCCCGGGGTCACAATTTCATGAAAAATGGGACTTTTGGAAATTCACTCAAAAGTGGTGCCAGACGGCTGAAAATGCTCCCCTGAGAGGTTTGGCGGTCGAAACAGAAGGCTTTTTATCACAGGACAAGAAATCAGCCCACGACAACTTCACCGGTAGAAAAAGATTTTTTCAAAAAAATCCCTAATTTCACAATTTCACAATTTCAGCAAAAATCTGACTTTTGGGAATTGACTCAAAAAAGGTGCCAGACGGTTGCAAATGCTCCCCTGAGAGTTTTTGCGGTCGAAACAGAAGGCTTTTTATCACAGGACAAGAAATCAGCCCCCGACAACTTCACCGGCAGAAATTTTTTTTATAAAAAAAATCCCTAAGCCCCGGGGTCAAAATTTCATCAAAAATGGGACTTTTGGGAATTCACTCAAAAATGGTGCCAGGCGGTTGCAAATGCTCCCCTGAGAGGTTTGGCGGTCGAAACAGAAGGCTTTTGATCACAGGACAAGAAATCAGCCCCCGACAACTTCACCGGCAGAAATTTTTTTTTTTTGAAAAAATCCCTAAGCCCCGGGGTCACAATTTCATCAAAAATGGGACTTTTGGGAATTCACTCAAAAATGGTGCCAGACGGTTGCACATGCTCCCCTGAGAGGTTTGGCGGTCGAAACAGAAGGCTTCTTATCACAGGACAAGAAATCAGCGCCCGACAACTTCACCGGCAGAAAAAATTTTTTTTGTAAAAATCCCTAAGGCCCGGGGTCACAATTTCATCAAAAATGGGACTTTTGGGAATTCACTCAAAAATGGTGCCAGACGGTTGCACATGCTCCCCTGAGAGGTTTGGCGGTCGAAACAGAAGGCTTTTTATCACAGGACAAGAAATCAGCGCCCGACAACTTCACCGGCAGAAAAAAATTTTTTTGTAAAAATCCCTAAGGCCCGGGGTCACAATTTCATCAAAAATCTGACTTTTGGCATTCCACTCAAAAATGGTGCCAGGCGGTTGCAAATGCTCCCCTGAGAGGTTTGGCGGTCGAAACAGAAGGCTTTTTATCACAGGACAAGAAATCAGCGTCCGACAACTTCACCAGCAGAAAATTTTTTTTTTGAAAAAATCCCTAAGCCCCGGGGTCACAATTTCATCAAAAATCTGACTTTTGGCATTCCACTCAAAAATGGTGCCAGGCGGTTGCAAATGCTCCCCTGAGAGGTTTGGCGGTCGAAACAGAAGGCTTCTTATCACAGGAAAGGAAATCAGCCCTCGACAACTTCACCGGCAGAATTTTTTTTTTTTTTTTGAAAAAATCCCTAAGCCTCGGGGTCACAATTTCATCAAAAATGGGACTTTTGGGAATTCACTCAAGAATGGTGCCAGGCGGTTGCAAATGCTCCCCTGAGAGGTTTGGCGGTCGAAACAGAAGGCTTTTTATCACAGGACAAGAAATCAGCCCTCGACAACTTCACCGGCAGAAAAATATTTTTTTGAAAAAATCCCTAAGCCCCGAGGTCACAATTTCATCAAAAATGGGACTTTTGGGAATTCACTCAAAAATGGTGCCAGACGGTTGCACATGCTCCCCTGAGAGGTCTGGCGGTCGAAACAGAAGGCTTTTTATCACAGGACAAGAAATCAGCCCCCGACAACTTCACCGGCAGAAATTTTTTTTTTTTGAAAAAATCCCTAAGCCCCGGGGTCACAATTTCATCAAAAAAGGGACTTTTGGGAATTCACTCAAAAATGGTGCCAGAGGGTTGCAAATGCTCCCCTGGGAGGTTTGGCGGTCGAAACAGAAGGCTTTTTATCACAGGACAAGAAATCAGCGCCCGACAACTTCACCGGCAGAAAAACATTTTTTTGAAAAAATCCCCAAGGCCCGGGGTCACAATTTCATCAAAAATGGGACTTTTGGGAATTCGCTCAAAAATGGTGCCAGGCGGTTGCAAATGCTCCCCTGAGAGGTTTGGCGGTCGAAACAGAAGGCTTTTTATCACAGGACAGGAAATCAGCCCTCGACAACTTTACCGGCAGAAAAAGATTTCTTTGAAAAAAATCCCTAAGCCCCGGGGTCACAATTTCATCAAAAATCTGACTTTTGGCATTCCACTCAAAAAAGGTGCCAGGCGGTTGCAAATGCTCCCCTGAGAGGTTTGGCGGTCGAAACAGGAGGCTTTTTATCACAGGACAGGAAATCAGCCCTCGACAACTTCACCGGCAGAAAAAGATTTTTTTGAAAAAATCCCCAAGGCCCGGGGTCACAATTTCATGAAAAATGGGATTTTGGAAATTCACTCAAAAGTGGTGCCAGACGGCTGAAAATGCTCCCCTGAGAGGTTTGGCGGTCGAAACAGAAGGCTTTTTATCACAGGACAAGAAATCAGCCCTCGACAACTTCACCGGTAGAAAAAGATTTTTTCAAAAAAATCCCTAAGCCCCGGGGTCACAATTTCAGCAAAAATGGGACTTTTGGGAATTCACTCAAAAATGGTGCCAGGCGGTTGCAAATGCTCCCCTGAGAGGTTTGGCGGTCGAAACAGAAGGCTTTTGATCACAGGACAAGAAATCAGCCCCCGACAACTTCACCGGCAGAAATTTTTTTTTTTGAAAAAATCCCTAAGCCCTGGGGTCACAATTTCATCAAAAATGGGACTTTTGGGAATTCACTCAAAAATGGTGCCAGAGGGTTGCAAATGCTCCCCTGAGATGTTTGGCAGTCGAAACAGAAGGCTTTTTATCACAGGAAAAGAAATCAGCGTCCGACAACTTCACCGGCAGAAAATGTTTTTTTTGAAAAAATCCCTAAGCCCCGGGGTCACAATTTCATCAAAAATGGGACTTTTGGGAATTCACTCAAAAATGGTGCCAGGCGGTTGCACATGCTCCCCTGAGAGGTTTGGCGGTCGAAACAGAAGGCTTTTTATCACAGGACAAGAAATCAGCGCCCGCCAACTTCACCGGCAGAAAAAATTTTTTTTGTAAAACTCCCTAAGCCCCGGGGTCACAATTTCATCAAAAATCTGACTTTTGGCATGCCACTCAAAAATGGTGCGAGGCGGTTGCAAATGCTCCCCTGAGAGGTTTGGCGGTCGAAACAGAAGGCTTTTTATCATAGGACAGGAAATCAGCCCTCGACAACTTCACCGGCAGAAAAAGATTTCTTTGAAAAAATCCCCAAGGCCCGGGGTCACAATTTCATCAAAAATGGGACTTTTGGGAATTCGCTCAAAAATGGTGCCAGACAGTTGCAAATGCTCCCCTGAGAGGTTTGGCGGTCGAAACAGAAGGCTTTTTATCTCAGGACAAGAAATCAGCCCTCGACAACTTCACCGGCAGAAAAAGATTTCTTTGAAAAAATCCCTAAGGTCACAATTTCATCAAAAATCTGACTTTTGGCATTCCACTCAAAAATGGTGCCAGGCGGTTGCAAATGCTCCCCTGAGAGGTTTGGCGGTCGAAACAGAAGGCTTTTTATCACAGGACAAGAAATCAGCCCTCGACAACTTCACGGGCAGAAAAAGATTTCTTTGAAAAAATCCCTAAGCCCCGGGGGTCACAATTTCATCAAAAATGGGACTTTTGGGAATTCACTCAAAAACGGTGCCAGACGGTTGCACATGCTCCCCTGAGAGGTTTGGCGGTCGAAACAGAAGTCTTTTTATCACAGGACAAGAAATCAGCCCTCGACAACTTCACCGGCAGAAAAAGATTTCTTTGAAAAAATCCCTAAGGTCACAATTTCATCAAAAATCTGACTTTTGGCATTCCACTCAAAAATGGTGCCAGGCGGTTGCAAATGCTCCCCTGAGAGGTTTGGCGGTCGAAACAGAAGGCTTCTTATCACAGGAAAGGAAATCAGCCCTCGACAACTTCACCGGCAGAATTTTTTTTTAAAAAAAAAAAATCCCTAAGCCCCGGGGTCACAATTTCATGAAAAATGGGACTTTTGGGAATTCACTCAAAAATGGTGCCAGGCGGTTTCAAATGCTCCCCTGAGAGGTTTGGCGGTCGAAACAGAAGGCTTTTTATCACAGGACAAGAAATCAGCCCTCGACAACTTCACCAGCAGAAAAATATTTTTTTGAAAAAATCTCTAAGCCCCGGGGTCACAATTTCATCAAAAATGGGACTTTTGGGAATTCACTCAAAAATGGTGCCAGACGGTTGCACATGCTCCCCTGAGAGGTTTGGCGGTCGAAACAGAAGGCTTTTTATCACAGGACAAGAAATCAGCCCTCGACAACTTCACGGGCAGAAAAAGATTTCTTTGAAAAAATCCCTAAGGTCACAATTTCATCAAAAATCTGAGTTTTGGCATTCCACTCAAAAATGGTGCCAGGCGGTTGCAAATGCTCCCCTGAGAGGTTTGGCGGTCGAAACAGAAGGCTTCTTATCACAGGAAAGGAAATCAGCCCTCGACAACTTCAACGGCAGAATTTTTTTTTTTTTTGAAAAAATCCCTAAGCCCCGGGGTCACAATTTCATCAAAAATGGGACTTTTGGGAATTCACTCAAGAATGGTGCCAGGCGGTTGCAAATGCTCCCCTGAGAGGTTTGGCGGTCGAAACAGAAGGCTTTTGATCACAGGACAAGAAATCAGCCCTCGACAACTTCACCGGCAGAAAAAGATTTTTTTGAAAAAATCCCTCAGCCCCAGGGGTCACAATTTCATCAAAAATGGGACTTTTGGGAATTCACTCAAAAATGGTGCCAGACGGTTGCAAATGCTCTCCTGAGAGGTTTGGCGGTCGAAACAGAAGGCTTTTTATCACAGGACAGGAAATCAGCCCTCGACAACTTTACCGGCAGAAAAAGATTTCTTTGAAAAAAATCCCTAAGCCCCGGGGTCACAATTTCATCAAAAATCTGACTTTTGGCATTCCACTCAAAAAAGGTGCCAGGCGGTTGCAAATGCTCCCCTGAGAGGTTTGGCGGTCGAAACAGAAGGCTTTTTATCACAGGACAGGAAATCAGCCCTCGACAACTTTACCGGCAGAAAAAGATTTTTTTGAAAAAATCCCTAAGCCCCGGGGTCACAATTTCAGCAAAAATGGGACTTTTGGGAATTCACTCAAAAATGGTGCCAGGCGGTTGCAAATGCTCCCCTGAGAGGTTTGGCGGTCGAAACAGAAGGCTTTTGATCACAGGACAAGAAATCAGCCCCCGACAACTTCACCGGCAGAAATTTTTTTTTTTGAAAAAATCCCTAAGCCCCGGGGTCACAATTTCATCAAAAATGGGACTTTTGGGAATTCACTCAAAAGTGGTGCCAGACGGCTGAAAATGCTCCCCTGAGAGGTTTGGCGGTCGAAACAGAAGGCTTTTTATCACAGGACAAGAAATCAGCCCTCGACAACTTCACCGGTAGAAAAAGATTTTTTCAAAAAAATCCCTAAGCCCCGGGGTCACAATTTCAGCAAAAATGGGACTTTTGGGAATTCACTCAAAAATGGTGCCAGGCGGTTGCAAATGCTCCCCTGAGAGGTTTGGCGGTCGAAACAGAAGGCTTTTGATCACAGGACAAGAAATCAGCCCCCGACAACTTCACCGGCAGAAATTTTTTTTTTTGAAAAAATCCCTAAGCCCCGGGGTCACAATTTCATCAAAAATGGGACTTTTGGGAATTCACTCAAAAATGGTGCCAGAGGGTTGCAAATGCTCCCCTGAGATGTTTGGCAGTCGAAACAGAAGGCTTTTTATCACAGGAAAAGAAATCAGCGTCCGACAACTTCACCGGCAGAAAATGTTTTTTTTTGAAAAAATCCCTAAGCCCCGGGGTCACAATTTCATCAAAAATGGGACTTTTGGGAATTCACTCAAAAATGGTGCCAGGCGGTTGCACATGCTCCCCTGAGAGGTTTGGCGGTCGAAACAGAAGGCTTTTTATCACAGGACAAGAAATCAGCGCCCGCCAACTTCACCGGCAGAAAAATTTTTTTTTGTAAAAATCCCTAAGCCCCGGGGTCACAATTTCATCAAAAATCTGACTTTTGGCATTCCACTCAACAATGGTGCGAGGCGGTTGCAAATGCTCCCCTGAGAGGTTTGGCGGTCGAAACAGAAGGCTTTTTATCACAGGACAAGAAATCAGCCCTCGACAACTTCACCGGCAGAAAAAGATTTCTTTGAAAAAATCCCTAAGGTCACAATTTCATCAAAAATCTGACTTTTGGCATTCCACTCAAAAATGGTGCCAGGCGGTTGCAAATGCTCCCCTGAGAGGTTTGGCGGTCGAAACAGAAGGCTTTTTATCACAGGACAAAAAATCAGCCCTCGACAACTTCACCGGCAGAAAAATATTTTTTTGAAAAAATCCCTAAGCCCCGGGGTCACAATTTCATCAAAAATGGGACTTTTGGGAATTCACTCAAAAATGGTGCCAGACGGTTGCACATGCTCCCCTGAGAGGTTTGGCGGTCGAAACAGAAGTCTTTTTATCACAGGACAAGAAATCAGCCCTCGACAACTTCACCGGCAGAAAAAGATTTCTTTGAAAAAATCCCTAAGGTCACAATATCATCAAAAATCTGACTTTTGGCATTCCACTCAAAAATGGTGCCAGGCGGTTGCAAATGCTCCCCTGAGAGGTTTGGCGGTCGAAACAGAAGGCTTCTTATCACAGGAAAGGAAATCAGCCCTCGACAACTTCACCGGCAGAATTTTTTTTTTTTTTTGAAAAAATCCCTAAGCCCCGGGGTCACAATTTCATGAAAAATGGGACTTTTGGGAATTCACTCAAAAATGGTGCCAGGCGGTTGCAAATGCTCCCCTGAGAGGTTTGGCGGTCGAAACAGAAGGCTTTTTATCACAGGACAAGAAATCAGCCCTCGACAACTTCACCGGCAGAAAAACATTTTTTTGAAAAAATCCCCAAGGCCCGGGGTCACAATTTCATCAAAAATCTGACTTTTGGGAATTCGCTCAAAAATGGTGCCAGGCGGTTGCAAATGCTCCCCTGAGAGGTTTGGCGGTCGAAACAGAAGGCTTCTTATCACAGGACAGGAAATCAGCCCTCGACAACTTCACCGGCAGAAAAAGATTTTTTTGAAAAAATCCCTAAGCCCCGGGGTCACAATTTCATGAAAAATGGGACTTTTGGAAATTCACTCAAAAGTGGTGCCAGACGGCTGAAAATGCTCCCCTGAGAGGTTTGGCGGTCGAAACAGAAGGCTTTTTTTCACAGGACAAGAAATCAGCCCTCGACAACTTCACCGGTAGAAAAAGATTTTTTCAAAAAAATCCCTAAGCCCCGGGGTCACAATTTCAGCAAAAATCTGACTTTTGGGAATTGACTCAAAAATGGTGCCAGACGGTTGCAAATGCTCCCCTGAGAGGTTTGGCGGTCGAAACAGAAGGCTTTTTATCACAGGCCAAGAAATCAGCCCCCGACAACTTCACCGGCAGAATTTTTTTTAAAAAAAAAAATCGCTAAGCCGGGGTCACAATTTCATCAAAAATGGGACTTTTGGGAATTCACTCAAAAATGGTGCCAGAGGGTTGCAAATGCTCCCCTGAGAGGTTTGGCGGTCGAAACAGAAGGCTTTTTATCACAGGACAAGAAATCAGCCCTCGACAACTTCACCGGCAGAAAAATATTTTTTTGAAAAAATCTCTAAGCCCCGGGGTCACAATTTCATCAAAAATGGGACTTTTGGGAATTCACTCAAAAATGGTGCCAGACGGTTGCACATGCTCCCCTGAGAGGTTTGGCGGTCGAAACAGAAGGCTTTTTATCACAGGACAAGAAATCAGCCCTCGACAACTTCACAGGCAGAAAAAGATTTCTTTGAAAAAATCCCTAAGGTCACAATTTCATCAAAAATCTGAGTTTTGGCATTCCACTCAAAAATGGTGCCAGGCGGTTGCAAATGCTCCCCTGAGAGGTTTGGCGGTCGAAACAGAAGGCTTCTTATCACAGGAAAGGAAATCAGCCCTCGACAACTTCACCGGCAGAATTTTTTTTTTTTTTTGAAAAAATCCCTAAGCCCCAGGGTCACAATTTCATCAAAAATGGGACTTTTGGGAATTCACTCAAGAATGGTGCCAGGCGGTTGCAAATGCTCCCCTGAGAGGTTTGGCGGTCGAAACAGAAGGCTTTTGATCACAGGACAAGAAATCAGCCCTCGACAACTTCACCGGCAGAAAAAGATTTTTTTGAAAAAATCCCTAAGCCCCAGGGGTCACAATTTCATCAAAAATGGGACTTTTGGGAATTCACTCAAAAATGGTGCCAGACGGTTGCAAATGCTCCCCTGAGAGGTTTGGCGGTCGAAACAGAAGGCTTTTTATCACAGGACAAGAAATCAGCGCCCGACAACTTCACCGGCAGAAAAAGATTTCTTTGAAAAAATCCCCAAGGCCCGGGGTCACAATTTCATCATAAATCTGACTTTTGGGAATTCGCTCAAAAATGGTGCCAGGCGGTTGCAAATGCTCCCCTGAGAGGTTTGGCGGTCGAAACAGAAGGCTTTTTATCACAGGACAGGAAATCAGCCCTCGACAACTTTACCGGCAGAAAAAGATTTCTTTGAAAAAATCCCTAAGCCGGCCCGGGGTCACAATTTCATCAAAAATCTGACTTTTGGCATTCCACTCAAGAAAGGTGCCAGGCGGTTGCAAATGCTCCCCTGAGAGGTTTGGCGGTCGAAACAGAAGGCTTTTTATCACAGGACAGGAAATCAGCCCTCGACAACTTCACCGGCAGAAAAAGATTTTTTTGAAAAAATCCCCAAGGCCCGGGGTCACAATTTCATGAAATATGGGACTTTTGGAAATTCACTCAAAAGTGGTGCCAGACGGCTGAAAATGCTCCCCTGAGAGGTTTGGCGGTCGAAACAGAAGGCTTTTTATCACAGGACAAGAAATCAGCCCACGACAACTTCACCGGTAGAAAAAGATTTTTTCAAAAAAATCCCTAATTTCACAATTTCACAATTTCAGCAAAAATCTGACTTTTGGGAATTGACTCAAAAATGGTGCCAGACGGTTGCAAATGCTCCCCTGAGAGTTTTTGCGGTCGAAACAGAAGGCTTTTGATCACAGGACAAGAAATCAGCCCCCGACAACTTCACCGGCAGAAATTTTTTTTATAAAAAAAATCCCTAAGCCCCGGGGTCACAATTTCATCAAAAATGAGACTTTTGGGAATTCACTCAAAAATGGTGCCAGAGGGTTGCAAATGCTCCCCTGAGAGGTTTGGCGGTCGAAACAGAAGGCTTCTTATCACAGGAAAGGAAATCAGCCCTCGACAACTTCACCGGCAGAATTTTTTTTTTAAAAAAAAAAATCCCTAAGCCCCGGGGTCACAATTTCATCAAAAATGGGACTTTTGGGAATTCACTCAAGAATGGTGCCAGGCGGTTGCAAATGCTCCCCTGAGAGGTTTGGCGGTCGAAACAGAAGGCTTTTTATCACAGGACAAGAAATCAGCCCTCGACAACTTCACCGGCAGAAAAAGATTTTTTTGAAAAAATCCCTAAGCCCCAGGGTCACAATTTCATCAAAAATGGGACTTTTGGGAATTCACTCAAAAATGGTGCCAGACGGTTGCAAATGCTCCCCTGAGAGGTTTGGCGGTCGAAACAGAAGGCTTTTTATCACAGGACAAGAAATCAGCGCCCGACAACTTCACCGGCAGAAATTTTTTTTTTTTTGAAAATATCCCTAAGCCCCGGGGTCACAATTTCATCAAAAATGGGACTTTTGGGAATTCACTCAAAAATGGTGCCAGAGGGTTGCAAATGCTCCCCTGAGAGGTTTGGCGGTCGAAACAGAAGGCTTTTTATCACAGGACAAGAAATCAGCGTCCGACAACTTCACCGGCAGAAAATTTTTTTTTTGAAAAAATCCCTAAGCCCCGGGGTCACAATTTCATTAAAAATGGGACTTTTGGGAATTCACTCAAAAATGGTGCCAGACGGTTGCACATGCTCCCCTGAGAGGTTTGGCGGTCGAAACAGAAGGCTTTTTATCACAGGACAAGAAATCAGCGCCCGACAACTTCACCGGCAGAAAAAAATTTTTTTGTAAAAATCCCTAAGCCCCGGGGTCACAATTTCATCAAAAATCTGACTTTTGGCATTCCACTCAAAAATGGTGCCAGGCGGTTGCAAATGCTCCCCTGAGAGGTTTGGCGGTCGAAACAGAAGGCTTTTGATCACAGGACAAGAAATCAGCCCCCGACAACTTCACCGGCAGAAATTTTTTTTTTTGAAAAAATCCCTAAGCCCCGGGGTCACAATTTCATCAAAAATGGGACTTTTGGGAATTCACTCAAAAGTGGTGCCAGACGGCTGAAAATGCTCCCCTGAGAGGTTTGGCGGTCGAAACAGAAGGCTTTTTATCACAGGACAAGAAATCAGCCCTCGACAACTTCACCGGTAGAAAAAGATTTTTTCAAAAAAATCCCTAAGCCCCGGGGTCACAATTTCAGCAAAAATGGGACTTTTGGGAATTCACTCAAAAATGGTGCCAGGCGGTTGCAAATGCTCCCCTGAGAGGTTTGGCGGTCGAAACAGAAGGCTTTTGATCACAGGACAAGAAATCAGCCCCCGACAACTTCACCGGCAGAAATTTTTTTTTTTGAAAAAATCCCTAAGCCCCGGGGTCACAATTTCATCAAAAATGGGACTTTTGGGAATTCACTCAAAAATGGTGCCAGAGGGTTGCAAATGCTCCCCTGAGATGTTTGGCAGTCGAAACAGAAGGCTTTTTATCACAGGAAAAGAAATCAGCGTCCGACAACTTCACCGGCAGAAAATGTTTTTTTTTGAAAAAATCCCTAAGCCCCGGGGTCACAATTTCATCAAAAATGGGACTTTTGGGAATTCACTCAAAAATGGTGCCAGGCGGTTGCACATGCTCCCCTGAGAGGTTTGGCGGTCGAAACAGAAGGCTTTTTATCACAGGACAAGAAATCAGCGCCCGCCAACTTCACCGGCAGAAAAAAAATTTTTTGTAAAAATCCCTAAGCCCCGGGGTCACAATTTCATCAAAAATCTGACTTTTGGCATTCCACTCAACAATGGTGCGAGGCGGTTGCAAATGCTCCCCTGAGAGGTTTGGCGGTCGAAACAGAAGGCTTTTTATCACAGGACAAGAAATCAGCCCTCGACAACTTCACCGGCAGAAAAAGATTTCTTTGAAAAAATCCCTAAGGTCACAATTTCATCAAAAATCTGACTTTTGGCATTCCACTCAAAAATGGTGCCAGGCGGTTGCAAATGCTCCCCTGAGAGGTTTGGCGGTCGAAACAGAAGGCTTTTTATCACAGGACAAGAAATCAGCCCTCGACAACTTCACCGGCAGAAAAATATTTTTTTGAAAAAATCCCTAAGCCCCGGGGTCACAATTTCATCAAAAATGGGACTTTTGGGAATTCACTCAAAAATGGTGCCAGACGGTTGCACATGCTCCCCTGAGAGGTTTGGCGGTCGAAACAGAAGTCTTTTTATCACAGGACAAGAAATCAGCCCTCGACAACTTCACCGGCAGAAAAAGATTTCTTTGAAAAAATCCCTAAGGTCACAATATCATCAAAAATCTGACTTTTGGCATTCCACTCAAAAATGGTGCCAGGCGGTTGCAAATGCTCCCCTGAGAGGTTTGGCGGTCGAAACAGAAGGCTTCTTATCACAGGAAAGGAAATCAGCCCTCGACAACTTCACCGGCAGAATTTTTTTTTTTTTGAAAAAATCCCTAAGCCCCGGGGTCACAATTTCATGAAAAATGGGACTTTTGGGAATTCACTCAAAAATGGTGCCAGGCGGTTGCAAATGCTCCCCTGAGAGGTTTGGCGGTCGAAACAGAAGGCTTTTTATCACAGGACAAGAAATCAGCCCTCGACAACTTCACCGGCAGAAAAACATTTTTTTGAAAAAATCCCCAAGGCCCGGGGTCACAATTTCATCAAAAATCTGACTTTTGGGAATTCGCTCAAAAATGGTGCCAGGCGGTTGCAAATGCTCCCCTGAGAGGTTTGGCGGTCGAAACAGAAGGCTTCTTATCACAGGACAGGAAATCAGCCCTCGACAACTTCACCGGCAGAAAAAGATTTTTTTGAAAAAATCCCTAAGCCCCGGGGTCACAATTTCATGAAAAATGGGACTTTTGGAAATTCACTCAAAAGTGGTGCCAGACGGCTGAAAATGCTCCCCTGAGAGGTTTGGCGGTCGAAACAGAAGGCTTTTTATCACAGGACAAGAAATCAGCGCCCGACAACTTCACCGGCAGAAAAATATTTTTTTGAAAAAATCCCTAAGCCCCGGGGTCACAATTTCATCAAAAATGGGACTTTTGGGAATTCACTCAAAAATGGTGCCAGACGGTTGCACATGCTCCCCTGAGAGGTTTGGCGGTCGAAACAGAAGTCTTTTTATCACAGGACAAGAAATCAGCCCTCGACAACTTCACCGGCAGAAAAAGATTTCTTTGAAAAAATCCCTAAGGTCACAATATCATCAAAAATCTGACTTTTGGCATTCCACTCAAAAATGGTGCCAGGCGGTTGCAAATGCTCCCCTGAGAGGTTTGGCGGTCGAAACAGAAGGCTTCTTATCACAGGAAAGGAAATCAGCCCTCGACAACTTCACCGGCAGAATTTTTTTTTTTTTGAAAAAATCCCTAAGCCCCGGGGTCACAATTTCATGAAAAATGGGACTTTTGGAAATTCACTCAAAAGTGGTGCCAGACGGCTGAAAATGCTCCCCTGAGAGGTTTGGCGGTCGAAACAGAAGGCTTTTTTTCACAGGACAAGAAATCAGCCCTCGACAACTTCACCGGTAGAAAAAGATTTTTTCAAAAAAATCCCTAAGCCCCGGGGTCACAATTTCAGCAAAAATCTGACTTTTGGGAATTGACTCAAAAATGGTGCCAGACGGTTGCAAATGCTCCCCTGAGAGGTTTGGCGGTCGAAACAGAAGGCTTTTTATCACAGGCCAAGAAATCAGCCCCCGACAACTTCATCGGCAGAATTTTTTTAAAAAAAAAAATCGCTAAGCCGGGGTCACAATTTCATCAAAAATGGGACTTTTGGGAATTCACTCAAAAATGGTGCCAGAGGGTTGCAAATGCTCCCCTGAGAGGTTTGGCGGTCGAAACAGAAGGCTTTTTATCACAGGACAAGAAATCAGCCCTCGACAACTTCACCGGCAGAAAAATATTTTTTTGAAAAAATCTCTAAGCCCCGGGGTCACAATTTCATCAAAAATGGGACTTTTGGGAATTCACTCAAAAATGGTGCCAGACGGTTGCACATGCTCCCCTGAGAGGTTTGGCGGTCGAAACAGAAGGCTTTTTATCACAGGACAAGAAATCAGCCCTCGACAACTTCACAGGCAGAAAAAGATTTCTTTGAAAAAATCCCTAAGGTCACAATTTCATCAAAAATCTGAGTTTTGGCATTCCACTCAAAAATGGTGCCAGGCGGTTGCAAATGCTCCCCTGAGAGGTTTGGCGGTCGAAACAGAAGGCTTCTTATCACAGGAAAGGAAATCAGCCCTCGACAACTTCACCGGCAGAATTTTTTTTTTTTTTTGAAAAAATCCCTAAGCCCCAGGGTCACAATTTCATCAAAAATGGGACTTTTGGGAATTCACTCAAGAATGGTGCCAGGCGGTTGCAAATGCTCCCCTGAGAGGTTTGGCGGTCGAAACAGAAGGCTTTTGATCACAGGACAAGAAATCAGCCCTCGACAACTTCACCGGCAGAAAAAGATTTTTTTGAAAAAATCCCTAAGCCCCAGGGGTCACAATTTCATCAAAAATGGGACTTTTGGGAATTCACTCAAAAATGGTGCCAGACGGTTGCAAATGCTCCCCTGAGAGGTTTGGCGGTCGAAACAGAAGGCTTTTTATCACAGGACAAGAAATCAGCGCCCGACAACTTCACCGGCAGAAAAAGATTTCTTTGAAAAAATCCCCAAGGCCCGGGGTCACAATTTCATCATAAATCTGACTTTTGGGAATTCGCTCAAAAATGGTGCCAGGCGGTTGCAAATGCTCCCCTGAGAGGTTTGGCGGTCGAAACAGAAGGCTTTTTATCACAGGACAGGAAATCAGCCCTCGACAACTTTACCGGCAGAAAAAGATTTCTTTGAAAAAATCCCTAAGCCGGCCCGGGGTCACAATTTCATCAAAAATCTGACTTTTGGCATTCCACTCAAGAAAGGTGCCAGGCGGTTGCAAATGCTCCCCTGAGAGGTTTGGCGGTCGAAACAGAAGGCTTTTTATCACAGGACAGGAAATCAGCCCTCGACAACTTCACCGGCAGAAAAAGATTTTTTTGAAAAAATCCCCAAGGCCCGGGGTCACAATTTCATGAAATATGGGACTTTTGGAAATTCACTCAAAAGTGGTGCCAGACGGCTGAAAATGCTCCCCTGAGAGGTTTGGCGGTCGAAACAGAAGGCTTTTTATCACAGGACAAGAAATCAGCCCACGACAACTTCACCGGTAGAAAAAGATTTTTTCAAAAAAATCCCTAATTTCACAATTTCACAATTTCAGCAAAAATCTGACTTTTGGGAATTGACTCAAAAATGGTGCCAGACGGTTGCAAATGCTCCCCTGAGAGTTTTTGCGGTCGAAACAGAAGGCTTTTGATCACAGGACAAGAAATCAGCCCTCGACAACTTCACGGGCAGAAAAAGATTTCTTTGAAAAAATCCCTAAGGTCACAATTTCATCAAAAATCTGAGTTTTGGCATTCCACTCAAAAATGGTGCCAGGCGGTTGCAAATGCTCCCCTGAGAGGTTTGGCGGTCGAAACAGAAGGCTTCTTATCACAGGAAAGGAAATCAGCCCTCGACAACTTCACCGGCAGAATTTTTTTTTTTTTTGAAAAAATCCCTAAGCCCCGGGGTCACAATTTCATCAAAAATGGGACTTTTGGGAATTCACTCAAGAATGGTGCCAGGCGGTTGCAAATGCTCCCCTGAGAGGTTTGGCGGTCGAAACAGAAGGCTTTTGATCACAGGACAAGAAATCAGCCCTCGACAACTTCACCGGCAGAAAAAGATTTTTTTGAAAAAATCCCTAAGCCCCAGGGGTCACAATTTCATCAAAAATGGGACTTTTGGGAATTCACTCAAAAATGGTGCCAGACGGTTGCAAATGCTCCCCTGAGAGGTTTGGCGGTCGAAACAGAAGGCTTTTTATCACAGGACAAGAAATCAGCGCCCGACAACTTCACCGGCAGAAAAAGATTTCTTTGAAAAAATCCCCAAGGCCCGGGGTCACAATTTCATCATAAATCTGACTTTTGGGAATTCGCTCAAAAATGGTGCCAGGCGGTTGCAAATGCTCCCCTGAGAGGTTTGGCGGTCGAAACAGAAGGCTTTTTATCACAGGACAGGAAATCAGCCCTCGACAACTTTACCGGCAGAAAAAGATTTCTTTGAAAAAATCCCTAAGCCGGCCCGGGGTCACAATTTCATCAAAAATTTGACTTTTGGCATTCCACTCAAGAAAGGTGCCAGGCGGTTGCAAATGCTCCCCTGAGAGGTTTGGCGGTCGAAACAGAAGGCTTTTTATCACAGGACAGGAAATCAGCCCTCGACAACTTCACCGGCAGAAAAAGATTTTTTTGAAAAAATCCCCAAGGCCCGGGGTCACAATTTCATGAAATATGGGACTTTTGGAAATTCACTCAAAAGTGGTGCCAGACGGCTGAAAATGCTCCCCTGAGAGGTTTGGCGGTCGAAACAGAAGGCTTTTTATCACAGGACAAGAAATCAGCCCACGACAACTTCACCGGTAGAAAAAGATTTTTTCAAAAAAATCCCTAATTTCACAATTTCACAATTTCAGCAAAAATCTGACTTTTGGGAATTGACTCAAAAATGGTGCCAGACGGTTGCAAATGCTCCCCTGAGAGTTTTTGCGGTCGAAACAGAAGGCTTTTGATCACAGGACAAGAAATCAGCCCCCGACAACTTCACCGGCAGAAATTTTTTTTATAAAAAAAATCCCTAAGCCCCGGGGTCACAATTTCATCAAAAATGAGACTTTTGGGAATTCACTCAAAAATGGTGCCAGAGGGTTGCAAATGCCCCCCTGAGAGGTTTGGCGGTCGAAACAGAAGGCTTCTTATCACAGGAAAGGAAATCAGCCCTCGACAACTTCACCGGCAGAATTTTTTTTTTAAAAAAAAAAAATCCCTAAGCCCCGGGGTCACAATTTCATCAAAAATGGGACTTTTGGGAATTCACTCAAGAATGGTGCCAGGCGGTTGCAAATGCTCCCCTGAGAGGTTTGGCGGTCGAAACAGAAGGCTTTTTATCACAGGACAAGAAATCAGCCCTCGACAACTTCACCGGCAGAAAAAGATTTTTTTGAAAAAATCCCTAAGCCCCAGGGTCACAATTTCATCAAAAATGGGACTTTTGGGAATTCACTCAAAAATGGTGCCAGACGGTTGCAAATGCTCCCCTGAGAGGTTTGGCGGTCGAAACAGAAGGCTTTTTATCACAGGACAAGAAATCAGCGCCCGACAACTTCACCGGCAGAAATTTTTTTTTTTTTGAAAATATCCCTAAGCCCCGGGGTCACAATTTCATCAAAAATGGGACTTTTGGGAATTCACTCAAAAATGGTGCCAGAGGGTTGCAAATGCTCCCCTGAGAGGTTTGGCGGTCGAAACAGAAGGCTTTTTATCACAGGACAAGAAATCAGCGTCCGACAACTTCACCGGCAGAAAATTTTTTTTTTGAAAAAATCCCTAAGCCCCGGGGTCACAATTTCATTAAAAATGGGATTTTTGGGAATTCACTCAAAAATGGTGCCAGACGGTTGCACATGCTCCCCTGAGAGGTTTGGCGGTCGAAACAGAAGGCTTTTTATCACAGGACAAGAAATCAGCGCCCGACAACTTCACCGGCAGAAAAATTTTTTTTTGTAAAAATCCCTAAGCCCCGGGGTCACAATTTCATCAAAAATCTGACTTTTGGCATTCCACTCAAAAATGGTGCCAGGCGGTTGCAAATGCTCCCCTGAGAGGTTTGGCGGTCGAAACAGAAGGCTTTTTATCACAGGACAAGAAATCAGCGTCCGACAACTTCACCAGCAGAAAATATTTTTTTTGAAAAAATCCCTAAGCCCCGGGGTCACAATTTCATCAAAAATCTGACTTTTGGCATTCCACTCAAAAATGGTGCCAGGCGGTTGCAAAAGCTCCCCTGAGAGGTTTGGCGGTCGAAACAGAAGGCTTCTTATCACAGGAAAGGAAATCAGCCCTCGACAACTTCACCGGCAGATTTTTTTTTTTTTTGAAAAAATCCCTAAGCCCCGGGGTCACAATTTCATCAAAAATGGGACTTTTGGGAATTCACTCAAGAATGGTGCCAGGCGGTTGCAAATGCTCCCCTGAGAGGTTTGGCGGTCGAAACAGAAGGCTTTTTATCACAGGACAAGAAATCAGCCCTCGACAACTTCACCGGCAGAAAAAGATTTTTTCAAAAAAATCCCTAAGCCCCGGGGTCACAATTTCAGCAAAAATGGGACTTTTGGGAATTCACTCAAAAATGGTGCCAGGCGGTTGCAAATGCTGCCCTGAGAGGTTTGGCGGTCGAAACAGAAGGCTTTTGATCACAGGACAAGAAATCAGCCCCCGACAACTTCACCGGCAGAAATTTTTTTTTTTGAAAAAATCCCTAAGCCCCGGGGTCACAATTTCATCAAAAATGGGACTTTTGGGAATTCACTCAAAAATGGTGCCAAAGGGTTGCAAATGCTCCCCTGAGATGTTTGGCAGTCGAAACAGAAGACTTTTTATCACAGGAAAAGAAATCAGCGTCCGACAACTTCACCGGCAGAAAATGTTTTTTTTGAAAAAATCCCTAAGCCCCGGGGTCACAATTTCATCAAAAATGGGACTTTTGGGAATTCACTCAAAAATGGTGCCAGACGGTTGCACATGCTCCCCTGAGAGGTTTGGCGGTCGAAACAGAAGGCTTTTTATCACAGGACAAGAAATCAGCGCCCGCCAACTTCACCGGCAGAAAAATTTTTTTTTGTAAAAATCCCTAAGCCCCGGGGTCACAATTTCATCAAAAATCTGACTTTTGGCATTCCACTCAAAAATGGTGCGAGGCGGTTGCAAATGCTCCCCTGAGAGGTTTGGCGGTCGAAACAGAAGGCTTTTTATCATAGGACAGGAAATCAGCCCTCGACAACTTCACCGGCAGAAAAAGATTTCTTTGAAAAAATCCCCAAGGCCCGGGGTCACAATTTCATCAAAAATGGGACTTTTGGGAATTCACTCAAAAATGGTGCCAGACGGTTGCACATGCTCCCCTGAGAGGTTTGGCGGTCGAAACAGAAGGCTTTTTATCGCAGGAGAAGAAATCAGCGCCCGACAACTTCACCGGCAGAAAAAAATTTTTTTGTAAAAATCCCTAAGCCCCGGGGTCACAATTTCATCAAAAATCTGACTTTTGGCATTCCACTCAGAAATGGTGCGAGGCGGTTGCAAATGCTCCCCTGAGAGGTTTGGCGGTCGAAACAGAAGGCTTTTTATCATAGGACAGGAAATCAGCCCTCGACAACTTCACCGGCAGAAAAAGATTTCTTTGAAAAAATCCCCAAGGCCCGGGGTCACAATTTCATCAAAAATGGGACTTTTGGGAATTCACTCAAAAATGGTGCCAGACGGTTGCACATGCTCCCCTGAGAGGTTTGGCGGTCGAAACAGAAGGCTTTTTATCGCAGGAGAAGAAATCAGCGCCCGACAACTTCACCGGCAGAAAAAAATTTTTTTGTAAAAATCCCTAAGCCCCGGGGTCACAATTTCATCAAAAATCTGACTTTTGGCATTCCACTCAGAAATGGTGCGAGGCGGTTGCAAATGCTCCCCTGAGAGGTTTGGCGGTCGAAACAGAAGGCTTTTTATCATAGGACAGGAAATCAGCCCTCGACATCTTCACCGGCAGAAAAAGATTTCTTTGAAAAAATCCCCAAGGCCCGGGGTCACAATTTCATCAAAAATCTGACTTTTGGGAATTCGCTCAAAAATGGTGCCAGGCGGTTGCAAATGCTCCCCTGAGAGGTTTGGCGGTCGAAACAGAAGGCTTTTTATCACAGGACAGGAAATCAGCCCTCGAAACTTTACCGGCAGAAAAAGATTTCTTTGAAAAAATCCCTAAGCCCCGGGGTCACAATTTCATCAAAAATGGGACTTTTGGCATTCCACTCAAAAAAGGTGTCAGGCGGTTGTAAATGCTCCCCTGAGAGGTTTGGCGGTCGAAACAGAAGGCTTTTTATCACAGGACAGGAAATCAGCCCTCGACAACTTCACCGGCAGAAAAAGATTTTTTTGAAAAAATCCCTAAGCCCCGGGGTCACAATTTCAGCAAAAATGGGACTTTTGGGAATTCACTCAAAAATGGTGCCAGGCGGTTGCAAATGCTCCCCTGAGAAGTTTGCAGTCGAAACAGAAGGCTTTTGATCACAGGACAAGAAATCAGCCCCCGAAAACTTCACCGGCAGAAATTTTTTTTTTTTGAAAAAATCCCTAAGCCCCGGGGTCACAATTTCATCAAAAATGGGACTTTTGGGAATTCACTCAAAAATGGTGCCAGACGGTTGCAAATGCTCCCCTGAGAGGTTTGGCGGTCGAAACAGAAGGCTTTTTATCACAGGACAAGAAATCAGCCCTCGACAACTTCACCGGCAGAAAAAGATTTTTTTGAAAAAATCCCTAAGCCCCGGGGTCACAATTTCAGCAAAAATGGGACTTTTGGGAATTCACTCAAAAATGGTGCCAGACGGTTGCAAATGCTCCCCTGAGAGGTTTTGCGGTCGAAACAGAAGGCTTTTGATCACAGGACAAGAAATCAGCCCCCGACAACTTCACCGGCAGAAATTTTTTTTTTTGAAAAAAGCCCTAAGCCCCGGGGTCACAATTTCATCAAAAATGGGACTTTTGGGAATTCACTCAAAAATGGTGCCAGAGGGTTGCAAATGCTCCCCTGAGAGGTTTGGCGGTCGAAACAGAAGGCTTTTTATCACAGGAAAAGAAATCAGCGTCCGACAACTTAAGCGGCAGAAATTTTTTTTTTTTGAAAAAATCCCTAAGCCCCGGGGTCACAATTTCAGCAAAAATGGGACTTTTGGGAATTCACTCAAAAATGGTGCCAGACGGTTGCACATGCTCCCCTGAGAGGTTTGGCGGTCGAAACAGAAGGCTTTTTATCACAGGACAAGAAATCAGCGCCCGACAACTTCACCGGCAGAAAAAATTTTTTTTGTAAAAATCCGGAAGCCCCGGGGTCACAATTTCATCAAAAATCTGACTTTTGGCATTCCACTCAAAAATGGTGCGAGGCGGTTGCAAATGCTCCCCTGAGAGGTTTGGCGGTCGAAACAGAAGGCTTTTTATCATAGGACAGGAAATCAGCCCTCGACAACTTCACCGGCAGAAAAAGATTTCTTTGAAAAAATCCCCAAGGCCCGGGGTCACAATTTCATCAAAAATGGGACTTTTGGGAATTCACTCAAAAATGGTGCCAGACGGTTGCACATGCTCCCCTGAGAGGTTTGGCGGTCGAAACAGAAGGCTTTTTATCGCAGGAGAAGAAATCAGCGCCCGACAACTTCACCGGCAGAAAAAATTTTTTTTGTAAAAATCCCTAAGCCCCGGGGTCACAATTTCATCAAAAATCTGACTTTTGGCATTCCACTCAAAAATGGTGCCAGGCGGTTGCAAATGCTCCCCTGAGAGGTTTGGCGGTCGAAACAGAAGGCTTTTTATCACAGGACAGGAAATCAGCCCTCGACAACTTCACCGGCAGAAAAAGATTTCTTTGAAAAAATCCCCAAGGCCCGGGGTCACAATTTCATGAAATATGGGACTTTTGGAAATTCACTCAAAAGTGGTGCGAGATGGCTGAAAATGCTCCCCTGAGAGGTTTGGCGGTCGAAACAGAAGGCTTTTTATCACAGGACAAGAAATCAGCCCCCGACAACTTCACCGGCAGAAAAATTTTTTTTTGAAAATATCCCTAAGCCCCGTGGTCATAATTTCATCAAAAATCTGACTTTTGGCATTCCACTCAAAAATGGTGCCAGGCGGTTGCAAATGCTCCCCTGAGAGGTCTGGCGGTCGAAACAGAAGGCTTTTTATCACAGGACAAGAAATCAGCCCTCGACAACTTCACCGGCAGAAAAACATTTTTTTAAAAAAATCCCTAAGCCCCGGGGTCACAATTTCATCAAAAATGGGACTTTTGGGAATTCACTCAAAAATGGTGCCAGACGGTTGCACATGCTCCCCTGAGAGGTTTGGCGGTCGAAACAGAAGGCTTTTTATCACAGGACAAGAAATCAGCCCTCGACAACTTCACCGGCAGAAAAAGATTTCTTTGAAAAAATCCCTAAGGTCACAATTTCATCAAAAATGGGACTTTTGGGAATTCACTCAAAAATGGTGCCAGGCGGTTGCAAATGCTCCCCTGAGAGGTTTGGCGGTCGAAACAGAAGGCTTTTTATCACAGGACAAGAAATCAGCCCTCGACAACTTCACCGGTAGAAAAAGATTTTTTCAAAAAAATCCCTAAGCCCCGGGGTCACAATTTCATCAAAAATGGGACTTTTGGGAATTCACTCAAAAATGGTGCCAGACGGTTGCAAATGCTCCCCTGAGAGGTTTGGCGGTCGAAACAGAAGGCTTTTTATCACAGGACAGGAAATCAGCCCTCGACAACTTCACCAGCAGAAAAAGATTTTTTTGAAAAAATCCGCAAGGCCCGGGGTCACAATTTCATGAAAAATGGGACTTTTGGAAATTCACTCAAAAGTGGTGCCAGACGGCTGAAAATGCTCCCCTGAGAGGTTTGGCGTTCGAAACAGAAGGCTTTTTATCACAGGACAAGAAATCAGCCCTCAACAACTTCACCGGTAGAAAAAGATTTTTTCAAAAAAATCCCTAAGCCCCGGGGTCACAATTTCAGCAAAAATGGGACTTTTGGGAATTCACTCAAAAATGGTGCCAGGCGGTTGCAAATGCTCCCCTGAGAGGTTTGGCGGTCGAAACAGAAGGCTTTTGATCACAGGAGAAGAAATCAGCCCCCGACAACTTCACCGGCAGAAAATTTTTTTTTTGAAAAAATCCCTAAGCCCCGGGGTCACAATTTCATCAAAAATCTGACTTTTGGCATTCCACTCAAAAATGGTGCCAGGCGGTTGCAAATGCTCCCCTGAGATGTCTGGCGGTCGAAACAGAAGGCTTTTTATCACAGGACAAGAAATCAGCCCTCGACAACTTCACCGGCAGAAAAACATTTTTTTCAAAAAATCCCCAAGGCCCGGGTTCACAATTTCATGAAAAATGGGACTTTTGGAAATTCACTCAAAAGTGGTGCCAGACGGCTGAAAATGCTCCCCTGAGAGGTTTGGCGTTCGAAACAGAAGGCTTTTTATCACAGGACAAGAAATCAGCCCTCAACAACTTCACCGGTAGAAAAAGATTTTTTCAAAAAAATCCCTAAGCCCCGGGGTCACAATTTCAGCAAAAATGGGACTTTTGGGAATTCACTCAAAAATGGTGCCAGGCGGTTGCAAATGCTCCCCTGAGAGGTTTGGCGGTCGAAACAGAAGGCTTTTGATCACAGGAGAAGAAATCAGCCCCCGACAACTTCACCGGCAGAAATTTTTTTTTTTGAAAAAATCCCTAAGCCCCGGGGTCACAATTTCATCAAAAATCTGACTTTTGGCATTCCACTCAAAAATGGTGCCAGGCGGTTGCAAATGCTCCCCTGAGATGTCTGGCGGTCGAAACAGAAGGCTTTTTATCACAGGACAAGAAATCAGCCCTCAACAACTTCACCGGTAGAAAAAGATTTTTTCAAAAAAATCCCTAAGCCCCGGGGTCACAATTTCAGCAAAAATGGGACTTTTGGGAATTCACTCAAAAATGGTGCCAGGCGGTTGCAAATGCTCCCCTGAGAGGTTTGGCGGTCGAAACAGAAGGCTTTTGATCACAGGAGAAGAAATCAGCCCCCGACAACTTCACCGGCAGAAAATTTTTTTTTTGAAAAAATCCCTAAGCCCCGGGGTCACAATTTCATCAAAAATCTGACTTTTGGCATTCCACTCAAAAATGGTGCCAGGCGGTTGCAAATGCTCCCCTGAGATGTTTGGCGGTCGAAACAGAAGTCTTTTTATCACAGGACAAGAAATCAGCCCTCGACAACTTCACCGGCAGAAAAACATTTTTTTCAAAAAATCCCCAAGGCCCGGGTTCACAATTTCATGAAAAATGGGACTTTTGGAAATTCACTCAAAAGTGGTGCCAGACGGCTGAAAATGCTCCCCTGAGAGGTTTGGCGTTCGAAACAGAAGGCTTTTTATCACAGGACAAGAAATCAGCCCTCAACAACTTCACCGGTAGAAAAAGATTTTTTCAAAAAAATCCCTAAGCCCCGGGGTCACAATTTCAGCAAAAATGGGACTTTTGGGAATTCACTCAAAAATGGTGCCAGGCGGTTGCAAATGCTCCCCTGAGAGGTTTGGCGGTCGAAACAGAAGGCTTTTGATCACAGGAGAAGAAATCAGCCCCCGACAACTTCACCGGCAGAAATTTTTTTTTTTGAAAAAATCCCTAAGCCCCGGGGTCACAATTTCATCAAAAATCTGACTTTTGGCATTCCACTCAAAAATGGTGCCAGGCGGTTGCAAATGCTCCCCTGAGATGTCTGGCGGTCGAAACAGAAGGCTTTTTATCACAGGACAAGAAATCAGCCCTCGACAACTTCACCGGCAGAAAAATATTTTTTTCAAAAAATCCCCAAGGCCCGGGTTCACAATTTCATCAAAAATGGGACTTTTGGGAATTCACTCAAAAATGGTGCCAGACGCTTGCAAATGCTCCCCTGAGAGGTTTGGCGGTCGAAACAGAAGGCTTTTTATCACAGGACAAGAAATCTGCGTCCGACAACTTCACCGGCAGAAAAAATTTTTTTTGAAAAAATCCCTAAGCCCCGTGGTCATAATTTCATCAAAAATCTGACTTTTGGCATTCCACTCAAAAATGGTGCCAGGCGGTTGCAAATGCTCCCCTGAGAGGTCTCGCGGTCGAAACAGAAGGCTTTTTATCACAGGACAAGAAATCAGCCCTCGACAACTTCACCGGCAGAAAAACATTTTTTTAAAAAAATCCCTAAGCCCCGGGGTCACAATTTCATCAAAAATGGGACTTTTGGGAATTCACTCAAAAATGGTGCCAGACGGTTGCACATGCTCCCCTGAGAGGTTTGGCGGTCGAAACAGAAGGCTTTTTATCACAGGACAAGAAATCAGCGCCCGACAACTTCACCGGCAGAAAAATATTTTTTTGAAAAAATCCCTAAGCCCCGGGGTCACAATTTCATCAAAAATGAGACTTTTGGGAATTCACTCAAAAATGGTGCCAGACGGTTGCACATGCTCCCCTGAGAGGTTTGGCGGTCGAAACAGAAGGCTTTTTATCACAGGACAAGAAATCAGCCCTCGACAACTTCACCGGCAGAAAAAGATTTCTTTGAAAAAATCCCTAAGCTCACAATTTCATCAAAAATGGGACTTTTGGGAATTCACTCAAAAATGGTGCCAGGCGGTTGCAAATGCTCCCCTGAGAGGTTTGGCGGTCGAAACAGAAGGCTTTTTATCGCAGGACAAGAAATCAGCCCCCGACAACTTCACCGGCAGAAAAATATTTTTTTGAAAAAATCCCTAAGCCCCGGGGTCACAATTTCACCAAAAATGAGACTTTTGGGAATTCACTCAAAAATGGTGCCAGACGGTTGCACATGCTCCCCTGAGAGGTTTGGCGGTCGAAACAGAAGGCTTTTTATCGCAGGACAAGAAATCAGCGCCCGACAACTTCACCGGCAGAAAAAAATTTTTTTGTAAACATCCCTAAGCCCCGGGGTCACAATTTCATCAAAAATCTGACTTTTGGCATTCCACTCAAAAATGGTGCCAGGCGGTTGCAAATGCTCCCCTGAGAGGTTTGGCGGTCGAAACAGAAGGCTTTTTATCACAGGACAGGAAATCAGCCCTCGACAACTTCACCGGCAGAAAAAGATTTCTTTGAAAAAATCCCCAAGGCCCGGGGTCACAATTTCATCAAAAATGGGACTTTTGGAAATTCACTCAAAAGTGGTGCCAGACGGCTGAAAATGCTCCCCTGAGAGGTTTGGCGGTCGAAACAGAAGGCTTTTTATCACAGGACAAGAAATCAGCCCTCGACAACTTCACCGGCAGAAAAACATTTTTTTGAAAAAATCCCCAAGGCCCGGGTTCACAATTTCATCAAAAATGGGACTTTTGGGAATTCACTCAAAAATGGTGCCAGACGGTTGCACATGCTCCCCTGAGAGGTTTGGCGGTCGAAACAGAAGGCTTTTTATCGCAGGAGAAGAAATCAGCGCCCGACAACTTCACCGGCAGAAAAAAATTTTTTTGTAAAAATCCCTAAGCCCCGGGGTCACAATTTCATCAAAAATCTGACTTTTGGCATTCCACTCAAAAATGGTGCCAGGCGGTTGCAAATGCTCCCCTGAGAGGTTTGGCGGTCGAAACAGAAGGCTTTTTATCACAGGACAGGAAATCAGCCCTCGACAACTTCACCGGCAGAAAAAGATTTCTTTGAAAAAATCCCCAAGGCCCGGGGTCACAATTTCATGAAATATGGGACTTTTGGAAATTCACTCAAAAGTGGTGCGAGATGGCTGAAAATGCTCCCCTGAGAGGTTTGGCGGTCGAAACAGAAGGCTTTTTATCACAGGACAAGAAATCAGCCCCCGACAACTTCACCGGCAGAAAAAATTTTTTTTGAAAAAATCCCTAAGCCCCGTGGTCATAATTTCATCAAAAATCTGACTTTTGGCATTCCACTCAAAAATGGTGCCAGGCGGTTGCAAATGCTCCCCTGAGAGGTCTGGCGGTCGAAACAGAAGGCTTTTTATCACAGGACAAGAAATCAGCCTTCGACAACTTCACCGGCAGAAAAACATTTTTTTAAAAAAATCCCTAAGCCCCGGGGTCACAATTTCATCAAAAATGGGACTTTTGGGAATTCACTAAAAAATGGTGCCAGACGGTTGCACATGCTCCCCTGAGAGGTTTGGCGGTCGAAACAGAAGGCTTTTTATCACAGGACAAGAAATCAGCGCCCGACAACTTCACCGGCAGAAAAATATTTTTTTGAAAAAATCCCTAAGCCCCGGGGTCACAATTTCATCAAAAATGGGACTTTTGGGAATTCACTCAAAAATGGTGCCAGACGGTTGCACATGCTCCCCTGAGAGGTTTGGCGGTCGAAACAGAAGGCTTTTTATCACAGGACAAGAAATCAGCCCTCGACAACTTCACCGGCAGAAAAAGATTTCTTTGAAAAAATCCCTAAGGTCACAATTTCATCAAAAATGGGACTTTTGGGAATTCACTCAAAAATGGTGCCAGGCGGTTGCAAATGCTCCCCTGAGAGGTTTGGCGGTCGAAACAGAAGGCTTTTTATCACAGGACAAGAAATCAGCCCTCGACAACTTCACCGGTAGAAAAAGATTTTTTCAAAAAAATCCCTAAGCCCCGGGGTCACAATTTCATCAAAAATGGGACTTTTGGGAATTCACTCAAAAATGGTGCCAGACGGTTGCAAATGCTCCCCTGAGAGGTTTGGCGGTCGAAACAGAAGGCTTTTTATCACAGGACAGGAAATCAGCCCTCGACAACTTCACCAGCAGAAAAAGATTTTTTTGAAAAAATCCGCAAGGCCCGGGGTCACAATTTCATGAAAAATGGGACTTTTGGAAATTCACTCAAAAGTGGTGCCAGACGGCTGAAAATGCTCCCCTGAGAGGTTTGGCGTTCGAAACAGAAGGCTTTTTATCACAGGACAAGAAATCAGCCCTCAACAACTTCACCGGTAGAAAAAGATTTTTTCAAAAAAATCCCTAAGCCCCGGGGTCACAATTTCAGCAAAAATGGGACTTTTGGGAATTCACTCAAAAATGGTGCCAGGCGGTTGCAAATGCTCCCCTGAGAGGTTTGGCGGTCGAAACAGAAGGCTTTTGATCACAGGAGAAGAAATCAGCCCCCGACAACTTCACCGGCAGAAAATTTTTTTTTTGAAAAAATCCCTAAGCCCCGGGGTCACAATTTCATCAAAAATCTGACTTTTGGCATTCCACTCAAAAATGGTGCCAGGCGGTTGCAAATGCTCCCCTGAGATGTCTGGCGGTCGAAACAGAAGGCTTTTTATCACAGGACAAGAAATCAGCCCTCGACAACTTCACCGGCAGAAAAACATTTTTTTCAAAAAATCCCCAAGGCCCGGGTTCACAATTTCATGAAAAATGGGACTTTTGGAAATTCACTCAAAAGTGGTGCCAGACGGCTGAAAATGCTCCCCTGAGAGGTTTGGCGTTCGAAACAGAAGGCTTTTTATCACAGGACAAGAAATCAGCCCTCAACAACTTCACCGGTAGAAAAAGATTTTTTCAAAAAAATCCCTAAGCCCCGGGGTCACAATTTCAGCAAAAATGGGACTTTTGGGAATTCACTCAAAAATGGTGCCAGGCGGTTGCAAATGCTCCCCTGAGAGGTTTGGCGGTCGAAACAGAAGGCTTTTGATCACAGGAGAAGAAATCAGCCCCCGACAACTTCACCGGCAGAAATTTTTTTTTTTGAAAAAATCCCTAAGCCCCGGGGTCACAATTTCATCAAAAATCTGACTTTTGGCATTCCACTCAAAAATGGTGCCAGGCGGTTGCAAATGCTCCCCTGAGATGTCTGGCGGTCGAAACAGAAGGCTTTTTATCACAGGACAAGAAATCAGCCCTCGACAACTTCACCGGCAGAAAAACATTTTTTTCAAAAAATCCCCAAGGCCCGGGTTCACAATTTCATCAAAAATGGGACTTTTGGAAATTCACTCAAAATTGGTGCCAGACGCTTGCAAATGCTCCCCTGAGAGGTTTGGCGGTCGAAACAGAAGGCTTTTTATCACAGGACAAGAAATCTGCGTCCGACAACTTCACCGGCAGAAAAAGATTTCTTTGAAAAAATCCCTAAGGTCACAATTTCATGAAATATGGGACTTTTGGAAATTCACTCAAAAGTGGTGCCAGACGGCTGAAAATGCTCCCCTGAGAGGTTTGGCGGTCGAAACAGAAGGCTTTTTATCACAGGACAAGAAATCAGCCCACGACAACTTCACCGGTAGAAAAAGATTTTTTCAAAAAAATCCCTAATTTCACAATTTCACAATTTCAGCAAAAATCTGACTTTTGGGAATTGACTCAAAAATGGTGCCAGACGGTTGCAAATGCTCCCCTGAGAGTTTTTGCGGTCGAAACAGAAGGCTTTTGATCACAGGACAAGAAATCAGCCCTCGACAACTTCACGGGCAGAAAAAGATTTCTTTGAAAAAATCCCTAAGGTCACAATTTCATCAAAAATCTGAGTTTTGGCATTCCACTCAAAAATGGTGCCAGGCGGTTGCAAATGCTCCCCTGAGAGGTTTGGCGGTCGAAACAGAAGGCTTCTTATCACAGGAAAGGAAATCAGCCCTCGACAACTTCACCGGCAGAATTTTTTTTTTTTTTTGAAAAAATCCCTAAGCCCCGGGGTCACAATTTCATCAAAAATGGGACTTTTGGGAATTCACTCAAGAATGGTGCCAGGCGGTTGCAAATGCTCCCCTGAGAGGTTTGGCGGTCGAAACAGAAGGCTTTTGATCACAGGACAAGAAATCAGCCCTCGACAACTTCACCGGCAGAAAAAGATTTTTTTGAAAAAATCCCTAAGCCCCAGGGGTCACAATTTCATCAAAAATGGGACTTTTGGGAATTCACTCAAAAATGGTGCCAGACGGTTGCACATGCTCCCCTGAGAGGTTTGGCGGTCGAAACAGAAGGCTTTTTATCACAGGACAAGAAATCAGCGCCCGACAACTTCACCGGCAGAAAAATATTTTTTTGAAAAAATCCCTAAGCCCCGGGGTCACAATTTCATCAAAAATGGGACTTTTGGGAATTCACTCAAAAATGGTGCCAGACGGTTGCACATGCTCCCCTGAGAGGTTTGGCGGTCGAAACAGAAGGCTTTTTATCACAGGACAAGAAATCAGCCCTCGACAACTTCACCGGCAGAAAAAGATTTCTTTGAAAAAATCCCTAAGGTCACAATTTCATCAAAAATCTGAGTTTTGGCATTCCACTCAAAAATGGTGCCAGGCGGTTGCAAATGCTCCCCTGAGAGGTTTGGCGGTCGAAACAGAAGGCTTCTTATCACAGGAAAGGAAATCAGCCCTCGACAACTTCACCGGCAGAATTTTTTTTTTTTTTTTGAAAAAATCCCTAAGCCCCGGGGTCACAATTTCATCAAAAATGGGACTTTTGGGAATTCACTCAAGAATGGTGCCAGGCGGTTGCAAATGCTCCCCTGAGAGGTTTGGCGGTCGAAACAGAAGGCTTTTGATCACAGGACAAGAAATCAGCCCTCGACAACTTCACCGGCAGAAAAAGATTTTTTTGAAAAAATCCCTAAGCCCCAGGGGTCACAATTTCATCAAAAATGGGACTTTTGGGAATTCACTCAAAAATGGTGCCAGACGGTTGCACATGCTCCCCTGAGAGGTTTGGCGGTCGAAACAGAAGGCTTTTTATCACAGGACAAGAAATCAGCGCCCGACAACTTCACCGGCAGAAAAATATTTTTTTGAAAAAATCCCTAAGCCCCGGGGTCACAATTTCATCAAAAATGGGACTTTTGGGAATTCACTCAAAAATGGTGCCAGACGGTTGCACATGCTCCCCTGAGAGGTTTGGCGGTCGAAACAGAAGGCTTTTTATCACAGGACAAGAAATCAGCCCTCGACAACTTCACCGGCAGAAAAAGATTTCTTTGAAAAAATCCCTAAGGTCACAATTTCATCAAAAATGGGACTTTTGGGAATTCACTCAAAAATGGTGCCAGGCGGTTGCAAATGCTCCCCTGAGAGGTTTGGCGGTCGAAACAGAAGGCTTTTTATCACAGGACAAGAAATCAGCAATCGACAACTTCACCGGTAGAAAAAGATTTTTTCAAAAAAATCCCTAAGCCCCGGGGTCACAATTTCATCAAAAATGGGACTTTTGGGAATTCACTCAAAAATGGTGCCAGACGGTTGCAAATGCTCCCCTGAGAGGTTTGGCGGTCGAAACAGAAGGCTTTTTATCACAGGACAGGAAATCAGCCCTCGACAACTTCACCAGCAGAAAAAGATTTTTTTGAAAAAATCCGCAAGGCCCGGGGTCACAATTTCATGAAAAATGGGACTTTTGGAAATTCACTCAAAAGTGGTGCCAGACGGCTGAAAATGCTCCCCTGAGAGGTTTGGCTTTCGAAACAGAAGGCTTTTTATCACAGGACAAGAAATCAGCCCTCAACAACTTCACCGGTAGAAAAAGATTTTTTCAAAAAAATCCCTAAGCCCCGGGGTCACAATTTCAGCAAAAATGGGACTTTTGGGAATTCACTCAAAAATGGTGCCAGGCGGTTGCAAATGCTCCCCTGAGAGGTTTGGCGGTCGAAACAGAAGGCTTTTGATCACAGGAGAAGAAATCAGCCCCCGACAACTTCACCGGCAGAAAATTTTTTTTTTGAAAAAATCCCTAAGCCCCGGGGTCACAATTTCATCAAAAATCTGACTTTTGGCATTCCACTCAAAAATGGTGCCAGGCGGTTGCAAATGCTCCCCTGAGATGTCTGGCGGTCGAAACAGAAGGCTTTTTATCACAGGACAAGAAATCAGCCCTCGACAACTTCACCGGCAGAAAAACATTTTTTTCAAAAAATCCCCAAGGCCCGGGTTCACAATTTCATGAAAAATGGGACTTTTGGAAATTCACTCAAAAGTGGTGCCAGACGGCTGAAAATGCTCCCCTGAGAGGTTTGGCGTTCGAAACAGAAGGCTTTTTATCACAGGACAAGAAATCAGCCCTCAACAACTTCACCGGTAGAAAAAGATTTTTTCAAAAAAATCCCTAAGCCCCGGGGTCACAATTTCAGCAAAAATGGGACTTTTGGGAATTCACTCAAAAATGGTGCCAGGCGGTTGCAAATGCTCCCCTGAGAGGTTTGGCGGTCGAAACAGAAGGCTTTTGATCACAGGAGAAGAAATCAGCCCCCGACAACTTCACCGGCAGAAATTTTTTTTTTTTGAAAAAATCCCTAAGCCCCGGGGTCACAATTTCATCAAAAATCTGACTTTTGGCATTCCACTCAAAAATGGTGCCAGGCGGTTGCAAATGCTCCCCTGAGATGTCTGGCGGTCGAAACAGAAGGCTTTTTATCACAGGACAAGAAATCAGCCCTCGACAACTTCACCGGCAGAAAAACATTTTTTTCAAAAAATCCCCAAGGCCCGGGTTCACAATTTCATCAAAAATGGGACTTTTGGAAATTCACTCAAAATTGGTGCCAGACGCTTGCAAATGCTCCCCTGAGAGGTTTGGCGGTCGAAACAGAAGGCTTTTTATCACAGGACAAGAAATCTGCGTCCGACAACTTCACCGGCAGAAAAAAATTTTTTTGAAAAAATCCCTAAGCCCCGTGGTCATAATTTCATCAAAAATCTGACTTTTGGCATTCCACTCAAAAATGGTGCCAGGCGGTTGCAAATGCTCCCCTGAGAGGTCTCGCGGTCGAAACAGAAGGCTTTTTATCACAGGACAAGAAATCAGCCCTCGACAACTTCACCGGCAGAAAAATATTTTTTTGAAAAAATCCCTAAGCCCCGGGGTCACAATTTCATCAAAAATGAGACTTTTGGGAATTCACTCAAAAATGGTGCCAGACGGTTGCACATGCTCCCCTGAGAGGTTTGGCGGTCGAAACAGAAGGCTTTTTATCACAGGACAAGAAATCAGCCCTCGACAACTTCACCGGCAGAAAAAGATTTCTTTGAAAAAATCCCTAAGGTCACAATTTCATGAAATTTGGGACTTTTGGAAATTCACTCAAAAGTGGTGCCAGACGGCTGAAAATGCTCCCCTGAGAGGTTTGGCGGTCGAAACAGAAGGCTTTTTATCACAGGACAAGAAATCAGCCCACGACAACTTCACCGGTAGAAAAAGATTTTTTCAAAAAAATCCCTAATTTCACAATTTCACAATTTCAGCAAAAATCTGACTTTTGGGAATTGACTCAAAAATGGTGCCAGACGGTTGCAAATGCTCCCCTGAGAGTTTTTGCGGTCGAAACAGAAGGCTTTTGATCACAGGACAAGAAATCAGCCCTCGACAACTTCACGGGCAGAAAAAGATTTCTTTGAAAAAATCCCTAAGGTCACAATTTCATCAAAAATCTGAGTTTTGGCATTCCACTCAAAAATGGTGCCAGGCGGTTGCAAATGCTCCCCTGAGAGGTTTGGCGGTCGAAACAGAAGGCTTCTTATCACAGGAAAGGAAATCAGCCCTCGACAACTTCACCGGCAGAATTTTTTTTTTTTTTTTGAAAAAATCCCTAAGCCCCGGGGTCACAATTTCATCAAAAATGGGACTTTTGGGAATTCACTCAAGAATGGTGCCAGGCGGTTGCAAATGCTCCCCTGAGAGGTTTGGCGGTCGAAACAGAAGGCTTTTGATCACAGGACAAGAAATCAGCCCTCGACAACTTCACCGGCAGAAAAAGATTTTTTTGAAAAAATCCCTAAGCCCCAGGGGTCACAATTTCATCAAAAATGGGACTTTTGGGAATTCACTCAAAAATGGTGCCAGACGGTTGCAAATGCTCCCCTGAGAGGTTTGGCGGTCGAAACAGAAGGCTTTTTATCACAGGACAAGAAATCAGCGCCCGACAACTTCACCGGCAGAAAAAGATTTCTTTGAAAAAATCCCCAAGGCCCGGGGTCACAATTTCATCATAAATCTGACTTTTGGGAATTCGCTCAAAAATGGTGCCAGGCGGTTGCAAATGCTCCCCTGAGAGGTTTGGCGGTCGAAACAGAAGGCTTTTTATCACAGGACAGGAAATCAGCCCTCGACAACTTTACCGGCAGAAAAAGATTTCTTTGAAAAAATCCCTAAGCCGGCCCGGGGTCACAATTTCATCAAAAATTTGACTTTTGGCATTCCACTCAAGAAAGGTGCCAGGCGGTTGCAAATGCTCCCCTGAGAGGTTTGGCGGTCGAAACAGAAGGCTTTTTATCACAGGACAGGAAATCAGCCCTCGACAACTTCACCGGCAGAAAAAGATTTTTTTGAAAAAATCCCCAAGGCCCGGGGTCACAATTTCATGAAATATGGGACTTTTGGAAATTCACTCAAAAGTGGTGCCAGACGGCTGAAAATGCTCCCCTGAGAGGTTTGGCGGTCGAAACAGAAGGCTTTTTATCACAGGACAAGAAATCAGCCCACGACAACTTCACCGGTAGAAAAAGATTTTTTCAAAAAAATCCCTAATTTCACAATTTCACAATTTCAGCAAAAATCTGACTTTTGGGAATTGACTCAAAAATGGTGCCAGACGGTTGCAAATGCTCCCCTGAGAGTTTTTGCGGTCGAAACAGAAGGCTTTTGATCACAGGACAAGAAATCAGCCCCCGACAACTTCACCGGCAGAAATTTTTTTTATAAAAAAAATCCCTAAGCCCCGGGGTCACAATTTCATCAAAAATGAGACTTTTGGGAATTCACTCAAAAATGGTGCCAGAGGGTTGCAAATGCTCCCCTGAGAGGTTTGGCGGTCGAAACAGAAGGCTTCTTATCACAGGAAAGGAAATCAGCCCTCGACAACTTCACCGGCAGAATTTTTTTTTAAAAAAAAAAAATCCCTAAGCCCCGGGGTCACAATTTCATCAAAAATGGGACTTTTGGGAATTCACTCAAGAATGGTGCCAGGCGGTTGCAAATGCTCCCCTGAGAGGTTTGGCGGTCGAAACAGAAGGCTTTTTATCACAGGACAAGAAATCAGCCCTCGACAACTTCACCGGCAGAAAAAGATTTTTTTGAAAAAATCCCTAAGCCCCAGGGTCACAATTTCATCAAAAATGGGACTTTTGGGAATTCACTCAAAAATGGTGCCAGACGGTTGCAAATGCTCCCCTGAGAGGTTTGGCGGTCGAAACAGAAGGCTTTTTATCACAGGACAAGAAATCAGCGCCCGACAACTTCACCGGCAGAAATTTTTTTTTTTTGAAAAAATCCCTAAGCCCCGGGGTCACAATTTCATCAAAAATGGGACTTTTGGGAATTCACTCAAAAATGGTGCCAGAGGGTTGCAAATGCTCCCCTGAGAGGTTTGGCGGTCGAAACAGAAGGCTTTTTATCACAGGACAAGAAATCAGCGTCCGACAACTTCACCGGCAGAAAATTTTTTTTTTGAAAAAATCCCTAAGCCCCGGGGTCACAATTTCATTAAAAATGGGACTTTTGGGAATTCACTCAAAAATGGTGCCAGACGGTTGCACATGCTCCCCTGAGAGGTTTGGCGGTCGAAACAGAAGGCTTTTTATCACAGGACAAGAAATCAGCGCCCGACAACTTCACCGGCAGAAAAAAATTTTTTTGTAAAAATCCCTAAGCCCCGGGGTCACAATTTCATCAAAAATCTGACTTTTGGCATTCCACTCAAAAATGGTGCCAGGCGGTTGCAAATGCTCCCCTGAGAGGTTTGGCGGTCGAAACAGAAGGCTTTTTATCACAGGACAAGAAATCAGCGTCCGACAACTTCACCAGCAGAAAATATTTTTTTTGAAAAAATCCCTAAGCCCCGGGGTCACAATTTCATCAAAAATCTGACTTTTGGCATTCCACTCAAAAATGGTGCCAGGCGGTTGCAAAAGCTCCCCTGAGAGGTTTGGCGGTCGAAACAGAAGGCTTCTTATCACAGGAAAGGAAATCAGCCCTCGACAACTTCACCGGCAGATTTTTTTTTTTTTTTGAAAAAATCCCTAAGCCCCGGGGTCACAATTTCATCAAAAATGGGACTTTTGGGAATTCACTCAAGAATGGTGCCAGGCGGTTGCAAATGCTCCCCTGAGAGGTTTGGCGGTCGAAACAGAAGGCTTTTTATCACAGGACAAGAAATCAGCCCTCGACAACTTCACCGGCAGAAAAAGATTTTTTCAAAAAAATCCCTAAGCCCCGGGGTCACAATTTCAGCAAAAATGGGACTTTTGGGAATTCACTCAAAAATGGTGCCAGGCGGTTGCAAATGCTGCCCTGAGAGGTTTGGCGGTCGAAACAGAAGGCTTTTGATCACAGGACAAGAAATCAGCCCCCGACAACTTCACCGGCAGAAATTTTTTTTTTTTGAAAAAATCCCTAAGCCCCGGGGTCACAATTTCATCAAAAATGGGACTTTTGGGAATTCACTCAAAAATGGTGCCAAAGGGTTGCAAATGCTCCCCTGAGATGTTTGGCAGTCGAAACAGAAGACTTTTTATCACAGGAAAAGAAATCAGCGTCCGACAACTTCACCGGCAGAAAATGTTTTTTTTGAAAAAATCCCTAAGCCCCGGGGTCACAATTTCATCAAAAATGGGACTTTTGGGAATTCACTCAAAAATGGTGCCAGACGGTTGCACATGCTCCCCTGAGAGGTTTGGCGGTCGAAACAGAAGGCTTTTTATCACAGGACAAGAAATCAGCGCCCGCCAACTTCACCGGCAGAAAAAAATTTTTTTGTAAAAATCCCTAAGCCCCGGGGTCACAATTTCATCAAAAATCTGACTTTTGGCATTCCACTCAAAAATGGTGCGAGGCGGTTGCAAATGCTCCCCTGAGAGGTTTGGCGGTCGAAACAGAAGGCTTTTTATCATAGGACAGGAAATCAGCCCTCGACATCTTCACCGGCAGAAAATGATTTCTTTGAAAAAATCCCCAAGGCCCGGGGTCACAATTTCATCAAAAATCTGACTTTTGGGAATTCGCTCAAAAATGGTGCCAGGCGGTTGCAAATGCTCCCCTGAGAGGTTTGGCGGTCGAAACAGAAGGCTTTTTATCACAGGACAGGAAATCAGCCCTCGAAACTTTACCGGCAGAAAAAGATTTCTTTGAAAAAATCCCTAAGCCCCGGGGTCACAATTTCATCAAAAATGGGACTTTTGGCATTCCACTCAAAAAAGGTGTCAGGCGGTTGTAAATGCTCCCCTGAGAGGTTTGGCGGTCGAAACAGAAGGCTTTTTATCACAGGACAGGAAATCAGCCCTCGACAACTTCACCGGCAGAAAAAGATTTTTTTGAAAAAATCCCTAAGCCCCGGGGTCACAATTTCAGCAAAAATGGGACTTTTGGGAATTCACTCAAAAATGGTGCCAGGCGGTTGCAAATGCTCCCCTGAGAAGTTTGCAGTCGAAACAGAAGGCTTTTGATCACAGGACAAGAAATCAGCCCCCGAAAACTTCACCGGCAGAAATTTTTTTTTTTTTGAAAAAATCCCTAAGCCCCGGGGTCACAATTTCATCAAAAATGGGACTTTTGGGAATTCACTCAAAAATGGTGCCAGACGGTTGCAAATGCTCCCCTGAGAGGTTTGGCGGTCGAAACAGAAGGCTTTTTATCACAGGACAAGAAATCAGCCCTCGACAACTTCACCGGCAGAAAAAGATTTTTTTGAAAAAATCCCTAAGCCCCGGGGTCACAATTTCAGCAAAAATGGGACTTTTGGGAATTGACTCAAAAATGGTGCCAGACGGTTGCAAATGCTCCCCTGAGAGGTTTTGCGGTCGAAACAGAAGGCTTTTGATCACAGGACAAGAAATCAGCCCCCGACAACTTCACCGGCAGAAATTTTTTTTTTTGAAAAAAGCCCTAAGCCCCGGGGTCACAATTTCATCAAAAATGGGACTTTTGGGAATTCACTCAAAAATGGTGCCAGAGGGTTGCAAATGCTCCCCTGAGAGGTTTGGAGGTCGAAACAGAAGGCTTTTTATCACAGGAAAAGAAATCAGCGTCCGACAACTTAAGCGGCAGAAATTTTTTTTTTTTGAAAAAATCCCTAAGCCCCGGGGTCACAATTTCAGCAAAAATGGGACTTTTGGGAATTCACTCAAAAATGGTGCCAGACGGTTGCACATGCTCCCCTGAGAGGTTTGGCGGTCGAAACAGAAGGCTTTTTATCACAGGACAAGAAATCAGCGCCCGACAACTTCACCGGCAGAAAATTTTTTTTGTAAAAATCCCGAAGCCCCGGGGTCACAATTTCATCAAAAATCTGACTTTTGGCATTCCACTCAAAAATGGTGCGAGGCGGTTGCAAATGCTCCCCTGAGAGGTTTGGCGGTCGAAACAGAAGGCTTTTTATCATAGGACAGGAAATCAGCCCTCGACAACTTCACCGGCAGAAAAAGATTTCTTTGAAAAAATCCCCAAGGCCCGGGGTCACAATTTCATGAAAAATGGGACTTTTGGGAATTCACTCAAAAATGGTCCCAGACGGTTGCACATGCTCCCCTGAGAGGTTTGGCGGTCGAAACAGAAGGCTTTTTATCGCAGGAGAAGAAATCAGCGCCCGACAACTTCTCCGGCAGAAAAAAATTTTTTTGTAAAAATCCCTAAGCCCCGGGGTCACAATTTCATCAAAAATCTGACTTTTGGCATTCCACTCAAAAATGGTGCCAGGCGGTTGCAAATGCTCCCCTGAGAGGTTTGGCGGTCGAAACAGAAGGCTTTTTATCACAGGACAGGAAATCAGCCCTCGACAACTTCACCGGCAGAAAAAGATTTCTTTGAAAAAATCCCCAAGGCCCGGGGTCACAATTTCATGAAATATGGGACTTTTGGAAATTCACTCAAAAGTGGTGCGAGATGGCTGAAAATGCTCCCCTGAGAGGTTTGGCGGTCGAAACAGAAGGCTTTTTATCACAGGACAAGAAATCAGCCCCCGACAACTTCACCGGCAGAAAAAATTTTTTTTGAAAAAATCCCTAAGCCCCGTGGTCATAATTTCATCAAAAATCTGACTTTTGGCATTCCACTCAAAAATGGTGCCAGGCGGTTGCAAATGCTCCCCTGAGAGGTCTGGCGGTCGAAACAGAAGGCTTTTTATCACAGGACAAGAAATCAGCCCTCGACAACTTCACCGGCAGAAAAACATTTTTTTTAAAAAATCCCTAAGCCCCGGGGTCACAATTTCATCAAAAATGGGACTTTTGGGAATTCACTAAAAAATGGTGCCAGACGGTTGCACATGCTCCCCTGAGAGGTTTGGCGGTCGAAACAGAAGGCTTTTTATCACAGGACAAGAAATCAGCGCCCGACAACTTCACCGGCAGAAAAATATTTTTTTGAAAAAATCCCTAAGCCCCGGGGTCACAATTTCATCAAAAATGGGACTTTTGGGAATTCACTCAAAAATGGTGCCAGACGGTTGCACATGCTCCCCTGAGAGGTTTGGCGGTCGAAACAGAAGGCTTTTTATCACAGGACAAGAAATCAGCCCTCGACAACTTCACCGGCAGAAAAAGATTTCTTTGAAAAAATCCCTAAGGTCACAATTTCATCAAAAATGGGACTTTTGGGAATTCACTCAAAAATGGTGCCAGGCGGTTGCAAATGCTCCCCTGAGAGGTTTGGCGGTCGAAACAGAAGGCTTTTTATCACAGGACAAGAAATCAGCCCTCGACAACTTCACCGGTAGAAAAAGATTTTTTCAAAAAAATCCCTAAGCCCCGGGGTCACAATTTCATCAAAAATGGGACTTTTGGGAATTCACTCAAAAATGGTGCCAGACGGTTGCAAATGCTCCCCTGAGAGGTTTGGCGGTCGAAACAGAAGGCTTTTTATCACAGGACAGGAAATCAGCCCTCGACAACTTCACCAGCAGAAAAAGATTTTTTTGAAAAAATCCGCAAGGCCCGGGGTCACAATTTCATGAAAAATGGGACTTTTGGAAATTCACTCAAAAGTGGTGCCAGACGGCTGAAAATGCTCCCCTGAGAGGTTTGGCGTTCGAAACAGAAGGCTTTTTATCACAGGACAAGAAATCAGCCCTCAACAACTTCACCGGTAGAAAAAGATTTTTTCAAAAAAATCCCTAAGCCCCGGGGTCACAATTTCAGCAAAAATGGGACTTTTGGGAATTCACTCAAAAATGGTGCCAGGCGGTTGCAAATGCTCCCCTGAGAGGTTTGGCGGTCGAAACAGAAGGCTTTTGATCACAGGAGAAGAAATCAGCCCCCGACAACTTCACCGGCAGAAAATTTTTTTTTTGAAAAAATCCCTAAGCCCCGGGGTCACAATTTCATCAAAAATCTGACTTTTGGCATTCCACTCAAAAATGGTGCCAGGCGGTTGCAAATGCTCCCCTGAGATGTCTGGCGGTCGAAACAGAAGGCTTTTTATCACAGGACAAGAAATCAGCCCTCGACAACTTCACCGGCAGAAAAACATTTTTTTCAAAAAATCCCCAAGGCCCGGGTTCACAATTTCATGAAAAATGGGACTTTTGGAAATTCACTCAAAAGTGGTGCCAGACGGCTGAAAATGCTCCCCTGAGAGGTTTGGCGTTCGAAACAGAAGGCTTTTTATCACAGGACAAGAAATCAGCCCTCAACAACTTCACCGGTAGAAAAAGATTTTTTCAAAAAAATCCCTAAGCCCCGGGGTCACAATTTCAGCAAAAATGGGACTTTTGGGAATTCACTCAAAAATGGTGCCAGGCGGTTGCAAATGCTCCCCTGAGAGGTTTGGCGGTCGAAACAGAAGGCTTTTGATCACAGGAGAAGAAATCAGCCCCCGACAACTTCACCGGCAGAAATTTTTTTTTTTGAAAAAATCCCTAAGCCCCGGGGTCACAATTTCATCAAAAATCTGACTTTTGGCATTCCACTCAAAAATGGTGCCAGGCGGTTGCAAATGCTCCCCTGAGATGTCTGGCGGTCGAAACAGAAGGCTTTTTATCACAGGACAAGAAATCAGCCCTCGACAACTTCACCGGCAGAAAAACATTTTTTTCAAAAAATCCCCAAGGCCCGGGTTCACAATTTCATCAAAAATGGGACTTTTGGAAATTCACTCAAAATTGGTGCCAGACGCTTGCAAATGCTCCCCTGAGAGGTTTGGCGGTCGAAACAGAAGGCTTTTGATCACAGGACAAGAAATCAGCCCCCGACAACTTCACCGGCAGAAATTTTTTTTATAAAAAAAATCCCTAAGCCCCGGGGTCACAATTTCATCAAAAATGAGACTTTTGGGAATTCACTCAAAAATGGTGCCAGAGGGTTGCAAATGCTCCCCTGAGAGGTTTGGCGGTCGAAACAGAAGGCTTCTTATCACAGGAAAGGAAATCAGCCCTCGACAACTTCACCGGCAGAATTTTTTTTTTAAAAAAAAAAAATCCCTAAGCCCCGGGGTCACAATTTCATCAAAAATGGGACTTTTGGGAATTCACTCAAGAATGGTGCCAGGCGGTTGCAAATGCTCCCCTGAGAGGTTTGGCGGTCGAAACAGAAGGCTTTTTATCACAGGACAAGAAATCAGCCCTCGACAACTTCACCGGCAGAAAAAGATTTTTTTGAAAAAATCCCTAAGCCCCAGGGTCACAATTTCATCAAAAATGGGACTTTTGGGAATTCACTCAAAAATGGTGCCAGACGGTTGCAAATGCTCCCCTGAGAGGTTTGGCGGTCGAAACAGAAGGCTTTTTATCACAGGACAAGAAATCAGCGCCCGACAACTTCACCGGCAGAAATTTTTTTTTTTTGAAAAAATCCCTAAGCCCCGGGGTCACAATTTCATCAAAAATGGGACTTTTGGGAATTCACTCAAAAATGGTGCCAGAGGGTTGCAAATGCTCCCCTGAGAGGTTTGGCGGTCGAAACAGAAGGCTTTTTATCACAGGACAAGAAATCAGCGTCCGACAACTTCACCGGCAGAAAATTTTTTTTTTGAAAAAATCCCTAAGCCCCGGGGTCACAATTTCATTAAAAATGGGACTTTTGGGAATTCACTCAAAAATGGTGCCAGACGGTTGCACATGCTCCCCTGAGAGGTTTGGCGGTCGAAACAGAAGGCTTTTTATCACAGGACAAGAAATCAGCGCCCGACAACTTCACCGGCAGAAAAAAAATTTTTTGTAAAAATCCCTAAGCCCCGGGGTCACAATTTCATCAAAAATCTGACTTTTGGCATTCCACTCAAAAATGGTGCCAGGCGGTTGCAAATGCTCCCCTGAGAGGTTTGGCGGTCGAAACAGAAGGCTTTTTATCACAGGACAAGAAATCAGCGTCCGACAACTTCACCAGCAGAAAATATTTTTTTTGAAAAAATCCCTAAGCCCCGGGGTCACAATTTCATCAAAAATCTGACTTTTGGCATTCCACTCAAAAATGGTGCCAGGCGGTTGCAAAAGCTCCCCTGAGAGGTTTGGCGGTCGAAACAGAAGGCTTCTTATCACAGGAAAGGAAATCAGCCCTCGACAACTTCACCGGCAGATTTTTTTTTTTTTTTTGAAAAAATCCCTAAGCCCCGGGGTCACAATTTCATCAAAAATGGGACTTTTGGGAATTCACTCAAGAATGGTGCCAGGCGGTTGCAAATGCTCCCCTGAGAGGTTTGGCGGTCGAAACAGAAGGCTTTTTATCACAGGACAAGAAATCAGCCCTCGACAACTTCACCGGCAGAAAAAGATTTTTTCAAAAAAATCCCTAAGCCCCGGGGTCACAATTTCAGCAAAAATGGGACTTTTGGGAATTCACTCAAAAATGGTGCCAGGCGGTTGCAAATGCTGCCCTGAGAGGTTTGGCGGTCGAAACAGAAGGCTTTTGATCACAGGACAAGAAATCAGCCCCCGACAACTTCACCGGCAGAAATTTTTTTTTTTGAAAAAATCCCTAAGCCCCGGGGTCACAATTTCATCAAAAATGGGACTTTTGGGAATTCACTCAAAAATGGTGCCAAAGGGTTGCAAATGCTCCCCTGAGATGTTTGGCAGTCGAAACAGAAGACTTTTTATCACAGGAAAAGAAATCAGCGTCCGACAACTTCACCGGCAGAAAATGTTTTTTTTGAAAAAATCCCTAAGCCCCGGGGTCACAATTTCATCAAAAATGGGACTTTTGGGAATTCACTCAAAAATGGTGCCAGACGGTTGCACATGCTCCCCTGAGAGGTTTGGCGGTCGAAACAGAAGGCTTTTTATCACAGGACAAGAAATCAGCGCCCGCCAACTTCACCGGCAGAAAAAATTTTTTTTGTAAAAATCCCTAAGCCCCGGGGTCACAATTTCATCAAAAATCTGACTTTTGGCATTCCACTCAAAAATGGTGCGAGGCGGTTGCAAATGCTCCCCTGAGAGGTTTGGCGGTCGAAACAGAAGGCTTTTTATCATAGGACAGGAAATCAGCCCTCGACAACTTCACCGGCAGAAAAAGATTTCTTTGAAAAAATCCCCAAGGCCCGGGGTCACAATTTCATCAAAAATGGGACTTTTGGGAATTCACTCAAAAATGGTGCCAGACGGTTGCACATGCTCCCCTGAGAGGTTTGGCGGTCGAAACAGAAGGCTTTTTATCGCAGGAGAAGAAATCAGCGCCCGACAACTTCACCGGCAGAAAAAATTTTTTTTGTAAAAATCCCTAAGCCCCGGGGTCACAATTTCATCAAAAATCTGACTTTTGGCATTCCACTCAAAAATGGTGCGAGGCGGTTGCAAATGCTCCCCTGAGAGGTTTGGCGGTCGAAACAGAAGGCTTTTTATCATAGGACAGGAAATCAGCCCTCGACATCTTCACCGGCAGAAAAAGATTTCTTTGAAAAAATCCCCAAGGCCCGGGGTCACAATTTCATCAAAAATCTGACTTTTGGGAATTCGCTCAAAAATGGTGCCAGGCGGTTGCAAATGCTCCCCTGAGAGGTTTGGCGGTCGAAACAGAAGGCTTTTTATCACAGGACAGGAAATCAGCCCTCGAAACTTTACCGGCAGAAAAAGATTTCTTTGAAAAAATCCCTAAGCCCCGGGGTCACAATTTCATCAAAAATGGGACTTTTGGCATTCCACTCAAAAAAGGTGTCAGGCGGTTGTAAATGCTCCCCTGAGAGGTTTGGCGGTCGAAACAGAAGGCTTTTTATCACAGGACAGGAAATCAGCCCTCGACAACTTCACCGGCAGAAAAAGATTTTTTTGAAAAAATCCCTAAGCCCCGGGGTCACAATTTCAGCAAAAATGGGACTTTTGGGAATTCACTCAAAAATGGTGCCAGGCGGTTGCAAATGCTCCCCTGAGAAGTTTGCAGTCGAAACAGAAGGCTTTTGATCACAGGACAAGAAATCAGCCCCCGAAAACTTCACCGGCAGAAATTTTTTTTTTTTGAAAAAATCCCTAAGCCCCGGGGTCACAATTTCATCAAAAATGGGACTTTTGGGAATTCACTCAAAAATGGTGCCAGACGGTTGCAAATGCTCCCCTGAGAGGTTTGGCGGTCGAAACAGAAGGCTTTTTATCACAGGACAAGAAATCAGCCCTCGACAACTTCACCGGCAGAAAAAGATTTTTTTGAAAAAATCCCTAAGCCCCGGGGTCACAATTTCAGCAAAAATGGGACTTTTGGGAATTCACTCAAAAATGGTGCCAGACGGTTGCAAATGCTCCCCTGAGAGGTTTTGCGGTCGAAACAGAAGGCTTTTGATCACAGGACAAGAAATCAGCCCCCGACAACTTCACCGGCAGAAATTTTTTTTTTTGAAAAAATCCCCAAGGCCCGGGGTCACAATTTCATCAAAAATGGGACTTTTGGGAATTCACTCAAAAATGGTGCCAGAGGGTTGCAAATGCTCCCCTGAGAGGTTTGGAGGTCGAAACAGAAGGCTTTTTATCACAGGAAAAGAAATCAGCGTCCGACAACTTAAGCGGCAGAAATTTTTTTTTTTTGAAAAAATCCCTAAGCCCCGGGGTCACAATTTCAGCAAAAATGGGACTTTTGGGAATTCACTCAAAAATGGTGCCAGACGGTTGCACATGCTCCCCTGAGAGGTTTGGCGGTCGAAACAGAAGGCTTTTTATCACAGGACAAGAAATCAGCGCCCGACAACTTCACCGGCAGAAAAAAAATTTTTTGTAAAAATCCCGAAGCCCCGGGGTCACAATTTCATCAAAAATCTGACTTTTGGCATTCCACTCAAAAATGGTGCGAGGCGGTTGCAAATGCTCCCCTGAGAGGTTTGGCGGTCGAAACAGAAGGCTTTTTATCATAGGACAGGAAATCAGCCCTCGACAACTTCACCGGCAGAAAATGGGACTTTTGGGAATTCACTCAAAAATGGTGCCAGACGGTTGCACATGCTCCCCTGAGAGGTTTGGCGGTCGAAACAGAAGGCTTTTTATCGCAGGAGAAGAAATCAGCGCCCGACAACTTCTCCGGCAGAAAAAATTTTTTTTGTAAAAATCCCTAAGCCCCGGGGTCACAATTTCATCAAAAATCTGACTTTTGGCATTCCACTCAAAAATGGTGCCAGGCGGTTGCAAATGCTCCCCTGAGAGGTTTGGCGGTCGAAACAGAAGGCTTTTTATCACAGGACAGGAAATCAGCCCTCGACAACTTCACCGGCAGAAAAAGATTTCTTTGAAAAAATCCCCAAGGCCCGGGGTCACAATTTCATGAAATATGGGACTTTTGGAAATTCACTCAAAAGTGGTGCGAGATGGCTGAAAATGCTCCCCTGAGAGGTTTGGCGGTCGAAACAGAAGGCTTTTTATCACAGGACAAGAAATCAGCCCCCGACAACTTCACCGGCAGAAAAAATTTTTTTTGAAAAAATCCCTAAGCCCCGTGGTCATAATTTCATCAAAAATCTGACTTTTGGCATTCCACTCAAAAATGGTGCCAGGCGGTTGCAAATGCTCCCCTGAGAGGTCTGGCGGTCGAAACAGAAGGCTTTTTATCACAGGACAAGAAATCAGCCCTCGACAACTTCACCGGCAGAAAAACATTTTTTTAAAAAAATCCCTAAGCCCCGGGGTCACAATTTCATCAAAAATGGGACTTTTGGGAATTCACTAAAAAATGGTGCCAGACGGTTGCACATGCTCCCCTGAGAGGTTTGGCGGTCGAAACAGAAGGCTTTTTATCACAGGACAAGAAATCAGCGCCCGACAACTTCACCGGCAGAAAAATATTTTTTTGAAAAAATCCCTAAGCCCCGGGGTCACAATTTCATCAAAAATGTGACTTTTGGGAATTCACTCAAAAATGGTGCCAGACGGTTGCACATGCTCCCCTGAGAGGTTTGGCGGTCGAAACAGAAGGCTTTTTATCACAGGACAAGAAATCAGCCCTCGACAACTTCACCGGCAGAAAAAGATTTCTTTGAAAAAATCCCTAAGGTCACAATTTCATCAAAAATGGGACTTTTGGGAATTCACTCAAAAATGGTGCCAGGCGGTTGCAAATGCTCCCCTGAGAGGTTTGGCGGTCGAAACAGAAGGCTTTTTATCACAGGACAAGAAATCAGCCCTCGACAACTTCACCGGTAGAAAAAGATTTTTTCAAAAAAATCCCTAAGCCCCGGGGTCACAATTTCATCAAAAATGGGACTTTTGGGAATTCACTCAAAAATGGTGCCAGACGGTTGCAAATGCTCCCCTGAGAGGTTTGGCGGTCGAAACAGAAGGCTTTTTATCACAGGACAGGAAATCTGCCCTCGACAACTTCACCAGCAGAAAAAGATTTTTTTGAAAAAATCCGCAAGGCCCGGGGTCACAATTTCATGAAAAATGGGACTTTTGGAAATTCACTCAAAAGTGGTGCCAGACGGCTGAAAATGCTCCCCTGAGAGGTTTGGCGTTCGAAACAGAAGGCTTTTTATCACAGGACAAGAAATCAGCCCTCAACAACTTCACCGGTAGAAAAAGATTTTTTCAAAAAAATCCCTAAGCCCCGGGGTCACAATTTCAGCAAAAATGGGACTTTTGGGAATTCACTCAAAAATGGTGCCAGGCGGTTGCAAATGCTCCCCTGAGAGGTTTGGCGGTCGAAACAGAAGGCTTTTGATCACAGGAGAAGAAATCAGCCCCCGACAACTTCACCGGCAGAAAATTTTTTTTTTGAAAAAATCCCTAAGCCCCGGGGTCACAATTTCATCAAAAATCTGACTTTTGGCATTCCACTCAAAAATGGTGCCAGGCGGTTGCAAATGCTCCCCTGAGATGTCTGGCGGTCGAAACAGAAGGCTTTTTATCACAGGACAAGAAATCAGCCCTCGACAACTTCACCGGCAGAAAAACATTTTTTTCAAAAAATCCCCAAGGCCCGGGTTCACAATTTCATGAAAAATGGGACTTTTGGAAATTCACTCAAAAGTGGTGCCAGACGGCTGAAAATGCTCCCCTGAGAGGTTTGGCGTTCGAAACAGAAGGCTTTTTATCACAGGACAAGAAATCAGCCCTCAACAACTTCACCGGTAGAAAAAGATTTTTTCAAAAAAATCCCTAAGCCCCGGGGTCACAATTTCAGCAAAAATGGGACTTTTGGGAATTCACTCAAAAATGGTGCCAGGCGGTTGCAAATGCTCCCCTGAGAGGTTTGGCGGTCGAAACAGAAGGCTTTTGATCACAGGAGAAGAAATCAGCCCCCGACAACTTCACCGGCAGAAATTTTTTTTTTTGAAAAAATCCCTAAGCCCCGGGGTCACAATTTCATCAAAAATCTGACTTTTGGCATTCCACTCAAAAATGGTGCCAGGCGGTTGCAAATGCTCCCCTGAGATGTCTGGCGGTCGAAACAGAAGGCTTTTTATCACAGGACAAGAAATCAGCCCTCAACAACTTCACCGGTAGAAAAAGATTTTTTCAAAAAAATCCCTAAGCCCCGGGGTCACAATTTCAGCAAAAATGGGACTTTTGGGAATTCACTCAAAAATGGTGCCAGGCGGTTGCAAATGCTCCCCTGAGAGGTTTGGCGGTCGAAACAGAAGGCTTTTGATCACAGGAGAAGAAATCAGCCCCCGACAACTTCACCGGCAGAAAATTTTTTTTTTGAAAAAATCCCTAAGCCCCGGGGTCACAATTTCATCAAAAATCTGACTTTTGGCATTCCACTCAAAAATGGTGCCAGGCGGTTCCAAATGCTCCCCTGAGATGTCTGGCGGTCGAAACAGAAGGCTTTTTATCACAGGACAAGAAATCAGCCCTCGACAACTTCACCGGCAGAAAAACATTTTTTTCAAAAAATCCCCAAGGCCCGGGTTCACAATTTCATGAAAAATGGGACTTTTGGAAATTCACTCAAAAGTGGTGCCAGACGGCTGAAAATGCTCCCCTGAGAGGTTTGGCGTTCGAAACAGAAGGCTTTTTATCACAGGACAAGAAATCAGCCCTCAACAACTTCACCGGTAGAAAAAGATTTTTTCAAAAAAATCCCTAAGCCCCGGGGTCACAATTTCATCAAAAATGGGACTTTTGGGAATTCACTCAAAAATGGTGCCAGACGCTTGCAAATGCTCCCCTGAGAGGTTTGGCGGTCGAAACAGAAGGCTTTTTATCACAGGACAAGAAATCTGCGTCCGACAACTTCACCGGCAGAAAAAATTTTTTTTGAAAAAATCCCTAAGCCCCGTGGTCATAATTTCATCAAAAATCTGACTTTTGGCATTCCACTCAAAAATGGTGACAGGCGGTTGCAAATGCTCCCCTGAGAGGTCTCGCGGTCGAAACAGAAGGCTTTTTATCACAGGACAAGAAATCAGCCCTCGACAACTTCACCGGCAGAAAAACATTTTTTTAAAAAAATCCCTAAGCCCCGGGGTCACAATTTCATCAAAAATGGGACTTTTGGGAATTCACTAAAAAATGGTGCCAGACGGTTGCACATGCTCCCCTGAGAGGTTTGGCGGTCGAAACAGAAGGCTTTTTATCACAGGACAAGAAATCAGCGCCCGACAACTTCACCGGCAGAAAAATATTTTTTTGAAAAAATCCCTAAGCCCCGGGGTCACAATTTCATCAAAAATGAGACTTTTGGGAATTCACTCAAAAATGGTGCCAGACGGTTGCACATGCTCCCCTGAGAGGTTTGGCGGTCGAAACAGAAGGCTTTTTATCACAGGACAAGAAATCAGCCCTCGACAACTTCACCGGCAGAAAAAGATTTCTTTGAAAAAATCCCTAAGCTCACAATTTCATCAAAAATGGGACTTTTGGGAATTCACTCAAAAATGGTGCCAGGCGGTTGCAAATGCTCCCCTGAGAGGTTTGGCGGTCGAAACAGAAGGCTTTTTATCGCAGGACAAGAAATCAGCCCCCGACAACTTCACCGGCAGAAAAATATTTTTTTGAAAAAATCCCTAAGCCCCGGGGTCACAATTTCACCAAAAATGAGACTTTTGGGAATTCACTCAAAAATGGTGCCAGACGGTTGCACATGCTCCCCTGAGAGGTTTGGCGGTCGAAACAGAAGGCTTTTTATCGCAGGACAAGAAATCAGCGCCCGACAACTTCACCGGCAGAAAAAAATTTTTTTGTAAACATCCCTAAGCCCCGGGGTCACAATTTCATCAAAAATCTGACTTTTGGCATTCCACTCAAAAATGGTGCCAGGCGGTTGCAAATGCTCCCCTGAGAGGTTTGGCGGTCGAAACAGAAGGCTTTTTATCACAGGACAGGAAATCAGCCCTCGACAACTTCACCGGCAGAAAAAGATTTCTTTGAAAAAATCCCCAAGGCCCGGGGTCACAATTTCATCAAAAATGGGACTTTTGGAAATTCACTCAAAAGTGGTGCCAGACGGCTGAAAATGCTCCCCTGAGAGGTTTGGCGGTCGAAACAGAAGGCTTTTTATCACAGGACAAGAAATCAGCCCTCGACAACTTCACCAGCAGAAAAACATTTTTTTGAAAAAATCCCCAAGGCCCGGGTTCACAATTTCATCAAAAATGGGACTTTTGGGAATTCACTCAAAAATGGTGCCAGACGGTTGCACATGCTCCCCTGAGAGGTTTGGCGGTCGAAACAGAAGGCTTTTTATCGCAGGAGAAGAAATCAGCGCCCGACAACTTCACCGGCAGAAAAAAATTTTTTTGTAAAAATCCCTAAGCCCCGGGGTCACAATTTCATCAAAAATCTGACTTTTGGCATTCCACTCAAAAATGGTGCCAGGCGGTTGCAAATGCTCCCCTGAGAGGTTTGGCGGTCGAAACAGAAGGCTTTTTATCACAGGACAGGAAATCAGCCCTCGACAACTTCACCGGCAGAAAAAGATTTCTTTGAAAAAATCCCCAAGGCCCGGGGTCACAATTTCATGAAATATGGGACTTTTGGAAATTCACTCAAAAGTGGTGCGAGATGGCTGAAAATGCTCCCCTGAGAGGTTTGGCGGTCGAAACAGAAGGCTTTTTATCACAGGACAAGAAATCAGCCCCCGACAACTTCACCGGCAGAAAAAAATTTTTTTGAAAAAATCCCTAAGCCCCGTGGTCATAATTTCATCAAAAATCTGACTTTTGGCATTCCACTCAAAAATGGTGCCAGGCGGTTGCAAATGCTCCCCTGAGAGGTCTGGCGGTCGAAACAGAAGGCTTTTTATCACAGGACAAGAAATCAGCCTTCGACAACTTCACCGGCAGAAAAACATTTTTTTAAAAAAATCCCTAAGCCCCGGGGTCACAATTTCATCAAAAATGGGACTTTTGGGAATTCACTAAAAAATGGTGCCAGACGGTTGCACATGCTCCCCTGAGAGGTTTGGCGGTCGAAACAGAAGGCTTTTTATCACAGGACAAGAAATCAGCGCCCGACAACTTCACCGGCAGAAAAATATTTTTTTGAAAAAATCCCTAAGCCCCGGGGTCACAATTTCATCAAAAATGGGACTTTTGGGAATTCACTCAAAAATGGTGCCAGACGGTTGCACATGCTCCCCTGAGAGGTTTGGCGGTCGAAACAGAAGGCTTTTTATCACAGGACAAGAAATCAGCCCTCGACAACTTCACCGGCAGAAAAAGATTTCTTTGAAAAAATCCCTAAGGTCACAATTTCATCAAAAATGGGACTTTTGGGAATTCACTCAAAAATGGTGCCAGGCGGTTGCAAATGCTCCCCTGAGAGGTTTGGCGGTCGAAACAGAAGGCTTTTTATCACAGGACAAGAAATCAGCCCTCGACAACTTCACCGGTAGAAAAAGATTTTTTCAAAAAAATCCCTAAGCCCCGGGGTCACAATTTCATCAAAAATGGGACTTTTGGGAATTCACTCAAAAATGGTGCCAGACGGTTGCAAATGCTCCCCTGAGAGGTTTGGCGGTCGAAACAGAAGGCTTTTTATCACAGGACAGGAAATCAGCCCTCGACAACTTCACCAGCAGAAAAAGATTTTTTTGAAAAAATCCGCAAGGCCCGGGGTCACAATTTCATGAAAAATGGGACTTTTGGAAATTCACTCAAAAGTGGTGCCAGACGGCTGAAAATGCTCCCCTGAGAGGTTTGGCGTTCGAAACAGAAGGCTTTTTATCACAGGACAAGAAATCAGCCCTCAACAACTTCACCGGTAGAAAAAGATTTTTTCAAAAAAATCCCTAAGCCCCGGGGTCACAATTTCAGCAAAAATGGGACTTTTGGGAATTCACTCAAAAATGGTGCCAGGCGGTTGCAAATGCTCCCCTGAGAGGTTTGGCGGTCGAAACAGAAGGCTTTTGATCACAGGAGAAGAAATCAGCCCCCGACAACTTCACCGGCAGAAAATATTTTTTTTGAAAAAATCCCTAAGCCCCGGGGTCACAATTTCATCAAAAATCTGACTTTTGGCATTCCACTCAAAAATGGTGCCAGGCGGTTGCAAATGCTCCCCTGAGATGTCTGGCGGTCGAAACAGAAGGCTTTTTATCACAGGACAAGAAATCAGCCCTCGACAACTTCACCGGCAGAAAAACATTTTTTTCAAAAAATCCCCAAGGCCCGGGTTCACAATTTCATGAAAAATGGGACTTTTGGAAATTCACTCAAAAGTGGTGCCAGACGGCTGAAAATGCTCCCCTGAGAGGTTTGGCGTTCGAAACAGAAGGCTTTTTATCACAGGACAAGAAATCAGCCCTCAACAACTTCACCGGTAGAAAAAGATTTTTTCAAAAAAATCCCTAAGCCCCGGGGTCACAATTTCAGCAAAAATGGGACTTTTGGGAATTCACTCAAAAATGGTGCCAGGCGGTTGCAAATGCTCCCCTGAGAGGTTTGGCGGTCGAAACAGAAGGCTTTTGATCACAGGACAAGAAATCAGCCCCCGACAACTTCACCGGCAGAAATTTTTTTTATAAAAAAAATCCCTAAGCCCCGGGGTCACAATTTCATCAAAAATGGGACTTTTGGGAATTCACTCAAAAATGGTGCGAGGCGGTTGCAAATGCTCCCCTGAGAGTTTTGGCGGTCGAAACAGAAGGCTTTTTATCACAGGACAAGAAATCAGCCCTCGACAACTTCACCGGCAGAAAAAGATTTTTTTGAAAAAATCCCTAAGCCCCGGGGTCACAATTTCATCAAAAATGGGACTTTTGGGAATTCTCTCAAAAATGCTGCCAGGCGGTTGCAAATGCTCCCCTGAGAGGTCTGGCGGTCGAAACAGAAGGCTTTTTATCACAGGAGAAGAAATCAGCCTTCGACAACTTCACCGGCAGAAAAACATTTTTTTAAAAAAATCCCTAAGCCCCGGGGTCACAATTTCATCAAAAATGGGACTTTTGGGAATTCACTAAAAAATGGTGCCAGACGGTTGCACATGCTCCCCTGAGAGGTTTGGCGGTCGAAACAGAAGGCTTTTTATCACAGGACAAGAAATCAGCGCCCGACAACTTCACCGGCAGAAAAATATTTTTTTGAAAAAATCCCTAAGCCCCGGGGTCACAATTTCATCAAAAATGGGACTTTTGGGAATTCACTCAAAAATGGTGCCAGACGGTTGCACATGCTCCCCTGAGAGGTTTGGCGGTCGAAACAGAAGGCTTTTTATCACAGGACAAGAAATCAGCCCTCGACAACTTCACCGGCAGAAAAAGATTTCTTTGAAAAAATCCCTAAGGTCACAATTTCATCAAAAATGGGACTTTTGGGAATTCACTCAAAAATGGTGCCAGGCGGTTGCAAATGCTCCCCTGAGAGGTTTGGCGGTCGAAACAGAAGGCTTTTTATCACAGGACAAGAAATCAGCCCTCGACAACTTCACCGGTAGAAAAAGATTTTTTCAAAAAAATCCCTAAGCCCCGGGGTCACAATTTCATCAAAAATGGGACTTTTGGGAATTCACTCAAAAATGGTGCCAGACGGTTGCAAATGCTCCCCTGAGAGGTTTGGCGGTCGAAACAGAAGGCTTTTTATCACAGGACAGGAAATCAGCCCTCGACAACTTCACCAGCAGAAAAAGATTTTTTTGAAAAAATCCGCAAGGCCCGGGGTCACAATTTCATGAAAAATGGGACTTTTGGAAATTCACTCAAAAGTGGTGCCAGACAGCTGAAAATGCTCCCCTGAGAGGTTTGGCGTTCGAAACAGAAGGCTTTTTATCACAGGACAAGAAATCAGCCCTCAACAACTTCACCGGTAGAAAAAGATTTTTTCAAAAAAATCCCTAAGCCCCGGGGTCACAATTTCAGCAAAAATGGGACTTTTGGGAATTCACTCAAAAATGGTGCCAGGCGGTTGCAAATGCTCCCCTGAGAGGTTTGGCGGTCGAAACAGAAGGCTTTTGATCACAGGAGAAGAAATCAGCCCCCGACAACTTCACCGGCAGAAAATTTTTTTTTTTAAAAAATCCCTAAGCCCCGGGGTCACAATTTCATCAAAAATCTGACTTTTGGCATTCCACTCAAAAATGGTGCCAGGCGGTTGCAAGTGCTCCCCTGAGATGTCTGGCGGTCGAAACAGAAGGCTTTTTATCACAGGACAAGAAATCAGCCCTCGACAACTTCACCGGCAGAAAAACATTTTTTTCAAAAAATCCCCAAGGCCCGGGTTCACAATTTCATGAAAAATGGGACTTTTGGAAATTCACTCAAAAGTGGTGCCAGACGGCTGAAAATGCTCCCCTGAGAGGTTTGGCGTTCGAAACAGAAGGCTTTTTATCACAGGACAAGAAATCAGCCCTCAACAACTTCACCGGTAGAAAAAGATTTTTTCAAAAAAATCCCTAAGCCCCGGGGTCACAATTTCAGCAAAAATGGGACTTTTGGGAATTCACTCAAAAATGGTGCCAGGCGGTTGCAAATGCTCCCCTGAGAGGTTTGGCGGTCGAAACAGAAGGCTTTTGATCACAGGAGAAGAAATCAGCCCCCGACAACTTCACCGGCAGAAATTTTTTTTTTTGAAAAAATCCCTAAGCCCCGGGGTCACAATTTCATCAAAAATCTGACTTTTGGCATTCCACTCAAAAATGGTGCCAGGCGGTTGCAAATGCTCCCCTGAGATGTCTGGCGGTCGAAACAGAAGGCTTTTTATCACAGGACAAGAAATCAGCCCTCGACAACTTCACCGGCAGAAAAACATTTTTTTCAAAAAATCCCCAAGGCCCGGGTTCACAATTTCATCAAAAATGGGACTTTTGGGAATTCACTCAAAAATGGTGCCAGACGCTTGCAAATGCTCCCCTGAGAGGTTTGGCGGTCGAAACAGAAGGCTTTGTATCACAGGACAAGAAATCTGCGTCCGACAACTTCACCGGCAGAAAAAAATTTTTTTGAAAAAATCCCTAAGCCCCGTGGTCATAATTTCATCAAAAATCTGACTTTTGGCATTCCACTCAAAAATGGTGCCAGGCGGTTGCAAATGCTCCCCTGAGAGGTCTCGCGGTCGAAACAGAAGGCTTTTTATCACAGGACAAGAAATCAGCCCTCGACAACTTCACCGGCAGAAAAATATTTTTTTGAAAAAATCCCTAAGCCCCGGGGTCACAATTTCATCAAAAATGAGACTTTTGGGAATTCACTCAAAAATGGTGCCAGACGGTTGCACATGCTCCCCTGAGAGGTTTGGCGGTCGAAACAGAAGGCTTTTTATCACAGGACAAGAAATCAGCCCTCGACAACTTCACCGGCAGAAAAAGATTTCTTTGAAAAAATCCCTAAGGTCACAATTTCATCAAAAATGGGACTTTTGGGAATTCACTCAAAAATGGTGCCAGGCGGTTGCAAATGCTCCCCTGAGAGGTTTGGCGGTCGAAACAGAAGGCTTTTTATCACAGGACAAGAAATCAGCCCTCGACAACTTCACCGGCAGAAAAAGATTTCTTTGAAAAAATCCCTAAGGTCACAATTTCATCAAAAATCTGACTTTTGGCATTCCACTCAAAAATGGTGCCAGGCGGTTGCAAATGCTCCCCTGAGAGGTTTGGCGGTCGAAACAGAAGGCTTTTTATCGCAGGACAAGAAATCAGCCCCCGACAACTTCACCGGCAGAAAAAGATTTTTTTGAAAAAATCCCTAAGCCCCGGGGTCACAATTTCACCAAAAATGAGACTTTTGGGAATTCACTCAAAAATGGTGCCAGACGGTTGCACATGCTCCCCTGAGAGGTTTGGCGGTCGAAACAGAAGGCTTTTTATCGCACGACAAGAAATCAGCGCCCGACAACTTCACCGGCAGAAAAAAATTTTTTTGTAAACATCCCTAAGCCCCGGGGTCACAATTTCATCAAAAATCTGACTTTTGGCATTCCACTCAAAAATGGTGCCAGGCGGTTGCAAATGCTCCCCTGAGAGGTTTGGCGGTCGAAACAGAAGGCTTTTTATCACAGGACAGGAAATCAGCCCTCGACAACTTCACCGGCAGAAAAAGATTTCTTTGAAAAAATCCCCAAGGCCCGGGGTCACAATTTCATCAAAAATGGGACTTTTGGAAATTCACTCAAAAGTGGTGCCAGACGGCTGAAAATGCTCCCCTGAGAGGTTTGGCGGTCGAAACAGAAGGCTTTTTATCACAGGACAAGAAATCAGCCCTCGACAACTTCACCGGCAGAAAAACATTTTTTTGAAAAAATCCCCAAGGCCCGGGTTCACAATTTCATCAAAAATGGGACTTTTTGGAATTCACTCAAAAATGGTGCCAGACGGCTGAAAATGCTCCCCTGAGAGGTTTGGCGGTCGAAACAGAAGGCTTTTTATCACAGGACAAGAAATCAGCCCTCAACAACTTCAACGGTAGAAAAAGATTTTTTCAAAAAAATCCCTAAGCCATGGGGTCACAATTTCAGCAAAAATATGACTTTTGGGAATTGACTCAAAAATGGTGTCAGACGGTTGCAAATGCTCCCCTGAGAGTTTTGGCGGTCGAAACAGAAGGCTTTGTATCACAGGACAAGAAATCAGCCCCCGACAACTTCACCGGCAGAAATTTTTTTTATAAAAAAAATCCCTAAGCCCCGGGGTCACAATTTCATCAAAAATGGGACTTTTGGGAATTCACTCAAAAATGGTGCGAGGCGGTTGCAAATGCTCCCCTGAGAGTTTTGGCGGTCGAAACAGAAGGCTTTTTATCACAGGACAAGAAATCAGCCCTCGACAACTTCACCGGCAGAAAAAGATTTTTTTGAAAAAATCCCTAAGCCCCGGGGTCACAATTTCATCAAAAATGGGACTTTTGGGAATTCTCTCAAAAATGCTGCCAGAGGGTTGCAAATGCTCCCCTGAGAGGTTTGGCGGTCGAAACAGAAGGCTTTTTATCACAGGACAAGAAATCAGCGTCTGACAACTTCACCGGCAGAAATTTTTTTTAAAAAAAAAAATCCCTAAGCCCCGGGGTCACAATTTCATCAAAAATCTGACTTTTGGCATTCCACTCAAAAATGGTGCCAGGCGGTTGCAAATGCTCCCCTGAGAGGTTTGGCGGTCGAAACAGAAGGCTTCTTATCACAGGACAGGAAATCAGCCCTCGACAAATTCACCGGCAGAATATATTTTTTTGGAAAAAATCCCTAAGCCCCGGGGTCACAATTTCATCAAAAATGGGACTTTTGGGAATTCACTCAAAAATGGTGCCAGGCGGTTGCAAATGCGACCCTGAGAGGTTTGGCGGTCGAATCAGAAGGCTTTTTATCACAGGACAAGAAATCAGCCCTCGACAACTTCACCGGCAGAAAAATATTTTTTTGAAAAAATCCCTAAGCCCCGGGGGTCACAATTTCATCAAAAATGGGACTTTGGGGAATTCACTCAAAAATGGTGCCAGACGGTTGCAAATGCTCCCCTGAGAGGTTTGGCGGTCGAAACAGAAGGCTTTTTATCACAGGACAAGAAATCAGCCCTCGACAACTTCAGCGGCAGAAAAAGATTTTTTGAAAACATCCCTAAGCCCCGGGGTCACAATTTCAGCAAAAATCTGACTTTTGGGAATTGACTCAAAAATGGTGTCAGACGGTTGCAAATGCTCCCCTGAGAGTTTTGGGGTTCGAAACAGAAGGCTTTTGATCACAGGACAAGAAATCAGCCCCCGACAACTTCACAGGCAGAAATTTTTTTTTTTGAAAAAATCCCTAAGCCCCGGGGTCACAATTTCATCAAAAATGGGACTTTTGGGAATTCACTCAAAAATGGTGCCAGAGGGTTGCAAATGCTCCCCTGAGAGGTTTGGCGGTCGAAACAGAAGGCTTTTTATCACAGGCAAGAAATCAGCGTCCGACAACTTCACCGGCAGAAAATTCTTTTTTTGAAAAAATCCCTAAGCCCCGGGGTCACAATTTCATCAAAAATCTGACTTTTGGCATTCCAATCAAAAATGGTGCCAGGCGGTTGCAAATGCTCCCCTGAGAGGTTTGGCGGTCGAAACAGAAGGCTTTTTATCACAGGACAAGAAATCAGTCCTCGACAACTTCACCGGCAGAAAAAGATTTTTTTGAAAAAATCCGCAAGGCCCGGGGTCACAATTTCATCAAAAATGGGACTTTTGGGAATTCACTCAAAAATGGTGCCAGACTGTTGCACATGCTCCCCTGAGAGGTTTGGCGGTCGAAACAGAAGGCTTTTTATCACAGGACAAGAAATCAGCGCCCGGCAACTTCACCGGCAGAAAAATTTTTTTTTGTAAAAATCCCTAAGCCCCGGGGTCACAATTTCATCAAAAATCTGACTTTTGGCATTCCACTCAAAAATGGTGCCAGGCGGTTGCAAATGCTCCCCTGAGAGGTTTGGCGGTCGAAACAGAAGGCTTTTTATCACAGGACAGGAAATCAGCCCACGACAACTTCACCGGCAGAAAAAGATTTCTTTGAAAAAATCCCTAAGCCCCGGGGTCACAATTTCATCAAAAATCTGACTTTTGGCATTCCACTCAAAAAAGGTGCCAGGCGGTTGCAAATGCTCCCCTGAGAGGTTTGGCGGTCGAAAGAGAAGGCTTTTTATCATGGGACAAGAAATCAGCCCTCGACAACTTCACCGGTAGAAAAAGATTTCTTTGAAAAAATCCCCAAGGCCCGGGGTCACAGTTTCATCAAAAATGGGACTTTTGGGAATTGACTCAAAAATGGTGCCAGACGGTTGCTAATGCTCCCCTGAGAGTTTTGGCGGTCGAAACAGAAGGCTTTTCATCACAGGACAAGAAATCAGCCCCCGACAACTTCACCGGCAGAAATTTTTTTTATAAAAAAAAATCCCTAAGCCCCGGGGTCACAATTTCATCAAAAATGGGACTTTTGGGAATTCACTCAAAAATGGTGCCAGACGCTTGCAAATGCTCCCCTGAGAGGTTTGGCGGTTGAAACAGAAGGCTTTTTATGACAGGACAAGAAATCAGCCCTCGACAACTTCACCGGCAGAAAATTTTTTTTAAAAAAAATCCCTAAGCCCCGGGGTCACAATTTCATCAAAAATGGGACTTTTGGGAATTCACTCAAAAATGGTGCCAGAGGGTTGCAAATGCTCCCCTGAGAGGTTTGGCGATCGAAACAGAAGGCTTTTTATCACAGGCAAGAAATCAGCGTCCGACAACTTCACCGGCAGAAAATTCTTTTATTGAAAAAATCCCTAAGCCCCGGGGTCACAATTTCATCAAAAATGGGACTTTGGGGAATTTACTCAAAAATGGTGCCAGACGCTTGCAAATGCTCCCCTGAGAGGTTTGGCGGTTGAAACAGAAGGCTTTTTATGACAGGACAAGAAATCAGCCCTCGAAAACTTCACCGGCAGAAAATTTTTTTTTTGAAAAAATCCCTAAGCCCCGGGGTCACAATTTCATCAAAAATCTGACTTTTGGCATTCCAATCAAAAATGGTGCCAGGCGGTTGCAAATGCTCCCCTGAGAGGTTTGGCGGTCGAAACAGAAGGCTTTTTATCACAGGACAAGAAATCAGTCCTCGACAACTTCACCGGCAGAAAAAGATTTTTTTGAAAAAATCCCTAAGCCCCGGCCGGGGTCACAATTTCATCAAAAATGGGACTTTTGGGAATTCACTCAAGAATGGTGCCAGACTGTTGCACATGCTCCCCTGAGAGGTTTGGCGGTCGAAACAGAAGGCTTTTTATCGCAGCACAAGAAATCAGCGCCCGACAACTTCACTGGCAGAAAAAATTTTTTTTGTAAAAATCCCTAAGCCCCGGGGTCACAATTTCATCAAAAATCTGACTTTTGGCATTCCACTCAAAAATGGTGCCAGGCGGTTGCAAATGCTCCCCTGAGAGGTTTGGCGGTCGAAACAGAAGGCTTTTTATCATAGGACAAGAAATCAGCCCTCGACAACTTCACCGGTAGAAAAAGATTTCTTTGAAAAAATCCCCAAGGCCCGGGGTCACAGTTTCATCAAAAATGGGACTTTTGGGAATTGACTCAAAAATGGTGCCAGACGGTTGCTAATGCTCCCCTGAGAGTTTTGGCGGTCGAAACAGAAGGCTTTTTATCATAGGACAAGAAATCAGCCCTCGACAACTTCACCGGTAGAAAAAGATTTCTTTGAAAAAATCCCCAAGGCCCGGGGTCACAGTTTCATCAAAAATGGGACTTTTGGGAATTGACTCAAAAATGGTGCCAGACGGTTGCTAATGCTCCCCTGAGAGTTTTGGCGGTCGAAACAGAAGGCTTTTGATCACAGGACAAGAAATCAGCCCCCGACAACTTCACCGGCAGAAATTTTTTTTATAAAAAAAATCCCTAAGCCCCGGGGTCACAATTTCATCAAAAATCTGACTTTTGGCATTCCACTCAAAAATGGTGCCAGGCGGTTGCAAATGCTCCCCTGAGAGGTTTGGCGGTCGAATCAGAAGGCTTTTTATCACAGGACAAGAAATCAGCCCTCGACAACTTCACCGGCAGAAAAATATTTTTTTGAAAAAATCCCTAAGCCCCGGGGGTCACAATTTCATCAAAAATGGGACTTTTGGGAGTTCACTCAAAAATGGTGCCAGGCGGTTGCAAATGCTCCCCTGAGAGGTTTGGCGGTCGAAACAGAAGGCTTTTTATCACAGGACAAGAAATCAGCCCTCGACAACTTCACCGGCAGAAAAAGATTTCTTTGAAAAAATCCCTAAGGTCACAATTTCATCAAAAATCTGACTTTTGGCATTCCACTCAAAAATGGTGCCAGGCGGTTGAAAATGCTCCCCTGAGAGGTTTGGCGGTCGAAACAGAAGGCTTTTTATCACAAGACAGGAAATCAGCCATCGACAACTTCACCGGTAGAAAAAGATTTTTTTGAAAAAATCCCTACGCCCCCGGGTCAAAATTTTATGAAAAATGGGACTTTTGGAAATTCACTCAAAAGTGGTGCCAGACGGCTGAAAATGCTCCCCTGAGGGGTTTGGCGGTCGAAACAGAAGGCTTTTTATCACAGGACAAGAAATCAGCCCTCGACAACTTCACCGGCAGAAAAAGATTTTTTGAAAACATCCCTAAGCCCCGGGGTCACAATTTCAGCAAAAATCTGACTTTTGGGAATTGACTCAAAAATGGTGTCAGACGGTTGCAAATGCTCCCCTGAGAGTTTTGGGGTTCGAAACAGAAGGCTTTTGATCACAGGACAAGAAATCAGCCCCCGACAACTTCACCGGCAGAATTTTTTTTTTTTGAAAAAATCCCTAAGCCCCGGGGTCACAATTTCATCAAAAATGGGACTTTTGGGAATTCACTCAAAAATGGTGCCAGAGGGTTGCAAATGCTCCCCTGAGAGGTTTGGCGGTCGAAACAGAAGGCTTTTTATCACAGGCAAGAAATCAGCGTCCGACAACTTCACCGGCAGAAATTTTTTTAAAAAAAAAAATCCCTAAGCCCCGGGGTCACAATTTCATCAAAAATCTGACTTTTGGCATTCCACTCAAAAATGGTGCCAGGCGGTTGCAAATGCTCCCCTGAGAGGTTTGGTGGTCGAAACAGAAGGCTTTTTATCACAGGACAGGAAATCAGCCCACGACAACTTCACCGGCAGAAAAAGATTTCTTTGAAAAAATCCCTAAGCCCCGGGGTCACAATTTCATCAAAAATCTGACTTTTGGCATTCCACTCAAAAAAGGTGCCAGGCGGTTGCAAATGCTCCCCTGAGAGGTTTGGCGGTCGAAACAGAAGGCTTTTTATCATAGGAAAAGAAATCAGCCCTCGACAACTTCACCGGTAGAAAAAGATTTCTTTGAAAAAATCCCCAAGGCCCGGGGTCACAGTTTCATCAAAAATGGGACTTTTGGGAATTGACTCAAAAATGGTGCCAGACGGTTGCTAATGCTCCCCTGAGAGTTTTGGCGGTCGAAACAGAAGGCTTTTGATCACAGGACAAGAAACCAGCCCCCGACAACTTCACCGGCAGAAATTTTTTTTATAAAAAAAATGCCTAAGCCCCGGGGTCACAATTTCATCAAAAATCTGACTTTTGGCATTCCACTCAAAAATGGTGCCAGGCGGTTGCAAATGCTCCCCTGAGAGGTTTGGCGGTCGAAACAGAAGGCTTTTTATCACAGGACAGGAAATCAGCCCTCGACAACTTCACCGGCAGAAAAAGATTTCTTTGAAAAAATCACCAAGGCCCGGGGTCACAATTTCATGAAAAATGGGACTTTTGGAAATTCACTCAAAAGTGGTGTCAGACGGCTGAAAATGCTCCCCTGAGAGGTTTGGCGGTCGAAACAGAAGGCTTTTTATCACAGGACAAGAAATCAGCGCCCGACAACTTCACCGGCAGAAAAAGATTTCTTTGAAAAAATCCCTAAGCCCCGGGGTCACAATTTCAGCAAAAATCTGACTTTTGGGAATTGACTCAAAAATGGTGCCAGACGGTTGAAAATGCTCCCCTGAGAGTTTTGGCGGTCGAAACAGAAGGCTTTTTAACACAGGACAAGAAATCAGCCCTCGACAACTTCACCGGCAGAAATTTTTTTTATAAAAAAAATCCCTAAGCCCCGGGGTCACAATTTCATCAAAAATGGGACTTTTGGGAATTCACTCAAAAATCTTGCCAGGCGGTTGCAAATGCTCCCCTGAGAGGTTTGGCGGTCGAAACAGAAGGCTTTTGATCACAGGACAAGAAATCAGCCCCCGACAACTTCACCGGCAGAAAATTTTTTTATAAAATAATCCCTAAGCCCCGGGGTCACAATTTCATCAAAAATGGGACTTTTGGGAATTCACTCAAAAATGGTGCCAGAGGGTTGCAAATGCTCCCCTGAGAGGTTTGGCGGTGGAAACAGAAGGCTTTTTATCACAGGACAGGAAATCAGCCCTCGACAACTTTACCGGCAGAAAAAGATTTCTTTGAAAAAATCCCTAAGCCCCGGGGTCACAATTTCATCAAAAATCTGACTTTTGGCATTCCACTCAAAAAAGGTGCCAGGCGGTTACAAATGCTCCCCTGAGAGGTTTGGCGGTCGAAACAGAAGGCTTTTTATCACAGGACAGGAAATCAGCCCTCGACAACTTCACCGGCAGAAAAAGATTTCTTTGAAAAAATCCCCAAGGCCCGGGGACACAATTTCATGAAAAATGGGACTTTTGGAAATTCACTCAAAAGTGGTGCCAGACGGCTGAAAATGCTCCCCTGAGAGGTTTGGCGGTCGAAACAGAAGGCTTTTTATCACAGGACAAGAAATCAGCGCCCGAGAACTTCACTGGCAGAAAAAAATTTTTTTGTAAAAATCCCTAAGCCCCGGGGTCACAATTTCATCAAAAATCTGACTTTTGGCATTCCACTCAAAAATGGTGCCAGGCGGTTGCAAATGCTCCCCTGAGAGGTTTGGCGGTCGAAACAGAAGGCTTTTTATCACAGGACAGGAAATCAGCCCACGACAACTTCACCGGTAGAAAAAGATTTCTTTGAAAAAATCCCTAAGCCCCGGGGTCACAATTTCATCAAAAATCTGACTTTTGGCATTCCACTCAAAAAAGGTGCCAGGCGGTTGCAAATGCTCCCCTGAGAGGTTTGGCAGTCGAAACAGAAGGCTTTTTATCATAGGACAAGAAATCAGCCCTCGACAACTTCACCGGTAGAAAAAGATTTCTTTGAAAAAATCCCCAAGGCCCGGGGTCACAGTTTCATCAAAAATGGGACTTTTGGGAATTGACTCAAAAATGGTGCCAGACGGTTGCTAATGCTCCCCTGAGAGTTTTGGCGGTCGAAACAGAAGGCTTTTGATCACAGGACAAGAAATCAGCCCCCGACAACTTCACCGGCAGAAATTTTTTTTATAAAAAAAATCCCTAAGCCCCGGCGTCACAATTTCATCAAAAATCTGACTTTTGGCATTCCACTCAAAAATGGTGCCAGGCGGTTGCAAATGCTCCCCTGAGAGGTTTGGCGGTCGAAACAGAAGGCTTTTTATCACAGGACAGGAAATCAGCCCTCGACAACTTCACCGGCAGAAAAAGATTTTTTTGAAAAAATCCCTAAGCCCCGGGGTCACAATTTCATCAAAAATGGGACTTTTGGGAATTCACTCAAAAATGGTGCCAGACGGTTGCAAATGCTCCCCTGAGAGGTTTGGCGGTCGAAACAGAAGGCTTTTTATCACAGGACAAGAAATCAGCGTCTGACAACTTCACCGGCAGAAATTTTTTTTTTTGAAAAAATCCCTAAGCCCCGGGGTCACAATTTCATCAAAAATCTGACTTTTGGCATTCCACTCAAAAATGGTGCCAGGCGGTTGCAAATGCTCCCCTGAGAGGTTTGGCGGTCGAATCAGAAGGCTTTTTATCACAGGACAAGAAATCAGCCCTCGACAACTTCACCGGCAGAAAAAGATTTTTTTGAAAAAATCCCTAAGCCCCGGGGGTCACAATTTCATCAAAAATGGGACTTTTGGGAATTCACTCAAAAATGGTGCCAGGCGGTTGCAAATGCTCCCCTGAGAGGTTTGGCGGTCGAAACAGAAGGCTTTTTATCACAGGACAAGAAATCAGCCCTCGACAACTTCACCGGCAGAAAAAGATTTCTTTGAAAAAATCCCTAAGGTCACAATTTCATCAAAAATCTGACTTTTGGCATTCCACTCAAAAATGGTGCCAGGCGGTTGAAAATGCTCCCCTGAGAGGTTTGGCGGTCGAAACAGAAGGCTTTTTATCACAGGACAGGAAATCAGCCATCGACAACTTCACCGGTAGAAAAAGATTTTTTTGAAAAAATCCCTACGCCCCCGGGTCAAAATTTTATGAAAAATGGGACTTTTGGAAATTCACTCAAAAGTGGTGCCAGACGGCTGAAAATGCTCCCCTGAGGGGTTTGGCGGTCGAAACAGTAGGCTTTTTATCACAGGACAAGAAATCAGCCCTCGACAACTTCACCGGCAGAAAAAGATTTTTTGAAAACATCCCTAAGCCCCGGGGTCACAATTTCAGCAAAAATCTGACTTTTGGGAATTGACTCAAAAATGGTGCCAGACGGTTGCAAATGCTCCCCTGAGAGTTTTGGGGTTCGAAACAGAAGGCTTTGTATCACAGGACAAGAAATCAGCCCCCGACAACTTCACCGGCAGAATTTTTTTTTTTGAAAAAATCCCTAAGCCCCGGGGTCACAATTTCATCAAAAATGGGACTTTTGGGAATTCACTCAAAAATGGTGCCAGAGGGTTGCAAATGCTCCCCTGAGAGGTTTGGCGGTCGAAACAGAAGGCTTTTTATCACAGGCAAGAAATCAGCGTCCGACAACTTCACCGGCAGAAATTTTTTTAAAAAAAAAATCCCTAAGCCCCGGGGTCACAATTTCATCAAAAATGGGACTTTTGGGAATTCACTCAAAAATGGTGCCAGAGGGTTGCAAATGCTCCCCTGAGAGGTTTGGCGGTCGAAACAGAAGGCTTTTTATCACAGGACAAGAAATCAGCCCTCGACAACTTCACCGGCAGAAAAAGATTTTTTTGAAAAAATCCCTAAGCCCCGGGGTCACAATTTCATCAAAAATGGGACTTTTGGGAATTCACTCAAAAATGGTGCCAGACTGTTGCACATGCTCCCCTGAGAGGTTTGGCGGTCGAAACAGAAGGCTTTTTATCGCAGGACAAGAAATCAGCGCCCGACAACTTCACTGGCAGAAAAATTTTTTTTTGTAAAAATCCCTAAGCCCCGGGGTCACAATTTCATCAAAAATCTGACTTTTGGCATTCCACTCAAAAATGGTGCCAGGCGGTTGCAAATGCTCCCCTGAGAGGTTTGGTGGTCGAAACAGAAGGCTTTTTATCACAGGACAGGAAATCAGCCCACGACAACTTCACCGGCAGAAAAAGATTTCTTTGAAAAAATCCCTAAGCCCCGGGGTCACAATTTCATCAAAAATCTGACTTTTGGCATTCCACTCAAAAAAGGTGCCAGGCGGTTGCAAATGCTCCCCTGAGAGGTTTGGCGGTCGAAACAGAAGGCTTTTTATCATAGGACAAGAAATCAGCCCTCGACAACTTCACCGGTAGAAAAAGATTTCTTTGAAAAAATCCCCAAGGCCCGGGGTCACAGTTTCATCAAAAATGGGACTTTTGGGAATTGATTCAAAAATGGTGCCAGACGGTTGCTAATGCTCCCCTGAGAGTTTTGGCGGTCGAAACAGAAGGCTTTTGATCACAGGACAAGAAATCAGCCCCCGACAACTTCACCGGCAGAAATTTTTTTTATAAAAAAAATGCCTAAGCCCCGGGGTCACAATTTCATCAAAAATCTGACTTTTGGCATTCCACTCAAAAATGGTGCCAGGCGGTTGCAAATGCTCCCCTGAGAGGTTTGGCGGTCGAAACAGAAGGCTTTTTATCACAGGACAGGAAATCAGCCCTCGACAACTTCACCGGCAGAAAAAGATTTTTCTGAAAAAATCACCAAGGCCCGGGGTCACAATTTCATGAAAAATGGGACTTTTGGAAATTCACTCAAAAGTGGTGTCAGACGGCTGAAAATGCTCCCCTGAGAGGTTTGGCGGTCGAAACAGAAGGCTTTTTATCACAGGACAAGAAATCAGCGCCCGACAACTTCACCGGCAGAAAAAGATTTCTTTGAAAAAATCCCTAAGCCCCGGGGTCACAATTTCAGCAAAAATCTGACTTTTGGGAATTGACTCAAAAATGGTGCCAGACGGTTGAAAATGCTCCCCTGAGAGTTTTGGCGGTCGAAACAGAAGGCTTTTTAACACAGGACAAGAAATCAGCCCTCGACAACTTCACCGGCAGAAATTTTTTTTATAAAAAAAATCCCTAAGCCCCGGGGTCACAATTTCATCAAAAATGGGACTTTTGGGAATTCACTCAAAAATCTTGCCAGGTGGTTGCAAATGCTCCCCTGAGAGGTTTGGCGGTCGAAACAGAAGGCTTTTGATCACAGGACAAGAAATCAGCCCCCGACAACTTCACCGGCAGAAAATTTTTTTATAAAATAATCCCTAAGCCCCGGGGTCACAATTTCATCAAAAATGGGACTTTTGGGAATTCACTCAAAAATGGTGCCAGAGGGTTGCAAATGCTCCCCTGAGAGGTTTGGCGGTCGAAACAGAAGGCTTTTTATCACAGGACAGGAAATCAGCCCTCGACAACTTCACCGGCAGAAAAAGATTTCTTTGAAAAAATCCCTAAGCCCCGGGGTCACAATTTCATCAAAAATCTGACTTTTGGCATTCCACTCAAAAAAGGTGCCAGGCGGTTACAAATGCTCCCCTGAGAGGTTTGGCGGTCGAAACAGAAGGCTTTTTATCACAGGACAGGAAATCAGCCCTCGACAACTTCACCGGCAGAAAAAAATTTTTTTGAAAAAATCCCCAAGGCCCGGGGACACAATTTCATGAAAAATGGGACTTTTGGAAATTCACTCAAAAGTGGTGCCAGACGGCTGAAAATGCTCCCCTGAGAGGTTTGGCGGTCGAAACAGAAGGCTTTTTATCACAGGACAAGAAATCAGCCCCCAACAACTTCACCGGCAGAAAAACATTTTTTTGAAAAAATCCCCAAGGCCCGGGTTCACAATTTCATCAAAAATGGGACTTTTGGGAATTCACTCAAAAATGGTGCCAGGCGCTTGCAAATGCTCCCCTGAGAGGTTTGGCGGTTGAAACAGAAGGCTTTTTATGACAGGACAAGAAATCAGCCCTCGACAACTTCACCGGCAGAAAATTTTTTTTTTGAAAAAATCCCTAAGCCCCGGGGTCACAATTTCATCAAAAATCTGACTTTTGGCATTCCAATCAAAAATGGTGCCAGGCGGTTGCAAATGCTCCCCTGAGAGGTTTGGCGGTCGAAACAGAAGGCTTTTTATCACAGGACAAGAAATCAGTCCTCGACAACTTCACCGGCAGAAAAAGATTTTTTTGAAAAAATCCCTAAGCCCCGGCCGGGGTCACAATTTCATCAAAAATGGGACTTTTGGGAATTCACTCAAGAATGGTGCCAGACTGTTGCACATGCTCCCCTGAGAGGTTTGGCGGTCGAAACAGAAGGCTTTTTATCGCAGCACAAGAAATCAGCGCCCGACAACTTCACTGGCAGAAAAATTTTTTTTTGTAAAAATCCCTAAGCCCCGGGGTCACAATTTCATCAAAAATCTGACTTTTGGCATTCCACTCAAAAATGGTGCCAGGCGGTTGCAAATGCTCCCCTGAGAGGTTTGGCGGTCGAAACAGAAGGCTTTTTATCACAGGACAGGAAATCAGCCCACGGCAACTTCACCGGCAGAAAAAGATTTCTTTGAAAAAATCCCTAAGCCCCGGGGTCACAATTTCATCAAAAATCTGACTTTTGGCATTCCACTCAAAAAAGGTGCCAGGCGGTTGCAAATGCTCCCCTGAGAGGTTTGGCAGTCGAAACAGAAGGCTTTTTATCATAGGACAAGAAATCAGCCCTCGACAACTTCACCGGTAGAAAAAGATTTCTTTGAAAAAATCCCCAAGGCCCGGGGTCACAGTTTCATCAAAAATGGGACTTTTGGGAATTGACTCAAAAATGGTGCCAGACGGTTGCTAATGCTCCCCTGAGAGTTTTGGCGGTCGAAACAGAAGGCTTTTGATCACAGGACAAGAAATCAGCCCCCGACAACTTCACCGGCAGAAATTTTTTTTATAAAAAAAATCCCTAAGCCCCGGGGTCACAATTTCATCAAAAATCTGACTTTTGGCATTCCACTCAAAAATGGTGCCAGGCGGTTGCAAATGCTCCCCTGAGAGGTTTGGCGGTCGAAACAGAAGGCTTTTTATCACAGGACAAGAAATCAGCGTCTGACAACTTCACCGGCAGAAATTTTTTTTTTTGAAAAAATCCCTAAGCCCCGGGGTCACAATTTCATCAAAAATCTGACTTTTGGCATTCCACTCAAAAATGGTGCCAGGCGGTTGCAAATGCTCCCCTGAGAGGTTTGGCGGTCGAATCAGAAGGCTTTTTATCACAGGACAAGAAATCAGCCCTCGACAACTTCACCGGCAGAAAAATATTTTTTTGAAAAAATCCCTAAGCCCCGGGGGTCACAATTTCATCAAAAATGGGACTTTTGGGAGTTCACTCAAAAATGGTGCCAGGCGGTTGCAAATGCTCCCCTGAGAGGTTTGGCGGTCGAAACAGAAGGCTTTTTATCACAGGACAAGAAATCAGCCCTCGACAACTTCACCGGCAGAAAAAGATTTCTTTGAAAAAATCCCTAAGGTCACAATTTCATCAAAAATCTGACTTTTGGCATTCCACTCAAAAATGGTGCCAGGCGGTTGAAAATGCTCCCCTGAGAGGTTTGGCGGTCGAAACAGAAGGCTTTTTATCACAAGACAGGAAATCAGCCATCGACAACTTCACCGGTAGAAAAAGATTTTTTTGAAAAAATCCCTACGCCCCCGGGTCAAAATTTTATGAAAAATGGGACTTTTGGAAATTCACTCAAAAGTGGTGCCAGACGGTTGCAAATGCTCCCCTGAGAGTTTTGGGGTTCGAAACAGAAGGCTTTTGATCACAGGACAAGAAATCAGCCCCCGACAACTTCACCGGCAGAATTTTTTTTTTTTGAAAAAATCCCTAAGCCCCGGGGTCACAATTTCATCAAAAATGGGACTTTTGGGAATTCACTCAAAAATGGTGCCAGAGGGTTGCAAATGCTCCCCTGAGAGGTTTGGCGGTCGAAACAGAAGGCTTTTTATCACAGGCAAGAAATCAGCGTCCGACAACTTCACCGGCAGAAATTTTTTTTAAAAAAAAAATCCCTAAGCCCCGGGGTCACAATTTCATCAAAAATGGGACTTTTGGGAATTCACTCAAAAATGATGCCAGACGGTTGCTAATGCTCCCCTGAGAGTTTTGGCGGTCGAAACAGAAGGCTTTTGATCACAGGACAAGAAATCAGCCCCCGACAACTTCACCGGCAGACTTTTGGCATTCCACTCAAAAATGGTGCCAGGCGGTTGCAAATGCTCCCCTGAGAGGTTTGGTGGTCGAAACAGAAGGCTTTTTATCACAGGACAGGAAATCAGCCCACGACAACTTCACCGGCAGAAAAAGATTTCTTTGAAAAAATCCCTAAGCCCCGGGGTCACAATTTCATCAAAAATCTGACTTTTGGCATTCCACTCAAAAAAGGTTCCAGGCGGTTGCAAATGCTCCCCTGAGAGGTTTGGCGGTCGAAACAGAAGGCTTTTTATCATAGGACAAGAAATCAGCCCTCGACAACTTCACCGGTAGAAAAAGATTTCTTTGAAAAAATCCCCAAGGCCCGGGGTCACAGTTTCATCAAAAATGGGACTTTTGGGAATTGACTCAAAAATGGTGCCAGACGGTTGCTAATGCTCCCCTGAGAGTTTTGGCGGTCGAAACAGAAGGCTTTTGATCACAGGACAAGAAATCAGCCCCCGACAACTTCACCAGCAGAAATTTTTTTTATAAAAAAAATGCCTAAGCCCCGGGGTCACAATTTCATCAAAAATCTGACTTTTGGCATTCCACTCAAAAATGGTGCCAGGCGGTTGCAAATGCTCCCCTGAGAGGTTTGGCGGTCGAAACAGAAGGCTTTTTATCACAGGACAGGAAATCAGCCCACGACAACTTCACCGGCAGAAAAAGATTTCTTTGAAAAAATCCCTAAGCCCCGGGGTCACAATTTCATCAAAAATCTGACTTTTGGCATTCCACTCAAAAAAGGTGCCAGGCGGTTGCAAATGCTCCCCTGAGAGGTTTGGCAGTCGAAACAGAAGGCTTTTTATCATAGGACAAGAAATCAGCCCTCGACAACTTCACTGGCAGAAAAACATTTTTTTGAAAAAATCCCCAAGGCCCGGGTTCACAATTTCATCAAAAATGGGACTTTTGGGAATTCACTCAAAAATGGTGCCAGGCGCTTGCAAATGCTCCCCTGAGAGGTTTGGCGGTCGAAACAGAAGGCTTTTTATCACAGGACAAGAAATCAGCGCCCGACAACTTCACCGGCAGAAAATTTTTTTTAAAAAAAAATCCCTAAGCCCCGGGGTCACAATTTCATCAAAAATCTGACTTTTGGCATTCCACTCAAAAATGGTGCCAGACCGTTGCAAATGCTCCCCTGAGAGGTTTGGCGGTCGAAACAGAAGGCTTCTTATCACAGGACAAGAAATCAGCGCCCGACAACTTCACCGGCAGAAAAATATTTTTTTGAAAAAATCCCTAAGCCCCGGGGTCACAATTTCATCAAAAATGGGACTTTTGGGAATTCACTCAAAAATGGTGCCAGGCGGTTGCAAATGCTCCCCTGAGAGGTTTGGCGGTCGAAACAGAAGGCTTTTTATCACAGGACAAGAAATCAGCCCCCGTCAACTTCACCGGCAGAAAAAAATTTTTTTCAAAATAATACCTAAGCCCCGGGGTCACAACTTCATCAAAAATCTGACTTTTGGCATTCCACTCAAAAATGGTGCCAGGCGGTTGCAATGCTCCCCTGAGAGGTTTGGCGGTCGAAACAGAAGCCTTTTTATCACAGAACAAGAAATCAGCCCCCGACAACTTCACTGGCAGAAAAACATTTTTTTGATAAAATACCCAAGGCCCGGGTTCACAATTTCATCAAAAATTGGGCTTTTGGGAATTCACTCAAAAATGGTGCCAGACCGTTGCAAATGCTCCCCTGAGAGGTTTGGCGGTCGAAACAGAAGGCTTCTTATCACAGGACAAGAAATCAGCGCCCGACAACTTCACCGGCAGAAAAATATTTTTTTGAAAAAATCCCTAAGCCCCGGGGTCACAATTTCATCAAAAATGGGACTTTTGGGAATTCACTCAAAAATGGTGCCAGGCGGTTGCAAATGCTCCCCTGAGAGGTTTGGCGGTCGAAACAGAAGGCTTTTTATCACAGGACAAGAAATCAGCCCTCGACAACTTCACCGGCAGAAAAAGATTTTTTTGAAAAAATCCCTAAGCCCCGGGGTCACAATTTCATCAAAAATCTGACTTTTGGCATTCCACTCAAAAATGGTGCCAGGCGGTTGCAAATGCTCCCCTGAGAGGTTTGGCGGTCGAAACAGAAGGCTTTTTATCACAGGACAAGAAATCAGCCCTCGACAACTTCACCAGCAGAAAAATATTTTTTTGAAAAAATCCCTAAGCCCCGGGGTCACAATTTCATCAAAAATGGGTCTTTTGGGAATTCACTCAAAAATGGTGCCAGACGGTTGCAAATGCTCCCCTGAGAGGTTTGGCGGTCGAAACAGAAGGCTTTTTATCACAGGACAAGAAATCAGCCCCCGACAACTTCACCGGCAGAAATTTTTTTTATAAAAAAAATCCCTAAGCCCCAGGGTCACAATTTCATCAAAAATGGGACTTTTGGGAATTCACTGAAAAATCTTGCCAGGCGGTTGCAAATGCTCCCCTGAGAGGTTTGGCGGTCGAAACAGAAGGCTTTTGATCACAGGACAAGAAATCAGCCCCCGACAACTTCACCGGCAGAAATTTTTTTTATAAAAAAAATCCCTAAGCCCCAGGGTCACAATTTCATCAAAAATGGGACTTTTGGGAATTCACTCAAAAATGGTGCCAGACCGTTGCAAATGCTCCCCTGAGAGGTTTGGCGGTCGAAACAGAAGGCTTTTTATCACAGGACAGGAAATCAGCCCTCGACAACTTCACCGGCAGAAAAAGATTTCTTTGAAAAAATCCCCAAGGCCCGGGGACACAATTTCATGAAAAATGGGACTTTTGGAAATTCACTCAAAAGTGGTGCCAGACGGCTGAAAATGCTCCCCTGAGAGGTTTGGCGGTCGAAACAGAAGGCTTTTTATCACAGGACAAGAAATCAGCCCCCAACAACTTCACCGGCAGAAAAACATTTTTTTGAAAAAATCCCCAAGGCCCGGGTTCACAATTTCATCAAAAATGGGACTTTTGGGAATTCACTCAAAAATGGTGCCAGGCGCTTGCAAATGCTCCCCTGAGAGGTTTGGCGGTCGAAACAGAAGGCTTTTTATCACAGGACAAGAAATCAGCGCCCGACAACTTCACCGGCAGAAAATTTTTTTTTAAAAAAAATCCCTAAGCCCCGGGGTCACAATTTCATCAAAAATCTGACTTTTGGCATTCCACTCAAAAATGGTGCCAGACCGTTGCAAATGCTCCCCTGAGAGGTTTGGCGGTCGAAACAGAAGGCTTCTTATCACAGGACAAGAAATCAGCGCCCGACAACTTCACCGGCAGAAAAATATTTTTTTGAAAAAATCCCTAAGCCCCGGGGTCACAATTTCATCAAAAATGGGACTTTTGGGAATTCACTCAAAAATGGTGCCAGGCGGTTGCAAATGCTCCCCTGAGAGGTTTGGCGGTCGAAACAGAAGGCTTTTTATCACAGGACAAGAAATCAGCCCTCGACAACTTCACCGGCAGAAAAAGATTTTTTTGAAAAAATCCCTAAGCCCCGGGGTCACAATTTCATCAAAAATCTGACTTTTGGCATTCCACTCAAAAATGGTGCCAGGCGGTTGCAAATGCTCCCCTGAGAGGTTTGGCGGTCGAAACAGAAGGCTTTTTATCACAGGACAAGAAATCAGCCCTCGACAACTTCACCAGCAGAAAAATATTTTTTTGAAAAAATCCCTAAGCCCCGGGGTCACAATTTCATCAAAAATGGGTCTTTTGGGAATTCACTCAAAAATGGTGCCAGACGGTTGCAAATGCTCCCCTGAGAGGTTTGGCAGTCGAAACAGAAGACTTTTTATCACAGGACAAGAAATCAGCGCCCGACAACTTCACCGGCAGAAAAAAATTTTTTTGTAAAAATCCCTAAGCCCCGGGGTCACAATTTCATCAAAAATCTGACTTTTGGCATTCCACTCAAAAATGGTGCCAGGCGGTTTCAAATGCTCCCCTGAGAGGTTTGGCGGTCGAAACAGAAGGCTTTTTATCACAGCACAGGAAATCAGCCCTCGACAACTTCACCGGCAGAAAAAGATTTCTTTGAAAAAATCCCTAAGCCCCGGGGTCACAATTTCAGCAAAAATCTGACTTTTGGGAATTGACTCAAAAATGGTGCCAGGCGGTTGCAAATGCTCCCCTGAGAGGTTTGGCGGTCGAAACAGAAGGCTTTTTATCACAGGACAGGAAATCAGCCCTCGACAACTTCACCGGCAGAAAAAGATTTTTCTGAAAAAATCACCAAGGCCCGGGGTCACAATTTCATGAAAAATGGGACTTTTGGAAATTCACTCAAAAGTGGTGTCAGACGGCTGAAAATGCTCCCCTGAGAGGTTTGGCGGTCGAAACAGAAGGCTTTTTATCACAGGACAAGAAATCAGCGCCCGACAACTTCACCGGCAGAAAAAGATTTCTTTGAAAAAATCCCTAAGCCCCGGGGTCACAATTTCAGCAAAAATCTGACTTTTGGGAATTGACTCAAAAATGGTGCCAGACGGTTGAAAATGCTCCCCTGAGAGTTTTGGCGGTCGAAACAGAAGGCTTTTTAACACAGGACAAGAAATCAGCCCTCGACAACTTCACCGGCAGAAATTTTTTTTATAAAAAAAATCCCTAAGCCCCGGGGTCACAATTTCATCAAAAATGGGACTTTTGGGAATTCACTCAAAAATCTTGCCAGGTGGTTGCAAATGCTCCCCTGAGAGGTTTGGCGGTCGAAACAGAAGGCTTTTGATCACAGGACAAGAAATCAGCCCCCGACAACTTCACCGGCAGAAAATTTTTTTATAAAATAATCCCTAAGCCCCGGGGTCACAATTTCATCAAAAATGGGACTTTTGGGAATTCACTCAAAAATGGTGCCAGAGGGTTGCAAATGCTCCCCTGAGAGGTTTGGCGGTCGAAACAGAAGGCTTTTTATCACAGGACAGGAAATCAGCCCTCGACAACTTCACCGGCAGAAAAAGATTTCTTTGAAAAAATCCCTAAGCCCCGGGGTCACAATTTCATCAAAAATCTGACTTTTGGCATTCCACTCAAAAAAGGTGCCAGGCGGTTACAAATGCTCCCCTGAGAGGTTTGGCGGTCGAAACAGAAGGCTTTTTATCACAGGACAGGAAATCAGCCCTCGACAACTTCACCGGCAGAAAAAGATTTTTTTGAAAAAATCCCCAAGGCCCGGGGACACAATTTCATGAAAAATGGGACTTTTGGAAATTCACTCAAAAGTGGTGCCAGACGGCTGAAAATGCTCCCCTGAGAGGTTTGGCGGTCGAAACAGAAGGCTTTTTATCACAGGACAAGAAATCAGCCCCCAACAACTTCACCGGCAGAAAAACATTTTTTTGAAAAAATCCCCAAGGCCCGGGTTCACAATTTCATCAAAAATGGGACTTTTGGGAATTCACTCAAAAATGGTGCCAGGCGCTTGCAAATGCTCCCCTGAGAGGTTTGGCGGTTGAAACAGAAGGCTTTTTATGACAGGACAAGAAATCAGCCCTCGACAACTTCACCGGCAGAAAATTTTTTTTTTGAAAAAATCCCTAAGCCCCGGGGTCACAATTTCATCAAAAATCTGACTTTTGGCATTCCAATCAAAAATGGTGCCAGGCGGTTGCAAATGCTCCCCTGAGAGGTTTGGCGGTCGAAACAGAAGGCTTTTTATCACAGGACAAGAAATCAGTCCTCGACAACTTCACCGGCAGAAAAAGATTTTTTTGAAAAAATCCCTAAGCCCCGGCCGGGGTCACAATTTCATCAAAAATGGGACTTTTGGGAATTCACTCAAGAATGGTGCCAGACTGTTGCACATGCTCCCCTGAGAGGTTTGGCGGTCGAAACAGAAGGCTTTTTATCGCAGCACAAGAAATCAGCGCCCGACAACTTCACTGGCAGAAAAAATTTTTTTTGTAAAAATCCCTAAGCCCCGGGGTCACAATTTCATCAAAAATCTGACTTTTGGCATTCCACTCAAAAATGGTGCCAGGCGGTTGCAAATGCTCCCCTGAGAGGTTTGGCGGTCGAAACAGAAGGCTTTTTATCACAGGACAGGAAATCAGCCCACGGCAACTTCACCGGCAGAAAAAGATTTCTTTGAAAAAATCCCTAAGCCCCGGGGTCACAATTTCATCAAAAATCTGACTTTTGGCATTCCACTCAAAAAAGGTGCCAGGCGGTTGCAAATGCTCCCCTGAGAGGTTTGGCAGTCGAAACAGAAGGCTTTTTATCATAGGACAAGAAATCAGCCCTCGACAACTTCACCGGTAGAAAAAGATTTCTTTGAAAAAATCCCCAAGGCCCGGGGTCACAGTTTCATCAAAAATGGGACTTTTGGGAATTGACTCAAAAATGGTGCCAGACGGTTGCTAATGCTCCCCTGAGAGTTTTGGCGGTCGAAACAGAAGGCTTTTGATCACAGGACAAGAAATCAGCCCCCGACAACTTCACCGGCAGAAATTTTTTTTATAAAAAAAATCCCTAAGCCCCGGGGTCACAATTTCATCAAAAATCTGACTTTTGGCATTCCACTCAAAAATGGTGCCAGGCGGTTGCAAATGCTCCCCTGAGAGGTTTGGCGGTCGAAACAGAAGGCTTTTTATCACAGGACAAGAAATCAGCGTCTGACAACTTCACCGGCAGAAATTTTTTTTTTTGAAAAAATCCCTAAGCCCCGGGGTCACAATTTCATCAAAAATCTGACTTTTGGCATTCCACTCAAAAATGGTGCCAGGCGGTTGCAAATGCTCCCCTGAGAGGTTTGGCGGTCGAATCAGAAGGCTTTTTATCACAGGACAAGAAATCAGCCCTCGACAACTTCACCGGCAGAAAAATATTTTTTTGAAAAAATCCCTAAGCCCCGGGTGTCACAATTTCATCAAAAATGGGACTTTTGGGAGTTCACTCAAAAATGGTGCCAGGCGGTTGCAAATGCTCCCCTGAGAGGTTTGGCGGTCGAAACAGAAGGCTTTTTATCACAGGACAAGAAATCAGCCCTCGACAACTTCACCGGCAGAAAAAGATTTCTTTGAAAAAATCCCTAAGGTCACAATTTCATCAAAAATCTGACTTTTGGCATTCCACTCAAAAATGGTGCCAGGCGGTTGAAAATGCTCCCCTGAGAGGTTTGGCGGTCGAAACAGAAGGCTTTTTATCACAAGACAGGAAATCAGCCATCGACAACTTCACCGGTAGAAAAAGATTTTTTTGAAAAAATCCCTACGCCCCCGGGTCAAAATTTTATGAAAAATGGGACTTTTGGAAATTCACTCAAAAGTGGTGCCAGACGGTTGCAAATGCTCCCCTGAGAGTTTTGGGGTTCGAAACAGAAGGCTTTTGATCACAGGACAAGAAATCAGCCCCCGACAACTTCACCGGCAGAATTTTTTTTTTTTGAAAAAATCCCTAAGCCCCGGGGTCACAATTTCATCAAAAATGGGACTTTTGGGAATTCACTCAAAAATGGTGCCAGAGGGTTGCAAATGCTCCCCTGAGAGGTTTGGCGGTCGAAACAGAAGGCTTTTTATCACAGGCAAGAAATCAGCGTCCGACAACTTCACCGGCAGAAATTTTTTTTAAAAAAAAAATCCCTAAGCCCCGGGGTCACAATTTCATCAAAAATGGGACTTTTGGGAATTCACTCAAAAATGATGCCAGACGGTTGCTAATGCTCCCCTGAGAGTTTTGGCGGTCGAAACAGAAGGCTTTTGATCACAGGACAAGAAATCAGCCCCCGACAACTTCACCGGCAGACTTTTGGCATTCCACTCAAAAATGGTGCCAGGCGGTTGCAAATGCTCCCCTGAGAGGTTTGGTGGTCGAAACAGAAGGCTTTTTATCACAGGACAGGAAATCAGCCCACGACAACTTCACCGGCAGAAAAAGATTTCTTTGAAAAAATCCCTATGCCCCGGGGTCACAATTTCATCAAAAATCTGACTTTTGGCATTCCACTCAAAAAAGGTTCCAGGCGGTTGCAAATGCTCCCCTGAGAGGTTTGGCGGTCGAAACAGAAGGCTTTTTATCATAGGACAAGAAATCAGCCCTCGACAACTTCACCGGTAGAAAAAGATTTCTTTGAAAAAATCCCCAAGGCCCGGGGTCACAGTTTCATCAAAAATGGGACTTTTGGGAATTGACTCAAAAATGGTGCCAGACGGTTGCTAATGCTCCCCTGAGAGTTTTGGCGGTCGAAACAGAAGGCTTTTGATCACAGGACAAGAAATCAGCCCCCGACAACTTCACCAGCAGAAATTTTTTTTATAAAAAAAATGCCTAAGCCCCGGGGTCACAATTTCATCAAAAATCTGACTTTTGGCATTCCACTCAAAAATGGTGCCAGGCGGTTGCAAATGCTCCCCTGAGAGGTTTGGCGGTCGAAACAGAAGGCTTTTTATCACAGGACAGGAAATCAGCCCACGACAACTTCACCGGCAGAAAAAGATTTCTTTGAAAAAATCCCTAAGCCCCGGGGTCACAATTTCATCAAAAATCTGACTTTTGGCATTCCACTCAAAAAAGGTGCCAGGCGGTTGCAAATGCTCCCCTGAGAGGTTTGGCAGTCGAAACAGAAGGCTTTTTATCATAGGACAAGAAATCAGCCCTCGACAACTTCACTGGCAGAAAAACATTTTTTTGAAAAAATCCCCAAGGCCCGGGTTCACAATTTCATCAAAAATGGGACTTTTGGGAATTCACTCAAAAATGGTGCCAGGCGCTTGCAAATGCTCCCCTGAGAGGTTTGGCGGTCGAAACAGAAGGCTTTTTATCACAGGACAAGAAATCAGCGCCCGACAACTTCACCGGCAGAAAATTTTTTTTAAAAAAAAATCCCTAAGCCCCGGGGTCACAATTTCATCAAAAATCTGACTTTTGGCATTCCACTCAAAAATGGTGCCAGACCGTTGCAAATGCTCCCCTGAGAGGTTTGGCGGTCGAAACAGAAGGCTTCTTATCACAGGACAAGAAATCAGCGCCCGACAACTTCACCGGCAGAAAAATATTTTTTTGAAAAAATCCCTAAGCCCCGGGGTCACAATTTCATCAAAAATGGGACTTTTGGGAATTCACTCAAAAATGGTGCCAGGCGGTTGCAAATGCTCCCCTGAGAGGTTTGGCGGTCGAAACAGAAGGCTTTTTATCACAGGACAAGAAATCAGCCCCCGTCAACTTCACCGGCAGAAAAAAAATTTTTTCAAAATAATACCTAAGCCCCGGGGTCACAACTTCATCAAAAATCTGACTTTTGGCATTCCACTCAAAAATGGTGCCAGGCGGTTGCAATGCTCCCCTGAGAGGTTTGGCGGTCGAAACAGAAGCCTTTTTATCACAGAACAAGAAATCAGCCCCCGACAACTTCACTGGCAGAAAAACATTTTTTTGAAAAAATCCCCAAGGCCCGGGTTCACAATTTCATCAAAAATTGGGCTTTTGGGAATTCACTCAAAAATGGTGCCAGACCGTTGCAAATGCTCCCCTGAGAGGTTTGGCGGTCGAAACAGAAGGCTTCTTATCACAGGACAAGAAATCAGCGCCCGACAACTTCACCGGCAGAAAAATATTTTTTTGAAAAAATCCCTAAGCCCCGGGGTCACAATTTCATCAAAAATGGGACTTTTGGGAATTCACTCAAAAATGGTGCCAGGCGGTTGCAAATGCTCCCCTGAGAGGTTTGGCGGTCGAAACAGAAGGCTTTTTATCACAGGACAAGAAATCAGCCCTCGACAACTTCACCGGCAGAAAAAGATTTTTTTGAAAAAATCCCTAAGCCCCGGGGTCACAATTTCATCAAAAATCTGACTTTTGGCATTCCACTCAAAAATGGTGCCAGGCGGTTGCAAATGCTCCCCTGAGAGGTTTGGCGGTCGAAACAGAAGGCTTTTTATCACAGGACAAGAAATCAGCCCTCGACAACTTCACCAGCAGAAAAATATTTTTTTGAAAAAATCCCTAAGCCCCGGGGTCACAATTTCATCAAAAATGGGTCTTTTGGGAATTCACTCAAAAATGGTGCCAGACGGTTGCAAATGCTCCCCTGAGAGGTTTGGCGGTCGAAACAGAAGGCTTTTTATCACAGGACAAGAAATCAGCCCCCGACAACTTCACCGGCAGAAATTTTTTTTATAAAAAAAATCCCTAAGCCCCAGGGTCACAATTTCATCAAAAATGGGACTTTTGGGAATTCACTGAAAAATCTTGCCAGGCGGTTGCAAATGCTCCCCTGAGAGGTTTGGCGGTCGAAACAGAAGGCTTTTGATCACAGGACAAGAAATCAGCCCCCGACAACTTCACCGGCAGAAATTTTTTTTATAAAAAAAATCCCTAAGCCCCAGGGTCACAATTTCATCAAAAATGGGACTTTTGGGAATTCACTCAAAAATGGTGCCAGACCGTTGCAAATGCTCCCCTGAGAGGTTTGGCGGTCGAAACAGAAGGCTTTTTATCACAGGACAGGAAATCAGCCCTCGACAACTTCACCGGCAGAAAAAGATTTCTTTGAAAAAATCCCCAAGGCCCGGGGACACAATTTCATGAAAAATGGGACTTTTGGAAATTCACTCAAAAGTGGTGCCAGACGGCTGAAAATGCTCCCCTGAGAGGTTTGGCGGTCGAAACAGAAGGCTTTTTATCACAGGACAAGAAATCAGCCCCCAACAACTTCACCGGCAGAAAAACATTTTTTTGAAAAAATCCCCAAGGCCCGGGTTCACAATTTCATCAAAAATGGGACTTTTGGGAATTCACTCAAAAATGGTGCCAGGCGCTTGCAAATGCTCCCCTGAGAGGTTTGGCGGTCGAAACAGAAGGCTTTTTATCACAGGACAAGAAATCAGCGCCCGACAACTTCACCGGCAGAAATTTTTTTTTTAAAAAAAATCCCTAAGCCCCGGGGTCACAATTTCATCAAAAATCTGACTTTTGGCATTCCACTCAAAAATGGTGCCAGACCGTTGCAAATGCTCCCCTGAGAGGTTTGGCGGTCGAAACAGAAGGCTTCTTATCACAGGACAAGAAATCAGCGCCCGACAACTTCACCGGCAGAAAAATATTTTTTTGAAAAAATCCCTAAGCCCCGGGGTCACAATTTCATCAAAAATGGGACTTTTGGGAATTCACTCAAAAATGGTGCCAGGCGGTTGCAAATGCTCCCCTGAGAGGTTTGGCGGTCGAAACAGAAGGCTTTTTATCACAGGACAAGAAATCAGCCCTCGACAACTTCACCGGCAGAAAAAGATTTTTTTGAAAAAATCCCTAAGCCCCGGGGTCACAATTTCATCAAAAATCTGACTTTTGGCATTCCACTCAAAAATGGTGCCAGGCGGTTGCAAATGCTCCCCTGAGAGGTTTGGCGGTCGAAACAGAAGGCTTTTTATCACAGGACAAGAAATCAGCCCTCGACAACTTCACCAGCAGAAAAATATTTTTTTGAAAAAATCCCTAAGCCCCGGGGTCACAATTTCATCAAAAATGGGTCTTTTGGGAATTCACTCAAAAATGGTGCCAGACGGTTGCAAATGCTCCCCTGAGAGGTTTGGCAGTCGAAACAGAAGACTTTTTATCACAGGACAAGAAATCAGCGCCCGACAACTTCACCGGCAGAAAAAATTTTTTTTGTAAAAATCCCTAAGCCCCGGGGTCACAATTTCATCAAAAATCTGACTTTTGGCATTCCACTCAAAAATGGTGCCAGGCGGTTTCAAATGCTCCCCTGAGAGGTTTGGCGGTCGAAACAGAAGGCTTTTTATCACAGCACAGGAAATCAGCCCTCGACAACTTCACCGGCAGAAAAAGATTTCTTTGAAAAAATCCCTAAGCCCCGGGGTCACAATTTCAGCAAAAATCTGACTTTTGGCATTCCACTCAAAAATGGTGCCAGACGGTTGAAAATGCTCCCCTGAGAGTTTTGGCGGTCGAAACAGAAGGCTTTTTATCACAGGACAAGAAATCAGCCCCCGACAACTTCACCGGCAGAAATTTTTTTTATAAAAAAAATCCCTAAGCCCCAGGGTCACAATTTCATCAAAAATGGGACTTTTGGGAATTCACTGAAAAATCTTGCCAGGCGGTTGCAAATGCTCCCCTGAGAGGTTTGGCGGTCGAAACAGAAGGCTTTTGATCACAGGACAAGAAATCAGCCCCCGACAACTTCACCGGCAGAAATTTTTTTTATAAAAAAAATCCCTAAGCCCCAGGGTCACAATTTCATCAAAAATGGGACTTTTGGGAATTCACTCAAAAATGGTGCCAGACCGTTGCAAATGCTCCCCTGAGAGGTTTGGCGGTCGAAACAGAAGGCTTTTTATCACAGGACAGGAAATCAGCCCTCGACAACTTCACCGGCAGAAAAACATTTTTTTGAAAAAATCCCCAAGGCCCGGGGACACAATTTCATGAAAAATGGGACTTTTGGAAATTCACTCAAAAGTGGTGCCAGACGGCTGAAAATGCTCCCCTGAGAGGTTTGGCGGTCGAAACAGAAGGCTTTTTATCACAGGACAGGAAATCAGCCCTCGACAACTTCACCGGCAGAAAATTATTTTTTTGAAAAAATCCCTAAGCCCCGGGGTCACAATTTCATCAAAAATGGGACTTTTGGGAATTCACTCAAAAATGGTGCCAGACGGGTGCAAATGCTCCCCTGAGAGGTTTGGCGGTCGAAACAGAAGGCTTTTTATCACAGGACAAGAAATCAGCCCCCGTCAACTTCACCGGCAGAAAAAAAATTTTTTGAAAAAAATACCTAAGCCCCGGGGTCACAACTTCATCAAAAATCTGACTTTTGGCATTCCACTCAAAAACGGTGCCAGGCGGTTGCAATGCTCCCGTGAGAGGTTTGGTGGTCGAAACAGAAGGCTTTTTATCACAGGACAAGAAATCAGCCCCCGACAACTTCACCGGCAGAAAATTTTTTTTTTGAAAAAATCCCTAAGCCCCGGGGTCACAATTTCATCAAAAATCTGACTTTTGGCATTCCACTCAAAAATGGTGCCAGGCGGTTTCAAATGCTCCCCTGAGAGGTTTGGAGGTCGAAACAGAAGGCTTTTTATCACAGGACAGGAAATCAGCCCTCGTCTACTTCACCGGCAGGAAAAAAAATTTTTCAAAAAAATACCTAAGCCCCGGGGTCACAACTTCATCAAAAATCTGACTTTTGGCATTCCACTCAAAAATGGTGCCAGGCGGTTGCAAATGCTCCCCTGAGAGGTTTGGCGGTCGAAACAGAAGGCTTCTTATCACAGGACAAGAAATCAGCGCCCGACAACTTCACCGGCAGAAAAATATTTTTTTGAAAAAATCCCCAAGGCCCGGGTTCACAATTTCATCAAAAATGGGACTTTTGGGAATTCACTCAAAAATGGTGCCAGGCGCTTGCAAATGCTCCCCTGAGAGGTTTGGCGGTCGAAACAGAAGGCTTTTTATCACAGGACAAGAAATCAGCGCCCGACAACTTCACCGGCAGAAAATTTTTTTTAAAAAAAAATCCCTAAGCCCCGGGGTCACAATTTCATCAAAAATCTGACTTTTGGCATTCCACTCAAAAATGGTGCCAGACCGTTGCAAATGCTCCCCTGAGAGGTTTGGCGGTCGAAACAGAAGGCTTCTTATCACAGGACAAGAAATCAGCGCCCGACAACTTCACCGGCAGAAAAATATTTTTTTGAAAAAATCCCTAAGCCCCGGGGTCACAATTTCATCAAAAATGGGACTTTTGGGAATTCACTCAAAAATGGTGCCAGGCGGTTGCAAATGCTCCCCTGAGAGGTTTGGCGGTCGAAACAGAAGGCTTTTTATCACAGGACAAGAAATCAGCCCCCGTCAACTTCACCGGCAGAAAAAAAATTTTTTCAAAATAATACCTAAGCCCCGGGGTCACAACTTCATCAAAAATCTGACTTTTGGCATTCCACTCAAAAATGGTGCCAGGCGGTTGCAATGCTCCCCTGAGAGGTTTGGCGGTCGAAACAGAAGCCTTTTTATCACAGAACAAGAAATCAGCCCCCGACAACTTCACTGGCAGAAAAACATTTTTTTGAAAAAATCCCCAAGGCCCGGGTTCACAATTTCATCAAAAATTGGGCTTTTGGGAATTCACTCAAAAATGGTGCCAGACCGTTGCAAATGCTCCCCTGAGAGGTTTGGCGGTCGAAACAGAAGGCTTCTTATCACAGGACAAGAAATCAGCGCCCGACAACTTCACCGGCAGAAAAATATTTTTTTGAAAAAATCCCTAAGCCCCGGGGTCACAATTTCATCAAAAATGGGACTTTTGGGAATTCACTCAAAAATGGTGCCAGGCGGTTGCAAATGCTCCCCTGAGAGGTTTGGCGGTCGAAACAGAAGGCTTTTTATCACAGGACAAGAAATCAGCCCTCGACAACTTCACCGGCAGAAAAAGATTTTTTTGAAAAAATCCCTAAGCCCCGGGGTCACAATTTCATCAAAAATCTGACTTTTGGCATTCCACTCAAAAATGGTGCCAGGCGGTTGCAAATGCTCCCCTGAGAGGTTTGGCGGTCGAAACAGAAGGCTTTTTATCACAGGACAAGAAATCAGCCCTCGACAACTTCACCAGCAGAAAAATATTTTTTTGAAAAAATCCCTAAGCCCCGGGGTCACAATTTCATCAAAAATGGGTCTTTTGGGAATTCACTCAAAAATGGTGCCAGACGGTTGCAAATGCTCCCCTGAGAGGTTTGGCGGTCGAAACAGAAGGCTTTTTATCACAGGACAAGAAATCAGCCCCCGACAACTTCACCGGCAGAAATTTTTTTTATAAAAAAAATCCCTAAGCCCCAGGGTCACAATTTCATCAAAAATGGGACTTTTGGGAATTCACTGAAAAATCTTGCCAGGCGGTTGCAAATGCTCCCCTGAGAGGTTTGGCGGTCGAAACAGAAGGCTTTTGATCACAGGACAAGAAATCAGCCCCCGACAACTTCACCGGCAGAAATTTTTTTTATAAAAAAAATCCCTAAGCCCCAGGGTCACAATTTCATCAAAAATGGGACTTTTGGGAATTCACTCAAAAATGGTGCCAGACCGTTGCAAATGCTCCCCTGAGAGGTTTGGCGGTCGAAACAGAAGGCTTTTTATCACAGGACAGGAAATCAGCCCTCGACAACTTCACCGGCAGAAAAAGATTTCTTTGAAAAAATCCCCAAGGCCCGGGGACACAATTTCATGAAAAATGGGACTTTTGGAAATTCACTCAAAAGTGGTGCCAGACGGCTGAAAATGCTCCCCTGAGAGGTTTGGCGGTCGAAACAGAAGGCTTTTTATCACAGGACAAGAAATCAGCCCCCAACAACTTCACCGGCAGAAAAACATTTTTTTGAAAAAATCCCCAAGGCCCGGGTTCACAATTTCATCAAAAATGGGACTTTTGGGAATTCACTCAAAAATGGTGCCAGGCGCTTGCAAATGCTCCCCTGAGAGGTTTGGCGGTCGAAACAGAAGGCTTTTTATCACAGGACAAGAAATCAGCGCCCGACAACTTCACCGGCAGAAAATTTTTTTTTAAAAAAAATCCCTAAGCCCCGGGGTCACAATTTCATCAAAAATCTGACTTTTGGCATTCCACTCAAAAATGGTGCCAGACCGTTGCAAATGCTCCCCTGAGAGGTTTGGCGGTCGAAACAGAAGGCTTCTTATCACAGGACAAGAAATCAGCGCCCGACAACTTCACCGGCAGAAAAATATTTTTTTGAAAAAATCCCTAAGCCCCGGGGTCACAATTTCATCAAAAATGGGACTTTTGGGAATTCACTCAAAAATGGTGCCAGGCGGTTGCAAATGCTCCCCTGAGAGGTTTGGCGGTCGAAACAGAAGGCTTTTTATCACAGGACAAGAAATCAGCCCTCGACAACTTCACCGGCAGAAAAAGATTTTTTTGAAAAAATCCCTAAGCCCCGGGGTCACAATTTCATCAAAAATCTGACTTTTGGCATTCCACTCAAAAATGGTGCCAGGCGGTTGCAAATGCTCCCCTGAGAGGTTTGGCGGTCGAAACAGAAGGCTTTTTATCACAGGACAAGAAATCAGCCCTCGACAACTTCACCAGCAGAAAAATATTTTTTTGAAAAAATCCCTAAGCCCCGGGGTCACAATTTCATCAAAAATGGGTCTTTTGGGAATTCACTCAAAAATGGTGCCAGACGGTTGCAAATGCTCCCCTGAGAGGTTTGGCAGTCGAAACAGAAGACTTTTTATCACAGGACAAGAAATCAGCGCCCGACAACTTCACCGGCAGAAAAAAATTTTTTTGTAAAAATCCCTAAGCCCCGGGGTCACAATTTCATCAAAAATCTGACTTTTGGCATTCCACTCAAAAATGGTGCCAGGCGGTTTCAAATGCTCCCCTGAGAGGTTTGGCGGTCGAAACAGAAGGCTTTTTATCACAGCACAGGAAATCAGCCCTCGACAACTTCACCGGCAGAAAAAGATTTCTTTGAAAAAATCCCTAAGCCCCGGGGTCACAATTTCAGCAAAAATCTGACTTTTGGGAATTGACTCAAAAATGGTGCCAGACGGTTGAAAATGCTCCCCTGAGAGTTTTGGCGGTCGAAACAGAAGGCTTTTTATCACAGGACAAGAAATCAGCCCCCGACAACTTCACCGGCAGAAATTTTTTTTATAAAAAAAATCCCTAAGCCCCAGGGTCACAATTTCATCAAAAATGGGACTTTTGGGAATTCACTGAAAAATCTTGCCAGGCGGTTGCAAATGCTCCCCTGAGAGGTTTGGCGGTCGAAACAGAAGGCTTTTGATCACAGGACAAGAAATCAGCCCCCGACAACTTCACCGGCAGAAATTTTTTTTATAAAAAAAATCCCTAAGCCCCAGGGTCACAATTTCATCAAAAATGGGACTTTTGGGAATTCACTCAAAAATGGTGCCAGACCGTTGCAAATGCTCCCCTGAGAGGTTTGGCGGTCGAAACAGAAGGCTTTTTATCACAGGACAGGAAATCAGCCCTCGACAACTTCACCGGCAGAAAAACATTTTTTTGAAAAAATCCCCAAGGCCCGGGGACACAATTTCATGAAAAATGGGACTTTTGGAAATTCACTCAAAAGTGGTGCCAGACGGCTGAAAATGCTCCCCTGAGAGGTTTGGCGGTCGAAACAGAAGGCTTTTTATCACAGGACAGGAAATCAGCCCTCGACAACTTCACCGGCAGAAAATTATTTTTTTGAAAAAATCCCTAAGCCCCGGGGTCACAATTTCATCAAAAATGGGACTTTTGGGAATTCACTCAAAAATGGTGCCAGACGGGTGCAAATGCTCCCCTGAGAGGTTTGGCGGTCGAAACAGAAGGCTTTTTATCACAGGACAAGAAATCAGCCCCCGTCAACTTCACCGGCAGAAAAAAAATTTTTTGAAAAAAATACCTAAGCCCCGGGGTCACAACTTCATCAAAAATCTGACTTTTGGCATTCCACTCAAAAACGGTGCCAGGCGGTTGCAATGCTCCCGTGAGAGGTTTGGTGGTCGAAACAGAAGGCTTTTTATCACAGGACAAGAAATCAGCCCCCGACAACTTCACCGGCAGAAAATTTTTTTTTTGAAAAAATCCCTAAGCCCCGGGGTCACAATTTCATCAAAAATCTGACTTTTGGCATTCCACTCAAAAATGGTGCCAGGCGGTTTCAAATGCTCCCCTGAGAGGTTTGGAGGTCGAAACAGAAGGCTTTTTATCACAGGACAGGAAATCAGCCCTCGTCTACTTCACCGGCAGGAAAAAAAATTTTTCAAAAAAATACCTAAGCCCCGGGGTCACAACTTCATCAAAAATCTGACTTTTGGCATTCCACTCAAAAATGGTGCCAGGCGGTTGCAAATGCTCCCCTGAGAGGTTTGGCGGTCGAAACAGAAGGCTTCTTATCACAGGACAAGAAATCAGCGCCCGACAACTTCACCGGCAGAAAAATATTTTTTTGAAAAAATCCCTAAGCCCCGGGGTCACAATTTCATCAAAAATGGGACTTTTGGCATTCCACTCAGAAATGGTGCCAGGCGGTTGCAAATGCTCCCCTGAGAGGTTTGGCGGTCGAAACAGAAGGCTTTTTATCACAGGACAAGAAATCAGCCCTCGTCTACTTCACCGGCAGAAAAAAAAATTTTTCAAAAAAATATCTAAGCCCCGGGGTCACAACTTCATCAAAAATCTGACTTTTGGCATTCCACTCAAAAATGGTGCCAGGCGGTTGCAAATGCTCCCCTGAGAGGTTTGGCGGTCGAAACAGAAGGCTTCTTATCACAGGACAAGAAATCAGCGCCCGACAACTTCACCGGCAGAAAAATATTTTTTTGAAAAAATCCCTAAGCCCCGGGGTCACAATTTCATCAAAAATGGGACTTTTGGGAATTCACTCAAAAATGGTGCCAGGCGGTTGCAAATGCTCCCCTGAGAGGTTTGGCGGTCGAAACAGAAGGCTTTTTATCACAAGACAAGAAATCAGCCCTCGTCAACTTCACCGGCAGAAAATTATTTTTTCAAAAAAATCCCTAAGCCCCGGGGTCACAAGTTCATCAAAAATCTGACTTTTGGAATTCCACTCAAAAATTGTGCCAGGCGGTTGCAAATGCTCCCCTGAGAGGTTTGGCGGTCGAAACAGAAGGCTTTTTATCACAGGACAAGAAATCAGCCCTTGACAACTTCACCGGCAGAAAAAGATTTTTTTGAAAAAATCCCTAAGCCCCGGGGTCACAATTTCAGCAAAAATCTGACTTTTGGGAATTCACTCAAAAATGGTGCCAGAGGGTTGCAAATGCTCCCCTGAGAGGTTTGGCGGTCGAAACAGAAGGCTTTTTATCACAGGACAGGAAATCAGCCCTCGACAACTTCACCGGCAGAAAAAGATTTCTTTGAAAAAATCCCTAAGCCCCGGGGTCACAATTTCATCAAAAATCTGACTTTTGGCATTCCACTCAAAAAAGGTGCCAGGCGGTTACAAATGCTCCCCTGAGAGGTTTGGCGGTCGAAACAGAAGGCTTTTTATCACAGGACAGGAAATCAGCCCTCGACAACTTCACCGGCAGAAAAAGATTTTTTTGAAAAAATCCCCAAGGCCCGGGGACACAATTTCATGAAAAATGGGACTTTTGGAAATTCACTCAAAAGTGGTGCCAGACGGCTGAAAATGTTCCCCTGAGAGGTTTGGCGGTCGAAACAGAAGGCTTTTTATCACTGGACAAGAAATCAGCCCCCAACAACTTCACCGGCAGAAAAACATTTTTTTGAAAAAATCCCCAAGGCCCGGGTTCACAATTTCATCAAAAATGGGACTTTTGGGAATTCACTCAAAAATGGTGCCAGGCGCTTGCAAATGCTCCCCTGAGAGGTTTGGCGGTCGAAACAGAAGGCTTTTTATCACAGGACAAGAAATCAGCGCCCGACAACTTCACCGGCAGAAAATTTTTTTAAAAAAAAAATCCCTAAGCCCCGGGGTCACAATTTCATCAAAAATCTGACTTTTGGCATTCCACTCAAAAATGGTGCCAGACCGTTGCAAATGCTCCCCTGAGAGGTTTGGCGGTCGAAACAGAAGGCTTCTTATCACAGGACAAGAAATCAGCGCCCGACAACTTCACCGGCAGAAAAATATTTTTTTGAAAAAATCCCTAAGCCCCGGGGTCACAATTTCATCAAAAATGGGACTTTTGGGAATTCACTCAAAAATGGTGCCAGGCGGTTGCAAATGCTCCCCTGAGAGGTTTGGCGGTCGAAACAGAAGGCTTTTTATCACAGGACAAGAAATCAGCCCCCGTCAACTTCACCGGCAGAAAAAAAAATTTTTCAAAATAATACCTAAGCCCCGGGGTCACAACTTCATCAAAAATCTGACTTTTGGCATTCCACTCAAAAATGGTGCCAGGCGGTTGCAATGCTCCCCTGAGAGGTTTGGCGGTCGAAACAGAAGCCTTTTTATCACAGAACAAGAAATCAGCCCCCGACAACTTCACTGGCAGAAAAACATTTTTTTGAAAAAATCCCCAAGGCCCGGGTTCACAATTTCATCAAAAATTGGGCTTTTGGGAATTCACTCAAAAATGGTGCCAGACCGTTGCAAATGCTCCCCTGAGAGGTTTGGCGGTCGAAACAGAAGGCTTCTTATCACAGGACAAGAAATCAGCGCCCGACAACTTCACCGGCAGAAAAATATTTTTTTGAAAAAATCCCTAAGCCCCGGGGTCACAATTTCATCAAAAATGGGACTTTTGGGAATTCACTCAAAAATGGTGCCAGGCGGTTGCAAATGCTCCCCTGAGAGGTTTGGCGGTCGAAACAGAAGGCTTTTTATCACAGGACAAGAAATCAGCCCTCGACAACTTCACCGGCAGAAAAAGATTTTTTTGAAAAAATCCCTAAGCCCCGGGGTCACAATTTCATCAAAAATCTGACTTTTGGCATTCCACTCAAAAATGGTGCCAGGCGGTTGCAAATGCTCCCCTGAGAGGTTTGGCGGTCGAAACAGAAGGCTTTTTATCACAGGACAAGAAATCAGCCCTCGACAACTTCACCAGCAGAAAAATATTTTTTTGAAAAAATCCCTAAGCCCCGGGGTCACAATTTCATCAAAAATGGGTCTTTTGGGAATTCACTCAAAAATGGTGCCAGACGGTTGCAAATGCTCCCCTGAGAGGTTTGGCAGTCGAAACAGAAGACTTTTTATCACAGGACAAGAAATCAGCGCCCGACAACTTCACCGGCAGAAAAAAATTTTTTTGTAAAAATCCCTAAGCCCCGGGGTCACAATTTCATCAAAAATCTGACTTTTGGCATTCCACTCAAAAATGGTGCCAGGCGGTTTCAAATGCTCCCCTGAGAGGTTTTGCGGTCGAAACAGAAGGCTTTTTATCACAGCACAGGAAATCAGCCCTCGACAACTTCACCGGCAGAAAAAGATTTCTTTGAAAAAATCCCTAAGCCCCGGGGTCACAATTTCAGCAAAAATCTGACTTTTGGGAATTGACTCAAAAATGGTGCCAGACGGTTGAAAATGCTCCCCTGAGAGTTTTGGCGGTCGAAACAGAAGGCTTTTTATCACAGGACAAGAAATCAGCCCCCGACAACTTCACCGGCAGAAATTTTTTTATAAAAAAAATCCCTAAGCCCCAGGGTTACAATTTCATCAAAAATGGGACTTTTGGGAATTCACTGAAAAATCTTGCCAGGCGGTTGCAAATGCTCCCCTGAGAGGTTTGGCGGTCGAAACAGAAGGCTTTTGATCACAGGACAAGAAATCAGCCCCCGACAACTTCACCGGCAGAAATTTTTTTTATAAAAAAAATCCCTAAGCCCCAGGGTCACAATTTCATCAAAAATGGGACTTTTGGGAATTCACTCAAAAATGGTGCCAGACCGTTGCAAATGCTCCCCTGAGAGGTTTGGCGGTCGAAACAGAAGGCTTTTTATCACAGGACAGGAAATCAGCCCTCGACAACTTCACCGGCAGAAAAAGATTTCTTTGAAAAAATCCCCAAGGCCCGGGGACACAATTTCATGAAAAATGGGACTTTTGGAAATTCACTCAAAAGTGGTGCCATACGGCTGAAAATGCTCCCCTGAGAGGTTTGGCGGTCGAAACAGAAGGCTTTTTATCACAGGACAAGAAATCAGCCCCCAACAACTTCACCGGCAGAAAAACATTTTTTTGAAAAAATCCCCAAGGCCCGGGTTCACAATTTCATCAAAAATGGGACTTTTGGGAATTCACTCAAAAATGGTGCCAGGCGCTTGCAAATGCTCCCCTGAGAGGTTTGGCGGTCGAAACAGAAGGCTTTTTATCACAGGACAAGAAATCAGCGCCCGACAACTTCACCGGCAGAAAATTTTTTTTTAAAAAAAATCCCTAAGCCCCGGGGTCACAATTTCATCAAAAATCTGACTTTTGGCATTCCACTCAAAAATGGTGCCAGACCGTTGCAAATGCTCCCCTGAGAGGTTTGGCGGTCGAAACAGAAGGCTTCTTATCACAGGACAAGAAATCAGCGCCCGACAACTTCACCGGCAGAAAAATATTTTTTTGAAAAAATCCCTAAGCCCCGGGGTCACAATTTCATCAAAAATGGGACTTTTGGGAATTCACTCAAAAATGGTGCCAGGCGGTTGCAAATGCTCCCCTGAGAGGTTTGGCGGTCGAAACAGAAGGCTTTTTATCACAGGACAAGAAATCAGCCCTCGACAACTTCACCGGCAGAAAAAGATTTTTTTGAAAAAATCCCTAAGCCCCGGGGTCACAATTTCATCAAAAATCTGACTTTTGGCATTCCACTCAAAAATGGTGCCAGGCGGTTGCAAATGCTCCCCTGAGAGGTTTGGCGGTCGAAACAGAAGGCTTTTTATCACAGGACAAGAAATCAGCCCTCGACAACTTCACCAGCAGAAAAATATTTTTTTGAAAAAATCCCTAAGCCCCGGGGTCACAATTTCATCAAAAATGGGTCTTTTGGGAATTCACTCAAAAATGGTGCCAGACGGTTGCAAATGCTCCCCTGAGAGGTTTGGCAGTCGAAACAGAAGACTTTTTATCACAGGACAAGAAATCAGCGCCCGACAACTTCACCGGCAGAAAAAAATTTTTTTGTAAAAATCCCTAAGCCCCGGGGTCACAATTTCATCAAAAATCTGACTTTTGGCATTCCACTCAAAAATGGTGCCAGGCGGTTTCAAATGCTCCCCTGAGAGGTTTGGCGGTCGAAACAGAAGGCTTTTTATCACAGCACAGGAAATCAGCCCTCGACAACTTCACCGGCAGAAAAAGATTTCTTTGAAAAAATCCCTAAGCCCCGGGGTCACAATTTCAGCAAAAATCTGACTTTTGGGAATTGACTCAAAAATGGTGCCAGACGGTTGAAAATGCTCCCCTGAGAGTTTTGGCGGTCGAAACAGAAGGCTTTTTATCACAGGACAAGAAATCAGCCCCCGACAACTTCACCGGCAGAAAAACATTTTTTTGAAAAAATCCCCAAGGCCCGGGGACACAATTTCATGAAAAATGGGACTTTTGGAAATTCACTCAAAAGTGGTGCCAGACGGCTGAAAATGCTCCCCTGAGAGGTTTGGCGGTCGAAACAGAAGGCTTTTTATCACAGGACAGGAAATCAGCCCTCGACAACTTCACCGGCAGAAAATTATTTTTTTGAAAAAATCCCTAAGCCCCGGGGTCACAATTTCATCAAAAATGGGACTTTTGGGAATTCACTCAAAAATGGTGCCAGACGGGTGCAAATGCTCCCCTGAGAGGTTTGGCGGTCGAAACAGAAGGCTTTTTATCACAGGACAAGAAATCAGCCCCCGTCAACTTCACCGGCAGAAAAAAATTTTTTTGAAAAAAATACCTAAGCCCCGGGGTCACAACTTCATCAAAAATCTGACTTTTGGCATTCCACTCAAAAACGGTGCCAGGCGGTTGCAATGCTCCCGTGAGAGGTTTGGTGGTCGAAACAGAAGGCTTTTTATCACAGGACAAGAAATCAGCCCCCGACAACTTCACCGGCAGAAAATTTTTTTTTTGAAAAAATCCCTAAGCCCCGGGGTCACAATTTCATCAAAAATCTGACTTTTGGCATTCCACTCAAAAATGGTGCCAGGCGGTTTCAAATGCTCCCCTGAGAGGTTTGGAGGTCGAAACAGAAGGCTTTTTATCACAGGACAGGAAATCAGCCCTCGTCTACTTCACCGGCAGGAAAAAAATTTTTTCAAAAAAATACCTAAGCCCCGGGGTCACAACTTCATCAAAAATCTGACTTTTGGCATTCCACTCAAAAATGGTGCCAGGCGGTTGCAAATGCTCCCCTGAGAGGTTTGGCGGTCGAAACAGAAGGCTTCTTATCACAGGACAAGAAATCAGCGCCCGACAACTTCACCGGCAGAAAAATATTTTTTTGAAAAAATCCCTAAGCCCCGGGGTCACAATTTCATCAAAAATGGGACTTTTGGCATTCCACTCAGAAATGGTGCCAGGCGGTTGCAAATGCTCCCCTGAGAGGTTTGGCGGTCGAAACAGAAGGCTTTTTATCACAGGACAAGAAATCAGCCCTCGTCTACTTCACCGGCAGAAAAAAAAATTTTTCAAAAAAATACCTAAGCCCCGGGGTCACAACTTCATCAAAAATCTGACTTTTGGCATTCCACTCAAAAATGGTGCCAGGCGGTTGCAAATGCTCCCCTGAGAGGTTTGGCGGTCGAAACAGAAGGCTTCTTATCACAGGACAAGAAATCAGCGCCCGACAACTTCACTGGCAGAAAAATATTTTTTTGAAAAAATCCCTAAGCCCCGGGGTCACAATTTCATCAAAAATGGGACTTTTGGGAATTCACTCAAAAATGGTGCCAGGCGGTTGCAAATGCTCCCCTGAGAGGTTTGGCGGTCGAAACAGAAGGCTTTTTATCACAAGACAAGAAATCAGCCCTCGTCAACTTCACCGGCAGAAAATTATTTTTTCAAAAAAATCCCTAAGCCCCGGGGTCACAAGTTCATCAAAAATCTGACTTTTGGAATTCCACTCAAAAATTGTGCCAGGCGGTTGCAAATGCTCCCCTGAGAGGTTTGGCGGTCGAAACAGAAGGCTTTTTATCACAGGACAAGAAATCAGCCCTTGACAACTTCACCGGCAGAAAAAGATTTTTTTGAAAAAATCCCTAAGCCCCGGGGTCACAATTTCAGCAAAAATCTGACTTTTGGGAATTGACTCAAAAATGGTGTCAGACGGTTGCAAATGCTCCCCTGAGAGTTTTGGCGGTCGAAACAGAAGGCTTTTTATCACAGGACAGGAAATCAGCCCTCGACAACTTCACCGGCAGAAACAGATTTCTTTGAAAAAATCCCTAAGCCCCGGGGTCACAATTTCATCAAAAATCTGACTTTTGGCATTCCACTCAAAAAAGGTGCCAGGCGGTTGCAAATGCTCCTCTGAGAGGTTTGGCGGTCGAAACAGAAGGCTTTTTATCACAGGACAGGAAATCAGCCCTCGACAACTTCACCGGCAGAAAAAGATTTTTTTGAGAAAATCCCCAAGGCCCGGGGTCACAATTTCATGAAAAATGGGACTTTTGGAAATTCACTCAAAAATGGTGCCAGACGGCTGAAGATGCTCCCCTGAGAGGTTTGGCGGTCGAAACAGAAGGCTTTTTATCACAGGACAAGACATCAGCCCTCGACAACTTCACCGGTAGAAAAAGATTTTTTCAAAAAAATCCCTAAGCCCCGGGTTCACAATTTCAGCAAAAATCTGACTTTTGGGAATTGACTCAAAAATGGTGTCAGACGGTTGCAAATGCTCCCCTGAGAGTTTTGGCGGTCGAAACAGAAGGCTTTTTATCACAGGACAAGAAATCAGCCCCCAACAACTTCACCGGCAGAAATTTTTTTTATAAAAAAAATCCCTAAGCCCCGGGGTCACAATTTCATCAAAATGGGACTTTTGGGAATTCACTCAAAAATGGTGCCAGGCGGTTGCAAATGCTCCCCTGAGAGGTTTGGCGGTCGAAACAGAAGGCTTTTTATCACAGGACAAGAAATCAGCCCTTGACAACTTCACCGGCAGAAAAAGATTTTTTTGAAAAAATCCCTAAGCCCCGGGGTCACAATTTCATCAAAAATCTGACTTTTGGCATACCACTCAAAAATGGTGCCAGGCGGTTGCAAATGCTCCCCTGAGAGGTTTGGCGGTCGAAACAGAAGGCTTTTTATCACAGGACAAGAAATCAGCCCTCGACAACTTCACCGGCAGAAAAATATTTTTTTGAAAAAATCCCTAAGCCCCGGGGTCACAATTTCAGCAAAAATGGGACTTTTGGGAATTCACTCAAAAATGGTGCCAAACGGTTGCACATGCTCCCCTGAGAGGTTTGGCGGTCGAAACAGAAGGCTTTTTATCACAGGACAAGAAATAAGCGCCCGACAACTTCAGCGGCAGAAAAAAAATTTTTTGTAAAAATCCCTAAGCCCCGGGGTCACAATTTCATCAAAAATCTGACTTTTGGCATTCCACTCAAAAATGGTGCCAGGCGGTTGCAAATGCTCCCCTGAGAGGTTTGGCGGTTGAAACAGAAGGCTTTTTATCAGAGGACAGGAAATCAGCCCTCGACAACTTCACCGGCAGAAACAGATTTCTTTGAAAAAATCCCTAAGCCCCGGGGTCACAATTTCATCAAAAATCTGACTTTTGGCATTCCACTCAAAAAAGGTGCCAGGCGGTTACAAATGCTCCTCTGAGAGGTTTGGCGGTCGAAACAGAAGGCTTTTTATCACAGGACAGGAAATCAGCCCTCGACAACTTCACCGGCAGAAAAAGATTTTTTTGAGAAAATCCCCAAGGCCCGGGGTCACAATTTCATGAAAAATGGGACTTTTGGAAATTCACTCAAAACTGGTGCCAGACGGCTGAAGATGCTCCCCTGAGAGGTTTGGCGGTCGAAACAGAAGGCTTTTTATCACAGGACAAGAAATAAGCGCCCGACAACTTCAGCGGCAGAAAAAATTTTTTTTGTAAAAATCCCTAAGCCCCGGGGTCACAATTTCATCAAAAATCTGACTTTTGGCATTCCACTCAAAAATCGTGCCAGGCGGTTGCAAATGCTCCCCTGAGAGGTTTGGCGGTCGAAACAGAAGGCTTCTTATCACAGGACAAGAAATCAGCCCTCGACAACTTCACCGGCAGAAAAAGATTTTTTTGAAAAAATCCCTAAGCCCCGGAGTCACAATATCATCAAAAATCTGACTTTTGGCATTCCACTCAAAAATGGTGTCAGACGGTTGCAAATGCTCCCCTGAGAGTTTTGGCGGTCGAAACAGAAGGCTTTTTATCACAGGACAAGAAATCAGCCCCCAACAACTTCACCGGCAGATTTTTTTTTTTTTTGAAAAAATCCCTAAGCCCCGGGGTCACAATTTCATCAAAAATGGGACTTTTGGGAATTCACTCAAAAATGGTGCCAGACGGTTGCACATGCTCCCCTGAGAGGTTTGGCGGTCGAAACAGAAGGCTTTTTATCACAGGACAAGAAATCAGCGCCCGACAACTTCACCGGCAGAAAAACATTTTTTTGAAAAAATCCCCAAGGCCCGGGTTCACAATTTCATCAAAAATGGGACTTTTGGGAATTCACTCAAAAATGGTGCCAGGCGCTTGCAAATGCTCCCCTGAGAGGTTTGGCGGTCAAAACAGAAGGCTTTTTATCACAGGACAAGAAATCAGCGCCCGACAACTTCACCGGCAGAAAAAAATTTTTTAAAAAAAATCCCTAAGCCCCGGGGTAACAATTTCATCAAAAATCTGACTTTTGGCATTCCACTCAAAAATGGTGCCAGACCGTTGCAAATGCTCCCCTGAGAGGTTTGGCGGTCGAAACAGAAGGCTTCTTATCACAGGACAAGAAATCAGCGCCCGACAACTTCACCGGCAGAAAAATATTTTTTTGAAAAAATCCCTAAGCCCCGGGGTCACAATTTCATCAAAAATGGGACTTTTGGCATTCCACTCAAAAATGGTGCCAGGCAGTTGCAAATGCTCCCCTGAGAGGTTTGGCGGTCGAAACAGAAGGCTTTTGATCACAGGACAAGAAATCAGCCCCTGACAACTTCACCGGCAGAAATTTTTTTTATAAAAAAGATCCCTAAGCCCCGGGGTCACAATTTCATCAAAAATGGGACTTTTGGGAATTCACTCAAAAATGGTGCCAGGCGGTTGCAAATGCTCCCCTGAGAGGTTTGGCGGTCGAAACAGAAGGCTTTTTATCACAGGACAAGAAATCAGCCCTCGACAACTTCACCGGCAGAAAAAGATTTTTTTGAAAAAATCCCTAAGCCCCGGGGTCACAATTTCATCAAAAATGGGACTTTTGGGAATTCACTCAAAAATGGTGCCAAACGGTTGCACATGCTCCCCTGAGAGGTTTGGCGGTCGAAACAGAAGGCTTTTTATCACAGGACAAGAAATAAGCGCCCGACAACTTCAGCGGCAGAAAAAAATTTTTTTGTAAAAATCCCTAAGCCCCGGGGTCACAATTTCATCAAAAATCTGACTTTTGGCATTCCACTCAAAAATGGTGCCAGGCGGTTGCAAATGCTCCCCTGAGAGGTTTGGCGGTTGAAACAGAAGGCTTTTTATCAGAGGACAGGAAATCAGCCCTCGACAACTTCACCGGCAGAAACAGATTTCTTTGAAAAAATCCCTAAGCCCCGGGGTCACAATTTCATCAAAAATCTGACTTTTGGCATTCCACTCAAAAAAGGTGCCAGGCGGTTACAAATGCTCCTCTGAGAGGTTTGGCGGTCGAAACAGAAGGCTTTTTATCACAGGACAGGAAATCAGCCCTCGACAACTTCACCGGCAGAAAAAGATTTTTTTGAGAAAATCCCCAAGGCCCGGGGTCACAATTTCATGAAAAATGGGACTTTTGGAAATTCACTCAAAACTGGTGCCAGACGGCTGAAGATGCTCCCCTGAGAGGTTTGGCGGTCGAAACAGAAGGCTTTTTATCACAGGACAAGAAATAAGCGCCCGACAACTTCAGCGGCAGAAAAAAAATTTTTTGTAAAAATCCCTAAGCCCCGGGGTCACAATTTCATCAAAAATCTGACTTTTGGCATTCCACTCAAAAATCGTGCCAGGCGGTTGCAAATGCTCCCCTGAGAGGTTTGGCGGTCGAAACAGAAGGCTTCTTATCACAGGACAAGAAATCAGCCCTCGACAACTTCACCGGCAGAAAAAGATTTTTTTGAAAAAATCCCTAAGCCCCGGAGTCACAATATCATCAAAAATCTGACTTTTGGCATTCCACTCAAAAATGGTGTCAGACGGTTGCAAATGCTCCCCTGAGAGTTTTGGCGGTCGAAACAGAAGGCTTTTTATCACAGGACAAGAAATCAGCCCCCAACAACTTCACCGGCAGATTTTTTTTTTTTTTTGAAAAAATCCCTAAGCCCCGGGGTCACAATTTCATCAAAAATGGGACTTTTGGGAATTCACTCAAAAATGGTGCCAGACGGTTGCACATGCTCCCCTGAGAGGTTTGGCGGTCGAAACAGAAGGCTTTTTATCACAGGACAAGAAATCAGCGCCCGACAACTTCACCGGCAGAAAAACATTTTTTTGAAAAAATCCCCAAGGCCCGGGTTCACAATTTCATCAAAAATGGGACTTTTGGGAATTCACTCAAAAATGGTGCCAGGCGCTTGCAAATGCTCCCCTGAGAGGTTTGGCGGTCAAAACAGAAGGCTTTTTATCACAGGACAAGAAATCAGCGCCCGACAACTTCACCGGCAGAAAAAAAATTTAAAAAAAAAATCCCTAAGCCCCGGGGTAACAATTTCATCAAAAATCTGACTTTTGGCATTCCACTCAAAAATGGTGCCAGACCGTTGCAAATGCTCCCCTGAGAGGTTTGGCGGTCGAAACAGAAGGCTTCTTATCACAGGACAAGAAATCAGCGCCCGACAACTTCACCGGCAGAAAAATATTCTTTTGAAAAAATCCCTAAGCCCCGGGGTCACAATTTCATCAAAAATGGGACTTTTGGCATTCCACTCAAAAATGGTGCCAGGCAGTTGCAAATGCTCCCCTGAGAGGTTTGGCGGTCGAAACAGAAGGCTTTTGATCACAGGACAAGAAATCAGCCCCTGACAACTTCACCGGCAGAAATTTTTTTTATAAAAAAAATCCCTAAGCCCCGGGGTCACAATTTCATCAAAAATGGGACTTTTGGGAATTCACTCAAAAATGGTGCCAGGCGGTTGCAAATGCTCCCCTGAGAGGTTTGGCGGTCGAAACAGAAGGCTTTTTATCACAGGACAAGAAATCAGCCCTTGACAACTTCACCGGCAGAAAAAGATTTTTTTGAAAAAATCCCTAAGCCCCGGGGTCACAATTTCATCAAAAATCTGACTTTTGGCATACCACTCAAAAATGGTGCCAGGCGGTTGCAAATGCTCCCCTGAGAGGTTTGGCGGTCGAAACAGAAGGCTTTTTATCACAGGACAAGAAATCAGCCCTCGACAACTTCACCGGCAGAAAAAGATTTTTTTGAAAAAATCCCTAAGCCCCGGGGTCACAATTTCATCAAAAATGGGACTTTTGGGAATTCACTCAAAAATGGTGCCAAACGGTTGCACATGCTCCCCTGAGAGGTTTGGCGGTCGAAACAGAAGGCTTTTTATCACAGGACAAGAAATAAGCGCCCGACAACTTCAGCGGCAGAAAAATTTTTTTTTGTAAAAATCCCTAAGCCCCGGGGTCACAATTTCATCAAAAATCTGACTTTTGGCATTCCACTCAAAAATGGTGCCAGGCGGTTGCAAATGCTCCCCTGAGAGGTTTGGCGGTTGAAACAGAAGGCTTTTTATCAGAGGACAGGAAATCAGCCCTCGACAACTTCACCGGCAGAAACAGATTTCTTTGAAAAAATCCCTAAGCCCCGGGGTCACAATTTCATCAAAAATCTGACTTTTGGCATTCCACTCAAAAAAGGTGCCAGGCGGTTGCAAATGCTCCTCTGAGAGGTTTGGCGGTCGAAACAGAAGGCTTTTTATCACAGGACAGGAAATCAGCCCTCGACAACTTCACCGACAGAAAAAGATTTTTTTGAGAAAATCCCCAAGGCCCGGGGTCACAATTTCATGAAAAATGGGACTTTTGGAAATTCACTCAAAACTGGTGCCAGACGGCTGAAGATGCTCCCCTGAGAGGTTTGGCGGTCGAAACAGAAGGCTTTTTATCACAGGACAAGAAATAAGCGCCCGACAACTTCAGCGGCAGAAAAAAATTTTTTTGTAAAAATCCCTAAGCCCCGGGGTCACAATTTCATCAAAAATCTGACTTTTGGCATTCCACTCAAAAATGGTGCCAGGCGGTTGCAAATGCTCCCCTGAGAGGTTTGGCGGTCGAAACAGAAGGCTTTTTATCACAGGACAAGAAATCAGCCCTCGACAACTTCACCGGCAGAAAAATATTTTTTTGAAAAAATCCCTAAGCCCCGGGGTCACAATATCATCAAAAATCTGACTTTTGGCATTCCACTCAAAAATGGTGTCAGACGGTTGCAAATGCTCTCCTGAGAGTTTTGGCGGTCGAAACAGAAGGCTTTTTATCACAGGACAAGAAATCAGCCCCCAACAACTTCACCGGCAGATTTTTTTTTTTTTTGAAAAAATCCCTAAGCCCCGGGGTCACAATTTCATCAAAAATGGGACTTTTGGGAATTCACTCAAAAATGGTGCCAGACGGTTGCACATGCTCCCCTGAGAGGTTTGGCGGTCGAAACAGAAGGCTTTTTATCACAGGACAAGAAATCAGCGCCCGACAACTTCACCGGCAGAAAAACATTTTTTTGAAAAAATCCCTAAGCCCCGGGGTCACAATTTCATCAAAAATCTGACTTTTGGCATTCCACTCAAAAATGGTGCCAGGCGGTTGCAAATGCTCCCCAGAGAGGTTTGGCGGTCGAAACAGAAGGCTTTTTATCACAGGACAGGAAATCAGCCCTCGACAACTTCACCGGCAGAAAAACATTTTTTTGAAAAAATCCCCAAGGCCCGGGTTCACAATTTCATCAAAAATGGGACTTTTGGGAATTCACTCAAAAATGGTGCCAGACGCTTGCAAATGCTCGCCTGAGAGGTTTGGCGGTCGAAACAGAAGGCTTTTTATCACAGGACAAAAAATCAGCGCCCGACAACTTCACCGGCAGAAAATTTTTTTTTGAAAAAATCCCTAAGCCCCGGGGTCACAATTTCATCAAAAATCTGACTTTTGGCATTCCACTCAAAAATGGTGCCAGACCGTTGCAAATGCTCCCCTCAGAGGTTTGGCTGTCGAAACAGAAGGCTTCTTATCACAGGACAAGAAATCAGCGCCCGACAACTTCACCGGCAGAAAAATATTTTTTTGAAAAAATCCCTAAGCCCCGGGGTCACAATTTCATCAAAAATCTGACTTTTGGCATTCCACTCAAAAATGGTGCCAGGCGGTTGCAAATGCTCCCCTGAGAGGTTTGGCGGACGAAACAGAAGGCTTTTTATCACAGGACAAGAAATCAGCCCTCGACAACTTCACCAGCAGAAAAATATTTTTTTGAAAAAATCCCTAAGCCCCGGGGTCACAATTTCATCAAAAATGGGGCTTTTGGGAATTCACTCAAAAATGTTGCCAGACGGTTGCAAATGCTCCCCTGAGAGGTTTGGCAGTCGAAACAGAAGACTTTTTATCACAGGACAAGAAATCAGCGCCCGACAACTTCACCGGCAGAAAAAGATTTTTTTGAAAAAATCCCTAAGCCCCGGGGTCACAATATCATCAAAAATCTGACTTTTGGCATTCCACTCAAAAATGGTGTCAGACGGTTGCAAATGCTCCCCTGAGAGTTTTGGCGGTCGAAACAGAAGGCTTTTTATCACAGGACAAGAAATCAGCCCCCAACAACTTCACCGGCAGATTTTTTTTTTTTTTTTGAAAAAATCCCTAAGCCCCGGGGTCACAATTTCATCAAAAATGGGACTTTTGGGAATTCACTCAAAAATGGTGCCAGACGGTTGCACATGCTCCCCTGAGAGTTTTGGCGGTCGAAACAGAAGGCTTTTTATCACAGGACAAGAAATCAGCCCCCAACAACTTCACCGGCAGATTTTTTTTTTTTTTTTTTGAAAAAATCCCTAAGCCCCGGGGTCACAATTTCATCAAAAATGGGACTTTTGGGAATTCACTCAAAAATGGTGTCAGACGGTTGCAAATGCTCCCCTGAGAGTTTTGGCGGTCGAAACAGAAGGCTTTTTATCACAGGACAAGAAATCAGCCCCCAACAACTTCACCGGCAGATTTTTTTTTTTTTTGAAAAAATCCCTAAGCCCCGGGGTCACAATTTCATCAAAAATGGGACTTTTGGGAATTCACTCAAAAATGGTGCCAGACGGTTGCACATGCTCCCCTGAGAGGTTTGGCGGTCGAAACAGAAGGCTTTTTATCACAGGACAAGAAATCAGCGCCCGACAACTTCACCGGCAGAAAAACATTTTTTTGAAAAAATCCCTAAGCCCCGGGGTCACAATTTCATCAAAAATCTGACTTTTGGCATTCCACTCAAAAATGGTGCCAGGCGGTTGCAAATGCTCCCCAGAGAGGTTTGGCGGTCGAAACAGAAGGCTTTTTATCACAGGACAGGAAATCAGCCCTCGACAACTTCACCGGCAGAAAAACATTTTTTTGAAAAAATCCCCAAGGCCCGGGTTCACAATTTCATCAAAAATGGGACTTTTGGGAATTCACTCAAAAATGGTGCCAGACGCTTGCAAATGCTCGCCTGAGAGGTTTGGCGGTCGAAACAGAAGGCTTTTTATCACAGGACAAAAAATCAGCGCCCGACAACTTCACCGGCAGAAAATTTTTTTTTGAAAAAATCCCTAAGCCCCGGGGTCACAATTTCATCAAAAATCTGACTTTTGGCATTCCACTCAAAAATGGTGCCAGACCGTTGCAAATGCTCCCCTCAGAGGTTTGGCTGTCGAAACAGAAGGCTTCTTATCACAGGACAGGAAATCAGCGCCCGACAACTTCACCGGCAGAAAAATATTTTTTTGAAAAAATCCCTAAGCCCCGGGTTCACAATTTCATCAAAAATCTGACTTTTGGCATTCCACTGAAAAATGGTGCCAGGCGGTTGCAAATGCTCCCCTGAGAGGCTTGGCGGTCGAAACAGAAGGCTTTTTATCACAGGACAAGAAATCAGCCCTCGACAACTTCACCAGCAGAAAAATATTTTTTTGAAAAAATCCCTAAGCTCCGGGGTCACAATTTCATCAAAAATGGGGCTTTTGGGAATTCACTCAAAAATGGTGCCAGACGGTTGCAAATGCTCCCCTGAGAGATTTGGCAGTCGAAACAGAAGACTTTTTATCACAGGACAAGAAATCAGCGCCCGACAACTTCACCGGCAGAAAAAAATTTTTTTGTAAAAATCCCTAAGCCCCGGGGTCACAATTTCATCAAAAATCTGACTTTTGGCATTCCACTCAAAAATGGTGCCAGGCGGTTTCAAATGCTCCCCTGAGAGGTTTGGCGGTCGAAACAGAAGGCTTTTTATCACAGCACAGGAAATCAGCCCTCGACAACTTCACCGGCAGAAAAAGATTTCTTTGAAAAAATCCCTAAGCCCCGGGGTCACAATTTCAGCAAAAATCTGACTTTTGGGAATTGACTCAAAAATGGTGCCAGACGGTTGAAAATGCTCCCCTGAGAGTTTTGGCGGTCGAAACAGAAGGCTTTTTATCACAGGACAAGAAATCAGCCCTCGACAACTTCACCGGCAGAAATTTTTTTTATAAAAAAAATCCCTAAGCCCCGGGGTCACAATTTCATCAAAAATGGGACTTTTGGGAATTCACTGAAAAATCTTGCCAGGCGGTTGCAAATGCTCCCCTGAGAGGTTTGGCGGTCGAAACAGAAGGCTTTTGATCACAGGACAAGAAATCAGCCCCCGACAACTTCACCGGCAGAAATTTTTTTTATAAAAAAAATCCCTAAGCCCCAGGGTCACAATTTCATCAAAAATCTGACTTTTGGCATTCCACTCAAAAAAGGTGCCAGGCGGTTACAAATGCTCCCCTGAGAGGTTTGGCGGTCGAAACAGAAGGCTTTTTATCACAGGACAGGAAATCAGCCCTCGACAACTTCACCGGCAGAAAAACATTTTTTTGAAAAAATCCCCAAGGCCCGGGGACACAATTTCATGAAAAATGGGACTTTTGGAAATTCACTCAAAAGTGGTGCCAGACGGCTGAAAATGCTCCCCTGAGAGGTTTGGCGGTCGAAACAGAAGGCTTTTTATCACAGGACAAGAAATCAGCCCTCGACAACTTCACCGGCAGAAAAACATTTTTTTGAAAAAATCCCCAAGGCCCGGGTTCACAATTTCATCAAAAATGGGACTTTTGGGAATTCACTCAAAAATGGTGCCAGGCGCTTGCAAATGCTCCCCTGAGAGGTTTGGCGGTCGAAACAGAAGGCTTTTTATCACAGGACAAGAAATCAGCGCCCGACAACTTAACCGGCAGAAAAAATTTAAAAAAAAAAATCCCTAAGCCCCGGGGTCACAATTTCATCAAAAATGGGACTTTTGGCATTCCACTCAAAAATGGTGCCAGGCAGTTGCAAATGCTCCCCTGAGAGGTTTGGCGGTCGAAACAGAAGGCTTTTTATCAGAGGACAGGAAATCAGCCCTCGACAACTTCACCGGCAGAAAATTCTTTTTTTGAAAAAATCCCTAAGCCCCGGGGTCACAATTTCATCAAAAATGGGACTTTTGGGAATTCACTCAAAAATGGTGCCAGACGGGTGCAAATGCTCCCCTGAGAGGTTTGGCGGTCGAAACAGAAGGCTTTTTATCACAGGACAAGAAATCAGCCCCCGTCAACTTCACCGGCAGGAAAAAAATTTTTTGAAAAAAATACCTAAGCCCCGGGGTCACAACTTCATCAAAAATCTGACTTTTGGCATTCCACTCAAAAATGGTGCCAGGCAGTTGCAAATGCTCCCCTGAGACGTTTGGCGGTCGAAACAGAAGGCTTTTTATCACAGGACAGGAAATCAGCCCTCGACAACTTCACCGGCAGAAAATTCTTTTTTTGAAAAAATCCCTAAGCCCCGGTGTCACAATTTCATCAAAAATGGGACTTTTGGGAATTCACTCAAAAATGGTGCCAGACGGGTGCAAATGCTCCCCTGAGAGGTTTGGCGGTCGAAACAGAAGGCTTTTTATCACAGGACAAGAAATCAGCCCCCGTCAACTTCACCGGCAGAAAAAAATTTTTTTGAAAAAAATACCTAAGCCCCGGGGTCACAACTTCATCAAAAATCTGACTTTTGGCATTCCACTCAAAAATGGTGCCAGGCGGTTGCAATGCTCCCCTGAGAGGTTTGGCGGTCGAAACAGAAGGCTTTTTATCACAGGACAAGAAATCAGCCCCCGACAACTTCACTGGCAGAAAAAGATTTTTTTGAAAAAATCCCTAAGCCCCGGGTTCACAATTTCATCAAAAATGGGACTTTTGGGAATTCACTCAAAAATGGTGCCAGACGGTTGCAAATGCTCCCCTGAGAGGTTTGGCGGTCGAAACAGAAGGCTTTTTATCACAGGACAAGAAATCAGCGCCCGACAACTTCACCGGCAGAAATTTTTTTAAAAAAAAAAATCCCTAAGCCCCGGGGTCACAATTTCATCAAAAATCTGACTTTTGGCATTCCACTCAAAAATGGTGCCAGGCGGTTTCAAATGCTCCCCTGAGAGGTTTGGCGGTTGAAACAGAAGGTTTTTTATCACAGGACAGGAAATCAGCCCTCGTCTACTTCACCGGCAGAAAAAAAAAAAATTCAAAAAAATACCTAAGCCCCGGGGTCACAACTTCATCAAAAATCTGACTTTTGGCATTCCACTCAAGAATGGTGCCAGGCGGTTGCAAATGCTCCCCTGAGAGGTTTGGCGGTTGAAACAGAAGGCTTCTTATCACAGGACAAGAAATCAGCGCCCGACAACTTCACCGGCAGAAAAATATTTTTTTGAAAAAATCCCTAAGCCCCGGGGTCACAATTTCATCAAAAATGGGACTTTTGGCATTCCACTCAGAAATGGTGCCAGGCGGTTGCAAATGCTCCCCTGAGAGGTTTGGCGGTCGAAACAGAAGGCTTTTTATCACAGGACAAGAAATCAGCCCTCGTCTACTTCACCGGCAGAAAAAAAATTTTTTCAAAAAAATACCTAAGCCCCGGGGTCACAACTTCATCAAAAATCTGACTTTTGGCATTCCACTCAAAAATGGTGCCAGGCGGTTGCAAATGCTCCCCTGAGAGGTTTGGCGGTCGAAACAGAAGGCTTCTTATCACAGGACAAGAAATCAGCGCCCGACAACTTCACCGGCAGAAAAATAATTTTTTGAAAAAATCCCTATGCCCCGGGGTCACAATTTCATCAAAAATGGGACTTTTGGGAATTCACTCAAAAATGGTGCCAGGCGGTTGCAAATGCTCCCCTGAGAGGTTTGGCGGTCGAAACAGAAGGCTTTTTATCACAAGACAAGAAATCAGCCCTCGTCAACTTCACCGGCAGAAAATTATTATTTCAAAAAAATCCCTAAGCCCCGGGGTCACAATTTCATCAAAAATGGGACTTTTGGGAATTCACTCAAAAATTGTGCCAGACGGTTGCACATGCTCCCCTGAGAGGTTTGGCGGTCGAAACAGAAGGCTTTTTATCACAGGACAAGAAATCAGCGCCCGACAACTTCACCGGCAGAAAAACATTTTTTTGAAAAAAATCCCTAAGCCCCGGGGTCACAATTTCATCAAAAATCTGACTTTTGGCATTCCACTCAAAAATGGTGCCAGGCGGTTGCAAATGCTCCCCTGAGAGGTTTGGCGGTCGAAACAGAAGGCTTTTTATCAGAGGACAGGAAATCAGCCCTCGACAACTTCACCGGCAGAAACAGATTTCTTTGAAAAAATCCCTAAGCCCCGGGTTCACAATTTCATCAAAAATCTGACTTTTGGCATTCCACTCAAAAAAGGTGCCAGGCGGTTGCAAATGCTCCTCTGAGAGGTTTGGCGGTCGAAACAGAAGGCTTTTTATCACAGGACAGGAAATCAGCCCTCGACAACTTCACCGGCAGAAAAAGATTTTTTTGAGAAAATCCCCAAGGCCCGGGGTCACAATTTCATGAAAAATGGGACTTTTGGAAATTCACTCAAAACTGGTGCCAGACGGCTGAAGATGCTCCCCTGAGAGGTTTGGCGGTCGAAACAGAAGGCTTTTTATCACAGGACAAGAAATCAGCCCTCGACAACTTCACCGGTAGAAAAAGATTTTTTCAAAAAAATCCCTAAGCCCCGGGTTCACAATTTCAGCAAAAATCTGACTTTTGGGAATTGACTCAAAAATGGTGTCAGACGGTTGCAAATGCTCCCCTGAGAGTTTTGGCAGTCGAAACAGAAGGCTTTTTATCACAGGACAAGAAATCAGTCCCCAACAACTTCACCGGCAGAAATTTTTTTTATAAAAAAAAATCCCTAAGCCCCGGGGTCACAATTTCATCAAAAATCTGACTTTTGGCATACCACTCAAAAATGGTGCCAGGCGGTTGCAAATGCTCCCCTGAGAGGTTTGGCGGTCGAAACAGAAAGCTTTTTATCACAGGACAAGAAATCAGCCCTCGACAACTTCACCGGCAGAAAAAGATTTTTTTGAAAAAATCCCTAAGCCCCGGGGTCACAATTTCATCAAAAATGGGACTTTTGGGAGTTCACTCAAAAATGGTGCCAGACGGTTGCACATGCTCCCCTGAGAGGTTTGGCGGTCGAAACAGAAGGCTTTTTATCACAGGACAAGAAATGAGCGCCCGACAACTTCACCGGCAGAAAAACATTTTTTTGAAAAAAATCCCTAAGCCCCGGGGTCACAATTTCATCAAAAATCTGACTTTTGGCATTCCACTCAAAAATGGTGCCAGGCGGTTGCAAATGCTCCCCTGAGAGGTTTGGCGGTCGAAACAGAAGGCTTTTTATCAGAGGACAGGAAATCAGCCCTCGACAACTTCACCGGCAGAAACAGATTTCTTTGAAAAAATCCCTAAGCCCCGGGTTCACAATTTCATCAAAAATCTGACTTTTGGCATTCCACTCAAAAAAGGTGCCAGGCGGTTGCAAATGCTCCTCTGAGAGGTTTGGCGGTCGAAACAGAAGGCTTTTTATCACAGGACAGGAAATCAGCCCTCGACAACTTCACCGGCAGAAAAAGATTTTTTTGAGAAAATCCCCAAGGCCCGGGGTCACAATTTCATGAAAAATGGGACTTTTGGAAATTCACTCAAAACTGGTGCCAGACGGCTGAAGATGCTCCCCTGAGAGGTTTGGCGGTCGAAACAGAAGGCTTTTTATCACAGGACAAGAAATCAGCCCTCGACAACTTCACCGGTAGAAAAAGATTTTTTCAAAAAAATCCCTAAGCCCCGGGTTCACAATTTCAGCAAAAATCTGACTTTTGGGAATTGACTCAAAAATGGTGTCAGACGGTTGCAAATGCTCCCCTGAGAGTTTTGGCAGTCGAAACAGAAGGCTTTTTATCACAGGACAAGAAATCAGTCCCCAACAACTTCACCGGCAGAAATTTTTTTTATAAAAAAAAATCCCTAAGCCCCGGGGTCACAATTTCATCAAAAATCTGACTTTTGGCATACCACTCAAAAATGGTGCCAGGCGGTTGCAAATGCTCCCCTGAGAGGTTTGGCGGTCGAAACAGAAAGCTTTTTATCACAGGACAAGAAATCAGCCCTCGACAACTTCACCGGCAGAAAAAGATTTTTTTGAAAAAATCCCTAAGCCCCGGGGTCACAATTTCATCAAAAATGGGACTTTTGGGAGTTCACTCAAAAATGGTGCCAGACGGTTGCACATGCTCCCCTGAGAGGTTTGGCGGTCGAAACAGAAGGCTTTTTATCACAGGACAAGAAATGAGCGCCCGACAACTTCACCGGCAGAAAAACATTTTTTTGAAAAAAATCCCTAAGCCCCGGGGTCACAATTTCATCAAAAATCTGACTTTTGGCATTCCACTCAAAAATGGTGCCAGGCGGTTGCAAATGCTCCCCTGAGAGGTTTGGCGGTCGAAACAGAAGGCTTTTTATCAGAGGACAGGAAAACAGCCCTCGACAACTTCACCGGCAGAAACAGATTTCTTTGAAAAAATCCCTAAGCCCCGGGGTCACAATTTCATCAAAAATCTGACTTTTGGCATTCCACTCAAAAAAGGTGCCAGGCGGTTGCAAATGCTCCTCTGAGAGGTTTGGCGGTCGAAACAGAAGGCTTTTTATCACAGGACAGGAAATCAGCCCTCGACAACTTCACCGGCAGAAAAAGATTTTTTTGAGAAAATCCCCAAGGCCCGGGGTCACAATTTCATGAAAAATGGGACTTTTGGAAATTCACTCAAAACTGGTGCCAGACGGCTGAAGATGCTCCCCTGAGAGGTTTGGCGGTCGAAACAGAAGGCTTTTTATCACAGGACAAGAAATCAGCCCTCGACAACTTCACCGGTAGAAAAAGATTTTTTCAAAAAAATCCCTAAGCCCCGGGTTCACAATTTCAGCAAAAATCTGACTTTTGGGAATTGACTCAAAAATGGTGTCAGACGGTTGCAAATGCTCCCCTGAGAGTTTTGGCGGTCGAAACAGAAGGCTTTTTATCACAGGACAAGAAATCAGTCCCCAACAACTTCACCGGCAGAAATTTTTTTTATAAAAAAAAATCCCTAAGCCCCGGGGTCACAATTTCATCAAAAATCTGACTTTTGGCATACCACTCAAAAATGGTGCCAGGCGGTTGCAAATGCTCCCCTGAGAGGTTTGGCGGTCGAAACAGAAAGCTTTTTATCACAGGACAAGAAATCAGCCCTCGACAACTTCACCGGCAGAAAAAGATTTTTTTGAAAAAATCCCTAAGCCCCGGGGTCACAATTTCATCAAAAATGGGACTTTTGGGAGTTCACTCAAAAATGGTGCCAGACGGTTGCACATGCTCCCCTGAGAGGTTTGGCGGTCGAAACAGAAGGCTTTTTATCACAGGACAAGAAATGAGCGCCCGACAACTTCACCGGCAGAAAAACATTTTTTTGAAAAAAATCCCTAAGCCCCGGGGTCACAATTTCATCAAAAATCTGACTTTTGGCATTCCACTCAAAAATGGTGCCAGGCGGTTGCAAATGCTCCCCTGAGAGGTTTGGCGGTCGAAACAGAAGGCTTTTTATCACAGGACAGGAAATCAGCCCTCGACAACTTCACCGGCAGAAAAAGATTTCTTTGAAAAAATCCCTAAGCCCCGGGGTCACAATTTCAGCAAAAATCTGACTTTTGGGAATTGACTCAAAAATGGTGTCAGACGGTTGCAAATGCTCCCCTGAGAGTTTTGGCAGTCGAAACAGAAGGCTTTTTATCACAGGACAAGAAATCAGCCCCCGACATCTTCACCGGCAGAATTTTTTTTTTTTTTTTTAAATCCCTAAGCCCCGGGGTCACAATTTCATCAAAAATGGGACTTTTGGGAATTCACTCAAAAATTGTGCCAGATGGTTGCACATGCTCCCCTGAGAGGTTTGGCGGTCCAAACAGAAGGCTTTTTATCACAGGACAAGAAATCAGCGCCCGACAACTTCACCGGCAGAAAAACATTTTTTTGAAAAAAATCCCTAAGCCCCGGGGTCACAATTTCATCAAAAATCTGACTTTTGGCATTCCACTCAAAAATGGTGCCAGGCGGTTGCAAATGCTCCCCTGAGAGGTTTGGCGGTCGAAACAGAAGGCTTTTTATCAGAGGACAGGAAATCAGCCCTCGACAACTTCACCGGCAGAAACAGATTTCTTTGAAAAAATCCCTAAGCCCCGGGGTCACAATTTCATCAAAAATCTGACTTTTGGCATTCCACTCAAAAAAGGTGCCAGGCGGTTGCAAATGCTCCTCTGAGAGGTTTGGCGGTCGAAACAGAAGGCTTTTTATCACAGGACAGGAAATCAGCCCTCGACAACTTCACCGGCAGAAAAAGATTTTTTTGAGAAAATCCCCAAGGCCCGGGGTCACAATTTCATGAAAAATGGGACTTTTGGAAATTCACTCAAAACTGGTGCCAGACGGCTGAAGATGCTCCCCTGAGAGGTTTGGCGGTCGAAACAAGAGGCTTTTTATCACAGGACAAGAAATCAGCCCTCGACAACTTCACCGGTAGAAAAAGATTTTTTCAAAAAAATCCCTAAGCCCCGGGTTCACAATTTCAGCAAAAATCTGACTTTTGGGAATTGACTCAAAAATGGTGTCAGACGGTTGCAAATGCTCCCCTGAGAGTTTTGGCGGTCAAAACAGAAGGCTTTTTATCACAGGACAAGAAATCAGCCCCCAACAACTTCACCGGCAGAAATTTTTTTTATAAAAAAAAATCCCTAAACCCCGGGATCACAATTTCATCAAAAATCTGACTTTTGGGAATTGACTCAAGAATGGTGCCAGGCGGTTGCAAATGCTCCCCTGAGAGGTTTGGCGGTCGAAACAGTAAGCTTTTTATCACAGGACAAGAAATCAGCCCTCGACAACTTCACCGGCAGAAAAAGATTTTTTTGAAAAAATCCCTAAGCCCCGGGGTCACAATTTCATCAAAAATGGGACTTTTGGGAATTCACTCAAAAATGGTGCCAAACGGTTGCACATGCTCCCCTGAGAGGTTTGGCGTTCGAAACAGAAGGCTTTTTATCACAGGACAAGAAATCAGCCCCCAACAACTTCACCGGCAGAAATTTTTTTTATTAAAAAAATCCCTAAGCCCCGGGGTCACAATTTCATTAAAAATGGGACTTTTGGATATTCACTCAAAAATGGTGCCAGGCGGTTGCAAATGCTCCCCTGAGAGGTTTGGCGGTCGAAACAGAAGGCTTTTTATCAGAGGACAGGAAATCAGCCCTCGACAACTTCACCGGCAGAAACAGATTTCTTTGAAAAAATCCCTAAGCCCCGGGGTCACAATTTCATCAAAAATCTGACTTTTGGCATTCCACTCAAAAAAGGTGCCAGGCGGTTGCAAATGCTCCTCTGAGAGGTTTGGCGGTCGAAACAGAAGGCTTTTTATCACAGGACAGGAAATCAGCCCTCGACAACTTCACCGGCAGAAAAAGATTTTTTTGAGAAAATCCCCAAGGCCCGGGGTCACAATTTCATGAAAAATGGGACTTTTGGAAATTCACTCAAAACTGGTGCCAGACGGCTGAAGATGCTCCCCTGAGAGGTTTGGTGGTCGAAACAGAAGGCTTTTTATCACAGGACAAGAAATCAGCCCTCGACAACTTCACCGGTAGAAAAAGATTTTTTCAAAAAAATCCCTAAGCCCCGGGTTCACAATTTCAGCAAAAATCTGACTTTTGGGAATTGACTCAAAAATGGTGTCAGACGGTTGCAAATGCTCCCCTGAGAGGTTTGGCGGTCGAAACAGAAGGCTTCTTATCACAGGACAAGAAATCAGCGCCCGACAACTTCACCGGCAGAAAAACATTTTTTTGAAAAAAATCCCTAAGCCCCGGGGTCACAATTTCATCAAAAATCTGACTTTTGGCATTCCACTCAAAAATGGTGCCAGACGGCTGAAGATGCTCCCCTGAGAGGTTTGGCGGTCGAAACAGAAGGCTTTTTATCACAGGACAAGAAATCAGCCCTCGACAACTTCACCGGTAGAAAAAGATTTTTTCAAAAAAATCCCTAAGCCCCGGGTTCACAATTTCAGCAAAAATCTGACTTTTGGGAATTGACTCAAAAATGGTGTCAGACGGTTGCAAATGCTCCCCTGAGAGTTTTGGCGGTCGAAACAGAAGGCTTTTTATCACAGGACAAAAAATCAGCCCCCAACAACTTCACCGGCAGAAATTTTTTTTATAAAAAAAAATCCCTAAGCCCCGGGGTCACAATTTCATCAAAAATCTGACTTTTGGCATACCACTCAAAAATGGTGCCAGGCGGTTGCAAATGCTCCCCTGAGAGGTTTGGCGGTCGAAACAGAAAGCTTTTTATCACAGGACAAGAAATCAGCCCTCGACAACTTCACCGGCAGAAAAAGATTTTTTTGAAAAAATCCCTAAGCCCCGGGGTCACAATTTCATCAAAAATGGGACTTTTGGGAATTCACTCAAAAATGGTGCCAAACGGTTGCACATGCTCCCCTGAGAGGTTTGGCGTTCGAAAGAGAAGGCTTTTTATCACAGGACAAGAAATAAGCGCCCGACAACTTCAGCGGCAGAAAAAATTTTTTTTGTAAAAATCCCTAAGCCCCGGGGTCACAATTTCATCAAAAATCTGACTTTTGGCATTCCACTCAAAAATCGTGCCAGGCGGTTGCAAATGCTCCCCTGAGAGGTTTGGCGGTCGAAACAGAAGGCTTTTTATCAGAGGACAGGAAATCAGCCCTCGACAACTTCACCGGCAGAAACAGATTTCTTTGAAAAAATCCCTAAGCCCCGGGGTCACAATTTCATCAAAAATCTGACTTTTGGCATTCCACTCAAAAAAGGTGCCAGGCGGTTGCAAATGCTCCTCTGAGAGGTTTGGCGGTCGAAACAGAAGGCTTTTTATCACAGGACAGGAAATCAGCCCTCGACAACTTCACCGGCAGAAAAAGATTTTTTCGAGAAAATCCCCAAGGCCCGGGGTCACAATTTCATGAAAAATGGGACTTTTGGAAATTCACTCAAAACTGGTGCCAGACGGCTGAAGATGCTCCCCTGAGAGGTTTGGCGGTCGAAACAGAAGGCTTTTTATCACAGGACAAGAAATCAGCCCTCGACAACTTCACCGGTAGAAAAAGATTTTTTCAAAAAAATCCCTAAGCCCCGGGTTCACAATTTCAGCAAAAATCTGACTTTTGGGAATTGACTCAAAAATGGTGTCAGAAGGTTGCAAATGCTCCCCTGAGAGTTTTGGCGGTCGAAACAGAAGGCTTTTTATCACAGGACAAGAAATCAGCCCCCAACAACTTCACCGGCAGAAATTTTTTTTATTAAAAAAATCCCTAAGCCCCGGGGTCACAATTTCATCAAAAATGGGACTTTTGGGAATTCACTCAAAAATGGTGCCAGGCGGTTGCAAATGCTCCCCTGAGAGGTTTGGCGGTCGAAACAGAAGGCTTTTTATCACAGGACAAGAAATCAGCCCTTCACAACTTCACCGGCAGAAAAAGATTTTTTTGAAAAAATCCCTAAGCCCCGGGGTCACAATTTCATCAAAAATCTGACTTTTGGCATACCACTCAAAAATGGTGCCAGGCGGTTGCAAATGCTCCCCTGAGAGGTTTGGCGGTCGAAACAGAAGGCTTTTTATCACATGACAAGAAATCAGCCCTCGACAACTTCACCGGCAGAAAAAGATTTTTTTGAAAAAATCCCTAAGCCCCGGGGTCACAATTTCATCAAAAATGGGACTTTTGGGAATTCACTCAAAAATGGTGCCAGACGGTTGCACATGCTCCCCTGAGAGGTTTGGCGGTCGAAACAGAAGGCTTTTTATCACATGACAAGAAATCAGCCCTCGACAACTTCACCGGCAGAAAAAGATTTTTTTGAAAAAATCCCTAAGCCCCGGGGTCACAATTTCATCAAAAATGGGACTTTTGGGAATTCACTCAAAAATGGTGCCAAACGGTTGCACATGCTCCCCTGAGAGGTTTGGCGGTCGAAACAGAAGGCTTTTTATCACAGGACAAGAAATCAGCCCTTCACAACTTCACCGGCAGAAAAAGATTTTTTTGAAAAAATCCCTAAGCCCCGGGGTCACAATTTCATCAAAAATCTGACTTTTGGCATACCACTCAAAAATGGTGCCAGGCGGTTGCAAATGCTCCCCTGAGAGGTTTGGCGGTCGAAACAGAAGGCTTTTTATCACATGACAAGAAATCAGCCCTCGACAACTTCACCGGCAGAAAAAGATTTTTTTGAAAAAATCCCTAAGCCCCGGGGTCACAATTTCATCAAAAATGGGACTTTTGGGAATTCACTCAAAAATGGTGCCAAACGGTTGCACATGCTCCCCTGAGAGGTTTGGCGGTCGAAACAGAAGGCTTTTTATCACAGGACAAGAAATAAGCGCCCGACAACTTCAGCGGCAGAAAAATTTTTTTTTGTAAAAATCCCTAAGCCCCGGGGTCACAATTTCATCAAAAATCTGACTTTTGGCATTCCACTCAAAAATGGTGCCAGGCGGTTGCAAATGCTCCCCTGAGAGGTTTGGCGGTCGAAACAGAAGGCTTCTTATCACAGGACAAGAAATCAGCCCTCGACAACTTCACCAGCAGAAAAACATTTTTTTGAAAAAATCCCCAAGGCCCGAGTTCACAATTTCATCAAAAATGGGACTTTTGGGAATTCACTCAAAAATGGTGCCAGACGCTTGCAAATGCTCCCCTGAGAGGTTTGGCGGTCGAAACAGAAGGCTTTTTATCACAGGACAAAAAATCAGCGCCCGACAACTTCACCGGCAGAAATTTTTTTTTTGAAAAAATCCCTAAGCCCCGGGGTCACAATTTCATCAAAAATCTGACTTTTGGCATTCCACTCAAAAATGGTGCCAGACCGTTGCAAATGCTCCCCTCAGAGGTTTGGCGGTCGAAACAGAAGGCTTTTTATCACAGGACAAGAAATCAGCGCCCGACAACTTCACCGGCAGAAAAATATTTTTTTGAAAAAATCCCTAAGCCCCGGGGTCACAATATCATCAAAAATCTGACTTTTGGCATTCCACTCAAAAATGGTGTCAGACGGTTGCAAATGCTCCCCTGAGAGTTTTGGCGGTCGAAACAGAAGGCTTTTTATCACAGGACAAGAAATCAGCCCCCAACAACTTCACCGGCAGAATTTTTTTTTTTTTTGAAAAAATCCCTAAGCCCCGGGGTCACAATTTCATCAAAAATGGGACTTTTGGGAATTCACTCAAAAATGGTGCCAGACGGTTGCACATGCTCCCCTGAGAGGTTTGGCGGTCGAAACAGAAGGCTTTTTATCACAGGACAAGAAATCAGCGCCCGACAACTTCACCGGCAGAAAAACATTTTTTTGAAAAAATCCCTAAGCCCCGGGGTCACAATTTCATCAAAAATCTGACTTTTGGCATTCCACTCAAAAATGGTGCCAGGCGGTTGCAAATGCTCCCCTGAGAGGTTTGGCGGTCGAAACAGAAGGCTTTTTATCACAGGACAGGAAATCAGCCCTCGACAACTTCACTGGCAGAAAAACATTTTTTTGAAAAAATCCCCAAGGCCCGGGTTCACAATTTCATCAAAAATGGGACTTTTGGGAATTCACTCAAAAATGGTGCCAGACGCCTGCAAATGCTCCCCTGAGAGGTTTGGCGGTCGAAACAGAAGGCTTTTTATCACAGGACAAAAAATCAGCGCCCGACAACTTCACCGGCAGAAAATTTTTTTAAAAAAAAATCCCTAAGCCCCGGGGTCACAATTTCATCAAAAATCTGACTTTTGGCATTCCACTCAAAAATGGTGCCAGACCGTTGCAAATGCTCCCCTCAGAGGTTTGGCTGTCGAAACAGAAGGCTTCTTATCACAGGACAAGAAATCAGCGCCCGACAACTTCACCGGCAGAAAAATATTTTTTTGAAAAAATCCCTAAGCCCCGGGGTCACAATTTCATCAAAAATCTGACTTTTCGGAATTCACTCAAAAATGGTGCCAGGCGGTTGCAAATGCTCCCCTGAGAGGTTTGGCGGTCGAAACAGAAGGCTTTTTATCACAGGACAAGCAATCAGCCCTCGACAACTTCACCGGCAGAAAAAGATTTTTTTGAAAAAATCCCTAAGCCCCGGGGTCACAATTTCATCAAAGATCTGACTTTTGGCATTCCACTCAAAAATGGTGCCAGGCGGTTGCAAATGCTCCCCTGAGAGGTTTGGCGGTCGAAACAGAAGGCTTTTTATCACAGGACAAGAAATCAGCCCTCGACAACTTCACCGGCAGAAAAACATTTTTTTGAAAAAATCCCTAAGCCCCGGGGTCACAATTTCATCAAAAATGGGACTTTTGGGAATTCACTCAAAAATTGTGCCAGACGCTTGCAAATGCTCCCCTGAGAGGTTTGGCGGTCGAAACAGAAGGCTTTTTATCACAGGACAAAAAATCAGCGCCCGACAACTTCACCGGCAGAAAATTTTTTTTTGAAAAAATCCCTAAGCCCCGGGGTCACAATTTCATCAAAAATCTGACTTTTGGCATTCCACTCAAAAATGGTGCCAGACCGTTGCAAATGCTCCCCTCAGAGGTTTGGCTGTCGAAACAGAAGGCTTCTTATCACAGGACAAGAAATCAGCCCCCAACAATTTCACCGGCAGAAATTTTTTTTATAAAAAAAATCCCTAAGCCCCGGGGTCACAATTTCATCAAAAATCTGACTTTTGGCATTCCACTCAAAAATGGTGCCAGACCGTTGCAAATGCTCCCCTCAGAGGTTTGGCGGTCGAAACAGAAGGCTTCTTATCACAGGACAAGAAATCAGCGCCCGACAACTTCACCGGCAGAAAAATATTTTTTTGAAAAAATCCCTAAGCCCCGGGGTCACAATTTCATCAAAAATCTGACTTTTGGCATTCCACTCAAAAATGGTGCCAGGCGGTTGCAAATGCTCCCCTGAGAGGTTTGGCGGTCGAAACAGAAGGCTTCTTATCACAGGACAAGAAATTAGCGCCCGACAACTTCACCGGCAGAAAAATATTTTTTTGAAAAAATCCCTAAGCCCCGGGGTCACAATTTCATCAAAAATGGGACTTTTGGCATTCCACTCAGAAATGGTGCCAGGCGGTTGCAAATGCTCCCCTGAGAGGTTTGGCGGTCGAAACAGAAGGCTTTTTATCACAGGACAAGAAATCAGCCCTCGTCTACTTCACCGGCAGAAAAAAAAAATTTTCAAAAAAATACCTAAGCCCCGGGGTCACAACTTCATCAAAAATCTGACTTTTGGCATTCCACTCAAAAATGGTGCCAGGCGGTTGCAAATGCTCCCCTGAGAGGTTTGGCGGTCGAAACAGAAGGCTTCTTATCACAGGACAAGAAATCAGCGCCCGACAACTTCACCGGCAGAAAAATATTTTTTTGAAAAAATCCCTAAGCCCCGGGGTCACAATTTCATCAAAAATGGGACTTTTGGGAATTCACTCAAAAATGGTGCCAGGCGGTTGCAAATGCTCCCCTGAGAGGTTTGGCGGTCGAAACAGAAGGCTTTTTATGACAGGACAAGAAATCAGCGCCCGACAACTTCACCGGCAGAAAAACATTTTTTTGAAAAAATCCCTAAGCCCCGGGGTCACAATTTCATCAAAAATCTGACTTTTGGCATTCCACTCAAAAATGGTGCCAGGCGGTTGCAAATGCTCCCCTGAGAGGTTTGGCGGTCGAAACAGAAGGCGTCTTATCACAGGACAGGAAATCAGCCCTCGACAACTTCACCGGCAGAAAATTCTTTTTTTGAAAAAATCCCTAAGCCCCGGGGTCACAATTTCATCAAAAATGGGACTTTTGGGAATTCACTCAAAAATGGTGCCAGACGGGTGCAAATGCTCCCCTGAGAGGTTTGGCGGTCGAAACAGAAGGCTTTTTATCACAGGACAAGAAATCAGCCCTCGTCAACTTCACCGGCAGAAAAAAAAATTTTTCAAAAAAATACCTGAGCCCCGGGGTCACAACTTCATCAAAAATCTGACTTTTGGCATTCCACTCAAAAATGGTGCCAGGCGGTTGCAAATGCTCCCCTGAGAGGTTTGGCGGTCGAATCAGAAGGCTTTTTATCACAGGACAAAAAATCAGCGCCCGACAACTTCACCGGCAGAAATTTTTTTTTTGAAAAAATCCCTAAGCCCCGGGGTCACAATTTCATCAAAAATCTGACTTTTGGCATTCCACTCAAAAATGGTGCCAGACCGTTGCAAATGCTCCCCTCAGAGGTTTGGCGGTCGAAGCAGAAGGCTTCTTATCACAGGACAAGAAATCAGCGCCCGACAACTTCACCGGCAGAAAAACATTTTTTTGAAAAAATCCCTAAGCCCCGGGGTCACAATTTCATCAAAAATCTGACTTTTGGCATTCCACTCAAAAATGGTGCCAGGCGGTTGCAAATGCTCCCCTGAGAGGTTTGGCGGTCGAAACAGAAGGCTTTTTATCACAGGACAGGAAATCAGCCCTCGACAACTTCACTGGCAGAAAAACATTTTTTTGAAAAAATCCCCAAGGCCCGGGTTCACAATTTCATCAAAAATGGGACTTTTGGGAATTCACTCAAAAATGGTGCCAGACGCCTGCAAATGCTCCCCTGAGAGGTTTGGCGGTCGAAACAGAAGGCTTTTTATCACAGGACAAAAAATCAGCGCCCGACAACTTCACCGGCAGAAAATTTTTTTTAAAAAAAATCCCTAAGCCCCGGGGTCACAATTTCATCAAAAATCTGACTTTTGGCATTCCACTCAAAAATGGTGCCAGACCGTTGCAAATGCTCCCCTCAGAGGTTTGGCTGTCGAAACAGAAGGCTTCTTATCACAAGACAAGAAATCAGCGCCCGACAACTTCACCGGCAGAAAAATATTTTTTTGAAAAAATCCCTAAGCCCCGGGGTCACAATTTCATCAAAAATCTGACTTTTCGGAATTCACTCAAAAATGGTGCCAGGCGGTTGCAAATGCTCCCCTGAGAGGTTTGGCGGTCGAAACAGAAGGCTTTTTATCACAGGACAAGCAATCAGCCCTCGACAACTTCACCGGCAGAAAAAGATTTTTTTGAAAAAATCCCTAAGCCCCGGGGTCACAATTTCATCAAAAATCTGACTTTTGGCATTCCACTCAAAAATGGTGCCAGGCGGTTGCAAATGCTCCCCTGAGAGGTTTGGCGGTCGAAACAGAAGGCTTTTTATCACAGGACAAGATATCAGCCCTCGACAACTTCACCGGCAGAAAAACATTTTTTTGAAAAAATCCCTAAGCCCCGGGGTCACAATTTCATCAAAAATGGGACTTTTGGGAATTCACTCAAAAATGGTGTCAGACGGTTGCAAATGCTCCCCTGAGAGTTTTGGCGGTCGAAACAGAAGGCTTTTTATCACAGGACAAGAAATCAGCCCCCGACAACTTCACCGGCAGAATTTTTTTTTTTGAAAAAATCCCTAAGCCCCGGGGTCACAATTTCATCAAAAATGGGACTTTTGGGAATTCACTCAAAAATGGTGCCAGACAGTTGCACATGCTCCCCTGAGAGGTTTGGCGGTCGAAACAGAAGGCTTTTTATCACAGGACAAGAAATCAGCGCCCGACAACTTCACCGGCAGAAAAAGATTTTTTTGAAAAAATCCCTAAGCCCCGGGGTCACAATTTCATCAAAGATCTGACTTTTGGCATTCCACTCAAAAATGGTGCCAGGCGGTTGCAAATGCTCCCCTGAGAGGTTTGGCGGTCGAAACAGAAGGCTTTTTATCACAGGACAAGAAATCAGCCCTCGACAACTTCACCGGCAGAAAATTCTTTTTTTGAAAAAATCCCTAAGCCCCGGGGTCACAATTTCATCAAAAATGGGACTTTTGGGAATTCACTCAAAAATGGTGCCAGACGGGTGCAAATGCTCCCCTGAGAGGTTTGGCGGTCGAAACAGAAGGCTTTTTATCACAGGACAAGAAATCAGCCCTCGTCAACTTCACCGGCAGAAAAAAAAAATTTTCAAAAAAATACCTGAGCCCCGGGGTCACAACTTCATCAAAAATCTGACTTTTGGCATTCCACTCAAAAATGGTGCCAGGCGGTTGCAAATGCTCCCCTGAGAGGTTTGGCGGTCGAATCAGAAGGCTTTTTATCACAGGACAAAAAATCAGCGCCCGACAACTTCACCGGCAGAAATTTTTTTTTTGAAAAAATCCCTAAGCCCCGGGGTCACAATTTCATCAAAAATCTGACTTTTGGCATTCCACTCAAAAATGGTGCCAGACCGTTGCAAATGCTCCCCTCAGAGGTTTGGCGGTCGAAGCAGAAGGCTTCTTATCACAGGACAAGAAATCAGCGCCCGACAACTTCACCGGCAGAAAAATATTTTTTTGAAAAAATCCCTAAGCCCCGGGGTCACAATTTCATCAAAAATGGGACTTTTGGGAATTCACTCAAAAATGGTGCCAAGCGGTTGCAAATGCTCCCCTGAGAGGTTTGGCGGTCGAAACAGAAGGCTTCTAATCACAGGACAAGAAATCAGCACCCAACAACTTCACCGGCAGAAAATTTTTTTTTGAAAAAATCCCTAAGCCCCGGGGTCACAATTTCATCAAAAATCTGACTTTTGGCATTCCACTCAAAAATGGTGCCAGACCGTTGCAAATGCTCCCCTCAGAGGTTTGGCTGTCGAAACAGAAGGCTTCTTATCACAGGACAAGAAATCAGCCCCCAACAATTCTACCGGCAGAAATTTTTTTTATAAAAAAAATCCCTAAGCCCCGGGGTCACAATTTCATCAAAAATGCGACTTTTGGGAATTTACTCAAAAATGGTGCCAGGCGGTTGCAAATGCTCCCCTGAGAGGTTTGGCGGTCGAAACAGAAGGCTTTTTATCACAGGACAAGAAATCAGCCCTCGACAACTTCACCGGCAGAAATTTTTTTTTTGAAAAAATCCCTAAGCCCCGGGGTCACAATTTCATCAAAAATCTGACTTTTGGCATTCCACTCAAAAATGGTGCCAGACCGTTGCAAATGCTCCCCTCAGAGGTTTGGCGGTCGAAACAGAAGGCTTCTTATCACAGGACAAGAAATCAGCGCCCGACAACTTCACCGGCAGAAAAATATTTTTTTGAAAAAATCCCTAAGCCCCGGGGTCACAATTTCATCAAAAATCTGACTTTTGGCATTCCACTCAAAAATGGTGCCAGGCGGTTGCAAATGCTCCCCTGAGAGGTTTGGCAGTCGAAACAGAAGGCTTCTTATCACAGGACAAGAAATTAGCGCCCGACAACTTCACCGGCAGAAAAATATTTTTTTGAAAAAATCCCTAAGCCCCGGGGTCACAATTTCATCAAAAATGGGACTTTTGGCATTCCACTCAGAAATGGTGCCAGGCGGTTGCAAATGCTCCCCTGAGAGGTTTGGCGGTCGAAACAGAAGGCTTTTTATCACAGGACAAGAAATCAGCCCTCGTCTACTTCACCGGCAGAAAAAAAAATTTTTCAAAAAAATACCTAAGCCCCGGGGTCACAACTTCATCAAAAATCTGACTTTTGGCATTCCACTCAAAAATGGTGCCAGGCGGTTGCAAATGCTCCCCTGAGAGGTTTGGCGCTCGAAACAGAAGGCTTCTTATCACAGGACAAGAAATCAGCGCCCGACAACTTCACCGGCAGAAAAATATTTTTTTGAAAAAATCCCTAAGCCCCGGGGTCACAATTTCATCAAAAATGGGACTTTTGGGAATTCACTCAAAAATGGTGCCAGGCGGTTGCAAATGCTCCCCTGAGAGGTTTGGCGGTCGAAACAGAAGGCTTTTTATCACAGGACAAGAAATCAGCGCCCGACAACTTCACCGGCAGAAAAACATTTTTTTGAAAAAATCCCTAAGCCCCGGGGTCACAATTTCATCAAAAATCTGACTTTTGGCATTCCACTCAAAAATGGTGCCAGACGCTTGCAAATGCTCCCCTGAGAGGTTTGGCGGTCGAAACAGAAGGCGTCTTATCACAGGACAGGAAATCAGCCCTCGACAACTTCACCGGCAGAAAATTCTTTTTTTGAAAAAATCCCTAAGCCCCGGGGTCACAATTTCATCAAAAATGGGACTTTTGGGAATTCACTCAAAAATGGTGCCAGACGGGTGCAAATGCTCCCCTGAGAGGTTTGGCGGTCGAAACAGAAGGCTTTTTATCACAGGACAAGAAATCAGCCCTCGTCATCTTCACCGGCAGAAAAAAAAAATTTTCAAAAAAATACCTGAGCCCCGGGGTCACAACTTCATCAAAAATCTGACTTTTGGCATTCCACTCAAAAATGGTGCCAGGCGGTTGCAAATGCTCCCCTGAGAGGTTTGGCGGTCGAATCAGAAGGCTTTTTATCACAGGACAAAAAATCAGCGCCCGACAACTTCACCGGCAGAAATTTTTTTTTTGAAAAAATCCCTAAGCCCCGGGGTCACAATTTCATCAAAAATCTGACTTTTGGCATTCCACTCAAAAATGGTGCCAGACCGTTGCAAATGCTCCCCTCAGAGGTTTGGCGGTCGAAGCAGAAGGCTTCTTATCACAGGACAAGAAATCAGCGCCCGACAACTTCACCGGCAGAAAAATATTTTTTTGAAAAAATCCCTTAGCCCCGGGGTCACAATTTCATCAAAAATGGGACTTTTGGGAATTCACTGAAAAATCTTGCCAGGCGGTTGCAAATGCTCCCCTGAGAGGTTTGGCGGTCGAAACAGAAGGCTTTTTATCACAGGACAAGAAATTAGCGCCCGACAACTTCACCGGCAGAAAAATATTTTTTTGAAAAAATCCCTAAGCCCCGGGGTCACAATTTCATCAAAAATGGGACTTTTGGCATTCCACTCAGAAATGGTGCCAGGCGGTTGCAAATGCTCCCCTGAGAGGTTTGGCGGTCGAAACAGAAGGCTTTTTATCACAGGACAAGAAATCAGCCCTCGTCTACTTCACCGGCAGAAAAAAAAAATTTTCAAAAAAATACCTAAGCCCCGGGGTCACAACTTCATCAAAAATCTGACTTTTGGCATTCCACTCAAAAATGGTGCCAGGCGGTTGCAAATGCTCCCCTGAGAGGTTTGGCGCTCGAAACAGAAGGCTTCTTATCACAGGACAAGAAATCAGCGCCCGACAACTTCACCGGCAGAAAAATATTTTTTTGAAAAAATCCCTAAGCCCCGGGGTCACAATTTCATCAAAAATGGGACTTTTGGGAATTCACTCAAAAATGGTGCCAGGCGGTTGCAAATGCTCCCCTGAGAGGTTTGGCGGTCGAATCAGAAGGCTTTTTATCACAGGACAAAAAATCAGCGCCCGACAACTTCACCGGCAGAAATTTTTTTTTTTGAAAAAATCCCTAAGCCCCGGGGTCACAATTTCATCAAAAATCTGACTTTTGGCATTCCACTCAAAAATGGTGCCAGACCGTTGCAAATGCTCCCCTCAGAGGTTTGGCGGTCGAAGCAGAAGGCTTCTTATCACAGGACAAGAAATCAGCGCCCGACAACTTCACCGGCAGAAAAATATTTTTTTGAAAAAATCCCTAAGCCCCGGGGTCACAATTTCATCAAAAATGGGACTTTTGGGAATTCACTCAAAAATGGTGCCAAGCGGTTGCAAATGCTCCCCTGAGAGGTTTGGCGGTCGAAACAGAAGGCTTTTTATCACAGGACAAGAAATCAGCCCTCGACAACTTCACCGGCAGAAAAAGATTTTTTTGAAAAAATCCCTAAGCCCCGGGGTCACAATTTCATCAAAAATCTGACTTTTGGCATTCCACTCAAAAATGGTGCCAGGCGCTTGCAAATGCTCCCCTGAGAGGTTTGGCGGTCGAAACAGAAGGCTTCTTATCACGGGACAAGAAATCAGCGCCCGACAACTTCACCGGCAGAAAAATATTTTTTTGAAAAAATCCCTAAGCCCCGGGGTCACAATTTCATCAAAAATGGGACTTTTGGCATTCCACTCAGAAATGGTGCCAGGCGGTTGCAAATGCTCCCCTGAGAGGTTTGGCGGTCGAAACAGAAGGCTTTTTATCACAGGACAAGAAATCAGCCCTCGTCTACTTCACCGGCAGAAAAAAAAAAATTTCAAAAAAATACCTAAGCCCCGGGGTCACAACTTCATCAAAAATCTGACTTTTGGCATTCCACTCAAAAATGGTGCCAGGCGGTTGCAAATGCTCCCCTCAGAGGTTTGGCGGTCGAAACAGAAGGCTTCTTATCACAGGACAAGAAATCAGTGCCCGACAACTTCACCGGCAGAAAAATATTTTTTTGAAAAAATCCCTAAGCCCCGGGGTCACAATTTCATCAAAAATGGGACTTTTGGGAATTCACTCAAAAATGGTGCCAGGCGGTTGCAAATGCTCCCCTGAGAGGTTTGGCGGTCGAAACAGAAGGCTTTTTATCACAGGACAAGAAATCAGCGCCCGACAACTTCACCGGCAGAAAAACATTTTTTTGAAAAAATCCCCAAGGCCCGGGTTCACAATTTCATCAAAAATGGGACTTTTGGGAATTCACTCAAAAATGGTGCCAGACGCTTGCAAATGCACCCCTGAGAGGTTTGGTGGTCGAAACAGAAGGCTTTTTATCACAGGACAAAAAATCAGCGCCCGACAACTTCACCGGCAGAAAATTTTTTTTTGAAAAAATCCCTAAGCCCCGGGGTCACAATTTCATCAAAAATCTGACTTTTGGCATTCCACTCAAAAATGGTGCCAGGCGGTTGCAAATGCTCCCCTGAGAGGTTTGGCGGTCGAAACAGAAGGCTTTTTATCACAGGACAAGAAATCAGCCCTCGACAACTTCACCGGCAGAAAAAGATTTTTTTGAAAAAATCCCTAAGCCCCGGGGTCACAATTTCATCAAAAATGGGACTTTTGGGAATTCACTCAAAAATGGTGCCAGACGGTTGCAAATGCTCCCCTGAGAGGTTTGGCGGTCGAAACAGAAGGCTTCTTATCACAGGACAAGAAATCAGCGCCCGACAACTTCACCGGCAGAAAAATATTTTTTTGAAAAAATCCCTAAGCCCCGGGGTCACAATTTCATCAAAAATGGGACTTTTGGCATTCCACTCAGAAATGGTGCCAGGCGGTTGCAAATGCTCCCCTGAGAGGTTTGGCGGTCGAAACAGAAGGCTTTTTATCACAGGACAAGAAATCAGCCCTCGTCTACTTCACCGGCAGAAAAAAAAAAATTCAAAAAAATACCTAAGCCCCGGGGTCACAATTTCATCAAAAATGGGACTTTCGGGAATTCACTCAAAAATGGTGCCAGACGGTTGCAAATGCTCCCCTGAGAGGTTTGGCGGTCGAAACAGAAGGCTTCTTATCACAGGACAAGAAATCAGCGCCCGACAACTTCACCGGCAGAAAAATATTTTTTTGAAAAAATCCCTAAGCCCCGGGGTCACAATTTCATCAAAAATCTGACTTTTGGCATTCCACTCAAAAATGGTGCCAGGCGGTTGCAAATGCTCCCCTGAGAGGTTTGGCGGTCGAAACAGAAGGCTTCTTATCACAGGACAAGAAATTAGCGCCCGACAACTTCACCGGCAGAAAAATATTTTTTTGAAAAAATCCCTAAGCCCCGGGGTCACAATTTCATCAAAAATGGGACTTTTGGCATTCCACTCAGAAATGGTGCCAGGCGGTTGCAAATGCTCCCCTGAGAGGTTTGGCGGTCGAAACAGAAGGCTTTTTATCACAGGACAAGAAATCAGCCCTCGTCTACTTCACCGGCAGAAAAAAAAAATTTTCAAAAAAATACCTAAGCCCCGGGGTCACAACTTCATCAAAAATCTGACTTTTGGCATTCCACTCAAAAATGGTGCCAGGCGGTTGCAAATGCTCCCCTGAGAGGTTTGGCGGTCGAAACAGAAGGCTTCTTATCACAGGACAAGAAATCAGCGCCCGACAACTTCACCGGCAGAAAAATATTTTTTTGAAAAAATCCCTAAGCCCCGGGGTCACAATTTCATCAAAAATGGGACTTTTGGGAATTCACTCAAAAATGGTGCCAGGCGGTTGCAAATGCTCCCCTGAGAGGTTTGGCGGTCGAAACAGAAGGCTTTTTATCACAGGACAAGAAATCAGCGCCCGACAACTTCACCGGCAGAAAAACATTTTTTTGAAAAAATCCCTAAGCCCCGGGGTCACAATTTCATCAAAAATCTGACTTTTGGCATTCCACTCAAAAATGGTGCCAGGCGGTTGCAAATGCTCCCCTGAGAGGTTTGGCGGTCGAAACAGAAGGCGTCTTATCACAGGACAGGAAATCAGCCCTCGACAACTTCACCGGCAGAAAATTCTTTTTTTGAAAAAATCCCTAAGCCCCGGGGTCACAATTTCATCAAAAATGGGACTTTTGGGAATTCACTCAAAAATGGTGCCAGACGGGTGCAAATGCTCCCCTGAGAGGTTTGGCGGTCGAAACAGAAGGCTTTTTATCACAGGACAAGAAATCAGCCCTCGTCAACTTCACCGGCAGAAAAAAAAAATTTTCAAAAAAATACCTGAGCCCCGGGGTCACAACTTCATCAAAAATCTGACTTTTGGCATTCCACTCAAAAATGGTGCCAGGCGGTTGCAAATGCTCCCCTGAGAGGTTTGGCGGTCGAATCAGAAGGCTTTTTATCACAGGACAAAAAATCAGCGCCCGACAACTTCACCGGCAGAATTTTTTTTTTTGAAAAAATCCCTAAGCCCCGGGGTCACAATTTCATCAAAAATCTGACTTTTGGCATTCCACTCAAAAATGGTGCCAGACCGTTGCAAATGCTCCCCTCAGAGGTTTGGCGGTCGAAGCAGAAGGCTTCTTATCACAGGACAAGAAATCAGCGCCCGACAACTTCACCGGCAGAAAAATATTTTTTTGAAAAAATCCCTAAGCCCCGGGGTCACAATTTCATCAAAAATGGGACTTTTGGGAATTCACTCAAAATGGTGCCAAGCGGTTGCAAATGCTTCCCTGAGAGGTTTGGCGGTCGAAACAGAAGGCTTTTTATCACAGGACAAGAAATCAGCCCTCGACAACTTCACCGGCAGAAAAATATTTTTTTGAAAAAATCCCTAAGCCCCGGGGTCACAATTTCATCAAAAATGGGACTTTTGGCATTCCACTCAGAAATGGTGCCAGGCGGTTGCAAATGCTCCCCTGAGAGGTTTGGCGGTCGAAACAGAAGGCTTTTTATCACAGGACAAGAAATCAGCCCTCGTCTACTTCACCGGCAGAAAAAAAAAATTTTCAAAAAAATACCTAAGCCCCGGGGTCACAACTTCATCAAAAATCTGACTTTTGGCATTCCACTCAAAAATGGTGCCAGGCGGTTGCAAATGCTCCCCTGAGAGGTTTGGCGGTCGAAACAGAAGGCTTCTTATCACAGGACAAGAAATCAGCGCCCGACAACTTCACCGGCAGAAAAATATTTTTTTGAAAAAATCCCTAAGCCCCGGGGTCACAATTTCATCAAAAATGGGACTTTTGGGAATTCACTCAAAAATGGTGCCAGGCGGTTGCAAATGCTCCCCTGAGAGGTTTGGCGGTCGAAACAGAAGGCTTTTTATCACAGGACAAGAAATCAGCGCCCGACAACTTCACCGGCAGAAAAACATTTTTTTGAAAAAATCCCTAAGCCCCGGGGTCACAATTTCATCAAAAATCTGACTTTTGGCATTCCACTCAAAAATGGTGCCAGGCGGTTGCAAATGCTCCCCTGAGAGGTTTGGCGGTCGAAACAGAAGGCGTCTTATCACAGGACAGGAAATCAGCCCTCGACAACTTCACCGGCAGAAAATTCTTTTTTTGAAAAAATCCCTAAGCCCCGGGGTCACAATTTCATCAAAAATGGGACTTTTGGGAATTCACTCAAAAATGGTGCCAGACGGGTGCAAATGCTCCCCTGAGAGGTTTGGCGGTCGAAACAGAAGGCTTTTTATCACAGGACAAGAAATCAGCCCTCGTCAACTTCACCGGCAGAAAAAAAAAATTTTCAAAAAAATACCTGAGCCCCGGGGTCACAACTTCATCAAAAATCTGACTTTTGGCATTCCACTCAAAAATGGTGCCAGGCGGTTGCAAATGCTCCCCTGAGAGGTTTGGCGGTCGAATCAGAAGGCTTTTTATCACAGGACAAAAAATCAGCGCCCGACAACTTCACCGGCAGAATTTTTTTTTTTGAAAAAATCCCTAAGCCCCGGGGTCACAATTTCATCAAAAATCTGACTTTTGGCATTCCACTCAAAAATGGTGCCAGACCGTTGCAAATGCTCCCCTCAGAGGTTTGGCGGTCGAAGCAGAAGGCTTCTTATCACAGGACAAGAAATCAGCGCCCGACAACTTCACCGGCAGAAAAATATTTTTTTGAAAAAATCCCTAAGCCCCGGGGTCACAATTTCATCAAAAATGGGACTTTTGGGAATTCACTCAAAATGGTGCCAAGCGGTTGCAAATGCTTCCCTGAGAGGTTTGGCGGTCGAAACAGAAGGCTTTTTATCACAGGACAAGAAATCAGCCCTCGACAACTTCACCGGCAGAAAAAGATTTTTTTGAAAAAATCCCTAAGCCCCGGGGTCACAATTTCATCAAAAATCTGACTTTTGGCATTCCACTCAAAAATGGTGCCAGGCGCTTGCAAATGCTCCCCTGAGAGGTTTGGCGGTCGAAACAGAAGGCTTCTTATCACGGGACAAGAAATCAGCGCCCGACAACTTCACCGGCAGAAAAATATTTTTTTGAAAAAATCCCTAAGCCCCGGGGTCACAATTTCATCAAAAATGGGACTTTTGGGAATTCACTCAAAAATGGTGCCAGGCGGTTGCAAATGCTCCCCTGAGAGGTTTGGCGGTCGAAACAGAAGGCGTCTTATCACAGGACAGGAAATCAGCCCTCGACAACTTCACCGGCAGAAAATTCTTTTTTTGAAAAAATCCCTAAGCCCCGGGGTCACAATTTCATCAAAAATGGGACTTTTGGGAATTCACTCAAAAATGGTGCCAGACGGGTGCAAATGCTCCCCTGAGAGGTTTGGCGGTCGAAACAGAAGGCTTTTTATCACAGGACAAGAAATCAGCCCTCGTCAACTTCACCGGCAGAAAAAAAATTTTTTCAAAAAAATACCTGAGCCCCGGGGTCACAACTTCATCAAAAATCTGACTTTTGGCATTCCACTCAAAAATGGTGCCAGGCGGTTGCAAATGCTCCCCTGAGAGGTTTGGCGGTCGAATCAGAAGGCTTTTTATCACAGGACAAAAAATCAGCGCCCGACAACTTCACCGGCAGAAATTTTTTTTTTGAAAAAATCCCTAAGCCCCGGGGTCACAATTTCATCAAAAATCTGACTTTTGGCATTCCACTCAAAAATGGTGCCAGACCGTTGCAAATGCTCCCCTCAGAGGTTTGGCGGTCGAAGCAGAAGGCTTCTTATCACAGGACAAGAAATCAGCGCCCGACAACTTCACCGGCAGAAAAATATTTTTTTGAAAAAATCCCTAAGCCCCGGGGTCACAATTTCATCAAAAATGGGACTTTTGGGAATTCACTCAAAAATGGTGCCAAGCGGTTGCAAATGCTCCCCTGAGAGGTTTGGCGGTCGAAACAGAAGGCTTTTTATCACAGGACAAGAAATCAGCCCTCGACAACTTCACCGGCAGAAAAAGATTTTTTTGAAAAAATCCCTAAGCCCCGGGGTCACAATTTCATCAAAAATCTGACTTTTGGCATTCCACTCAAAAATGGTGCCAGGCGCTTGCAAATGCTCCCCTGAGAGGTTTGGCGGTCGAAACAGAAGGCTTCTTATCACGGGACAAGAAATCAGCGCCCGACAACTTCACCGGCAGAAAAATATTTTTTTGAAAAAATCCCTAAGCCCCGGGGTCACAATTTCATCAAAAATGGGACTTTTGGCATTCCACTCAGAAATGGTGCCAGGCGGTTGCAAATGCTCCCCTGAGAGGTTTGGCGGTCGAAACAGAAGGCTTTTTATCACAGGACAAGAAATCAGCCCTCGTCTACTTCACCGGCAGAAAAAAAAAATTTTCAAAAAAATACCTAAGCCCCGGGGTCACAACTTCATCAAAAATCTGACTTTTGGCATTCCACTCAAAAATGGTGCCAGGCGGTTGCAAATGCTCCCCTCAGAGGTTTGGCGGTCGAAACAGAAGGCTTCTTATCACAGGACAAGAAATCAGTGCCCGACAACTTCACCGGCAGAAAAATATTTTTTTGAAAAATCCCTAAGCCCCGGGGTCACAATTTCATCAAAAATGGGACTTTTGGGAATTCACTCAAAAATGGTGCCAGGCGGTTGCAAATGCTCCCCTGAGAGGTTTGGCGGTCGAAACAGAAGGCTTTTTATCACAGGACAAGAAATCAGCGCCCGACAACTTCACCGGCAGAAAAACATTTTTTTGAAAAAATCCCTAAGCCCCGGGGTCACAATTTCATCAAAAATCTGACTTTTGGCATTCCACTCAAAAATGGTGCCAGGTGGTTGCAAATGCTCCCCTCAGAGGTTTGGCGGTCGAAACAGAAGGCTTTTTATCACAGGACAGGAAATCAGCCCTCGACAACTTCACCGGCAGAAAAACATTTTTTTGAAAAAATCCCCAAGGCCCGGGTTCACAATTTCATCAAAAATGGGACTTTTGGGAATTCACTCAAAAATGGTGCCAGACGCTTGCAAATGCTCCCCTGAGAGGTTTGGTGGTCGAAACAGAAGGCTTTTTATCACAGGACAAAAAATCAGCGCCCGACAACTTCACCGGCAGAAATTTTTTTTTTGAAAAAATCCCTAAGCCCCGGGGTTACAATTTCATCAAAAATCTGACTTTTGGCATTCCACTCAAAAATGGTGCCAGACCGTTGCAAATGCTCCCCTCAGAGGTTTGGAGGTCGAAACAGAAGGCTTCTTATCACAGGACAAGAAATCAGCGCCCGACAACTCCACCGGCAGAAAAATATTTTTTTGAAAAAATCCCTAAGCCCCGGGGTCACAATTTCATCAAAAATGGGACTTTTGGGAATTCACTCAAAAATGGTGCCAGGCGGTTGCAAATGCTCCCCTGAGAGGTTTGGCGGTCGAAACAGAAGGCTTTTTATCACAGGACAAGAAATCAGCCCTCGACAACTTCACCGGCAGAAAAAGATTTTTTTGAAAAAATCCCTAAGCCCCGGGGTCACAATTTCATCAAAAATGGGACTTTTGGGAATTCACTCAAAAATGGTGCCAGACGGTTGCAAATGCTCCCCTGAGAGGTTTGGCGGTCGAAACAGAAGGCTTCTTATCACAGGACAAGAAATCAGCGCCCGACAACTTCACCGGCAGAAAAATATTTTTTTGAAAAAATCCCTAAGCCCCGGGGTCACAATTTCATCAAAAATCTGACTTTTGGCATTCCACTCAAAAATGGTGCCAGGCGGTTGCAAATGCTCCCCTGAGAGGTTTGGCGGTCGAAACAGAAGGCTTTTTATCACAGGACAAGAAATCAGCCCTCGACAACTTCACCGGCAGAAAAAGATTTTTTTGAAAAAATCCCTAAGCCCCGGGGTCACAATTTCATCAAAAATGGGACTTTTGGGAATTCACTCAAAAATGGTGCCAGACGGTTGCAAATGCTCCCCTGAGAGGTTTGGCGGTCGAAACAGAAGGCTTCTTATCACAGGACAAGAAATCAGCGCCCGACAACTTCACCGGCAGAAAAATATTTTTTTGAAAAAATCCCTAAGCCCCGGGGTCACAATTTCATCAAAAATGGGACTTTTGGCATTCCACTCAGAAATGGTGCCAGGCGGTTGCAAATGCTCCCCTGAGAGGTTTGGCGGTCGAAACAGAAGGCTTTTTATCACAGGACAAGAAATCAGCCCTCGTCTACTTCACCGGCAGAAAAAAAAAAATTCAAAAAAATACCTAAGCCCCGGGGTCACAATTTCATCAAAAATGGGACTTTCGGGAATTCACTCAAAAATGGTGCCAGACGGTTGCAAATGCTCCCCTGAGAGGTTTGGCGGTCGAAACAGAAGGCTTCTTATCACAGGACAAGAAATCAGCGCCCGACAACTTCACCGGCAGAAAAATATTTTTTTGAAAAAATCCCTAAGCCCCGGGGTCACAATTTCATCAAAAATCTGACTTTTGGCATTCCACTCAAAAATGGTGCCAGGCGGTTGCAAATGCTCCCCTGAGAGGTTTGGCGGTCGAAACAGAAGGCTTCTTATCACAGGACAAGAAATTAGCGCCCGACAACTTCACCGGCAGAAAAATATTTTTTTGAAAAAATCCCTAAGCCCCGGGGTCACAATTTCATCAAAAATGGGACTTTTGGCATTCCACTCAGAAATGGTGCCAGGCGGTTGCAAATGCTCCCCTGAGAGGTTTGGCGGTCGAAACAGAAGGCTTTTTATCACAGGACAAGAAATCAGCCCTCGTCTACTTCACCGGCAGAAAATAAAAAATTTCAAAAAAATACCTAAGCCCCGGGGTCACAACTTCATCAAAAATCTGACTTTTGGCATTCCACTCAAAAATGGTGCCAGGCGGTTGCAAATGCTCCCCTGAGAGGTTTGGCGGTCGAAACAGAAGGCTTCTTATCACAGGACAAGAAATCAGCGCCCGACAACTTCACCGGCAGAAAAATATTTTTTTGAAAAAATCCCTAAGCCCCGGGGTCACAATTTCATCAAAAATGGGACTTTTGGGAATTCACTCAAAAATGGTGCCAGGCGGTTGCAAATGCTCCCCTGAGAGGTTTGGCGGTCGAAACAGAAGGCTTTTTATCACAGGACAAGAAATCAGCGCCCGACAACTTCACCGGCAGAAAAACATTTTTTTGAAAAAATCCCTAAGCCCCGGGGTCACAATTTCATCAAAAATCTGACTTTTGGCATTCCACTCAAAAATGGTGCCAGGCGGTTGCAAATGCTCCCCTGAGAGGTTTGGCGGTCGAAACAGAAGGCGTCTTATCACAGGACAGGAAATCAGCCCTCGACAACTTCACCGGCAGAAAATTCTTTTTTTGAAAAAATCCCTAAGCCCCGGGGTCACAATTTCATCAAAAATGGGACTTTTGGGAATTCACTCAAAAATGGTGCCAGACGGGTGCAAATGCTCCCCTGAGAGGTTTGGCGGTCGAAACAGAAGGCTTCTTATCACAGGACAAGAAATCAGCCCTCGTCAACTTCACCGGCAGAAAAAAAATTTTTTCAAAAAAATACCTGAGCCCCGGGGTCACAACTTCATCAAAAATCTGACTTTTGGCATTCCACTCAAAAATGGTGCCAGGCGGTTGCAAATGCTCCCCTGAGAGGTTTGGCGGTCGAATCAGAAGGCTTTTTATCACAGGACAAAAAATCAGCGCCCGACAACTTCACCGGCAGAAATTTTTTTTTTGAAAAAATCCCTAAGCCCCGGGGTCACAATTTCATCAAAAATCTGACTTTTGGCATTCCACTCAAAAATGGTGCCAGGCGCTTGCAAATGCTCCCCTGAGAGGTTTGGCGGTCGAAACAGAAGGCTTCTTATCACGGGACAAGAAATCAGCGCCCGACAACTTCACCGGCAGAAAAATATTTTTTTGAAAAAATCCCTAAGCCCCGGGGTCACAATTTCATCAAAAATGGGACTTTTGGCATTCCACTCAGAAATGGTGCCAGGCGGTTGCAAATGCTCCCCTGAGAGGTTTGGCGGTCGAAACAGAAGGCTTTTTATCACAGGACAAGAAATCAGCCCTCGTCTACTTCACCGGCAGAAAAAAAATTTTTTCAAAAAAATACCTAAGCCCCGGGGTCACAACTTCATCAAAAATCTGACTTTTGGCATTCCACTCAAAAATGGTGCCAGGCGGTTGCAAATGCTCCCCTCAGAGGTTTGGCGGTCGAAACAGAAGGCTTCTTATCACAGGACAAGAAATCAGTGCCCGACAACTTCACCGGCAGAAAAATATTTTTTTGAAAAAATCCCTAAGCCCCGGGGTCACAATTTCATCAAAAATGGGACTTTTGGGAATTCACTCAAAAATGGTGCCAGGCGGTTGCAAATGCTCCCCTGAGAGGTTTGGCGGTCGAAACAGAAGGCTTTTTATCACAGGACAAGAAATCAGCGCCCGACAACTTCACCGGCAGAAAAACATTTTTTTGAAAAAATCCCTAAGCCCCGGGGTCACAATTTCATCAAAAATCTGACTTTTGGCATTCCACTCAAAAATGGTGCCAGGTGGTTGCAAATGCTCCCCTGAGAGGTTTGGCGGTCGAAACAGAAGGCTTTTTATCACAGGACAGGAAATCAGCCCTCGACAACTTCACCGGCAGAAAAACATTTTTTTGAAAAAATCCCCAAGGCCCGGGTTCACAATTTCATCAAAAATGGGACTTTTGGGAATTCACTCAAAAATGGTGCCAGACGCTTGCAAATGCTCCCCTGAGAGGTTTGGTGGTCGAAACAGAAGGCTTTTTATCACAGGACAAAAAATCAGCGCCCGACAACTTCACCGGCAGAAAATTTTTTTTTGAAAAAATCCCTAAGCCCCGGGGTTACAATTTCATCAAAAATCTGACTTTTGGCATTCCACTCAAAAATGGTGCCAGACCGTTGCAAATGCTCCCCTCAGAGGTTTGGAGGTCGAAACAGAAGGCTTCTTATCACAGGACAAGAAATCAGCGCCCGACAACTCCACCGGCAGAAAAATATTTTTTTGAAAAAATCCCTAAGCCCCGGGGTCACAATTTCATCAAAAATGGGACTTTTGGGAATTCACTCAAAAATGGTGCCAGGCGGTTGCAAATGCTCCCCTGAGAGGTTTGGCGGTCGAAACAGAAGGCTTTTTATCACAGGACAAGAAATCAGCCCTCGACAACTTCACCGGCAGAAAAAGATTTTTTTGAAAAAATCCCTAAGCCCCGGGGTCACAATTTCATCAAAAATCTGACTTTTGGCATTCCACTCAAAAATGGTGCCAGGCGGTTGCAAATGCTCCCCTGAGAGGTTTGGCGGTCGAAACAGAAGGCTTTTTATCACAGGACAAGAAATCAGCCCTCGACAACTTCACCGGCAGAAAAAGATTTTTTTGAAAAAATCCCTAAGCCCCGGGGTCACAATTTCATCAAAAATGGGACTTTTGGGAATTCACTCAAAAATGGTGCCAGACGGTTGCAAATGCTCCCCTGAGAGGTTTGGCGGTCGAAACAGAAGTCTTCTTATCACAGGACAAGAAATCAGCGCCCGACAACTTCACCGGCAGAAAAATATTTTTTTGAAAAAATCCCTAAGCCCCGGGGTCACAATTTCATCAAAAATGGGACTTTTGGCATTCCACTCAGAAATGGTGCCAGGCGGTTGCAAATGCTCCCCTGAGAGGTTTGGCGGTCGAAACAGAAGGCTTTTTATCACAGGACAAGAAATCAGCCCTCGTCTACTTCACCGGCAGAAAAAAAAAAATTCAAAAAAATACCTAAGCCCCGGGGTCACAATTTCATCAAAAATGGGACTTTCGGGAATTCACTCAAAAATGGTGCCAGACGGTTGCAAATGCTCCCCTGAGAGGTTTGGCGGTCGAAACAGAAGGCTTCTTATCACAGGACAAGAAATCAGCGCCCGACAACTTCACCGGCAGAAAAATATTTTTTTGAAAAAATCCCTAAGCCCCGGGGTCACAATTTCATCAAAAATGGGACTTTTGGGAATTCACTCAAAAATGGTGCCAGGCGGTTGCAAATGCTCCCCTGAGAGGTTTGGCGGTCGAAACAGAAGGCTTTTTATCACAGGACAAGAAATCAGCGCCCGACAACTTCACCGGCAGAAAAACATTTTTTTGAAAAAATCCCTAAGCCCCGGGGTCACAATTTCATCAAAAATCTGACTTTTGGCATTCCACTCAAAAATGGTGCCAGGCGGTTGCAAATGCTCCCCTGAGAGATTTGGCGGTCGAAACAGAAGGCTTTTTATCACAGGACAGGAAATCAGCCCTCAACAACTTCGCCGGCAGAAAAACATTTTTTTGAAAAAATCCCCAAGGCCCGGGTTCACAATTTCATCAAAAATGGGACTTTTGGGAATTCACTCAAAAATGGTGCCAGACGCTTGCAAATGCTCCCCTGAGAGGTTTGGCGGTCGAAACAGAAGGCTTTTTATCACAGGACAAAAAATCAGCGCCCGACAACTTCACCGGCAGAAATTTTTTTTTTGAAAAAATCCCTAAGCCCCGGGGTCACAATTTCATCGAAAATCTGACTTTTGGCATTCCACTCAAAAATGGTGCCAGACCGTTGCAAATGCTCCCCTCAGAGGTTTGGCTGTCGAAACAGAAGGCTTCTTATCACAGGACAAGAAATCAGCCCCCAACAATTTCACCGGCAGAAATTTTTTTTATAAAAAAAATCCCTAAGCCCCGGGGTCACAATTTCATCAAAAATGCGACTTTTGGGAATTCACTCAAAAATGGTGCCAGGCGGTTGCAAATGCTCCCCTGAGAGGTTTGGCGGTCGAAACAGAAGGCTTTTTATCACAGGACAAGAAATCAGCCCTCGACAACTTCACCGGCAGAAAAAGATTTTTTTGAAAAAATCCCTAAGCCCCGGGGTCACAATTTCATCAAAAATCTGACTTTTGGCATACCACTCAAAAATGGTGCCAGGCGGTTGCAAATGCTCCCCTGAGAGGTTTGGCGGTCGAAACAGAAAGCTTTTTATCACAGGACAAGAAATCAGCCCTCGACAACTTCACCGGCAGAAAAAGATTTTTTGGAAAAAATCCCTAAGCCCCGGGGTCAAAATTTCATCAAAAATGGGACTTTTGGGAATTCACTCAAAAATGGTGCCAGACGGTTGCACATGCTCCCCTGAGAGGTTTGGCGGTCGAAACAGAAGGCTTTTTATCACAAAACAAGAAATCAGCGCCCGACAACTTCACCGGCAGAAAAAAATTTTTTTGTAAAAATCCCTAAGCCCCGGGGTCACAATTTCATCAAAAATCTGACTTTTGGCATTCCACTCAAAAATGGTGCCAGGCGGTTGCAAATGCTCCCCTGAGAGGTTTGGTGGTCGAAACAGAAGGCTTCTTATCACAGGACAGGAAATCAGCCCTCGACAACTTCACCGGCAGAAAATTCTTTTTTTGAAAAAATCCCTAAGCCCCGGGGTCACAATTTCATCAAAAATGGGACTTTTGGGAATTCACTCAAAAATGGTGCCAGAGGGGTGCAAATGCTCCCCTGAGAGGTTTGGCGGTCGAAACAGAAGGCTTTTTATCACAGGACAAGAAATCAGCCCTCGTCAACTTCACCGGCAGGAAAAAAATTTTTTCAAAAAAATACCTAAGCCCCGGGGTCACAACTTCATCAAAAATCTGACTTTTGGCATTCCACTCAAAAATGGTGCCAGGCGGTTGCAAATGCTCCCCTGAGAGGTTTGGCGGTCGAAACAGAAGGTTTTTTATCACAGGACAAGAAATCAGCCCTCGACAACTTCACCGGCAGAAAAACATTTTTTTGAAAAAATCGCCAAGGCCCGGGTTCACAATTTCATCAAAAATGGGACTTTTGGGAATTCACTCAAAAATGGTGCCAAACGGTTGCACATGCTCCCCTGAGAGGTTTGGCGGTCGAAACAGAAGGCTTTTTATCACAGGACAAAAAATCAGCGCCCGACAACTTCACCGGCAGAAATTTTTTTTTTGAAAAAAAACCCTAAGCCCCGGGGTCACAATTTCATCAAAAATCTGACTTTTGGCATTCCACTCAAAAATGGTGCCAGACCGTTGCAAATGCTCCCCTCAGAGGTTTGGCGGTCGAAACAGAAGGCTTCTTATCACAGGACAAGAAATCAGCGCCCGACAACTTCACCGGCAGAAAAATATTTTTTTGAAAAAATCCCTAAGCCCCGGGGTCACAATTTCATCAAAAATGGGACTTTTGGGAATTCACTCAAAAATGGTGCCAGGCGGTTGCAAATGCTCCCCTGAGAGGTTTGGCGGTCGAAACAGAAGGCTTTTTATCACAGGACAAGAAATCAGCGCCCGACAACTTCACCGGCAGAAAAAGATTTTTTTGAAAAAATCCCTAAGCCCCGGGGTCACAATTTCATCAAAAATCTGACTTTTGGCATTCCACTCAAAAATGGTGCCAGGTGGTTGCAAATGCTCACCTGAGAGGTTTGGCGGTCGAAACAGAAGGCTTTTTATCACAGGAGAGGAAATCAGCCCTCGACAACTTCACCGGCAGAAAAACATTTTTTTGAAAAAATCCCCAAGGCCCGGGTTCACAATTTCATCAAAAATGGGACTTTTGGGAATTCACTCAAAAATGGTGCCAGACGCTTGCAAATGCTCCCCTGAGAGGTTTGGTGGTCGAAACAGAAGGCTTTTTATCACAGGACAAAAAATCAGCGCCCGACAACTTCACCGGCAGAAAATTTTTTTTTGAAAAAATCCCTAAGCCCCGGGGTTACAATTTCATCAAAAATCTGACTTTTGGCATTCCACTCAAAAATGGTGCCAGACCGTTGCAAATGCTCCCCTCAGAGGTTTGGCGGTCGAAACAGAAGGCTTCTTATCACAGGACAAGAAATCAGCCCTCGTCTACTTCACCGGCAGAAAAAAAAAAATTCAAAAAAATACCTAAGCCCCGGGTTCACAACTTCATCAAAAAATCTGACTTTTGGCATTCCACTCAAAAATGGTGCCAGGCGGTTGCAAATGCTCCCCTGAGAGGTTTGGCGGTCGAAACAGAAGGCTTCTTATCACAGGACAAGAAATCAGCGCCCGACAACTTCACCGGCAGAAAAATATTTTTTTGAAAAAATCCCTAAGCCCCGGGGTCACAATTTCATCAAAAATGGGACTTTTGGGAATTCACTCAAAAATGGTGCCAGGCGGTTGCAAATGCTCCCCTGAGAGGTTTGGCGGTCGAAACCGAAGGCTTTTTATCACAGGACAAGAAATCAGCGCCCGACAACTTCACCGGCAGAAAAACATTTTTTTGAAAAAATCCCTAAGCCCCGGGGTCACAATTTCATCAAAAATCTGACTTTTGGCATTCCACTCAAAAATGGTGCCAGGCGGTTGCAAATGCTCCCCTGAGAGATTTGGCGGTCGAAACAGAAGGCTTTTTATCACAGGACAGGAAATCAGCCCTCGACAACTTCGCCGGCAGAAAAACATTTTTTTGAAAAAATCCCCAAGGCCCGGGTTCACAATTTCATCAAAAATGGGACTTTTGGGAATTCACTCAAAAATGGTGCCAGACGCTTGCAAATGCTCCCCTGAGAGGTTTGGCGGTCGAAATAGAAGGCTTTTTATCACAGGACAAAAAATCAGCGCCCGACAACTTCACCGGCAGAAATTTTTTTTTTGAAAAAATCCCTAAGCCCCGGGGTCACAATTTCATCGAAAATCTGACTTTTGGCATTCCACTCAAAAATGGTGCCAGACCGTTGCAAATGCTCCCCTCAGAGGTTTGGCTGTCGAAACAGAAGGCTTCTTATCACAGGACAAGAAATCAGCCCCCAACAATTTCACCGGCAGAAATTTTTTTTATAAAAAAAATCCCTAAGCCCCGGGGTCACAATTTCATCAAAAATGCGACTTTTGGGAATTCACTCAAAAATGGTGCCAGGCGGTTGCAAATGCTCCCCTGAGAGGTTTGGCGGTCAAAACAGAAGGCTTTTTATCACAGGACAAGAAATCAGCCCTCGACAACTTCACCGGCAGAAAAAGATTTTTTTGAAAAAATCCCTAAGCCCCGGGGTCACAATTTCATCAAAAATCTGACTTTTGGCATACCACTCAAAAATGGTGCCAGGCGGTTGCAAATGCTCCCCTGAGAGGTTTGGCGGTCGAAACAGAAAGCTTTTTATCACAGGACAAGAAATCAGCCCTCGACAACTTCACCGGCAGAAAAAGATTTTTTGGAAAAAATCCCTAAGCCCCGGGGTCAAAATTTCATCAAAAATGGGACTTTTGGGAATTCACTCAAAAATGGTGCCAGACGGTTGCACATGCTCCCCTGAGAGGTTTGGCGGTCGAAACAGAAGGCTTTTTATCACAAAACAAGAAATCAGCGCCCGACAACTTCACCGGCAGAAAAAAATTTTTTTGTAAAAATCCCTAAGCCCCGGGGTCACAATTTCATCAAAAATCTGACTTTTGGCATTCCACTCAAAAATGGTGCCAGGCGGTTGCAAATGCTCCACTGAGAGGTTTGGCGGTCGAAACAGAAGGCTTCTTATCACAGGACAGGAAATCAGCCCTCGACAACTTCACCGGCAGAAAATTCTTTTTTTGAAAAAATCCCTAAGCCCCGGGGTCACAATCTCATCAAAAATGGGACTTTTGGGAATTCACTCAAAAATGGTGCCAGAGGGGTGCAAATGCTCCCCTGAGAGGTTTGGCGGTCGAAACAGAAGGCTTTTTATCACAGGACAAGAAATCAGCCCTCGTCAACTTCACCGGCAGGAAAAAAATTTTTTCAAAAAAATACCTAAGCCCCGGGGTCACAACTTCATCAAAAATCTGACTTTTGGCATTCCACTCAAAAATGGTGCCAGGCGGTTGCAAATGCTCCCCTGAGAGGTTTGGCGGTCGAAACAGAAGGTTTTTTATCACAGGACAAGAAATCAGCCCTCGACAACTTCACCGGCAGAAAAACATTTTTTTGAAAAAATCGCCAAGGCCCGGGTTCACAATTTCATCAAAAATGGGACTTTTGGGAATTCACTCAAAAATGGTGCCAGACGCTTGCAAATGCTCCCCTGAGAGGTTTGGCGGTCGAAACAGAAGGCTTTTTATCACAGGACAAAAAATCAGCGCCCGACAACTTCACCGGCAGAAATTTTTTTTTTGAAAAAAAAACCCTAAGCCCCGGGGTCACAATTTCATCAAAAATCTGACTTTTGGCATTCCACTCAAAAATGGTGCCAGGCGGTTGCAAATGCTCCCCTGAGAGGTTTGGCGGTCGAAACAGAAGGTTTTTTATCACAGGACAAGAAATCAGCGCCCGACAACTTCACCGGCAGAAAAAGATTTTTTGGAAAAAATCCCTAAGCCCCGGGGTCAAAATTTCATCAAAAATGGGACTTTTGGGAATTCACTCAAAAATGGTGCCAGACGGTTGCACATGCTCCCCTGAGAGGTTTGGCGGTCGAAACAGAAGGCTTTTTATCACAAAACAAGAAATCAGCGCCCGACAACTTCACCGGCAGAAAAAATTTTTTTTGTAAAAATCCCTAAGCCCCGGGGTCACAATTTCATCAAAAATCTGACTTTTGGCATTCCACTCAAAAATGGTGCCAGGCGGTTGCAAATGCTCCCCTGAGAGGTTTGGCGGTCGAAACAGAAGGCTTCTTATCACAGGACAGGAAATCAGCCCTCGACAACTTCACCGGCAGAAAAAATTTTTTTTGAAAAAATCCCTAAGCCCCGGGGTCACAATTTCATCAAAAATGGGACTTTTGGGAATTCACTCAAAAATGGTGCCAGAGGGGTGCAAATGCTCCCCTGAGAGGTTTGGCGGTCGAAACAGAAGGCTTTTTATCACAGGACAAGAAATCAGCCCTCGTCAACTTCACCGGCAGGAAAAAAATTTTTTCAAAAAAATACCTAAGCCCCGGGGTCACAACTTCATCAAAAATCTGACTTTTGGCATTCCACTCAAAAATGGTGCCAGGCGGTTGCAAATGCTCCCCTGAGAGGTTTGGCGGTCGAAACAGAAGGTTTTTTATCACAGGACAAGAAATCAGCCCTCGACAACTTCACCGGCAGAAAAACATTTTTTTGAAAAAATCGCCAAGGCCCGGCTTCACAATTTCATCAAAAATGGGACTTTTGGGAATTCACTCAAAAATGGTGCCAGACGCTTGCAAATGCTCCCCTGAGAGGTTTGGCGGTCGAAACAGAAGGCTTTTTATCACAGGACAAAAAATCAGCGCCCGACAACTTCACCGGCAGAAATTTTTTTTTTGAAAAAAAACCCTAAGCCCCGGGGTCACAATTTCATCAAAAATCTGACTTTTGGCATTCCACTCAAAAATGGTGCCAGACCGTTGCAAATGCTCCCCTCAGAGGTTTGGCGGTCGAAACAGAAGGCTTCTTATCACAGGACAAGAAATCAGCGCCCGACAACTTCACCGGCAGAAAAATATTTTTTTGAAAAAATCCCTAAGCCCCGGGGTCACAATTTCATCAAAAATGGGACTTTTGGGAATTCACTCAAAAATGGTGCCAGGCGGTTGCAAATGCTCCCCTGAGAGGTTTGGCGGTCGAAACAGAAGGCTTTTTATCACAAGACAAGAAATCAGCCCTCGTCAACTTCACCGGCAGAAATTTTTTTCAAAAAAATCCCTAAGCCCCGGGGTCACAAGTTCATCAAAAATCTGACTTTTGGAATTCCACTCAAAAATTGTGCCAGGCGGTTGCAAATGCTCCCCTGAGAGGTTTGGCGGTCGAAACAGAAGGCTTTTTATCACAGGACAAGAAATCAGCCCCCGACAACTTCACCGGCAGAATTTTTTTTTTTTGAAAAAATCCCTAAGCCCCGGGGTCACAATTTCATCAAAAATGGGACTTTTGGGAATTCACTCAAAAATGGTGCCAGATGGTTGCACATGCTCCCCTGAGAGGTTTGGCGGTCGAAACAGAAGGCTTTTTATCACAGGACAAGAAATCAGCGCCCGACAACTTCACCGGCAGAAAAAAAATTTTTTGAAAAAAATCCCTAAGCCCCGGGGTCACAATTTCATCAAAAATGGGACTTTTGGCATTCCACTCAAAAATGGTGCCAGACGGTTGCAAATGCTCCCCTGAGAGGTTTGGCGGTCGAAACAGAAGACTTTTTATCACAGGACAAGAAATCAGCGCCCGACAACTTCACCGGCAGAAAAACATTTTTTTGAAAAAATCCCTAAGCCCCGGGGTCACAATTTCATCAAAAATCTGACTTTTGGCATTCCACTCAAAAATGGTGCCAGGCGGTTGCAAATGCTCCCCTGAGAGGTTTGGCGGTCGAAACAGAAGGCTTTTTATCACAGGACAGGAAATCAGCCCTCGTCTACTTCACCGGCAGAAAAAAAAATTTTCAAAAAAATACCTAAGCCCCGGGGTCACAACTTCATCAAAAATCTGACTTTTGGCATTCCACTCAAAAATGGTGCCAGGCGGTTGCAAATGCTCCCCTGAGAGGTTTGGCGGTCGAAACAGAAGGCTTCTTATCACAGGACAAGAAATCAGCGCCCGACAACTTCACCGGCAGAAAAATATTTTTTTGAAAAAATCCCTAAGCCCCGGGGTCACAATTTCATCAAAAATGGGACTTTTGGGAATTCACTCAAAAATGGTGCCAGGCGGTTGCAAATGCTCCCCTGAGAGGTTTGGCGGTCGAAACAGAAGGCTTTTTATCACAGGACAAGAAATCAAACCCCGACAACTTCACCGGCAGAATTTTTTTTTTTGAAAAAATCCCTAAGCCCCGGGGTCACAATTTCATCAAAAATGGGACTTTTGGGAATTCACTCAAAAATGGTGCCAGACGGTTGCACATGCTCCCCTGAGAGGTTTGGCGGTCGAAACAGAAGGCTTCTTATCACAGGACAAGAAATCAGCCCTCGTCTACTTCACCGGCAGAAAAAAAAAAATTCAAAAAAATACCTAAGCCCCGGGTTCACAACTTCATCAAAAAATCTGACTTTTGGCATTCCACTCAAAAATGGTGCCAGGCGGTTGCAAATGCTCCCCTGAGAGGTTTGGCGGTCGAAACAGAAGGCTTCTTATCACAGGACAAGAAATCAGCGCCCGACAACTTTACCGGCAGAAAAATATTTTTTTGAAAAAATCCCTAAGCCCCGGGGTCACAATTTCATCAAAAATGGGACTTTTGGGAATTCACTCAAAAATGGTGCCAGGCGGTTGCAAATGCTCCCCTGAGAGGTTTGGCGGTCGAAACCGAAGGCTTTTTATCACAGGACAAGAAATCAGCGCCCGACAACTTCACCGGCAGAAAAACATTTTTTTGAAAAAATCCCTAAGCCCCGGGGTCACAATTTCATCAAAAATCTGACTTTTGGCATTCCACTCAAAAATGGTGCCAGGCGGTTGCAAATGCTCCCCTGAGAGATTTGGCGGTCGAAACAGAAGGCTTTTTATCACAGGACAGGAAATCAGCCCTCGACAACTTCGCCGGCAGAAAAACATTTTTTTGAAAAAATCCCCAAGGCCCGGGTTCACAATTTCATCAAAAATGGGACTTTTGGGAATTCACTCAAAAATGGTGCCAGACGCTTGCAAATGCTCCCCTGAGAGGTTTGGCGGTCGAAATAGAAGGCTTTTTATCACAGGACAAAAAATCAGCGCCCGACAACTTCACCGGCAGAAATTTTTTTTTTGAAAAAATCCCTAAGCCCCGGGGTCACAATTTCATCGAAAATCTGACTTTTGGCATTCCACTCAAAAATGGTGCCAGACCGTTGCAAATGCTCCCCTCAGAGGTTTGGCTGTCGAAACAGAAGGCTTCTTATCACAGGACAAGAAATCAGCCCCCAACAATTTCACCGGCAGAAAATTTTTTTATAAAAAAAATCCCTAAGCCCCGGGGTCACAATTTCATCAAAAATGCGACTTTTGGGAATTCACTCAAAAATGGTGCCAGGCGGTTGCAAATGCTCCCCTGAGAGGTTTGGCGGTCGAAACAGAAGGCTTTTTATCACAGGACAAGAAATCAGCCCTCGACAACTTCACCGGCAGAAAAAGATTTTTTTGAAAAAATCCCTAAGCCCCGGGGTCACAATTTCATCAAAAATCTGACTTTTGGCATACCACTCAAAAATGGTGCCAGGCGGTTGCAAATGCTCCCCTGAGAGGTTTGGCGGTCGAAACAGAAAGCTTTTTATCACAGGACAAGAAATCAGCCCTCGACAACTTCACCGGCAGAAAAAGATTTTTTGGAAAAAATCCCTAAGCCCCGGGGTCAAAATTTCATCAAAAATGGGACTTTTGGGAATTCACTCAAAAATGGTGCCAGACGGTTGCACATGCTCCCCTGAGAGGTTTGGCGGTCGAAACAGAAGGCTTTTTATCACAAAACAAGAAATCAGCGCCCGACAACTTCACCGGCAGAAAAAAATTTTTTTGTAAAAATCCCTAAGCCCCGGGGTCACAATTTCATCAAAAATCTGACTTTTGGCATTCCACTCAAAAATGGTGCCAGGCGGTTGCAAATGCTCCCCTGAGAGGTTTGGCGGTCGAAACAGAAGGCTTCTTATCACAGGACAGGAAATCAGCCCTCGACAACTTCACCGGCAGAAAATTCTTTTTTTGAAAAAATCCCTAAGCCCCGGGGTCACAATTTCATCAAAAATGGGACTTTTGGGAATTCACTCAAAAATGGTGCCAGAGGGGTGCAAATGCTCCCCTGAGAGGTTTGGCGGTCGAAACAGAAGGCTTTTTATCACAGGACAAGAAATCAGCCCTCGTCAACTTCACCGGCAGGAAAAAAAATTTTTCAAAAAAATACCTAAGCCCCGGGGTCACAACTTCATCAAAAATCTGACTTTTGGCATTCCACTCAAAAATGGTGCCAGGCGGTTGCAAATGCTCCCCTGAGAGGTTTGGCGGTCGAAACAGAAGGTTTTTTATCACAGGACAAGAAATCAGCCCTCGACAACTTCACCGGCAGAAAAACATTTTTTTGAAAAAATCGCCAAGGCCCGGGTTCACAATTTCATCAAAAATGGGACTTTTGGGAATTCACTCAAAAATGGTGCCAGACGCTTGCAAATGCTCCCCTGAGAGGTTTGGCGGTCGAAACAGAAGGCTTTTTATCACAGGACAAAAAATCAGCGCCCGACAACTTCACCGGCAGAAATTTTTTTTTTGAAAAAAAACCCTAAGCCCCGGGGTCACAATTTCATCAAAAATCTGACTTTTGGCATTCCACTCAAAAATGGTGCCAGGCGGTTGCAAATGCTCCCCTGAGAGGTTTGGCGGTCGAAACAGAAGGTTTTTTATCACAGGACAAGAAATCAGCGCCCGACAACTTCACCGGCAGAAAAAGATTTTTTGGAAAAAATCCCTAAGCCCCGGGGTCAAAATTTCATCAAAAATGGGACTTTTGGGAATTCACTCAAAAATGGTGCCAGACGGTTGCACATGCTCCCCTGAGAGGTTTGGCGGTCGAAACAGAAGGCTTTTTATCACAAAACAAGAAATCAGCGCCCGACAACTTCACCGGCAGAAAAAATTTTTTTTGTAAAAATCCCTAAGCCCCGGGGTCACAATTTCATCAAAAATCTGACTTTTGGCATTCCACTCAAAAATGGTGCCAGGCGGTTGCAAATGCTCCCCTGAGAGGTTTGGCGGTCGAAACAGAAGGCTCCCCTGAGAGGTTTGGCGGTCGAAACAGAAGGTTTTTTATCACAGGACAAGAAATCAGCGCCCGACAACTTCACCGGCAGAAAAAGATTTTTTGGAAAAAATCCCTAAGCCCCGGGGTCAAAATTTCATCAAAAATGGGACTTTTGGGAATTCACTCAAAAATGGTGCCAGAGGGGTGCAAATGCTCCCCTGAGAGGTTTGGCGGTCGAAACAGAAGGCTTTTTATCACAGGACAAGAAATCAGCCCTCGTCAACTTCACCGGCAGGAAAAAATTTTTTTCAAAAAAATACCTAAGCCCCGGGGTCACAACTTCATCAAAAATCTGACTTTTGGCATTCCACTCAAAAATGGTGCCAGGCGGTTGCAAATGCTCCCCTGAGAGGTTTGGCGGTCGAAACAGAAGGTTTTTTATCACAGGACAAGAAATCAGCCCTCGACAACTTCACCGGCAGAAAAACATTTTTTTGAAAAAATCGCCAAGGCCCGGGTTCACAATTTCATCAAAAATGGGACTTTTGGGAATTCACTCAAAAATGGTGCCAGACGCTTGCAAATGCTCCCCTGAGAGGTTTGGCGGTCGAAACAGAAGGCTTTTTATCACAGGACAAAAAATCAGCGCCCGACAACTTCACCGGCAGAAATTTTTTTTTTGAAAAAAAACCCTAAGCCCCGGGGTCACAATTTCATCAAAAATCTGACTTTTGGCATTCCACTCAAAAATGGTGCCAGACCGTTGCAAATGCTCCCCTCAGAGGTTTGGCGGTCGAAACAGAAGGCTTCTTATCACAGGACAAGAAATCAGCGCCCGACAACTTCACCGGCAGAAAAATATTTTTTTGAAAAAATCCCTAAGCCCCGGGGTCACAATTTCATCAAAAATGGGACTTTTGGGAATTCACTCAAAAATGGTGCCAGGCGGTTGCAAATGCTCCCCTGAGAGGTTTGGCGGTCGAAACAGAAGGCTTTTTATCACAAGACAAGAAATCAGCCCTCGTCAACTTCACCGGCAGAAAATTTTTTCAAAAAAATCCCTAAGCCCCAGGGTCACAAGTTCATCAAAAATCTGACTTTTGGAATTCCACTCAAAAATTGTGCCAGGCGGTTGCAAATGCTCCCCTGAGAGGTTTGGCGGTCGAAACAGAAGGCTTTTTATCACAGGACAAGAAATCAGCCCCCGACAACTTCACCGGCAGAATTTTTTTTTTTTGAAAAAATCCCTAAGCCCCGGGGTCACAATTTCATCAAAAATGGGACTTTTGGGAATTCACTCAAAAATGGTGCCAGATGGTTGCACATGCTCCCCTGAGAGGTTTGGCGGTCGAAACAGAAGGCTTTTTATCACAGGACAAGAAATCAGCGCCCGACAACTTCACCGGCAGAAAAAAATTTTTTTGAAAAAAATCCCTAAGCCCCGGGGTCACAATTTCATCAAAAATGGGACTTTTGGCATTCCACTCAAAAATGGTGCCAGACGGTTGCAAATGCTCCCCTGAGAGGTTTGGCGGTCGAAACAGAAGACTTTTTATCACAGGACAAGAAATCAGCGCCCGACAACTTCACCGGCAGAAAAAAATTTTTTTGTAAAAATCCCTAAGCCCCGGGGTCACAATTTCATCAAAAATCTGACTTTTGGCATTCCACTCAAAAATGGTGCCAGGCGGTTGCAAATGCTCCCCTGAGAGGTTTGGCGGTCGAAACAGAAGGCTTTTTATCACAGGACAGGAAATCAGCCCTCGTCTACTTCACCGGCAGAAAAAAAAATTTTCAAAAAAATACCTAAGCCCCGGGGTCACAACTTCATCAAAAATCTGACTTTTGGCATTCCACTCAAAAATGGTGCCAGGCGGTTGCAAATGCTCCCCTGAGAGGTTTGGCGGTCGAAACAGAAGGCTTCTTATCACAGGACAAGAAATCAGCGCCCGACAACTTCACCGGCAGAAAAATATTTTTTTGAAAAAATCCCTAAGCCCCGGGGTCACAATTTCATCAAAAATGGGACTTTTGGGAATTCACTCAAAAATGGTGCCAGGCGGTTGCAAATGCTCCCCTGAGAGGTTTGGCGGTCGAAACAGAAGGCTTTTTATCACAGGACAAGAAATCAAACCCCGACAACTTCACCGGCAGAATTTTTTTTTTTTGAAAAAATCCCTAAGCCCCGGGGTCACAATTTCATCAAAAATGGGACTTTTGGGAATTCACTCAAAAATGGTGCCAGACGGTTGCACATGCTCCCCTGAGAGGTTTGGCGGTCGAAACAGAAGGCTTTTTATCACAGGACAAGAAATCAGCGCCCGACAACTTCACCGGCAGAAAAAGATTTCTTTGAAAAAATCCCTAAGCCCCTGGGTCACAATTTCATCAAAAATCTGACTTTTGGAAATTCACTCAAAAATGGTGCCAGGCGGTTGCAAATGCTCCCCTGAGAGGTTCGGCGGTCGAAACAGAAGGCTTTTTGTCACAGGACAAGAAATCAGCCCTTGATAACTTCACCGGTAGAAAAAGATTTTTTCAATAAAATCCCTAAGCCCCGGGGTCACAATTTCATCAAAAATCTGACTTTTGGGAATTGACTCAAAAATGGTGTCAGACGGTTGCAAATGCTCCCCTGAGAGTTTTGGCGGTCGAAACAGAAGGCTTTTTATCACAGGACAAGAAATCAGCCCTCGACAACTTCACCGGCAGAAAAAGATTTTTTTGAAAAAATCCCTAAGCCCCGGGGTCACAATTTCATCAAAAATGGGACTTTTGGGAATTCACTCAAAAATGGTGCCAAACGGTTGCACATGCTCCCCTGAGAGGTTTGGCGGTCGAAACAGAAGGCTTTTTATCACAGGACAAGAAATCAGCCCTCGTCAACTTCACCGGCAGAAAAAAAATTTTTTCAAAAAAATACCTAAGCCCCGGGGTCACAACTTCATCAAAAATCTGACTTCTGGCATTCCACTCAAAAATGGTGCCAGGCGGTTGCAAATGCTCCCCTGAGAGGTTTGGCGGTCGAAACAGAAGGCTTCTTATCACAGGACAAGAAATCAGCGCCCGACAACTTCACCGGCAGAAAAATATTTTTTTGAAAAAATCCCTAATCCCCGGGGTCACAATTTCATCAAAAATGGGACTTTTGGGAATTCACTCAAAAATGGTGCCAGGCGGTTGCAAATGCTCCCCTGAGAGGTTTGGCCGTCGAAACAGAAGGCTTTTTATCACAGGACAAGAAATCAGCCCTCGACAACTTCACCGGCAGAAAAAGATTTTTTTGAAAAAATCCCTAAGCCCCGGGGTCACAATTTCATCAAAAATCTGACTTTTGGAATTCCACTCAAAAATGGTGCCAGGCGGTTGCAAATGCTCCCCTGAGAGGTTTGGCGGTCGAAACAGAAGGCTTTTTATCACAGGACAAGAAATCAGCCCTCGACAACTTCACCGGCAGAAAAAGATTTTTTTGAAAAAATCCCTAAGCCCCGGGGTCACAATTTCATCAAAAATGGGACTTTCGGGAATTCACTCAAAAATGGTGCCAGACGGTTGCAAATGCTCCCCTGAGAGGTTTGGCGGTCGAAACAGAAGACTTTTTATCACAGGACAAGAAATCAGCGCCCGACAACTTCACCGGCAGAAAAATTTTTTTTTGTAAAAATCCCTAAGCCCCGGGGTCACAATTTCATCAAAAATCTGACTTTTGGCATTCCACTCAAAAATGGTGCCAGGCGGTTGCAAATGCTCCCCTGAGAGGTTTGGCGGTCGAAACAGAAGGCTGTTTATCACAGGACAGGAAATCAGCCCTCGACAACTTCACCGGCAGAAAAAGATTTTTTTGAAAAAATCCCTAAGCCCCGGGGTCACAATTTCATCAAAAATGGGACTTTTGGGAATTCACTCAAAAATGGTGCCAGACGGGTGCAAATGCTCCCCTGAGAGGTTTGGCGGTCGAAACAGAAGGCTTTTTATCACAGGACAAGAAATCAGCCCCCGTCAACTTCACCGGCAGAAAAAAAATTTTTTCAAAAAAATACCTAAGCCCCGGGGTCACAACTTCATCAAAAATCTGACTTTTGGCATTCCACTCAAAAATGGTGCCAGGCGGTTGCAAATGCTCCCCTGAGAGGTTTGGCGGTCGAAACAGAAGGCTTTTTATCACAGGACAAGAAATCAGCCCCCGACAACTTCACTGGCAGAAAAACATTTTTTTGAAAAAATGCCCAAGGCCCGGGTTCACAATTTCATCAAAAATGGGACTTTTGGGAATTCACTCAAAAATGGTGCAGACGGTTGCAAATGCTCCCCTGAGAGGTTTGGCGGTCGAAACAGAAGGCTTTTTATCACAGGACAAGAAATCACCGCCCGACAACTTCACCGGCAGAAAAAAATTTTTTTGAAAAAATCCCTAAGCCCCGGGGTCACAATTTCATCAAAAATCTGACTTTTGGCATTCCACTCAAAAATGGTGCCAGGCGGTTGCAAATGCTCCCCTGAGAGGTTTGGCGGTCGAAACAGAAGGCTTTTTATCACAGGACAGGAAATCAGCCCTCGTCTACTTCACCGGCAGAAAAAAATTTTTTCAAAAAAATACCTAAGCCCCGGGGTCACAACTTCATCAAAAATCTGACTTTTGGCATTCCACTCAAAAATGGTGCCAGGCGGTTGCAAATGCTCCCCTGAGAGGTTTGGCGGTCGAAACAGAAGGCTTCTTATCACAGGACAAGAAATCAGCGCCCGACAACTTCACCGGCAGAAAAATATTTTTTTGAAAAAATCCCTAAGCCCCGGGGTCACAATTTCATCAAAAATGGGACTTTTGGGAATTCACTCAAAAATGGTGCCAGACGGTTGCACATGCTCCCCTGAGACATTTGGCGGTCGAAACAGAAGGCTTTTTATCACAGGACAAGAAATCAGCGCCCGACAACTTCACCGGCAGAAAAAAAATTTTTTGAAAAAAATCCCTAAGCCCCGGGGTCACAATTTCATCAAAAATCTGACTTTTGGCATTCCACTCAAAAATGGTGCCAGGCGGTTGCAAATGCTCCCCTGAGAGGTTTGGCGGTCGAAACAGAAGGCTTTTTATCACAGGACAGGAAATCAGCCCTCGTCTACTTCACCGGCAGAAAAAATTTTTTTCAAAAAAATACCTAAGCCCCGGGGTCACAACTTCATCAAAAATCTGACTTTTGGCATTCCACTCAAAAATGGTGCCAGGCGGTTGCAAATGCTCCCCTGAGAGGTTTGGCGGTCGAAACAGAAGGCTTCTTATCACAGGACAAGAAATCAGCGCCCGACAACTTCACCGGCAGAATTTTTTTTTTTTGAAAAAATCCCTAAGCCCCGGGGTCACAATTTCATCAAAAATGGGACTTTTGGGAATTCACTCAAAAATGGTGCCAGACGGTTGCACATGCTCCCCTGAGACATTTGGCGGTCGAAACAGAAGGCTTTTTATCACAGGACAAGAAATCAGCGCCCGACAACTTCACCGGCAGAAAAAAAAATTTTTGAAAAAAATCCCTAAGCCCCGGGGTCACAATTTCATCAAAAATCTGACTTTTGGCATTCCACTCAAAAATGGTGCCAGGCGGTTGCAAATGCTCCCCTGAGAGGTTTGGCGGTCGAAACAGAAGGCTTTTTATCACAGGACAAGAAATCAGCCCTCGACAACTTCACCGGCAGAAAAAGATTTTTTTGAAAAAATCCCTAAGCCCCGGGGTCACAATTTCATCAAAAATGGGACTTTCGGGAATTCACTCAAAAATGGTGCCAGACGGTTGCAAATGCTCCCCTGAGAGGTTTGGCGGTCGAAACAGAAGACTTTTTATCACAGGACAAGAAATCAGCGCCCGACAACTTCACCGGCAGAAAAAAATTTTTTTGTAAAAATCCCTAAGCCCCGGGGTCACAATTTCATCAAAAATCTGACTTTTGGCATTCCACTCAAAAATGGTGCCAGGCGGTTGCAAATGCTCCCCTGAGAGGTTTGGCGGTCGAAACAGAAGGCTGTTTATCACAGGAAAGGAAATCAGCCCTCGACAACTTCACCGGCAGAAAAAGATTTTTTTGAAAAAATCCCTAAGCCCCGGGGTCACAATTTCATCAAAAATGGGACTTTTGGGAATTCACTCAAAAATGGTGCCAGACGGGTGCAAATGCTCCCCTGAGAGGTTTGGCGGTCGAAACAGAAGGCTTTTTATCACAGGACAAGAAATCAGCCCCCGTCAACTTCACCGGCAGAAAAAAAAAAATTTTCAAAAAAATACCTAAGCCCCGGGGTCACAACTTCATCAAAAATCTGACTTTTGGCATTCCACTCAAAAATGGTGCCAGGCGGTTGCAAATGCTCCCCTGAGAGGTTTGGCGGTCGAAACAGAAGGCTTTTTATCACAGGACAAGAAATCAGCCCCCGACAACTTCACTGGCAGAAAAACATTTTTTTGAAAAAATGCCCAAGGCGCGGGTTCACAATTTCATCAAAAATGGGACTTTTGGGAATTCACTCAAAAATGGTGCAGACGGTTGCAAATGCTCCCCTGAGAGGTTTGGCGGTCGAAACAGAAGGCTTTTTATCACAGGACAAGAAATCACCGCCCGACAACTTCACCGGCAGAAAAAAATTTTTTTGAAAAAATCCCTAAGCCCCGGGGTCACAATTTCATCAAAAATCTGACTTTTGGCATTCCACTCAAAAATGGTGCCAGGCGGTTGCAAATGCTCCCCTGAGAGGTTTGGCGGTCGAAACAGAAGGCTTCTTATCACAGGACAAGAAATCAGCCCTCGTCTACTTCACCGGCAGAAAAAAAAATTTTCAAAAAAATACCTAAGCCCCGGGGTCACAACTTCATCAAAAATCTGACTTTTGGCATTCCACTCAAAAATGGTGCCAGGCGGTTGCAAATGCTCCCCTGAGAGGTTTGGCGGTCGAAACAGAAGGCTTCTTATCACAGGACAAGAAATCAGCGCCCGACAACTTCACCGGCAGAAAAATATTTTTTTGAAAAAATCCCTAAGCCCCGGTGTCACAATTTCATCAAAAATGGGACTTTTGGGAATTCACTCAAAAATGGTGCCAGGCGGTTGCAAATGCTCCCCTGAGAGGTTTGGCGGTCGAAACAGAAGGCTTTTTATCACAGGACAGGAAATCAGCCCTCGACAACTTCACCGGCAGAATTTTTTTTTTTTGAAAAAATCCCTAAGCCCCGGGGTCACAATTTCATCAAAAATCTGACTTTTGGCATTCCACTCAAAAAAGGTGCCAGGCGGTTGCAAATGCTCCTCTGAGAGGTTTGGCGGTCGAAACAGAAGGCTTTTTATCACAGGACAGGAAATCAGCCCTCGACAACTTCACCGGCAGAAAAAGATTTTTTTGAGAAAATCCCCAAGGCCCGGGGTCACAATTTCATGAAAAATGGAACTTTTGGGAATTCACTAAAAATGGTGCCAGGCGGTTGCAAATGCTCCCCTGAGAGGTTTGGCGGTCGAAACAGAAGGCTTTTTATCACAGGACAAGAAATCAGCCCCCGACAACTTCACCGGCAGAATTTTTTTTTTTGAAAAAATCCCTAAGCCCCGGGGTCACAATTTCATCAAAAATGGGACTTTTGGGAATTCACTCAAAAATGGTGACAGACGATTGCACATGCTCCCCTGAGACATTTGGCGGTCGAAACAGAAGGCTTTTTATCACAGGACAAGAAATCAGCGCCCGACAACTTCACCGGCAGAAAAAAAAATTTTTGAAAAAAATCCCTAAGCCCCGGGGTCACAATTTCATCAAAAATCTGACTTTTGGCATTCCACTCAAAAATGGTGCCAGGCAGTTGCAAATGCTCCCCTGAGAGGTTTGGCGGTCGAAACAGAAGGCTTTTTATCACAGGACAGGAAATCAGCCCTCGACAACTTCACCGGCAGAAAAAGATTTCTTTGAAAAAATCCCTAAGCCCCGGGGTCACAATTTCATCAAAAATCTGACTTTTGGCATTCCACTCAAAAAAGGTGCCAGGCGGTTGCAAATGCTCCTCTGAGAGGTTTGGCGGTCGAAACAGAAGGCTTTTTATCACAGGACAAGAAATCAGCCCTCGACAACTTCACCGGCAGAAAAAAAATTTTTTCAAAAAAATACCTAAGCCCCGGGGTCACAACTTCATCAAAAATCTGACTTTTGGCATTCCACTCAAAAATGGTGCCAGGCGGTTGCAAATGCTCCCCTGAGAGGTTTGGCGGTCGAAACAGAAGGCTTCTTATCACAGGACAAGAAATCAGCACCCAACAACTTCACCGGCAGAAAAATATTTTTTTGAAAAAATCCCTAAGCCCCGGGGTCACAACTTCATCAAAAATGTGACTTTTGGGAATTCACTCAAAAATGGTGCCAGGCAGTTGCAAATGCTCCCCTGAGAGGTTTGGCGGTCGAAACAGAAGGCTTTTAATCACAGGACAAGAAATCAGCCCTCGTCAACTTCACCGGCAGAAAAAAAAATTTTTCAAAAAAATACCTAAGCCCCGGGGTCACAACTTCATCAAAAATCTGACTTTTGGCATTCCACTCAAAAATGGTGCCAGGCGGTTGCAAATGCTCCCCTGAGAGGTTTGGCGGTCGAAACAGAAGGCTTCTTATCACAGGACAAGAAATCAGCGCCCGACAACTTCACCGGCAGAAAAATATTTTTTTGAAAAAATCCCTAATCCCCGGGGTCACAATTTCATCAAAAATGGGACTTTTGGGAATTCACTCAAAAATGGTGCCAGGCGGTTGCAAATGCTCCCCTGAGAGGTTTGGCCGTCGAAACAGAAGGCTTTTTATCACAGGACAAGAAATCAGCCCTCGACAACTTCACCGGCAGAAAAAGATTTTTTTGAAAAAATCCCTAAGCCCCGGGGTCACAATTTCATTAAAAATCTGACTTTTGGAATTCCACTCAAAAATGGTGCCAGGCGGTTGCAAATGCTCCCCTGAGAGGTTTGGCGGTCGAAACAGAAGGCTTTTCATCACAGGACAAGAAATCAGCCCTCGACAACTTCACCGGCAGAAAAAGATTTTTTTGAAAAAATCCCTAAGCCCCGGGGTCACAATTTCATCAAAAATGGGACTTTCGGGAATTCACTCAAAAATGGTGCCAGACGGTTGCAAATGCTCTCCTGAGAGGTTTGGCGGTCGAAACAGAAGACTTTTTATCACAGGACAAGAAATCAGCGCCCGACAACTTCACCGGCAGAAAAAAATTTTTTTGTAAAAATCCCTAAGCCCCGGGGTCACAATTTCATCAAAAATCTGACTTTTGGCATTCCACTCAAAAATGGTGCCAGGCGGTTGCAAATGCTCCCCTGAGAGGTTTGGCGGTCGAAACAGAAGGCTTTTTATCACAGGACAGGAAATCAGCCCTCGACAACTTCACCGGCAGAAAAAGATTTTTTTGAAAAAATCCCTAAGCCCCGGGGTCACAATTTCATCAAAAATGGGACTTTTGGGAATTCACTCAAAAATGGTGCCAGACGGGTGCAAATGCTCCCCTGAGAGGTTTGGCGGTCGAAACAGAAGGCTTTTTATCACAAGACAAGAAATCAGCCCTCGTCAACTTCACCGGCAGAAAATTTTTTCAAAAAAATCCCTAAGCCCCAGGGTCACAAGTTCATCAAAAATCTGACTTTTGGAATTCCACTCAAAAATGGTGCCAGACGGTTGCAAATGCTCCCCTGAGAGGTTTGGCGGTCGAAACAGAAGACTTTTTATCACAGGACAAGAAATCAGCGCCCGACAACTTCACCGGCAGAAAAAAATTTTTTTGTAAAAATCCCTAAGCCCCGGGGTCACAATTTCATCAAAAATCTGACTTTTGGCATTCCACTCAAAAATGGTGCCAGGCGGTTGCAAATGCTCCCCTGAGAGGTTTGGCGGTCGAAACAGAAGGCTTTTTATCACAGGACAGGAAATCAGCCCTCGTCTACTTCACCGGCAGAATAAAAAATTTTCAAAAAAATACCTAAGCCCCGGGGTCACAACTTCATCAAAAATCTGACTTTTGGCATTCCACTCAAAAATGGTGCCAGGCGGTTGCAAATGCTCCCCTGAGAGGTTTGGCGGTCGAAACAGAAGGCTTCTTATCACAGGACAAGAAATCAGCGCCCGACAACTTCACCGGCAGAAAAATATTTTTTTGAAAAAATCCCTAAGCCCCGGGGTCACAATTTCATCAAAAATGGGACTTTTGGGAATTCACTCAAAAATGGTGCCAGGCGGTTGCAAATGCTCCCCTGAGAGGTTTGGCGGTCGAAACAGAAGGCTTTTTATCACAGGACAAGAAATCAAACCCCGACAACTTCACCGGCAGAATTTTTTTTTTTTGAAAAAATCCCTAAGCCCCGGGGTCACAATTTCATCAAAAATGGGACTTTTGGGAATTCACTCAAAAATGGTGCCAGACGGTTGCACATGCTCCCCTGAGAGGTTTGGCGGTCGAAACAGAAGGCTTTTTATCACAGGACAAGAAATCAGCGCCCGACAACTTCACCGGCAGAAAAAGATTTCTTTGAAAAAATCCCTAAGCCCCTGGGTCACAATTTCATCAAAAATCTGACTTTTGGAAATTCACTCAAAAATGGTGCCAGGCGGTTGCAAATGCTCCCCTGAGAGGTTCGGCGGTCGAAACAGAAGGCTTTTTGTCACAGGACAAGAAATCAGCCCTTGATAACTTCACCGGTAGAAAAAGATTTTTTCAATAAAATCCCTAAGCCCCGGGGTCACAATTTCATCAAAAATCTGACTTTTGGGAATTGACTCAAAAATGGTGTCAGACGGTTGCAAATGCTCCCCTGAGAGTTTTGGCGGTCGAAACAGAAGGCTTTTTATCACAGGACAAGAAATCAGCCCTCGACAACTTCACCGGCAGAAAAAGATTTTTTTGAAAAAATCCCTAAGCCCCGGGGTCACAATTTCATCAAAAATGGGACTTTTGGGAATTCACTCAAAAATGGTGCCAAACGGTTGCACATGCTCCCCTGAGAGGTTTGGCGGTCGAAACAGAAGGCTTTTTATCACAGGACAAGAAATCAGCCCTCGTCAACTTCACCGGCAGAAAAAAAATTTTTTCAAAAAAATACCTAAGCCCCGGGGTCACAACTTCATCAAAAATCTGACTTCTGGCATTCCACTCAAAAATGGTGCCAGGCGGTTGCAAATGCTCCCCTGAGAGGTTTGGCGGTCGAAACAGAAGGCTTCTTATCACAGGACAAGAAATCAGCGCCCGACAACTTCACCGGCAGAAAAATATTTTTTTGAAAAAATCCCTAATCCCCGGGGTCACAATTTCATCAAAAATGGGACTTTTGGGAATTCACTCAAAAATGGTGCCAGGCGGTTGCAAATGCTCCCCTGAGAGGTTTGGCCGTCGAAACAGAAGGCTTTTTATCACAGGACAAGAAATCAGCCCTCGACAACTTCACCGGCAGAAAAAGATTTTTTTGAAAAAATCCCTAAGCCCCGGGGTCACAATTTCATCAAAAATCTGACTTTTGGAATTCCACTCAAAAATGGTGCCAGGCGGTTGCAAATGCTCCCCTGAGAGGTTTGGCGGTCGAAACAGAAGGCTTTTTATCACAGGACAAGAAATCAGCCCTCGACAACTTCACCGGCAGAAAAAGATTTTTTTGAAAAAATCCCTAAGCCCCGGGGTCACAATTTCATCAAAAATGGGACTTTCGGGAATTCACTCAAAAATGGTGCCAGACGGTTGCAAATGCTCCCCTGAGAGGTTTGGCGGTCGAAACAGAAGACTTTTTATCACAGGACAAGAAATCAGCGCCCGACAACTTCACCGGCAGAAAAATTTTTTTTTGTAAAAATCCCTAAGCCCCGGGGTCACAATTTCATCAAAAATCTGACTTTTGGCATTCCACTCAAAAATGGTGCCAGGCGGTTGCAAATGCTCCCCTGAGAGGTTTGGCGGTCGAAACAGAAGGCTGTTTATCACAGGACAGGAAATCAGCCCTCGACAACTTCACCGGCAGAAAAAGATTTTTTTGAAAAAATCCCTAAGCCCCGGGGTCACAATTTCATCAAAAATGGGACTTTTGGGAATTCACTCAAAAATGGTGCCAGACGGGTGCAAATGCTCCCCTGAGAGGTTTGGCGGTCGAAACAGAAGGCTTTTTATCACAGGACAAGAAATCAGCCCCCGTCAACTTCACCGGCAGAAAAAAAATTTTTTCAAAAAAATACCTAAGCCCCGGGGTCACAACTTCATCAAAAATCTGACTTTTGGCATTCCACTCAAAAATGGTGCCAGGCGGTTGCAAATGCTCCCCTGAGAGGTTTGGCGGTCGAAACAGAAGGCTTTTTATCACAGGACAAGAAATCAGCCCCCGACAACTTCACTGGCAGAAAAACATTTTTTTGAAAAAATGCCCAAGGCCCGGGTTCACAATTTCATCAAAAATGGGACTTTTGGGAATTCACTCAAAAATGGTGCAGACGGTTGCAAATGCTCCCCTGAGAGGTTTGGCGGTCGAAACAGAAGGCTTTTTATCACAGGACAAGAAATCACCGCCCGACAACTTCACCGGCAGAAAAAAATTTTTTTGAAAAAATCCCTAAGCCCCGGGGTCACAATTTCATCAAAAATCTGACTTTTGGCATTCCACTCAAAAATGGTGCCAGGCGGTTGCAAATGCTCCCCTGAGAGGTTTGGCGGTCGAAACAGAAGGCTTTTTATCACAGGACAGGAAATCAGCCCTCGTCTACTTCACCGGCAGAAAAAAATTTTTTCAAAAAAATACCTAAGCCCCGGGGTCACAACTTCATCAAAAATCTGACTTTTGGCATTCCACTCAAAAATGGTGCCAGGCGGTTGCAAATGCTCCCCTGAGAGGTTTGGCGGTCGAAACAGAAGGCTTCTTATCACAGGACAAGAAATCAGCGCCCGACAACTTCACCGGCAGAAAAATATTTTTTTGAAAAAATCCCTAAGCCCCGGGGTCACAATTTCATCAAAAATGGGACTTTTGGGAATTCACTCAAAAATGGTGCCAGACGGTTGCACATGCTCCCCTGAGACATTTGGCGGTCGAAACAGAAGGCTTTTTATCACAGGACAAGAAATCAGCGCCCGACAACTTCACCGGCAGAAAAAAAATTTTTTGAAAAAAATCCCTAAGCCCCGGGGTCACAATTTCATCAAAAATCTGACTTTTGGCATTCCACTCAAAAATGGTGCCAGGCGGTTGCAAATGCTCCCCTGAGAGGTTTGGCGGTCGAAACAGAAGGCTTTTTATCACAGGACAGGAAATCAGCCCTCGTCTACTTCACCGGCAGAAAAAAAATTTTTCAAAAAAATACCTAAGCCCCGGGGTCACAACTTCATCAAAAATCTGACTTTTGGCATTCCACTCAAAAATGGTGCCAGGCGGTTGCAAATGCTCCCCTGAGAGGTTTGGCGGTCGAAACAGAAGGCTTCTTATCACAGGACAAGAAATCAGCGCCCGACAACTTCACCGGCAGAATTTTTTTTTTTTGAAAAAATCCCTAAGCCCCGGGGTCACAATTTCATCAAAAATGGGACTTTTGGGAATTCACTCAAAAATGGTGCCAGACGGTTGCACATGCTCCCCTGAGACATTTGGCGGTCGAAACAGAAGGCTTTTTATCACAGGACAAGAAATCAGCGCCCGACAACTTCACCGGCAGAAAAAAAAATTTTTGAAAAAAATCCCTAAGCCCCGGGGTCACAATTTCATCAAAAATCTGACTTTTGGCATTCCACTCAAAAATGGTGCCAGGCGGTTGCAAATGCTCCCCTGAGAGGTTTGGCGGTCGAAACAGAAGGCTTTTTATCACAGGACAAGAAATCAGCCCTCGACAACTTCACCGGCAGAAAAAGATTTTTTTGAAAAAATCCCTAAGCCCCGGGGTCACAATTTCATCAAAAATGGGACTTTCGGGAATTCACTCAAAAATGGTGCCAGACGGTTGCAAATGCTCCCCTGAGAGGTTTGGCGGTCGAAACAGAAGACTTTTTATCACAGGACAAGAAATCAGCGCCCGACAACTTCACCGGCAGAAAAAAATTTTTTGGTAAAAATCCCTAAGCCCCGGGGTCACAATTTCATCAAAAATCTGACTTTTGGCATTCCACTCAAAAATGGTGCCAGGCGGTTGCAAATGCTCCCCTGAGAGGTTTGGCGGTCGAAACAGAAGGCTGTTTATCACAGGAAAGGAAATCAGCCCTCGACAACTTCACCGGCAGAAAAAGATTTTTTTGAAAAAATCCCTAAGCCCCGGGGTCACAATTTCATCAAAAATGGGACTTTTGGGAATTCACTCAAAAATGGTGCCAGACGGGTGCAAATGCTCCCCTGAGAGGTTTGGCGGTCGAAACAGAAGGCTTTTTATCACAGGACAAGAAATCAGCCCCCGTCAACTTCACCGGCAGAAAAAAAAAAATTTTCAAAAAAATACCTAAGCCCCGGGGTCACAACTTCATCAAAAATCTGACTTTTGGCATTCCACTCAAAAATGGTGCCAGGCGGTTGCAAATGCTCCCCTGAGAGGTTTGGCGGTCGAAACAGAAGGCTTTTTATCACAGGACAAGAAATCAGCCCCCGACAACTTCACTGGCAGAAAAACATTTTTTTGAAAAAATGCCCAAGGCGCGGGTTCACAATTTCATCAAAAATGGGACTTTTGGGAATTCACTCAAAAATGGTGCAGACGGTTTCAAATGCTCCCCTGAGAGGTTTGGCGGTCGAAACAGAAGGCTTTTTATCACAGGACAAGAAATCACCGCCCGACAACTTCACCGGCAGAAAAAAATTTTTTTGAAAAAATCCCTAAGCCCCGGGGTCACAATTTCATCAAAAATCTGACTTTTGGCATTCCACTCAAAAATGGTGCCAGGCGGTTGCAAATGCTCCCCTGAGAGGTTTGGCGGTCGAAACAGAAGGCTTCTTATCACAGGACAAGAAATCAGCCCTCGTCTACTTCACCGGCAGAAAAAAAAATTTTCAAAAAAATACCTAAGCCCCGGGGTCACAACTTCATCAAAAATCTGACTTTTGGCATTCCACTCAAAAATGGTGCCAGGCGGTTGCAAATGCTCCCCTGAGAGGTTTGGCGGTCGAAACAGAAGGCTTCTTATCACAGGACAAGAAATCAGCGCCCGACAACTTCACCGGCAGAAAAATATTTTTTTGAAAAAATCCCTAAGCCCCGGTGTCACAATTTCATCAAAAATGGGACTTTTGGGAATTCACTCAAAAATGGTGCCAGGCGGTTGCAAATGCTCCCCTGAGAGGTTTGGCGGTCGAAACAGAAGGCTTTTTATCACAGGACAAGAAATCAGCGCCCGACAACTTCACCGGCAGAAAAAAAATTTTTGGTAAAAATCCCTAAGCCCCGGGGTCACAATTTCATCAAAAATCTGACTTTTGGCATTCCACTCAAAAATGGTGCCAGGCGGTTGCAAATGCTCCCCTGAGAGGTTTGGCGGTCGAAACAGAAGGCTGTTTATCACAGGAAAGGAAATCAGCCCTCGACAACTTCACCGGCAGAAAAAGATTTTTTTGAAAAAATCCCTAAGCCCCGGGGTCACAATTTCATCAAAAATGGGACTTTTGGGAATTCACTCAAAAATGGTGCCAGACGGGTGCAAATGCTCCCCTGAGAGGTTTGGCGGTCGAAACAGAAGGCTTTTTATCACAGGACAAGAAATCAGCCCCCGTCAACTTCACCGGCAGAAAAAAAAAAATTTTCAAAAAAATACCTAAGCCCCGGGGTCACAACTTCATCAAAAATCTGACTTTTGGCATTCCACTCAAAAATGGTGCCAGGCGGTTGCAAATGCTCCCCTGAGAGGTTTGGCGGTCGAAACAGAAGGCTTTTTATCACAGGACAAGAAATCAGCCCCCGACAACTTCACTGGCAGAAAAACATTTTTTTGAAAAAATGCCCAAGGCGCGGGTTCACAATTTCATCAAAAATGGGACTTTTGGGAATTCACTCAAAAATGGTGCAGACGGTTGCAAATGCTCCCCTGAGAGGTTTGGCGGTCGAAACAGAAGGCTTTTTATCACAGGACAAGAAATCACCGCCCGACAACTTCACCGGCAGAAAAAAATTTTTTTGAAAAAATCCCTAAGCCCCGGGGTCACAATTTCATCAAAAATCTGACTTTTGGCATTCCACTCAAAAATGGTGCCAGGCGGTTGCAAATGCTCCCCTGAGAGGTTTGGCGGTCGAAACAGAAGGCTTCTTATCACAGGACAAGAAATCAGCCCTCGTCTACTTCACCGGCAGAAAAAAAAATTTTCAAAAAAATACCTAAGCCCCGGGGTCACAACTTCATCAAAAATCTGACTTTTGGCATTCCACTCAAAAATGGTGCCAGGCGGTTGCAAATGCTCCCCTGAGAGGTTTGGCGGTCGAAACAGAAGGCTTCTTATCACAGGACAAGAAATCAGCGCCCGACAACTTCACCGGCAGAAAAATATTTTTTTGAAAAAATCCCTAAGCCCCGGTGTCACAATTTCATCAAAAATGGGACTTTTGGGAATTCACTCAAAAATGGTGCCAGGCGGTTGCAAATGCTCCCCTGAGAGGTTTGGCGGTCGAAACAGAAGGCTTTTTATCACAGGACAAGAAATCAGCCCCCGACAACTTCACCGGCAGAATTTTTTTTTTTTGAAAAAATCCCTAAGCCCCGGGGTCACAATTTCATCAAAAATGGGACTTTTGGGAATTCACTCAAAAATGGTGCCAGACGGTTGCACATGCTCCCCTGAGACATTTGGCGGTCGAAACAGAAGGCTTTTTATCACAGGACAAGAAATCAGCGCCCGACAACTTCACCGGCAGAAAAAAAAATTTTTGAAAAAAATCCCTAAGCCCCGGGGTCACAATTTCATCAAAAATCTGACTTTTGGCATTCCACTCAAAAATGGTGCCAGGCGGTTGCAAGTGCTCCCCTGAGAGGTTTGGCGGTCGAAACAGAAGGCTTTTTATCACAGGACAGGAAATCAGCCCTCGACAACTTCACCGGCAGAAAAAGATTTCTTTGAAAAAATCCCTAAGCCCCGGGGTCACAATTTCATCAAAAATCTGACTTTTGGCATTCCACTCAAAAAAGGTGCCAGGCGGTTGCAAATGCTCCTCTGAGAGGTTTGGCGGTCGAAACAGAAGGCTTTTTATCACAGGACAGGAAATCAGCCCTCGACAACTTCACCGGCAGAAAAAGATTTTTTTGAGAAAATCCCCAAGGCCCGGGGTCACAATTTCATGAAAAATGGGACTTTTGGGAATTCACTAAAAATGGTGCCAGGCGGTTGCAAATGCTCCCCTGAGAGGTTTGGCGGTCGAAACAGAAGGCTTTTTATCACAGGACAAGAAATCAGCCCCCGACAACTTCACCGGCAGAATTTTTTTTTTTTGAAAAAATCCCTAAGCCCCGGGGTCACAATTTCATCAAAAATGGGACTTTTGGGAATTCACTCAAAAATGGTGACAGACGATTGCACATGCTCCCCTGAGACATTTGGCGGTCGAAACAGAAGGCTTTTTATCACAGGACAAGAAATCAGCGCCCGACAACTTCACCGGCAGAAAAAAAATTTTTTGAAAAAAATCCCTAAGCCCCGGGGTCACAATTTCATCAAAAATCTGACTTTTGGCATTCCACTCAAAAATGGTGCCAGGCAGTTGCAAATGCTCCCCTGAGAGGTTTGGCGGTCGAAACAGAAGGCTTTTTATCACAGGACAGGAAATCAGCCCTCGACAACTTCACCGGCAGAAAAAGATTTCTTTGAAAAAATCCCTAAGCCCCGGGGTCACAATTTCATCAAAAATCTGACTTTTGGCATTCCACTCAAAAAAGGTGCCAGGCGGTTGCAAATGCTCCTCTGAGAGGTTTGGCGGTCGAAACAGAAGGCTTTTTATCACAGGACAAGAAATCAGCCCTCGACAACTTCACCGGCAGAAAAAAAATTTTTTCAAAAAAATACCTAAGCCCCGGGGTCACAACTTCATCAAAAATCTGACTTTTGGCATTCCACTCAAAAATGGTGCCAGGCGGTTGCAAATGCTCCCCTGAGAGGTTTGGCGGTCGAAACAGAAGGCTTCTTATCACAGGACAAGAAATCAGCACCCAACAACTTCACCGGCAGAAAAATATTTTTTTGAAAAAATCCCTAAGCCCCGGGGTCACAACTTCATCAAAAATGTGACTTTTGGGAATTCACTCAAAAATGGTGCCAGGCAGTTGCAAATGCTCCCCTGAGAGGTTTGGCGGTCGAAACAGAAGGCTTTTAATCACAGGACAAGAAATCAGCCCTCGTCAACTTCACCGGCAGAAAAAAAAAAATTTCAAAAAAATACCTAAGCCCCGGGGTCACAACTTCATCAAAAATCTGACTTTTGGCATTCCACTCAAAAATGGTGCCAGGCGGTTGCAAATGCTCCCCTGAGAGGTTTGGCGGTCGAAACAGAAGGCTTCTTATCACAGGACAAGAAATCAGCGCCCGACAACTTCACCGGCAGAAAAATATTTTTTTGAAAAAATCCCTAATCCCCGGGGTCACAATTTCATCAAAAATGGGACTTTTGGGAATTCACTCAAAAATGGTGCCAGGCGGTTGCAAATGCTCCCCTGAGAGGTTTGGCCGTCGAAACAGAAGGCTTTTTATCACAGGACAAGAAATCAGCCCTCGACAACTTCACCGGCAGAAAAAGATTTTTTTGAAAAAATCCCTAAGCCCCGGGGTCACAATTTCATTAAAAATCTGACTTTTGGAATTCCACTCAAAAATGGTGCCAGGCGGTTGCAAATGCTCCCCTGAGAGGTTTGGCGGTCGAAACAGAAGGCTTTTCATCACAGGACAAGAAATCAGCCCTCGACAACTTCACCGGCAGAAAAAGATTTTTTTGAAAAAATCCCTAAGCCCCGGGGTCACAATTTCATCAAAAATGGGACTTTCGGGAATTCACTCAAAAATGGTGCCAGACGGTTGCAAATGCTCTCCTGAGAGGTTTGGCGGTCGAAACAGAAGACTTTTTATCACAGGACAAGAAATCAGCGCCCGACAACTTCACCGGCAGAAAAAAATTTTTTTGTAAAAATCCCTAAGCCCCGGGGTCACAATTTCATCAAAAATCTGACTTTTGGCATTCCACTCAAAAATGGTGCCAGGCGGTTGCAAATGCTCCCCTGAGAGGTTTGGCGGTCGAAACAGAAGGCTTTTTATCACAGGACAGGAAATCAGCCCTCGACAACTTCACCGGCAGAAAAAGATTTTTTTGAAAAAATCCCTAAGCCCCGGGGTCACAATTTCATCAAAAATGGGACTTTTGGGAATTCACTCAAAAATGGTGCCAGACGGGTGCAAATGCTCCCCTGAGAGGTTTGGCGGTCGAAACAGAAGGCTTTTTATCACAGGACAAGAAATCAGCCCCCGTCAACTTCACCGGCAGAAAAAAATTTTTTTCAAAAAAATACCTAAGCCCCGGGGTCACAACTTCATCAAAAATCTGACTTTTGGCATTCCACTCAAAAATGGTGCCAGGCGGTTGCAAATGCTCCCCTGAGAGGTTTGGCGGTCGAAACAGAAGGCTTTTTATCACAGGACAAGAAATCAGCCCCCGACAACTTCACTGGCAGAAAAACATTTTTTTGAAAAAATGCCCAAGGCCCGGGTTCACAATTTCATCAAAAATGGGACTTTTGGGAATTCACTCAAAAATGGTGCAGACGGTTGCAAATGCTCCCCTGAGAGGTTTGGCGGTCGAAACAGAAGGCTTTTTATCACAGGACAAGAAATCACCGCCCGACAACTTCACCGGCAGAAAAAATTTTTTTTGAAAAAATCCCTAAGCCCCGGGGTCACAATTTCATCAAAAATCTGACTTTTGGCATTCCACTCAAAAATGGTGCCAGGCGGTTGCAAATGCTCCCCTGAGAGGTTTGGCGGTCGAAACAGAAGGCTTTTTATCACAGGACAGGAAATCAGCCCTCGTCTACTTCACCGGCAGAAATAAAAATTTTCAAAAAAATACCTAAGCCCCGGGGTCACAACTTCATCAAAAATCTGACTTTTGGCATTCCACTCAAAAATGGTGCCAGGCGGTTGCAAATGCTCCCCTGAGAGGTTTGGCGGTCGAAACAGAAGGCTTCTTATCACAGGACAAGAAATCAGCGCCCGACAACTTCACCGGCAGAAAAATATTTTTTTGAAAAAATCCCTAAGCCCCGGGGTCACAATTTCATCAAAAATGGGACTTGTGGGAATTCACTCAAAAATGGTGCCAGGCGGTTGCAAATGCTCCCCTGAGAGGTTTGGCGGTCGAAACAGAAGGCTTTTTATCACAGGACAAGAAATCAGCCCCCGACAACTTCACCGGCAGAATTTTTTTTTTTTTGAAAAAATCCCTAAGCCCCGGGGTCACAATTTCATCAAAAATGGGACTTTTGGGAATTCACTCAAAAATGGTGCCAGACGGTTGCACATGCTCCCCTGAGACATTTGGCGGTCGAAACAGAAAGCTTTTTATCACAGGACAAGAAATCAGCGCCCGACAACTTCACCGGCAGAAAAAAAATTTTTTGAAAAAAATCCCTAAGCCCCGGTGTCACAATTTCATCAAAAATCTGACTTTTGGCATTCCACTCAAAAATGGTGCCAGGCGGTTGCAAATGCTCCCCTGAGAGGTTTGGCGGTCGAAACAGAAGGCTTTTTATCACCGGACAAGAAATCAGCCCCCAACAACTTCACCGGCAGAAAAAGATTTCTTTGAAAAAATCTCTAAGCCCCGGGGTCACAATTTCATCAAAAATCTGACTTTTGGCATTCCACTCAAAAAAGGTGCCAGGCGGTTGCAAATGCTCCTCTGAGAGGTTTGGCGGTCGAAACAGAAGGCTTTTTATCACAGGACAGGAAATCAGCCCTCGACAACTTCGCCGGCAGAAAAAGATTTTTTTGAGAAAATCCCCAAGGCCCGGGGTCACAATTTCATGAAAAATGGGACTTTTGGAAATTCACTCAAAAATGGTGCCAGGCGGTTGCAAATGCTCCCCTGAGAGGTTTGGCGGTCGAAACAGAAGGCTTTTTGTCACAGGACAAGAAATCAGCCCTTGACAACTTCACCGGTAGAAAAAGATTTTTTCAATAAAATCCCTAAGCCCCGGGGTCACAATTTCATCAAAAATCTGACTTTTGGGAATTGACTCAAAAATGGTGTCAGACGGTTGCAAATGCTCCCCTGAGAGTTTTGGCGGTCGAAACAGAAGGCTTTTTATCACAGGACAAGAAATCAGCCCTCGACAACTTCACCGGCAGAAAAAGATTTTTTTGAAAAAATCCCTAAGCCCCGGGGTCACAATTTCATCAAAAATGGGACTTTTGGGAATTCACTCAAAAATGGTGCCAAACGGTTGCACATGCTCCCCTGAGAGGTTTGGCGGTCGAAACAGAAGGCTTTTTATCACAGGACAAGAAATCAGCCCTCGTCAACTTCACCGGCAGAAAAAAAAAATTTTCAAAAAAATACCTAAGCCCCGGGGTCACAACTTCATCAAAAATCTGACTTTTGGCATTCCACTCAAAAATGGTGCCAGGCGGTTGCAAATGCTCCCCTGAGAGGTTTGGCGGTCGAAACAGAAGGCTTCTTATCACAGGACAAGAAATCAGCGCCCGACAACTTCACCGGCAGAAAAATATTTTTTTGAAAAAATCCCTAAGCCCCGGGGTCACAATTTCATCAAAAATGGGACTTTTGGGAATTCACTCAAAAATGGTGCCAGGCGGTTGCAAATGCTCCCCTGAGAGGTTTGGCCGTCGAAACAGAAGGCTTTTTATCACAGGACAAGAAATCAGCCCTCGACAACTTCACCGGCAGAAAAAGATTTTTTTGAAAAAATCCCTAAGCCCCGGGGTCACAATTTCATCAAAAATCTGACTTTTGGAATTCTACTCAAAAATGGTGCCAGGCGGTTGCAAATGCTCCCCTGAGAGGTTTGGCGGTCGAAACAGAAGGCTTTTTATCACAGGACAAGAAATCAGCCCTCGACAACTTCACCGGCAGAAAAAGATTTTTTTGAAAAAATCCCTAAGCCCCGGGGTCACAATTTCATCAAAAATGGGACTTTCGGGAATTCACTCAAAAATGGTGCCAGACGGGTGCAAATGCTCCCCTGAGAGGTTTGGCGGTCGAAACAGAAGGCTTATTATCACAGGACAAGAAATCAGCCCCCGTCAACTTCACCGGCAGAAAAAAAATTTTTTCAAAAAAATACCTAAGCCCCGGGGTCACAACTTCATCAAAAATCTGACTTTTGGCATTCCACTCAAAAATGGTGCCAGGCGGTTGCAAATGCTCCCCTGAGAGGTTTGGCGGTCGAAACAGAAGGCTTTTTATCACAGGACAAGAAATCAGCCCCCGACAACTTCACTGGCAGAAAAACATTTTTTTGAAAAAATGCCCAAGGCCCGGGTTCACAATTTCATCAAAAATGGGACTTTTGGGAATTCACTCAAAAATGGTGCAGACGGTTGCAAATGCTCCCCTGAGAGGTTTGGCGGTCGAAACAGAAGGCTTTTTATCACAGGACAAGAAATCACCGCCCGACAACTTCACCGGCAGAAAAAAAATTTTTTGAAAAAATCCCTAAGCCCCGGGTCACAATTTCATCAAAAATCTGACTTTTGGCATTCCACTCAAAAATGGTGCCAGGCGGTTGCAAATGCTCCCCTGAGAGGTTTGGCGGTCGAAACAGAAGGCTTTTTATCACAGGACAAGAAATCAGCCCTCGACAACTTCACCGGCAGAAAAATATTTTTTTGAAAAAATCCCTAAGCCCCGGGGTCACAATTTCATCAAAAATGTGACTTTTGGGAATTCACTCAAAAATGGTGCCAGGCAGTTGCAAATGCTCCACTGAGAGGTTTGGCGGTCGAAACAGAAGGCTTTCTATCACAGGACAAGAAATCAGCCCTCGACAACTTCACCAGCAGAAAAAGATTTTTTTGAAAAAATCCCTAACCCCCGGCGTCACAATTTCAGCAAAAATCTGACTTTTGGGAATTGACTCAAAAATGGTGTCAGACGGTTGCAAATGCTCCCCTGAGAGTTTTGGCGGTCGAAACAGAAGGCTTTTTATCACAGGACAAGAAATCAGCCCCCGACAACTTCACCGGCAGAATTTTTTTTTTTTGAAAAAATCCCTAAGCCCCGGGGTCACAATTTCATCAAAAATGGGACTTTTGGGAATTCACTCAAAAATGGTTCCAGGCGGTTGCAAATGCACCCCTGAGAGGTTTGGCGGTCGAAACAGAAGGCTTTTTATCACAGGACAAGAAATCAGCCCTCGACAACTTCACCGGCAGAAAAAGATTTTTTTGAAAAAACCCCTAAGCGCCCCGTCACAATTTCATCAAAAATGGGACTCTTGGGAATTCGCTCAAAAATAGTGCCAGGCGGTTGCAAATGCTCCCCTGAGAGGTTTGGCGGTCGAAACAGAAGGCTTTTTATCACAGGACAGGAAATCAGCCCTCGACAACTTCACCGGCAGAAAATTCTTTTTTTGAAAAAATCCCTAAGCCCCGGGGTCACAACTTCATCAAAAATCTGACTTTTGGCATTCCACTCAAAAATGGTGCCAGGCGGTTGCAAATGCTCCCCTGAGAGGTTTGGCGGTCGAAACAGAAGGCTTTTTATCACAGGACAAGAAATCAGCCCTCGACAACTTCACCGGCAGAAAAACATTTTTTTGAAAAAATCCCCAAGGCCCGGGTTCACAATTTCATCAAAAATGGGACTTTTGGGAATTCACTCAAAAATGGTGGCAGACAATTGCAAATGCTCCCCTGAGAGGTTTGGCGGTCGAAACAGAAGGCTTTTTATCACAGGACAAGAAATCAGCCCCCTACAACTTCACCGGCAGAATTTTTTTTAAAAAAAAAATCCCTAAGCCCCGGGGTCACAATTTCATCAAAAATGGGACTTTTGGGAATTCACTCAAAAATGGTGTCAGGCGGTTGCAAATGCTCCCCTGAGAGGTTTGGCGGTCGAAACAGAAGGCTTTTTATCACAGGACAAGAAATCAGCGCCCGACAACTTCACCGGCAGAAAAACATTTTTTTGAAAAAATCCCCAAGGCCCGGGTTCACAATTTCATCAAAAATGGGACTTTTGGGAATTCACTCAAAAATGGTGCCAGACGGTTGCAAATGCTCCCCTGAGAGGTTTGGCGGTCGAAACAGAAGGCTTTTTATCACAGGACAAGAAATCAGCGTCCGACAACTTCACCGGCAGAAATTTTTTTTTTTGAAAAAATCCCTAAGCCCCGGGGTCACAATTTCATCAAAAATCTGACTTTTGGCATTCCACTCAAAAATGGTGCCAGGCGGTTGCAAATGCTCCCCTGAGAGGTTTGGCGGTCGAAACAGAAGGCTTTTTATCACAGGACAGGAAATCAGCCCTCGACAACTTCACCGGCAGAAAATTCTTTTTTTGAAAAAATCCCTAAGCCCCGGGGTCACAATTTCATCAAAAATGGGACTTTTGGGAATTCACTCAAAAATGGTGCCAGACGGGTGCAAATGCTCCCCTGAGAGGTTTGGCGGTCGAAACAGAAGGCTTTTTATCACAGGACAAGAAATCAGCCCCCATCAACTTCACCGGCAGAAAAAAAAATTATTCAAAAAAATACCTTAGCCCCGGGGTCACAACTTCATCAAAAATCTGACTTTTGGCATTCCACTCAAAAATGGTGCCAGGCGGTTGCAAATGCTCCCCTGAGAGGTTTGGCGGTCGAAACAGAAGGCTTTTTATCACAGGACAAGAAATCAGCCCCCGACAACTTCACTGGCAGAAAAACATTTTTTTGAAAAAATCCCTAAGCCCCGGGGTCACAATTTCATCAAAAATGGGACTTTTGGGAATTCACTCAAAAATGGTGCCAGACGGTTGCGAATGCTCCCCTGAGAGGTTTGGCGGTCGAAACAGAAGGCTTTTTATCACAGGACAAGAAATCAGCGTCCGACAACTTCACCGGCAGAAAAAAAATTTTTTTGAAAAAATCCCCAAGGCCCGGGTTCACAATTTCATCAAAAATGGGACTTTTGGGAATTCACTCAAAAATGGTGCCAGACGGTTGCAAATGCTCCCCTGAGAGGTTTGGCGGTCGAAACAGAAGGCTTTTTATCACAGGACAAGAAATCAGCGTCCGACAACTTCACCGGCAGAAAAATTTTTTTTTGAAAAAATCCCTAAGCCCCGGGGTCACAATTTCATCAAAAATCTGACTTTTGGCATTCCACTCAAAAATGGTGCCAGGCGGTTGCAAATGCTCCCCTGAGAGGTTTGGCGGTCGAAACAGAAGGCTTTTTATCACAGGACAGGAAATCAGCCCTCGACAACTTCACCGGCAGAAAATTCTTTTTTTGAAAAAATCCCTAAGCCCCGGGGTCACAATTTCATCAAAAATGGGACTTTTGGGAATTCACTCAAAAATGGTGCCAGACGGGTGCAAATGCTCCCCTGAGAGGTTTGGCGGTCGAAACAGAAGGCTTTTTATCACAGGACAAGAAATCAGCCCCCGTCAACTTCACCGGCAGAAAAAAAAAAATTTCAAAAAAATACGTTAGCCCCGGGGTCACAACTTCATCAAAAATCTGACTTTTGGCATTCCACTCAAAAATGGTGCCAGGCGGTTGCAAATGCTCCCCTGAGAGGTTTGGCGGTCGAAACAGAAGGCTTTTTATCACAGGACAAGAAATCAGCCCCCGACAACTTCACTGGCAGAAAAACATTTTTTTGAAAAAATCCCTAAGCCCCGGGGTCACAATTTCATCAAAAATGGGACTTTTGGGAATTCACTCAAAAATGGTGCCAGACGGTTGCAAATGCTCCCCTGAGATGTTTGGCGGTCGAAACAGAAGGCTTTTTATCACAGGACAAGAAATCAGCGCCCGACAACTTCACCGGCAGAAAAAGATTTTTTTGAAAAAATCCCTAACCCCCGGCGTCACAATTTCAGCAAAAATCTGACTTTTGGGAATTGACTCAAAAATGGTGTCAGACGGTTGCAAATGCTCCCCTGAGAGTTTTGGCGGTCGAAACAGAAGGCTTTTTATCACAGGACAAGAAATCAGCCCCCGACAACTTCACCGGCAGAATTTTTTTTTTTTGAAAAAATCCCTAAGCCCCGGGGTCACAATTTCATCAAAAATGGGACTTTTGGGAATTCGCTCAAAAATAGTGCCAGGCGGTTGCAAATGCTCCCCTGAGAGGTTTGGTGGTCGAAACAGAAGGCTTTTTATCACAGGACAGGAAATCAGCCCTCGACAACTTCACCGGCAGAAAAAGATTTTTTTGAAAAAACCCCTAAGCCCCGGGGTCACAATTTCATCAAAATTGGGACTTTTGGGAATTCACTCAAAAATGGTGCCAGACGGGTGCAAATGCTCCCCTGAGAGGTTTGGCGGTCGAAACAGAAGGCTTTTTATCACAGGACAAGAAATCAGCCCTCGACAACTTCACCGGCAGAAAAGCATTTTTTTGAAAAAATCCCCAAGGCCCGGGTTCACAATTTCATCAAAAATGGGACTTTTGGGAATTCACTCAAAAATGGTGGCAGACAGTTGCAAATGCTCCCCTGAGAGGTTTGGCGGTCGAAACAGAAGGCTTTTTATCACAGGACAAGAAATCAGCGCCCGACAACTTCACCGGCAGAAAAAAAATTTTTTGAAAAAAATCCCTAAGCCCCGGGGTCACAATTTCATCAAAAGTCTGACTTTTGGCATTCCACTCAAAAATGGTGTCAGACGGTTGCAAATGCTCCCCTGAGAGGTTTGGCGGTCGAAACAGAAGGCTTTTTATCACAGGACAAGAAATCAGCCCCCGACAACTTCACCGGCAGAATTTTTTTTTTTGAAAAAATCCCTAAGCCCCGGGGTCACAATTTCATCAAAAATGGGACTTTTGGGAATTCACTCAAAAATGGTGCCAGACGCTTGCAAATGCTCCCCTGAGAGGTTTGGCGGTCGAAACAGAAGGCTTTTTATCACAGGACAAGAAATCAGCGCCCGACAACTTCACCGGCAGAAAAAAATTTTTTTAAAAAAATCCCTAAGCCCCGGGGTCACAATTTCATCAAAAATCTTACTTTTAGCATTCCACTCAAAAATGGTGCCAGGCGGTTGCAAATGCTCCCCTGAGAGGTTTGGCGGTCGAAACAGAAGGCTTTTTATCACAGGACAAGAAATCAGCCCTCGACAACTTCACCGGCCGAAAAACATTTTTTTGAAAAAATCCCCAAGGCCCGGGTTCACAATTTCATCAAAAATGGGACTTTTGGGAATTCGCTCAAAAATGGTGCCAGACGGTTGCAAATGCTCCCCTGAGAGGTTTGGCGGTCGAAACAGAAGGCTTTTTATCACAGGACAAGAAATCAGCCTCCAACAACGTCACCGGCTGAAACAATTTTTTTTGAAAAAATCCCTAAGCGCCAGGGTCACAATTTCATCAAAAATCTGACTTTTGGCATTTCAGTCAAAAATGGTGCCAGACGGTTGCAAATGCTCCCCTGAGAGGTTTGGCGGTCGAAACAGAAGGCTTTTTATCACAGGACAAGAAATCAGCCCTCGACAACTTCACCAGCAGAAAAAGATGTTTTTGAAAAAACCCCTAAGCGCCAGGGTCACAATTTCATCAAAAATGGGACTTTTGGGAATTCGCTCAAAAATAGTGCCAGGCGGTTGCAAATGCTCCCCTGAGAGGTTTGGCGGTCGAAACAGAAGTCTTTTTATCACAGGACAGGAAATCAGCCCCCGACAACTTCACCGGCAGAAAATTCTTTTTTTGAAAAAATCCCTAAGCCCCGGGGTCACAATTTCATCAAAAATGGGACTTTTGGGAATTCACTCAAAAATGGTGCCAGACGGGTGAAATGCTCCCCTGAGAGGTTTGGCGGTCGAAACAGAAGGCTTTTTATCACAGGACAAGAAATCAGCCCTCGTCAACTTCACCGGCAGAAAAAAAAATTTTTCAAAAAAATACCTAAGCCCCGGGGTCACAACTTCATCAAAAATCTGACTTTTGGCATTCCACTCAAAAATGGTGCCAGGCGGTTGCAAATGCTCCCCTGAGAGGTTTGGCGGTCGAAACAGAAGGCTTTTTATCACAGGACAAGAAATCAGCCCTCGACAACTTCACCGGCAGAAAAACATTTTTTTGAAAAAATCCCCAAGGCCCGGGTTCACAATTTCATCAAAAATGGGACTTTTGGGAATTCACTCAAAAATGGTGCCAGACGCTTGCAAATGCTCCCCTGAGAGGTTTGGCGGTCGAAACAGAAGGCTTTTTATCACAGGACAAGAAATCAGCGCCCGACAATTTCACCGGCAGAAATTTTTTTTTTGAAAAAATCCCTAAGCCCCGGGGTCACAATTTCATCAAAAATCTGACTTTTGGCATTCCACTCAAAAATGGTGCCAGGCGGTTGCAAATGCTCCCCTGAGAGGTTTGGCGGTCGAAACAGAAGGCTTTTTATCACAGGACAAGAAATCAGCCCTCGACAACTTCACCGGCCGAAAAACATTTTTTTGAAAAAATCCCCAAGGCCCGGGTTCACAATTTCATCAAAAATGGGACTTTTGGGAATTCGCTCAAAAATGGTGCCAGACGGTTGCAAATGCTCCCCTGAGAGGTTTGGCGGTCGAAACAGAAGGCTTTTTATCACAGGACAAGAAATCAGCCTCCAACAACGTCACCGGCTGAAACAATTTTTTTTTAAAAAATCCCTAAGCGCCAGGGTCACAATTTCATCAAAAATCTGACTTTTGGCATTTCAGTCAAAAATGGTGCCAGACGGTTGCAAATGCTCCCCTGAGAGGTTTGGCGGTCGAAACAGAAGGCTTTTTATCACAGGACAAGAAATCAGCCCTCGACAACTTCACCAGCAGAAAAAGATTTTTTTGAAAAAACCCCTAAGCGCCGGGGTCACAATTTCATCAAAAATGGGACTTTTGGGAATTCGCTCAAAAATAGTGCCAGGCGGTTGCAAATGCTCCCCTGAGAGGTTTGGCGGTCGAAACAGAAGGCTTTTTATCACAGAACAGGAAATCAGCCCCCGACAACTTCACCGGCAGAAAATTCTTTTTTTGAAAAAATCCCTAAGCCCCGGGGTCACAATTTCATCAAAAATGGGACTTTTGGGAATTCACTCAAAAATGGTGCCAGACGGGTGAAATGCTCCCCTGAGAGGTTTGGCGGTCGAAACAGAAGGCTTTTTATCACAGGACAAGAAATCAGCCCTCGTCAACTTCACCGGCAGAAAAAAAAAAATTTCAAAAAAATACCTAAGCCCCGGGGTCACAACTTCATCAAAAATCTGACTTTTGGCATTCCACTCAAAAATGGTGCCAGGCGGTTGCAAATGCTCCCCTGAGAGGTTTGGCGGTCGAAACAGAAGGCTTTTTATCACAGGACAAGAAATCAGCCCTCGACAACTTCACCGGCAGAAAAACATTTTTTTGAAAAAATCCCCAAGGCCCGGGTTCACAATTTCATCAAAAATGGGACTTTTGGGAATTCACTCAAAAATGGTGCCAGACGCTTGCAAATGCTCCCCTGAGAGGTTTGGCGGTCGAAACAGAAGGCTTTTTATCACAGGACAAGAAATCAGCCCTCGACAACTTCACCGGCAGAAAAAAATTTTTTGAAAAAATCCCTAAGCCCCGGGGTCACAATTTCATCAAAAATCTGACTTTTGGCATTCCACTCAAAAATGGTGCCAGGCGGTTGCAAATGCTCCCCTGAGAGGTTTGGCGGTCGAAACAGAAGGCTTTTTATCACAGGACAAGAAATCAGCCCTCGACAACTTCACCGGCAGAAAAAGATTTCTTTGAAAAAATCCCTAAGCCCCGGGGTCACAATTTCATCAAAAATGGGACTTTTGAGAATTCACTAAAAAATTGTGCCAGACCATTGCAAATGCTCCCCTGAGAGGTTTGGCGGTCGAAACAGAAGGCTTCTTATCACAGGACAAGAAATCAGCGCCCGACAACTTCACCGGCAGAAAAATATTTTTTTGAAAAAATCCCTAAGCCCCGGGGTCACAAGTTCATCAAAAATCTGACTTTTGACATTCCACTAAAAATTGTGCCAGGCGGTTGCAAATGCTCCCCTGAGAGGTTTGGCGGTCGAAACAGAAGGCTTTTTATCACCGGACAAGAAATCAGCGCCCGACAACTTCACTGGCAGAAAAAAATTTTTTTGAAAAAATCCCTAAGCCCCGGCGTCACAATTTCATCAAAAATCTGACTTTTGTGAATTCACTCAAAAATGGTGTCAGGCGGTTGCAAATGCTCCCCTGAGAGGTTTGGCGGTTGAAACAGAAGGCTTTTTATCACAGGACAAGAAATCAGACCTCGACAACTTCAACGGCAGAAAAAGATTTTCTTTGAAAAAATCCCTAAGCCCCGGGGTCACAATTTCATCAAAAATCTGACTTTTGGCATTCCACTCAAAAATGGTGCCAGGCGGTTGCAAATGCTCCCCTGAGAGGTTTGGCGGTCGAAACGGAAGGCTTTTTATCACAGGACAAGAAATCAGCCCTCGACAACTTCACCGGCAGAAAAAGATTTTTTTGAAAAAATCCCTAAGCCCCGGAGTCACAATTTCATCAAAAATCTGACTGGCGGCCATTCACTCAAAAATGGTGCCAAACGGTTGCAAATGCTCCCCTGAGAGGTTTGGTGGTCGAAACAGAAGGCTTTTTATCTCAGGAATAGAAATCATCCCTTGACAATTTAACCGGCAGAATTTTTTTAAAAAAAAAAATCCCTAAGCCCCGGGGTCACAATTTGATCCAAAATTTGACTTTCGGCCATTCACTCAAAAATGGTGTCAGATGGTTGCAAATGCTCCCCTGAGAGGTTTGGCGGTCGAAACAGAAGGCTTTTTATCACAGGACAAGAAATCAGCCCTCCACAACTTCACCGGCACAAAATCCTTTTTTTGAAAAAATCCCTAAGCCCCGGGCTCACAATTTCATCAAAAATCTGACTTTTGGGAATTCACTCAAAAATGGTGCCAGACGGTTGCAAATGCTCCCCTGAGAGGTTTGGCGGTCGAAACAGAAGGCTTTTTATCTCAGGAATAGAAATAAGCCCTCGACAACTTCACCGGCAGAAAATCCTTTTTTTGAAAAAATCCCCAAGGCCCGGGGTCACAATTTCATCAAAAATGGGACTTTTGGAAATTCACTCAAAAATGGTGCCAGACGGCTGCAAATGCTCCCCTGAGAGCTTTGGCGGTCGAAACAGAAGGCTTTTTATCACAGGACAAGAAATCAGCCCTCGACAACTTCACCGGCTGAAAAAAATTTTTTTCAAAAAATCCCTAAGCCCCGGGGTCACAATTTCATCAAAAATCTGACTTTTGGGAATTCACTCAAAAATGGTGTCAGGCGGTTGCAAATGCTCCCCTGAGAGGTTTGGCGGTTGAAACAGAAGGCTTTTTATCACAGGACAAGAAATCAGACCTCGACAACTTCAACGGCAGAAAAAGATTTTCTTTGAAAAAATCCCTAAGCCCCGGGGTCACAATTTCATCAAAAATCTGACTTTTGGCATTCCACTCAAAAATGGTGCCAGGCGGTTGCAATTGCTCCCCTGAGAGGTTTGGCGGTCGAAACAGAAGGCTTTTTATCACAGGACAAGAAATCAGCCCTCCACAACTTCACCGGCAGAAAAAGATTTTTTTGAAAAAATCCCTATGCCCCTCGGTCACAATTTCATCAAAAATCTGACTTTCGGCCATTCACTCAAAAATGGTGCCTACTGAAGAAAGTAGGAAACACCACTGGGCCGGTAAGATATAATCTAAGTCAAATCCCTCATTTTGACTACTAGCTCCTCACACAGCTCCTGACTCACGACAGTGTGTTGCCCATCGCTCCGTTCTGACTAAAGGATTTTATGCAGCCACTGCTGGCGGGGACATTTTGGGACCCAAAGTATCCAACGCCACTAAATTCTGGTGTACTTTTTAACATAATAGTGTAAACAGGGATCAACATACAAACACTGAGAAGCCATTCCCCCCGCCCCACTATTTTATATGGAAACAATTGGAAAAACCTCTGTGATTGAGGCTACCAACATGGTGCCTTTTGTACAATGAACACTTCTGATGTCATTCTTACTACTACTTTACTACTGCTTTACTACAAATTTACTACTGCTTTACTACTACTTTACTACTACTACTTTACTACTACTTTACTACTGCTTTACTACTACTTTACTACTACTTTACTATTACTTTACTACCGCTTTACTACTACTTTACTATTACTTTACTACTTTACTATTACTTTACTATCGCTTTACTACTTTACTATTACTTTACTACTGCTTCACTACTACTGCTTTAGTACTACTTTACTATTACTTTACTACTACTTTACTACTGCTTTACTACTGCTTTACTATTACTTTACTACTACTTTAAAGCTATTTTACTACTACTTTACTACTACTTTAAAGCTATTTTACTACTTTTCCACCACTTTACTATTGGAACATTTTACTACCGCTTTACTACAACTTTACTACTATCTTAATGCTGTTTCACTACTGCCTTACTACCATTTTTGTACTATTTTACTACTGCATTACTACTACTACTTTACTACTCTTTTACTACTACTTTACTGCTATTTTACTACTATTCCACCACTTTACTACTGCTACTTCACTACTGGTTTGCTATTGCTTGACTACCACTTTACTTCCACTTTACTACTGCTACATTATTACTTATACTACTTTACTATTTATACCCCTATTTATACTGTAGACCTTCCTGAACAATGGCATGCCTGTCTGTAGTAACAAATAGTATTGTTACTATTTTATTAATTGTATATACTTCCCTTCATCCGTAGATTTAAGGTTGGTTTACAACTTAAAAATGCAAGGTAAAAAACACAAAATACACAATAAAAACAAGAACAAGAACAAACCAATAAGCCTCCTCCCTCAACCTCTCCTTTGGCTTGTCCTTCACTCATGACTTCTCTCTTGTTCCTTGATCTTAAATTCCCCACTTTTGCAAACCTTCCAGTTGTCCCTAATTTTCCCGGGACAGTCCCAGATTTATTGAAGCTGTCCTGGTTTCTGATGTTATCCTGCTTTTCCTTAGGACGTCCCTATGTTCATGGGAGAAATGTTGGATGGTATGGAGTTATACATAGAATAGAATGATAGAATGATCTCGATACGAATCCAAGGCAGACCTTTTAACATCACAGTAATCCAAGTTTATGCACCAACTACTGGTGCTGAAGAAACTGAAATTGACCAATTCTATGAAGACTTACAAGACCTTATAGAAGTGACACCAAAGAAGGATGTTCTTCTCATTATAGGGGATTGGAATGCTAAAGTAGGGAGGCAAGAGATAAAAGGAACAACTGGCAAGTTTGGCCTTGGAGATCAAAACGAAGCAGGGCAAAGGCTAATAGAGTTCTGTCAAGAGAACAAGCTGGTCATCACAAACACGCTTCTCCAACAATACAAGAGACAACTCTACACATGGACATCACCAGATGGGCAGCATCGAAATCAGATTGATTATATTCTCTGCAGCCAAAGATGGAGAAGCTCTATACAGTCAGCAAAAACAAGACCTGGAGCTGACTGTGGCTCAGATCATCAGCTTCTTATAGCAAAATTCAAGCTTAAACTGAAGAAAGTAGGAAAAACCACTGGGCCGGTAAGATATAATCTATTTTTTAAAAAAATATTTATTAACAGTTTTATTTTGATTACAATACCGATAAACAAAACAATATAACACATCTCTTGACTTAATTTTCTTAACTTCTTTGGGCTCCCTCACATCTCCCGCTCCTGCGTTCTTGTCTATAAAGTTTTGTCCAGCAAATTTATCCCCTTGTTTCTATTCTTATTATCTAATTTTCCAATGTTATATCTCTAATTTAAAATGTCTTTTTATTCAGATCTTAAAACATTGAATATAACCTAAAACTTCCAAATATTAATCTTTTCTTAAATTTAGCTTATCTTCGTAATTCACTTCCTCTAGCTTAATGGTGCCAAGTTGTTTATACTCTAGCATCCTTCTTAACATTCATACAGTTTACAATATTTTTGTAGATAAATCTTGAATTTCTTCCAATCTTCTTCTATCGTCTCTTCTCCCAGGTCTCGGATTCTGCCAGTCATCTCAGCCAATTCCATATAGCCTATCAGTTCGGTAAAATATAATCTAAGTCAAATCCCTTATGAATACACAGTGGAAGTGAGGAACAGGTTTAAGGATTTAGATTTGGTGGACAGAGTGCCTGAAGAACTATGGATGGAGGCTCGTAACATTGTACAGGAGGCAACAACGAAAACCATCCCAATGAAAAGGAAATGCAAGAAAGCAAAGTGGCTGTCCAACGAGGCCTTACAAATAGCGGAGGAGAGAAGGCAAGCAAAATGCCAGGGAGATAGTGAAAGATACAGGAAATTGAATGCAGATTTCCAAAGAATAGCAAGGAGAGACAAGAAGGCCTTCTGAAACGAGCAATGCAAACAATAGAGGAAAACAACAGAATGGGAAGAACCAGAGATCTGTTCAAGAAAATTGGAGATAGGAAAGGAACATTTCGTACAAAGATTACCATAATAAAGGACAAAAGTGGTAAGGACCTAACAGAAGCAGAAGACATCAAGAAGAGGTGGCAAGAATACACAGAGGAATTATACCAGAAAGATATGGATGTCTCGTACACCCCAGGTAGTGTGGTTGCTGACCTTGAGCCAGACATCCTGGAAAGTGAAGTCAAATGGGCCTTAGAAAGCACTGCAAATAACAGTGGAAGTGATGCTATTCCAGCTGAACTATTTAAAATTTTAAAAGATGATGCTGTTAAGGTGCTACACTCAATATGCCCGCAATTTTGGAAAACTCAGCAGTGGCCAGAAGATTGGAGAAGATCAGTCTACATCCCAATCCCAAAGAAGGGCAGTGCCAAAGAATGCTCCAACTACCGCACAATTGCACTCATTTCACACGCTAGCAAGGTTATGCTTAAAATTCTACAAGGAAGGCTCAAGCAGTATGTGGATCGAGAACTCCCAGAAGTGCAAGCTGGATTTAGAAGAGGCAGAGGAACCAGAGACCAAATTGCAAACATGCGCTGGATTATGGAGAAAGCGAGAGAGTTCCAGAAAGACATCTACTTCTGCTTCATTGACTATGCAAAAGCCTTTGACTGTGTCAACCACAGCAAACTATGGCAAGTTCTTAAAGAAATGGGAGTGCCTGATCACCTCATCTGTCTCCTGAGAAATCTCTATGTGGGACAAGAAGCTACAGTTAGAACTGGATATGGAACAACTGATTGGTTCAAAATTGGAAAAGGAGTACGACAAGGCTGTATTTTGTCTCCCTGCTTATTTAATTTATATGCAGAACGAAGATCATGGCCACTGGTCCCATCACCTCCTGGCAAATAGAAGGGGAAGAAATGGAGGCAGTGAGAGATTTTACTTTCTTGGGCTCCATGATCACTGCAGGTGGTTACAGCAGCCACAAAATTAAAAGACGCCTGCTTCTTGGGAGAAGGGCAATGACAGGCCTAGACAGCATCTAGGTGAGAGCTGGACCATAAAGAAGGCTGATCGCCGAAGAATTGATGCTTTTGAATTACGGTGCTGGAGGAGACTCTTGAGAGTCCCATGGACTGCAAGAAGATCAAACGCTTCCATTCTTAAGAAAATCAGCCCTGAGTGCTCACTGGAAGGACAGATCGTGAAGCTGAGGCTCCTGTACTTTGGCCACCTCATGAGAAGAGAAGACTCCCTGGAGAAGACACTGATGCTGGGAAAGATGGAGGGCACAAGGAGAAGGGGGCGACAGAGGACGAGATGGTTGGATAGTGTTTTTGAGGTTACCAGCATGAGTTTGACCAAACTGCGGGAGGTAGTGGAGGACAGAGGTGCCTGGCGTGTTCTGGTCCACGGGGTCACGAAGAGTCGGACACGACTAAACGACTAAACAACAAAAACATAGGGAAGTTTTTTAATGTTTACTGTTTTATGACCTTTTTATATGTTTTGGAAGCCGCCCAGAGTGAATGGCCGAAAGTCAGATTTTTGATGAAATTGTGACCCCGGGGTTTATGGATTTTCTCAAAAGATAATAATTCTGCAGGTTAAGTTCGGATTTTTGATGAAATTGTGACCCCGGGGCTTAGGGATTTTTTCAAAAGAATCTTTTCCTACCATTTAATTGTCGAGGGTTAATTTCTTTTCCAGAGATAAAAACAGTTCTGTTTCGACCGCCAAACCTCTCAGGGGAGCATTTGCAACCGTTTGGCACCATTTTTGAGTGAATTGCCGAAAGTCAGATTTTTTATGAAATTGTGACTTCGGGGGTTAGGGATTTTTTCAAAAAAATATTTTTCTTCTGGTCAAGTTGTCGAGGGCTGATTTCTTTTCCTGAGATAAAAAGTCTTCTGTTTCGACCGCCAAACCTCTCAGGGGAGCATTTGCAACAGTTTGGCACCATTCTTGAGTGAATGACCACAAGTCAGATTTTTGATGAAATTGTGACCACGGTGCTTAGGGATTTTATCAAAATAATCTTTTTCTGCCGGTTAAGTTGTCTAGGGTTAATTTCTTTTCCTGTGATAAAAACCCTTCTGTTTTGACCGCCAAACTTCTCAGGGGAGCATTTGCAACCGTTTTGCACCATTTTTGAGTGAATTGCCGAAAGGCAGATGTTTGATCAAATTGTGACCCCGGGGCTTAAGGATTTTTTCAAAAAAATCTTTTTTCTGCCGGTTAAGTTGTCAAGGGCTGATTTCTTTTCCTGTGATAAAAACCCTTCAGTTTCGACCGCCAAACCTCTCAGGGGAGCATTTGCAACCGTTTGGGAGCATTTTTCAGTGAATGGCCGAAAGACAGATTTTTCATCAAATTGTGACCCCGGGGCTTAGGGAATTTTCCAAGACAAAAAATTTTGCAGGTTAAGTTGTCGAGGGCTGATTTCTTTTCCTCTGATAAAAAGACTTCTGTTTCGATCGCCAAACCTCTCAGGGGAGCATTTGCAACCGTTTGGCACCATTTTTGAGTGAATGGCCGAAGGTCAGATTTTTGATGAAATTGTGACACCGGGGCTTAGGGATTTTTTCAAAAAAAATCTTTTTCTGCTGGTTAAGTTGTCGAGGGCTGATTTCTTTTTCTGAGATAAAGAGCCTTCTGTTTCGACCGCCAAACCTCCCAGGGGAGCATTTGCAACCGTTTGGCACCATTTTTGAGTGAATGGCCAAAAGTCAGATTTTTGATCAAATTGTGATCCCGGGGCTTAGGGATTTTTTCAAAAAAAATAATAATTCTGCAGGTTAAGTTGTCGATGGCTGATTTCTTTTCCTGAGATAAAAAGCCTTCTGTTTCGACCGCCAAACCTCTCAGGGGAGCATTTGCAACCGTTTGGCACCATTCTTGAGTGAATGACCACAAGTCAGATTTTTGATCAAATTGTGATCCCGGGGCTTAGGGATTTTTTCAAAAAAAATAATAATTCTGCAGCTTAAGTTGTTGAGGGCTGATTTCTTTTCTTGAAATAAAAAGCCTTCTGTTTCGACCGCCAAACCTCTCAGGGGAGCATTTGCAACCGTTTGGGAGCATTTTTCAGTGAATGGCCGAAAGACAGATTTTTCATCAAATTGTGACCCCGGGGCTTAGGGAATTTTCCAAGACAAAAAATTTTGCAGGTTAAGTTGTCGAGGGCTGATTTCTTTTCCTCTGATAAAAAGACTTCTGTTTCGACCGCCAAACCTCTCAGGGGAGCATTTGCAACCGTTTGGCACCATTTTTCAGTGAATGGCCGAAAGTCAGATTTTTGATGAAATTGTGACACCGGGGCTTAGGAATTTTTTCAAAAAAAATCTTTTTCTGCAGGTTAAGTTGTCGAGGGATGATTTCTTTTCTTGAAAAAAGCCTTCTGTTTCGACCGCCAAACCTCCCAGGGGAGCATTTGCAACCGTTTGGCACCATTTTTGAGTGAATGGCCAAAAGTCAGATTTTTGATCAAATTATGACTCCGGGGCTTAGGGATTTATTCAAAAAAAACTTTTTCTGCCGGTTAAGTTGTCGAGGGCTGATTTCTTTTCCTGAGATAAAAAGCCTTCTGTTTCGATCGCCAAACCTCTCAGGGGAGCATTTGCAACCGTTTGGCACCATTTTTCAGTGAATAGCCGAAAGTCAGATTTTTGATGAAATTGTGATCCCGGGGCTTAGGGATTTTTTCAAAAAAACCTTTTTCTGACAGTTAAGTTGTCGAGGGCTGATTGCTTTTCCTGAGATAAAAATCCTTCTGTTTGGACCGGCAGACCTCTCGGGAGCATTAGCAACCGTTTGGCACCATTTTTCAGTTATTGACGGAAAGTCAGATTTTTGATGAAATTGTGACCCCGGGGCTTAGGGATTTTTTCCAAAAAAAAATTCTGCAGCTTAAGTTGTCGAGGGCTGATTTCTTTTGCTGTGATAAGAAGCCTTCTGTTTGGATCGCCAAACCTCTCAGGGGTGCATTTGCAACCGTTTGGCACCATTTTTGAGGGAATTGCCGAAAGTCAGATTTTTCATCGATTTGTGACCACGGGTCTTAGGGAATTTTCCCCCAAAAAAAAAAAATTCTGCAGGTTAAGTTGTAGAGGGCTGATTTCTTTTCCTGAGATAAAGAGCCTTCTGTTTCGACCGCCAAACCTCTCAGGGGAGCATATGCAACCATTTGGCACCATTTTTGAGTGAATGGCCGAAAGTCAGATTTTTCATCAAATTGTGAACCCGGGGCTTAGGGATTTTTTCAAAAAAATCTTTTTCTGCCGGTTAAGTTGTTGAGAGCTGATTTCTTTTCCTGTGATAAAAAGCCTTCTGTTTCGAACGCCAAACCTCTCAGGGGAGGATTTGCAACCGTTTGGCAACATTTTAGAGTGAATTGCCAATCCTCTCAGGGGAGGTTAGGGATTTTTTCAAAAAAACTTTTTCTGCCGGTTAAGTTGTTGAGAGCTGATTTCTTTTCCTGAGATAAAAAGCCTTCTGTTTCGACCGCCAAACCTCTCAGGGGAGCATTTGCAACCGTTCGGCAACATTTTTGAGTGAATGGCCGAAGGTCAGATTTTTGATGTAATTGTGACCCCGGGGCTTAGGGATTTTTCCAAAAAAATCTTTTTCTGCAGGTTAAGTTGTCGAGGGCTGATTTCTTTTGCTGTGATGAGAAGCCTTCTGTTTCGACCACCAAATCTCTCAGGGGAGCATTTGCAACCGTTTGGCAACATTTTTTGAAAAAAACCTTTCTCTGCAGGTTAAGTTGTCGAGGGCTGATTTCTTTTCCTGAGATAAAGAGCCTTCTGTTTCGACCGCCAAACCTCTCACGGGAGCATTTGCAACCATTTGGCACCATTTTTGAGTGAATTGCCGAAAGTCAGATTTTTTATGAAATTGTGACCCTGGGGGTTTAGGGATTTTTTCAGAAAAACCTTCTTCTGCAGGTTAAGTTGTCGAGGGCTGATTTCTTTTCCTGAGATAAAGAGCCTTCTGTTTCGACCGACAAACCTCTCAGGGGAGCATTTGCAACCGTTTGGCACCATTTTTGAGTGAATCGCCGAAAGTCAGATTTTTGATGAAATTGTGACTCCGGGGCTTAGGGATTTTTTTAAAAAAATAATAATTCTGCAGGTTAAGTTGTTGATGGCTGATTTCTTTTCCTGAGATTAAAAGCCTTCTGTTTCGACCGCCAAACCTCTCAGGGGAGCATTTGCAACCGTTTGGCAACTTTTTTGAGTGAATTGCCAATCCTCTCAGGGGAGCTTAGGGATTTTTTCAAAAAAACTTTTTCTGCTGGTTAAGTTGTTGAGAGCTGATTTCTTGTCCTGTGATAAAAAGCCTTCTGTTTCGACCGCCAAACCTCTCAGGGGAGCATTTGCAACCGTTCGGCAACATTTTTGAGTGAATGGCCGAAGGTCAGATTTTTGATGTAATTGTGACCCCGGGGCTTAGGGATTTTTCCAAAAAAATCTTTTTCTGCAGGTTAAGTTGTCGAGGGCTGATTTCTTTTGCTGTGATAAGAAGCCTTCTGTTTGGACCGCCAAACCTCTCAGGGGTGCATTTGCAACCGTTTGGCACCATTTTTGAGGGAATTGCCGAAAGTCAGATTTTTCATCGATTTGTGACCATGGGTCTTAGGGAATTTCCCCCCAAAAAAAAAAAAATTCTGCAGGTTAAGTTGTAGAGGGCTGATTTCTTTTCCTGAGATAAAGAGCCTTCTGTTTCGACCGCCAAACCTCTCAGGGGAGCATATGCAACCATTTGGCACCATTTTTGAGTGAATGGCCGAAAGTCAGATTTTTCATCACATTGTGAACCCGGGGCTTAGGGATTTTTTCAAAAAAATCTTTTTCTGCCGGTTAAGTTGTTGAGAGCTGATTTCTTTTCCTGTAATAAAAAGCCTTCTGTTTCGACCGCCAAACCTCTCAGGGGAGCATTTGCAACCGTTTGGCAACATTTTTTGAAAAAAACCTTTCTCTGCAGGTTAAGTTGTCGAGGGCTGATTTCTTTTCCTGAGATAAAGAGCCTTCTGTTTCGACCGCCAAACCTCTCACGGGAGCATTTGCAACCATTTGGCACCATTTTTGAGTGAATTGCCGAAAGTCAGATTTTTTATGAAATTGTGACCCCGGGGGTTTAGGGATTTTTTCAAAAAAACCTTCTTCTGCAGGTTAAGTTGTCGAGGGCTGATTTCTTTTCCTGAGATAAAGAGCCTTCTGTTTCGACCGACAAACCTCTCAGGGGAGCATTTGCAACCGTTTGGCACCATTTTTGAGTGAATGGCCGAAAGTCAGATTTTTGATGAAATTGTGACTCCGGGGCTTAGGGATTTTTTTAAAAAAATAATAATTCTGCAGGTTAAGTTGTTGATGGCTGATTTCTTTTCCTGAGATTAAAAGCCTTCTGTTTCGACCGCCAAACCTCTCAGGGGAGCATTTGCAACCGTTTGGCACCATTCTTGAGTGAATGACCGAAAGTCAGATTTTTGATCAAATTGTGATCCCGGGGCTTAGGGATTTTTTCAAAAAAAAAAATTCTGCAGCTTAAGTTGTTGAAGGCTGATTTCTTTTCCTGTGATAAAAAGCATTCTGTTTCGATCGCCAAACCTCTCAGGGGAGCATTTGCAACTGTTTGGCACCATTTTTGAGTGAATGGCCGAAAGTCAGATCTTTGATGAAATTGTGACACCGGGGCTTAGTGATTTTTTCAGAAAAATCTTTTTCTGCAGGTTAAGTTGTCGAGGGCTGATTAACAACAATAATATTTATTACAGCCATAGGCCCATACAGGTAAAAACAACACATAAATAACAGCTTGTGCACATGGGAAAAAAACAAAAAAAAAACAGTCGCTAAAACACCACAGTAACAATAAAATACTATAAAATGGAATGGCATACTACGCCTTAGTTAGTTTGTAGTGCTCCTTGGCGTCGCTTTTGGGTAAGGACAGCGACCAGGAACCTAGCCACATTCAGGGTCGTATGGGTATCCTTATCCTGCAAAATTTGAGCAAGGTGGAATTTTGGTGGGGTACCCTCTAGTTTCTGTATGATTGATCCCAACAGATTTACCCGTGGCACATTGAACAGGGGGCAAGTGAACATGATGTGCTGGAGCGACTCCGGCGTCTCCTTATCACATTCACACGTGGCGGGGGCTTGGCCCTTTGAGAATCTATGTCTCAGGACGTTGGAGGGGAAAACGTTGAACCTCGCCTTGGTGAAGGCCAGTCTATAGGCAACAGTCGAGAGGGAGGAGAGGTATGATGGAACGCAGTAAGTTAAAGTGATACCAATGTTCTGGGGCGAACAAACACCTCCCCCCAGCATATAATTTCGCTGTAGATCGATGTCATCCAGTCTTTGGCGGATCAGTCTTTGAGCAGTAATTTGGTCTAGTTTTAGGGAATCTGAAGGAGAGATTCCATAGCTCAGGAGTTTGGCATGAATTCTACTAGTCCAAAGGCTAGCGAATTCATCTCGCCATAAGCACTGGACAAGGTAGTGGTTTGGTAATCTATGCCACAATGATAACCAATAATTGAAGACTTGCTTCCACAGGCAAGTTTCTAAGGATGTGATCTTCAGTTCTAGTCGCATGGCTGCGTTGCTTACGCACAGGGGGAGCATTAGGAGCCGCCGCAGGAATTGATTTTGCAGTGTCTCAAGAGGAGCAAGATCTGTCATCACGGCCCAAAGCGGGGCAGCATAAGCTAGCACGGCGACCACTTTTGCCTTGAACACCTTTAGGGCCGAGGGAACATGCAAAGCTCCATCCGAAAAAAAGAATCGGAGGAGCGCATATGATAAAGTTTTGGCCTTGTTAAGTAGGTGTTGAATTTGAGCTTTCCACCCCAAGTTGTGTTGAAAAATAACTCCTAGGTATTGAAATTTTAGGACTTGCTCTATTTTTGCTCCACCAAGCTTCCATTCGTATAATCTCCGGCTTCTGGAGAAAATCAGAATCTTGGATTTAGCATGGTTGATGGTTAATTGGTTGAGTTGACAATACGTGGCAAAGATCTTCAAAGCTCTGGTTAGTCCAACACGTGTATAGGATAGAATTACCGTATTTTTCGCACCATAGGACGCAGTTTTTCCGTCTTAAAAACTAAGGGGAAAAGTCTGTGCGTCCTATGGAGCGAATGCAGGGGGGGGGCAAGCAGGAAAAGCCCCCAAGAGCCACACACAAGCTTCGCGCGGCACTTGCAGGCTTTTCCCCAGGAGGGAGAAGGGACTGACGCGGCCAGTCAGTCCCTTCTCCCTCCTCTAGAAAAGCCTTGCGCAATCTCTACAGTCGTGGGAGGCTGTGCAAGGCTAAAGAGGAAGCCCGGGCAGCGAGCGCGATCCATCCCGCTCGCTGCCCGGGCTTCCTCTTTAACCGTGCGCGCCTCTCCAGCCGTGGGAGGCTGTGCAAGGCTAAAGAGGAAGCCCGGGCAGCGAGCGCGATCCATCCCGCTCGCTGCCCGGGCTTCCTCTTTAACCGTGCACGCCTCTCCAGCCGTGGGAGGCTGTGCAAGGCTAAAGAGGAAGCCCGGGCAGCGAGCGCGATCCATCCCGCTCACTGCCCGGGCTTCCTCTTTAACCGTGCGCGCCTCTCCAGCCGTGGGAGGCTGTGCAAGGCTAAAGAGGAAGCCCGGGCAGCGAGCGGGATGGATCGTGCTCGCTGCCCGGGCTTCCTCTTTAACCGTGCGCGCCTCTCCAGCCGTGGGAGGCTGTGCAAGGCTAAAGAGGAAGCCCGGGCAGCGAGCGCGATCCATCCCGCTCGCTGCCCGGGCTTCCTCTTTAACCATGCGCGCCTCTCCAGCCGTGGGAGGCTGTGCAAGGCTAAAGAGGAAGCCCGGGCAGCGAGCGCGATCCATCCCACTCGCTGCCCGGGCTTCCTCTTTTGCCTAGCAGCCTCTCCAACAGCCTCTCCAGCTGCACAAGGCTAAAGAAGCCAACTTTTTAAAAATCTCTCTATCTCTACCTCTTTTTCTTTTTTCGTCCTTTCTCCACCCCCTTATTTTCCTCTGGATCAGTGTTTTTATCTAGATTAACGTTTTAGTTTGGAAGGGGGGGGGGAATATTATAAAAAAGGAAACTTTGCAGCTTTTATTTTAGTATACAATAAAAACAGATTAAACAAAACACAAGAGAAGGAACTAGCATAGAAGAAGAAGAGAAAAGGGAAAGAGGGAGGATACAAAGCCATTTACCAGAGGTAGATCTTAACCCTTGCCTCACCTGGGAGCTTCTCTGGGCAGGAATTCCCTCGTCTTAAGTGGGGTGGGGGAAGAGTGGCAGGTAGGGGGGTAGCTACCTAGACAGTGAAGCCACATGTCTCTCCAATGAAAATTGGGAGTGGGCATTGTGTGAAGTGGCTGTGGATCTCCTGCCGCAGAAGTGTAGGACTGCATAGAGTTGGGAGGGTCACCCAAGGGTCATCTAGCCCAGCCCCCTCACAATGTAGGAATCACAGCTAAAGAACAGATGGTCCCCCAACTGCTGCTTAAAAGCCTCCAGTGGTGGAGACCCCCAACAACTTCCGAGGTCACAGAATTGCAGGGTTGGAAGGGAACCCCAGGAGTCATCTAGTCCAGCCCCGGTGGACAGCGGGCACGATCCATCCCATTGTGCAAGGCTAAAGATGCTGCTCAAGGCTAAAGAGGAAGTGCGCAGCCTGTCCGTTGCTCTTTGGGGCTGGGGGGGGATAATATTTTTTCCCTTGATTTCCCCCTCTAAAAATTAGGTGCGTCCTGTGGTCCGGTGCGTCCAATAGAGCGAAAAATACGGTACCGCGTCGTCCGCATATAAAAGGAGTGGGCAGCGATAGTCCGCAAGTCTAGGCGCGTGTGTACTTGGAGATGAGTTAACTAGGGGTGCTCGCATGTCGCTGATGAATAGGTTGAATAGACAGGGAGCCAATATGCATCCTTGGCGCACTCCCTTGTTTATTGGTATCGAATTTGTGAGATCGCCCGCAGGGGTAAGTCTCACTCTAGCAAGGGTGCCTTCATGGAGCTGACTTATAAGCCATAGGAGTCTTCTATCAATGCCCTGTTTCGCAAGTTTCTCCCATAGAATATTTCTAGGAACGCTGTCAAAGGCTGCCTTTAGGTCTAAGAAGGCAGCACAGAGGTAGCCCCGGGGGGGAGAGGAGTACTTTCGTGCCAGATGGTAAAGAACTATCGCATGATCGGTTGTAGAGCGTTTAATTCTGAACCCTGCTTGTTCGTGGCCAATCTGATTAGTCTCATCTACCCATCGCAATAGTTTAGTCAGCAAAAAGCTGGCATAAATTTTCCCTATGATCGAAAGGAGGCTGATGTTACGGTAGTTTTCCGGCTCCATTGGAGAACCTTTTTTGTGAATTGGTACTATAATGGCCTCCTTCCATATTTTGGGGATGAGGCCAGAAGCGTTGATTGCATCAAAGGTTTTGGTCAAGATGCCAGCCCACCATTTTGGGTGTAGTTTAATGGCTTCAGCAGGGATCAGATCGGGCCCTGGGGCTTTACCCGGTTTCAGCTGCGCTATTAGCTTGGCTATTTCGTCCGGATCGGTGGGAGGCCAAATAGGTAGGTGGGTAAACAGTTGCGTCAGGTGGTCGGAGGGAGCATCTGCCTGTGAGAAGCATTTCTTCAGGAACAATTCCCATGTCAGTGCAGGGATGACTGCCCTTGGGTATTTCCTCACCCTTCTGTTGATCAAAGACCAGAATTCCCTGGATCTGTGTGATTTTGAAGCAGTAATCAAAGCCTGCCAGCGATTGTGTTGCCACTCACGTTTGGCAGTTTTCTGCGTGCGTTTGTAAACTAGCTTGGCTTGTGCATAACTAGCTGGCAGAGTAGCTGCATCGGAGGTCTTATATACATTATATATAGCACGGAGGCGCTGTCTTGCTTGTTTACACTGAGAATAGCCGAAAGTCAGATTTTTGAAGAAATTGTGATCCCGGGGCTTAGGGATTTTTTCAAAAAAACCTTTTTCTGACAGTTAAGTTGTCGAGGGCTGATTGCTTTTCCTGAGATAAAAATCCTTCTGTTTGGACCGGCAAACCTCTCGGGAGCATTTGCAACCGTTTGGCACCATTTTTCAGTTATTGACCGAAAGTCAGATTTTTGATGAAATTGTGACCCCGGGAATTAGGGATTTTTTCCAAAAAAAAAAATTCTGCAGGTTAAGTTGTTGAGGGCTGATTTCTTTTCCTGAGATAAAGAGCCTTCTGTTTCGACCGCCAAACCTCTCAGGGGAGCATATGCAACCATTTGGCACCATTTTTGAGTGAATGGCCGAAAGTCAGATTTTTCATCAAATTGTGAACCCGGGGCTTAGGGATTTTTTCAAAAAAATCTTTTTCTGCCGGTTAAGTTGTTGAGAGCTGATTTCTTTTCCTGTAATAAAAAGCCTTCTGTTTCGACCGCCAAACCTCTCAGGGGAGCATTTGCAACCGCCTGGCACCATTTTTGAGTGGAATGCCAAAAGTCAGATTTTTGATGAAATTGTGACCCCGGGGCTTAGGGATTTTTTCAAAAAAAAAATTTTCTGCCAGTTAAGTTGTCGAGGGCTGATTTCTTTTCTTGAAATAAAAAGCCTTCTGTTTCGACCGCCAATCCTCTCAGGGGAGCATTTGCAACCGTATGGCAGCTTTTTTCCGTGAATGGCCGAAATACAGATTTTTGATGAAATTGTGACCCCGGGGCTTAGGGAATTTCCCCCCCCCAAAAAAAATTCTGCAGGTTAAGTTGTCGAGGGCTGATTTCTTTTCCTGTGATAAAAAGCCTTCTGTTTCGACTGCCAATCCTCTCAGGGGAGCATTTGCAACCGTAGGGCAGCTTTTTTCAGTGAATGGCCGAAAGTCAGATTTTTGATGAAATTGTGACCCCGGGGCTTAGGGAATTTCCCCCCCCAAAAAAAAAAAAAATTCTGCAGGTTAAGTTGTCGAGGGCTGATTTCTTTTCCTGTGATAAAAATCCATCTGTTTCCACCGAAAAACCTTTCAGGGGATTGTTTGCAACACTTTGGCTGCATTTTTGAGTGAACTGCAGAACGTCAGATTTTTGCTGAAATTGTGACCGCGCGGCTTAGGGATTTTTGCAAAAACAAGTTGTTCAGACGTTGAGGGCTTATTCTGTTTCAGATGATAAAAGCCCATCTGTTTCCACCGGAAAACTTTTCAGGGGATCGTTTGCAACACTTTCGCAGCATTTTTGAGTGAATTGCAGAACGTCAGATTTTTGCTGAAATTGTGACCGCGCGGCTTAGGGATTTTTGCAAAAAAAAGTTGTTCAGACGTCGAGGGCTAATTCTCTTTCTGATGATAAAAACCCATCCGTTTCAACCGGAAAAAAAATCAGGGGATCATTTGCAACAGTTTGGCTGCATTTTTGAGTGAATTGTAAAAGGTCAGATTTTTGCTGAAATTTTGACCGCGCGGCTTAGGGATTTTTGCAAAGAAAAGTTGTTCAGACGTCGAGGGCTAATTCTCTTTCTGATGATAAAAACCCATCCGTTTCAACCGAAAAAAAATTTCAGGGGATCATTTGCAACAGTTTTGCAGCATTTTTGAGTGAATTGTAAAAGGTCAGATTTTTGCTGAAATTTTGACCGCGCGGCTTAGGGATTTTTGCAAAGAAAAGTTGTTCAGACGTCGAGGGCTAATTCTCTTTCTGATGATAAAAACCCATCCGTTTCAACCGAAAAAAACTTTCAGGGGATCATTTGCAACAGTTTGGCAGCATTTTTGAGTGAATTGCAGGTCAGATTTTTGCTGGAATTCTGACCGCGCGGCTTAGGGATTTTTGCAAAAAAAGGTTGTTCAGACGTCAAGGGCTTATTCTGTTTCCGATTATAAAAACCCATCTGTTTCCACCGAAAAAACTTTCAGGGGATCGTTTTCAACAGTTTGGCAGCATTTTTGAGTGAATTGCAGAACGTCCGATTTTTGCTGAAATTGTGACTGCGCGGCTTAGGGATTTTTGCAAAAAAACGTTCAGATGTTGAGGGCTTATTCTGTTTTAGATTATAAAAGCCCATCTGCTTCCACCGGAAAACCTTTCAGGGGATCGTTTCCAACACTTTGGCAGCATTTTTGAGTGAATTGCAGAACGTCAGATTTTTGCTGAAATTGTGACCACGCAGCTGAGGGATTTTTTCAAAAAAAGGTTGTTCAAACGTTGAGGGCTAGTTCTGTTTCTGATGATAAAAACCCATCTGTTTCCACCGAAAAAACTTTCAGGGGATCGTTTTCAACAGTTTGGCAGCTTTTTTGAGTGAATTGCAGAACGTCCGATTTTTGCTGAAATTGTGACTGCGCGGCTTAGGGATTTTCGCAAAAAAAAGTTGGTCAGACATCAGGGCTTATTCTGTTTCTGATGATAATAGCCCATCTGTTTCCACCGAAAAACCTTTCAGGGGATCGTTTGCATCACTTTGGCAGCATTTTTGAGTGAATTGCAGAACGTCAGATTTTTTTGAAATTGTGACCGCGCGGCTTAGGGATTTTTGCAAAAAAATGTTCAGATGTTGAGGGCTTATTCTGTTTTAGATTATAAAAGCCCATCTGTTTCCACCGGAAAACCTTCAGGGGATCGTTTGCAACAGTTTGGCAGCATTTTTGAGTGAATTGCAGAACGTCAGATTTTTGCTGAAATTGTGACCACGCGGCTTAGGGATTTTTTCAAAAAAATGTTGTTCAAACGTTGAGGGCCAATTCTGTTTCTGATGATAAAAACCCATCTGTTTCCACCGAAAAACCTTTCAGGGGTTCGTTTGCAACAGTTTGGCAGCATTTTTGAGTGAAGTGCAGAAGGTCAGATTTTTACTGAAATTGTGACCGCGCGGCTTAGGGATTTTTTCAAAAAAAGGTTGTTCAGACGTCGAGGGCTAATTCTGTTTCTGATGATAAAAACCTTCAGGGGATCGTTTGCAACTGTTTGGCAGCATTTTTGAGTGAATTGCAGAATGTCAGATTTTTGCTGAAATTGTGACCGCGCATTTTAGGGATTTTTTCAAAAAAATGTTGTTCAAACGTCGAGAGCTAATTCTGTTTCTGATGATAATAACCCAGCTGTTTCCACCGGAAAAACTTTCAGGGGATCGTTTGCAACAGTTTGGCAGCATTTTTGAGTGAATTGCAGAAGGCCAGATTTTTGCTGAAATTGTGACCGCGCGGCTTAGGGATTTTTTCAAAAAAAGGTTGTTCAGACGTCGAGGGCTTATTCTGTTTCCGATTATAAAAGCCCATCTGTTTCCACCGAAAAACCTTTCAGGGGATCGTTTGCAACAGTTTGGCAGCATTTTTGAGTGAATTGCAGAACGTCAGATTTTTGCTGAAATTGTGACCACGCGGCTTAGGGATTTTTTCAAAAAAAGGTTGTTCAGACGTCGAGGGCTTATTCTGTTTCCGATGATAAAAACCCATCCGTTTCCACCGAAAAACCTTTCAGGGGATCGTTTGCAACAGTTTGGCAGCATTTTTGAGTGAAGTGCAGAAGGTCAGATTTTTGCTGAAATTGTGACCGCGCGGCTTAGGGATTTTTTCAAAAAAAGGTTGTTCAGACGTCGAGGGCTAATTCTGTTTCTGATGATAAAAACCCATCCGTTTCAACCGAAAAAACTTTCAGGGGATCGTTTTCAACAGTTTAGCAGCATTTTTCAGTGAATTGCTGAACGCCCGATTTTTGCTGAAATTGTGACTGCGCGGCTTAGGGATTTTTGCAAAAAAAAGTTGGTCAGACATCAGGGCTTATTCTGTTTCTGATGATAATAGCCCATCTGTTTCCACCGAAAAACCTTTCAGGGGATCGTTTGCAACACTTTGGCAGCATTTTTGAGTGAATTGCAGAAGGTCAAATTTTTGCTGAAATTGTGACCGCGCAGCTTAGGGATTTTTTCAAAAAAAGGTTGTTCAAACATCGAGGGCTGATTCTGTTTCTGATGATAAAAACCCATCTGTTTCCACTGTAAAAACTTTCAGGGGATCGTTTGCAACAGTTTGGCAGCATTTTTGAGTGAATTGCAGAAGGTCAGATTTTTTTGAAATTGTGACCGCGCGGCTTAGGGATTTTTGCAAAAAAAGGTTGTTCAGACGTCAAGGGCTTATTCTGTTTCCGGTTATAAAAACCCATCTGTTTCCACCGAAAAAACTTTCAGGGGATCGTTTGCAACAGTTTGGCAGCATTTTTGAGTGAATTGCAGAAGGTCAGATTTTTGCTGAAATTGTGACCGCGCGGCTTATGGATTTTTGCATTTAAAAAGTTGTTCAGCTCTCGACAACTTAACCGGCATAAAAAGATTTTTTGAAAAAATCCCTAAGCAAACTGCGGGAGGCAGTGGAAGACAGGAGTGCCTGGCGTGCTCTGGTCCATGGGGTCATGAAGAGTCGGACATGACTAAACGACTAAACAACAACAAGGTCCTACACAAATCCAGAGTGGAAGGAGGCGTCTCGTACCCCTCCTTCCAGCAACTCCCACAGCCAAGCTGGTGCCAAAGGTATTGCTCTGATTTCTTTTGGATCACATCAGTGAGGCCGAAAAGGCATGTCATCTGGGCAGCAGTTCACCCCCAAAAGCACACTCCATTGTCTCTCCAGACAGATAGCAGCTTATTTCCTGTCTCCCAATATTCTTAAGCAGGCATAGGAAACCTTTGGCCCTCCAGATGTTTAGGGACTACAATTCCCAGCATCCCTGACCACTGGTCCTGTTAGCTGGGGATCATGGGAGTTGTAGTCCCAAAACATCTGGAGGGCCAAAGATTGCCTATGCCTGTTCTTAAGACTCCCAAGGGTGGAAGCAAACCTGCGAGGTTTGTAATAGGCGCTACCCCATTGTCCTGACCGCATGTCTCCCTCCTAGTTACTGAAATGCCAGACGCGAGTAGTCCACCTTTTTTAACTAGGACTCGGCTACCACGAGACTACATATCCCGGCAGCTCTTGCGGGCCTTGCGGAAGCGCCGAGGGCGCGTTGCTAGCGGCAACGCGGGTCCCAACATCCGGGGTCCCTCCCACGCTCCGTTAACGACCAACAGCGCCCCGGCGTCGGCGGAAAGTCCCGCCCCCCGCTCTTTCCCGGCCGCGGGAGCGCCCGGCGATTGGGCGGCGGCGCTGGGGAGGGCGGAGACCTCTGGGCGGCTTGGCCCGGAGCCCGCCTGCCCGCGTCACAAAGGCCCGGTGGGCGGACGAGGGAGGAGGCGGGCTGCGCGCCGCGTTGTGAGGGGAGGGGGCGGGAGTGAGTGCGGCTAACGGCAGCGGCGGCCGCCGGTTCTCCTTCCGCGCCTTCCTCCCGGCCTTCTCGTGATGGTCGCGTGTTCGGCGGCGGCGGCGGCACCGGTGGTCCTGTGAGGCGGCGCTTGGCCCCGCCCCGTCCGGCGACCGAAGGGGGGAGAGGCGGAGGCGACGGGCGGGCAGGTGAGGAGGATGAGGCGGCCGTTGCGCTCTTTCCCCTCCTCCCTCCTTCGCGGGACGCGCTTGTTCCGTGACTAGACGCCCTCCAAAAGACTTGTGTCTTGGGAATTGGCATCCTTAGCACTATTCAGTGGATTTGTTATGTCGTTTGTTATATATTTATTTACACCCCACCTTTTTTTGTCCTGACAGGGACTCAAGGAAGGCTACTAGTTATTTAGAGAGAGAGAGAGTAGTTTTATAGCGATAGATAGATAGATAGAGTTATATAGCTATGTATATATAGTTATAGATAGGTTTAAATAATAATAATAATAATAATAATAATAATTAATAAATTTATTATTTATACCCCACCCATCTGGCTGGGTTTCCCCAGCCACTCTGGGCGGCTTCCAACAGAACAGTAAAAGACAATAACCTATTAGATCTAGATATAGTTCCTATATAGATCCTATATAGATGTAAATATAGTTATAGATAGTTTTATATGGATCAAGTTACAGTTTTATATAGCTATGTACATACATATATATATATATGTACATAGCTATATAAAACTGTAACTTGATCCATATAAAACTATATATATATATATATATATATATATATATATATATATATATATATATATATATAAAACACTATCTATATTTATATATCTATATATGGATACATAAATATATGATAGTTCCTATGTATAGGCTTCACCTCAGTGTTTAGTTCCCGCGCCTTTCCCTTGCAAAAAGTACGAGCCTCACACGGCAGAGGTTGAAACACAAGTGTCCACGTTTCCTTCTTGATGCCAACGCAGCGAATGGAATTTTATGCACATTGAATCCGCAGCTAGCGCACGTTGAACTCGTGTGCTTTCGGCTTTATGTGCTTGGCAAAAAAAAAAAAATGTTAAAAGGTGGTGGGGTTCTGGTGAAAATGACTTGGGCAACGCCGCCTGCCATTGGGTTTTGACTAAACACGATTATGGCTTTCAGCACGCTCCCTAGAATGTAATGTCAGTTGCGGACTTCGTGTATATGGTTATTTCCCCAAAGTTTACCTCCTCCCCCCCCCCCATTTTTATTCATACATCCCTTTTATTCATATCATTGAGACTGTTAATAGAAAACAAACAAAAAATGATTCCCCCTTCCCAAGTTTATTTATGATTTCCTTTTATTCGTATTATTGAGATTGTTAATAGATAAAAACAAACCCTTAATAAATTACTCATGCTATACAGGCTTCATGTTTCAGCTGTGGGGTGCTGCAGGCAATTGTCACTTTGGCACACTGCACTACCTTTGGCACGCTGCACTAACTGGAAGTTAGTCCAGAGGCTGCCAGTCGGAACCGGAAGCCCAAAGCCGCTCCTTGAAGTGCCAGGTTCATAATGGGAGACCTCTTCCTCCTTGGCATCCAGAGTGAGCAATAGCAGTTTTCAACCTCTTAGACTTCACAGCATTCGGCCTTAAGGCTGCTTTGCTGAAAGGCTAATGAGCATAGTCAGGTCGGCAGTGGTGAAGCTGTGGGTTTTGCTTCTTTCTCTATGCAACTGCTTCACCAGTGTTTCAGTTTCAAAGCCCCATTTCCCACACAGTGTTTGTTGGATTTCATAAATCTGGGCTGAATTGTGCTAGTGAAGAAAAAAGTTCATGCTTGTTTCCACTGCTCAGCCCAGGTACTCTAGCCACCTTCCCACTGAAATGTTTGATTGACTTAGGCTGCGATTCCGTGCATGTTTAGTTAGCGGTAAGCCATGTTGAATGCAATTGCTCATACTTCTGAATAAACGTGCATGGAATTGGGATGTTAGAGATTGTACGGCAATCTCTTGTGTGAACTTCTAGAAGCCCTCACAATGACAGACAGACAAAACAATCGGCGCAGCCTAGAGCACGCAGCTGGCAGTTAAATGGCTGCTTCCATTCGGGACAGCAGGAGGTATGCTTAATTTATCGTACCCGTTTGGTTACTGTTTATAATTTGGCCCAAAATCAGATGTGAAGCAAGGAAAGTGAACTTTCCAAGTGCCTAACTTGTGTGCTTGCCTTCATGGCTTGCTAAACATCTCTCCAAGTTATCAAGTATGCTGTTTTATGTGTTGCAAAATGTAGAACAGTTTTGAAAATAATAAATAACCCAGTAATTAAATTTTCTACCTTTCAAATTTAAAGCTAAATCGGGTGAGGGTAGCTGATGGGTGTCAAACCCTCAGTGAGTTAGGGACTTGCCCAGTGTGCTGTGCTGTAGAGGGAAGTGAGAGGCAGATGGGGTTTGTCAACCTGGGAAGGTAGCCTATCTACGAGAAGGAAAACTCTGGTCCTAAACCTCCGCTGCCTTGAGGGATATCTTCAGGAGAAGAAAAGGCTAAGGAGGAAACCATACACAAATTCAGAGTGGAGTCCCGAAGACGATTGGATGGCGTCTTGTACGCCGCCTCCTGGCAACTCCTGCAGCCAAGCTGTTGCCAAACGCATTGCTCTGCTTTCTTTTGGACCACACCATCAAGACCAAGAGGAGTGTCTTGTCGTTGGGGCAGCCCAGGACCTCCATACACACTGTCCAGGCTTGCACACCATGGAAGGTCACTTTGGTGCTGCAAACACTGAGTTGACTTCATCCCCAGAGCCATTGGCCCTCAGGGCAGATGGATGCATACCCCTGAGTTAACTCATTGAAGGGCCTTGACCAGTATGCGTGATTTTGCAGATATTCTACCTCCTTAACTTCTTGCAAGCGAGTGGTTATGTGCTGCATGTGTGAATAGAAAAGGATTAGGTTACGATACAACAGTGCTTAATATCAATTTATTAGTTTGTTTAAATATCGCTGAGAAAATTACTCCCGAGTCAAATAACGGCCCAGACAAGCAAATGTTTTGATGGGTGATAGTGTAAGCACGAAGGGACGTGGGTGGCGCTGTGGGTTAAACCACAGAGCCTAGGACTTGCTGATCAGAAGGTCGGCAGTTCGAATCCCCGCAACGGGGTGAGCTCCCGTTGCTCAGTCCTTGCTCCTGCCCACCTAGCAGTTCGAAAGCATGACAAAGTACAAGTAGATAAATAGGTACCGCTCCGGCGGGAAGGTAAACGGCGTTTCCGTGCGCTGCTCTGGTTCGCCAGAAGCGGCTTAGTCATGCTGGCCACATGACCCGGAAGCTGTACGCCGGCTCCCTTGGCCAATAAAGCGAGATGAGCGCCGCAACCCCAGAGTCGGTCACGACTGGACCTAATGGTCAGGGGTCCCTTTACCATTTTAGTGTAAGCACAGTCCATAAACAGTCCCTTCTTTTGACCTGTAGCCTGTTGTCAGGTAACTATTTTGTGTCACAACTCACACAAGAAGTTCAGAGACAATTGTTTGTTTGTTGTTTGTTTTTTAAAAAATGTTGTATTCCTCAAATACCATGTTTACTGACTCTGTGTCTGTCTTAGGTGCAAACTTTGAAACATGAACAGCATCACCCATGTCCCGTGTTCAGAGCTGACTTGGCTTGTCGTGGAGCTCAGAGCCCAACGCTTCCCAACTGACTTTCCCACAAGGCATTTTTAAAGTACCTAGAATGGCCAACAAGAAAGAACCTCCTTTCTACAATGATAATAACATGGGGCCATGCCATTACAAATTTGCTTTCTATGAGACTATGGAGCTCTTCATTGAAACTCTAACAGGAACATGCTTTGAGCTGCTGGTATCTCCTTTTGAAACAGTAATTTCTGTGAAAACTAAAATCCAGAGATTGGAAGGTTTGTGTCCTTTTAAGTTATAAAAATCTAGAAAGGTTGTTAACTTAGCAATTGAAAAGGCGGTTATTTTATAGAAAACATGCCATTGTGATCTGTAATGCAGTGTAAAGAGCTAGCTAGCAGTTTGAAATACAGTGTTACCTCTGGATGCGAACGGGATCCGTTCCGAAGCACCGTTCGCATCCAGAGGCGAATGCAACCCGCAATTCGGTGCTTCTGCGCATGACATCATTTTGACCGTCTGCGCATGCGCGAGCAGCGAAACCCAGAAGTAACGCTCTCCATTACTTCCGGGTCGCCGCAGCGCGCACCCCAAAAATACTTATCCCAAAGCTATTTTAACCCGAGGTATGACTGTACCTGGAAGATGGAGCAAGCTTGTTTTCTCCTGCCACAGAAAGGAGATTCTGACTAAACGTCAGGAAGAATTTGGGATGGTAAGAGCTGTTTCGCCGTAGAACGGACTCCATTGGAAGGTGGTGTACTTTCATGGAAGTTTTAAGCAGAGGTTGGGCCACCATCTGTCATGGATGCTTTAGTTTAGTTTCCTTCATTACAGGGGGTTGGATTAGATGTCTCTCGGGATCCCAGCTCTGCAATTCTAGGATCTCCCATGTGACAGCCCTTTAGATATTTGAAGATGGCTGTCAGATCTCCTTTCAGGCTCCTCTTTTCCAGGCTCAGCCATGCCTCATAAGGATTAGTTTCCAGGCCTTTTATTATTTTGGTTGCCCTTCTCTGCACCGGTTCCAGCTTATCATTATCCTTAAATTGTGGTGTCCAGAACTGGACACAGGATTGCAGGTTGGGTCTGACCAAGGCAGAATAGAGTAGTATTACTACTTCCCTTGATCTGGACCATATGTCGGCAACCTAAGGCCCATGGGCCAGAAGCAGCCCATAAGGGTTGCTTAACTGGCCCATGAGCCACCCCCGAACCGAGCCGCCCGCTCAGTGAGTCCCCGCGCACTACGCTAAACCGATGCTGAGCGGCACAGGGACTCTCTTCCGTGGCTCCGGAAATTGCTTCTGGGCATGCGCAGGCGCAATTTCCAGCGCTGCACTGGTCCGGCCCACGGAGGATCTCTGTGGGAGTGATCTGGCCCATGCCAGGTAAGCCGTGCCAACCCCTGATCTGGACGCTGTGCTTCTGCTGATACAGCCTAGAATAGCATTAGCCTATTCTGCTGATGCATCACACTGTTGACTCATGTTCAGCTTGTGGTCTACTAAGACCCCGTGACCCTTTCCACTTGTACAGCTGGTAATCCCGGTGTCTCCCATCCTATATTTCTGCAGCTGGTTCTTCCTGCCTAAGTGTGGAACTTGGCATTTGTCCCTTTTGAAATTCATTTTGTTAGTTTGGGCCCAGGTCTCCAATCAGTTAAGGTCATCTTGAATCCCGATTCTGTCTTCTGTGGCAGTAGCTACCCCTCCCAGTTTGGTGTCACCTGCAAATTTGATGAGCATCCATTCAACAACATCCATTGAATTGTACTGGCATTTCGTTTCTTACATAAGTTTAGAATTCTCATTGAGGTGTATCATTGAGATATTTACAAAGACTGTGAATTAGCCAATTTAAATGATAGCTGATATGTTTTGGTAGTAACTTATTCTTAAAAATATCTACACTTTTCTGTATGAGTATCTATCAACTGTTCATGCTATAGAAGTATCTTCAGAGAGTTCTTCATCATTAGTGCTTGCTTTCACAAGAACCCAAATACTCACTGGTAGTAGTTTTAACACCTAAGTGCTCAGAGGTTTCAGCTAGTGCAAAATTCAGTACCCCAGCATTGTACACAGCAAGCCAAGATTTGTAGCTCTAGTGTTATAGAGCCATCATGAGTGCTCTCAGACAGCATAAGAAAACTTCTTATCAGTTAACTTCATATTGATCTCTTTACTTTGAAATGCGATATTCAATACTACATTGACACAGTCAACAGCCTCTGCCCAAAAGGAAATAATAACAGAACCTTCCTAAATCATATGGGTTAAATTTGCCTGGTCTCTGTTGCAACAACAGTAAATAGCAATGATGGTCATACGTTTTTTGGAGAGGAGTCCAGTGATCTCAAATGGTTGCCATGGAAACGCGGCATAACACATAATGGCTGTGGTGTGTGGCATGGCATACCACAACACAGCTCTCCTGGAGAGAATAGCATAACCCCAAATTAGAGAATACAGTCGTTTCCTTCTCTCGTGAACTCTACCTGCATAAGACCGCCTTAGAGAATGGCATGTCGTGTGAGATCAAACAGCTAGGAATTGGAGAATTTAAAAACCATGAACTTTTCAAGCAAAGTAGCTACAGTAGTGTCAGGGTTTCTGGGAGAGAGGAGGAGATGACAGAGGAGACGGAGAGCGAGTGGGAGGAGGGGCAGAAGGATGAGGAAGAAGATGACGGAATTCTGAGGGAATCCACGAGTCTGAGCAGCGAGTCAGAGGATTCTCAAAAGGGGGTTACCTTAATCAAGCAAAAGGGAGGAGAAGGGAGAAGCGGAGAGGAGCCCAGTGGAAGACAGACGCAGCAAGAGGCGTCTCAGCCGGAACGGAGTAAAGGGGGTGGAGTCGTCAGCCTCTCGGAGGGAGCAGGATTAGGAGAGAACAGAGAAAGGGGGTTGGAGCAAGGTGTTCAGCCGGAAAGGGTGGAGAGCAGAACAAGGGGTGGTGTAGCGGTCGAAAGAAAGGTCAGCAGCAACGTACGCGCGCCAAGTTCAAACGTAGAGGCGCGCGGAAGTGGAGAGAGCTCAGGGGAGGAGCCCGGCCCTAAAGCCAGAAGGAGGGGGGAAGAGGCGGCAGAGGATTCAGCCTCAGGCGAGTCACGGAGAGAGGGAACCCAGGGGGGCAGGAAGACCCTGCGGAAAAGAAAGGAGAGGAAGAGGTGGTCTAGAGCCAGGCTATTAAGTTGGTGTGGAAGAGGGGAGGAGTCAGAGGGGACTTCAGCGGTCTAACGTGACAGACGTACGGCCACGATGCTGAACTGTACGAGAAGCAGAAATCTTCAATAAACTTTTCCTGTAAATAAACTGCAACGGAGTGAGGTCTCTTGTGAGCTGGGACCCGTCCTGGGTGGCCGTGACAAGTAGTATCTTGGCTTACGAACTTAATCCATTCCAGAAGTCCGTTCTTAAACAGAGATGCGCTTTCCCTATTGAGGCCTCCCACCGCCAGTGCCCTTCCACCATTCGGATTCCGTTCTTAGACCGAGGTAAAGTTATCAAAGCAAGACACTATTTCCGGTTTTGCGGAGTTTGTAAACCAAATCGTTCTTAAACCGGGCTGTTCTTAAACCGAGGTACCACTGTATTCTGTTTTATTGTTGTTACCATTTAATCTCAAGGACAGAAATGGTTATAAGTAGTTTGTGTTCACTTGATAGTAATGTCAGGATGTTCCTTTATATATTTTCAAGGCACTTTCTACTACGTATTCACATCTTTTCAGCTCTTTAGTACCTTTAACCTAAATGAATGTACATAACTAAGTATACTTACAATTAATTGCAGTGGTTTACCATAGTGATTTGGGGCACAGCTTTACAAGGTCAGTAAGCCAATTAATATTTATCAATGTCATTTTAAGGTATCCCCGTATCTCAGCAACACTTAATCTGGAATAATCTAGAGCTAGAGGACGACTATTGCTTGAATGATTACAAGTGAGTATTTAAATGCAATTACAGATGTTTCTAAATACCATTTCTGTTGTGGGAAAAAGGCTACAAAACATTTTTGATTGGTTTACAGCATTTCAGAGGGCTGCACTTTGAAGTTGATATTGGCAATGCGAGGTGGACCTATTAATACTAGAAGAGGTAGGTACCTATTAAATTGTCTCTGAAGTATTTTTTGCATAGTCAGTACAATCCACCTGGAAGTTAAACTTACAGTGGTGCCCCGCAAGACGAACGCCTCGCAAGACGAAAAACCCGCTAGACGAAAGGGTTTTCCGTTTTGGAGGCGCTTTGCAAAACGAATTACCCTATGGGGTTGCTTCGCAAGACAAAAAAAATCTTGCATCCCCCCCGCGGGTTTTTTTCTCTTTTTTCGCCCTTTTCTTAAGCCGCTAAGCCGCTTATCAGCTGTTCCGCTGATAAGCCGCTTAACAGCTGATCGCTGGAAGCCGCTTGACAGCTGTAGCGCTAATCCGCAAAGCTGTCAATGGGCTTGCTTCGCAAGACGAAAAAACCGCTAGACGAAGAGAATCGCGGAACGAATTCTTTTCGTCTACCGAGGCACCACTGTACTGTGATCCCGCTGATGGGTGAGAGGGAGTAAAGCACATACTTCACTTTGCCATTATGGGTCACATTATTAACTATTGAAGGGAATGAGAGCTTCTTTCCTTTTTGTGCTTCTGTTCAGTAATAAAGAAGAGTCGGACACAACTGAGCAACTAAACAACAACAAAGTAACTTGGCAATAGGCTCCCAGTTCTGGTAAAAGGCCCAACCTATATATCACACCCCAAAAGTTATTGGATCATTCTCTCTTCACCACTAAAGTATCATTGTGTAGTTTGGGCTGGAATTTTTGCGTGCCCTTTGTATCTTCCTTTAGCTGTTGCAGCACAAGCCTTGGTGTACCTACAAGAGGGTAATTGTTGGGTAGCCACAGCCTGTCTTTGAGGAACGAAAAGGGGAACCTCAAAAGTATATTCATTTTTTTTGACTTGTTAGATTCAAATCTACACTTAAATTTGACAATCATATTAAAAGCTAATTGCTTTCCCCCAAAAAAAGGAAAAATAACTTTAACATAACATAGTTGGGTTAAACCACAGAGCCTAGGACTTGCTGATCAGAAGGTCGGCGGTTCGAATCCCCACGACGGGGTGAGCTCCCATTGCTCGGTCCCTGCTCCTGCCAACCTAGCAGTTGGAAAGCACGTCAAAGTGCAAGTAGATAAATAGGTACCACTCTGGCGGGAAGGTAAACAGCGTTTCCGTGTGCTGCTCTGGTTCGCCAGAAGCGGCTTAGTCATACTGGCCACATGACCCGGAAGCTGTACGCCGGCTCCCTCGGCCAATAAAGCAAGATGAGCTCCGCAACCCCAGAGTCGGTCATGACTGGACCTAATGGTCAGGGGTCCCTTTATCTTTACCTAACATAGTTGTAATTTTCTTTGTACAAATTCTTTAAAGAAAAGTGGGAGAAACTACACTGACGTGTCTTTGCGTCCTCTCTGCCATTGTAATGTCTGCAATAAAATAGTAGGTGCGGAGGCAGGCAAAGTGCAAGGGAACTTACATGCAAGGGAAGATATATTCCCCCCCCCAAAAAAAAAAACAGTGAAAAGAAGAAAGAAACATTGTGAGACGTGTGTTCTTAGCGCTCGCTCAAATGTTACTGCATTTGCTCTGTATTTACTCTTGGTAACTTGCATCGAGAGAAACCCGTAAATATTGTATGAAGCTGAGTGGTATGAACCAAGTGCTGAAAGAGAGGTGGTTTACTTTATTAAGTGGGGCAAACATTTGATCCCTCGTATTTACAGAAATGTCTATCATTGTATACAAAATTAAAAGTGAGAATGAGTGTTCAAAGCACTCAATGAACTACTGCAGCTAGTTTCCGCAGTTTGACCAACACAGAAGTCCTAATGCTGAATGGTAGATGTCAAATGTGTTCTGCATTTCTCTTCTCCCCCTCTCCTTTTCAATATGCTGGGCAGACACACAGATGATTGGTTTCTATGGGCATATCACCTGACAGTGGGAAGCATGTTCTAACTATGGGGCACCTTTGGTTCCCACATTGGAAGCCCTAAGCATTATTTGCAAAGTATGGTTAAACCACAGAGCCTAGGACTTGCCAATCAGACAGTGGGAAGCATGTTCTAACTATGGGGCACCTTTGGTTCCCACATTGGAAGCCCTAAGCATTATTTGCAAAGTATGGTTAAACCACAGAGCCTAGGACTTGCCAATCAGAAAGTCGGTGGTTTGAATCCCCACGATGGAGTGAGCTCCCGTTGCTCGGTGCCAGCTCCTGCCCACCTAGCAGTTCGAAAGCACCTCAAAGTGCAAGTAGATAAATAGGTACCGCTCCGGCGGGAAGGTAAACGGCGTTTCCGTGCGCTGCTCTGGTTCGCCAGAAGCGGCTTAGTCAGGCTGGCCACATGACCCGGAAGCTGTCAGCGGACAAACACCGGCTCCTGGGAAAACCATGGCTTTTACAATATGGACCTTTGTTGGCAAGGTGATGTCTCTGCTTTTTAATATGTTGTCTAGGTTTGCCATCGCCTTTCTCCCAAGGAGAAGGCGTCTTTTAATTTCGTGGCTGCTGTCACCATCTGCAGTGATCATGGCGCTGAAGAAAGTAAAATCTCTCACTGCTTCCATTTCTTCCCCTTCTATTTGCCAGGAGGTGATGGGCCCAGTGGCCATGGTCTTCGTTTTTTTGATGTTGATCTTCAAACCATATTTTGCGCAATTCTTTCTTGGGCAATTCCAAACCCACTATTCCAAGTAGAAAGGCTTCTGGTTTCTTAATTAATGAATGTATATTTCAACATTTTTTTCAACTCATTATATATCTTTTCCCAGAAGTCTTTCACCTTTGGACACATCCACCATGTATGATAAAAAGTACCTTCTTTTTCTCTACATTTCCAACATACATTATCACTCTTATGGTAAATCTTTGCTAGTTTTACAGGGGTTAAGTACCATCAATACATCATTTTCATAATGTTTTCCTTTAACACCGTACATGCGGTAAACCTAACCCCTTTCTTCCATAACCTTTCCCAGTCTTCAAACATTATATTGTGTCCAACATCTCTTGCCCAATCTATCATAACAGATTTAACTTGTTCATCCTTTGTATGCCACTCCAACAGTCAAACTTGTATTTCTTGATGTGACAGGACAGCAGAATGGGGGCACAAAAGGGTTTTGTGTCTCCTTTCCCTTGTATTACAGCTTTTCCTGTATTACCATACGCACTAGGGCTGTGCACTCACTTTAGAAAATGTGCCAGATACATTTGTCCAAATATTTTTTTAAAAAAAAACCCTCATCTGGCCTTTCTATAACTAGAAACAGCCGCAGGTGGATGGGTGCAGTATAGTTTTGTGAGCAACATATAAAGGAGGAAACTCTCATTGGTTCTGACGCTTTCATCTGAGAGGTCATATAAATACTGCAGTAAAGACTAGAACTATGAGGGGGTTCCTTAATCTTGAAAAAACGTAATTTACTTTGGGAAAGTGCAGATGAAGCCGCTCAACTCAAAATGTTTGTACTAATTGGCCCTAAAACCAAGATTAGTTTCAGAAGATAGCACAGGGGGTGGGATTCAGCTAGAATCCTTCTTATCCCCCACGCTCTTAGACACCAATATGAAGTATCTGCATGAGGTCACCCGAGGGCTTAGAATGCAGAGTCATGACTGTGCTATTTCCCTCCGATATTGGAAAGCCACTTCCAACCCTAGGGAGGAGGTGGGGTTGCGGACTTCCCGCCCCCAACACCCATGCGGTGGCTGGCTGCCAGCCCCGCGTGTACAGGGGGAATCCTCTGCCGCGTCATCCCCTGGCCAGCCTATTGTCTGGCTCAGGGGGCGTGACTTGCCGCATTTAAGGCAAGTGCGGCTGAGGAGCTTCCTCTTTGCCGCCAATCAGCTGGGGAATTTTCTTTTTTTGGGGGGGAAAGATGGCAGAGAAGGCTTCCCCACCCCCTGCCTCATTGCTTGCTTGTTGCCTGCCAGTCTTAAGCTAGCAGTTGCATCACCCCAGAGAGAGAGAGAGAGAGAGAAGGAAGAAGGGGTGTGCGTGCGCAGGAATGTGTGATCTGGGAGAGGGAGAGCTATCTGTGAGGTTTGTGCATGGAAGAGAGGAGTCTGTGCATGACTATGTGGTCTATGTGTGTGCAGTCTGGGGGCAGAGAGAGATGTGGGGGGTATGTATTTGTGTGGTTGGTGTGTGTGTGCGTGTATGTGTGTGAGAGAGATCTATATTGTGTGATCTCCACAATCAAGACCAGCAGGACATAGCCAGCTTCCCATGGTAAGCACAATGTAATCTTGAGCAGCAATAACAATATTCTTGATTTTGTGTCATATCATGCCCTTCATGGCAGCGTTGTGTTATGCCATGTTCCCCTGTGGCAGCCATGTCATGGCCGGCAGCTGCAGCAGTTTCTTAAAGTCTGAAATGTGGCCACTGGCCCAAAAAGATGGGCAAACTCTGGCCCACACAATGACCTGTGTCAGCTCTAGAGATCTGTCTGCAAGTGCAGCCCAGTCTATTTGTCGACAATTATGCTGGTAAGGGTAAAGGGGCTCTCTCTTTTTCTGAGCTGCCGTAAAGTTTGCTGAAGGTCTAGCCAGTTATTGATTTTATTTATTAAATTTCTATTTGAAAATGGTTCTTACTTGACAGTAACTTGATCATAGGTTCATTATTTATTTTAGGAAGCTATGTGGACAATCACTTAATTTGGCCTATTAGAGACACTTTAAGATAGCTTCAGGAGAGAAATCTTTTCAGTATGTTGCCTAGGTGATAAGTGTGCATCTTTGCTTTCAGACAATAAAATATTTCTGGTTGTTTTTCCTCTTAGTTCCTGTGGGAGACCCAATTAGGGAAATAACAGAATACATGGATCCCAGTCGTGACGATATTTGGGAGAAGGTTCCATCCAGCAAACAGGTTACCTTCTTAGTATACCGCGAAGGAGATCAATTGAATTTTTTCCGTATTATAGACAAGAGAGATGGAACTTTAACACCATTGTCTGAATCGTTAAGGTATACTGGGTTTTATTTCTTTTCGGAAAAGTTACAAAAAATGTCTAACATAGAAACTTTTCTTACAGATTTGGTAGGAATAATCTGCAGGGCCCCCATTCTGAAGAAGCGCTTCAACCTTTTGCTACAGCTGATGAGGCAGATTGGAGTCGGACAGGTCCATAGGTTTGAGGGGGAAGGAAAAGGCACAGAATTCTAAAATTATGAAACAATGGATCCTGAAAATGTGGCATTGAAAGACCTTGGGGGCGTGCAACCAGAGTACAGTGCTTGAAAATGTTTTGGATTTTTGAATCAGGTTCACAAGCTTGGAACACCTCTGGATTCGGGTGGCAGCTGTAGCCAGAAGTGCCTTTCACCCAACTTGCTTGCTTATATATTTGCTCTTCATCTGAAAAGATTTCCTCAGCAGCTGACAAAAACTAGTCCCTGTCCTTACAACACAAAGAGACTCAAGGAAAAGAGGCTTGGCGGGTAGAGGAGGGAGAAAGCAAGCTCAGGCACCAGTTCTAAAAATTATAATAACCAGGTGGGATGGAAGCAGTTCAGGTAGCCTGATGGAGTGATGATAGAGGAAGGGTCAAAGGCTGTTTCAGAAGAGGCAATGGAATAGCCCTGGTTTTCTTCGCTCCCTCTGCATTGCAGCCTGATGGGCCACCAGTGACACATGTTCCTGATGAGGTCAAATTTGCTGTGGTAACACACATCCATATTGCGTTAACTGCAATGCACTCTGCTTGGGCCTACCATTGCAAACTCTTCAGAAATTTTACCTGGTCCAGGATCCAAGTGCATTAATGTTGGCCAGTGCTTGCGCATGAGATGTTATATTGATCTTAAAACAGCTGCCCTGGTTACCAGTATGCACAATTCAGAGTGTCGGGGCTTATCTTCAAAGCCATAAATGTATCCAGGGTACCACCTCTTCTCATCCTGCTTAATTTTGAAAGCTTTTGACAACTCCCCCCCCCCCCATTGCTTTGAATGTTTGGCATCTATATTTACAACTTAAATACCTAATATTAAAATGTAAATTTGCACTCTCTCCTTGCCAGTGGTGGTTCTGTTTATAATTTATATGCGGATGATGAAGAAGATACAGAGGCATCTCCTTCTGGTGAACAGATTATTGAGAATTCTATTACAATGAATAAAATGAAGCTTCTTAGAGCAAAGATGGAGAACATGAATCTGAGTAAAAAGGTGAAGGCACAGATTCTTCTACCCCATACAGAACTATCTGCATATTCATTTCTTTGGAAGAGTTAGCTGACTGCCGTAACCTTTATGGACTACAAGTATTCATCACAGAACTGTTAGAGGGAATTACTGCTTTGTTGGCCTTAAAGCGAGGAAATGTATAGAAACGAGTACTTTTATTGGACCAAAACTTGAGTAAGGGAGAGACAAAAACATCCTGATCTGCCTGTAGCAACTTTTTATTTCAATAGGAGACATTGTTCCAACAAAAGATAATACTTTACTATATAATATGCCCAAAATATATGTGTGTGCCACTTATTACAAAGATTCACTTTTAGTATAAAGTACAGTCGCACCTCAGAAGTTGAACAGCATCCATTCCAGAAGTCCCTTCAACTTCTGAAACATTTGACTTCCAAAGCACGGCTTCTATTTGCTGCAGGAAACTCCTGCAGCCAATTGGAAGCCCCATCAGACGTTCAGCTTTCAGAAGAACATTAAAAAACCAGAACATTCACTTCGGTTTTCAATCATTCGGGAGCCGGAATGTTCAACTCCCAAGGTGTTCGAGAACCGAGGTACAACTATATATAGTAAACTTCTAAATGAGAATCTGTTTTTATATTTAAAAAATGCAAAGCGGTGTTATTTAGTGTATCTGATTTCCCTCCAACATTCTCATTATTTATTAGAAAAAAATTAGTTATTAACATGGCCGTCTATGCAGACTTATAGTTTTGAACTTTTATTAATCTGGACACTGAGCACTAATCTGGACATTAAATTCACTTAATTCCTTAATTGGCCATGCTTGGAAAGGTATGCAGTTAAAGAAAGTGGGAAGAGGCTATTTTTTAATTTGAAAAGTCATCTCGGAATTTTTGTGGATATTGTAATGCAGAAAAAGTAATAATAACCACGTCTCCTTTTTCTTTTTTCACAGCCTAAAAAAACAATTAAAGTGAACCCCCACCCTCCATTGGCTCCTCGCCCATCTAGTGGCTCAGTCACAGCTGCTCACCAGAGATTTTTGCGAGCGCTCCGCCGTATGGGACAACCGTGCCTACCTCCTAGGAATTCAAATACCTCAGACTTTTCTCAAAATGCACTTTCGTTTTTATCATCTGCTGGCAGAAGGATGCCATCTACTAGTAATGACTTCGTGAAGGAAAATGACAGGTGGGAGACCGCTCCACAGTCACTTAGCAGCCTTAGGCTGCCCCCTAAAATTCCACGTGTGGAAAAAGAAGATTCAAAGCTTCCGACAAACAGCGTGGTTCTTCCGGTCCCTGCTCCACTTAGGCACCCTGGGAGAAATATAGATAACAGTTCGGCAACAAATGAAGCTGGTCCTTTCTTATATCCAAATCTCACAAATGTAAAGCTGTATGCTGCAGAAGAAAAGGTTATTCCAAATTCTGACGCTTTTGCCTTGTTAGCTGAACCATGCAGTGATTTATATGGAATAGGAAAAGTCAACACGGAGCTCCATTTATCTGAGGGGGATAAGGACTCTGCTTCTGCAGATCTTCCAAACAAGACGATTACAAAACTCCTGACCCCTGCAGCTGCAGCAGCGGCGGATACTAGTATTCTTAATTCTTGCGAACTAAGTCCCCAGAAGAACACACAATTGTCGCCTCTTCACTGCTCCGCACAGATGGCACGTTACAGCCCTCGGAAACCTCAAGCTCAGTCCAAGTTTTTCGAGGTTGGTAACTTGAGGCCCGCTGCCTCGCCAAATGTTCTGCGCTCCTTGGAGTTGCACAATTTAGCCGACTCCACATATCCAAGGACTTCTAAATTCCACGGCATAGGTTTAGACTCACCCGGCAAAAGACCCGACCTCCTTTCTAAAATGGAGGCCCGGGAAGTCACAGAAGTAGCGGTCAAGGCATCCAAAGATCCTGTTGTCTCTGTAAATAATGTGGGGTTCCTAAGTTCACTGGCCCGGAGCGCAAACAGAGATGCTTTGCAGAATTCCTGTGGGACAAGCAGGTTTCGGACTTCTGGTATTGCGCGGACTACAAACCTCCAGCATTTTCAAGGAGAAAGCTACAACGTGGCCGCTCCCCACAATGAAATGCCCGGATACTTCCTAGTAAGTACATAAGCTTTCTAAATAGATGCGATTCCTCTTTGTGTTCCTTAGAAGGCTTGATTAGTGTTTGTTTCTGTTAAGAGTCACAAAGCTGATTGCAGCTGGAATTGAGAACTAGATGTGGGTGTTCAGTACTGTTTGTATCAGTATTTCTTAGGCATGTTGGACTTGTTCGTGGTGCCTTTGACCACCTCTTCAAGCAGTAAGCCCAACCCAATAGCCTTGCACTGCCAGTGGAAAACTCCCTTTCAGGTAGGTACCAGCCATACTTTTCAGAAGCCTAGGACTTCATAATTTTGGCATTTAATTTCTGTCTTGGTGATAAATTCCATTCATTAATTTTCTTGTGACTTCCAGTTTGATCGTCCAAAAAGCTTTTGCTTAATCTTCCTATCTATCTATCTATCTATCTATCTATCCAGTTTCACACTTTGCTGCATTAGCTAAGCCATATGCGGTTCTTTGTTGTTATTGTTGTTTAGTCGTTTAGTCGTGTCCGACTCTTCATGACCCCATGGATCACAGCACGGCAGGCACTCCTGTCTTCCACTGCCTCCCGCAGTTTGGTCAAACTCATGCTGGTAGCTTCGAGAACACTATCCAACCATCTCGTCCTCTGTCATCCCCTTCTCCTTGTGCCCTCCATCTTTCCCAACATCAGGGTCTTTTCCAGGAGTTTTCTCTTCTCATGAGGTGGCCAAAGTATTGGAGCCTCAGCTTCAGGATCTGTCCTTCCAGTGAGCACTCAGGGCTGATTTCCTCAGAATGGATAGGTTTGATCTTCTTGCAGTCCATGGGACTCTCAAGAGTCTCCTCCAGCACCATAATTCAAAAGCATCAATTCTTCGGCGATTAGCCTTCTTTATGGTCCAACTCTCATTTCCATGCATCACTACTGGGAAAACCATAGCTTTAACTATACGGACCTTTGTTGGCAAGGTGGTGTCTCTGCTTTTTAAGATGCTGTCTAGGTTTGTCATTGCTTTTCTCCCAAGAAGCAGGCGTCTTTTAATTTCGAGGCTGCTGTCACCATCTGCAGTGATCATAGAGCCCAAAAAAGTAAAATCTCTCACTGCCTCCATTTCTTCCCCTTTTATTTGCCAGGAGGTGATGGGAACAGTGGCCATGATCTTCGTTTTTTTGATGTTGAGCTTCAAACCATATTTTGCGCTCTCCTCTAAGGCATGTTAATAGTTCACTGCTGTCTACATCCAAATTATGAGTAATATAGAAGGGAACTGTTAGTGGCCCACTAGAAACCTCCAAGTCTTGCCTATCAACATGTTCAGTGAAACCAGGAGCATGAATTAATCTGCATTTGCTTATAAAACACCCATCTTCAGTACATCAGCCTTATTCAGATAAGACACTCCAATAAGCAAATTGTGCATTGGAGAGTGTGGAACTGTAACCACTGACTCTTGTTGCCAACCAAGCGTTGGGATATATCTGCGAAAAGTAAGACACTGAAACGCCCTAGGCTCTCCCTGTGATCAGAAATCTCCCCTTCCCGAAATGCTTATTTTATTGGGAGCGTTAATGGCTGAATATGACTCTTGAGTTCTTGGGCTCTTGTTTTGATTCAAGCTGCTCAGCTTTTGACGCCAACCATATCAAGGGCAATACAAAAACCCCAAAAATGTACATAAAAGTCTCATTCGCTTTAGGTTCTTACTGAGATACTGTGTTTTTGCGTTTCTTCCCTGGTTTGGGCTGGTGATGGGAATATTGCCTGGCAGTGTTTGGGGGCAGGAGAAGGATGGGAAAGGGCTTGCTGTACTTTGTAGCTATGTTAGGCCGTTGCATCTAAAACTTCAAAAAGTCTTGAAACGCCTTAAGAACTAACAAAACTTTTCTGGTTCCAGTTTCATGGATTCACTTCATCGTTAGTGGTTGTAAGCAGATCGGGGGGGGTGAAAAGCAGAGAAGTACAAACAGTGAAATAATTATGTTATTATAGTGATATAGTTATGTTATTAACAGTGGCCATTAACCAAAAGTTGTCAGTGCAGAAATCGCACTGATAAAAATTATTCCAGCAGTTGTTTACCTCTAAGTGAATATAATGATTTCTTGAACATGAAACCGATATTTTGCAGCCCTGCTCCCTTTCCGCACCTTACCTACATAAGTTCACCTTGTTTTAACAAGCAGCACAATTTGCCTGGTGCAGGATAAGGCTCCCATAGCAGCACTAGCAGAAGAGAGGAGATTGTTCTGGCATACACAAGAGAGTTCTGTGTATCTTGGTGCCCAAATAAGGCAGGGGATAATGGGAGATAACGGGTGTCTGTGGGCAAAAGGGTGAAAATGCTTCTCACTGGTGTTTTCCTTCCCAGTCACTTCTTCGTTCCCTAAGTTCTTTGTGGAGGAAAAGAGGAATGATTTCTTTCTCTTCCATGCTAGGGTTTTGTAGAAAGCAGCAGCAGCAGCAGCAGCAGCAGCAGATGTATGGAATGCTGTCTACGACATGTATAACAGTTTAACACCCTTAACTCTTCTAAATCTTGCAAACATATACTGTAATGCATTTTTCCACACTAGTTAATTGATGTCTGGTTTTAATCGTTTTTTATTTGGTTTTTACCATGTGGTTTAATGTAACTTCTGGCGTAAACTGCTTTGATGTGTTTTATGAAATAGCGGCATGTAAATATTTAGATAAATAAAATCCTTCCTGAACTAAAATAGTCAGGGCGTCATCACCCTCATCTTTCTCTTTAAAGTTTGACGTTAAACCCTGAACAAGTTGCTGTCATTAAAAAATTGTGGAGGGGTATGCATTCTTTCCAACAACAATTTATTGTATGAAATTTCACGTCAGCAAAAAAATGTAAGTTGAAGAGGTTGAACCCCAAGGATAAAATCCAGTTGGAAAACCAAGGGGTCTATGAAATACCCTGCAAAGTCTGCCCAGCCACGTACATTGGACAAACAAACAGACGAATAAATGCACGTATCGCAGAACACAAGAATGCCGTCAAAAAAGAAGAAAAAACTTCCTCTCTTTTCCAACACATGAAAGAAACAGGACACGAAATTAATTTTGCAGATTCCAAATTGCTCTTTAACATGGAACATCACCACAAGAGAATAATCATGGAAGCCATCGAGATAGAGAAACACCCTCACAACATGAACAAGCGTGACGACACATCCCGCTTGCCAGACATCTGGAAATTAGCCCTCCCCACAAAAACTGACACCAGATCCAGAGGCACACAGAACGCTATCACCAATCAACCACACCAGACCCAAACCCAGACCCTCTCCACAGATAAATTACAGACACCATCCAGTAGCCAAACCATGGTGGCACCTCCGGATGCTGCACCCCCCTGCAATCCCTACACAGATCTGGCTGACACAGGCCACAAAACCACAGCTCGCCCCTATACACGAAGCCAAGCCAGAGCACAACTAAGTGCAGTACAGCCATCTTCTCAGAAAAACTCTTCACAAAGTTCAAGAGGTCAAGACACAAAGACTTTAGCAACTAATCCACACCTAATGACCCACCTAAGTGGTACTCAGGATATCACTCAAGAAATCACTCAAGATATCCCTCAAGTAATTAAGGAACAAAAGAAGAAAAGGCACACTAGCCTGGGAACTTCCTCTCTGCCCAGAACATTGGAGGCTATACACCACACCCCCTCAACAGTATTTATAGGAACTCAAACACTGAGATCCTGCTCTGTTCCAGTAACAAGAAGCCGAAAGCACCAGCCTGAAGATGACGAGTGAGACCTCGTCGAAACGTCGCCTAGACACCCCAACTTTTACACGGGAAGACACCCGAGGACACCAAAACCTGCATATATATATATATATACACACACATATACCAATACTACGATAACTTGTTTAATTGTTTTTCATATTTGCATCTGATGTGTCTTCTAGCTGTATTTGCTTTTAACTCATGTTGTGAACCACTTTGGGTCCTACCCTGGGAGAAAGGTGGGATAGCAAATGCAATATTTTATCCACCTCCCATCATGTCTTTTCAAGCAAAAACTAATCTGTGCTTATGTACACTATGAGAGTCCTACGTACCAAATTTGGTTCAAATTCATCAACTGGTTCTTGAATTGCTACAGCTTAATGCATTTATCTTGCTTTAGTGCCTGTTTCCCAACCCAGCGTTTTTTTCACCTAATCCACTAATACAAAAAAACCTCTCTCTTTTTAGTCTCCTGGACTTGGATTGAATGGAAGTATTATGGCTGCAGGAAAAAGAATAGGTGAGTAATAAATCCGTATTGCTGTTATCAGCTAGAAAGTGCTTGTCTCATTTGAAACTGAACTAGGATCTAAGAGGGAGTATCCAACCTCTCTTTTCTATAGACAGCAGTTCTGGAACCAAAACTCTTCAAAGGTAATCATTCTAAATAAAAAAAGTAGTTCTTCTGGGCAGCATAGATCTCACATAACTAAAACCACTTAGTTTTCTATATAGCGTGTATTGCGCTAACAAAAAAATATGCAGTATTTAAGATTGCCTTATTATTAAAACACATTAATCAAACAACATGTGTCAGGCTAACATGTTTACTGCTGCCAAAGTTTGCATTATGTAATTTTGGGGGCATAGAAAAGTCACTTGAAACAAGGACCTGTTTTTCACCTGTGAAGCAAGGTTTTCCGTGTGTGCTGTTTTTCTTTTACACCATTTCTCTGAGAGCACATATAAACTGAGAACGTTTTGCTTTTTGAAAGCAGGTGATGCAACTCATCTCCCACCTGTGAATGGTTCAGTTCAGCCTAAAAAGAAAATGACAAAGCACTGTTTCTTCTGTGGAAAGAAAACTGGATTAGCCACTAGCTATGAATGTAGGTAGGTTGAGTTTGCACCTTGAATGTGTTTGTCTTCAAACGAAAGCTTGTTGCCATGCTTTGTCACTTATTAATGGTTATTATTTCTTCCTTGATAAAATGTGAAATTTCTCGACGTAAATCTCCAAGGGATGAAGGGCTCTCCGTTGTAAAATATCTCTGAATATTTTGCATCTCATTTAAAAGGGGTCACACCTTGAGCTTCCTTTTAAAGGTGGTAGAGATTTGTGCGAATGAGAGGGAGGGCACGCCTTGGCCCTGTGGAATCACAGAAATTTACCAGAGTTGCATAGCTGCTGGAAGTTGAAAGTTGTCATGTCCAGGAGCTAGTCCTGGTCCTGCTGGGAGAAACCATAATGTATGCCCTACTGTTAAAATAATTGGATTCTTCTGCTCTCTCCTCCCCCATGACTAATTTCAGTGGGTTTAACGCTGAATAAAACCACCCTCTTCTTCCAGATACAATAGAATCGTAGAGTTGAAAGGAACTTCAGGGGTCATCTAGTCCAGTGTTTCCCAACCTTTGGCCTCTAGCTGTTTTCGGACTACATTTCCCACCATCCCTGACCACTGGTACTGCTAGCTAGGGATGATGGGAATTGTAGTCCAAAAACAGCTGGAGACCCAAGGTTGGAAAACACTGATCTAGTCCAGCCCCCTGCAATGCAGGAATCTCAGCTAAGTCATACACGACAAAGGGAATTGCAAAATGTCTGCCAAATTGTGTGCCTACTCTAATCCAGTGGAATTGGCTGGCCAAGACAATTGGTAAAACAAGTTATTTCCTTACTTACAAGCTGTTTGATATACACTTCGAAGTGGTGGTTGTGGGGATTTTTGTAGCGTTTTATAATAGGACCCCGGCAGGGACACTATCGCCCTGTTTGAAGTGCATACCTGGAATCCATTAGCGTTCTTCTCACCGTTTGAACCAAGCAGTGACAGATCAGACAAGTTCAAATGGCTTTGCAATGTTGTTAAGCTGCAGCTACAGCAGACACACGAGACAAAGCCACAAATGCGATGTCCTAGACATCATGATCTCTGAATTTGCAAGCCTGAGTGACTCTCATTGACTCTGGTCTCCCCCCTCTGCTCTTTCTTGTCTTGATTACTTGGTCCCACTCTAGGTAGTTTTTCCTCTGTCTCTAACCGTCACCTTTCTATCCCCTTTTTCTATCTCTCTCCAACTTCAGGTATTCCTTTTCGATTGACTCCCTACCTCTCACCCTGCTGTTCCAGACAAGCTAAGCAAATACAATCTCCTCATTAGGTTCCTCATTTGGGAACGTAATACATTTGTCAGACTGTCACCTCCTGCGATCTTCTCAAGGCCTTCATAAACCTCACTCCCATTGACTCTGCCCGCTGTTTATCAGTATCAAAGTTCAGTACCTCCATTTGACTGGTCTGAACCCGGGTTATTAATCCGGCGTATGAGTGCTGCTGGGACGCTGGTGGCACTGTGGGTTAAAGCACAAAGCCTAGGACACAGAAGGTCGGTGGTTCGAATCCCCACGACGGGTGAGATCCCGTTGCTCGGTCCCTGCTCCTGCCAACCTAGCAGTTCAAAAGCACGTCAAAGTGCAAGTAGATAAATAGGTACCGCTCCAGCGGGAAGGTAAACGGCGTTTCCGTGCACTGCTCTGGTACGCCAGAAGCAGCTTAGCCATGCTGGCCACATGACCCGGAAGCTGTACGCGGGCTCCCTCGGCCAATAAAGCAAGATGAGCGCCGCAACCCCAGAGTCGGCCACGACTGGACCTAATGGTCAGGGGTCCCTTTACCTTTATGAGTGCTGCTGCCTCAGATTAAGTTACTGTGCCCTTCCATCCTCAGAAGGCCTTTTGATAACAACAGCAGAGGGTGGATTTTGCTAATGGATTTGGGGGTGGGCGGGAGCCAGTCTTCAGCAGTTTTCCCTGTAGATCCCATGCCTCTCAGAAATTTGCTCCAGAAGGTCAGGACTCATGTGACCCTGGAGGACATCGTGAGGTGTGACAGAGCAGACTGAAAAAGAAATCAACCTTCCCCTTTCTATTTGTGGTTAGCATGGACCTCCACAAGCAAGGATAGAACCCCCAGCGTGATCCCATCCAGCTTATGGCATCTCTCTTCTCCACTCCTCTGTCGTGCTCTTTCTCCCAACGCCCCCTTTCTATCCAACACCAATGTTCTTCCTTTAGTGCTATACTTTTAACCCTTTTAGGTTGAAATCTGATTCACAATTTCCTGGCAGTGAGCCTCATTCAGGACAGTGGGACTTGGTTTTTCTCCAATTATATTTTATTGAGTTTCAACATTTTTAACATACATAGTCATAACACAAGTTTGCCTTTTCTCTTATATTTGTTGACTCCCCACCCCTTTCCCCATGCAGTTATTTTTACTCCTGGTGCAGCCTATCTTCCGTCTATCCAAACATAACCAAATTATTACAATCAAATTACTTCTGTTTCTTATAGCTGAAATCCTGCTCACAAGTTCACCATACTATAATATTTAAGTAGTCTGAAAAAGCATACATTCTTCCACAAAACACCATTAGATTTTCTTAATTTTGCTGTTGATTTTGCCAGTCCTGCATAGTCCCAATATCTTCCTTATCCAACACAACGGGACTTTTTTTGCAGTGAACATACAGTGGATTGTGCTGTACGAAGAATGCAGATCTCGCGTCAGGAGTTAGTGATTTTGTCTCTCTGGTTTTACTAGCCTTCCTGTATTGCTCAACTCGTTTAGATGAGACCTTCAACCATCAAAAACGGCATTATGTTATTTCTGGGACAGCATCTGGAATTATGAGATTTGTGGAAGATCTCTAACACTTGCCTTTCTCTTTTCAGATGTGGAAACAACTTCTGTGCAACTCACCGCTATGCAGAGACTCACACATGTACTTATGACTACAAGAATGCAGGGCGGAGGTACTTGCAGGAGGCCAATCCTGTGGTCAGTGCACCAAAGCTTCCCAAAATCTGAGCATGATTTTATGGCATGCATCTGTCTGCCAGAGGAGCCTTATTACACAGAGAGAAGTAGCGGTGGTTTAGACTGCTTCTTTTGCCATGCTCCAAATCTAAAGATTGCCAACTAACAAAATCATATGAGGCTGCATAATACTGAAGAATAATGTGAACACTACTGTAGCTGACACCATTTATTCTTGAGTGAATCAAAAAATTTAAAAAGTAGTTTTTGAAAATGTACATTCTGATTTAACTATTATTATATGTCTTGTGTTAAGTGTTTTATATTTTCCAAATGCTCTTTCACTAGACAAGTCTTTTAAAAGATGCACTTTACTAAGTTTTAATATAAATTTTATAATGAGACTTGAGGAGGTTCCGTAATGAGGGTGTCATGTAATCTCTTCTATGTTCTACCTTGGTTTTTGTCCATTCTGGGGCGCAAGTTATTTCCGTATAAATTTTCCCAGCACATCAAGCCTTACCCTTTCAGAGTTTAGAAAGTGCTCTATCGGCTGCACTAGGCTCCATTCAGATGGTCAGCCATACATACATTGTGTGATTGTGTGATCCAGTCTCAAATAACATCATGTTAATCCTGCTATTTCTTAGGAGGCAGTTCTTCTGTCTTTTCTTTTCACATTTTTACAAAAAAGAAAGTTTACCTTGCCGTTAAATAGAAGAGGCAACTTATTTTACCTTTTTGTAATTCCCTTTTTCAAAAGACTGGGTTTGTTAAAAATGTTGAATGCTATTACTGGGGGGGCGGGGGGAATCTATTAAAATTAAATTTTCATGCAGTTATAAACAGAGCAACTGACTTCTACTGTTTTACAGGCTGATGGCAAGTAGGAGCAATGATTAAGAAGCTATGCCATTGTTTATCCAATTAAAACATATGAAAGCTGGCAGACTGCAGAGAGTGCTGAACTGCAAGGCAATTTCAAAGTATCCCAGCTAGGTTGCAGTTCCGTCAGAATCTTCCCATGCCATCCTCCTGACTCTTACGCCTTTTTCTGGCATTCCTCATTGGACATTTTTGACTTTCTCAGAAATGTTGAATCCACATAGGAGTGGTACCAACAGCCTTGATCTCCTTTCTACTTTCATTCACCATAATATGGAGGGGATTTTAGTGACTGTTAACACTGTCTTTTCTTCCTTTCCCCACTTCCTTTAGCAGAAACATAACTGTACTTTTGCCGAATTATCTGTCAGTTGCTGGAAGTTTTTACTTACCTCTGCTTATCTGCGGTTGCATTTATTTCTGGAAATATACGTGCAGCTGGCAATGTGTAGGATTCCTAAGAGATGAGGACTCTGTTCCTTTTTCGCCACTTTCAGGAGGCCTGAAATGTGGCTGCAATTTGGTGCAACAGGTCTACTTGGTACATTAAAGAACGTGAAATGATAGAGCACGCCTTCATGACAGCACTTCTTCACCTTTCCCGAGTCAGCTTCAGCTCTTTTGCAGGCTGAGCTCAAGTTTTGTCCTGATAACTGAGCACACTTCCACCCTTCTTTAGAAAATGGGCTGCTGGTGGTGGTGCAGTGGGGGGCTTAAAAGGCCACAGGCATAGCTCTCGCCTTTTGCAGCTAAGGTGTTGCACTGTATTTCACCCAAGGCATTTGCAAGCTCAGTTTGAATTTATTTATTATACTTTGATTCCAACATTTCTTTAAGGAGCTCAGGCTAATGTACAAAGTTCTCACCACCACCACCCGCCCTTTTTCTCATCAATCCTGTGAGGCAAGTTTTGCTCAGAAAGCGATTGGCCCAGGCTCCATAGCTAAATGGGATTTGAATCCTAGTTCTCCCCTCTTCCAATACATCAAGAAACTCGGTGCAATATACCACATCTGTGAAGATGCGGAAGAAATGGAAATGGCCAATGATTAAAAAAAAAGAGTAAGATACTTCACCTACCTTGCCCATAGTTTTCCTTGAATTTTGCATACGCCTTGGACCACAAAGACAATGGGAAACTGGGAGACAATAATCCTGCTAATATACTTTTGTCTTCCTCAGACTACCAGCGATTTAAAAAGCCCAAACTTGAAACATTATTTCAGAGGCTTGGAAAATAGCCTTATATGGCTAGTTGGCATCATCCTAAAACCACACATACAGGAGGATTTGTGAGGAAACGTGAAGCCTCTTTCAAGCATGGCAAACATGGGCAGGAGCTGGGGTGTGTGTGTAAAAAGTCCCCTATTGCTTGTGTTTCAGTGCAAACAATTTAAAGGCTAAGAAAACACATCTGTATCTTTTAAAATGGACACACAGCTTCAGATAAGACATCTGCTCAAACTTGGGTGGCTCCCAACAGATTAAAAACAGAATAAAACATCAAATATTTAAAACTTCCCTAAACAGGGCATATAGTTAATGCTATATCTATCGTTACTTGTTCCTGAAAGCTGAGGAAGGTGGGTGTAATCTGCATATTTGATGGGCATCCACTCAATTCCATCATTCAAGTCATTTGCAAAGATGATGAACAATATTGGGCTCAGGACAGAAGCCTGTGGCACTCCGCTTGTCACCTTTTTAGAGGATGACAAGGAACCACTGGTGAGCACACTCTGGGTTTGGTCAGTCAGCCAGCTACAAACCCACCTCCCAGTAGCTTCGTTTAAGCTGTGTATGTGTAATGCATTTCTTTGAATGCATTAACAGAGCTTATATGATCAAAAGGTCATAGGCTACCGTCTTATTTTCTGCATTACAGAATCACCATTTATCAGGGATCAAGAGGTTAACTGGCAAAGGCAGGACCGAATGACTGGTTGGCACAGTGGACCCCGGTTACTTTTTGATGCGTTGCACTGAAGCCTGGCAGAACAGCGAAGGGGGTGAATAAAAACAAGTACAAGAAAAAAAATATTTTGAATCTCAGAAGCCAGAACAGCAATAGGGATCGCTGCGCAGTGAAAGCAGCAATCCCTCTTGCTGTTCTAGCTTCTGGGCTAGCTGTGCAGCCTGCATTCACTCCATAAGACGCACACACATTTCGTCGTACTTTTTAGGAGGGAAAAAGTGAGTCTTATAGAGCAAAAAATACGGTAACTCCCACCAGCTCAAAACACCTGTTTTACACCAAAGTCTGGTGTGTGTGTGTGTGTGTGTGCTCAAAAATAAATCCCATCATATTCAAGAGGGCTTCTTCCCAAGAATTATGTGTTCATGAGAGTTGGTAACTTTCCTTTTAGTGTCGGCAAGCCTAGAGATTGTCAAGCAGTGGAGGAGCGCAGGAGAATTCTTGCCAAATCCGTGGTCTGGCCACTGCCTTAGCAGAGCATTGCCAATTGCATGTGATGCGGAGGACATACTGAGCCAGACACGTTTTCACAATGTGGGTTATCTTTAATGGAACAAACCTCCCCACTGTGGACATGGAAATTTCCACCACTCTTGCTGGTCTGACCCTGGTGCTCCAATGGAGGTAATGACAAAAAGGGGCTGTGCTGGCTGGGGCAGGAGTAGGAGGCGGGGGTTGGGGGGGAGGGCGCTAGCCTTAGTGCATCAATTCTCTCTCCCATTGACATCAATGCAACGGAAATCTTGTAATGGTAGGAAACCGCTGAAAAAAGAATACTGAGATACTGTGAACCAAAACTAGCTCTCGGTGCTTACAGTATAAAAGACCTAGTAAACGTCTCATAAACAGAAATAAACGTAGAAATAACTTTGTCTGACTTAAGAGCGCAATATACAAGCCTTGGTTCCAGTTCTCAAAGTCTCATTGGTCATCCTTTTCTCAGTCAATTCTCTTGCCATAAAACCATGTTGAAGCATTTTGAACTGCCGCTGTTGACTTTCTTCCAACTTCTTCCAGTGATCCTCACGCTGAGATTTCTGTGGAAGCGACACACAGAAGATTCTGGTATTGGTACAAAGGTGTTCAATAAGAGAAAAGCATTTTATGGTCTCGTCCGCTGCAAATGTAGATCAAAGGCAGTCCTATTGGACTGTTAGCACTGGCAGTGGCAGCTGGTGGGGTGGGGTAGAGTTGCAGAGCCACACTCCCGTCGCCAGCATCAGTACAGCTTTCCTGGATACTGCTTGGGGAGAAGGGCCAATGTTTTTCCCCGGGAGCTCATGGTCGCATACGTGATTCTCCTCCACATTTAATGCCCGCAACAACCCAGTGAGGTAGATTAGGCTGAGAGGCAGTGGCCACCAGACACATGAGTAAGCTTAGCAGTCATGGGGCAGGTCATCTTACGGATCAGTAAAGGCAGGAAGCAGAGACAATTCCCACAATGGATGTGGGACCTGCCAATGATGACCTGCTCTGGGAACGGTACGTTCTAGCTTGTTCACAAACTATCTGAAGCTAGGGCTCAGCAGTAAGGGGTGCAAGTTTCCTGCATGCACCAAATTGTTCTAGGTGGTAAAAAGTAAAGTGGGAAATAAGAGTTTAGCAAAAGCAAATATAAAGTGATATATTGGGGGGATATTAACTTTAAATATATAGTGGTACTTTGGTTCTCAAACTTAATCCGTTCCGGAAGTCCATTCCAAAACCAAAGCGTTCCAAAACCAAGGTGCACTTTCCTATAGAAAGTAATGCAAAACAGATTAATCCGTTCCAGACTTCTAAAAACGACCCCTAAACCAGCAATTTAACATGAATTTTACTATCTAACTAGACCATTGTTCCATAAAATGAAAGCAATAAACAGTGTACTGCAGTCACACAATCAATCTGTAGCTAAACGGGGTTCCACACAGTCACGCAAAAAAGAAGAGCCACAAAAACGCAGAATGAATAGCAAAAACAGACGGGTCTCAGCGTAACACCTAAAACGGAAGTGTGGAACTCAAAATGGACCACATTCGACTTCTGAAAAAAGTTCGCAAACCGGAACACTTACTTCTGGGTTTGCAGTGTTTGGGTTCCAAATTGTTTGAGAACCAAGGCATTTGAGAACCAAGGTACCACTGTACATTAATTTGGTGTGAATTGGTAGTGACTGACCAGACAAGATATTAGGAGCCCGGTGAACAGCTCAGTGAACATGATCCAGTGTGTGGCAGCTGTGCAATGCAAATTTCATGGTAGGTATCATTAGGAAAGTGACTGACAGTGAAACTGAAGATTGCAATGTCTTTATACAAACCTATGGTGTCACCACACTTGGAATACTGTGTCCAGTTCCAGCTGCAAAGAACTTATTTCCATGCTATGTTTGGACAGTGATTTACACAAGAACAAGAAATTTCTTACTTTCTTTGGCCTCCAAGATGTGACTGACCCTTCGTCGTACTTTAGGGATGCAGTTTGCATTTTCTCAGCTTGCATTTTACGCTCCATAGATTTTTCCATAATCTTTTGTTTCAGCTCCAAAACTTGTTGATCTTTCAAAATGCGTTCACGAAGCGGAGGCTTGGTTTTCTTTTCCTCCAGCCTGCAGAGCAAATAAGAAAAAAATAAGTATTTTTTCCCACTAATCACAGAATCAGATCACCCATTTTTTTTCTAGCAGGGGAGAAATAAGTGATTTGAACAATGGGAATCCAAAGATTTTACACACATTGTGATTTTTCTATACCACTAATCAACCTATTAACCAAATAAAATTAAGAAACAAGCTCTGAGACCCTTAACACAATTTTTACAATTATTGAACACAATGGGTAGAGAACAAAAAGGATTAATTTCTAAGTTGCACTGTGTTGCTTAATGAAACTTAGGAACATGATATTGGCACATGAATTCTCCCCAAAGGTTAGAATAAAATTTGGGAATCACAACCCTTAAAATCTGTTTCTAGTTTCCTTAGGGGAAACTCCTTGAAATTACTACACAGATGGTATCGCATTACTTTGCAAATGCCCAAAATGTTTTCCTCTCTGTCAGCTAATTCTTGGGGGAGCTGCAATAAATTTGGTGTTTATTATTTCTGGTGACAACGCACATTGGTACAAGATTTCTGGAATTTAATTTTGGCAGAAATGATAAATATTACTAAATAAACAATTGTCCAAAATAACAGTTATGGAATATTTTTCATGATACAAAGGTAGATATATAAAAATGAGAATTGAGAATTGGCCTCATGTATGGTCCTGGCAGCTCACATACTGTATTAAATGCAACTCAATGGGAAATAGCCCAAAATCTTACATTGGACACAGTACCATTCACGATGGAATATAGCTATGATGGAGAAAATTATGCATATTTTGACGACGACTAGAATCTCCAGACACTTGTTATATGGTTTGTCATTCCTTCATTACATATATAGCAGAAGCATCATTTTAAGACAACCATCATCACAAGCATGGCAAATTTGGAACTATACAGTGGTACCTCGCAAGACGAAAAACGCGCAAGACGAAAGAGTTTTCCGTTTTTTGAGTCGTTCCGCAAGACGAATTTCCCTATGGGCTTGCTTCGCAAGACGAAACGTCTTGCGAGTTCTTGCGAGTTTGTTTCCTTTTTCTTAAAGCCGCTAAGCTGTTAATAGCCGCTAAGCCGCTAATAGCCGTGCTTCGCAAGACGAAAAAAACGCAAGACGAAGAGACTCGCGGAACGGATTTTGTCTTGCGAGGCACCACTGTACTTGACAATAAAACAGCACTAATATTATTTCTTTATATGAAGACAACTTTTATTTTTGCTTTTTGCTTTAATGGCTTGGACATTGCTACTTAACTCATATGTCACACTCTCCAAAATCCCACTGACCAAAATCAAAGATGCTTGCTTTTTGGTCCTGAGCTCTCGCAGGAACCAGGTGATTTGTGAAAGAGTGCAAGACGGAAAAACCCAAGCGTCTTGATCTGGCACTCGTGTGAGCCGGCTGATTCCTGCAAGGCATTCCGGGATCCAATCCGAATCCGGAATGGCTTCTGTAATTCCAGGATGTCCCTCTTAATTCAGGACTGCTGAGGGGTATGATATGTAACTACTTATTCTACGTGCCTATTCAATGGTTTTGTTTTCATCTTTTAATTGGCATCTGTTATAATTGTTCTCTCTGATTTATATACATTATAGAATGAAATTTTTAAAATTACCCAAAACATCCATTTCAGTCCCCTCTGTAAGGACACACCCTGACTTTTGTGTTTTGTTCTGAAGGCATTTAGTGGTTCTTGTTCTGAAAGGGTGAATGACAGAATAATCTACTCTTGAGCCTTGTTTTTGACATTTCCCCCACATGCAAGGTCCTTTACCTCTGAAATGGTGATTCTGGTCATCGAGTGAGAGCACAAAGAATTCAGATTTACTATTAAATGTCAAAATTTACTCATGTTATCTGCTGGACCCCTCAACTTGTGAGTATTACTAAAAAGCAGTATTAATTAAACTTCTGAACTCCGTCACAGAATATAGCTATTTCCTATCTATTTACTTGAAGAGCAATTAATCGTTTTGTTTCTGTTAATACATAATCCACAATTATGTATTATAAATGCTACAGTGCTTCAAACTAACTTCAGCGCAGCTGCTCTTCCAAATTGGTCTCTGAACATGGAGATCTGCTCAAGTTTGTCCAAAAGAAGCTGTTCCTTCGCATATTTTTCTTGGATTATCTGATCCCTCTTCTCCTCTTCGGCCTTCTTCTGAGCTTGTTTCAGTAAGGCTAAGCGTTCCTGCAGTTCTACGATGGACATCTCACCAAGAACACCATGGTTAGGAGTCTATGGAGAAGAGAAACCGGCAAATTCTATCTTTTTTTTATTATACAAGCGTCCCCCCCAATTATGCATGATCAACTCGCGTGTGACCATGTATGTGTGCAGCGCCAGAAAATCAATCAATGAATCAACCAACTGATTTCAATTCAAACCTAGAAATGGTAGGAGAGAGCTGGAAAGTCCTCGTGGCTTGTGAGAAACCCCTTCCCGGAGCCCCAAAAGGCTTTAAAAAAGAATGCATGGGTTTCAAGATGGAATGTGGAAGCTCTCACTGCTACCACCCTGTTGGGCAGGGAACCCGTAATGCAGTAAGATTGGGCGTGCTGTTCACTGCCATTTCTGGTGCTCTGGAGGCAAAGGTTAAGAGTATGGGTTGGTTTGGTTATGTAGGGTTGTGAACAGCTCTGAATTTTTTGCTGCAAAAGAAAAGAAATTTCCCTAGTTCCCTGCTCTGACAAGGATCCCCCTTAAACACATTTTGCTTATGCACACAGCGGCCCGGAATGTAATCCCCCTGTAAGTGGGGAGTCGCCTGCACATTAATTGACACACAACTCTGACTTCATTAGAAAATTATTTGAGGTTTGAGTTGGAATGGAGAGCTATGACTGGGTATAGAAATGGCTAGTTATTGCATTGACCAGAAGTTGCTTTAAGGCAGTCAAGCCCTGGCAACCTACAGCTGGAGATTTCCAAGAACATCTCTCTCATCCTAATCTATCTCACAAAGGAGCTGTAAAGTCAGGTGCTGGACTGAGATCTTTGGAGGAAGAACAAGATGGGAAAGTAACAGATAAATGCACAAAAGCACTTTTGTAATCTGTCTTAATGAGCTCACCTGGGTTAAGTCAACAAAATTTTGCTTCATTAAAGGCAGATACTCTATCGCTCTTATTTGTTGAATCAGTTCATATCTTTTTTTGAATCTCTCTTCTTCTTCTTTCAAACTCTGAAGTAGGATTTCCTGGCTTTCTTCAGCAACTTCCTGAGCTGTTAAATGGTAGGAAAGATGTGCAATCTCCATAGCAGTGCATAAGGTTAAGTAGAGGGGATTAGTAATGTAGGTTGGAATGCTGTCCAATTCTGTCAAGACTGGAATTTGAATCGGATTTGGGGTTCTCAGTAAGCAGAACACATGGTGATCTTTCAGGCAATCATACCAAAATCTGCCCTTTTCTCTGGTGTTTAGGAGTCTGTGCTTATTGATTCTATCAGTGTAGACTTACAGGGATATACCATATTTTTCACTCTATAAGATGCACCAGACCACAAGACGCACCTAGTTTTTGAAGGAGGAAAACAAGAAAAAAATTATTCTGAATCTCAGAAGCCAGAACAGCAAGAGGGATCGCTGCGCAGAGAAAGCAGCAATCCCTCTTGCTGTTCTGGCTTCAGCGATAGCTGTGCAGCCTGCATTCGCTCCATAAGACGCACACAAATTTCCCCTTACTTTTTAGGAGGGCAAAAGTGAGTCTTATAGAGCAAAAAATATGGTATTCCCCTCTACCCTTGCTTATCCAGAGACCTCTAGCTTCTGGAGTTTTCTAATGACACAATTACCGAAATTTGCAAAAAGTATCTGGGCTGGCCCCGTAAGACCTTTAAGTGTTATGGGAATCTCTGGACCCAACAAGGCTCCCGAACCCATTTTGAGGCCCCTACCTCCAATTTTCAAGCAAAATATAGCTGGACAATTCATGGGATTCTGGCTTTCAAAAATCCCTTGGTAGCTCACCAGCTTGGAGACTCAATTATTCATTGTCTCAAAGCTAGTGCTGTATTATATCCTGTAAACTCTGAAAGTGACATAGGAGGTGCATGCTTTGCACAGGAATGGCCCATTGACTCGCTTACCATGAATGAGCCTTCTGAGCTCCCACAGCAAAGCTCCCACATGATGAGTTATTTGTCCCAATTCATCTGAGCAGCGGCCATGTGATTTTGCAGATTAATTTAGCATCCTTCTTCCACTTTCCCTCCAGTTGTGGTCTAAACCACTGAGCCTCTTGGGCTTGCAATTCGGAAGGTTGGCGGTTCGAATCCCCGCGACGGGGTGAGCTCCCGTTGCTCTGTCCCAGCTCCTGCCAACCTAGCAGTTCTAAAGCACACCAGTGCGAGTAGATAAATACGTACTGCTGCGGCGGGAAGGTAAACGGCATTTCCATGTGCTCCGGTTTCCATCATGGTGTCCTGTTGCGCCAGAAGCGGTTTAGTCCTGCTGGCCACATGACCCAGAAAGCTGTCTGTGGACAAACACCAGCTCCCTTGGCTTGAAAGTGAGATGAGTGCTGCAACCCCATAGTTGCCTTTGATTGGACTTAACCGTCCAGGGGTCCTTTACCTAGTTTTTTGTATGTGACAAAGCTCTGACTAAGTCGGATTCAGAAGAAGGATGATAGAGAAAGAAAGAAAAATCCACAGAACAGACCAACCCCTACAGTGGCTTCCTCCCCTTCAACTCGTGAGTCTGAGGCATATGTCTTCACCCCGGTATGGCTCCCCTTTATCACATATGCAGCACAACAAAGCAATGTCATAACCCCGCCAACAGCATACAAACCGATATGCCTAATCTGACCCAACACCCCATCGAGCATACAAACAAACCCCACAGCAACCACCTGAACTCAACCAACCAAGCTCTGCATCCTCTAATCTCTTGCACTGCCAACAAAAATAAATATATAAACAAAGGACCTACTCGAGTGACACTGACACAAAACCACTGCACAAACACTATGCAATAGAACAAAATAGCACCCCACTATATAAATGTGACCCCTCTACATTTTGTAAAACACTTGGAGATTGATTGATTGATTGATTGATGGATTATTTATTCATTCATTCATTCATACATACATACAATCAAGCATTATACAATGGACCCTCTGGATATGGATTTAATTTGTTCTGGGGGTCCGTGTGCACCCTGAAATATCCGTAACGAGAGGCATGTGTATGTGTGAGTGGTGAAACCCAGAAAAATACTTTCGGGTTTGCCACTTTCGCAAAGCGGCCAACATTCTCCTTTCCCTTCCTCCCCCACAACCAACACTCTGTGAGGTGAGTGGGGCTGAGAGACATCAGAGAAGTGTGACTGGCCCAAGGTCACCCAGCAGCTGCATGTGGAGGAGTGGAGACGCGAACCCGGTACACCAGATTACGAGTCTATCGCTCTTAACCACTACACCACACTGCTGTATGTGAAGCAGAGAATAGGGAAATGGTAGCAGAGGCACCTGAGGCCTTAGGAACTTGGCAACTGTGCAGAGACCTGTGAATGGATCCCCCTCTCTGCCCACCAAGAACCTTTCCCCCTACCCCAGCCCTGTTTCAGGTTGCAGGGAGCAGCATGAGGGTGATATGGCATCCCTGTTCCCTCCAACTCCCACCTCCTGACTCCTGCAGCCGCCAGACTCCTACCATTACTTCCTGGGTCCCCAGTTGCTGCCATGATGGCAAACAGACTACCACACTGCAGCTGTGCTAACAATCCTACTGTTAATGATTGGAAAGCTCTCGAGCATGTTATCTCAAAGGTACTATGCACTACATACAGACTCAGATTCACTGGTCAGGAGTCTGGAGGTCTTGAAATCTTTGCAGATGCAAGTTTTGGCAGTGACACCAAAGATGCCACAAGTAGATCCAGGAAGAGCTACGTGTACAACCAGTGTCTGTTTGACTGGCTGTGCAAGAGGCAAACCACAGTTAACCTAAGTTCTTGTGAAGCTGAACTCAATGCACTGTCATATTCACTTATGGATTGTGAATGGTTGATGCAACTGTTTAAGGATGTCAGGGTTACTGTGCAATGTCCTATACAGGTGTATCAAGACAACAGATCCTGTTTGGCTTTGCTAGCTTCAGAGAGCTGCAAGCATGCCTGTTCCTTAAGGTGGAATGGAAATGTCAACAACGTCTGCATTTTAGTCTCCAGCATACTTCCATTCCAGGAGAAATCTAGAAAGCCACAGAAGGAGCCTAGAAAGCAAAAAAAAAAAAGAAGGGAGAAAAAGACTGCCCCTGCTCAAAAGAGAGCTTCCTCACTAAAGGCATAGCTATAGGAAGGTGGGACATATGGTTGGCAAGAAGCAGGCATCTAATTGAAAGAGGCTCTACGACAGCAGAGAAATTCATCAAATGTGTGTCTCATCAGAAGAACACATCCTTGTCCAAACACTTCAAATAGCGTCCCTTTGGTCTGGTCAGTCTTGGCTGGAGTCCAGCATGGCAGCAACAGCTGCCTGGCCCTGTGGTTGAAGAGCTATGCTCTAGAGAAAATGAACGCTGCACCAAATGTGGAGGCAGGGGTAAACGCAGAACAACATGAGTAGTGAGCTCAAATAAATAATAATAATAATAATATTTATTTGTACCCCGCCCATCTGGCTGGGTTTCCCCAGCCACTCTGGGGAGCTTCCACAGAGACCAAAATACACTAAAATGTCACACATTAAAAACTTCCCTGAACAGGGCTGCCTTAATGTCTTTTGAATGTCAGGTAGTTGTTTATCGCTTTGACATCTGGTGGGAGGGTGTTCCACAGGATGGGCGCCACTACCGAGAAGGCCCTCTGCCTGGTTCCCTGTAGCTTTGCTTCTCGCAATGAGGGAACTGCCAGAAGGCCCTCGGAGCTGGACCTCAGTGTCCGGGCAGAACGATCGGGGTGGAGACGCTCCTTCAGGTATACTGGGCCGAGGCTGTTTAGGGCTTTAAAGGTCAACACCCAACACTTTGAATTGTGCTCGGAAACGTACTGGGAGCCAATGTAGGTCTTTCAAGACCGGTGTTATGTGGTCTCGGCGGCTCAAAACCCTGATGCCTTCTGCTTTCAGATACATGGAACCTGGTCCAAGCTGTGGCTGGAAGCGGATGAGGATGTCTCCTTTGCTCTCCCCACAACTATGCATCTTGCAGCCAAGAGATGAATCATTTGGGAACGTCCATGGCAGGGTGAACTTACCGTATTTTTCGGCCCATAGGGTGCACCGGCCAATAGGGCACACCTAGGTTTTTGGGGGCGAAATAAAGAAAAACATTTTTATTTCCCCCCCAGGCGTGGGGCTGGGTTGGGGGAAGCCCAAGCTTTCCCCGACCCCAGCCCCCAGAACAGACAGCTCTCCGCAAACCGTGGGAGAGCTGCGCGAAGTCGCACAGCTCTGCCACGGCTTGCGGAGAGCTTCCTGAAGCCTGGAGAGCGAGAGAGGTTGGTGTGCACCAACCCCTCTTGCTCTCCAGGCTTCAGCGAAAGCCTGCATTCGCCCCATAGGACGCACACACATTTCCCCTTCATTTTTGGAGGGGGAAAGGTGCGTCCTATGGGGCGAAAAATACGGTACTCTTCCAATGCTGGGCAATGCATGCTAAGATCCAAGAGAAGCCCCTGGGGGAATTCAGGGTGGGCAGCTGAGGAGCAGTGGCCTGGCTGAAGATAGTTTTAGGCATGGCTTCACTAGAAGCAGATATTGTAGTGCCTTGGTTGGCAGCCACCCATTTAGGCTCAATGTGCTCATCCTTGCTTGCAGGCGCCATAGAAAAGACAGAGAAGAAGAGGAGTGGAGAGAAAGGTAAAGACTTTGTATGTGTGTGAGACACACGCATCAAGGGGGAGTCAGAAATAGCTGTGGTAAGCAAGGGATCCAAGAAAATGGAGGGGGAACAAACAGAACACCTCTTTCCATATGAACCTACCTGGACCCTGAGATCATCCTCTGAGGCCCTTTTTCGTGTGCCTCCTCCTCGAGAGGTCCGGAGGGTGGCAACACGAGAACGGGGCCTTCTCTGCAGTGGCTCCCCGCCTGTGGAATGCTCTCCCCAGGGAAGTTCGCCTGGCACCTTCATTATACACCTTTAGGTGCCAGGCAAAAATGTTCCTTTTTAACCAGGCATTTGGCTGACCTAATCAACATCCTATACCCTTTAAAATGTGACTGGGTTTTTTTGGGGGGGGCGTGTTATAGGATTATTGTTTTTATTCTGATTTTATATATTGTGACCTTTTTTGTGAACTGCCCTGAGACCCCCAGGTATAGGGTGGTATATAAATTCAATCAATCAATATTAGAAGGATGATTGGCTGCCTCACGGGGGGGGGGGGGCAAGGACAAAGCACTGGAAGGAAACTATAGAAAGGATGCTATACTAATTTGCAAAATCACAAGGTCTTGGCGAATCAGGACAAGCAAGCCATCATGTTTCCCATGCCAGCCTACACACAGTAGGCATATTTTAGATGAATCCTTCAACAAAAGCAAATTTGTCCCTTGGCTCTCAAATTCTGTGCACACATATTTATGGGTGGAATGTCTCAGGATTTCATATATCTCTCAACAGGAGCTTTTCAATAGCTATTTATAATACAGCACTTGAATCTCTCTCTATATATAGCAATGCTTTGCTGAGCAAATCAGAAGAAAATGTACCTTTTAAAAAGACACACAGATCTGGCACTACTCGTACCTATTTGGTGCTTCTGTTTTTGGAGCTTCATTCGTGCTTGCTTCACATTTTTGCGTCCTTCCACCACTTGCTGCACCATTTTTTCCCTTTCCTTCCTTTCTTGAATGCGCCTTTCTGCAATTTGCTGGCTCATTTCCGCTTCCTAAACTCCAAGCAAAATTGAAGCCAGATAAATTAATTACAATGAAAGCTTCTTGCTTTATTTGTTTTTTAAAAAATCTTAAGCATGCATTTCTTAAATAAATAAATAAATAAGCAAGCTTCCTTGACCTTAAAATGTTAAGCATTTTTTTAAAAAAAATAATATTTATTACTTTTAAAACTTACAAGAAAGAAAAAAGAAGAAAAAAGACAAGAAAAAACAAAAGAGAGAAAAACAAAGACAATACAATACAATACAATATAAACAGTACAAAACACAACCTTAACACACTAAATTAAACAAAACAAAACAACAACATTTTAAAAAAAACATACATCATACCATTTCATTACTCTATCTTTCATTCCCTTGTTTCATAGACCTCCTCTCACCTCCCTTTTTGTATTCCACTTCTATCAATTGTTTCAGCAAATCCTTTCCATCTTTCTCTATTTTTTGTCATATAAATATCTTAACATATTTTTAACCTTATTTTCCATTAATGCTAAAGTACTTATTTATACTTAACTCCTTATAACATTTCTACTAAAGCCATAAAAATTCATTCCAACAATTTTTCTAACACTCATTAATTATACAGTATTTCTATATATAAACTTTAAACTTTTCCAGTCTTCTTCCACCATCTCTTCTCCCTGGTCTCGGATTCTGCCAGTCATTTCCGTCAATTCCATATAGTTCATCAACCTGGAGATCTTCTGTCCGAGGCTCTTAACGCTTTTCCAAGTCCCTTCTGCAGGTCTTCTTCATATTCTTTAATGCTGAAGAGCAGGTCTCGGGGAGAATCCAACCTAACAATGCTTTTATTCCTTCTCGACAGGTCAACCAACTCTCCATAGTTAAAACCAAGGTCCATATAATATTTCAAGACATGTTTCAAAGTTCCTCCAAATCCAAAGGCCCCCACAACTCCAATCACCTCCTGACCCAAATCCAGGACCCAAAGGTCAGTAAATCCCTGCATAGAAGGGTCTATCCAACTTTCCTTCTCCAGTCCAAGCAGGGCTCCGATCCTCAAAATCTGACCTTTTTCTATATTCAATCATAAAAGGCCTCAACTTATAGTCCTCAATTTGCCTCTGGAAAAATGCTAAGCATTCTTTACTCTTTCAAATCTGAACGAAAGCCCTAAACCTGAGATTGTTAGAGCTACAGATAAAGAAACAAACCTGATTTTAATCATTTCCCTACACCTGGCTGAAGATTACCTGGGTTAAACTGCTGCAGCAAAATCGGCAAAGATTACTGTTGTACCTTAAAGGCTAACAACTTTATTATGACATTCTTGGATCTCCTTTGTCCATTTCTTTAATTCTGATACCGGTATTGTTTCTGAGGCTGTAGACTGCATCATGTTCTACAAGGTAGCCGCTGAGTGGCAAATGATGCTCGATATTGATATTGATTATTGATATGCGCTTTATTGATTGGGCATGATGGCAGATGCACTCCTTGTAAAACTAATCTTGTGTGATGACCCCCACTGCCTCACAAACAGTACTGACATCAGCATTAAAAAGGCAGATAAAGGAAGTTGGTCCAACATGGTGTAGAAATTTTCCACAAATCTTAATTGAACAATTTATATATCCATATTTCTCCCCTCCCCCCTCTTTGGCTTCCCCCGTATTTCCTTATGGATTTATTAAACAAATTCTGTACCCTGCTGGTTTTACCTCTTATATAGTTGCGAAAGTTTAGTCAAAACCTGCCAATGGGTCCAAATTTTTATACTGTCTTTTTATATAGTTTATAGATGGTTCCCACTCCTTTTTGAAATCGTTGTTGTCTCTCGATGTGGACTTTGCCTCTTCTCCACACCCTCTCCCTCATTTTGCCACTGAACATACCCATACACAGGAGTCGCGGCAAGATAAAATACGAACAGTATACTAATAGAGTACCTCTTCCCTCTTCCGCTCAGCTTTTCTATGGTTTTCCAGAATGCGATTCTGACGTGCAAGAATGGCCTCCTCGTGGCTTAGCTGTCCTTGCAGCCTCTTACATTCTGCTTCTGCCAGCTTTTGGTTCAACTCTCTCTCATACATTTCTTTTTGCCAATCCAGAAATTCAGAAGGATCCCGAGCCCCTCGTAAAAGCTGTTCAATCCTGTAAGAAAAAGAAAACAGGCTGCTCTGAGGAACTGAACAGAGTAGAGCTGTCAAGGTGAACATGGCATTACATAGCAACATAGTAAGTGAGTTTAAATGAGGCAAAAAAAAATTAAAATTAAAATCAGGGTGCCTGAACTGGTCTGTGGCTACCTTGGGAAGATTTTGGGACTATGGTAAAGAACTCACTGAAAACATTACCTCAGAGTTCATGAGTAGTGAAAATAAAAAACCCATTCATAAATTTATAGTACCGTATTTTTCGCTCCATAAGATGCACCTGACCATAAGACGCACATAGTTTTTAGAGGAGGAAAACAAGAAAAAATATTCTAAACGAAACAGTGGATGTATGATTTTTTGGGTGCAGGCTGTAGCCATGGACATGCTATGTGATCTGATGGTGATTTTGGGGTGACCCAATGTAAAAATCCTGAGGATCCATGGGCTTTTACCTCCCCCCTCCCAGGCAGCCTCCGCTAGCGTCCCTGATCTCTCTCCCGATCCCACCGATCAGCTGCTTCCTTTCAACACTCCCTTCCCTCTTGTTTGCCTTAGTGTCTTTTCCTTAGCTAGAGCAGTTTTTTACTCCTCCTTTTCTTCTAATTTCTCTCCTCATTGATTTAGTCTTCCTGTTTCCACTCTTTGCATGTTTGCTGTTTTTGCCTCCCCCCTCCCAGGCAGCCTCCTTTATTGATAGCATCCCTTATCTCCCTCCCCGATCGCTTGCTGATTAGTGCCTTTGTTTCCACACCCACTTCCCTCTTTAAAAAAAAAAAAAAAGCACGATCTGCTTTTTGCCCCTGGGAAATTCGGCTCCAGGGACCACACATTCACTCCATAAGATGCACAGACATTTCCCCTCACTTTTTAGGAAGAAAAAAGTGTGTCTTATGGAGCGAAAAATACGGTAATTGCTACAAGGTCTCTGTTGAAGTCTTTGCTTCAGTTAGTTTTTATTTCATTCATCTAATGAAGCATTCTGTTTTCAGCAGTGGTCAGCTCCTAAGTAGGGCAGGAACAATTGCATTCACATGTTCTTTGTCTCCAGTAGCCAGTCCACAGGTATCCCACTTCTGTACATGTGTCTATTCTGCAAATATTTGATAGAGCTTTCCTCCATAAATGTCCCTAACTAATCCCTTTTTTTAAAGCTGTCTAGGTTCCTGGTCACCACCAATCTTGCACTAGTGGATTCCAGGTATTGCTTGAAATCATTCCTTTTGCCTGGCCTCAACCTACACTCACCAGCCCTACTGAAGAGGCTCCTCATGAGGCCGGAGGAACATCGCAGGGCTAATGTTTTATTGATTTAAAATGCTGTAAAACGCTTTGAGATTTTTATTAAAAATATAAAGCGGTTAATAATAATAATAATAATAATAATTTATTATTTATACCCCGCCCATCTGGCTGAGTTTCCCCAGCCACTCTGGGTGGCTCCCAATCAAGTATTAAAAACAATACAGCGTTAGAAATTAAAAAATAATAAACATACTGTCAGTCAATGTCATTTGTCTGGAACTCGTAATACTGTACTATGAAAGAGAGAGCTTTCTATTATCTCTATAATTTTATACAGATAATTATATAAACTTCTATCAAGTCATGGCTGCATATACCTATTTAACTTTGTTTTGGAAAATAAATGATTGTATTTCAGCAGTGTGATCTTGGGGTACAGTGATTTGAAATACTGATTTGTTTTGTACTGTATTACCAGTAAAGCACTATTTAAGAGGCCTGCATTGCAGTCCTTCACCACCCCAAATTTGGGCTGGACTGTAGAGAACTGTATGGCATATTTTTAGTATGCCTTCTCCTCAGGCAGGGCTCTGGCCTTGTCATCACCTGATGAAGTAACAAGCTTCTGATGAGCTGGCTTCTGGAATCTTTCATGAACGTTTGGAAAAGAAGCGAATAATTATATTAAGAACAACTGATTAATTCACTTTGATGCAATGCTGAGATTCCAGAATTACAGGGGTGTGGACTACATGACCCTTGAGGTACCGTCCAACTCTACAATTCTATGATTCTGTGACATCTTTCAGTTAATGCATATTCACAAACAGAAGCAGCCAAGGAGTAAAAAGTACCTATTAAGCTCCTGCTCCACTTTTCGTTGGTAAAGGACACCTTCTCTTAAGATTGCTGTTGTGTTTAGTTTCACAGGTACGTTGTCAATCTGCCAGGAAATTTAGCACATAAATAAGAGAATTACAAAAAGCAATATAAAAAGAATTACAAAAGCAGTAACAAATCTTGGAATGATTTAAATATAATAAAGGCAGTTTAGAAAAGCTTTAATAAATGGTGCTGAAAGTTTGAATCCACAGCTGATATTCAGCCAATAAAACCAGCCAATAAAATTCTAAAGAACTTTTTAAGGACTTCAAATGGTTAATGTAATACCTTAATTTGTATTCTGAACACTTCAACATCCCCCATGTATTACACTGAGCTAAGGGTATGATGGACAAGGAAAATATCATTAAAACTGGGATTCTTACCTAACTAAGATATTTAATTATTAAAGAGAGGTGTGCACTCAATTGCAGAACTATTAACTTTTATACCAAATCTGAAATTTTACCTCTTATTTCCTGCTGGTTGGAACATCAGGATAACATAATCAAACAAGTTGCTCACCTCCCCTTGGATCTTCTGAGCTTGAAAGGTCTCCGGAACAGTCTGAATTATACCCTAAAAATATAATATAATATAAATATAATAATTATTTCACTTAGTGGTATATTGCCTCTGAATACGAAAAGTCAGTATTTATTTATTTTACAGTTACAGATAGGTAGCCGTGTTGGTCTGCCATAGTCAAAACAAACAAAAAAAATTCCTTCCAGTAGCACCTTAAAGACCAACTAAGTTAGTTCTTGGTATGAGCTTTCGTGTGCATGCACAGTGTTTCAGTGTATCTGAAGAAGTGTGCATGCACACGAAAGCTCATACCAAGAACTAACTTAGTTGGTCTTTAAGGTGCTACTGGAAGGAATTTTTGTTGTTGTTGTTTTTATTTATTTTACGTAAGTTCTATCGCGCACATTCTCCATAAATTTATGTCCCGATGGTAACTAACAGAGTAGTAAGAAAAATAACACTGATGCTACTAATACTATACTATACTAATATAGCAAGTTCAAAAGAACTAAAGCACTGGCAGCCCACTCAAATGTTTAATAGACAGCAAAATCACACTCTGGTAAATTTAAAAGGGTAACATCAGCAGTTCTTGAAAGCCTGGGGAAACAAATGCTTTTGCCTGGTGCCTAAATGATAGCTTGGAAATGTGGCAGCAGATAGATCAGGAAGGGCAAGAAAGAAACCCTAGCTGGAGAAGCAAAGTGCCCCATCTTCCTCTCCCCAGAAAGCCTTCAATTTGCTTACTTAGGGTTATGACAGGATGGGGAATGTGTGGTAGGTTACATTATTTATGCAATGTTTGCAACAACCCAATAAGGTGGCCCAGAGTCATATCCTTCCCCCCACTATTACAGGCCAAGGAGGTGGGATTGAGGCTGGGGTAGAAATATCTTGCCTAGGCCACTTAGTGAGCTTGTGGCCCCAATGAGATGTGTGGTAGGAACTAACTGGCTCATAGCTGCAATCCAAGTAAGCAGTGGCGTAGCGTGGGGGGTGCAGGGGGGGCCGGCCGCACTGGGCGCAACATCTGGGGGTTAGGGGATAGGGGGCGCAAATCCACGGGTTAGGGGGCGCAAATCCATGGGTTAGGGGGCACAAATCCACGGGTTAGGGGGTGCAAATTACTTGCCTTGCCCCGGGTGCTGACAACCCACGCTACGCCACTGCAAGTAAGGATTACACCGTATGTCATTCTTCTATACTAGTTGTGTTGTTTTAATAGTCAATACAAAAACTGCAGTTCAATATTATGATCTCAACAAGGAAATCTCAATAAAATGATTGATCCTAACATCCCAATACTAGAGGCAGACTTATTATTCATTCCCACACTACTGAATATGTATATTCATGCTGATTTTACTTACAGCACCACAGTGACATCCAGGTTTGGGGGCTGCACAGGAGAACTGGTTAACATTTGCTTCCAGCAGCAGTTCCTAAAGGGGACACGATAATTTTAGTAACATGATACCTTTCCCCACTTTGTGCAGTGGGGGCGCAGCTGGTGGAGAAAGAGAAGATAACGTTAAAGTGGATGTTTGGCTGTGTGAAAACATCAATGAAGATATTAATGGTAAGCTAGGGATGAAAAGGTTTAACAGTTTGTGGGGAGAGTAGATCAAATGCATCCAGGGTAGAGGACTGGGATGCATTGAAGATGCAAAGTAGAGTGTCTAAAGGTCCCCTGAGACATCATTTTTATTGCAAATCCATGGTTATTTGTGCGTGCCCCATGCCCTGCCATTGTCGCTGGTGCGGCTCGCCCCCGGATGGGCACCCAATAGGGTGACAGTGCGGGAGTGTGGTTTAGCCGCTCAAATGCGGCCACGCCAGTTCTCCCCGCCATTGCACTCCGATTTCCCTCGAGTCACCCACCCACCACTCCCTTTAGGGCGTAGCTTCTCGCTTGACCTTGCTATGGACCCATGGTTGGTCACCCGGGTTGCCTAGGGGGCCTGGTAGGAGTTTTTTTCCAATTGGCAAATTGGCACCGGCCTTTTGGTTTTTTTCGCCTACCTCGTAGCAATCGTCACAACTTTCTTGGTATTTGGCGGTTAGGCATTGGAATGTGTTGATGGTGTATGGAAGGGCAAGGTGTGACCATCGCCTACCCCTTCACTTATGGGTATTCCGTTAAAGGAATCAGGCGGTCGTGGATCCTGTCCGATGCCCTGTGGGGCGGGGGGCCATGGCACGACCCCCAGTGACATCAGGGGAGAGCTTATAGTTGTGTTTGCATCAACAGACTCCCCCTAATGGTGGTTAACCCTCTTCAGACTCACCCCTCTCCGAGTGGGTGGAGTCATATTTGTGATTTTCCAATGCCTAAACCAATACCTCTCACATGCTGTAATCAATAAAGTTGTGGCCTTTTCTAGCGCATTAACCTTATATATTGTGTCCACGTGTCTTTATTATTCCCAAGCGGGGGTCGGGTCCTTGAATCACAAGTGGTTTTCCAACTGCCCCACTCTTTTCTGCTCTTCGCCGCTGAATTGGAGCAAATGTCAAGCCACAGAAAACCTGCTTGACGTTCAGTTTCCCCTGAAGGAAAGTGGTGGGGCAAGCAGCAGTGCGGACAAGCCCTAAATAGATTATAAAGAGACAATACTGAACTTGCCTCTGCTTTGCGACGATTCTTCAGTTTAATTCCTTCTAGCTGCTGCTTCAGTTTTTGGGGTTTATAAGTACTTTTAGGAACCTAGGCACACAAAAGCAATAATTTAGAGTTAGAAAGTACTAGGTAACAAAGAGGTTTGGAAGGATTTGAATAACATATATTTCAACAGTTTGCTTTAGAACTAAAGAATACCCCTGCTGATTTAGACCAAAGGCATATCTAGTCCAGCACCCTGTTTTTGACAATGCCTAACCAATTGCTTGGTTGACGGTTTCATTTTTGGAATAATAATTTTTCAGAGTAGTTTTTACAGTTATATCAAAAATTACTGATTTGGTTATACTATGAGAAATACATAGACATATAATTAGGAAATTATTGCGATGTTTCATAAGTTAACTGTTTATATCTGGACAACTTTTCTGCTGTGCTTTATTGGAAGGAAAAAAATAAGAATTTCCTTAATAACAATTTATTGAACTAAAACAATATCATTATAGCATATGTATCCATATTTGTTAACTGATGTGGTTAAACAATTTTTAAAAAACTTAGACTGAGTTTTAGCACACATGAAAAACTTAAAATGAATCCTTATTTCCTGATGAATAGCCTTTGGACTGTAATGTAACTTAAATGGATAACTATCTTTAGAAAGATTTTCCCCTCAAAAGCATTTTATTTTAAAAATCCAATTTAAATTTTAAAAAAATCTGATTTAAATTTAAAAAAACAATTTATATATATATATATATAAAATCATTGATTTTTATCCACCCTGTTCAGTGGCATATTGTCTTCGAATCTACAGTTTCCATATAGTCATTGTGACAAGTAGACATTGAGAGCTCCATGATCATTCATGGATTTGTTTAATCTTCTTTTAAAGCTGTGGCCACCAGCACATCTGGTATACTTTCTTTTCTGGATCTACTTCCAGTCCCAATTATAGTATTATGAAAAAGTATAGGTGCTGGGTACCGCCAAACTTTGGGGGCACCTGGCGTGTACACATATGGCCCAGGGAGGCTCAATAGGGTCTGCCACAGGGAGACCCACTGGGGACCACCGCAGCTGCAGGTAGCTCTGGCAAGGCCCAATGGCCCAATGATACTGCCCTACATAAAAACAAGATTTTTATAGGATTCATCTTCAATAATTAATACGTAGCGCTTTCTTCAACTGAGGCTTGTCTTTTAGAGTCTGTTAATTTATTTAGGGTTCAGATATTATCAGAAATCAGACAAACTTTCTTTGGTAAAAAAGCAGCACTCACAGGCTTCGTTTTTTCTACTGGTGGAATTAGCTCAGGAACCATAATAGCTCGTGGATTAGGGACTGTCAAGTTAAACGCCTTTGGTTCAGTTGTCTTTGACGCTGTAGCAGTGCATTTAATTGATCTGTCATCAAGCTGATCAATCAGTTGTTTCATTTTGGGCTGCCATCTTCAAACAAAAAGAATATATAACCTTATTTTCATTTTTTATCTTATATTATTTTCTAACAGACTATGGAAGGGAGGAATCACAGTTCAGTGGGAAGTACATTTTTTGTATGTAGAAGTTTCCAGGTTAAATTCCTGGAACCTCCAGTTAAAAGAATCAGGTCATGTGAAACACTTCTGCCTTGAGAGCTGAAGCCATCTGAGTTAGGTGGAGAAACAGTCTGACATGGTTAAAATCAAGTCTCTTTATGCCTGTTAACTTTGGTAAATATAAACTCTATACAGTTTTCCCCAATGCCTTTTAAAATTTTATTTACCCTGTCCTTTAGGTTGAGGGTAGTATAAACATTAATATAGAATGTCTTCCAGTTTTATGAAATCCATGACCATATCATATGTGGCCTGAATGACCCAATTTGTAGTAAATTTTTGGGAAGTACAGTTTCAAGTATTCGATGTTGAGATCCACATTTCCTCAACATACCATTTCCAATGGAATGCACCAATTGGACTCTGGGAAGTACCTGTGATGCTATACTACCCAACAGCAAGATAGTGAGGTCTCCCTGCTACCCATCAGAGAATCCAGCAGGCCGTATAAAGGGCAGCCTCATCTTGTAACATCTATTGGAAGATATCTTCTCTCAACACCAAAAAACACCAATCTGAAGCTGCTAATCTTTTTTAAAATGTACAAACAAGAATACACACCACTCGGTCACTTCTTAATTATTTTAAGGTAGGAAAGTACAAGAGACAACCCACCGCTCCCCTCCCCTCAAATACATAAAACGAATATGAATTTAAGAGTTTTAGTTGGCCTAAAGAAGGAAGGGTTTGCCCTCCATAATATGGATTACAGAGAAAAGTGAATCCCTTTTACTTTCCCCATAACAACCCCTGGACCTATATGTCTGCCATTTGGGAGGTTTAATACACTTGGTTTAATACACTCCTGTGCCTTAAAAAAACATCTAATTCTGCCCAAAGGGGAGCAAGTTATAACTAAATTCCCTAGAAGAGTGAACCCAGAGGCACAGAGCTGTATTTTATACGGAGTAGCTTGGAATCTAAATTACAAATCAAAATGGACAGAGCGAGTAAAAAACATATTGGATTGTTATTATTGTTTAAAACACAGATACAAGATAAATCTGCCTGTAAGTCTAAAACAACACTTAGCTAGAGGATCCGATAGTCTGACGTGGTATAAGGCAGCTTCCCCTGTTCCTAAGAACCTTAATAACAAGAGGTTTACAGAGAAAAGGTCATGCAGCACTGAACTGATGCGGAAACCACAGTGCCTCAGACACTTCCTGTATGGCAAAGCAAGATGGCCAATGCACTATAGTTACTTAGGCTGCTTTCCTAGGCACACTTACCTGGGAGTAAGCTCTATGGAACACAGTTACTAAATAAATAAATATGCATAGGTTTGTACTGTTCACAACTTCAATGTTCAAGGTTTCTGCTTCTGCTTGTTTTGGGTCACTAATAAAGTCCCATATTTACGTTTTATTCTGAATAACTTTTGTTTTCCTTGCTTATTATTAGTTATTATTATTGTTATTACGCATTACATTTGTTAGTTGCTATACACAAAGGTTTAAAAGCAAGTTAAAGAGATAGAATACAAATCAGGTAAAATCCATTAAAAGCCAGAAAATGTAAAAACAAAATAAAATATGAATTCCTAAAAATGCTCAACAACACAGAGGTAGCCAAGGCAGCTTCCATGGCAAAACCAGGGCTGAATTCTGATTGAAATGGAGCTTAAAAAATCAGTTACATCCAAGAAAGCCTGGAGCTAGTTAGTGACCACCCACTCAAAAATCCTGCCCAGGAAATGGACAATATTAATTTAAATTTATGGATTTAGAAGGCATGTCCTTACCACTGCTGCCTTTACTTTATTTACTTTGAGCATTTGTACCTGCTCTTCAGGCAAAAAGGCTCCCAGGAGGTGCCTGATGGAGCTGGGCCTCCAGCAAAGCGGATTCAATGAACCCTGCTTCCTAGCTCTCTTAGACCCAAAAGGACCATTTTCTATAGGCTCCCTGACCCAAACCTCCTTGCTAGCTTTTATCAGCCATAAGGGGCAAGGAGCCACAGTTTCCCATACTAGTCCAAGTTCCTTGTCCTTGAGTCACCACTACTGAAATTTTGGCAACAAAACAGGACTAGACTGCACTCTAGAGACTTCTTGAGATTCACTTGTGATGATAACCTAATCAAACTCATGAAGGGTCCAAGCAATTTTATCTTCAAAATGTTTTTCAAAGTGAAAGCAGGCCACTGTCTGTTCCACCTGCCGTAACGTAAAATGCCTCATTACTACCTAGAAAAACTCCACTGGGTGGCATAGTGAAAATGCAATGGAAACAACTAAGTTCTTCTTCTCTAACAATGAGGAGGCTCGTTCGTCTTGAGTTTTCATCCACTTGCGTTCAAGCCACTGCCCAGCTTGTTTCATTGCCCTAAACTTTGGAATAAAACAAGCAGGCAAGTCAGAAAGGGTGCCTAAGGATGACTATGTCAGTGGCCTAAATCAGCTGTATATTCCATGGGTCATCCTGGGATTTGACAGGACTGCCAGTCACATCAGATGGAAAATCCTACAGAGCTGTCTGGAAACCAACTGCCTCCATTAACCTCCGAGGGTAGATAATTCTATCAGGGCCTCCACGTCTGAGGAGGGGGAAAATGCCTGAAGCCATAATAATAATAATAATAATAATAATAATAATAATAATAATAATAATAATAATTTATTTATACTCTGCCCATCTGGCTGGGTTTCCCCAGCCACTCTGGGCAGCTTCCAACAAAGATTAAAAATACATTAAAACATCAGTCATTAAAAACTTCCCTAAATCTCAGCAGGATGTGATCTCACCTGTTGCATTTTCAGATCATCCTCTTTCTACCTGGTTGAGAAAATCAGATGAGGGCTGAGGACCATAGCTGTCAACTTACAGATTTGAAAATAAGGGGCCAGCAGCTTCGAAAATAAGGGATCAGCAGCCAGAATAAGGGATTTTCTGGTCACAGGTATGTTCAGCTTCTGAGCCCCTCCGAGCCAAAGGCAGAAAGCCCAGCCAGCAGCCAAACGAAGCCTCAAGCGGTGGTTCCCACAGCGCAGCAACCCGGCAAAGGGGATGCAGCAAGGAAAACCACCGTCGCCTCTCCGCTGGGAAGCGCTGAGCAAAGGCGAGTCCCCAGGCAACGCGGCCGATTTGATCGGCACAAGGCATGCAAGCTCCACCCCCCAGTCGTTCTTAGACTCCTTATTGGGTGAGCAATGCAGCCAAGCAACACAGTTGGAGCCTCCCTCCTCCCTGGCCGGCAGGGAGGGAGGGGGAGGAGCTGCTTCCTTTGAAACCCGGGACATTTAAGGGACATCATCAATCCGGGACAGCAGCGGGACACGGCGCTGGGATAAGGGAGTTTCCCGCCAAAGAAGGGACGGTTGACAACTATGCTGAGGACTGCCACATGATATTGGGACAGACCCATGGTTGTTATGGTGGCCATGAAATTCTGAGACACCTCAGATTTAGTGGACTAGGCATGTATGCTGAAGTTCTCCAGAACCAACAGTCTGGGAGTCTCAAGACCACATCTGAGACCACCTCTGTTGGCTCAGGCAGGAAGACAACTGGACACCAGGGCAGGTAGTAAACTGACAGAGTCCCTAATCTGTCCTGACTTCCCAGTACAGACACACTAGATCCCAACTTAAGCAGACTGGAAGAGAGATGGAATTCCTACAGACTACAGCCCCACCCTGCTCCTCAAATCTGCCCTGATGATGCATCAAGTACCCAGGTAAGACCAATTCCACCCTGTTTGCTTACCCAAGTCTTGGTAATACAAACAGTTCAGCCTCCTCACAAATAAATATATAAATTATAAACTAACCACGGTGAACTGGATTTTTTGGGGTGCAAGTGATGCTTAAGATAATTAATTATCATTCATTTATTAACAGACAAACTGCAATCCTATGCCACTTTCTGGGAGTAATCACCATCAGACATAATGAGACTCACTTCTGATTTAACACGAATGGGACTGCACTGATTATTGCTTACCTTAGCAATGGTTCGATCCAGTTTTCTTTTACATAGGCAGAATCATATATCTGGTTCCATTCATCTTTTATCCATGTGTGCAAATTTATAACATCGAAAAAAAATCTAAGGAACTAAAAAGAATTTGCTTTAGTTAAGGAATTAAAATCAGAGAAAACCCAGTAGCCACCTTAAACATTGGGTCAGATATTGTACTTTGTTTGTCCTAATAACTGCATCCAGTGCTTTTTTCGGGGGGGGGCGCAGGTGTATGCATACCCCTAAACATTTTGTGAATCTAAGTTTGGCCTCATTGAGGGGCAGTATTTCAATATGAGTAGGAAAATGAGAGTACCCCTAAACATTTTTTTAGGAAAAAAAGCACTGACTGCATCCAGTCCACATCCGTTCCTATGTCTATTTGAATTCTGTTGAGATTACTGAATATCCTGCAACCACAGGGTTAGATTGAGAATTATCAGGGGTGGGGGGTTATTGGGTTGTTGTTTTTATTTTGATTGTGTACTTTGTGGTTTTCTATTCTGATTTTATCCTGTGAACCACCCTGAGACCTGAGGGTATTGGGCAATATATTAAACAAATAATTAAATATCTAGAAGAAGTTGAGAGGCAATTTTAGCTGATTTCTACTTCTTCCTGCAGTCCCCTGTGTAATAGAAATCTGTTTCACTAGGCTAGCAGAAAGTACAGAATATGGGAGGAGACGGGAAGGCTGCAGGGGGAACTGAAAATTGTTAGGATATTTCCGTTCCACCTTAAGAGAGAGCAGGCTTGTGAGTCACAGAGTCTGCGCATGTCCTGTTTCTCAGGATGTTTTAAGTTTGCTATTGCTTTCGTTTTCTCTCTCTGCGCCAGAACACGCTAGCAGTCGGTCATGTTTTTCTTTGTTCTGATCAACGCTGAATAAACATTCTAAATGATACTCTCCTGAGTGCAACTTTTGCTGTGTGAACTCTGCTGAAAGAGTGTGCACCAGCCCAGGAATGTGGCAGGAATGTTTCTGAGGCTTGGTGCCGCTAATTCCAGATACTGCGTGACTACAGAGATCAACAGATCGTCCGGAGACGACGTGAAGGCAGTGATGGCCTTTGTCTCCCTGGCAGTATCCCAACAACAGGTTATGGGCCCAGCACGCTTCCGCTGCGCCGCGGTATCGTTACGTTTAGGGGGGATTCTGACTTAGAGGCGTTCAGTCATAATCCCACAGATGGTAGCTTCGCCCCATTGGCTCCTCAGCCAAGCACATACACCAAAGGTCTGAACCTGCGGTTCCTCTCGTACTGAGCAGGATTACGATCGCAACAACACATCATCAGTAGGGTAAAACTAACCTGTCTCACGACGGTCTAACCCCAGCTCACGTTCCCTATTAGTGGGTGAACAATCCAACGCTTGGTGAAAACAAGGTTTTGCTTGCTGCAAAGACTACTCCAAGGGCTAAAGCCAAGTTTGTTGTGGACTCAGGGTGCACGCGCCATTTAACAAAGGATAGGCACCTGTTTATCTCCTTTACACCTCAAGAAGGAGAGATCCACCTGGCTGATGGAAGGACGTTGCAAATTGCAGGAGAAGGGACTGTTAAACTTGCAAGTTTGCATACAACCATAAGTAATGTGCTTTTTGTACCTGGAGCCAAGGACAATCTACTGAGCGTCCCACAGCTGACTGGGCGTGGTTTTGAGATTTCCTTCAAGAGGAGCGTCTGTGTCATCAGGAAAGGCAAAGAGGACTTTTTGCATGCAAAGTTTATGGATGGTTTATTCTGTATAACTTATGATGACAATGCTGTTATGTCTAGTGTTGATTCTTGTTGTGTTGCACTGACTAACTCTAAATCCATTAAGTTCACCAAGAGTGTTGAGTACAATCCTAAGTGGGGGGAAAATGTGGGAATTTTCCAGAGTTACCCAGAGGAGGATGAAGGTGATGGGGAAAAGACAGATGATGTTGAGAAAGCTGAGGATGAGGATGATGATGATGATCAGAGTTCGGATTCCAGTTCAGTTGGTGGCGCTGCTGCTGCTGTCAGTGACAGTGATGACACAGCAGACTACAAGAGCGCAAAGGCCTCAGTCAGACCATCTGATGCGTCTGACAATGAACTGGAAGAACCACTGTTCACCATTGGTCACTTTTCTCCTAAGAAGGAGGAGATGAGTCCAGAAGACTTACGTCTGGTTCGCAGATCTGAGAGGGCCACCAAAGGCAGACCTCCAAAGAGGTTTGCTGATGAGTTTGCTAAGACAGCAACAGCTGTTCTTAGTAGCTCAGAGAAGGTGTGGGAACCTTCAAGCTTCAAAGAGGTTCAGGAGTTGACCTCTAAAGATGCTGAGCCTTGGCTTAATGCCATGAAGGCTGAAGTTGATTCCTTGAACAGGAACCAAACTTGGGAATTGGTACCGGTAGTCCCAGGAATGAGACTGGTTGGCAGCAAATGGGTCTTCAAGGCCAAGACAGACCAGAATGGCAAGGTTGTCAGACACAAAGCCAGGTTGGTTGCCAGAGGTTTTTCACAGGTACCAGGACAGGATTACCACGAGACCTACTCACCCACCGTCAAATATGAGAGCATTCGGCTAATGCTCAAGATAGCTGCAGAGGAGAAACTGCATGTTTCTCACCATGACATTAATACAGCTTTTTTGTACGGGATTCTGGGGGAGGAGCTGTATATGCTTCCACCTGATGGAATGCAGATACAGAAGGGAATGGTCTGTAAACTGCGGAAATCCTTATATGGTCTCAAGCAGAGTGCCAGGTGTTGGAACACAAAACTCACTGAGACGTTGCTTTCTCTAGGTTTTCACCAGGGCAAAGCTGATCCATGTGTGTTTGTCAAAGAGGAGGGGCAAAACAAACTGTATTGTTTATGTTTTGTTGATGATCTTCTGATGTTTTGGAAGAATCAGGCTTTTTACCAAAGCACCCTAGCTCAGCTGAAGGAGCACTTTGACATGAAGGATCTTGGTGAGGTATCCAACTATCTTTCTCTGCAGGTGGAGAGGGACCAAGCAGGTAATTTTCTGGTACACCAAACACAGAAAATTGCTGATGTATTAACCAGGTTGAATTTGGTTGATGCAAACCCAGCAGACACGCCGATGGTGACGGGATACCAGGTAGATAGTACTGCTGAAGAGTTCTCTGACACTACGCTGTACAGATGCATTCTAGGCAAGTTGAATTTCATTGCTAGATGCTCAAGACCTGACATTGCTGTAAGCACTAACCTGCTTAGCAGACATGCTAACAATCCTACTGTTCAGGATTGGAAAGCTCTGAAGCGCATAGCCCGCTATTTGAAAGGGACTATGCACTACAGGCTGAGGTTCACCAGTCAGAAGACTGGAGGTCTTGAAATCTTTGCAGATGCAAGTTTTGGAAGTGACACCACGGATGGTACAAGCACTTCTGGAGTGTGCTACATGTACAACCACTGTCTGTTTGACTGGTTGTGCAAAAAGCAGACAACAGTGAGCCTAAGTTCCTGTGAAGCAGAACTCAATGCTCTGTCATTTTCACTCATGGATTGTGAATGGTTGATGCAACTGTTTAAGGACATTGGGGTTTCTGTGAAATGTCCTATACAGGTATATCAAGACAATAGATCCTGTTTGGCTTTGCTGAACTCGGAGAGTTGCAAGCAAAGAACCAAGTACTTGCAGATTAAGCTACATCGTGCAAGGGAGTGTATTCAGAAAGGACTGATTCAGGTGTCCTACATGCCAGGAAATGAAATTCCTGCTGAACTGTTGTCTAAGATTGTTAACAGAGAACAACTTAAGGTTTACGTACAGAAGTTGCAATTGGGTGAACCACAGGCACTACAGGTTACACGGAAAGGGGGAGGATGTTAGGATATTTCCGTTCCACCTTAAGAGAGAGCAGGCTTGTGAGTCACAGAGTCTGCGCATGTCCTGTTTCTCAGGATGTTTTAAGTTTGCTATTGCTTTCGTTTTCTCTCTCTGCGCCAGAACACGCTAGCAGTCGGTCATGTTTTTCTTTGTTCTGATCAACGCTGAATAAACATTCTAAATGATACTCTCCTGAGTGCAACTTTTGCTGTGTGAACTCTGCTGAAAGAGTGTGCACCAGCCCAGGAATGTGGCAGGAATGTTTCTGAGGCTTGGTGCCGCTAATTCCAGATACTGCGTGACTACAGAGATCAACAGATCGTCCGGAGACGACGTGAAGGCAGTGATGGCCTTTGTCTCCCTGGCAGTATCCCAACAACAAAATAACAGTCTTCACTGGATCTCAGTCCCTTCTGTGAATGGAAGAAGCCCTTCCTTTTGTGGACAAATAACTTTGGATCCGACCCATCTGGTTTAGAATCATAGAATTGGAAAGGGATCCCAAGTGTCATCTAGTGATTCTAGTCGAACCCTCTGCAATGCAGCAATCTGAACAGTCTCCCATCCAATCTGAAACCATAAATGACCCTGCTTAGCTTTGCAAATGTGACAGCAGTTTTATTGCTGCACCACTAGGAGGGGTAGCTTGCCATTTGCTGAGGCAAGTAATTATATGGTGGACAACCTTTGTCTAGTTGATTGACAATGACATTTTTTCATTATTGATGTCCAGATATGTAATTTAATACATTACTGGGGGGAACCAGTTAACCCATAATGGATAACAAAAATGTTGGATTTTTTTAAAAAAAACAATTGCTTAACTACATCAGTTTTATTTACCTTACATATTTTAACAGGATCTGCTGCCTTGACCATTCTTGAGAACTGCTGAAGTCCAAGTTCATCCAATTGAAAAGTGGCCAAATAACAAACAACTATCAGAAACAAAATAGATTTGTATTTTATAGATGAATATGGATAATGATACAAAATTGATAACTTTACAAATTTAGTATATAGAAGGGTTCTCAAATTTTTGATCCCCAGGAGTCACATGAAAATTACTGAGGCCCACCAGTTACCAACTTCTTTGCCACAATGATTTCCTTGTGGCAAGGAGTTCTCTGGTTCAGCTTTTCTCAAGCTCATTACAGTGTGTCTAGCGGTTTCATGACTCAGCCTCACAATTTTAGGCAGAATATGCTTATCCAAAGGCTCTGAGTCAGTGGTGGCGAACCTATGGCACACGTGTGTGTGTGTGTATATATATATACACACACACACACACACACACATATATATAGTCTGTTGATTGCAAATAAATGATAATGACAACCCCGTGTAAATTTCCTATGTCATTATATTGTAATTATGTAATACCCAACACTAAATCATTATATTCTGATTAGATAATACCTACCAACGTAAAGATTATGCTCAGACAACAGGCAATGTTTTCCATCTCTGGTATAAAATGCATTGACCACCACATCCAACAGAGGTTTATATTCTATACAGCCAGATAAAGTTGCCATCAAAAAGGTTTCATCTGTTACACTGAAAGCCTGTAGAGATTAAACTGATTACAATTTGGGGAGCAAAGTCCAATGCATGGAACAAAACACCACATTTCTCGGCCCAATGATAACATGGATTGGCCATTAAGGAAGGAACTATACGAAGACTGCCACTGGCTTGAGTCACTACTCCATAGAGCTAACAATCCAAGGTCTCTGACAAGATGAAGCCCACAAATAATTTGCTGGAAAAGGAAGCTCCTTGTTATGCACTGTGCTCGTGAGTTTCTCCAGCATAACTACCTGGGTGAGGTCAGCCATTGGTTCAAGATTACTTTGAAAGAGAGGTTGGTCCAGTTCTTGCAGTGGACAAACATCATGTTATGTGTAGAGGAGTGTTTCCTGTATTCCACCTTGTGCTCTATGTTGTAGCTCTTTCTAAACCATTTTCTGTAACAGTGGAACATCTGGTGGACCAATTCCTTTTGTCCCATAACAAAATCTACAGTGAGGTTTGTCATGATGTGCTGCTCTCTGAAGTCCGTTGCTGCGTAATTTATTTCATACTTGTCAAAGTGAGATCTCTGCAAAGTGTTGGTGCCCCTCATCTCATAGTGCTAAGGCATGGGTAGGCAAACTAAGGCCTGGGGGCCGGATCCAACCCAATCACCTTCTTATTCCAGCCCGCGGATGGTCCAGGAATCAGCTTGTTTTTACATGAGTAGAATGTGTCATTTTATTTAAAATGCATCTCTGGGTTATTTGTGGGGCCTGCCTAGTGTTTTTACATGAGTAGAATGTGTGCTTTTATTTAAAATGCATCTCTGGGTTATTTGTGGGGCATAGGAATTTGTTCATTTTTCCCCTCAAAAGGTCTGAGGGACAGTGGACCCCCACAAGGTCTGAGAGACAGTGGACCCCCACAAGGTCTGAGGGACAGTGGACCGGCACCCTGCTGACAAAGTTTGCTGACCCCTGTGCTAAGGCAAGAAACCACAGCTGGTGCATTTTACTGTCACACATGCACAACACATACATGTTCCCAAATTATACATCTATTTTGATATTTAATCAAGAACTACAGTTCCTCACAGCAAAATCTGAGCTTCCTAATAGGAATTATCAAGACAACAAGTCAGGGTTTAGAGAAGGTATCTCAGGCCTGTGGGCCAGGTCAAGCTTTTTATCGACCCCTGACCTGTTGCAGCAACATCTGCAGTGGTGGAAAATAACAATGCAAACATTCTGTGCTTGTGGCACAAAAGCCTCTGACAATGGTTGGGTGAGCTAATGTGTTGCCACTGAACTCTCAAATGTTCCAGCTGCTAAAGGGACAAAGGTTTGTTTGACAACCAGCTTTGCAGTCCAGCCTCTTTCTGTGAAGGAAGGTTGTCAGTCAGTCTGGGATTAAGATCTCGCATGTTCTAGGGAGGAAGCACTTCTGAAGCATATTAAGGAGCTGGAAGAGGATGAAGGGAGGCTAATGGGCAGAAAAGGGGGAACAGGGAAGAATAGGAGGAGATTTATGGGGAAAGAGCAGATGAAAAAATGGAATAGGGATAAGAAACAGAAGCATTATTCCTTTCACCCACTTGATGGCAGTTGTGGAGAGAGATGATGTGGGGAGAGGTGAATGGATGAGATTTCTGTGTAAACGTATTAGGCATAGGAAAGGAATCTGGCAAATTCAGCTTCCAAAGCAGACTCACTTGATTCACACTTCCAAGATTAATGAGTAGATTTGACGTAGGTCCACTTTGGAATCCACACTTCTCCTATTTTTAAGAATCTCTTCCCCCACTGCTCCTGCCTCCCCGCTTATCTTTCCATCATATAAAGTAGCAGAGACGAAGATAAGGATGGTTGGCATACATCCCAAACCAAGTGGAGCTTCTAAGATAAATCCCACAGTCTAGCAACTGACACCTGGGCATACATTAATGCATCACACTCAGGCTTGTTTATGTCAATATTCTTGTGCTATTCCTAAAATTAATTTCCTTCTTCTAAAGTAGAGACATACAATCTTCTTACTAGTTTAAATGGAAATCCAACCTATAACTAATGCATTTATTTAGAGGCTTCAAAATAACAAACTTTAAGTGTTTGCACTTAATATTTCAGAGGACTAGTCTAACAACATGCCAAGCCAGATATTTCAGATTATTCCCCACCACAACCACTATGGGATTTTGATCTCGTTTGCTTGCTCCTACTTCTCCCCCCATCCACTTAAAGCATTTTGATATCTGGTGACATTAAGATTAATCTTGTTTAGTTCTAAGAAAGGAAGAAAGCCAATTTAAAATGTGAAAACTGTGCAGGATGAAGTAGGATTCTGCATACCTGGAATGCTTTAGCAGCTGTTTCATCCAAGAAATACCCAACACTCTCATTTTCAGGATTGAAACGATTAAGCTGTTGGACTACAATTTCAATGTGCTTCAGCTGGCTGGCCATCTTCACATGCAAGATTCCTGTAAATCATTAAATGTACGGTATATATTGTCATCAGTTACAGTTTAATCTAAGTATAAATACTATTTTTCATGAATACACTAGTGCTGCTACTAGTATATGCTGAGATTTATGCTGAGGAGGTAGTATTTGAAAAGATAAGAGGGAAAACTTTCAGAGTTGAATTCTAAATGCCAGGTTTCTTTACAATTACTATTAAAATACATTTTGTGACATTTCAATTTCTTTCTTTTCAAAAATATGCATTTAATTATTTAATGCCGCTTTGCTTATTTCGAAGTACGTACTCTTGAGTTCACAACACAATTGTTAAAAAAATAAAAATTCAAAAGCCCTAAACTATGCGCTCTCTGTTGTATCTAGCCCCTGCTCCCAGATTTCAGGGGACGGGGTATAATAGTTTCCTTGCCTGGGTGTCCTTGTGCATAGAACCACTGTGGGTCTGGATGCCACTGAAAAGGTTTACTGGGGCATAGAAGCTCAGAATATGCCAGAAGTTCCAACTTAATATTTACACACTAAATATTAAGTTGAGACTCCACATTCATGATGCCAGGTCATACTAAATAGCTCAATGAAGATGCTGACCCAGTGTGAGGTGGCCATTAAAAAAAATAAGGCAAATTCCACACTACAAAGAAATTGGGCGGGGGGGGGGGGCGGTTAATATCATAATGCCAATTATCCAAATCTGTGGGGTGACCTATTTGGAGTACTGCGTACAGTTCTGGTCTCCTCATCTCAAGGAGGAGCTGGAAAAGCTTCAGAAAAAAAGCCACCAAAATCATCAAGGGGCTGGAGTGACTCCCTTGTAAGGAACAGTTGCAGATGTGCTTCCCAACAGGGGGGCAATTTAATTTTTAAGGGGGGCAATTCAAGCTTGTTTAGACCAAGTTTATGGCCTTTTAGGCTTCCTCCACGTGAATAGGAGTTCACTTTTTGAATAATAAGAATTATATGTCGTGGGGGGGGGGTCATCAGGATTTTAGAGATGCTTAGGTGAGGCATGGCCAAAAAAAGGTTCGGAACCACTTGGTTTAGACTAGGAAAAGCGATGAAGAGGCAACATGACAGAAGTCCTCGCAGCCCACACCTAGGGGCCCAGGCATAGCTGTCAACGTTTCCCTTTAAGGGAAATTCCCTTATTCCGAATGGGATTCCTCGCAAGAAAAGGGGAAAGTTGACAGCTATGGGTCGAGGTCCCTTTGCCCCCCCCCCCATAAAATATTTGGGGAAGCTGCCCTCCCCCCCCCCCAAAAAAAGTTGATGACCATTGAAATGGTGTTTGTGTGATTCATTATGCGGGACAGGGCTTAGCTGACAACCCCCCCAAAATATATATATATATATTTAAAATTCAAATTGGCGCCCTGATAGAAGTTCATGGAGAAATGCTTCTCTCCCGCCTGGGCTGCTTCATTACGACGGGCTCCTGCGAGGCTGGGCTGGCTGGGCCAATGGCCGCATCCAGCAGGTGAGTCTGGCACTCACCTGGACGACGCCCCGAGAGATGGAGAGAGACGCCGCTTCTCTCACCTTCCGCAGAGAGAGAGAAACGCTTTCCCCGTCCCGAGCGAGAGAAAATGGCCGCCCTCGCGGACGCCGCCGCCTCGGTTGCCTGGCAACCAATGGAAGCCGGTGGCGGCGGCCTACGAAGCCCGACGAAGCGCGGCCGCGGGATTTAGAAAGCTGGCTTCTTCCCGCTTCCCAACCGGCGCCCTCTTGCTCCGGGAGCTGCCGCGGAATAGAGGGTCCCGGGTCCCAGTTCACCCACCGGCTCTGCTCTTCCCGCTTCGGGTGTATAACGTAACGTGAGGATGGGGTGTGCGAGCGTGAGGGAAGAAGATCCGAGTTGGAAGGAGACGCCACGTGCTTTTCTTCCCGAAGGGAAACTGGGTCAGAGGCAGGAGGGAGAAAAGGAGGGAGTTCAGTTCTGAACATGGAAACCAATTCCCAGATGTGCTCAGGTCTTTTTGCACTTGACTCTGCCTGGCAAAGCTTGAGGTTGTGGGGCTGTTGTTGTGGTTTAAAGTGGATCACACAAGTCTGAAGCCTGCCCATCCTTGATTCATCTCACCCATTTCCCCCAAATGCATTGACACTTAATTCTGCTGCAGGTGTAGATCCAGCCTTTACACCCCTGTAGCCAAAATTCTGCTGGCCTCCTTAAGCTATTTCATTTAAAAAAAAATAAATTATTAAGTTTCTTACAAATATACCACACACTACAACAAAAAATAAAGACAAAATCACAAATATAAACAAAAAAGAATATAAGAAAATAAAAATACATACTAACAAACACCCAGACCATACAAATTAATTAGCTGCTCAAACTTCTAACGTCATTACCATAGTTTGGACTTCCTCTGAGCCCTCCCATCTGAATTTCCTTTTATTTAAATGTAGCGGTTTTCTAATCTCATTATTAAAACACAATGTTCCAATTAAGTTCTAGTTTCTTAACTTTTCTTGAAGTTCTGAATCTCAATTATTTTACAACTCTCACTTTCATCCTAGGCCTATTTAGTAGTTTCTAGTAGTTTCTAATTTTTAGTGTTACAATATTTGTTCAAATAGTCTTTAAATTTCTTCCACTCTTCTTGATGTTCTTCTTCTTTCTGGTCGCGGATTCTTCCAGTAAGATCAGCCAGCTCCATATATTCCATCATTTTCATCTCCTTAAGCTATTTCAGGCCTTTGCCTGAATTTTCAGCTTTTTGTTCTCTAAAAAAATAATAATCTCTCTAGCTCTTTTATTAATGGAAATGTAAAAGCATGCAGGCAACATTTATATCCAGCTGGTCTCTACAAATAAACTTTTCCGATGCCTTGAAATGTCCTGTTGAGTGAATGTCAAAAGCACTGGAATAACTTAAGAACGATGCAATAGACGCTTCCAAATTCCATTTGATGGTTCAAAATATTCAATACCAATTAGATACCTTATTTATTAAACAAATTGGGATATTTGTGTTTATTTGGTGCATTGCCCTGTACCTTCTGCACTAAATCACCAAAATTGCTGGTTCCTGGCTTGTGTTGCTGCAAATATAGATAATTCCTGGATTCCTGTACTGTTTGGTGATGCAACCCCAGCAGAGATTCAGAGTCACAAAATACGCAGTAAAATGTGGAAATATGGGTTGTTAAAACGTTTAAAATATGCCTTTCAAGCCAGTTCCAAAATGTCCCTCTTCCTCCAGCATAGAGGAAAGATGTTCGGCTAGTTGAAAATTGGCTTGCTTACAAACTTTTCAAAAGTCAGGTTCATGTGCTTTGCTGTGCATGAGCCAGAAAGGCTGCAGAGACAGTAAAAAAAAAATCAGTTTAGTTCCAAAGTGGTGTGAATCCCTAGATTATTGGTATGTTGTTGTTGTTGTTTAGTCATTTAGTCGTGTCTGACTCTTTGTGACCCCAAGGACCAGAGCACGCCAGGCACTCCTGTCTTCCACTGCCTCCCGCAGTTTGATCAAACTCATGCTGGTAGCTTCGAGAACACTGTCCAACCATCTCGTCCTCTGTTGTCCCCTTCTCCTTGTGCCCTCCATCTTTCCCAACATCAGGGTCTTTTCCAGGGAGTCTTCTCTTCTCATGAGGTGGCCAAAGTATTGGAGCCTCAGCTTCAGGATCTGTCCTTCCAGTGAGCACTCAGGGCTGATTTCCTTCAGCATGGATAGGTTTGATCTTCTTGCAGTCCCTGGGACTCTCAAGAGTCTCCTCCAGCACCAGAATTCAAAAGCATCAATTCTTCGGCGATCAGCCTTCTTTATGGTCCAGCTCTCACTTCCATACATCACTACTGGGAAAACCTTAGCTTTAACTATACGGATCTTTGTTGACAAGGTGACGTCTCTGCTTTTTAAGATGCTGTCTAGGTTTGTCATTGCTTTTCTCCCAAGAAGCAGGCGTCTTTTAATTTCGTGGCTGCTGTCACCATCTGCAGTGATCATGGAGCCCAAGAAAGTAAAATCTCTCACTGCCTCCATTTCTTCCCCTTCTATCTGCCAGGAGGTGATGGGCCCAGTGGCCGTATAGGAACTTAAGATTTGCTATGCTTCACAGTCATTTTCTGAAAGACCATGGGCTTGAAGTTGAGGAGAGGGCTTCATGTTAACTTATATTTACAGTACAGTGGTACCTCAGGTTAAGTACTTAATTCATTCCAGAGGTCTGTTCGTAACCTGAAACTGTTCTTAACCTGAAGCACCACTTTAGCTAATGAGGCCTCCCGCTGCCGCTGCACCGCCAGAGCACGATTTCTGTTCTTCTCCTGAAGCAAAGTTCTTAACCTGAAGCACTATTTCTGGGTTAGCAGTGTCTGTAACCTGAAGCGTATGTAACCTGAGGTACCACTATACTAAAATGGGGGGGGGGGTTTGTATGTCACTATATATTTTTATTGTGTCCCCATATCAGTATGAAATAGTTTATTCTACGCTTTTAACCCCTTCCATGCACCAATTAGACCAGAGCACGCTGGTTATCCCCGAGGCTAATTTTCCCCCCATCAGGGCGGCCACGGCCTCGACGGTTCCGCCCGCTCGCTTCCTTCACTGCGCAAGCGCGCCCAGATGTGCTCCCGGCACCGCCCTCTCCCATCCCAAACTGAGGCGCCGCCTCCCGCGAGGCGTTCAACTTGAAAGCTCATTTGCATGGGCTCCCCGTGCCCAATCACTGGCCGTCGCCTGTTTTGCATGGAGCCCGGCCGGCCACTCACAGAGCCGGGGGGCCGGGCTACCACGTGCTGTTGCTAAGCTTCGGCTTCTGAAGTTGTTGCTATAGTCGCCGGCCTATCAGGGGGCGAGGCTCTTGATCTGTCAACATTCTCTGCGCCGGAGGGAGGGAGGGCGGGCAGCTGGTTGGGTTGTGTGCGTGTTTTTCCCCCTTTCCTTCCTTCCCCCTCCCACCCACCTCGCCTCTGATTGGCTCCGCGGTGTCTCAGGACCCTGCGGGGGACGCTATCGACTGGCCCAGCCAGCCGTCCGTCAGCTGGGAAAGTAATATGCTCAAAGTGTGGGGGTTTGTAGACTTGGGCTCAGAGAGCAACACTTTGGAGGAGCCTCCCTGCGCGCGCTTGTGAGCTCCCGAGTGCCGGAAAAAAACAACACCACCCAAACCATTGCTAATTGCTACTATTGCTGTTATTTTTTTCCTTCCTTCCTTGCTGCTTAAATTGCAAAAAAAAGCAAAAGGCTGTGAAAATGGAGTGGAATTCCCTGCTGATGTTGCTGGAAGCTGCGGAATACTTGGAAAGGCGAGAGAGAGGTACATACAGCAAGATTCCCTGCAAAAGTTGGGGGGCTCCCACCCCAGGGCTGCGATGCACCCCATTTATTTCATTTTTTTAAAAAAAAGTCACCTTGAGTGGGGGTGGGGGGTGGGGAGATGGGTTTGTTTTGTTGCAAAAAGGACTTTAAGAAAAAAGCAAAAGCCACGAAAAGAAGGAAAATCTCCCCACCGTTGGTCTGGTGGCGCTGCAGGTCCGCCTTTGCTCCCTTCTCTCCCTTTGCAACTGCTTCCTCCCTTTGCAATAAGTTGCTTGCAACGTTTGCACGGGCGGCAGCAGCAATACGCGGCAGTTGTCACGAGCTCAGCTTTTGTGTGTGTCTTTTTGCCTCTTTCCCCCCCAACCAGAAGCGGAGCACGGCTACGCCTCGGTGCTGCCCTTCGACAGCGGCTACGCCAGGAGGAAAAGCAAGACCGGGAAGCCCCAGAGCAGCCGGTGAGTGCGGGGGGCTGCGATCCCCTACCCCCCACCCAGGATCCCTCTGGATAAATGCAGCTCTTCCCACGGCCTTATTTATGGGTGGGCTGCATGTGTTTCTGCACTACAACTCCCATCATCCCTGGCCGCTGCTCCTGCTAAGCTGAGGATGATGGGAGCTGTAGTCCGCCCACCACCTGATAGGACCCAGAGGCTGTGTTGATGCACTAGCACAAGGTATTTTGCAGCGACTTCAGCACCAGCCCAGAAGCAGGAGGTCGCCATTTCCTTCTGCCGACCCCTCTTTTCTGGGCTGGGTTTATGCTTCGGTCTCTCCTGGAGAAGCTGCCACGCGTACAGCGGGGGTTCCTTTCTCCCAAGCAACCTCTACTGGATGCTACCAACACCAAACCCCCGCAGGCCCCATTTGCTCTTCGGCTCCAGGGATTTTGACTTGGGCGAGGGCAGGATCGCTAACACCCCAAAACTGCCAACTTCAGTTTTCAAAAGCAGGTGCCTTGTGGGGGGGGTGGAATGAAAAGCACGAAAGTCGAACCTGCTGAACTTGTTTTAAATTGCAAGAATAAGCAGCGCAGCGATCTTTGATTATCTTTCTCCAATACAAAAAGGTGTTTCGGCACACAGATCGTTCTGAACAATCTTGGGAACTGCTTGGTGTTAAAAGTATCTTGCGGGTTTCAGTTACAGGCGCATCAAAACTGCACTTTGTGCATCTTTTCCTTTGCAAATTTTGTCACCTGTTCCTTCGGGTCGAGGGCTGATAATACGGGTTGAACTAGTTGCCACACCGACTGGTCTGTTTCGCAAGATTGTCAATCGCATGTAAGCTTGAGCTTTGAAATGCTGCATTAAAAATAAAAAGTAAAATGTTATCAGGCAGTTATAACAAAAACTAATCTGTATAAAGCTGTCTCCCTCTGAGGTCTGCATCCTAATGATGATGCCAGCCCTTCTCCTACCACATACCACACTTGTAAGCCTCTGTGTCTGTCTGTTTTTGCTTTTTTTTTGCATGCTTAACCTGGAAGTGATTTCCACTGGATTCAGTGGGACTTGCAGGTGAGATTCTGCATGGTCTCTATAAAAAGTACAACTTAATAGATGCACTAAGAGCAAGGTGGCAGAACGCTGTAAGATTGGCATAAAGGGAGTTATTTAATATTTCCTTGCATTTCCATATCTTTGTCCAGGTTTATAAAGGTAAAGGGACCCCTGACCATTAGGTCCAATCATGGCCGACTCTGGGGTTGTGGCGCTCATCTCGCTTTATTGGCCGAGGGAGCCGGCGTACAGCTTCCGGGTCATGTGGCCAGCATGACTAAGCCGCTTCTGGCGAACCAGAGCAGCGCACAGAAACGCCGTTTACCTTCCCGCCGGAGCGGTACCTCTTTATCTACTTGCACTTTGACGTGCATTCGAACTGCTAGGTTGGCAGGAGCAGGGACCGAGCAACGGGAGCTCACCCCCTCGCGGGGATTCGAACCGCCGACCTTCTGATCGGCAAGTCCTAGGCTCTGTGGTTTAACCCACAGCGCCACCTGCGTCCCTATCCAGGTTTATAATGACACATGATTAAAAGTGCATCCCCCGGCTCTGGGTGCTTTACCCTGAGCTTTCCTGCTCTGCTTAACTGGATGTGTGCCTGGATAGAGTGGGATGGTGCATTTATTCTTTGCTTGTTCTATATACAGTAAGTGTTTGAAAAGGGAGTTTCATCTGGCCGTTTATACTGGTTGTTGAAGAGAGCACCAGGGAGGCCTTGGAAGCAGGAGCTTGTGAAGCACAAACTACACACACACACACACACTTCAAACCCACCCCCCTTGCAGGGACTCCTGTCCTAATGATCAGAATGAGCTGCTAAAGATTGTTTTGCAGACTCAGCAGATTTGTCTGGCTTGCCCCAAACAAAGTCCAGGGCACCCTGTGCTTTAAAGAACGTGCCTGCTTCTTCCTTGACTTCCTGAAATACCCATTCATTGTTCTTGTTGCCCTCCTTTGCTTATCCTTCTCTTTGTTCGTGCAAAGTATCATCTTGGGGTGAGAGAAAAAACTACCTACAAAGGAATCTTAAATAATCGCAAGCACTCGCAATATCAGACCAGCTTCACAGTCGCTCGCTATCCCTAAGTGCAGCCAACAAAACGTTGCAGTATAACTGAAATCAGGAATGAGTCTAGTGACATTTTTATTACCATAGCCAATTAGATACTTAAGGCACCACAATATTTAATATACAATTAAATGCAGGGCTCCTTCCAACGCATATGAGCCCTGTCGCATTAGATCACAGGCCTCTCTGGTCCAGATCCTGTTTCTCACATTAACTACCCAGATGACTCTAAGAAGCCTACAAAAAGAACATGAAAGCACTTCTTGTTGTTGTTTAGTCATCTTAGACGTGTTCAACTCTCTGTGACCCCATGGACCAGAGCATGTCTTGGAAACTCTCACTTTCTTCTCAAAGCTTCTCCTTTTTTATATCCACGGAGTTTTCTTGGCAAAATACTGGAGTGGATTGCCAGTTCCTTTTCCGGGTGGATCACATTTAGTCTAAATTCTCGGCTATGACCTGTCCGTCTTGGGTGGCCCTGCACAGCATAGCTCATAGCTTCTCTGAGTTATTCAAGCCCCTTCGTCACGACAAGGCAGTGATCTGTCCCCTACTATTGTCCCTCCCGGAATCAAAATTAAGTACCCAGTTTTCTTAACCTTGTCACAAACCATCTCTGGGTTCAGGGGTGCCAACTATGGGGGACTCTGGATGCCTGAGCCCCCACAAAATTTTTGTTGTGGATGCTCAGGTACCCACACCTTAGGGTTACCCACGCAACTTCTAAGGTCTCACACTGGGCACGCGTAACCTGGGACCCAAGTCGGTTCCCCTGTCTGGGTTCAAAGACACAGCAGCAGATGGAAGTTTTAGCCATCGGAAAGGAACGTTGTTTTTTACTTTGCAGTTGGATCAACTCAAAAAATCTGATGTCGAATTTTGTTTCTGGAAGTCCACCTTGTAGATGCTGGGAGACTTTAAAGGAAGAACCCTGGGAGCGAACTCGCCGCAGCCAGCATGGCAAATGGTCAGGGTTGGCAACAGTTGTAGTCCAACAACAGTTCAGTCACCCTGATACAGACAACCTTCCTCCAGTTGTTTCACTTTCAAGAAATAGTATGCACAGCCTCAAGAAATTCAAAGTCTCTTCTGTGCATAGCAGGGTCACCGTTTCAGATTAGGGAGGTGGGTGGAATTCTCGGCAGACAGGGTTTTCAATATATTCAGAGTTAAATACCCCGTTTTAAGAGCATCTGTTGCATTTTTGTGCTTCATCAAAGCGGTAGCAGTGTAATATTGTCAAACGCATAGTTTAGATGTTCCGTATATATCCGTAAAACGTTGCCCCAATGTACCTTCTTAAAAAGAAAAAACTGCTACGAGGGACTGAACAAAATGGATGCACTTCTCCCTGCTTCAAATTAATCTTTCCAGCCCTTAATTAATCTGCATTGTTTGCAGGGGTGGGGAAAGAAATTCCCCCTAAAATTTCCTTTTCCCAGTAGGTGCTCAACACTGGTGCATTGAAGAAATTGTGGCTTGGGGGACAATATTATTCAGTTAGCAATACTGAAGAAGAATAAGCCCTACCTTTCGTTTCCTAACACGAAACACTCAAGGCGGCTAACATCACAAGGAAATGCAAGGTTGAGAACCTCGTCCTTCATTTGCAATGCCAAGTTTGCTTCTTTCGTACACCATTTTGTAGAAGTAGACAACTAGGGTAGGAATCACCTCACCTTGTGAAATTTCTCCTGGGAACTCGCTGAGTACAAGGGTCCCCTCATGGTTTGCAACCTAATAATCCTGAAGAGACAGAGCACCCATGGGATTGCCCAGGCAGAGCGATGGAAGCTATATATGACAAACAAATCTGAATTAAATCGCAGTAGGATGAGGGTTCATGCAAATTCATCATGGGAAAGGCTAGGCTGGATTCATCCCTAGCCGGAATTAAGATTGTCGGAAGAAATATCAAGAATCTCAGATATGCAGATGACACAACCTTGATGGCAGAAAGTGAGGAGGAATTAAATAACCTTTTAATGAGGGTGAAAGAGGAGAGCGCAAAATATGGTCTGAAGCTCAACATCAAAAAAATGAAGATCATGGCCACTGGGCCCATCACCTCCTGGCAAATAGAAGGGGAAGAAATGGAGGCAGTGAGAAATTTTACCTTCTTGGGCTCCATGATCACTGCAGATGGTGACAGCAGTTACAAAATTAAAAGATGCCTGCTTCTTGGGAGAAAAGCAATGACAAACCTAGACAGCATCTTAAAAAGCAGAGACATCACCTTGCCAACAAAGGTCCGTATAGTTAAAGCTATGGTTTTCCCAGTAGTGATGTATGGAAGTGAGAGCTGGACCATCAAGAAGGCTGATCGCTGAAGAATTGATGCTTTTGAATTCTGGTGCTGGAGGAGACTCTTGAGAGTCCCATGGACTGCAAGAAGATCAACCCTATCCATTCTGAAGGAAATCAGCCCTGAGTGCTCACTGGAAGGACAGATCGTGAAGCTGAGGCTCCAGTACTTTGGCCACCTCATGAGAAGACTCCCTGGAAAAGACCCTGATGTTGGGAAAGATGGAGGGCACAAGGAGAAGGGGTCGACAGAGGACGAGATGGTTGGACAGTGTTCCGAAGCTACCAGCAGGAGTTTGACCAAACTGCGGGAGGCAGTGGAAGACAGGAGGGCCTGGTGTGCTCTGGTCCATGGGGTCACGAAGAGTCGGACACGACTAAATGACTAAACAACAACAACAGGATGAGGGTTGCAGGTTAAGCAGCAAATCATGGGCTGGGTATTCCAGTCCTGACTCATCAAAGTAATTGAGATGTCATTGGAGAGGCAAGGGAAGGTCATTGGCAGTAGGTTGAGCATCTGCAGCACTATTGTTCTCTGTTTTACACAATTTGCTTTTCTGCCTTTCTAACTTGGGCGAACACAGTTCACACATCCGGTGAAGCTGACTTCAATTCAGAAAAGCTTGCGCCATATTAAATTTGGCACCACCAGACTGTTGTTTTTGCTGCAGCAACCTAACAAGGCTACCCCTCTGGAAAGCATACAACAAACTTTGCTTGTTGTATTTCTGCCAGCCATGGACCTTTTAAAGACGCAGGAGCGTTGTCAAGGAAGAGGAGGCATTTCTCAGAGTAGGAATGGGGGACTTTAGATCCAGCAACCAAGTGTGGCCCTCCAGGCCGCTCTGTCTGGCCCCTCTGAACCCACCCTTCTGAAACCCACTCCTCCCCAGACCTGCATCCTCCTTGATTGTTCTCCCCTGGCTGGGTTTCATCCTTAGACCTCTTCTCTGCCTGGGTATTGCACGGACCGCGTGTGTAGAAACAAGCTTACTCTGCAAAGATAACCTTCTGCATTCATTGCTCTGCCCATTTTTGCCTCCAACCAATGGCATGGAAGGTTGCTGAATAATAATAATAATAATAATAATAATAATAATAATAATAATAATAAAATTTTATTTGTACCCCGCCCTCACCAGACAAGACTGGGCTCAGGGCAGCTAACAACCAATAATAAAAACAAGTTGATTAAAATACAGTTTAAAAGATTAAGATACAACATTAAAACATTAGGCTGCAATCTCTTCACAGGAGGAGAAAGGGAAAAGAAAGAGGAGGAGGGAATCAAACTGATTCTAAGCCAAAGGCCAGGTGGAACAACTCTGTCTTACAGGCCCTGCGGAAAGAGATCAGATCCCGCAGGGCCCTGGTCTCAAGAGACAGAGCATACCACCATGCCGGAGCCAGTGTTGAGAAGGCCCTGGCTCTGGTTGAGACTAATCTAACTTCCTTAGGGTCTGGGACCTCTAGGGTGTTGCTATATATGGACCTTAAGGTCCTCCATGGGGCATAACGGGAGAGGCGGTCCCGTAGGTATGAGGGTCCTAGAAGGTTTCAACCCTCAGGTTGAAAAGGTTTCCCCTACCTTAGAGTAAGCTAACCACAGGAAAACAAGCAAGGGAGAAAGAGGCAGATACTACTACTACTACTACTACTACTACTACTACTACTACTTATTTATTTATTTATTTATTATGGAAAGCACTCAGCTGAATGCATTTTGGTGGGACTCATGTTCCGTCTCATAATACATTGATGTTCCGGACTATGTAGCTCAGGCATTTCTGCATTTTCCTACAAAATTAACAATGTTGACTCTCCTCCCTTGATAGGTAGCAGCCTTATAAAGTTGCACCGAAAGAATAAGGCACTGGCTTGCTAACGGAGAGCTTGAGGCTAAAGCTGTGTTTTTATAATGTAAATTGCTCTGTGATCTTCGGTTAACGGGTGGTATCAACTTTTTATGCCATGGTTTTTAAAATTAAAAAAACAAATCCTTTTTGTGACTTGAGAGGTCTTTTATTTTATTTTTATTTAGGTCTGCAATGATCTAAGTGTGCAATAACATCAGTAACAGTCTTCAGACCGTTGAGATTTTCAGATAGTGGCAGCCTTAGTTACTAGCCGATACTAATAATATGCCACTAGATTTTGTGACTGTCACAAGGTGCCTCCTGGCATCTGTTTACTGAGTTGTTGTGGAGGGGGAAGAAAGGATTAACGAAAGCATAGTGGACAGGTTAGACTAAGCTCTTGCAGTGTCTGAGGAGAAGAGCTAAATGTTTCGACAGGATGGATAAAGGAGTAGGGACAAAATCTGGGACTTGAGCAAATAAATGTTTGGCAGACAGGGCCAGAGGGGTGGCCAAAGAAAAGGTGAGATGGGGACTAGCTTACACATGGTTAGGGTTAGCGATTTCGCTGCTCGGCTTGTGTGCCAGTAAAAGTTTCATATAGTACTCGGTTGCTCTGCTGCTGCCTGTGTCCTTCGCAAACAGCTTGACCCAACGAATTTGCCTTTTAAATTTCTTAGCCACCTTTCTCCGAAACCACCCAAGGTCAAATGATAGGAAGATAAAATCCTGAAAACATGCAAGGTTTAAAACCACAAACGGTAAAAAAATAACGAATCCATATGATACTAAAAGGACACTTCCCCGTCAAAGTTAACAAAATCAAAACCAGCAGAATATACAAACAAAACAAAAATTTAATGGTCTTTAAAAACAACCCCAATTCACTTGCCTTCAGATGCCTGGTGCTGAAGAGACACCTGGTGGGTTTTGCTGGGAGAGCATTTCACGGACTAGTGGAGGGGCCACAACCCCAAAGCCCCTGCCCCCCCTTGCCACTCCGTGAGCCTCTCTGAGGTGACAGGCGAAAGTGGGGAGCTTTTTTTCCGTTGACTTTTGTGCCCGGCTGTTTTTAAAGGTGCAGGAGAAGGGCCACTGTACAAGCAGGAAAGGTCTGGAATCCATGCACCACAGAACAAAGGAGCTATATAGAGTTGCTGGATCCAAATTTAAGGACTCTCCCCTTGAAGAGATGCATATAGGACAAAAGTTTGCTTCTCACGTCTTTCAAGATGGCAGCGAGAAAAGCCACACCTTGCGAAATCCTTGCCTCCACAAAGCTTAGAAGCACAGGAGTCCCATCAAGATCTCGACTTAGCAACTCTCAGGAGACGGTGATGCCTATGTTATCAGTGAGGACGGGAAATGACTTTCTCAAATTGATCTGAACTAAATTGTTGTTGTTGTTTACTCATTTAGTTGTGTCCGACTCTTTGTGACCCATGGACCAGAGCACGCCAGGCACTCCTGTCTTCCACTGCCTCCCGCAGTTTGGTCAGACTCATGCTGGTAGCTTCGAGAACACTGTCCAACCAGCTCGTCCTCTGTCGTCCCCTTCTCCTTGTGCCCTCCATCTTTCCCAACATCAGGGTCTTTCCCAGGGAGTCTTCTCTTCTCATGAGGTGGTCAAAGTATTGGAGCCTCAGCTTCAGGATCTGTCCTTCCAGTGAGCACTCAGGGCTGATTTCCTTCAGAATGGAGAGGTTTAATCTTCTTGCAGTCCATGGGTCTCTCAAGAGTCTCCTCCAGCACCAGAATTCAAAAGCATCAATTCTTCAGTGATCAGCCTTCTTTATGGTCCAGCTCTCACTTCCATACATCACTACTGGGAAAACCATAGCTTTAACTATACGGACCTTTAAACTAAATAGTGCAGGGCAAACCCTAGGCTTGGCCTCATGTAAAGAGGTGAACGAAATCAAGATGGCGCACACCAGCGGTAAAGTTGTCTTTATCTACCAAGCTGTGTCCACAGCTGTGCCCGTGAGAGTCACAGGTAGTACCACTGCTGGGGGAACTCTTTAGGCAGGTTACAAAAGCAACCACTGGCTTCTGGTTGATGGAACTAGACAGCTCAGGCATGACCTATGTGCAGAGAGAGTTATATGTGCTGATCGTTGACCTCAGTTTTCAACTAAGCCATTATCTCCTTATCCATGCTCTTGAAAACTGTAGAGAACATACCTAGAGCAACAGTAAGTTGTGTTAGATCCTTGTACCCAAATCCTAGTGAATTAAATGGCTGAGGAAGCTCAGAGGAATCGTTCTATAGGCTGTGCCTTTCAAATCCACCTTGGAGTGTTCTGAGGTCTGCAACTGTTGTTCTTGAGTCTTCCCTTCTTGTCCATTGGAGCTTATCTGGATATTTTACGAAAGCAGGAGCCTTCTGGCTCGAGAACTTCCTACACCTTCCTCTCACCTGGCCTTTTCCAGGCTGCAGTTCCATTCCTCCAAGATCGTTTCCTTGGAAGACAGAACATGCAGATGACTTCTCCCAGCCTCTCTCTTAAACTGTCCGGTTTTGGAACTGTGAAATGATGGGCCTTTCCACCACAACAGGGCAAATGTTCTCTTGATAACAGTTGCAGTGACATAGGCTGCGTTTTGCGCCTCTTGTCCAAAGTAGGATCTGCCGCATAACAGGCTCACATTGCCAGACGTTAGTTCATCTGTTCCCAAAGGAACACGAGAGAGTTCTTCTGCTGATCATACGGCTTAAGTGTACTACATTTGGCATTTATTGTAGAAAACATGGTGCCCTCCAAATGCTGTTGGCAAGCAACTTCCGTCAGCTCTGACACTGGTCACGCTGACTTGGTCCAAAGGCAGCTGTGGTCCAATAATAATAATAATAATAATAATAATAATAATAATTTATTATTTATACACTGCCCATCTGGCTGAGTTTCCCCAGCCACACTGGGCGGCTCCCAGTCAAGTGTTAAAAACAATACAGCGTTAAATATTAAAAACTTCCCTGAACAGGGCTGCCTTCAGATGTCTTTTAAAGACAGGATAGCTGCTTATTTCCTTCACATCTGAAGGGAGGGTGTTCCACAGGGTGGGCGCCACTACCGAGAAGGCCTTCTGTTTGGTTCCCTGTAGCCGCACTTCTCGCAATGAGGGAACCGCCAGAAGCGCTCGGCGCTGGATCTCAGTGTCCAGGCTGAACGATGGGGGTGGAGACGCTCCTTCAGGTATACAGGACAACATCTGGGGGCACCATTGCTCCTGCAGTAGCTAACTGCCATAAGCAATACGGTGGTACCTCGGGTTGCATACGCTTCAAGTTACATATGCTTCAGGTTACAGACTTCGCCAACCCAGAAATAGTACCTCGGGTTAAGAACTTTGCTTCAGGATGAGAACAGAAATCGTGCTCCAGCGGCGTGATGGCAGCAGGAGGCCCCATTAGCTAAAGTGGTGCTTCAGGTTGAGAACAGTTTCAGGTTAAGAACGGACCTCTGGAACGAATTAAGTACTTAACCTGAGGTACCACTGTAGTGGGGACACAGGTGGTGCTGTGGGTTAAACCACAGAGCTTAGGACTTGCCGATCAGAAGGTCGGTGGTTCGAATCCCCGTGACGGGGTGAGCTCCCATTGCTCGGTCCCTGCTCCTGCTCCTGCCAACCTAGCAGTTCAAAAGCACGTCAAAGTGCAAGTAGATAAATAGGTACCGCTCCGGCAGGAAGGTAAACGGCGTTTCCGTGTGCTGCTCTGGTTCGCCAGAAGCGGCTTAGTCATGCTGGCCACATGACCCGGAAGCTGGACGCCGGCTTCCTCGGCCAGTAAAGCGAGATGAGCACTGCAACCCCAGAGTCGTCCGCGACGACCTAATGGTCAGGGGTCCCTTTACCTTTTTTTTACCACTGTAGTGCTGTTTAAGAGACATGTGTGCAGACTTCAGTCCTACAAAACTATCTTCCTTTTTTTTTTTTTTTTTTTACTATTTTTGTATGAGGAGGGGTTATTTAATTTTGTGAAGTGTGAAATATAAAAATCCCAACCAGATTCAAGGTTGAGCCTTGGGGGAGAAAATAAGATGTGCTAATAGTGTTCTGGATATGTCAAAATAGGTCTCTAAGATATTTTTTTAATGGATTTCTGACAGGAACTGATTGAAAGTGCGTTGTTTCATTTGAACTTTGGGTTATTAGCAAGTAAAACTCTATAATATATCATACTTTCTGTTGTTGTTTTTATAGGTCTTCACATAATGAACTAGAAAAGCATAGGTAAGTAATACGAATCAAACAGAACCTGTACGGACACTATTATTCTGCCATGGCACAATCCTGCAAGAGAAATTGGAAGTCACAGGGAATTATATCTGTTTAACTCGTGTTAATGAAAGTGTTTGCTGTCAAATTCCAACCACCATTTTTAGAAACAGGTATCTAAACGCTGAATTATACTATGTGCATAATGCTGTTTATACTTAAGGTTTCAATGACATTAAAATATTTCTGAATTTGTCTACTGTAGCTCTTAAGGGGCGCGTTCCTGGCTAATAATTGGCAGCTCTGTTGCTTGCTGGAGCATCAGAAACAAATGGCACCTTTCCACAGACACTAGAAAAGTAAGACAGTGCCTAGCGACTACAGAGAGCCGAGAGAGAAATTGCACACGGTTTCTCACCTCTGACAGCAGAACCTCCTGAAGGGTGTCTATAGAAGCACCAAAAAGTTTGAGCAGTTAAGAGGGTAGGCAGACAGGGCATTTGCAATGCATTCTTCCAGCAAGGACAGACATAAAGCTGGAGAAATAGGGCTGGAGTGAGGAGAAAGGCAGAGAAACAGTGCAACAAATTGCCTCCCAGTATTGGTGCTGGGCTCCTGGTTGTAGGGGCACACACAGTAGAGAATGGAGTTTCGCTCCAGCAGCTTGATTCCCCCCTCCAACTTAGCACTAGCGCCCATGCCCCCACACACAAACACACGGGTCCCAGATTAAATAAACCAACCTGCTGTTCATTGTTGTTGTTTAGTTGTTTAGTCGTGCCCAATTCTTCGTGACCTCCTGGACCAGAGCACGCCAGGCCCTCCTGTCTTCCACTGCCTCCTGCAGTTTGGTCAAACTCATGCTGGTAGCTTCGAGAACACTGTCCAACCATCTCGTCCTCTGTCGTCCCCTTCTCCTTGTGCCCTCCATCTTTCCCAACATCAGGGTCTTTTCCAGGGAGTCTTCTCTTCTCATGAGGTGGCCAAAATATTGGAGCCTCAGCTTTAGGATCTGTCCTTCCAGTGAGCACTCAGGGCTGATTTCCTTCAGAATGGATAGGTTTGATCTTCTTGCAGTCCATGGGACTCTCAAGAGTCTCCTCCAGCACCATAATTCAAAAGCATCCATTCTTCGGCAATCAGCCTTCTTTATGGTCCAGCTCTCACTTCCATACATCACTACTGGGAAAACCTGCTGTTCACTGGAGCTCAAATAAAAAGGCACCAGTAGGCTGGTGCTTGTGTGCTGGCTGTCCCTCTCACTCACTCACAACTTTTTCTGTTTCAGCAGGAGGCAGGGCAAGGGCAGCAGCAGACAGTACACAGAAGGCATGCTCCGAACAAGAGCGAAGCCTCCTGCAGCCAAGATCTCAAAGCCTGCTGCTGTTAGTCTGTGCAAGCTCAGTGGAGCAACAGCCAAAGGCATGGCCCCCTAATTGGAATGCCATGACCCTCACCCTGTCCCCTATGTTTAGTGTGTGGCTATCCTATACGCTAATCCTTGCATCCTGGTGGGGTTGAAATGCAAGTCTGCAAGATCGTAGGGTCCAGATGCCCTACAAAAATGCTATTTTTGAAAAGTAAAACATCTGCATGGAGATGGGTAGAAAGGACCAGGTCATAACATTGTTCTGTGTTTGTTTGTTTGTTTGTTTGGTTGGTTGGTTGGTTGGTTGGTTGGTTGGTTGGTAGATATAGGGAGTTTCTAGGTGGAAATTGAAGGCTATCGATCAGGGCCATCTTTAACATATGTGCTGCTGGGGTGCAAAGATGCGCCTCCAAATGTAGTTTAAGGTAAAGGGGACCCCTGACCATTAGGTCCAGTCGTGACTGACTCTGGGGTTGCGGCACTCATCTTGCTTTATTGGCCGAGGAAGCCGGCATACAGTTTCCGGGTTATGTGGCCAGCATGACTAAGCCGCTTCTGGCGAACCAGAGCAGTGCACGGAAACACCGTTTACCTTCCCGCTGGAGCGGTACCTATTTATCTACTTGCACTTTGATGTGCTTTCGAACTGCTAGGTTGGCAGGAGCTGGGACCAAGCAATGGGATACCAATTAATTTCTGAGCAGGTCTTCACAGGTTCTTATTATAACTGTCAATGTGTCATTTAGCTTTTAGTCCAGGGGACGCTTCCAACCATGGAACGAGTCCTTGTTGCATTTTCTCCTCTGCCTCTCAACATTCTGTGTCCTTGTAGTGTGTTGAGTCTTTTACATGGTGCCAGCTGGAAATCAAAAACAGGATTTAAATGTGTTAAAACAAAGACTGCGACGATTGGGGGTGGGGTGGGGACAATGACGAGAAAAAGTGGGTTTGATGCTTTGAACTTTGTTCAGATCTTTACAAGGGTTGTCATTTTAGTGCTGGGATGAATGTCCTTTTTGCTTATTTGAAGGTAGCATTGTGCAGAAATCCTAAATTTATATGCTATCTATTGCACTCTAGTGAGCTAAAGTGCACTGTAACAACACTAAACGTGTTTGTTTTTTTAAATTTCAGACGAGCTAAACTACGACTATATTTAGAAGAGTTAAAACAACTTGTCCCTTTGGGAGCAGATAGCACTAGACACACCACACTCAGTCTGCTGAAAAGAGCCAAGATGCATATTAAGGTAAGAAAAAAGCGAGTTACCTTTTATTTTGTTTTACTTAAACAACAATCTGACACACACACACCCTTTTTTTGTGAGATGGCAGGATTGCAGATTTCCTAATTTAAAAGGTGCTGCTCTTACTTAATGGTATAATTTTTTCAGTCTTCGATGCTGATGTGGTAGGTTAAAACCCAAATAATTTAGTACGTGGAGAACCTCTCCACTTTTTAAGCAGTTGGTTGTTGTTTTTAATGAGAGCACCGGATAATCGGTGCAGCCAGAACACTGTTTTTACTGTTAAATTACTGTTAAAATTATTCTAACTCCATAGAAATTGGAAGAACAAGACCGGAAAGCTCTAAATATTAAAGAACAGTTACAACGAGAACATCGATACCTCAAGCGCAGATTGGAACAGCTCTCCATGCAGGGCCTGGAACGAATTCGCACAGACAGCCTGGGATCAACAATATCTACGGATTCTGAGCAAGGTAGGGGGGCATAGAAATCACCATGGGACTGTTAACTAAACTTAGACCGTATATTTCTCTAGGGTATATACTGGGCATCTCAAAACAAGTACCGTATTTTTCGCCCTATAGGACGCACTTTTCCCCCTCCAAAAATGAAGGGGAAATGTGTGTGCGTCCTAAGGGGCGAATCCAGGCTTCAGGAAGCTCTCCGCAAGCCGTGGGAGAGCTGCGCGACTTCCCACGGCTTGCGGAGAGCTGCCTGCACCCAGAAGTCTGGGGCGCGCTGAGCTCAGCGCCCCCGGGCTTCGGGCGGCTCTCTGCAAGCCGTGGGAGAGCTGTACGAAGTCGCGCAGCTCTCCCACCTCTTGCGGAGAGCTGCCTGCACCCAGAAGCCAGGGGCGCGCTGAGTTCAGCACACCGCAGGCTTCTTTATTTCCCCCCAAAAAACTAGGTGCGCCCTATGGGCCGGTGCGCCCTCTGGGGCGAAAAATACGGTATGTATGTTAGAATGTCCAGCGCCAGAAGTAGAGACAGTTCAAAGCATAATAGTCAATTCTTTAAAAAACAATAAATCAGGAAAGCTGTGGATGCAGGATATTTTGATTGCAGTAAGGCTTTTGACAAAAGTCTCCTATTATATTCGTGCAGAGAAGCTGCTAGAATGTGGGCTGGACGAGGTAACTGTTAGGTGGATTTTTAGCTGGTTGACTGACTGAACCCACAGAGTACCCATTAATGGTTTCGCGTGACAAGTGAGGTGCTGCAGGGTTCTGTCCTGGGTCCGTTGTTGTTCAGTGACTTTATAAACGACTTGGATGAAGGAATTGAGGGGGATGCTCATCAAATTCACAGATGACACCAAACGCGGAGGGGTAGCTAATGCTGCAGAAGACAAAATTGGGATTCAAGATTACCTTCACAGATTGGATTACTGGGCCAAAACAAATGAATTTCCGTAGGGACAGGTGACAGGTTCTATACTTAGGCAGGAAGAACCAGCGGCCAAATGTAAGATGGAGGACACCTGCATTGCCAGTGGTACATGTGAAAAGGATCTAGGGGTCAGAAAGAAGATACTCTAGCCATATAATTTTTTAATAATTTTAACATATTATCATACATACAACAAAACTTCACTTCTTATACAATCTTTTTGGACTTCCATCAGCACCTCTGATGATCCACCATTCTTATCACTTCTTCTGCATTTCTTAAACTCATATTGCCTTTAATTATCTTAACTAACAATTCTCCTCTTTACCATTTTTGCAATAATTCAAATAATTCACCTTACAAAACTTCTTGCAAACCTACAAGCGTAATCTGATCGCCATAATTCCTTTTCAAATAGTCCGTAAATTTACACCAGGTTTCGAATTCTTCTTGTTAATTTGTCTAATTCTGCATAGTCCATCAGTTTCATCCTCCATTCTTCTTTTGTCGGTATTTCTTCTTGCTTCCAATTTTGTGCCAATAATATTCTTGCTGCCGTCATTGCATATAAAAATAATTTACAATCCTTTCTATTGATATAATCTCCTACAATGCCACGTAAAAATGCTTCTGGCTTCTCAATAAATGTATATTTCAACATTTTTTTCATCTCATTATATATCATTTCCCAGAAGTTTTTCACTTTTTTACATTCCCACTACATATGATAAAACGTTCCTTCTTTTTCTTTACATTTCCAACATTTGTTACTCACTTTATACATTTTAGCTAATTTAACAGATGTCATATACCATCTATACATCATTTTCATCACATTTTCTTTTAAGGCATATTGTTGTTGTTGTTGTTGTTTAGTCATTCAGTCGTGCCTGACTCTTCGTGACCCCATGGACCAGAGCACGCCAGGCACTCCTGTCTTCCACTGCCTCCCGCAGCTTGGTCAAACTCATGCTGGTAGCTTCGAGAACACTATCCAACCATCTCGTCCTCTGTCTTTCCCAACATCAGGGTCTTTTCCAGGGAGTCTTCTCTTCTCATGAGGTGGCCAAAGTATTGGAGCCTCAGCTTCAGGATCTGTCCTTCCAGTGAGCACTCAGGGCTGATTTCCTTCAGAATGGATAGGTTTGATCTTCTTGCAGTCCATGGGACTCTCAAGAGTCTCCTCCAGCACCAGAATTCAAAAGCATCCATTCTTCGGCGATCAGCCTTCTTTATGGTCCAGCTCTCACTTCCATACATCATTAAGGCATATGCAAATATATAAAGGGCTGTCACACGGAGAATGGAGCAAGCTTGTTTTCTCCTGCTCTGGAGGCTAGGGCTTGAACTGAACAAGAAGAGATTTCAACTAACGCCAGGAAGAACTTTCTGGTGGCAAGAGCAGTTGGACAATGTAACAGACCCCCTCTTGAAGTGGCGGACTCTCCCTCCTTGGCGGTTTCTCAGCAGAGGTTGGATGGCCATCTGTCATGGACACTTTAGTTGAGATTCCTGCATTGCAGGGGGTTGGACTAGATGACACTCGGGGTCCCTTCCAACTCTACAATTCTGTGATAGCAGCACCACAAGTGAAGGCGCTTCTCTGCATGGCGATGTATTGCATTCACACAGGAAAGCTAGTTTTATTACTATAGGCATTGCAATTTAGAGTCAAGAGATGCTAATAAAAGAACCAGGAGATGCCCCTCCCACACAAATACACCATTTTGTTTCTCCGCTAAATTCTGCAGTGCCAAAGCTGTTTCTCCTTCTTAAAATAGTGTCAAGGCATGTTTGCCTGTTGCTTTGTTTGTTTGTTTGTTTATACATACATACATGCATACATACATGCATGCATACATACATACATACCCTTCCCATCTGGCTGGGTTTCCCCAGCCAATCTGGGCGGCTTCCAACAAAATATTAAAATACAGTAATGCATCAAACATTAAAAGCTTCCCTAAACAGGGCTGCCATCAGATGTCTTCTAAAAGTCTGGTAGTTGTTGTTCTCTTTGACATCTTGGTGGGAGGGCGTTCCACAGGGCGGGTGCCACAACTGAGAAGGCCCTCTGCCTGGTTCCCTGTAACCCTGCTTCTCTCAGTGAGGGAACTGCCAGATGGACCTCGGCGCTGGACCTCAGTGTCTGGGCAGAATGATGGGGGTGGAGACACTCCATATATACTGGACCGAGGCTGTTTGGGGCTTTAAAAGGTCAGCACAAACACTTGCATGTAGTAAGCAGTGGTTTTTTTAGGGGGTACGCACACCTCTTTTTTATGGTTAAAAAGTGTGGCACTCACTGTAACAACCTCATGGTGACTAAAGGTAAAGGGACCCCTGACCATTAGGTCCAGTTGTGGCCGACTCTGGAGTTGCGGCGCTCATCTTGCTTTATTGGCCGAGGGAGCCGGCATACATGTGGCCAGCATGACTAAGTCACTTCTGGCAAACCAGAGCAGCGCACGGAAACGCCGATTACCTTCACGCTGGAGTGGTACCTATTTATCTACTTGCACTTTGATGTGCTTTCGAACTGCTAGGTTGGCAGGAGCAGGGACCGAGTAGCGGGAGCTCACCCCGCCTCGGGGATTTGAACCGCCGACCTTCTGATCAGCAAGTCCTAGGCTCTGTGGCTTAACCCACAGAGCCACCCGCGTCCCTTACATTAAACTTATGTAATTTGAGTATCTGAATGGAGACATGAACTATTACACAGGAAAGAAATGTGGTATATGGTTGTGGCTAAGAGACTGAGGTCTGGGTTGGCAAGTCCCTGGTTTGAATCTCGCACCTCCTGTGAACTTGGAAAGATTTCTCAGACAAGCCCTTTCCACCCTGCCCTTCAAATGTGTGCACACATTTACATCATAGGAATAATAATGACCTGTCTTACAAAGTTGTAAATATTGCTACAGTGGTATCTTGTTTCTCAAACTTAATCTGTTCCGGGTGTCTGTTTGACTCCCCAAACCGTTCGAAAACCAAGGTGTGGCTTCCGATTGGCTACGGGAGCTTCCTGCACTCAAGCGGAAGCCGCGGCGGACGTTCGGCTTCCGAAAAAGGTTCGCAAACCAGAACACTTACTTCTGGGTTTGTGGCATTCGGGAGCCGATTTGTTCGACAACTAAGCCGTTCAGGAACCAAGGTCCCACCGTGTAGGAAGCCCTCTGAACACTCTATTTTTATTTTTTTTTAAAAAAAGTTTTTATTATTAAAATAATTCAGCATTAATACACACATATTGTGAATATACAAGCATACAAACATACATTTCATACAATCCTTAAAAATGTTCAAACATACCTACACTCAATCCCACAGATAATTCCTTTTCCCATCACCACCCACCACCCCTCACCCCACCTTTATGTTAGACTTCCAATCTACTCAACTGCAATTTCTTTCCACTTCCATTACTTTCTTCCACACGCCTCTAACCTAATTTCATGCTTCTTTTTCTATTACACATTGTTATCCATCTTATTTAGTATTTCAGTATTTAAAACGGAACTTGTTTATTCTAATAGGAGTTCTGATTTTTTAATATGGTTTTGCAAGTATCCTTTAAACACCTTCCAGTCCCTGTCTATCTTCTCTTTTGAGATCCTTCCAATTTCTCCCATTGTTTTGGATATATTGTAATACTCCAATAATTTGGCAAGCCACTGTTTTTGTTGGTATAATAACCACTTTTCCAGTTTTTCGCAATCAATAGCCTTGTGGCTACTGTTGCGTATAAATATAATTTCATGTCTTCTTCCTTTAGACTTCCTGGTTCTATTCCCAATAGAAAACCTTCTGGTGTTTTCCTAAATGAATATCTGAACATTTTTTTTCATTTCGTTATATATTGCTTCCCAAAATTGTTTGATGCTTAAACAATTCCACCATATATGCATCATAGTACCTTTTCCAGTGTTGCATCGCCAGCAGACAGCGCTACAATTTTTATTAATGATGTATTTTGAAGTAATTTTCTTTCAATATATAACACATAGTGAATTTCATATCTTCTTTCCACAATTTTTCCCATTGTTCAAACTTAATATTTTTCCCAATATCTTGCGCCCAGTTAATCATGGATGCTTTAACCAGTTCATCCTTTGTTTCCCACTCTAAGATCAGATTATACAATTTAGATATATTTTTTAAATTTTTCTTCTATTAAGTATTTATCGAATTTTGATATTTCTTTTTCAAATCCTAACTTGAACGCTCTAAAGCACTGTATAAAGATGGTTCGGTTCGGCTTGTCACAGTTCTGAAACTTCCGTCTTCTCTCCCGTTTCAATTTAGAAGTAGACATCGAAGGAATGGAATTCCCACCAGCTGAAATGGACAGTAGCAGAAGTCCCAGTGATGCGGAAGACAGTTTGCAAGGGAGCTCAAGCGACAGCAGCTACACACATTCGCACAGACTCAATCCCAGGCTTCTGTAGCGTCGAAGGGCAGCGCTCAACTCAGGACGTTCTGACTAAAGCACTTACACGAAATATGCCAGACTGCCATTCTTCCAGAAAACCTCAGCCCACAGTAATCTGAAAGGAGGTTTCGTGCCCAGGGTTCGCCGAACGACGATTGGTATATTCAATAAATTGCAAATCATGTTTTTTTTCTACAAAATGTGATTACCGTATTTTTCGCTCTATAAGACGCACCAGACCACAAGACGCACCTAGTTTTTGGAAGAAGAAAACAAGAAAACAAATATTCTGAATCTCAGAAGCCAGAACAGCAAGATGGATCGCTGCGCAGTGAAAGCAGCAATCCCTCTTGCTGTTCTGGCTTCTGGGATAGCTGCGCAGCCTGCATTCACTCCATAAGATGCACACACATTTTCCCTTACATTTTAGGAGGGAAAAAGTGAGTCTTATAGAGCAAAAAATACAGTAGATACACTTGCGGCTTAAAGTCCTTTATTGTAGCCATTGTACACACTGTTAGTTCTGGGTGTGTGTGTGTGCTTTTTAAAAATATTTTAAAACACAAAGTGGGCATAGCAAATATTTACACATGAAGATGAAGATTTTCTGTTAGCCACTCAAAAATGGGTTTGTCTCTGGCAATAGGAACTTCTGTAGCCGAAATGGCGCGTTAAAGGCTCGTCCGCAGTTCTGCTTGCCACAACAGTCTTTCCCAGGAAAACCTGCTTTTTACCGCTGAATCCGATTGGGATTTCTCTGAATTAAGAGCGGGTTTTCCAGGAGAAAGTGGCATGGCAAAGGCAAAACTGCTCAGACCATTTCTTTGCACAGGTCAAATGGAAGCGTGGACTTAACCCTAAATCTCTGCTCGTGGTTTGTTTGGGATCACCCCCTCGTTCTTTGGATTCTGGCTATAGTGGACCAAGGATTGAAAAGTTAGTGGGGAGGATATACTTTTTTTTAAAGTACATTATCATTTTACAAAAAACCCCAACAACTTTGGTTAGCAAATATTCCTATAGGAGTAGTTCTTTCGATATTTTTGAGACACACACACACAAAAAACGTATATTCTCTTGATTTATCCTCAAGCGTACTGTTCGTCTTCAAAAGATGGAGGGAAAGCTGATTCGAATCAGGACTTAATGTGCAATGACCCTAGCTTTCTGTGTTTTTATAGTGACTAACTCCGGAAAAAAATGAATCGTGTTTGCTTGCACATGTAAAAAAAAAACACTCTGCTAACTTTTGAGGGTCAGGATTATTGTGCACAAAGATCAGTTGCCTCTCATTTGGTGATTTTTAGCAAGGGTTGTTTATTGTACTCGTTTTTACTCTCCACGAAATGCTTTGACTGCGTATGTAGCACTCGGCCCTCAGGATTTTCATTTTTTGTATTTTCATTTATTCTTCCCGCCTTCTCAGACCGTGATTCTGATGATTGTGCCACATCCAAACGAGCGAATGTCAATTCAGCAAAGGCGGCCCATGTCTGCAGCTGATACATATCATATATTATGATGCTTATCTAGTTCCCATTTTAAATGATGGAAGCGTCAGGTGTACATTGCATTATGCATCTCCATTCAGGTCATTTAAGTCTCATGTAGTCAGATGGGACAAGCTGGATTGGGGCCAACACACTCTCTTTTTTTTTCCTAATTGATTTTAATGTTTACCATTCAATATTTCAGTATTCTTCGTGAAGGATTCAGAGCTCGGATGAACCAGAGCTGGATTATCAAATAGTTGTTTAGAAGAAAGCAAAACTGTTTGCTTAAGTTTTTCTTAATGTTATATTGCTTTCTACAGCTGCAAATACACTTAAACGGAAGGCATGGCTTTAAATTACAGTATTCATATTAAACCTTTTTCTTTCTTTTCTTTTGTATACGATCATTGAAATTTGAATTCCTTACAAAACGCAAAGAAAATGCTGTAAAATTGCATCGTTTATTTAGCGTTCATCAATATGTTTAGAATATAATTACCCCGAATGTAGCAATACTGCAACCTTGCCTTTTAATACACTTTAAGCTTAGTGAAGTCATTAGAGTTTGGCTTGCTGGTAATTAAAAATGGACCAATCTTTGCAATCGCTACTTTAAGGTCTTTTTTAAATAAATAAAAAAGATTAAAAGCTATATAGACTTTAGACATGTTATATTGCCTGTAAATACATTTCCTATGAAATACTCTGTATTATATTTTTCCTAACTCTTCCCATTTGCTCATATAGAGAAAGGGAATAGTTACATACCTGAATCGGAGTCTCAGGGACTCTTCACCTTAGTCAAATTGTGCCTTGGTGACCATTGATCTATTCCTTTTCCTTTCCTTGTTTTTAAACCTTAGTGTGGTTACTTCAGAAGACCCAGTCAGCATGTTTGAGTGTATCATCTTGCTGAAGGTGAAGCTCTGAGACCTCTTTTTTTCTTTCAAAAAATATATTTTTAGTGCAGGGAAAATAATCATTCCAATGCCTATACCCAATAATTTAACCCCACTTTAAAAACGTGTAATATTCATGCGTCTCTGATCAGTGGCTTCCAAGAAAGCCATATAAACCCTGTTCCAGAAGTCCATGTGTTCAGATGCACATAAGGATATTTTCTGCTCCTGATTTAAACGGAGAGGGGTCCCTCTGTGAGAAAACTATTCTTTCCGTTTAAATTAATTGGGAGACTTGCTCTACGGACAGGGATCTACTGAGTAGACCGCAGGATCAGGGCCATGCTGTCAGCTGCTACAACCTAAGGCTGCAATTGAATGTTTTTAGCGTTGAACTAAATTTTATATGGCAACGAACTGGTGAGAAGGATGAAACAAAATATTTTGGGTGCCTTTCTCGCATCCCAGAGGCACCCTGGGGCAAGGCCTGCCCCTATCACTGCCAGCTCCTGCTTCTGAGCATCAACAAACCTACCTTCCTACTATTTTCAAACTGGGTTAACAAGTGGGGATTTTAATATTTTTTAAATCAGGCAGCCTAGACATAGACGGAGGCAGGCATGCTGGTGTTCCGCTCTTCGTTCTGCCAGCTCAAGCCCCGGCAGGATGTAGGGCAAAGCATTTTCAAAACACACCTTAAGATTGCAGCCTTTGCTGCTTCCTTTAATACTCAGTGTATTATTTTCCCCGTGGTGCTCACAATGCAGGAAACAAAAGGTCGGCAATACTTTTGGCAGCTTACAGACCTTGTTAGCCCGGAACTTGCTAACCAAACCATGCTGCTTCAAAAGCAGCCATCTATTTTGTAGTCATCCTTCCTTTAGCCAGGGGGAAGACGCCTAAAGCTATAAACCGGCAGCTAAATTGGAAATAAACCTCTGTTAATGCTCTTGCATTGTACACTTTGCATATGATTAAAACCTTTTGTGAGAAAAGATACACAGCAATATAAGCATTGTGTGTAGTGAAAAGCAGCATTAATTACTAGCTCCTCTTGATTGCATTTAATGTTGAAAATCATGATCTATATTTTTTAGAAGTTTACTTTAACTGTTACCGGGGAAAACAGTTGCGTTGTTGTGTTTCTTTTACTATATAATGAATGGATTCATGGCTTGTAAAATGTTGGCTTTCATGAAAAAGCAGCTCTTGCACAGAACATTTCAAACATAAAAATCTGAGCGAATGGAAAAGAGATCTCATGTAAAACATTGTTGACTTTATGCTACTCTTTAAAAATAATAATGAATGTGTACAATTTAATGAACTCTTCCATGCTGGGTATAAGTGGCTTTGTATATCTTTTATATTTTCAATAAAGATTACTCCAGTATTCTAAGTTGCATATAAAAAGGTTTTCCTGGTTTCTCCTTGTTCAGTCATTGCTGTGATAACTTCTAGCTAAGCCAAGGCATATTGGTAACGTGAGAAACTCCCTAAACGTTTTAGGGTAGCAAAGCTTAACTTAGGACACAGAGTTGCAAAGTCTTCAGCGCATAAGTGGAATTTCCTAAGGAACACTTCCCCAAGATGTTTTGATACGCAACTGACATCAGTCCCAACCACCATGGCCTGTGGTTGCTAAGGGCAGGCGAATCTTGTCCATTTTGGTTTTTTGCCACGTCTCATCGCCACGTCACTATAAAGTTCCGTTCTTGACGTTTCCACATCAGTATGCGAATTTTTCAAAGTTACAGGTAGGTAGCCGTGTTGGTCTGCCATAGTTGAAACAAAATAAAAAAATTCCTTCCAGTAGCACCTTAAGGTAAAGGGACCCCTGACCATTAGGTCCAGTCGTGACCGACTCTGGGGTTGCGGCGCTCATCTCACTTTATTGGCTGAGGGAGCCGGTGTACAGCTTCCGGGTCTTGTGGCCAGCATGTCTAAGCTGCTTCTGGCGAACCAGAGCAGCACACAGAAACACCATTTACCTTCCCACCAGAGTGGTACCTATTTATCTACTTGCACTTTGACGTGCTTTTGAACTGCTGGGTTGGCAGGAGCAGGGACCGAGCAACGGGAGCTCACTCCATCGCGGGGATTCGAACCGCCAACCTTCTGATCGGCAAATCCTAGGCTCTGTGGTTTAACCCACAGCGCCACCCGCGTCGTGACAGCGCCACCCGCATCCCAGTAGCACCTTAGAGACCAACTAAGTTTGTTATTGGTATGAGCTTTTGTGTGCATGCACACTTCTTCGGATACACTGAAACAGAAGTCACCAGACCCTTATAGATAGTGAGAGAGTGGGGAGGGGTATTACTCAGAAGGGTGGTGGGAATGGGTGATTGGCTGATAGGTGTGGTAAACCTGTTGACAACTGTTAACGACTGCATTTGGTCTTACAGGAAAAAGCAAGGGGTGAGATGGCTAAAAATAGCTTTATCGTGTATAATGACATAAGTATCCAATGTTTCTATTCCGACCAGGTCTCTCCATGGTTTTAAATTTGGTAATAAGTTGCAATTCTGCAACTTATGTTTCCAGTCTATTTCTGAAATTCTTTTGTAATAAGACAGCTACTTTGAGATCTTGTATAGAATGTCCTGGGAGATTGAAGTGTTCTGAAGGCAGCCCTGTTTAGGGAAGCTTTTAATGTTTGATGTATTATAGTATTTTCATATTTTTTGGGAAGCCGCCCAGAGTGGCTGGGGAAGCCCAGCCAGATGGGCGGGGTATAAATAATAAATTATTATTGCTATTGCTATTGTTCTCCTACTGGTTTCTCTGTCTTGTGATTCCTGAATTTTTCAAAGGAAATCTTCATGAAAACTCAAAAGCATCTTAGTATTAATTTCTCCTCATGGCAGGTCTCCTGTGGTGCCATTTCCCCTAATATACACATTTATTTCCCCTAAAACAGTGTGTTTTTGGATGTCTTCAACAATGCATGCATTTTACATGGCTGGAAAACGGTTGCAAAAATTCAAATGTCAAAGGATGGCTGTGTTTCGGTTCTTGTTCAGGAAAGTGATGATTAGGCAAGTCTGCCTTAAGATGTGAAACGAAATGAATTTCCTCTCCCGAACAGTTGAGGGTATATAGGCATTGCAGTGGTGCTTCACAAATTCAACAGGTTTTCTTCATGCCAATAGAGGTTCTGACAGCAGCTCTGAAAACCATGGTTCTAAATTGCAGGGGGAATCCTCAACCTCTCCCTTGCATGTTTACTTAATCTAAAATAAGAGTGCCTGTAGAGGGCTTGTCTTGCACTTAGATCTCTAGAAATCTTTTGTGTGCTTTATAAACAACAGCTAGCAAAAGCCCACTTCCATGTGGCTTCAAGGTTGACGAGTCCTTTTGGAGCCTTTGCCTAATCCCCTTTTGTCTCCCTGACCCACAGACCCCTATCTCCCAAACTTCCATGGTCTTTTTACTTGTGTGCTGAGGTCCCCCAAAACACCCCTACCCCAATAACTCACACATCAATCATAAATTTTTGTTTAAGGTTTTTGGCATAATTTTGGCCACAAATTTATTAAACATACAAATTGTGAGTGGTTGCTTAGGCATTGGTTAGGACTATCTGTCCCCCCCGCCTTGCGGACAGCACTGACTCCCGGATTCCAGCGAAAGCCATTGTGGAGGAACAAGATCAGGGATAACTTGAGCTGCAGCACAGACCCTCAGCCCAAACCCGATTCCAGGGGTTTGGACGAAAGGATGGTAAGCCCCTGAATTCCTTTAACGGAATTCCCGTGCAGCAGCAGCATTGGAGGGGCAGGCACAGCCAATCCATACCCCTCCACCAACCAATTTAAACCAATGCCTAACCGCCAACCTTACAAGTTGTGACGATTTGCTACGCAGTAGGCAAAAACCAAATGGCACACACTAATCAGCCAAATGGAAAAATTCCTACCAGGCCCCCGCACCAAGGCGGACGACCCCATGAGAGGCATAGCAAGGTCAAAGCACAAGCCCAAAAGGGAGGGCGGGTGGGTGATCCGGTTCCCACAGCGAAAGAGAAAGCAGCTTGCTGTGAACCTTGTTTAAATAACCTCTGTTCCCACCCCCAAATTGGCAACATCAAATTTACCCCAGCAACACCAACCACCAATCCAAGCCAGGCCCCATCAATCTATCCTGCCTGGCAACTACGGGGTGCTTTGCCTGGCCCCATCCGCAACACGTGCTCTCCTTTACTGAGAACATGCTTTCTCCCATGTCTATCCAGTACAGTGGTGCCCCGCAAGACGAATACCTCGCAAGACGGAAAACCCGCAAGACGAAAGGGTTTTCCGTTTGCGAGTTGCTTCGCAAGACGAATTTCCCTATGGGCTTGCTTCGCAAGAAGAAAGCCCATAGGGAAATCTCCGGGGACCTCTTTTAAATGCTGGCGGTGGGGAGCAAAGCCTTCCCCCCCCCCTCCGGCCTTCAGAAGAGGTCCAGGAAGGCCGGCGAGGGCCGAAAGGCTTTGTTCCCCACCGCCAGCATTTTAAAAGCGGTCCGGGATAGCAGGGAAGCGCTTCCCGCTATCCCGGACGGCTTTTGAAGGCAGACGGGGGGGAGCAAAAACTTTTGCCCCCCGCCAGCCTTCAGAAGAGGTCCTGGACCTCTTCTGAAGGCTGGCAGGGGGCGAAAGTCTTTGCTCCCCCCTGCCTGCCTTCCCGGGGGCTTTAAAATCGCCCCGGGACAGCGGAGAAGTCCTCTGCTGTCCCGGGGTTTTTTAAAATGCTATGGGTGGGAAGAAAAGCCCTTGTCCCCCCCCCCCAGCCTTCAGAAGAGGTCGGGGGACAGACTGTCCCCGGACCTGGTCTGAAGGCAGTTTCCATAGGAACGCATTGATTGATTTTCAATGCATTCCTATGGGAAACCGTGCTTCGCAAGACGAAAAACTCGCAAGACGAAAAAACTTGCGGAACGAATTAATTTCGTCTTGCGAGGCACCACTGTATGAAGTTCTGACCTGGTTCTGCTTTCTCCTTAGGTCTTTGTTCCAACCACACATTTTCCCCTCGGGTTCTTTGCCCCATTTCCCTTAGCTGATGGTTTTGGCCAGGGCTTACCCAAAATGTTTTGGTACCTGAAGTCGAAATCAGTATGGACCAATGCAACGCGCTCTATGTGGGGCTACCTTTGAAGGTGACCTGGAAACTGCAGCTAATCCAGAATGCGGCAGCTAGACTGGTGACTGGGAGCGGCTGCCGAGACCACATAACATCGGTCTTGAAAGACCTACATTGGCTCCCAGTATGTTTCCGGGCACAATTCAAAGTGTTGGTGCTGACCTTTAATGCCCTAAACGGCCTCGGTCCAGTATACCTGAAGGAGCGTCTCCACCCCCATCGTTCAGCCCGGACACTGAGATCCAGCGCCGAGGGCCTTCTGGCGGTTCCCTCATTGTGAGAAGTGAGGTTACAGGGAACCAGGCAGAGGGCCTTCTCGGTAGTGGCACCCTCCCATCAGATGTCAAGGAAAGAAACACTTTTAGAAGACATCTGAAGGCAGCCCTGTTTAGAGATGTTTTTAATGTTTGGTGTTTTTAATATCCTGTGGAAGCCGCCCAGAGTGGCTGGGGAGGCCAGCCAGATGGGCGGAGTATAAGTATTATTATTATTATTAGTGCCCCACAAAGTGGTGCCTCCCCTACCCCACCCCCAGCCAGGGAATAAGGGGTGAGTGAAGATCTACACCAGGAACAAGGAGGGAATAAGGCCAGCAGGACCTCCTTTTCGCCAAAACCCTCTGTAGATATGGCATTGGTCGGCTGCTAAAGAGAAGGAGGCAGAGGGGCAGCAACAGCAGCAGTGGGCAATGCATTCCTTGGAGGCAGGATCTGCTGCCCCTGTGGATCCTGCTGCCTGAGGCAGTTACCTCACCTTGCCTCATAGGTGAGCTGGTCCAGGTCCCAGCAGTGCTGTTGCCCAGCCAGTTTCTCCTACTTGTGCAGTGTTATGTACTGAGTTGAATAGGATCCAAAATGCAGCAATCTGATTGGTCCTAGAACAATGTAGCAGTATGATTGGTCCACAGGAGCCACCCAATCCAGCTCCAGGTAGAAGTGAATCCACAACCTGATTGGCCTACAGGAGAATCCTGGAATTAGCCAATCACGTGCAGCCCATTGTGTAAATAATGTATATAAAGCAGATATTGTGGGGGAACTTCCATTCCTCCTCACCACTATGAGCTGAATAAAGAGCATGAAATCCACTCTCAACTCCGAGTATATTTCATGCAGTCTAACCGAACAACCGTCTCCTTCAACTCCCAGTTCTCCTCGACAGCCTGTCTGGCATTCCTCTCTTTCCACCTCCCCTGCGAATGAACACCCTGTGAATTTCACATATTGATTTCGACCAGCCAACCCAGTCGTCATTTGTGTAATCCTTGGTAAATCAGGGTGGTGTACTTCAGGCAGAGATAAATTTCCTTATTGGCTGGTGCTGATTCCTTACCAAATTGCTAGGCAACAGCTTTCGGCAGGACCGCTTACAGCACCCATAATCCCCTGCATGTGAATTTTCAAACTTAATTCCACTTCCCTTGGTTCCAAGCCAAAGGTTGTAGCATTTCACTGCAGCCAGAGCAATTAGCAAGGAGTCGTTTCCTCACGCAGCTGAATTACAGCAAGCGAGAAATGAAAAATTACCATATCGACCCCTTGGCAACACAACCAATCTAAGTAGAACGGCCATCAAGACACATCTTTCCTGAGGCTCCTAAGCTTTCTCAAGATCTTGTTTCATTCGATGAAAGGCAATACTGAAACAAGCCGGGCAAAATAATTATTACTCATTGTTTAATATACATGGGGTTCCCCCCTCTTCCCCATAGCGCTGAAAAGCTCAGTACAAACATGGTGGAATGCCCTGAGAAGGGAGGGAGATCTGTCATGATGCTTGCAAATTAAGAAGACAAAACACACAGGGAAGGGACTGAGGGGGAAGGCAGAGAAGGGAGATCAGTTCTTCAAGGCCAGAATAAAGGGGTGAGCTATTTCCCGCGTTGCTTGGGGTTGGACAAGATAATATTATTATTATTATTATTATTATTATTATTATTATTATTATTAACAACAACAACAACAACAACAACTTTTATTTATACCCCGCCCTCCCCAGCCAGAACTGGGCTCAGGGCGGCTAACACCAGTAAAATTACAGTAAAAAAATAATAGGGGGAAAAAACCACCAATTTAAAATGCAGGTTAAAATGCAATTTAAAAGGCAGCCTCATTTTAAAAGTAGCCCATAGATCAAAAACATAAGGGTCAGAGTGAGTCTTGCAGGCCCTGCGGAAAGATGTCAAGTCCCACAGGACCCTGGTCTTTTGTGACAGAGCGTTCCACCAAGTCGGGGCCAGTACTGAAAAGGCCCTGGCCCTAGTTGAGACCTAGCTAACCACCTTGCGACTTGGGATCTCCAAAATGTTGTCATTTGTGAACCTTAAGGTCCTCCACGGGGCCTACCAGGAGAGGCGGTCCCGTAGGTACGTGGGTCCTAGGCTGCATAGGGCTTTAAACGTCAAAACCAGCCTTAAACCTGACCCTGACCCTGTACTCCACCGGGAGCCAATGCAGTTGGTAAAGCACTGAATGAATGTGATCCCTGATGTCCTTCAGGATCCCCCTCTGACCCTACAATGTTATCATTCTATTATTCTAGGTCATTTACGAAAAGGCCACACAAACCTCAGCATTATACCTGCGGAACTAGTAATTTGGCATTGATGTGGTCTATGAGTGTGCTACGTTGCCTGCCAATCCTGATCAGAATCGCCGCCAGCAGTAAAAGGCAGTTAAAATGTACTGAAAAGCGACACATTTACTTTATGTGAACGGGCACACTGATTTGGGCGAAAGAGAGCGATGTCCGTTAATCGAGCTTGTCAAAGAAATCTCACTTTCCTTGATGTGGCCATGCTCCAAGCCGCGTCTCAGGCGTTATGATGGTTTTCCTGACCCATGAATGCCTATGACAAAATTAGGCAGTGTGCGCACAGATGGATGATAACGTGAAAATCTGCGCAAAATGTAAGAAACGGAAATTTCCTGCAGAGTTATTTGCTTAATTGATATGCAGACATAATTGACTGATAAGCTTCCATTCCCACTGACTCGTGCATCTAAGTTTAGTTTCATAGGACTGAAGTGTGCAGAGTAAAAAGCGCTGCCTTTCTTTCGTAAGCCACAACTGCTGCAAGGATTTTACTAGCAAAAATTGGAAAACACAAGAACTAGCAACGGTAGAAGAATGGCAGATGAAGATGATGGAATTTATGGAGCTGGCTGATCTCACCGGGATAATCTGCCACCAGAAAGAAGAGGAATACCAAGAAGATTGGAAGAAATTTAAAGACTATTTGAATAAATATTGTAATATTAAAGATATGTAATCACTTGAAAGAACTAATTAGGCCTAGGATTAAATATATAAATAAGAAAATGTACGATAAGAAAAGTAAGGAAATTGGAATGTGACTGTAATGTGGTTTTAGGAAATAATGATATTGGAAACTGCTACATTTAATTACAAGGAAATTCAGATGGATGAGATTAGAGGAAGTCAAGCAATATGTTTATGAAGATGGGTTTCAATTAACTAATTGAGTTTTGTTTTTTTTTGATGTTATGGAATATGGGGTGCTGGATGTATTTTAAGCTCTTTCTTCTTTCTTTTTCTCCCCCCCCTCTTGTTATTGTATATTTTCTTTTATGTTATGTTTATTTATGAAAATCAATAAATATTATTGGGGGGAGCGCTGCTTTTCTCTTACGTGGAGGTTAGGAGGTCCATGTGATTGGGGACACCCCCCCCCAATTATGCCAGTGCTTGTGTTCGGCTTACTTTTCACATGAAAAGTAAGGGGCTGCCCTTGAGACTGACCCAGAAACTCCAGCGGGTGCAGAATGCTGCAGCGAGACTCCTTACGGGGTCTTCGCTGCGAGATCACATTCACCCGGTGCTACACCAGCTGCACTGGCTCCCGGTGGAGTACAGGATCAGGTTTAAGGTGCTGGTTTTAACCTTTAAAGCCCTATACGGCCTAGGACCCTCGTACCTACGGGACCGCCTCTCCTGGTATGCCCCACAGGACACCCACAGGTATGCCCCACCTGGCCTTTGGCCAGGGCACAGCCTGACTCCCTCCCTCGGCAATCTTCGCGGAGCTCTGGCCCAATGGTGGCCAATGGCTTGAATTTAATTAATTTTATAATGAATGATTTTAGAGTCTTGTTTGTGCTGTACTTTTGTACTGTTTTATTGTTGTTAGCCGCACTGAGCCCAGGTTCGGCTGGGGAGGGCGGGATATAAATAATTTATTATTATTATTATTATTATTATTATTATTATTATTATTATTATGAGACCACATGCAAGATATGTTGGGGGGCCAGCATCCGTCCCCCCCCCTTTGCTCCCTACAAGCAAGCCATGTGTGATGGACAGGAGTCTTCTGAATATTGAATGGAAGATGTCCCAAAATTAAACCAACAACCATCTACATACAAATTCCATAGAGTTTTGCTGTAGCTGTGTTCCTTCCTATGGCTTTGTTGTTATTTATTTTTTGTTCCTTTTCCATAAGTTTTTTTTAATGGCAGTATTGGAGTAATACAATTCAAGTAACTTATGAACAAATATATATATAAAGGGGCAGCCAAAAGAGGAAAGGAGAACATGGGTTAAATGTGTTTTGGACCTTATAAACGGTTGATAAAAATATTCTAGATGGCTGACAACACTACGTACTTCTCAAGAAAAGCCAATTGAGGTTCTATTCCTCTTTGTGCTCAAACGAGAACAGTTAACAGGAATAATCAATTCACTGTTATATGGAAGACCATTACTTCTTCCAGTGTCAAAGCACCAAGACAGGCTTCCTCAAACTCGGCCCTCCAGATGTTTTGAGAATACAATTCCCATCATCCCTGACCACTGGTCCTGCTAGCTAGGGATCATGGGAGTTGTAGGCCAAAAACATCTGGAGGGCCGAGGTTGAGGAAGCCTGCATCAAGTGCTTGGCTGCCCAACTGCACTCAGGACCTGTACAGTACTTCATGGTCTGATGGTGCATTCAAAATAGTTGGAATCAGTGTTATTTTTGTAGAAAAAGAGGTGGTGGAACTCACCATGAACACCTCCCTTATTCTCTTGGAACGGCAATGATGCCCACCTGAGAGGTGCTGGAATTGAGTTCCGTCTGAAAAAAAAGCCCTGGTTGGAATGCAATTTAACAAAAGATGCCGAACTTCTTAAATGTAGTGCACATTCCAGGACTAAGACCAAGACTTCACCAGATAATGGGCCTACAATGAGGTAAAGGTAAAGGGACCCCTGACCATTAGGTCCAGTCGTGGCCGACTCTGGGGTTGCGGCGCTCATCTCGCTTTATTGGCCGAGGGAGCCAGTGTACAGCTTCCGGGTCATGTGGCCAGCATGACTAAGCCACTTCTGGCGAACCAGAGCAGCACACGGAAACGCCATTTACCTTCCCGCCAGAGCGGTATCTATTTATCTACTTGCACTTTGACGTGCTTTCGAACTGCTAGGTTGGCAGGAGCAGGGACGAAGCAACAGGAGCTCACCCCGTCGCGGGGATTCAAACCACCAACCTTCTGATCGGCAAGTCTTAGGCTCTGTGGTTTAACCCACAGCGCCACCCGTGTCCCTCCTACAATGAGGTAGCTAGTCTTAAAGATAAATTATAACCAATATTCCACGAGCTTTCTGCAAGTTTCATTGTTATATCGTCTCCTCTGTCTTCCCTGGAAGAGCCCCAAATAGCCATAATACGGCTTTAAGACCAATGCACAGGTTGCGCAATTGAACTTGTCACAAAAATATTGCAAGAAATCAGATCTGGAACAAAACAGGAAATTGTTCAAGAAACATGGGAATGCAAACGGCTAACGGGTGCTCCATTAAAAATGATGGCAACAAAGGATGGCGATTGCATGGGGAAATCCCACTGTGATGGAGAATTTGCCTTCTGTAAGTCGTCGACAGAGCCTGAGCCTCACAGGGAATATAGGGATTTGAGTTTTGTAGGAAGTTGGAAAGTGGTCCACTTCAACCATAGGACAATATGTAAGAAATCAAATTTCCGTTATGATGAAACAGCAAACATTAATGTTTAGTTATGGATACGTTTGCCAAAGACAACTGTCATATTTTTTAACTCTGCAAGACTCAAGTGTCTGTCTGTTTTCAAAATATAGGAGTGTAAAGTTTACCAGCGGCACAATTTTTATTAAATACATATATTTAAAGGATCAGTAGATCATATATTGAAGACAGAAGTGCCTGGCGTGCTCTGGTCCATGGGGTCACGAAGAGTCGGACACGACTAAACAACAACAACAAGATCATATATTAAATATATTAAATTGTTTGGGGGAAGGCAATAGATGTTTAGGCCACAATTAATGAATTTTTATAAAAAATGTTATCAGTGATATCTCTTCTACTCCACCCTCTCATTATTTACAGAAGTGGCACTTGAAAGTAGAATTCTTTTATTTTTTTCCAGTTCCACTAATAAAATACAACAAATTAGTCAATTTTTAACCACAGCAAAACTTGCTTGATTTTCACAGCTATTGCGGCTACTGAAAAGTACCAAGCAATTCATTTATCCCAATGTTTGTTGAGGCAAATTAACAATAATTTAAGTCGTATGTACATATAGTATTTCAGTAATGTGGCAATGGAAGATTGAGTGCTGACCACCAGATGCGGAGGGGAGCAGCTCAGAGCCAAGTATCAAACATCTAAATTGATGAAAAGCTTGCGTGTTGAACATTGGCTGAAGTAACAGAATAGCACTGATACCTGCTCAGTATTCAGTGTCCAAATAATAATAATAATAATAATAATTTATTATTTGTACCCCGCCCATCTGGCTGGGTTTCCCCAGCCACTCTGGGCGGCTTCCACAAAAACCAGAAATACACTAAAATATCACAGATTAAAAACTTCCCTGAACAGGGCTGCCTTAAGATGTCTTCTGAAAGTAAGGTAGTTATTTATCACTTTGACATCTGATTGGAGGGCGTTCCACAAGGCGGGTGCCACTACCGAGAAGGCCCTCTGCCTGGTTCCCTGTAGCTTTGCTTCTCGTAATGAGGGAACCGCCAGAAGGCCCTCGGCGCTGGACCTCAGCGTCCGGGCAGAACGATGGGGGTGGAGACGCTCCTTCAGGTATACTGGGCCGAGGCCGTTTAGGGCTTTAAAGGTCAACACCAGCAAAGGTCACCTTCAAAGGTAGCCCCACGTAGAGCGCATTGCAGTAGTCCAAGCGGGAGATAACTAGAGCATGCACCACTCTGGCGAGACAGTCCGCGGGCAGGTAGGGTCTCAGCCTGCGTACCAGGTGGAGTTGGTAGACAGCTGCCCTGGATACAGAATTGACCTGCGCCTCCATGGACAGCTGTGAGTCCAAAATGACTCCCAGGCTGCGCACCTGGTCCTTCAGGGGCACAGTTACCCCATTCAGGACCAGGGAGTCCACACCAGCCCGCCCCCTGTCCCCCAAAAACAGTACTTCTGTCTTGTCAGGATTCAACCTCAATCCATTAGCCGCCATCCATCCTCCATCCTCCAACCGCCTCCAGGCACTCACACAGGACCTTCACCGCCTTCACTGGTTCTGATTTGAAAGAGAGGTAGAGCTGGGTATCATCTGCATATTGATGGACACCCAGTCCAAACCCCCTGATGATCTCTCCCAGCGGCTTCATATAGATGTTAAAAAGCATGGGGGAGAGGACGGAACCCTGATATGTTCCCAGAATAGTTCCCCCCCTTTCTCTTCCACCAAAGGAAATAATACATTCAGTCGATATTTTATTGTTGAGATGCGAACTATATTCAGGCATTTGCCTGAATAGAAACCGTGAACAGAGACAACATCTCTAGGCACCTGTACTTTTAGATCCAAGGACAGAAGAGGTTTTTTTTAAGTGTGTTCCCTTGAATGCACTGAGAAATGTTCCCTCTGGTTAGGAACGCTGAGAAATGAGAGTTTCTTGCACACAGGTTTCCAAGTGCATTCACCTTCCTGACATTAGAATGCTATAAAGGTATTTTTGTACCTTAATTGTGTGCTCAGCCGCCTGGTGAAATGGCCAGGAAGTTCTCCCAAATTTTTGCTCTATAGGAGGAGAGTCTTCATTGCTTGACGGCATTTCAAACACAACAGAGCCAGCAAGCCAGTTTTAATCCACAATATGAAATAAGGTTTTTTTTAACAAGTGATGCTGAGGAAGATTTTAGTCTGGAATGTCGCAATTATAGAAGATGTGACATTGACAAAAATGCATTCAAAAATCAAATGGACTTTCTAACGAGCCTAGGTCTTGCATTTGAATTATTGGTGCAATGAATGGAAAAGCCAATGTAAGCATCACTTGTGAAAATATAGCCTTGAAGCGCAGTTGCTCTTGGCTATAACTAAACATTAAAAGCTTCCCCAAAGAGGGTTGCCTTCAGATGTCTTCTAAAAGTCTGGTAGTGGCTTTTCTCTTTGACATTTGGTGGGAGGGCGTTCCACAGGGTGGGCGCCACTACCAAGAAGGCCCTCTGCCTGGTTCCCTGTAACTTGGCTTCTCGCAGTGAGGGAACTGCCAGAAGGCCCTCAGCGCTGGACCTCAGTGTCCAGGCTGAACGATGGGGGTGGAGATCCTCCTTCAGGTATACTGGACCGAGGCCGTTTAGGGCTTTAAAGGTCAGCACCAACACTTTGAATTGTGCTCGGAAACGTACTGAGAGCCAGTGTAGGTCTTTCAAGACCAGTGTTCTGTGGTCTTGGCGGCCGCTCCCAGTCACCAGTCTAGCTGCCACATTGTGGATTAGTTGTAGTTTCCGGGTCACCTTCAAAGGTAGCCCCACATAGATCGCATTGCAGTAGTCCAAGCGAGAGATAACTAGAGCATGCACCACTCTGACGAGACAGTCCGCAGGCAGGTAGGGTCTCAGCCTGCGTACCACATGGAGCTGATAAACAGCTGCCCTGGACACAGAATTGACCTGTGGCCTTCATGGACAGCTGTGAGTCCAGAATGACTCCCAAGCGGCGCACCTGGTCCTTCGGGGGCACAGTTACCCCATTCAGGACCAGGGAGTCCTCCACACCTGCCCGCCTCCTGTCCCCCAGAAACAGTACTTCTGTCTTGTCAGGATTCAACGTCAATCTGTTAACCGCCATCCATCTTTCAACCGCCTCCAGACACTCACACAGGACCTTCACCGCCTTCACTGGTCCACTGAACAGACATAAATCCATCCAATATTGTCCCCTCCACACATCACTGGAGAAATGCAGATGGTGGAAGACAGCAGTCTTTGAATCCAGCATATTCTCAGTTTTGGAATATGCTTGGAAGATCTGTTAACATAAACTGAGAATGCATGCTAGAGGAAACATTGGCAAAAGAGGATAAGCTGTCTTTCTTGCCTGCAACTAATCATCTGATTGTGGATCTCTTTGTAAGTTTGTGTTGAACTCCCAGTTGGGTCTGAACAATACTACTGGAAATGTGTTAAATCACACATCTAACAGACTTAATACAGAATAGAAAAACATAAGCATTTCTGGTATAACCCTCTAGTTTTACTGATTTAAAATATCAAAACAATGCTTGCCCTCCTTTTTTTGTCTTCAAACACAATGACATGATCCTTTTCTATGTGGGCTTTTTCACTACTCCCCAGAACGTGTGAACAGGTGTGAATTCAATAGTTGTGATAATAGCAGCTCTTGGGGGGTGTATTTGCTTTGGGAAACTCATACATGGGGAACAGGTTACATGCCATGACCCCTGTGCAAATCAGACAATCTGTGACTGCTTTTCAGAAAAGTATATCAGAAGATCCAGGCCATAGCTGTCAACCGTCCCTTATTTGGCAGGAAAGTCCCTTATCCCAGCGCCGTGTCCCACTGCTGTCCCGGATTGATGATGTCCCTTAAATTTCCCGGGTTTCAAAGGAAGCAGCTCCTCTCCCTCCCTCCCTGCTAGCCAGGGAGGAGGGAGGCTCCAACTGTGTTGCTTGGCTGCGTTGCTCACCCAATAAGGAGTCTAAGAACGACTGGGGGGTGGAGCTTGCATGCCTTGTGCCAATCAAATCGGCCACGTTGCCTGGGGACTCGCCTTTGCTCAGCGCTTCCCAGCGGAGAGGTGACGGTGGTTTTCCTTGCTGCATCCCCTTTGCTGGGTTGCTGCGCTGTGGGAACCACCGCTTGAGGCTTCGTTTGCTGCTGGTTGACTAAAATCCCTTATTTTGGCTGCTGATCCCTTATTTTCGAGACTGCTGGTCCCTTATTTTCAAATCTGTGACAGCTATGATCCAGGCACAGATGTTAGATGCATTTGGCCCTCACTGGAAGACTTCAAAGGTTTAAGTAAGAAAGAATGAGGTGCGAAAGGAGGCAATTTGCTACAGGTTGTCCTTGCAAGCCTGAAATGTTTGTTTTTGTGATTTTAGAAGTCAATGCACTAGTTGTTCATTGACAGTGCAATTATAGGAGTCGCCGTTTGCCTAAAGCAGAAATATAAAATTATTCCTAACTGAGCATCAAAACTGTAGACCCAAGGGACTATGAAATGAGGTTCAGCAATAATGAAAGAGGAATATAGTCTGGCAAAGGTTGTTGTATTGGAGATTTGGAAGAATGGCAAGAATGGTATTATGGGGAATCTGTAAAGATGGGAGATTGTGAAAGGCAGTTCCAGCTCTCATTCGTAGAAAGATCCAGCCTTCCGTTTTGTTATTTGGGCATGCACATATTTGCAAGCAAGATAGGGCCAAGTTTAGAAACCATCTGAGCTAGTGGCAACCCCCATATTTTGTGATGATGATGATGACGATGATGATGATGATGATAATAATAATAATAATAATAATAATAATAATAATAATAATAATAATAATAATAATAATAATTTATTATTTGTACCCCGCCCATCTGGCTGGGTTTCCCCAGCCACTCTGGGCGGCTTCCAACAAAGCTGAAAGATACACTAAAATGAAAGATACACTAAATTATGATTTCTGTATGCCAATTCTGCTTCACATGAAGCTCTTCCTTTTGAGTCCTTAACCTATCACAAATCAACTTAATCGGAAGGACCTAAATTCTAATACTAAGAGGTTGAAAAGCTTTTTTCTGTCCAACTGCAGCCAACCACTCAGTTCATAATTTCTGGTAAACATTCTACTCACTCATGTTCAGTTTGATTGTGCTGTGGTGATAGTTTCTGAGTGGTTAGACAGCACTGACATCCTGCACCAGATCAGATCTGACAGTTCAAAGGCAGCTCACTGTTCCAAGGCACCATCATTTATCACAACTTTGGTGGGGCAGACCAGACAGGACCTCACAAGTTCAACCGGGGAGAATGGGAATTTTTGCCCTCCGGAATCAGGACCACTCTTCCTAGCTTGAAAAATAATAATGGCGAGGACAGTTTGTCTCGACAACATCCTGAATCATGGGACAAAGCGATGTAGAGGCTTTTGGAAAACTGTGACACAACCGCTTCCCCCGATTCATGACGGGAAAGATCAACAGTTGGAAGAATGAAGGACACAACACCATTTATGTTGGGACAACATCATGGGGGGGGGGGGTGAATTACCACACTCAGGAAAGAACCATCAATCCAGTCGGAGTACCTCACTTTATAAAGTACTTAATATATTAACATGAATTGAAACCATAAGATGGTAGCCGTGGTAATAAGGGATTATTATCTTGAAGGGAATGTAATTGAAATTATTAAGCTCTTGGAACGCAGAAAATAAAAAAAAACAAAGAGGAAGTCATCAAATCTAGCACATGAGGAGGCCACTTTAACTAAATTGTAGAATTTGGTATATAAACAATTGGTTTTAATGGTTGTATTAACTGGATAAAATTGGCATTGCTATAACAAGGCTGTTATTGGAATGATATTGGAAAAGCAATAAAAATATTTATTCTTAAAGAGAGAGAATTTTTGCCCTACACAAATCATGGCACCACACCTTGTGTAAGTAACCCATTCATTCCCAGATTTAGGGTTGACATAATGGCCAGACGAGGCTCTTTGGGTTTGGTTGGCTATGTCATCTATACAATGCAACAGAAAGAACTCACATCAGCTGTCACAACCGTCTTTGGCATTAGCGAGACAACGGCTGACTGTGTGAGAGAGGTTCTGCCACCGATACGCAGCCAAAGTAGTCAGAGTACCAGCAATTTAGCCACATTATTATTTAGAGTTCTATGGTGGTGGAAGTGGCAAGGTCAGGTTGAGAACACTACTGAAAGCCCATAGGCACATTAGTACATTTAGGCAGACTTATTAGGGTGCCATTCACTTTCTGTAGACAGGGGCTATGGCAACCAAAAGCAATGCTCATCGCCAGAACACTAAAAAAGTATAAGGCAGACACTGCTGAATCTACAGGCCAGATTTGCCTCTTCAAGAAGTAGGGACAGGTTATACCAAACTTACGGATGAGCAGAGATAGCTAAGCGCAAGGTTTGGTTCCTAGGCTGAGTTGTGCATTGCATAAATGTGTTCAGAGGTTGTTATGCCACCCATATTTGGGTCCTGTTCCAGTGATGACACACAGACACGCAAAAATGAAGGCACTTTATGAACAAAATCCATTGGGTCATTAGAGGGGTTCCACACTAGGAGAACTTAAAAATGGAAAACATAGTGCTGGTGGTCAACAAGGCAAATCTTAAAAAAATATTAAATCTTAAAAAAAATGTAGTATAAACACCAACAATTGGGAAACACCGGCCTGCGAGCGCTCCAACTGGAGAACAGCCTTTACCAAAGGTGCCATGGGCTTTGAAGACACTCAAACTCAGGACGCAAGGGAGAAACGTGCTAAGAGGAAGGCACACTTGGCAAATCCACACCATGATCAACTCCTGCCCGGAAACCTATGTCCCCACTGTGGAAGGACGTGTGGATCCAGAATTGGTCTCCACAGTCACTTACGGACTCATTGTTAAAACCGTGTTTATGGAAGACAATCTTACTCAGCTCTGAGGCATCATCAAAGAAGAAGACACTAGGAGAACCTTTTTGCCCTTTGAGACGTAAATGTTTGCTTGTAGAGCTCCTGGCTCCCATGGCTACTTCATTCCAGTTATGGTGAGCTGAGCTTGGTATTGTTAACAGTTTTCTATCAGGCCAATGAATAAAACCACAGATGAAGACTACATCAAAAAGAGTGCCGTGAGATGAACAGTGGCGCCGATGGCTTTTTGTCTTTGAAGACTTTAATGTGTTTTTTTATGGGTTCTCCTGAATGACATGTGGAGCATGCTGTTAGTCTAACATGATGTTGGAAATAATATTCACTTTATGAACTATGGGCCACTCTCATTCCCAACCCCACACCCCCCGCTCATTCAAATTGGGCTATAAAGCATGATTTAATTCTCTAGAAATCATTTAGCGTAGTGACAACACAGGAGAGAGGGGGGGGAAGAAGATTAAAAGGCACAAGCAGTCATTTTCTTTCACTTTTTTCCTAATACTTTATATTATTCTGTGTTATGCAGTTTAATGAAATCACTGAAAACAGCTAGAAAATATTATACCAATTTCTGTACACTTTACACCTCTATTCTACACCTTCCCACGATACACATTTTAGCTTCAGGAGAAATGTACAGCATAGAAATTTTTAAAAAATACATTCCGTGTCCACACGCACTCAGTTCCAATAAGTACATTCTGTAAATCAAATTTAATCTATATTACTAATCAATTTGTTTTTATTGCTGGGACATAGTTGGATGCTGCCATTCTTAGGTATAGCAATGTCTGAGGCAGGAAGAGTACCAACACTGACAAGGCATTAAGTAGTTAAAAATAAAAATATTTTGGCTTTTGTGAATTATTCTTACCACTTTATTTGGCTGAGATCTTATTGTGTGCATGGAGGTTGCAATGGCTCCTCTTGCTCTGTGCTAGGAATAGGACTGTGGATGCTTCCAGGATGTCACTATTTGGGGGGGCGAGGTTCAATCATATACCTGCGAATTCGGGTTGTGCAATTAAAGTTGATTTGGCGATCTTGCGCAATAAACTCCCCTCCCCTCAGATTGGGCTTTTTTTGCAGTAAGGAAAGTGATGGGGAAATTCAGTGTGGAATAACCAACGGCCTGATGCAATCTTGTACAACTTCCCCACAAACAAATTAGAATGAATGCTCCGTGAAATCACCAACGTCTAACCTCCCTGCGAATTTGTGCAAACAAATCAATAAAAAGGTCGTCTGGTAGAGACCTATCAGTGACATTTGTCTTCCATGAAATACACCCTCTCTTGGATACAGAGAAAGTAGAAGCTGCCTTCTCCATGTTGGTTGGAGGAATAATGAGGGCAACAGCCATTCTCATCTTGACCCTACCAATTTTTCTGAAAATTTTACACAGAAAACATCCCGTCTTTGCGTCAATGGGCAGAGACCTACTTTTTGCCCTTGAGCATTTCTGGTTCTAGAAAGAATCACTTCCTCCTTTGAGTTCTTCCCTTATTGCATCTTTGAAACGGTACCCTCAAACATTTTACCTAATTTCTATCGAGGTGGTTTAAAAACAAAACAAAACGAGGAAATACGTTAAATGGGGTTTCCCTTTAAAAAGCAGACTCTTCTGACCCACCCAAACTCAGTGCAACCAGAAATGTACTTATCATTTCTGATATATCACATTTTAAAGTTTTAAACATTCTGATTTCCCTCGAGATATACGTCATGCAAAGTTGCTTTTTATTAAAGTAAGTTATAGAAGAAGCTGTAACCTTGGTTGTTGTTGCTGTTTTTTTGTGACGGGCGCTACAGACACATGCCAAATCTGTGTTGCATTGCCGATTGCATTGTACTGTACAGTTCACAAATCTGACATCTTTAAAAAGCAGCGGTTACTTTTAATGGCAGGCTGTCTATATTTATGCCACTAGCAGTTGCTTGAAGGAGCATTTTTGTTTCCCCTGCTGCTTTCAGCCAAACTTGCCACTTAGAGTTATCTGTCTTTTTGCATATTGCTTTTCTGAAGCATAGATTTTGGTGCACATAGTAGCATACAGGTGTGTTGCCATAGAAATAGAAGCCTCCATTTTGCCTCTGTGAAACGAGTCGGCAAAAGCTAGAGCTTGAATAAAGGAAGCAAAGAATAATAAACAAAGCTATACATGGTGACAAAAAAGTAATAATATAAAATTAAACCAGAAGGATTTCTACTGCATATACAGATGTCTGGCACAGAACTGCAGGTTATATATACATCAGCGCAGATGATATTTCAACTATTTACATATATTACACTGGGCTCAGGGTTCAAAATACTTCAAGTCTTTTTGCTGGCTTAAGAAGGAAATGAGGATAAAAGAACAAGTCATAGTTATCAGATGCACCGAGATTCTTTCAGACAGTTGACAGAATGAGGTACATCGAAAAAGTGCAAGATCAGAGAGCCTACTTGGCAGTGCTGTGTGTTTGTATGCATGCAAAAATTTCCTCTTCATGCATTATAGCAAGCAGGGTTTTTTTCCACATTTTTCTTTCAGTATTATTAATCAATATGTCATGGTAAAACAAATGCATACCTGTCCATGAAATACTGAAAAATGCATTCAAGTAAAATTTCTGCACTTAGCTGTATCATGAAGTATTACTATACTTTTGTTAATATTTCGGGGGGGCGGGGCGGGGGGGGAGCGGATATTCTATTTACGACACACACCGGACAAGCTATATTGTTATGCGTTTAAAGTTCCTGTGCTTATGTAGGTAACCTGGGCAAGACAGAGAGAGGGCAGGAGGGGAGAGGGTGGTCCGTCCTGAACTCCTAGGCTGTCGGGCAAACGTACGCGCCTTTAGAGCAGTCCGCCGTAACCTCCTGCATTTAGCACCGTCACTCTAAAAGCATGTCAGGGGAAAAGAAGGGAGCCTTTGTTTGTACATCTGTACAAAGCAAATGAAGAGGGGTGGGATGAAATGATGGAACAGGGGGAAAAAATAAAACAAAACAAAAGGCAACCTGCAAATAAACAATGGCAAAACTCCCACAAAACACAGGCAGAAAAGATCTTGGGGAGGAACGAAATAAACGCGGGGCAGGTTTTATTATTATTATTATTCTTCGCGCAGCTGCAGGCAGTAACGGTGGAAGCGTAGCTGGAAAAACATTCGCTCTAGAATAGAATGCGTCATCCCAGGCAGTGTGTAGTCTTCGGCGACACCCACATGCTTGAATCCCAAAGACTCGTACAACTTGTGCGCCGCCACCTTCACCGCCGTGGTTCCCAGTACAATCGACGAGTAGTTATTGACCATGGCAAACTCAACCACCTTCCGACCCAGGGCTTTGGCGATCCCTTTTCCGCGGTATTTGGAGTCGACCGACATGCGGCGCAGCTCCACCGTGTTGTCTTCCTCGTTGCCCCTCGCGGCTACGATGCCCACCACGTTGCCGTTCAGCACGGCCACCCAGAAGCAGGAACCTGCAGGTACAAAGCAACATGTGAATCTGGGAAACAAAACACAAAAGGCTTCTTCAAATACACATCTCTGGGGTTTATCGGACCTTTTCCCTATTTCTTTCCGAGCTCAGAGCAACAGTCAATACGAAACAGTTTGCCCTCGAGAGCAAAAACCAAGCAGAGGCGGCACATTTCTAGAAGGTTCCCTCTAACATTTCTTGCGTTCCTGCAAGCTTCATCAGTGGTTCTTGATGCCTAGTGTAAAAAAAAACCTGAGACCCTGAAGAACCAGAAAATTGTCTGTGTAACTCTCGTCACCTGAGAATCTTATGAATGCCTCTACAGTGGTACCTTGGTTCACAAACGTCTTGGTACTCAAACGCATTGGTTCCCAAACGCTGAAAACCCAGTAAGTGTTCCAGTTGTCGAACATTTTTTGGAAGCCGAACGTCTGGCTGTTAGCTACTGTTTCCAGGGCGCCTGCACCAATCGGAAGCTGCGCCTTGGTTTTCGAATATTTCGGAAGTCAAGTGAACTTCCAGAACAGATTAAGTTTGGCGCTTTTGTTTTTGCTACTTTGCATTTTTGAGGCTTTTGGAACCCAGTTCAGCTACTGATTGTATGACTGCGGAAATGGATAAAAGCCCCCCATCCAAATAACAACTATCATCAGTGCAGGTAATAAAATTTTTTTTAATTCTGATCATCTACAATACTGTCTTATTTATTTTATAATACAGTACATTGATTATTGCTTTCATTTTATGGCTCAATGGTCTCGTTAGACAGTAAAATTCATGTTAAATTGCTGTTTTAGGGGTTGTTTTTAAAAGTCTGGAACGGATTAATCCGTTTTGCATTACTTGCTATGAGAAAGCGCGCCTTGGTTTTGGAATGGACTTCCAGAACGGATTAAGTTTGAGAACCAAGGTATCACTGTATATTGCAGTTTTTTTCTCACTACGGTATAGTAGAGCCTCAATCTTTTTCTAGCAAGACCTGATGAATGTCTTACTCACATAACGCAGTGAGGGCTTGGGGCTGCAATGATGGACCCGGCAGGCCAGGAAAATGTATTTTCCTGTCCAGTGGAGTTTGCAATGCTCCAATTTTTCTCATCTTCAGCTAAGAGCGTAAGATGACAGCCCTCCTCCGCAATACACCCTCATCGTCTGTTTCTATTTAGCTGTTATGAACGAAAGAACTGCCTTCCATTAATTTGCTCCTGTTCCTCATTTGTAATGAGACAACAAATTTGGTTTTGTTTTTTTTTAATTTAACTTGCCAAACTGGCATCAAAAGTGAGCCGTCCTTTTGGGCAGACCGGCCGGTGCCCTTGTTTGTTTTTCCTCATCCAATCGCTCGCTTAACGTAGGATGAAACCAGTCACTTGGTCATCACCAGTTGCCTTTCCTGTCCTGCAAACTGGTGAGGAATATCTCACCATACTTCTGCAATAATCAGAAATCTAGAAGAGCAAAGAAAGATCAGCACACCTTAGCAGGATGATACAGATGGCACCAAGCGGTAAAATACGAACTTCCACATACACCATGGCAAAAACCACAAGGTATGTTTTCCTTCTGTTATCATGGTACATACAGCACAGTTTGAATTTCTTTTTAAGCTTTGAGGTTTGTTTGCCTTTTCCTAGAAGTTGCTTTGGAACTCAGCTAATGAATGATGCAATTTCTTATATTTCTTAAGCGCTTCTGGGTCTGCTGCAGAAACTAATATACTGATGTTCACTCAGAAGTAAGCCTCATTAATCAACAAGGCTTGCTCCCAGGTAAGTGGGGATAGCATTGCAACCTAAATGATATTTTGAGAGCTCTGACTGAACATGACCCTCTGATATTGCTCCACAATTTGATTTGATTTTTGTCTTAGAATAGATTTGAAAGGCAGGAAGAAAAGTTGTCATCCGTTTCTCGCTATCTTGTGCCGTAGTAATCCAGCGCTTCTCACCGTCATAGCCCAAGATTTGAGGCTAGGCTTTGAAATAATATTCACAGGGACGAGAAACGCATGTACATTTAAATATTATTTCTGCTAAATCAGAAGGCAAACATTACGGGTAATAATATTCACAAACAAACGAATGCATTCTTAAAGAGTGAAACACCCCTGTGAAGTTTAACTTTGCTTCTTCTCTCTCCTTGCAAGCTATTTGATGGACTTTATTATAGAGGTTCCAAATCTATAAGGCCCTGGACCTTATAAAACTCTCCGAGGTCACTGATACATTATACATTGTCCCCCACATCTCACCACACAATTCAGCCAGTCCATGCCCTTAACGGAGCAAAGAGCATAGCTTGCAAATGGTTCTCTCTCAGTGTTAAGTTGTGGGTGAACATATCAGACGACAGCGATTCTTCAAACAGCTCTTCACAGGCCAGAACAGAACTGAACTGAAGGGTTCAGTCAGCCTGCTTATATAGAGCTCCACTACAACGTAACTGTAACAATTTTCTGTAACTATCCAATCACTGAACGTCACTTTCGATCCCTTATTTGCATAACTATCTACAGTATCCCCCTGCTGGCCCAGGGTGAGAACTTCAGTACATAACACTCAGGATCGGTTCCCACATGGTAACGATAAAAAAGGACGGAAGCTAAAATAAAAATAAACTTTGTGTGTTCGTAGTTCATTGGGATTGCTTGAGCAGGAAAAACAGCGACGGGGTCAGGATCCGGCATCCTGAGGCTGCTGCTGGGCCACAAAACCTTAACCCCCCCCCCAAATAATGTGCAAAAACTATAAAGCGGGAAGTGTTTTATGAGAGACAATGTACGGTATTGGATCATTACAGTTGAGGACAAGCTGTGATAGGAATTTTATGGTCTTAGATATATGGTAATGTTCATAAGCGTACCAACCAAGCGCATACATAGATCAGCACAGGAAGACCGACCTGGAACCATTTTGATTCCTAAACTGAGCAAATGTTTTCTCTGCAAGGTCAAAGTGGGAAACCTCCCATTGTCTCCTTCCTCACAAATCCTGTCTTAAGGACACATTTAAGATATGAATAGGGTGTGATCCTGTGACATGGCCCAGGAACTAAGTATTTATCATTACAAAAGACTGGCAATCCAATCAAGTAACCTGCCAGACAGGAGATAAACAACGACAGGAGAAAAACAACATTCAAATTTCTGTTTTAGACCACCTTTTCTGTGATGTAGGTGTGATGTATCTGAGGGGTCGTCTTAGGTTACACCCCTTCTGTGATGTATGTATGATGTTTCTGGGGGCGGTCTTGATCTACTGGGTGGCAATTTCAAAAGTCTTTATAAGGCCTTGTGCGCCATTTTTCTGGATCCTCCTCCTCTCCTGCGGGTGAGGGGAGCACCCTGTTGCAACAGATCAATAAAGATCAAGCTTACTAGCTGCTTTGCTTCTCAATATTCTCTGGTTGGCCTCTGTTATCTTCTCCTACCAACAGGGAACCTATGTAAGGACTCTATATGGGCTCTTGGATACCCCATAAGGGAAAAGGGCAATTTTTATTTACAGCAAAGCAAGGCCTGACTTGCGCATGGAAAGTACAACTCTCAAACACTAGAGCAAAATGTGGCTTTCTGGAGTGCTGTCATAGGCTGACTGAGTTAATTACTTCTATGCTAACTCCGACTGCTTCGTTAGGCATTTGTATATTTGTGGGAGATTTCCTGATGTTTGCCTGTTTTGGTCTTCTGCTTGCTGCAGCCAAATGTATATATCCTGAGCTTTTACAGTTTCTTTGCTTGTTTTTCCAGGACACGGGAAGTCTTAGCAAGCTTTTATCTAAAGATAATACTAGAGCAAGATGCCTATCTTCAATAACTGGATGATCTGGCGCCTTCCTTGCTTGGCGGCTACCTGACTAGGAGGTTTCAAAGGGAATGGAAGTGCAGGAAAATCCAGAAACTAATAGTAATAACTAATGAGACGGATTAAATTGCATACAGCATTCGCTGAGTCTTGGTCCCCTGTTTCTCAGCTTGTCATATGGAATAGCCTGCTTCATATATGCTTGACACTGATGGAGACGTTATAGTTTTCATAGTACATCAAAATTTTATTTGTTTTCCTACAGAGCTGTTGTTTTTATTTTATTTTTTTGCCTGCTCCTCAGAAACTGGCAAAACCAAAGAGATGTTCCATTGGAAGCTGCAATTTCATTTTTGCATGCTGATGATTTTTTAAACAGATGGCGTAATGAAAACACATGTGTGGCTATTTTGGCATTCTGAAATCTTTGTTCTGGTATTTTTAACGATTTGCCCTCAATTTAAAATTTAAAAATATATATATAATATTTTTTCTGACTCTACAATTCCATGATTCCACATATCTGTTTTGCCCTTTTCACGGAGGAAGGATGTAAATAAGCTAGCCGTCTTGCAAATGAACTCCAAGTCTTGCATACTACAGATTTTATAAAAATCACAGAGATCCTATAGGACTTTAGTGTTTGGTTTTTCTATACATTTCCAGAAAAGGTCTGTTAAAAGCACAATCACGAGTTACCTATCAAAGGCAGGTTAAAACCAAAAGCATCCAGGTGTATTAAAAGCTACAGAATGAACTAACTTAAGACAATTTCCCCCCAAAAAGGGGAAGGAGCTGCCTGGGCAATAAACATTTTAAGCAGAGGCCACAGGAAAGCCTGTCTTCACTAAGGCCTAATTTTAATGTGATGCATGGTAATTAAGATGTTACTTTTGAAGCCTTGCATGTATCCAGTATTTCAACTGACCACCTCAGCTGTGAACGCAGTATTGGGATGCTAGAAATCTGTAGCTTGGTTGGCCATGTTAATCATGACAAAAGAAAGAAAAAACCGCAATGTAAAATCACACAGAAAAATTTTGTGCTCAACAGCGCCATCTGGTGTTGCATGTTTAAACAAATTTAAAACACTGCTTTTTGACTAATGTAGCCGAGTCCATACCCTCAGTCAGAATGCATCCAAAAGAAATCAAAACCATGCATTAAGTTTTCAATATACCAAGCTATCATGATTCACAGTTCTCACCTTGAGCCATAAACTCAATCTATTTCTAGTCCCGAATCAGTACAACCATAGTCACAAGTCCGTAAACTCCAAAAAGTTAGGACAGGATGAGCTAAAATAAAAATAAAAATATTTGCTTCTCCTAACCCAGGAAGTATTATTATTTTTAACCCTTAGCACCAGCACCCGTAGCTTTTTCAACCAAGATTTCTGCACACTTGCTACCCAAAATTTCACCATACATATACTTGCCACAGTTTCCATTGATGGATTAAAAAACACAATGCTTTACTTATTAACTCATGAATATAACCCAACAAGGTAGTTCATGGCTTCTCTGGTAGATCATAGCTCATCATATCGTACACTAACAGCAGCACCATTTTTAAAATAGGTTTATTTTAGGAGAGCCCTACTAAGTAAGCAGATACATCCCCCTTCAGACCATTATCAATATGCATAGTTTTGCTAATTTTTCAAGATGTAAAATACTGAGATACCATTTAAAGTAAGACTACATTAACATAGCACAGGGTGAGAATACCTTTTATTATTTCCAGTTGCTCAGCTTAACTGAATTCCACATTTCTCTATTACTGCTTTGAATATATCACCCCAATCCTGCTTTCTCAAGAAATTGCTTCTTAAATAGAGAACTATTTTTTAAAAGTTTTAATTTTTTTTAATTTTTTTATTTTTAAAATTGTACACTCTTTACACCAGAGGATTTTACAACCCAAATAAACCACAATACTGTACAAACAAGAACATGATTTTGCTTTTCATTCATGTTAATCTCCTTCTTTTAACTCCTTGTTCTTAACCTCTTAAATCACATATATTTCCAAATGCCCTCCTATACCTCCCTTCCCCCGGTTCCCATTACCTCCCTTCACTCATCAACCTAATATTGTTTCCCATTGTGTTAACAAAAGTTTGTATTTGTTGTTCCATACATTTCATTTTATTGTCTTGTATCCTTGCGCATTCTACCTACCGCATATTAAATTTAAGCTCCAAAACCAAATCTTTCCATCAACTGTTTTTTATGTCTTTATTTAGGAATGTTGCTAAATAAAAACTAAAGATTATATGAAAAAAATCGGAAAAAACAACAACCAAATTCTGTGTTTCTCCTCCTGTCGTTTATCATTATCGTTAACTTTTCAGATAAGTGTTTACTCTCCATGCAAACATTTCAGCAAATACCGTATTTTTTGCTCTATAGGACACACTTTCCCCCCTCCCAAAATGGAGGGGAAATGTGTGTGCGTCTTATGGAGCGAATGCAGGCTCCTTGGCTTCAGCAATAGCAACGTGAAGCCTCCGAAGCGCAGAGAGAGAGCTCCCCCCGCACTCCGGAGGCTTCGTGTTGCTTTCGCTGAAGCCACCAGAAGCCCCTGGAGCGCAGCGCCAACTCCTGGTGCGCTTCGGGGGCTTCAGGCAGCTATCCACAAGCCTTCGGAGCGCAGCAGGAGTTCCCGCTGCGCTCCGAAGGCTTGCGGATAGCCGTCTGAAGCTTGGAGAGTGAGAGGGGTCGCTGCACACTGATCCCTCTTGCTCTCCAGGCTTCGTTTCACTGGAGAGGCACTGCACAGTTTTCCCTCTCTGCACAGCGCCCCTTTAGTGAAGCCGGAGAAGAAATGGAAGGGGCTCCGTTTCTCCTGCCGCTTCGCTGAAGGGGCGCTGAGCAGAGAGGGGGAGAATTTTTTTCCCCTGCTCTCCCCCTCCTATGGTCCGGTGCGTCCTATAGAGCGAAAAATACGGTACATTAACCAGTTCCCAGAAAATCAGCAGACTCTTCCAGATATACCAGGTACAAGCGATGCCAAATGGGTAAGTTCACGACCACGTGGTATCACATTCAGTTGAGGGCGTACAACCTGAGCCACAGCTAAATTCATTTCCTTACAGTTGGCTTTAGCAGCCAGGATGACCTCTAAACCTGTCCCAACCAAAACCTGGTACAAATTCCAGGTTTCCAGCAACTGGGGCGAAATTGTGATTTGACATTCAAATAAGTGATTTCAAATACGAACTCAAATAATAAGAATTCAAAAAAGTGGGACTTTTTTATTTTCCGGTGTGTTTTTCCCCCCAGTGAGAGAGCGCAGGCAGTATATAATTTCTAAAAGAAGCAGATATGTACGCATGTATTTTTTTTATTCAAGGGTGACCAGTTCATAATAGTCCCTCCACACCCAGCCTCTTCCATGTTATAATCCGGGCACAGGCAGACTTCGGCCCTCCAGATGTTTTGGACTACAATTCCCATCATCCCTGACCACTGGTCCTGCTAGCTAGGGATCATGGGAGTTGCAGGCCAAAACATCTGGAGGGCCGAAGTCTGCCTGTGCATGTTATAATCACTCATACGCCACTGGTCTTCCTGCTGGTCTTCCTGCTTAGAGTATACGTTGCAGTGGCAGCAATCCCACTTGCTGTTCTGGCTTCTGGGATAGCTGCGCAGCCTGCATTCGCTCCATAAGACGCACACACATTTCCCCTTACTTTTTAGGAGGGGACAAGTGCGTCTTATAGAGCGAAAAATACGGTACGCCTTCTGCATGGAGTCCCTGAATCCCGTCAGAATTTACTCGAGATTTTGCTGATCTCACTGACGCTGCAATTATGGTCTCAGCGAGAGCAGCTCAGCCGACATAGCCCTCTGGAGACTGGGTGGGAAGCAGCGGGCGGGTTTTGTTGCTTTGGCACAGATCACAACAAGAGTTTGCTTTCCTGGGCTCTCCCTCCTGCTGCCCCATACACTCGCCTTGCTCTTTCTTATCCCACTTTCAGCCCCAGTGTTTCTGCCCCCTCGCAGCCCCCTAGTCTTGCTCTTTCTCCCGCAGCCACCAAAATCCCACACGCGGGTCTGTGCCAAGTCTGTGCTCTGCCAATCAGACCCCAGGGCCCAACCTGAACTGTATGTAACCCGAGGTACCACTGTAAAGTTGTGGCCTATTTGACCCATTCATTACTCATTCCCCTGTCTGGTTTTTGCACTAAATGTAAAAAAAGAAAAAGGTAAAGGACCCCTGGACAGTTAAGTCCAGTCAAAGGCGATTATGGGGTTGTGGCGCTCATCTCACTTTTAGGCAGAGGGAGCCGGCGTTTGTCCACAGACAGCTTTCTGGGTCATGTGGCCAGCATGACTGAACCCCTTCTGGCGCAATGAGACACCGTGATGGAAACCAGAGCGCACGGAAACGCTGTTTACCTTCCCGCTGAGGCGGTACCTATTTATCTACTTGCACTGATGTGCTTTCAAGCTGCTAGGTTGGCAGGAGCTGGGACAGAGCAACAGGAGCTCACTCCATCGTGGGGATTTGAACCGCTGACCTTCCAATCAGCAAGCCCAAGAGGCTCAGTGGTTTAGACCACAACGCCACCTGCATCCTGGTTATTTTTCTATATCAGGGGGTCACAGGGCCCTGCCATGCAACTATTGACCTTGTGAAGTGACCCATGGATCAAGACTTGATTTTAAGTTTCAGTATTCTGAAAACTGGGACGCGGGTGGCGCAGTGGTCTAAACCACTGAGCCTAGGACTTGCCGATCAGAAAGTCGGCGGTTCGAATCCCCACGACGGGGTGAGCTCCCGTTGCTCGGTCCCTGCTCCTGCCAACCTAGCAGTTTGAAAGCACATCAAAGTGCAAGTAGATAAATAGGTACCGCTCCGACGGGAAGGTAAACGACGTTTCCGTGCGCTGCTCTGGTTCGCCAGAAGCGGCTTAGTCATGCTGGCCACATGACCCGGAAGCTGTACGCTGGCTCCCTCGGCCAATAAAGCGAGATGAGCACCGCAACCTCAGTCGGTCACGACTGGACCTAATGGTAAGGGGTCCCTTTACCTTTATTCTGAAAACTAGACTGGAAGGGAGCTATATTAGGGTGAAAATGCTGAGAAGTTGCATTTTCTCCTCAACTGAGGCCAAAAGCAACTTGGTGAGGGTTAAGTGGGAAAAAGCTGTAGTAAATAGTCTCTCAGCTCTGCTGCTCTGACCCAATTCAAGTTTCTTCTTTCTCTTTAAGGTTTGGACAGTAATGGAGGGCAGTTTTTTTTAAAGGAAGGAGATTTCACATGCAGAGACACTTCCTCTTCCTTCTAAACCTGGAGGGTTGATGGCAATGTGGGGAAGGAGCTGGAGGAAAAAACCTTTAAATGTAAACAACACTTGTAAACAGGCAGAGAACCAGTGGGCACCCCCTGGAACCAGCATTGCTGGGTCGTATTGCGGGGGTGCCCCTTCATGGCTGATTCTTCGGCGATCAGCCTTCTTTATGGTCCAGCTCTCACTTTCATACATCACTACTGGGAAAACCATAGTTAAAGCCATGGTTTTCCCCATAGTCATGTATGGAAGTGAGAGCTGGACCATAAAGAAGGCTGATCGCCGAAGAAATTGATGCTTTTGAATTATGGTGCTGGAGGAGACTCCTCCTGAGAGTCCCATGGACTGCAAGAAGATCAAACCTATCCATTCTGAAGGAAATCAGCCCTGAGTGCTCACTGGAAGGACAGACCCTGAAGCTGAGGCTCCAATACTTTGGCCACCTCATGAGAAGAGAAGACTCCCTGGAAAAGACCCTGATGTTGGGAAAGATGGAGGGCACAAGGAGAAGGGGACAACAGAGGACGAGATGGTGGGACAGTGTTCTCGAAGCTACCAGCATGAGTTTGACCAAACTGCGGGAGGCAGTGGAAGACAGGAGGGCCTGGCGTGCTCTGGTCCAGGGGGTCACAAAGAGTTGGACACGACTAAACGACTAAACAACAACAAATTGCCAGGGTGACAGTATGGTCTGTGAGCCAAGCCCTGAGATCAGAGGTTTCTGCTGGGTGTTCAAATCATTTGTTGCAGGTGTTGCTGACAACCCATCAGCTTGCGATGCAGACAGAAAGTGATGGAGCCAGCAGTCAATGGAAGAGGGTTACTGCGTTCCTTGGAGACCGGGGAAACTGAACTGGCGAAGAGACAAATGCACACGCAATCTGTTAATTTGGAAAAAGGCAAACTCCGTTTTTAATACAAAAAGAGAATTTCTAATAATAACTTGAAGAAACTTTGAAAGAAAGAAACGGGGTGGGGGGAGCCTCTGGAAGGTATACTGTACAAATATGCATTGCCTTTTTCTGCAAAATAGTCCATAGAATATTCTCTGTGACGTCCTGGAGATTTCCTTCAAGAAAGGCAGGCTCTGTAGGTGTGTTTGGTTCAGCAGGAGCATGGGGGTGGTCCTTGATCTCCCCGTACCCCAAGGATGCTGGTTCTGCAGGAATTAAAAACCCACCGTGTTATTGTTTCCGCTGCCCCTCAACACCAGAATACACTTCTGTGCACATTTCTATCCCAGGGCGTGTGGTTCTTATTTAAGCTACTGGACTCGGCTCGAAGAACATTATCTGGAAAGCCCTTCTGCTCTTAGCTATTTGTAAGGTGCAATCCTACACCCAGCTGAGGGGCCGCAAGAAGCAACGCCAGGGCCGCTCAGGTGTGCTGGTCAGGACGCCCATGGAACGTATTCTGTGTTCTGCCTGTGATGGGGCAGGTGTGTTCCAGGTGGTGTTGGCAGCGGGGAGGGCATGGCACCACAGGATCCTAAGCTTCCATGTTTTCTGACAAATGCCCAACCAGTGCCTGAAATAATGCCAGCCCTGGGACTGGTGTGGTCAACTCCCTCCCACCATAGTCCAAGGACGAGGGGAAGCTGCCTCCTCACACACACACACACACACCCCAACAATTTATTCAATACCAGCAAACTTTGCTACTTCATTGCTCTTAACATCTTGTGCTTGAGACGCGAGGGTCTGGTTGGAGCTACAGAGGCAGAGCAGACGAGCGCTCTTTGTCCACAAAGCAGACTTCAAGTAACTTGTGATACGGTGCTGGTTCTGCTGTTGCCGTTCTAGCTGCTCCTGCAACACAGGAGAGGGGATCTGGAATCAGTTGCTTTGCCCTGAATGCATTTTGTACTTAACCCCCCCCCCCAAAAGCTTGCTTGCAAGCAGACACGCAGTGGATGTCGCCAAGAGTTAAGAGGAAGCCGTCATCCTTACTTTTCCACATCCAAAACATGGCTGTCCAGGTCTGACAGGACAGCGCAAGCTTCAGCAAAGGAGAAGAGTAAGAGAACGGAAGAGAGGTGAGTAGTTGTAAGCACTAGCCCAGAACTTCCCAAACTTGTGTTTCCAGCTGTTGTTGGACTACAACTCCCATCATCCCTAACTAAATAGGAGGCATAGGCAAATTCAGATGTTTTGGGACTACAACTCCCATGATCCCTAGCTAACAGGACCAGTGGTTAGGGATGATGGGAATTGTAGTCCCAAAACATCTGGAGGGCCGAGTTTGCCTATGCCTGCTAAACAGGACCAGTGGTCAGGGATGGTGGGAACTGTAGTCCAAAAACAGCTAGAGACCCAAGTTTGGGAAACCCTGTACTAGCCTGTCTGTGGTCTTTCATTCTCCATATGCTTCCTGCTGCCAGTCCAAATGTCCAACCCAAAGAACAGCCAAGTTATATGGCCTGACCCCCTTCCCACACCATTCATTTGCAGAAACCTACCTTGGCTCTAGAAGCCAACATTGGAAGGTGCTGTGGCTACTCTTTTTCTCCACCTGAAAAGATAGAAAAGAAATCATCTGCACTAGCTTCGAGGATCAACCTCTACTTTCCCCTTATTCTTTCAGGAATCTACTCCTCCCCCAGACTCATCTCCTCCTGCCTCCAACCATCAAACACGTCCACCGTAACCCATGAAAAACGCAGCCTATGTCCACTTAACCCCAACAAAATCTCACACTACAGTTATGGACTTTCAGGCTGCCCAACCCATTAGCATGCTGACTGCACAATAACCATTGTACTTACCAGTTGGAAGCTGATGGACGCCTGTCGTCTGCAGCAGAGAGCTTCATACGTGGCCCAGCATCCTGGAAACCCCACATGTCTGAAGGGTCTAGGAGGTCATGGCTAGTGAAAGGTCCACGGTGAGTGGAAGCCATCACCATAGCTGTTGTCTGGGGGGTGTTTTCTCCTCCGTCAGTGCTAATGACTTCTGCAAACAAAGAAGGCCTCTCTACACAACCACTCTGATGCAATTAATGCACAGTGTCCAGGAAGCAAAACGTACACCGTTGAGACATGTTATGTGTGAAATACGGTTCAGGCCCAACAATGGAACCATCGGGGTTCTAAGATGGGTACCCGGTAGAAAGTCATCCCATTTCCATTTCGATATTACCTAACAAACACCCCCCCCCCAGAAGAACCATCAATACGACCTATAGCAAGTGAGTTTGGAAAATAAACTGTGTGGAAATAAAAATATCAGCTAAAGCCTTTGTTTTTTGAAATATCTGAAAAGAAAAGAAAACGCTCTCTTGTGACGCAGTTTTTAATCGGGATCCGCCATTATGAGACAGACTATGTTGCGAGATTAATAGTCATAGGAGGAGGCGAGCCATTACTCTGTTATCATGTTTGTATTCTAAGTCTGACTTGGCAAATCTTCCCTTGAAGGCTAATTTATGGTGCAACTTGTCTGGGAAAATTAATGATTTTATTTCATTGGAACTGAGAAAGATGGCGTCTGCCACCTGAGGAGGACTTTTGGATCAGCGTCTGAAGATTTATTGCAAACAAAAGACTTACCAGCTTTAAATAAAAGGGAGAGCCTTACAAAGTTCACACAGAAGCATAATATTGCTTACTTTAACTTGCCTGTGGAAACAACTCAGGGGCTATTAAGAAGAAAAAGGATAACAACAAGAAGATTGAAAGATGGGGCTGGTGAACAGTAAAAGCAGCAGAAATATGAGATGATTGGACCCTACTGAACTCGAAGCATGGGAACCCCCAACAAAAATTTATAATTTGGCAAAATATTTGGACTTTATGATATGTATTGGTATAATTTGGAATAATTAATGTGATATGATTGGATTGTTAAATGGAATACTTAATAAAAATTATTATTAAAAAAAGAGAAAGTAATCTCATTTCCCACATCGTCAGATTGGAATAAACATCAAACTCTCACCAAGATGAAGAGAAGAGTTTGGATTTGATATCCCGCTTTATCACTACCCAAAGGAGTCTCAAAGCGGCTAACATTCTCCTTTCCCTTCCTCCCCCACAACAAACACTCTGTGAGGTGAGTGGGGCTGAGAGACTTCAGAGAAGTGGGACTGGCCCAAGGTCACCCAGCAGCTGCATGTGGAGGAGCGGGGAATCGAACCCGGTTCCCCAGATTACGAGTCCACCACTCTTAACCACTACACCACACTGGCTCTCTGATGCTTCCATGCATCTCGGATGTCCCAAACGAATTGATGGTATAGCCTGAAACTGACCCAAATGTCCTTATCAAGCCATGCTTTCCCTGAAAATAAAGGAACAGAGGGAACATTTTTCGCTTAAACTCCTAGTCATGTTTGGTGTCTATGTGGTCTCCTTTCTGATCTCAGTGGGAGGGTGAGGAGAGGGCCTCCCCATCTTAGGCACTTCCTTCAGAGTGAGTCTCACTCTCTCCCACCCCTATAATTACTGAAGAAAACAAGATACAAAAGCCGCTTGCAATCCATTTGTGTATAGCTGGCCCCAATTCTCGAGTGAGTCACTGGTGGCAATTTTAATTCTGATTCACTGTACGCAGGCACACAAAGTCGCATCTTTCACCAACACTCGGGGGGGGGGGTGTGGTTTGTTCTTCAATAGGCATCAGTGTAGCACCATCGGAAAATTTTAAGGCCAGATTGCTTGTGCCTGGTGGTCTCTTAGTGTAGGTACATTGAAAGAGAGAGAGACTAAGAGAAGAAAATAGGACCACCAGCCAAACATTATCTAAGACAAAGCTGACAATTCCTGTATAACGGGTGGTGCTGTGGGTTAAACCACAGAGCCTAGGACTTGCCGATCAGAAGGTTGGCGGTTCGAAACCCTGTGACGGGATGAGCTCCCATTGCTCGGTCCCTGCTCCTGCCCACCTAGCAGTTTGAAAGCACCTCAAAGTGCAAGTAGATAAACAGGTACCACTCCGGTGGGGAGGTAAACGGTGTTTCCATGCGCTGCTCTGGTTCGCCAGAAGTGGCTTAGTCATGCTGGCCACATGACACGGAAGCTGTACGCCGGCTCCCTCCGCCAATAAAGCGAGATGAGCACCGCAACCCCAGAGCCGGCCACGACTGGAAGTTACAAGGGAATTCTTTTACAGATAGGTAGCCATGTTGGTCTGCCATAGTCAAAACAAAAAAAATTCCTTCCAGTAGCACCTTAAAGACCAACTAAGTTAGTTCTTGGTATGAGCTTTCGTGTGCATGCATGCATGTGTTTATCTGAAGAAGTGTGCATGCACACGAAAGCTCATACCAAGAACTAAGGGAATTCTTTGTTAGCTCACTCAGGTGAAGTTCCGGAGAGGCTTCCTGCATTCAAGCATGCGCTCAGCCAGTGTACTTATACCCCTTCACTGCTTTGAACAACATCAGCAATGGATACTAAAATCATCTGCCTCAAAAGATAGACGCTGTTTCTTTCCTGCTTTGCACAGGTAATTCCTACGGCTCCTTAACCAGGTGTTAAGAGATAGAATGATGCAACATAGCAAACAAGTCATTTGTCGCAAGGCCAAAGTTCCTCTCACAATGCTTAGACGCTCCTGCGGCGCTTTTTCAAACTGCTTTGACCTTTTCGTTGTTTTGCTTTGTTTTCAAAGGCAGTCAACAAGACTGCTGCTCGGGGGTGTATTTTTACAGCTCCCTGTGAGAAATGGGACGTACCAGCCATGTTAAATTTATGTCAAGCTGGAAAAGGAGGATGTCTACGGGGTGCGCCCATCTGCTGCACAATGAGTAGAGCTGATATGGCAAGTCTGTGCCTCTGCTTTTGATGTGTGTTTCCGCCATCAGTCAGGTCGCAACTACACAACGGTCTGGGTTGAAAACATTTGCACATTTCAGATGAGACAGTTGCATTGCATCAATGTTGTGTGAAGCTGCTGTCCACCCCCCCCCCCAAGTGTGAGCCCACCCCCAGGGTTGTACTGTCCCTGAAGACCCCTTAAGGTTGAGAGATACCACATTTTTCACACCATAAGACGCACCTAGTTTTTAGAGGAGGAAAACAAGAAAAAAAAATATTCTGAACGAAACAGTGGATGTATGATTTTTGTGGTTCATGCTGTGGCCACAGACATGTGATTTGATGGTGAGTTTGGGGTAGCCCAATGCAAAAATCCTGAAAATCCATGTGGATCCGTGCCATTGCAGCCCCACAAAACAGTGGATGCATGATTTTTTGATGCAGGCTATAGCCATGGATATGCTATGTGATCTGATGGTAAATTTGGGGCGGCCCAGTGCAAAAATCCTGAGGATCCATGTGCTTTTACCTCCCCCCTCCCAGGCAGCCTCCTTTATTATCTAGAGTCCCTTATCCCTCCCAATCACTTGCCGATCAACTGCTCAGCGGCTTTGTTTCAACACCCCCTTCCCTCTTTCTAAAAAAAAACAAAAGCATGATCTGCTTTTTGCTTTATCACTAATCGAAGGAGTCTCAAAGCGGCTAACATTCTCCTTTCCCTTCCTCCCCCACAACAAACACTCTGCGAGGTGAGTGGGGCTGAGAGATGTCAAGAAGTGTGACTGGCCGAAGGTCACCCAGCAGCTGCATGTGGAGGAGCGGGGAATTGAACCCAGTTCACCAGATTACGAGTCCACCGCTCTTAACCACTACACCACGAGCAGGTTTCGAGGTGGAGCAGGTATTTGACCACTGTTAACAAAACAGAAGGAAAATGCCTTTTAAAGAGATTTGCCCTTGGGCAAAGCACCAGGGAGAGACAAGTCATTACCTGGTGGTTTTTTTATTCCATACTGCCCCAGCCTGGTGGGCTCCAATGAGCCACTTCCGTTTTTTACAGTAAATTCAATTTGAATATTGCCAGCTGGCTGGACATTTTGTATTTTAGTTCCCATCTTTAATAAAGACAATCGAGATGTTCCTCCAAGACTATTGCCCAAGAAGACTTCTTGATGTTCCCCCAAAAATATATACAGGACATTACTTCCTTTTAGGTAAATTAGGATAAGGGGTTGAAGACAACCAGGTCTAGCTCCAGGCAACTTTTGCAAGGGACATGTTTGATTGGTCCTGGTAATCACAATTTGGCTTAAAATGTAATGCGAATCAAGCTATTCTCTAACATAAATGTCATCGTTCAGGAGCTTTCCCCTTCATGCAGGTGACACGGCCCTATTATATCAAGGGGCACCATTTTTTAGAAGCAATAGGTTTTGTTGCTAAAACCACAACTTGCTGTGTGCAACAATCTAGGGGTAGCTCTAGAAGAGACAAGCTGGATATAATCCAAAGTAAGTTCTTACATAAGGGACACAGGTGGCGCTGTGGGTTAAACCACAGAGCCTAGGACTTGCCGATCAGAAGGTTGGCGGTTCGAATCACTGCGACGGGGTGAGCTCCCGTTGCTCGGTCCCTGCTCCTGCCAACCTAGCTTAGTGGCCACATGACACGGAAGCTGTACGCCGGCTCCCTTGGTCAGTAAAGCGAGATGAGCGCCGCAACCCCAGAGTCGGCCACGACTGGACCTAACGGTTAGGGGTCCCTTTACCTTTACCTTTAAGTTCTTACATGCACTGCTGAGTCCCAAATAATGCACCCAATATACAATTAAGCGGAAGTAGGCTGCCGTTCTCTAAATGCACGCATTCATAAATCCGTGATTCTATACTAAAGAACAAAACAAAAACTGCCTAATGTGAGACCTACATTTAGCAAAACTCTTTCGGACCTGCAGAATAAAGAAGCTTGGGCACAATGTTGTAACTTTCAAAGCAGAGTTACTAAATTTCCTCCATTACATAATTTTTTACAAAACATGCCAAAATGGATTTAGGATTCTGAAGAATTCTAAGTCCTCTGTCTGGTATATTAAATCTGAACGTGAAAGAGCTGCTTATCAATGGGAAATAACACCCTGTTCTGTTTAGACCTGGTTTAGACCTCTGCTTAGATGGCAAACTGTGAGCATGCAGTTATTTAACGTGACAACAATGGATTGCCTGCTTAGGTAAACTGGGCCAGGTCCAAGACAATGCCTTCTTTTTACATATTCTTCACACAACTCAGCTAGGAAATAGATTAGTTGGGGAGTTTCAAAATTAGATGGCTGTGCCTTGCTTGTCTTTGTGAGTTACACTGTAATGGGCAAGAAAATGTCTGACCGAACTTCGCCCCCCCCCCCAGGGTTGGCACTGTTTATCCCTATGTACACATTGATGGGACGCGGGTGGCGCTGTGGGTTAAACCACAGAGCCTAGGGCTTGCCGATCAGAAAGTCGGCAGTTCGAATCCCCGCAACGGGGTGAGCTCCCGTTGTTCGGTCCCTGCTCCTGCCAACTTAGCAGTTCGAAAGCACGTCAAAGTGCAATTACAGTGGTACCTCGGGTTAAGTACTTAATTCGTTCCGGAGGTCCGCTCTTAACCTAAAACTATTATTAACCTGAAGCACCACTATAGCTAATGGGGCCTCCCGCTGCCGCCGCGCCACTAGAGCCCGATTTCTGTTCTCATCCTGAAGCAAAGTTCTTAACCTGAAGCACTATTTCTGGGTTAGCGGAGTCTGTAACCTGAAGCCTATGTATCCTGAGGTACCACTGTAGATAAATAGGTACTGCTCTGGCGGGAAGATAAACGGTGTTTCCGTGGGCTGCTCTGGTTCGCCAGAAGCGGCTTAGTCATGCTGGCCACATGACCCGGAAGCTGTACGCCGGCTCCCTCGGCCAGTAAAGCGAGATGAGCGCCACAACTCCAAAGCCGGCCACAACTGGACCTAATGGTCAGGGGTCCCTTTACCCTTACCCATTTATCAAAGCTATATTAAGGATGATTTTGATTATAATAATCACTATTACTGTTTACCTGCACAGGTCCTGTAGCAGGGTTGGAGAGTATCTCCTCCTGACTGCCCCTCTATTCTCCAGAGGCCTTTCCTATTCCCTCCCTTTAGCTCCATCCACTTCCTTGTCCTCTCATCTTTATTTCATTCCCCCTCTTTCCACCTTCCTCCTCCTCTCTTTTTCTCTGCTTCTTCCAGCCACCAACCCTCTCCCACACTTTCTCACCTCCTCCAACCAACCTAACTATAGCAGCCTAACTCTCCTCTCCACCTCTCTGATGTAAGTGTTTGGATATGATTTTAAATTTCTAGCTCGGAGGGATACCCCCAGTTTGACTGTCTGGCTTTGTTACTGATCTTTGTGAGCGGCACCGGAGACATTTTCAGGCTGAAGGGGTGTGTGTGAAATGCTTCGTGTTTCTGCCCGTTGTATAGTACAGCGGTACCTCAGGTTAAGTACTTAATTTGTTCCGGAGGTCTATTCTTAAACTGAAGCACCACTTTAGCTAATGGGGCCTCCCGCTGCTACCATGCCGCCGGAGCACGATTTCTGTTCTCATCCTGAAGCAAAGTTCTTAATCCGAGGTACTATTTCTGGGTTAGCAGAGTGTGTAACCTGAAGCGTATGTAACCTGAAGCGTATGTAACCCAAGGTTAAGAACAAAAAGTATGCGGAACAAAAAATATTCATGTCTCGGAACAGTGAGGTTCGCAAGCTCCTGAAAGCACTGAGTTGTGTTCACAGGTTAGCAGAACTAAAAAATAAACTGGACCCAAGAAACCACGTGGAAAGGAGCAGTACTTTCTTGAAGGAGTAATAATAATAATAATTTATTATTTATACCCCACCCATCTGGCTGGGTTTCCCCAGCCACTCTGGGCGGCTTTTGACAGAATATTAAAATGCAATAACCTATTAAACATTAAAAGCTTCCCTAAACAGGGCTGCCTTCAGATGTCTTCTAAAAGTCTAGTAGTTGTTTTTCTCTTTGACATCTGGTGGGAGGGCGTTCCACAGGGCGGGCGCCACCACCGAGAAGGCCCTCGGCCTGGTTCACTGTAACTTGGCTTCTTGCAGCGAGGGAACCACCAGAAGGCCCTCAGAGCTGGACCTCAGTGTCCGGGTAGAACAATGGAGGTGGAGACGCTCCTTCAGGTATACTGGACCGAGGCCGTTTAGGGCTTTGAAGTTCAGCACCAACACTTTGAATTGTGCTCAGAAACGCACTGGGAGCCAGTGTAGGTCTTTCAAGACTGGTGTTATGTGGTCTCGGCGGCTGCTCCCAGTCACCAGTCTAGCTGCCGCATTCTGGATTAGTTGTAGGAGAGTTTGTGGGGATCCCTTTGTAGCAGGCTCCTCTGGGATCCTCAGTGAGGAAATCCGATCACTGGTGTGGGAAGGGGTGGAGAAAGAGGATGCGGTGGGAGCGGGCCGCCACGGGTGTCACCACTGAGGGGGGTGACAAACTGCCGGGTGGCACTCACCTGAGCCACGTGTCTCTCTTGGGAGTGACGCGGTGGCTTGGGCGCCCGCAGGCTCCGTGCTGCCCCAAACGGTCTGCCCACCGCCCACCTGTCAGCTGTAGGGCAGCCGAGTGAGAGGAGGCAAGCAGACTCCACAGAGGCCCCGCCGAGCATCCTGCCCTGGACCGCCCCACCCCTGGGCACAGGGCACACACGTGCCGCTGGGTGTGGGGCATTGCAGCAGCCCTGTGGGGCCCCTTCCTGTCCGCCAGCAGGGCCATTCGAAATGTGAGCGGAGCCGGGTTAGAGAGAAGAAAGAGGGAGGCAGACAGAGGAGGATGAGGAAAGGTGGAGTAGAGTAGACCCAACCCCAGTGGCTGAGGAGGAAGTCCAAAAGGTGACCAAATGCAATTTTTTTGGGTTTCTGATTAATGGTGCCTCCCAGATTCAGAGGCACTGATACAGTTCCCTGCCAAGGGCACAAGGGAACCTAGGTATTCTCTCTTTTTTTGGGAAAAAGTACCATATTTTTCGCTCTATAAGACGCACCAGACCACAAGACACACCTAGTTTTTGGAAGAGGAAAACAAGAAAAAAAATATTCTGAATCTCAGAAGCCAGAACAGCAAGAGGGATCACTGCACAGTGAAAGCAGCAATCCCTCTTGCTGTTCTGGCTTCTGGGATAGCTGCGCAGCCTGCATTCACGCCATAAGACGCACACACATTCCCCCTTACTTTTTAGGAGGGAAAAAGTGAGTCTTATAGAGCAAAAAACACGGTAGGTTCTCGGGAGGACCTTTTTCTCAAATCCTGTCCTAGCAAAAGAGAAACGTATTCTGATTGAGTAAATGTTTGTGAACTTTTTACGAGATTCTCTGTGTGGTTATTTAAGGGGGAAATAGCAGGAGAATCCCATCTGTGTTAAAGCATCCTGGATTACTTAAACAAAAAGGCTAAAACCAGCCCCTCAAAGCTTCCCTTTTAAAGCTGTGAAAAGGATGCACTCTGCTGAACTCAAAGACATGAGGAAGGAAGGATAACATCTAATAAGTATATCCTTCTCCTTGCATCTATACACATCCCTACAAAATTAGATGTGTCTTGTGTTTATTTTTAGACTGTACGCCTGTGGGCAAATCTGTCTAGAAATTGTAGGCATTTTATAAGTAAAAGTTTAAAATACAAATAAAATACGAAATCTAATTCAGGTATTAACAGGCTCTGAAGGAACCAGGTGGCTTCCTGCTTGCTCTTTCTGGCCAAGCGACTTCCTAAACCCAACAAAAGCCATTCCAGGCTTGTTGAAGTCACAGTGGGCCTTTGTTACTTTTGCAAGTCGAGTCAGCTGTCCAGTTCTCCTGTTCAGAACTGGCCCCCCACCCTGAACTAGAACATCCTAAAGAGATTAAGTTTTGCCGGCTGCTATGGAGCCAAGAGGAAAAATGTAATCCTCATTTCAGTGGGCAACATTTTGCAACTCAGGCATCAAATGCGGCGCATTGGTTTTGGATCGCTTTGGTTTTGGAACGGACTTCCAGAACGGATTAAGTTTGAGACCCAAGGTACCACTGTATAATAAATACAAATACTTAGCAATCAGCTGAGACATGAAAAGAGTGAAGTAAGCAAACCTCAGTGGCTTTTGCACTGAGATGGGAAGAAAGGATGAGAAAGAAAGGATAGTATCTGGTCACGAGTTACTACTTCTTCTTCTCCTTTTACATTATCAGTATAAAACTGCAGACTGTTAGATTTCTGAAAAACCTGATCTTGCAGTGCAATCTTATGGGCCTCACTCTCAGAAGCAGCCCAAGGCCCCTAATGACTCGCCTATAAAACCACAGTAACAGTAAGTTCAAGTCTGAAGCAAATTGGATTGCTTCCATTATATACAGTGCAAACGATCAACTCAGTTTTGTTGTAACATGGCTTGGAACCGGGGCGGGGGGCGGGGGGGGGAGAGAGAATCATATTCCAGATACATTAAGGAAATAGCTCAGCAGAATTATACCTTGAAAGCAGTTGCAGATGGCAGTTTCAGATATCTATACATATATGCGTAATTTGAGAAAGCGCTCACACAGAGCAAATATGCAAATGGTTTTTAAAAAGAACAAGCCATTTTAGAAGTGGCTATCTTTAAAGAAAATCCACATATTATTTCACTATATGCCATATATATATATATAGTCAGGAATGCAGTACTGTTTTCAAAACCACAACCTGTTCTGGAATTTGCTATGTTCAGGAAACGGGCTCACGCACTTGTCAAAAGAAATCACTGTCAAATCAATTATAAAACGCATTTTAATATGCTGCAAGTTCACTTCCCAGTACCATGATACTGACTATTGGCTGCAAAAAAACCCCCCTCAAATCGACATAATCCAAAACAGCTTTCCTCCCTTTAATAGAAGTAACCTTTTTTGTTTCTTTTAGGAGAACCACAATTCAACTGCTTTAACAACTTTGCACTGAACACAAGAACACTGGTCCTCTATTGACATGTGCATTTCTACAATATATTTTGCTTTCAGACTGAAAGGGGAACATGTGAGAGACTGCAAGCACAAAAACTTGATATTCAACATTCCTTCCATGGAGGCACAAAATAGAAAACAAAAAAAGTATGTTTCTGTTAAGGAAAAGGTAAAGGGACCCCTGACCATTGGGTCCAGTCGTGACCGACTCTGGGGTTGCAGTGCTCATCTCGCTTTATTGGCCGAGGGAGCCGGCGTACAGCTTCCGGGTCATGTGGCCAGCATGACTAAGCTGCTTCTGGCGAACCAGAGCAGCGCACGGAAACGCCGTTTACCTTCCCGCCAGAGCGGTACCTATTTATCTACTTGCACTGGCATGCTTTCAAACTCCTAGGTTGGTAGGAGCCGGGACAGAGCAATGGGAGCTCACCCCATCGCGGGGATTCGAACCACCGAACTTCTGATCAGCAAGCCCAAGAGGCTCGGTGGTTTAGACCACCGCGCCACCCGCATCCCAGCAGACAGAGCCATGGATATGTGGACTGGAGGCAGAGGTTCCAAAGGCCTCAGTCCACCTCTAGCCTCTGTTGGGGGAAGTGTCTCACTTAGGAGCTGTCCGTGGTGCTGCAACACATTGCCTGGCCTGCCTTGCCCTGCGGAAATCAGACCCCGAGCTGAAAAACATTCCCCAATCCTCCTCTGCTTCCACTTCTGGAAGAGTGGAGCTTCAAGGCAGAGGGTGGCATTCCGCTTTCTTTCAGCTTTTCACTGCAGAGCTACAGTTGGCATGAAGCACAACGGTCACCCTTGCCAGCTTTCCTTCCCCCAGAATCATCTCGAGGGGGTGGGGCTGCCTGAAGCTATCACAACAACACATCTGCTCTGTAGTAAAAAGTTAAAAGGAAAGAAGGTGCAGGGAATCAGGGGAGGCTGCTGTGGCGCCATGTCCTTGTGCCCCATGGTTCAGCCCCCAAGGATGAACAGAATGCTTTGTATACGTAAGTGGCTTGTAATGTTGGAAGCATGTGGTAAATCATGAAGATTTGCTTTGGATCACGTTTGGTGGACCCAGCAGTCAAAGCCCGGTCTTCTGACTCAGATTAAAGGTGTAACGAGCAGATGCAATATGTTATGGCTTAAAATGGGTATCTTTATTTTGCTAACGAGGAATTGTCGGATCAAGTTTACTGATACTCCACATACCTTCAAATAAAAAAATAATAATTGATTTTATTATTTATTTTTTATGCACCACCTTGTCTCCGACGGGACTCCATAATAATAAGGGGTAAAGGAACCAAAAAATTGCAAGGAAGTGTAAGAGGAAGCAGCACGTTTTTCTTCATTAAAAATGCAGGAAAAAATTAAAACCAGAAACTCTTAAGGATTCTCTAAAAGTCGCTTTAGGAATCATACTACCCTGAGACACAAATTTTGCAAACTCATTCAGTAAAGCAGTTAATTTCATGACCCGAAAGGCTGTATGCTACTCTAAAGACCATCCTGGGATGGAAGCAATCAAGGGGCAAAGAAATCCGCTTCGTTTTTTTCTCTACAAAAATTACACAACAGTAACGAATGCAGTATAGTTTCTAACTCTTCCCTAGCACTTTGGCAAACAGGATTTCGCATGGAATGCCATTAAAATGTCCTCCTGAAATCTTACACATTCCTTCCAAAATAGTTGAGGAAGAACATTACAGCAACTTCATGTAAATGCATTCCTATATTTTGGAATAAATAATGACCCTAAGTAATTAGCTCCTTGTGGAGCCATAACACCCCCCAACTGTAATGTAGAACAAATATTCTGGGCAGAGGCAGTTTTTGGGTTATTGTTATTGGGTTCTGCTCATTAGTATATTTGGTCCATTGTGCTAGAAGATATTTTGCCTTATTCAAGTTCAAGTTGGGGGTGGGCGGGACGGAATATAGTACCGATAAAGCAGAAGTATAAAAATTGTTTTCCAGGGAATTATTCTAATCAATGCTATAAGACTCTTCACACATTAAGTATTGCAAATTAAAAATATCCTCCAAAAGTGAAAACAGCAGCCAACAAAACCCAAGCTTTCCTTTCTACCGAAATGAAGCGAGCTTATAGCCTAAGCAATGTTAAAGTCACACTTCCAGGAACAGCAAGCATTTATTAAAAAAATTATAATAGATACCTATATATATATGTATGTGTGTGTGTGTTTATATATATATATACATACACACTCCACACACCCCTACAATATGTACAAGTGATAAAACTGCCTCCAGTTTAGAATTTACACTGATATCCCACTCCTCTCCCCCCAAAAAATTTTTATTATTTTTTTCCAAATATCTTAAATACAATACAGCTTAACAATACTATTTTCCCACATCCCACTCCTGTAGACCAAGCAAAAGCTGAATTGCTGGTGATGTAACACTAACTTCCTACCAACCCTGGTTATCAAAGCCAGAGCCTGCCACAGAAATTCACACTCCTTCCTTGGGATAAATCATCTGCCAGACCACACGATCCCCATTCGTACTGCAGTCCTTCCCTAGGGCAAAATCTCTTTCCTCTTCGGTGGGAGCAAAGCAATTCACAGTCATCAGTGTTCACAACAGTTAAATGCTGAAAACATTCACTAGTGGCGAAAGAAACTCATATCTCCCAGATTCCGCGCATGATAGTGTCCGTGCTGTTTCCAGGGTGAAAAACTGAACAAGCTTTCATAGCTGGTCACTAATTAAACTGATTCAAGTGTTAGGGTTTTTTTATTCCTGATCCATAACATGGTTGAGCAAAATTACTAGACTTTGAGCTGATAGCAACACTGTTCCAATGTATAGCTCTGCACACAAATGTGTTCCAATAATTACCTGAGAGGCTCAGTATGCTTACTGAATACAAGCGGGTATATATTGGTAGATATATGAATAGATAGCAGAGAGAGTTTTTAAAATAATTTGGCACTCTCAAAAGAGGAGCAATGTTTTTAAAACCAAGCCCTCAGCTGTTCTTACTCTAGCAAGTTTCTCAAAGGAGTCCTTTATCCCCACAATGAATGAGAGCTGAACACTCGTTGCACAAATCTGTCCCAATTACAGTTGAGGAATTTCCAAAGAATAGCGCCATAGATGGATAAATATTCCCTGTGCCTGGCTCACATGCCTTTTAGATGTGCGGGAGCTGACCTGAACACAGATAATGCACAAAAAGAACTAACTACTGGAATTTCCAGGCCTAACCCAGAGTGTCTCTTCCATAGATCTGTGTCCCGAGAGTTTCTTTAAGATTTTGTGCGCTGCTGTTATGAAAGACATACAAATCACTTGAAAGGAGAGAGAAACTCAATTTCCATAAAACAGAACTATGTATATTTTCCAACAATACAAACCAAGGAGGTTTCAAACTTCCATTTGAACCCAAGTACCAAATAAAAAACAGATGAGACGTTTCCACCGATTTTTGGAATCCTGTTTAAATATAAACACTTTTCTTCTAGAGAAGAAATTGCGGTGTTCTTAGCAGTTAAAAGAACCCTCTGTCATGACGACACAATGAAAGATGTTCAGTTACTGATCCTTCCATGGACATATTACTCACCTGGCGATTTCATGTAATATTGCTCAATATCAGACATGTCCGTATTCAGTGCGCACTCCAGATAGCTGAGGATAACTTTTCTACTGAAGTAGTACCTCATGCCCATTAGAAAGAAGGGCAAACAGCAGGTCAGCATCAAGGACTTGGTCACAACAAAGCACATTACTATGGAGATAAGGAAGAGAAATAAACGATACCTGTCAGAAAAGAGAATTCAGTGTTGATTTTGGAACACAAACCCAAAAGTCACAGATATTATACAGCAAACATTCTCTGCACAATGCATTTCATTTTGCTTATGGAACAGGTCTTTTAAACAGTTTAAAAAATGTGCTGCTTTGTTCACTTAAGAGAGTCTTCTAGCTTCAATTACTTTTTAAAACACATCATCTCAAACGAGAGGCCTGTACAATGGTTATAAAAACTTGAACTGCACATTCCTCCCCCCTCCCAGAATGGCTGTAAGGAGGAATCTGGGATCCTCCACTTCTGTTTTAGATTAACCTAGCCCCCCACCCCATGTAGTTTCAGAACAGTTGGATAAAAATAAATTCATGGATTATATTTTTAAAAATGTGGTTGTCTAGCTTGTGGCAAAGACTTTCCCCCTAAGGGTCTGAGAGCAAACTGGGAGCTATGGGGAAAACTGAAGCGGGGTGGACTTTATGACAGATTAGTCAATCCTGAACACTTTAATCTCCAGTTACAGGTAGGTAGCCGTGTTGGTCTGCCGTAGTCGAAACAAAATAAAAAAAAATCCTTCCAGTAGCAACTAAGTTTGTTACTGGTATGAGCTTTCGGAGGTATCTGAAGAAGTGTGCATGCACACGAAAGCTCATACCAATAACAAACTTAGTTGCTAAGTCCCTAAGATGCTACTGGCTGCAAGAAGATCAAACCTCTCCATTCTTAAGGAAATCAGCCCAGAGTGCTCACTGGAACGACAGATCCTGAAGCTGAGACTCCAATACTTTGGCCACTCATGAGAAGAGAAGACTCCCTGGAAAAGACCCTGATGTTGGGAAAGATGGAGGGCACAAGGAGAAGGGGACGACAGAGGATGAGATGGTTGGACAGTGTTCTTGAAGCTACCAGCATGAGTTTGACCAAACTGCGGGGGGCAGTGAAGGACAGGAGTGTCTGGTGTGCTCTGGTCCAGGGGGTCACGAAGAGTTGGACATGACTAAACAACTAAATAACAACAAAGGTGCTACTGGAAGGACTTTAATCTCCAGATCCACCCATCAATGGCTCTGTTTGTGCCAGAATATGACCCCACTCAACCCTGAGGTTTTCAATGGAAAAAGGGTTGCCCACCGCTGCTAAACTGCTATTTTCACAGCTGGGTTGACATATTCATGGAGCTATCCACCACAACCCAAAGGTCTTGTTCCTGGCCAGTCACTGTCAGTTGAGACCCCACAGGACTGCACATGTGAAATAATGGTTTTAAACACCACCATGCCTGCTTTTACACTTGTTTACACTGAGTTGCACTCGCCGTTTTGCCGTTCCCTCCATTTGAAGAGGTCCCTTTAGAGTTCTTCGCAAACTCTTTTGGTTTTAACGCCCCCAAAATATTTCGCAGCATCAGCAAACTTGGCCACCTCACTGCTCACTCCTAACTCTAGATAATTCATGGGCAAGTTAAAAAGCATATTGTCAGGGAACTGCCATCAGCTCAGAGGCGAGAGGTGGAAGGGCAGTTGTGTTCTTGCGAAGCAGTTCTTCCTCTGGCGAGGAGGGAAGCCCCGCCTCCAGTGGGGAAGGGGCGCAGGGACCAGAAGATTCGAGGGAGAGCCTCAACACCGGGCCTGAGCAAAGGGGAGGGGAGGTAAGCCCCCCTTTGCCAGCGCCCACATTGCGCAGTAGGTTTGCACGCAGAGAGAGGAGAAGGATGGGGGTCACACGACTTATGCTGGGGAAGGTATAAGGACCACCCACTCCCAGATTCTGCTAGCGACTGAGCAGACATGGACTTGCGACGCTCTGCACTGTAAAATAGTTTGTACAGATAATAAAGACTGGAAAAGACAGGTTGGAGTCTTGTCTGTTTGCTCTTGAGCCACCACACCACCACCTGACACATATATACCATGGGTAGGCAAACTAAGGCCCAGGGGCCGGATCCAGCCCAATCACCTTCTAAATCTGGCCCGCGGACGGTCCAGGAATCAGCGTGTTTTTACATGAGTACAATGTGTCCTTTTATTTAAAATATATCTCTGGCTTACTGGTGGGGCATAGGAATTCATTCTCTTTTCTGCTTTTTTTCAAAATATAGTCCGGCCCCCCACAAGGTCTGAGGCACAGTGGACCGGCCCCCTGCTGAAAAAGTTTGCTGACCCCTGATAATATACCAATCCTTGGGAGACTCCACTTTTACAACTTTCCATTCAGAAAACTAACTGTCCATTAGTCTTCGCTTCCTGCAACTTAACCAATTCCTGATCCACAAAAAGAACTTTCCTCTTATTCCTTGACTGCTAAGGTACAGTGGTACCTCAGGTTAAGAACTTAATTCGTTCTGGAGGTCCGTTCTTGACCTGAAGCACCACTTTAGCTAATGGGGCCTCCCGCTGCCGCCGCCACACGATTTCTGTTCTCATCCTGAAGCAAAGTTCTTAACCTGAGGTACTATTTCTGGGTTAGCCGAGGTACCACTGTACCTTTTTGAAAGCCTTAAGTCCATTGTGTTCTAAAATCATTGAATTGTAGAGTTGCAAGAGATCCCAAGGGTCATCTAGTCGAACGCCCTGCAATGCAGGAATCTCAGCTAAAGCATCCATGACAGATGACCATCCAATCTCTGCTTCAGATGACCATCCAATCTCTGCTTCAAAAACATCCAAGGAAGGAGATTCCACCACCTTTCAGCGGAGTTCCACTGCCAACTGGATCACCTCTAGCTATCAGCTTGTGGACACTCTCAAAGAACTCTTATAGGTTTTTGAAACAGGACTGGCCCTTGCGTGTTGAGGTGCCCAAGCCACCCTCAACTAAAACACAATTCACACAGAATTTTTGTTTCAGGTTTTTGGCATAATTTATGGTCAATTTGTGAATGGGGTTAACTGTGCCCCTGAAGGACTAGGTGCGCAGCCTGGGAGTCATTTTGGACTCACAACTGTCCATGGAGGTGCAGGTTAATTCTGTGTCCAGGGCGGCTGTCTACCAGCTCCATCTGGTCTGCAGGCTAAGACCGTACCTGCCCACGGACTGTCCTGCCAGAGTGGTACATGCTCTAGTTATCTCCCGCTTGGACTACTGCAATGCGCTCTATGTGGGGCTACCTTTGAAGGTGACCCGGAAACTGCAATTAATCCAGAATGCGGCAGCTAGACTGGTGACTGGGAGTGGCTGCCGGGACCACATAACACCAGTTCTGAGAGATCTGTATTGGCTCCCAGTACATTTCCAAGCACAATTCAAAGTGTTGGTGCTGACCTTTAAAGCCCTAAACGGCCTCGGTCCTGTATACCTGAAGGAGCGTCTCCACCCCCATCGTTCAGCCCGGACACTGAGATCCAGCGCCGAAGGCCTTCTGGCGGTTCCCTCATTGCGAGAAGTGAGGTTACAGGGAACCAAACAGAGGGCCTTCTCGGTAGTGGCGCCCACCCTGTGGAACGCGCTCCCTTCAGATGTGAAGGAAATAAGCAGCTATCCTATCTTTAAAAGACATCTGAAGGCAGCCCTGTTCAGGGAAGTTTTTAATATTTAACGCTGTATTGTTTTTAACACTTGATTGGGAGCCGCCCAGAGTGGCTGGGGAAACTCAGCCAGATGGGCGGGGTACAAATAAATTATTATTATTATTATTATTATTATTAGGCACATCTCTGGCTCTCTAGATATCCAAAGGTCATTCCTAGAGTGTAGCACCCAGAATTGGGCACAGCAATTAAAATGAGGTCTGACTAGTGAGGAATAAAATGGAACTATTGCTTCATGTGTCTTGGAAACCCTGGTTCTATTAATACAGCCTAAAATGGCATTAACCTCCCCCCCCCCCGCCGCATCACACTGCTGACTCATGTTCAGCTTGTGATCAGCTGCAAAACTGAGATCCTGTTCAAATTTACTATTGTGAAGCTAGCTAGGTCCTCTCCCAATCCTATACACATGCACTGAATTATTTTGCTTTGCCATAACACAGGGGTTTGTATTTCTCTGTTTAATTTGATTTTGTTTGTTTCAGCTCAGCTTTCCATTCTATCCTGAACGCTTAATTTATTCCAACATGTTTCCCTCTCCGTTTGACGTCATCTGTAAAACTTGGAAGGAGAGTTAACACCTCTGAAAATCTAATTATTTGTTATTAAAAGAACTTAAATGCAGCCTTTCTGATTTAGAATTTGAACCACCCAGAGCAGCTAAAAAAAAAAGTGTAAAAACATAAAAGCGTGAGTCGTAATTAATAACTGATAGATGGAGTAGCAAACAGCAACACCCCTACAAAAATAACCTCAGCCTTTATATATATTTATATGAGAAAGTATCCCTCCTAGCTTCAGGATCATTCAGCCACATGGAATTGTCTACTAAAGATGTTTGGTTTTTTTCTTTTTTGGCTTCTGACTTAATGTCTGCTTTTCTGTATTAATCTGCATTTGTGCCCATGTGTTTCTATATTTGAAAATAAACAAACATGTTTTAAAACAAACACACACAGAACAACAACAACTGAAAGGGTGTCAGCAGGCAAAAAAATCTATTAACATAAAATAATATTGAGTATATTACAGAATGTCAACAGCAGGGGTATGATATACTGGGGAAGGGGGTTCCAAAGGCTGGGCGCCACCACTGAGAAGGCCCTGTTCCTTTCCATCTGGACATCTTCTGCAGATGACCTCAGTGAATGGGCAGCATCATTAAAGGTTCCTTTGGAGTTTGGGGGGCAATTTTGAATTGCATTTGCAAACAGACCAACAGCCAGTGCAATTGATGTCAAAGAAGAAGTCAAAGGCACACTGTGGCATTTGCCTCCTAGGTGGGTCATAAGGAAAGGGTTAAATGAGTGTGAAGTGATTGGCCAGTGGGAACCCAAGGGGAGGAGTTAGATTTAGAGTCAGCGTTGTGTGGAAGTCAGTTGAGAGTTGGGAGTTGGAGAAGGAAGAGGGAGGATATGTCTGTGGGTTGGTCGAGTTGTGTTGTGAGAGAGTGAGAGGAACTGTTAGGTGGAGTCAGATAGATAGTTGGGATAGTCAGTTTGAAGTTGTTAGGAACATATAGGTCAGTAAAGAAACTAAGATTAAGAAACTGACAAGAAAAATTAACTGAAACTATAAACTTGTTCATGCTTATAAAAATAAACTTGATTATTTGTTAATGTTAACAACCGTCTGGACTCAGTGTGCACCCGAGAGAAACGGGTTGGTGGCAGCGGGAAAGCAATCACAGTGGTGGCACAGGGATCAACAGACCATCAAACGTCTGGGGACCCTGTGTGATCGCCGCAAAAGTGGTGTCAGCGGTAGGATCACATCAATACCTGCCACCACAAAAATGGTAGGCAAGCGGTAGGATAACAGCAATACCTGCCACACACACCAGAAAACCAGCACCAGTCAATTGTCCAGCAATAGCATTTTGTCCTAGCAGCAGTTTCTGACAAAGGAGACCAAGTTACAGTGGTCCAGGCCATTTGACTGCGGCCAAGTCTGCCATTCCTAGAAACGGGCACAGTTAGTGAAACTGTGCAGAAACATTCCTGGTCACAGCTGCCACCTGAGAATCCAGGAATCAAGTCAGATGCAGAACATTGGGAACCTGGTTTTTCAACAGTAGTGCAACCTTCTTCAAAACAGGTTCTGAATCTATTGCTGGATTGGCATCTAGAAAACCAGATTCATCCAGGAATGCCTGGAGCTGTGTAGCTACAACTCATGGCTCACTTAGAAATGGCACATAGGGTCGTAGGTTTCTGGTATGACGGGATCAAGGGAGTAATGGTGTTAACCACTACTTCACTGAAAGAAACATTTGCAATATTCACCCTCTTCTGACTGCTTTACACAGCCAAGACTGGCAAGCTTTTGGTGTGCATGGCTGCCTTCCTCTACCCACCACCTATAAAAAGTCTTTGAGAGGTGAACTGCCATCATTTTGGCTTCCTCTACTATCTGTCTCTACTGAGTACCATTTCAGAGTGCATTAGGGGGCCCACAAGTCTCCACCAAATAAAAGAACCTTCTTCTTCTTCTTATGCCACCCATCTAACTGGGCGGCTTCCAACAAATTATAAGGTAAAGGTAAAGGGACCCCTGACCAACAAGGCTCATTGGATTAAGCCTACCAAGTTCAAACTACTGTTTGTTTGCAACCACAGTTCTTCAGATGCCTATATGAAACACACAAGGGAGATGTGAATGCAATGCACTTTCTGCTTTGTTCCCTGGCAACTGACATTCAAAGGCACACTGCCTCTGAACTTGGGAGGGAGCAAACAGCCCCTGCGCCTAGTATCCATTAATAGCTCACTTTCCCATACATTTGTCCACCCTCCCTCTCTCCCACATACATATCCCTTTGCATCTAAAGCTAGCCAAGATATATAAAGCAACGGGGCTTTAGGTCTTAACTTCCAAGAGATGCTAATTATATGTTGCTTGATTATGATGACATATCACTATTATTTATTACTTCCTCCCCCGTGATTACTCTTGGTAGCAAAGTACCATATTTTTTGCTCTATAAGACTCATTTTTTTCCCTCCTAAAAAGTAAGGGGAAATGTGTGTGCGTCTTATGGAGCGAATGCAGGCTGCTCAGCTATCCCAGAAGCCAGAACAGCAAGACGGACTGCTGCTTTCTCTTGCTGTTCTAGCTTCTGAGATTCAGAATATTTTTTTTCTTGTTTTCCTCCTCCAAAAACTAGGTGCGTCTTGTGGTCTGGTGCGTCTTACAGAGCGAAAAATACGGTATATCGAGAAGGAAACCTGAACCCTCCTCTCCCTTGCCAGGATCTTGAAGAGCACTCCCGCTTGCATGCAGCAAGTCTTTGGGGCCAATGGGAGCCTTTCCCTATGCCTATCAAATGGGGAAGGGGGGGGAGGGCTATGCTTGTAATTAAATAAAGAAAAACTGACTGCAAGCAATGAAATTAGTGTCAAGTATAGTTAGGCCCTTAGGAGCAACCTCAGCATTATCGTATAAATTTAACTCTTTCGATTCTGGCCTACAATTAGTTCTGTGTACAGTTTAGCCCCAATTATCTACTTGGGTGGACGCGGGTGGCGCTGTGGTCTAAACCACTGAGCCTCTTGGGCTTGCTGATCAGAAGGTTGGCGGTTCGAATCCCTGCGATGGGGTGAGCTCCCGTTGCTCGGTCCCTGCTCCTGCCAACCTAGCAGTTCAAAAGCACGTCAAAGTGCAAGTAGATAAATAGGTACCACTCTGGCGGGAAGGTAAACGGCGTTTCCAGGTGCTGCTCTGGTTCACCAGAAGCGGCTTAGTCATGCTGGCCAGATGACATGGAAAAACAGTCTGCGGACAAATGCCGGCTCCCTTGGCCTGTAAAGCGAGATGAGCGCCGCAACTCCAGGAGATTCTTGAGAGTCCCATGGACTGCAAGAAGATCAACCCTATCCATTCTGAAGGAAATCAGCCCTGAGTGCTCACTGGGAGGACAGATCCTGAACCTGAGGCTCCAATACTTTGGCCACCTCATGAGAAGAGAAGACTCCCTGGAAAAGACCCTGATGTTGGGAAAGATGGAGGGCACAAGGAGAAGGGGACGACCGAGGACGAGATGGTTGGACAGTGTTCCGAAGCTACCAGCATGAGTTTGACCAAACTGCGGGAGGCAGTGGAAGACAGAAGTGCCTAGCATGCTCTGGTCCATGGGGTCACAAAGAGTCGGACATGACTAAACAACAACAACCTTTTTAGGCAATCACTTGGGAGAATAGGTTGGGGAGAGAAATGTGACCCTGTTGGATTCTCCTGGAGCATTCAGTGCCTTTCTTGACTACTGACTATCTGTACGATATCCTTCTAGGATGCCTTGCGAGGATGAGATTAGGAGGCACTGTTTGGCAGTGGTTCCACTTGTACCTGCGAGGCTGATCCCAGAAGGTGTGCTGGGAGACTTGATGTTCCACCCAATGGCCATTGGCTTCCAGCTTGCCACAAGGTTCCATCTCGTCTCCCTTGCTTTTCAACATCTACATGGAAACAGTGGGAGAAGTTATCTGAAAGTTTGGGCTGAAGAACCATACGTTTGTGGCACTTCTCAGGGTTTTTTTTTTTAATCTTCTATTGTGTGGAAAACCATAGCTTTTACTATACGGACCTTTGTTGGCAAGGTGAGGTCCGTATAGTAAAAGCTATGGTTTTCCCAGTACTGTAGTGATGTATCAAAGTGCGAGCTGGACCATAAAGAAGGCTGATCACCAAAGAATTGATGCTTTTGGATTATGGTGCTGGTGGAGACTCTTGAGAGTCCCATGGACTGCAAGAAGATCAAACCTCTCCATTCTAAAGAAAATCAGCCCTGAGTGCTCACTGGGAGGACAGATCATGAAGCTGAGGCTCCAATACTTTGGCCACATGAGAAGAGAAGACTCCATGGGAAAGATCCTGATGTTGGGAAAGACAGAGGACGAGATGGTTGGATAGTGTTCTCAAAGCTACCAGCATGAGTTTGACCAAACTGTGGGAGGCAGTGGAAGACAGGAGTGCCTGGCGTGCTCTGGTCCATGGGGTCACAAAGAGTCGGACTCAACTAAACAACTAAACAACAAATTGTGTGGAGGTAACAGAAGCAACACTCAATTAATTCAGGAATGAGAGAGATAAACAAACGGAACTTGAACCATATAAGATGGAGACACTATTGGAAATTTGTGCGAAGATTTTTAACCTATTCTGAACAGGACTGCACTACTCCTGATGCAGCCGGAGAGTAACTGGAGCTGGTTGTCTATCTGTTTCATTGATTTAGAGTGCAGGGGCTGACCTTTAAAGCCTTAAATGGCCTCACAGAGGCCCGGTTGGTTCATATGGGGGTTTTTGAAATAAAATGTGTTGTCGTCCCCCAGAAACTCCCATATGAACTCATGAAATTGAGGCAAACGGGGGAGAAAAATGCAGTCTTCTGGGTTGCGGTATTTATTCTCTCCCAAGTTAAATCCACTAGGCTCCCTCTTATTTTTACAGACAAGAAGGATGACAATATTAAACTACCACTATTCATTATGGAGAGATGAGAGGACCCACAACTGAACTGACGCGCTGGGGAGTAATTCAGAGACAGAGGCATTTTTACTTGTTTCAGGGTGGATGCAAATACACTTTTCCTTTTCCCAGTCATCAGAGGCATCTGAAGTCTTTGCACCCCCAGAACTGAATGCACCGGAGCCGGGGTAGAGCCGTTCTGAAATTCCCCCTCACAACAGTGTTGTCAAATGTTATCTCCCCTCCTTGGTCAGAGAAAACATTTTCTGCCAAATTGAAGAGGAAGTCAGTGCCAAATGGCTGGTACCTGTGCAATCACAAATTCTCCTCTGCCCCCCCCCCTCCACAGTCCTCAGAGCAGTTTTGCCATTTGCTACAAACTTCAGTTTTCCTTTTTAAAAAATATGTCTATTAAAATTAAAAGCAGGCAAGATTGCTGGTAGAACGGAGGGAAAAATAAAGACGGAAAATGCAACCAGTAAGTTCTGGATACTAATCGACAGCTGGGGGGGGGGACTGCACCAAAGTCCCTTCAGAATGGGACCATGAAGGTCCCATTTCCTGCAAAATTATAATGTGCAAGGCTGGATTTTCTAAGGAAATGAGCAACCCAAGCTCATTTGCTGTTCATAATCAGGTGGCATGGAGGGGAGGATAAACTGTCTGGAATAGTCAACGATAATTAGTGCTTGCTGCAGTTTGTGTGCATAAGCTTTAGCAGGGCACGGTTGATCTGTTTAACTAGCAAGCACTTGGCCTTGATGGTCATATAACGCTTTGAGTGATCACTATGGACATTTATAACGGCTAGTTAGCCAGGCAAGATATCGTGGTCCAGGCATTCTGGTGTGGCTGGTAGCGTGTCCTCTCGGGTCTATGCTGAAAAAGCACCTCTCTCTGAGCTCTTCCACCAGCTGGGGGAGGCGCCTGCCATAGGAGGCATGCACAGAGCACATGTAAAAGAGGCATGCACAGGCAAAGAGCTCCCCTCTCTGCCACAAGATGTGTGTACTGCACAGAGTATGTAGTGCTTTGAGCACACCTGCCAGAATGGAATGTGCATGGATTTGGCTCCGATTGCAAAAGCTAACTCGGGGCCGCAGTGCTTGCATGCTCTGGGCTGCAGGAGCTTCCTCCCCCGGAGGCCGCTTGCCAACTTTGCACCTCCGCGAAGCGAAACCTGCGACAGTCCCCGCTTGGCTGACCCTGCCTGCAGCCTCCAGCCACGTCCCTGGGAAATAGGAGACTCCTAGACACAAGGCGGCTCCCTCTGCCCGGCAGCTGCTCTGCTCTTCAGACATGCTGCCCCCTCCCCCAAACGCAGCGAGGCAGGCTCGCCCGTCCGCTGGTTGAAAGTGGCAACGCTCGCCTGGCGCGCGTCACGTGTGAACGCTGCCCCGCGAGGTCTCAAGCTGCAAGGACTAGCGAAATCCGAGTTCTGCGCCAAGCCGCAGTAAACTCGCGCAAAGGCCCTTCGCCCAAGTTTCCCTGCCCCGCCACTGCTGCGGAGTGACTCCGAATCGCTGGCGTAAAGAGGAAGGCGCGCATCTTCCGCAGGAGGGACCTTGCGGAGGAGATGCTCTCTTTTCTCCCACCCGCAAGCAGGAACGTGCCCGGCGCTGGGGGGAGCCTAGCCCCCGATCTGGAGGCGATCAGGCCGGCTTGGCTTGGCCCGGAAAGGCGCCCCATCTCCGGCCCGCAGAGGGCTCCCTTCCCTCTCTCGCGCGCGTCTGCTGCGCGCTCCGGCTCGGCGATGGAGATGCAGCCGGGCGCGCCGTCGGTGCTGCGGCGAAGGGAGCATCCGCCGCCTCCTGCCGGTACCGCGAAGGCGCATCCAGGCTCCCCCGATCCTCCCTGCTGTGCACCGGGAGAGGCGTTGGGGGGGGAGTTAAGGCGATCGCTTCCGGTTCTTTCCCAACCCCCCGTGTCCGCAACCGCGATCGCGCTTACCGGCCATTGTCCCGTAGACCATCTGCGTCCAGGGCTGGTGTTTGAGCCCTCGGAAGGCGGTGTTGGGGATCCTCTCCATGATGCCCTCGTAGAAGATGCGGCGCACCGCTTCCTGCTCGGAAGGGTGAAACTCCCTGATGCAGACGCCCTTTTTCTGGTCCTCGCCGTCGGGCGCGGGGCTCGGCGGCGGAGGCTGCGGCTGCAGCTGCGGCCCGGCGGCGGGCGATCCGGATCCGGCCCTCGAGGAAGGCCACATCTGAGCGGACGAGGAGACCAGCAAGCTCTCCTTTTTGGCTCCTGAAATCGAGTCATGATCTTCCGCCACTATCTTAGTCTCACAAACCATTTTGGGAGACAGACAATGCATGCAAACCGGCCGAGGAGGGGGGTGGGAAAGGGGGGGCTTAGGAAATGTCGGGTGGGGTGGGGGGGAGAAAAGGAAAAGGGGGGAGAAAAAAGGGGGGAGAAGCTTGCCTGCCAAGAGGCTGCTCTACGATCGCAGCTTTTTTTTTTTAATGGTGCGGAGGCGGCGGTGGCGAAGGGAGAAAGGAGCTCCGCCGCATTTTGGAGAAGTATTTATAATGCAGCAGAGCCGATTGCCGCTTGCAAGGGGGTCCTTTCCCCCCCCCGGCTCCTAGCGCCCTTTCCCCATTGGTTGTTGCGTTCGCTGGCTGGTGGGGCCGGGGGCGTGGCGGGCCGGGGGAACGCCTCCTCTCCCGGTGCTCTTGGTGGCAAATTACTACAGGCTTCGTTGCGCCCCCCCCCTTTGATGTCACCTTTCAGCGCTCCCAGTTTCCTGCTGAGCATTACAGAAATCCTGTGCCAAACTGTTAGATGTGGCGCCTCGCTGGGGGAGAAGAAGGCGACTGACTTCGCTTGCTAGGGTGGGGGGGGGGAAGGTGGGAAGGCTCGGGGGGCGGGTCGAGGGGGCTGCAACTTCCAGCAGCTTGCCGTGTTTCCACTTCAAACGACACTCGAGCGAGGGGAAAGGGAATCTAGGAGCAGAATGCTGCAAACGAACTGCATTCTTCATTTCAGCGCGAGGACATGCATGTATATACATATATATGCATGCGCGACTTTTGGTTTCTGTGAACGAGGGGGAGACAATTTATTCGAATGCACACTTCAGATATAAATCAGATCCGCAGCTTTTATTTTTGCAATTTTTTGGCTTTGAATTAATTTCCTGCCGTGGGGATATAGAAGATACATTTGTGGGAGCCCCAGAGCGGATCGTGGTGCTCTGCAGATGTGGTTGGACTATTTCTTTATTATTATTATTATTATTATTACTACAGTATTAAAGATTTTCTTGTTTTACAGAAGTATGTGTAATGTCTCTCGTATTTTTTCCGTGTAACATTTTTACAAATCAGTTTCATTTGTTGAGACATTGGGGGGGAGATGGGGGGTCGGGTGGCGATGTTTCTCTTTTGCTTAACGTATGTAGGGTTTGGTCTCAGCGTTTGGTGGGACGACTTCTGAAGCCCACCACCACTGATCATCGGCCACGCTAGCAACATCTGGAGCTGCCCCCCGTCCAGACTCCACATGCAGCAAATCCCTCCCCCGCGCGCGCCCTTGACTAGCCCGGATCCGTTCGCGTCCACTTGGTTAAGTCAATCCATCTAAGGTGAGCGCGCGTCCGGGATGGCGGCCTTTCAGAAGACGCGAGATCCTCGTCTGAAGGGTTCCTTTAGGACCCGCGCCCCTCTTGAGGGATGATGAATCCCACCCCCGTGGGGTTCCCACGAGTGAAAGTGACATCGCTTATTCTCTTCCGCGGAGACTCCGATCCCAGCTGCTCTCCTCCTGCTCCGCGGTGATTGGATGAGTCATTCACCACTGCGGTAGTGCGGAAGGGGCTCTTAACGCTTTCCTGCGCTTGTGCGCAAAAATCCCCGGGGCTCGTCGCTGCTGCGCAAGGCTCCACAAGGCTGCGGAGAGCCGGGGGAGAGGCAGACCAGGAGACCCTCTCCGCGCGTGGCGAAGGCGGGCTTCAGAAAGAGGGGGGGGCGGGTTGTTTTCTTTATTTTAAAAAAAGGTTACCATATTGCCTTTCTTTCCCCTCTATGCCCAGCAGAAACCTCGGCGGGTCAGCCCTTTTTGGAGAGCCCGAGACCTTTGCGGGCACAGGGGCGGCGCGAAGCTCGCGTCTCCCTTTGTCTCCTCAGGAAACGCGTCCCGGACCCTCGCCTGCCCGAAATGAGCTCTCCAAAGCGCGGGCTTCTGCTCCCCTTTCTGCGTTTGCGCTGCCCGGAGCGAAATAAGAAGAGGCTCCCTCTTCCTCGCTCGGGAACCCGTTTCTCCCTCGGACCACGAGCGGGCGAGCTGGGGGTGGAAAGGGCGCGGGGAGAGCGAGGCGAGGCGCTGAGGCGACGTGGAGTTGCGCGGACCGGCCGCCGGCCTCCCCAGCGCGCCTGCTTTTCCTCAGAGGCTGCAGAAAAACATTCGACGGCCGGTCATCTCTTAGTGGAGGGGGGCCGAGCGGAACCTCCTCCTTTCCCTCAGGCAGCGACATTTTTCTGCTCGGCGAAACGCCCCACAGCCCGGGCAGCGCCGCCGAGCCACGGGGCTGCCTCCCGTCACTTTCCTTCCAGCGCCCTTTGGGGCAAAAATCGCCAGCGAGGAAGGGGCGACTCCTTCGGGATTCACGGAGGAAGGGAGGGAGGGTCTCTTTCTTCTCCCCTCCTTCCGCCGGCCGCCTCCTCTTCCCCGCCGCTTTGCCTGCGCCTCCCTTGCCCCCCCCCTCCTCCTCTAGTATGTGGCCCATTTTATTTCTGCCGCAAAATCCAGCGGCAAAGCGTCGCCCCCCTCCCCAGGACTGTACCACTCCAGGTGACGCAGGGGTGCCAACTCGAATAAAATATGGGGGGGGCTCAGCAAGGTAAGCCCCACCCCGCGCTATCGACCACAAGACGCTCCAATTGAATAGCGAGGCCCATCGACTTGGGGGGGGGGGAAGGGGCTAGCAGCCCCCTCAAATGTTTTATTGGGGGGGGCGAAGGGACCTCGACCCCTAGGAGCTGGTTCCTATGAGCACGTCCGAAAAAACGCCCATCCCCTTGGAAGCCCAACCTGTCGCCTGCTTTAACCGGCTTTTATTTCTGCTGCAGGTATCGCTGCGCAGGAGTCTCCCCCCATCGCAGCTCGCCTCCGCGCCCTCCTGCAGCTGACAGGCCAAGGCGCATGCGCAGCTTTGGTGGGGGTCCCGAGCCCCGCCGCCTGCCTAGAGAGGATGCGGCGCTGCAGCGGGAGAGGGCGTGGAGTGGGGAGGGCGCCGCGCCCTCTCTTCGCCGGCCGAGCCTGCTTCTTTGCGGAGGAGCGGCAGAAAGCCGCCTCCTCCCGGGCGGGGAGCATGCGCCTTGGCGGGGGGGAGTGCTGTCAACAGTGGCGTAGCGTGGGTTGTGAGCACCCTGTGCAAGGCAAGTAATTTGCACCCCCTAACCCGAGGAGTTGCACCCCCTAACCCTAACCCCCAGATGTTGCGGCCGGTGCGGTCGGCCCCCCCTGCACCCCTCACGCTACGCCACTGGCTGTCAAGATGCTTGTTGTTGTTGAGTCGTTTAGTCGTGTCCGACTCTTCGTGACCCCCTGGACCAGAGAACGCCAGGCACCGCTGTCCTCCACTGCCTCCCGCAGTTTGGTCAAACTCATGCTGGTACCTTCGAGAACACTGTCCAACCATCTCGTCCTCTGTCGTCCCCTTCTCCTTGTGCCCTCCATCTTTCCCAACATCAGGGTCTTTTCCAGGGAGTCTTCTCTTCTCATGAGGTGGCCAAAGTATTGGAGCCTCAGCTTCAGGATCTATCCTTCCAGTAAGCACTCAGGGCTGATTTCCTTCACCATGGATAGGTTTGATCTTCTTGCAGTCCATGGGACTCTCAAGAGTCTCCTCCAGCACCATAATTCAAAAGCATCAATTCTTCGGCAATCAGCCTTCTTTATGGTCCAGCTCTCACTTCCATACATCACTACTGGGAAAACCATAGCTTTAACTATACATTAACCATGAGATGATTGGACAGTGTTCTCGAAGCTACCAGCATGAGTTTGACCAAACTGCGGGAGGCAGTGGAAGACGGGAGTGTCTGGCGTGCTCTGGTCCAGGGGGTCATGAAGAGTCGGACGCAACTAAACGACTAAACAACAACAAAAAGGGCTAGTGATTACAGTGGTACCTCAGGTTACAGACGCTTCAGGTTACAGACTCCGCTAACACAGAAATAGTACCTTGTGTTAAGAACTTTGCTTCAGGATGAGAACAGAAATCGGGCTTCGGTGGCGCTGTGGCAGCAGGAGGCACCATTAGCTAAAGTGGTGCTTAACCTTTTCAGGTTAAGAACAGACCTCCAGAATGAATGAAGTTCTTAACCCGAGGTACCACTGTACAACTACGGTACTCACCTCTCTTTCTTTCTCTTACGCTTCTCCTTTGCTAATGCTTGCGCTGTCCCATCAGACCTGATCAACCATGTTTTAGATGTGAAAGAGTAAGGATGACAGCTTCCTCTTAACTCTTGGCGACATCCACTGCGCGTCTGCTTGCAAGCAAACTTTGGGGGGGGTTAGTACACAGTGTGTTCAGGGCCACGTTTGCCTATGCCTGTCCTACGGGGCTAAGGTCCCTTCAGCACCCCACCTCCAGTCAATTATTTGAGGCGGCTGGGCCTCCCCAAAGTTGATGGTCCAATGATGTGAGTGCGCCGCTTCTTGTGATCGATTATGCAGGGCGGGGCTTATCTGCCCCCTGTGGGGATGTTCAGGGTGGCAGGAGAGGATATATTGTTTATTAATATCCTTCCTAACTTGCACCAGCAAGTTCCTTTACTTAGCAGACAGAGTGCATTCCCCTTTACACTGTGGATAGCTGGTTGCAGGCTTGTGTGAGCCTCTCACTATTATACAGTTCAATCTGTCTCAGATTGAATTGTGAGTTCCTGGTAAATTCCCTTGAATAAAGACACCGCATTCTTATTCAGAGTTAATAAAAGAAGTTTACTCACATCAGTTCACAGTTGGATTCCTGAAGGCAGACTTAGTTACAAATATGTTCATGTGGGTCTATCCCATATGGGGGAATAATCCCAGTGCTTCTGCTAGCTGAAAAGCAAGCACAGCATTCCTACCAAAAAGCTGGTCAGACGTAGAAGGAAGTCCAAAAAGAGAGAGTGCTGCGTGCCTCATCCTTTTGTTACCTGGACAGGTAAAGTCACACCCACCTTCTATCATATGCAGAAGGAAGGATGTTCCTTTTTAAAAATATTTTTATTAGTTTTTTTAACATATCATTTTCAACAGTAATTAAACATACTTTTACATCTTATTCAAATTTTTGACTTCCATCAATCCTGTCTGAAAATTTTCCAATCTAATCTCTCAGTATGCATTTCTTATCTTCCCTATTACATTTCAAACTCATAACCAATATCTCTATCTTTTTCTACATTGTAACACTTCGTATATTTCTCCTTACAAAACCTCTTGTAGTCCTACTAACGTAATTTGTTGGTTACAGTTGCTCTTCAAATAATTCATATACTTCTTCCAATCTTCTGTAAATCTCTGGTCCCGCAGGTTTCGAATCCTTCCTGTCATTTTGTCCAATTCTGCCTAGTCCATTAATTTCGTCTGCCATTCTTCTTTTGTCGGAATTTCTTCTTGTTTCCATTTCTGGGCTAACAATACTCTTGCCGCAGTTGTTGCATATAAAAACAATTTAACATCTTGCCTATTAATGTCCTGACCTATAATACCAAGTAAAAATGCTTCTGGTTTTTTAATAAATATATATATTTCAACAAAAGGAAGGATGTTCCAGCCAGGAGGAACAGGAAGTTTTGACCAAAGATCCCTCCACGTGTTTTCTCTAGCATTACAAGGAATGTTGTACTTGACTGCTCCTCGTGGATCACATCCCCCCACACATACCCCCCCCCCCAATATTTTATTCAAGCTGCCACCCTCTTGGCCAATACGGTAACAATTGGATCAGTAGAAATTCCTAATAAATCCCTATTTATTTGACTTCTTTAAAAAATGAAAGCCATTCAGATCTATTCCCTAAAGGTCCTGCCTTGCATGCAGCTGTTCTAACTGCTAGATCTTTTTTTTTAAAAAAAAAAGAAAATATGATGACTGACCGCACAACTGTAAGGCAGGTGCAGAACTTGACACAAATAGGTGTAGTTCTCGATTATTATTTTTTAAATGCAGGAAGCTCTTCGCTGTTTATTTTTTAACACAGATCACCTGAAATCCAAGTCCAGTGTGGCCTAATGGTTAAGAGTGTTGGGCTATGACCTGGGAGACCAGGGTTCGAATCTCCATGAAGCTCCCTGGGTGACCATCTCTTAGCCAAACAAGGTTGTTGTGCGGATGAAATGGGGAGGGGAACTGCATACACCACTTTGGAAGATAAATGTCCCAAATAAGAGTTATTTGGGCTGAAATCTGGGACTGTCTCCAGTCCCCTTGATTAGGAACAAATTAGGATCACGCTAGCAGGATTTTCCAACAGTATGGATTTTCAAAACAGTATTGCAAGTTCTGTAGTTACCAGCGTGAGAAATGGTCACATTAGTTTGTTGCTGCAAAAGCAATAAAGTCTTGTGTCACCTGAAAGACTAACAAATATATCGTTGCAAACGTTTAAAGGTAAAGGGACCCCTGACCATTAGGTCAAGTCGTGACCGACTCTGGGGTTGCGGCGCTCATCTCGCTTTATTGGCTGAAGAAGCCGGTGTACAGCTTCCGGGTCATGTGGCCAGCATGACCAAGCTGCTTCTGGCGAACCAGAGCAGTGCACGGAAACGCCGTTTACCTTCCCGCCAGAGCGGTACCTATTTATCTACTTGCACTTTTATGTGCTTTCGAACTGCTAGGTTGGCAGGAGCAGGGACCGAGCAACAGGAGCTCACCCCGTTGAGGGGATTCGAACTGCCGACCTTCTGATCGGCAAGTCCTAGGCTGTGTGACGCTGCAGTAAATTAGTTTTTAAGTTGCCACAGGCCTCTGTTGTAAGTTTTTAAAGACTGTTTCTGCTAAGACTTCAGCCCCATATAGCCTTTGAATTCATCCAGTTTACTTTTTAAGTAAACACAGCGTTGTGCTTGCAGATTGTAATTTATCAAAAATTCAAAATATCAGCATCCAAAGCTTTTTTGCCTTTCATTGCATGTCAGTTATTTCCCCTGGTCTGATGCTTATAAAACAGTATAATCGTCGTTCTGCAGATTACTTAATTTGCATAGTTTATGCAAATGAATGGAAACATTTATTTCATCTTCCTTTCAAACTATTCTAGTTATAACCATAGCCCACCCTGATCATTAGTGCTACCCTGGAAATGTTTTACCACTTAATTCTGCTGGTATAATTATCACTAGGATATAATGGAGCCCTTGAAAGTGGCTTTGATTTATTGACATCAAATTCAATGACATCAAATGTGTTGTTGAGTTGTTGTTCTGGGAGTGTATACCTTCCAAGCCAACGGAGGTGTGTCCCCCAGTTTTGACTGTTGCAAAGAAGTCTGGAAACAGGAAATGAGATGTCTTGAAGATCTCATGCAGCTTTGTGAGATAACCATCCGCGTAGTTCTCTTATCACTTCCTGAGGTGGAGGGAAGTTTGTGCACACGCTAGCCTGGTGGCTGGTCTGGTGTAGATTGGACTGCTCTTTGATGGAAGGGCAAATATCACTCTTTAATAACTCCTTGGTGTTCTTTGGTTTGGGACATCTGCTATGAAATTAAGACTAAGGTTCCCTTTAGGGCAGTGGCGTAGCGTGGGGGGTGCAGGGGGACCGGCTGCACATCTGGGGGGCAACATCTGGGGGCGCGCTCGCACTCGCAGCTCTCTGCCCCTACCTGGCTCACTCACTTTCTCTCACTGCAATGCTGGCTGTGCGAATCCGATCCAAGCCGCCAGGTCGCTGCCAACTGTGGAGGGGGTGGGTGCCAGGCATGCGGTGCGGAGAGAGAGCGAGGGACTATCTGGGGGAGGGACTGTGCAGCGGCCGCTGAGCGCGGGAGAGAACCACACCAGACCAGACCAGGCAGCAGCAAGAAGAAGCTGGCAGCGACGGCAGGTTAGGGGTTAGGGGGCGCAAATTACTTGCCTTGCCCCGGGTGCTGACAACCCACGCTACGCCACTGCTTTAGGGAGCCCATAGCAGACCCAGAGGAGTGTTAAGAGAGCAGTGCCTACAGAGAACACAAGCCTTGCAGACCTTGTTCTTCTGATTTGAGGCAAGAGTTTCTTTTGGAAGCAGGATAGAAGGAGGAGGAGGAGGAGTTTGGACTTGATATCCTGCCTTTCACTCTCCTTAGGGCAGGGGTCAGCAAACTTTTTCAGCAGGGGGCCGGTCTACTATTCCTCAGACCTTGTGGGGGGGCCCAGACTATTTTTTGGGGGGAGAGGGAATGAGCGAATTCCTATGCCCCACAAATAACCCAGAGATGCATTTTAAATAAAAGCACATGTTCTTCTCATGTAAAAACACCAGGCAGGCCCCACATGTAACCCAGAGATGCATTTTAAATAAAAGGACACATTCAACTCATGTAAAAACACGCTGATTCCCGGACCTTCTGCAGGCCAGATTTAGAAGGCGATTGGGCCAGATCCGGCCCCTGGGCCTTAGTTTGCCTACCCATGCCTTAGGGAGTTTCAAAGCGGCTAACAATCTCCTTTCCCTTCCTCCCCCACAACAAACACTCTGTGAGGTGAGTGAGGCTGAGAGACTTCAGAGAAGTGTGACTAGCCCAAGGAGGAGCTGGGAAGTGAACCCGGTTCACCAGATTACGAGTCCACAGCTCTTAACCACTACACCATGCTGGCTTCTGTTTTTGTTGGCTCTGGTTTTTGTTAATAAGGGATAGGAGTAAAGGCAATCCTTATATGTTAACAGGAGCTTTGTTTATTCCCACACTGTCCCCTACCCCACACTGTCATTTTCCCCAGAACTGTCATCTCCTGGAGACTCTCCAGCCTTCTCAAGTCACGTCCACTTTGACCTGAGTGTCCTATTCCCTACCCTTGTCCTTGTGTGTACTTTGAGTAATTCTGCACCATATTGGTGGCGCTGTGGGTTAAACCACAGAGCCTAGGACTTGCCAATCAGAAGGTTGGCGGTTTGAATCCCCACAATGGGGTGAGCTCCTGTTGCTTGGTCCCTGCTCCTGCCAACCTAGCAGTTTGAAAGCACATTAAAGTGCAAGTAGATAAATAGGTACCACTCCGGCGGGAAGGTAAACGGCGTTTCCGTGCACTGCTCCAGTTCGCCAGAAGCGGCTTAGTCATGCTGGCCACATGACCCGGAAGCTGTACGCCGGCTCCCTCGGCCAATAAAGCGAGATGAGCGCCGCAACCCCAGAGTCAGTCACGACTGGACCTAATGGTCAGGGGTCCCTTTACCTTTACCTTTAGGCAACCTAAGGCCTGGGGGCTGGATGTGGCCCAATCACCTTCTCAATCTGGCCCGCAAAGGGTCCAGGAATCAATGGGCTGGGGTGAGGGGAACCTGGGCTTCCCTCGCCAGCCTCGACAAGCTCACAGAGCAGCGGGAAGGCTGTGTGCAGCCTTTCTGCTGCTCCCCGGCCTGCTCTTTGGGGCTGGTGGTGGCTTTCCCCAAAGAGCAGGTCAGCATGCAGCCTTCCTGCTGCTCCCCGGGGCTGGCGGTGAGGGAAGTCCGGCTCCCCACCGCCAGCCCCACAAGCACAGGGAGCAACGAAAAGGGAAGCTCGGCTTTCCCCACCGCCAGCCCCACAAGCGAAAGGAACCCGAGGCTATCTGGAGAGCGAGAGGGGTCAGTGCGCACCGACCCCTCTCGCTCTCCAGATAGCCGCCTGAAGCCTCCGGAGTGCGGCAGGAGCTCCCGCCGCACTCCGGAGGCTTCAGGATGCCTTCTGCTGAAGCCTGGAGAGCGAGAGGGGTCTGTGCGCACCGACCTCTCTCGCTCTCCAGGCTTCAAAGATAGCCTCCTGAAGCTGTGCAGCGGGAGCTCCCACTGTGCTCCAGAGGCTTCGAATTCCTTTCGCTGAAGGGTAGGTGCCCCTTCAGCTAAGGCGCAGCGCCCCTTCAGCTAAGCGGGAGGAGAAATGGAAGGGGCTCCATTTCTCCTGCTGCTTCGCTGAAGGGGCGCTGTGCAGAGAGGGGGGGTTCTTGTTCTCCCCCTCTAAAACAAGGTGAGTCCTATGGTCAGGTGCGTCCTATAGAGCGAAAAATACAGTACATTTTGCCCTTCCCACACCCCATAAATATATTCTTCTTGCTTTCTGACACCATGTCTGCCTGACTTCCTCTGGTCTTTAGCTGTTTCATGGGCAAAAAGCTGAGGGTGGGTTTTTTTGGGGGGGGGTCAGCAGGGGAGGTGTCCATCCTTGGTTCAACTCTTACATATGCATTTACAGTATTTATCCCCTCTTTCCCTCAATTATTTTCTTTTCTCATTCTTTGGTCATTGCACTTCATCAAAATCTGTTCTTTGCACCCCGACCATCTATTCTCTCTCCTTAATCTGCTTCAAAGTTCTCTGACTTATACAATTCTTTGGTTTGTCTCATAAGATCTGTGCTGAACATTTATCTTTCTCTTCCCTCTGTTTCACAATTGCACTCTAGTCTCTAATTTTCTCTCTACTATCTCTTCTCTTATGTCACATCCTCTAACTGAATCTCAACAAAACATAATTCCGGCCTCTCAGTGATCTTACTCTTCACTCTCCTACGTATGCACGCAACTGGTGGTGTGATTTCGATATTTCCCTTCCCTAAAAGAGCCAAACTATGTTTTGTGGCAAAAGTGCAAAAGGCACAGGGCCATCTCAAGACATTTTGCTGCCTGAGGTGAACCAGAAAACGGTGTCCCCCCCCCCCCCGGGAATTGTAGTTTGTTAAGGGGGCTGGATAGGGAATATCAGGCTCAGGGACCAAATGCAGCCCTCCAGACCTCTCTGTTGTGGTTTAGACCATCCTGCTTCGCGCCCTCCTTGAGGTGGGTTGTTTTTTGGGTTTTTTATAATAATAATAATATTATAATAATTTATTATTTGTACCCCGCCCATCTGGCTGGGTTTCCCCAGCCACTCTGGGCGGCTTCCACAAAGACCAAAAATACACTAAGATGTCACACATTAAAAACTTCCCTGAACAGGGCTGCCTTAAGATGTCTTCTGAATGTCAGGTAGCTGTTTATCTCTTTGACATCTGATGGGAGGGTGTTCCACAGGGCGGGCGCCACTCCCGAGAAGGTTCCCTGTAGCTTTGCTTCTCACAGTGAGGGAACCGCCAGAAGGACCTCAGCGTCCGGGCAGAACAATGGGGGTGGAGACGCTCCTTCAGGTATACTGGGCCGAGGCCATTTAGGGCTTTAAAGGTCAGCACCAACACTTAGAATTGTGCTCGGAAACGTACTGGGAGCCAATGTAGGTCTTTCAAGACCGGTGTTATGTGGTCTCGGCGGCTGCCTCCAGTCACCAGTCTAACTGCCGCATTTTTACTGACTGTAATGTGTCTGTGGGTGGAGAGAGGGAACTGTGGTGGTGATAGGGTGCTCACCTCACCTCCCTTCCTTGCCCCCCCTTTCCATTCCACCAACTGACCTCTTTCTCGCCTTTGCACCATGGCGTCCCTGCTGGAGACGGGCGCTGCTCTCTTGCAAAGCTGTGAGCTTACCTGTCAGGGACAACTGCACATGCAGCACCACTCTTTAGCGGGACTCTGTGGGTTGGTGGTTTCATAGGGCTATGGAAAGGAAGATGCTGCGAAATGGGGAGGATAAATGCTGTGGGCAAACAAAGGGATGAACTTGGAAAGAAAATGGGGAGGGGGAAGAAAGGGAAAGCAGCAGAGGGACAGCGAGTGGTGGCGATGGGGGGGTACAATGGAGGAGAAGGAGGAGGCAACAGCCATCAAGCAGGGTGCCATAGCTGTCAACAGTCCCTTATTTGGCGGGAAAGTCCCTTATCCCAGCACTGTGTCCTGCTGCTGTCCCTTATTGATGATGTCCCTTAAATTTCCTGGGTTTCAAAGGAAGCAGCTCCTCTCCCTCCCTCCCTGCCGGCCAGGGAGGAGGAAGGCTCCAGCTGTGTTGCTTGGCTGCTTTGCTCACCCAATAAGGAGTCTAAGAACGACTGGGGGGTGCAGCTTGCATGCTTTGTGCCAATCAAATCGGCCGCGTTGCCTGGGGGCTCACCTTTGCTCAGCACTTCCCAGCGGAGAGGCGACGGTGGTTTTCCTTGCTGCATCCCCTTTGCCGGGTTGCTGCGCTGTGGGAACCACCGCTTGAGGCTTCGTTTGGCCGCTGGTTGACTACAGTCCCTTATTTTGTCTGCTGATCCCTTATTTTTGAGGCTGCTGGTCCCTTATTTTCAAATCTGTAAGTTGACAGCTATGCAGTGTGCCCTCCACACAGGTTGAATGTGCTGCCCCTCCCAGCTTTCTGAAGCAGACCACCTTGAGGCAACTGCCTCACCTTGCCTCACAGCCTGTAAGGGATCTTTGGGGTAGGAAACCAGCACATTCCCCAACTTCAGTCCCATTCTGTGCCCCACAATTTAAGAAGGATATTGACAAACTGGAATGTGTGCAGAGGAGGGCAACCAAGATTATCAAGGGTCTGGAAACGAAGCCTTATGAGGAATGGCTGAAGGAGCTGGGTATGTTTAGCCTTGAAAAGAGGAGATATGATAGCCATCTTCAAATATCTGAACGGCTGCCACATGGAAGATGGGTATGACTCCAACCAATGGCTTCAAGTTACAAGAAAGGAGATTCTGGCTAAATATCAGGAAGCGTTTTCTGACAGAGCTGTTTGACAGTGGAACGGACTCCCTTGGGGGGTTGTGGACTCCCCTTCCTTGGAGCTTTTTAAGCAGAGGTCATGGATGCTTGCATTCTAGGGGGTTGGACTAGCTTCCAACTCTACAACTCTGATTTTATGAAGCTGCTTTCCAGAGTTGCTTATCACCCAACTCTGTGCCTGGATAGCTCAGTTAGTTAGAGCATGGTGCTGATAATGCCAAGGTTGGAGGTTCGATCCCCTTATATATTCCTGCCTTGCAGGGGGTTGGACTAGATGATCCTCAGGGTCCCTTCTAACTCTATGATTCAGCCTTTCTTGCTTACAAATATTCACATTTTCCGTCACCATTCGTGATTACAGATGTTGTTTTTAGGGGGTGGGGTGGGAGGCGACAAAATGTCAATCACACCCCAGCCAGGGGCAAATTGTTCTTCACTCATTAACCCACTTCAGTTAAATGGACAACAGATCGCATAATTATAGGGACTTCGGACTCTCGCAGAAGCCAGGCTTATATTCCACTAGAATGTGGGTGTAGAACAGCGAGTGCATTGTTAGAAGTGTTGAAAAGCTTTGACGGGCCGCAAAGTTGTGGTGCTGGGCGATGCCGCGCTTTTCACCACGCCTTGGAATGCAAGAGCTACTTGATACCTTGTCGGGAAAGGGATATGCCTGCATTGGCTTTTTATTTAAGACAGAGATAGCTAGAAGAATGTCAACTGGCTTGAATGAAAAATGACATCTGCCATTCCATTTCTTTCCATTCAGCATTTGGGAGAAGGGTAACCTTTCACGGGCTGCCTGTGTCAGCATATGCAACGCTTTGGAGCATTGTCGTTGTTTTTTAACTCTCTGCCCGACTTCTTTTGAACTTTTGCTGAGCTATCTCATTCCCCAGACCCCAGGCTTTCGGACTGCGAGAGGATACTCCTAAGAGGCATATGGAATACCAACAGGGGGGCATTCATTTCCTAGGAGAAATAAGATCCAGAGACATGGAGGAGTCTTCCTTTCCAAAACCATGGTTTGGCGTTGCAGTCACTGCTGCCTTCCAAGGGAGAGAATGATAGCCTTGGATTAAGAAATGCCATGTGAGTGTTTGGAATGAAGTCTCAAGAAGGAAAAGCAGAAACTCCTGTGGCTCTGTGGTTTAGGGAGACGGGAAAAGGTGATTTTCAGACCCCACTGCATGAGCAAAACGGAGTCATCAGTTTATGCAACGATGACGCAAAGTAAAAACCGAAACAATACCAGTAAAAAGAAGAAATAGCAGACCATCACGCATCAATCACAGTGTTGCCGTCTGGCAATGTCACGTTTTCTAATGTTAATAATGTTTCAACTTATACATGTTATACGCCGCTCTCTGAGCAGTGAAATGTTTAAGGCAGGGGTAGGCAACCTATGGGATGCGGGTGGCACTGTGGGTTAAACCACAGAGCCTAGGACTTGCCGATCAGAAGGTTGGTGGTTCGAATCCCCACGACGGGGTGAGCTCCCGTTGCTCAGTCCCTGCTCCTGCCAACATAGCAGTTCGAAAGCATGTCAAAGTGCAAGTAGATAAATAGGTACCGCTCTGGCAAGAAGGTAAACGGCGTTTCCGTGCGCTGCTCTGGTTCACCAGAAGCGGCTTAGTCATGCTGGCCACATGACCTGGAAGCTGTACGTCGGCTTCCTCGGCCAATAAAGCAAGATGAGCGCCGCAACCCCAGAGTCAGTCACGACTGGACCTAATGGTCAGGGGTCCCTTTACCTTTAGGCAACCTAAGGCCTGGGGGCTGAATGTGGCACAATCACCTTCTCAATCTGGCCCACAGACGGTCCAGGAATCAACATGTTTTTACATGAGTAGAATGTTTCCTTTTATTTAAAATGCATCTCTGGGTTATTTGTGGGGCATAGGAATTCATACTTTCTTTTTAAAAAAATATAGTCCAGCCCACCACATGGTCTGAGTCATGGTGGACCATTGGTTTAAGGGATTCCTGCACATACCTTGAGTTTGGTTTCCTTTGAAGGTCACCAGAGAAAGCTCAGTATACCTGAAGGAGCGTCTCTCCACTTCCATCGATCAGCCTGGACACTGAGGTCCAGCTCCGAGCGCCTTCTGGCGATTCCCTCACTGCAAGAGGCCAAGTTACAGGGAACCAGGCAGAGGGCCTTTTCGGTGGTGGCACCTGCCCTGTGGAACACCCTCCTGCCAGATGTCAAGGAAATAAACATCTATCTGACTTTTAGAAGACATTTGAAGGCAGCCCTGTTTAGGGAAGTTTTTAATGTTTGACGTTTTATTGTGCTTTTAATATTCTGCTGAGAGCCACCCAGAGTGGCTGGGGAAACCTAGCCAAATGGGTGGGGTATTAATAAGAAATCATTATTATGATTATGATTTGCACGTACAGTGGTTTGAGCATAAGATGAAAACTTCACCGCATTAACCTCCAATAGATAAGGTAAATGTAAAGGGACCCCTGACCATTAGGTCCAGTCGTGGCCGACTCTGGGGTTGTGGCGCTCATCTCACTCTATTGGCCAAGGGAGCCGGCGTACAGCTTCTGGGTCATGTGGCCAGCATGACTAAGCCGCTTCTTGCGAACCAGAGCAGCACACGGAAACGCCGTTTACCTTCCCGCCAGAGTGGTACCTATTTATCTACTTGCACTTTGATGTGCTTTCGAACTGCTAGGTTGGCAGGAGCAGGGACCAAGCAACGGGAGCTCACCCCGTTGCAGGGATTCGAACCGCCAACCTTCTGATCGGCAAGCCCTAGGGTCTGTGGTTTAACCCACAGTGATAGGGCTGCCCTATTAGGTTTCCAGGGGCTACTAATGCCATGGTATTGGATTTTCACTGACCGCAAATCAGACCTCTCTACCTCTCAGACCCAGTTCCAAGACTGCTGGTCTACTGCACACGCGGCATTTTAATGACATCACCTCGAGCTTGGCAGGCGCTGGGAGAGAAGGAAAGCATTCAGCCTTCCAGAAGCATCTCCAGGTTTTTTTTTAGTTTCCGTGGCAGAACATCACCTGTACTTGACCCTCTCTTTAGTTATGCAACCAAAGAGAATCTGCCAGGCTATGGTTACCCTCCAATTCGACCTCATTAGATTGAACGGGGAGGAGGCAAGAGAAGGCTCAGATGCGGGAGGGAATAATAATGGGGGAAAGAAGAGAAGAACCTTTGTTTTACAAACGGGTTTGCAGGGCTGGAGGACCCCTAAACCCCCTGAAGTTCAACTCCAATCTCATTACAATTAATTGGTGAGCGACACTTCAGCACAAACAACAGAGGCTGCGATCGTTTGGGGTAGTTTTGTTCTGTTCTTGGTTACTTAGAGGAGCGTGGGCAAAAGGGGGGCGCGACCGTGCTGGCACCCATTAACGTGCAAGAAAAAAAGTAAGCATGTGGTCGTGGTTTTGTTCAATCTAGGGTTATCAATGCCTCTATCATTCACACAGTAGGAATGATCAAAAGGATGAACTTAAAATCATAACAGAGAAAGGTGAATAAGATTTAACAGGCATTACCGAAACCTAATGAAATAAGACTCATTATGTGAATGTAGCATTTGGAAGTTACAATTTATTGAAAGGGAACAGACCAAACAAGAAGGGAGTTGCATTATATACAACAGATGTGTTCACATGCAAGGAAATACATGAAATCGATGGACAGGCCAGTTGTCCCAAGTGCCCAACAGCCAAGCCTGGGGCTGGCAAAGCTGATTTTTGCAGGAGTCATGGAGAACTTTTGTCATGCAGCAGATCTGCCCTACCTGCCCCACTCCTGACGTCACGTATGACATCAGGTGTGGGGCAGGTGGTTCAGGAATACAGCCTCATGACTTAGGCAGCTGCATCAAAAGAACTTTCTGATGGAATTTAGATTTGAAAGGTCATACGTAGCAAAACCAAAGGAGGGGAAAACCATCAGAATAAGTACAAAACTTGTGGGGGAAGTGTCTGGAGTGTATTGACTATCCTAGTCTGACCATATGGGATAGGATAGGCAATAGAAGGCAAGACTCGGAAGAGAGCGCTGTATAACACTAACTCGCTGACCTGAAGGTTGAAGTTGAGCCCAGACCAGAATTTACAATTGCAGTATCTGCTGTATGACAGCGGCATGTCGGAGCGGATTGACATAAAGCAAGGCGATTTAAACGAACAAATTACCGTATTTTTCGCTCCATAAGACGCACCTGACCATAAGACGCACCTAGTTTTTAGAGGAGGAAAACAAGAAAAAAAATATTCTGAATGAAACAGTGGGTGTATGATTTTTGTGGTTCATGCTGTGGCCACACACATGTGATCTGATGGTGAATTTGGGGTGACCCAATGCAAAAATCCTGAGGATCCATGTGGACCCATGCTTTGTAACCACGTCTTTGCATCATTGCGGCCCCATGCAACAGTGGGTGCATGGTTTTTTTGGTGCAGGCTGTAGCCATGGACATGCTATGCGATCTGATGGTGAATTTGGGGTGACCCAATGTAAAAATACTGAGGATCCATGGGCTTTTACCTCCCCCCTCCCAGGCAGCCTCCACTAGTGTCCCTTATCTCTCTCCCGATCCCACGAATCAGCTGTTTCCTTTCAACACTCCCTTCCCTCTTGTTTGCCTTGGTGTCTTTTCCTTAGCTGGAGAAGTTTTTTGCTCCTCTTCTTCTAATTTCTCTCCTTATTACTTTAGTCTTCTTGTTTCCCCCCTTTGCAAGTTTGCTGTCTTTACCTCCCCCTTCCCAGGCAGCCTCCTTTATCTCTAGCGTCCCTTATCTCTCCCCCCGATTGGCAAACGATCAGCGGCTTTGTTTCAACACCCACTTCCCTCTTTCAAAAAAAAAGAGAGCATGATCTGCTTTTTGCCCCTGGGCAATTCGGCTACAGGGACCACACATTTGCGCCATAAGACGCACAGACATTTCCCCTTACTTTTTAGGAAGAAAAAAGTGCAACTTATGGAGCGAAAAATACGGTAATAATTTAAATCAGCTATAACACTCCAGGAGGTGCTCTCAGGGGCTAGTCTCTCATCCTAGGAGGTACCTGCCAACACATCCAGAGTTGAAGAGGTGGCACAGTCCCAACAAGCCAAGGTCAAGTACAGTGTATTGATCTAGGTCTAAACATAATCCAGAAACAGGATCAGGCAATGGCAAGGTCATTATCACGGGGAATGCAGGCATTTATACGTCACAGCAAGGTGCTGAGGACAGGGGGAACTATGAGCTAGAGACCTGGGTTGCTTCTAGCAAGACTCGAGAGGAAGACATTATATACTCCAGAAATTGTGTGAGTTTCTTGCAGAAACAAAAAATAATAACCAATGAACTGGATTTTAAGAAGTATTAGCTCTCCATTTCTGGAGGGCTGATGTTCTTTCATTTTGGAAACTCAAACTGGGAAGTAATGTTTGAAAATAAGCAATATGCAACTAGTGGTAGAATATGAGGTCAGTCAAACTCTTTAAGTCCACCTGTGTAAATCTGTGGAAGTTAGCCAACAAAGTGATTAGGAGACTATACGACACTAGGACGACAGAGTACACCATATATCCAGGTACACAGATATTAGCAACAACGTGGTTACAAGGAGACTTCCATACATCTGTGATGAGACGGTGGAGATGGTCTTCCCAAATTTGGGTCTCCACCTGTTGTTGGACTACAACTCCCATCATCCCTAGCTAGCAGGACCAGTGGTCAGGGATGATGGTAACTGTAGTCCAAAAACAGCTGGAGACCCAAGTTTGGGAAACTGCCTAGAAGACCATCCTCAATAACTTCTGAAAGGCTGTAGGCTGCTCAGTTCCTGAAGACCCACCAGTTGTTTTAACATTCACTTTCTTGTGATTCTTGAGGATGCTCAAAATACCCTCAAGCCAAGAACTACTGTCTTAGGATTTTAAAAATAGTTTCTACAGCTGTTCTTGCTAGCAAGTAGGGCCCTAAAGACTTTCAACAGAATATCAATGGTTACTGAAGTGGCAAATATTATTTTTTCATTGAGAAATCTGACTCCTCACTGTTGGGTTACATTTATTTATATTAGTGCAGTCGTAAAGGATCTGGGGTTTTGGGGTTTTCTCTCTCTTCTACGCCACTATGACAGTAACACCTTCCTTGGGAGGAGCAGCAGATGTTTGGTGCAATGTATTGACTAAGAGCGTCAATTCCTTATTTTATTATCATGATTATTATTTATTGAACTGATAAACCACCCTATACCCGGAGGTCCCAGGGTGGTTCACAGAACAAAAAAAGTTCAAACTTATTGGAATCAATTACCATATTTTTTGCTGTATAAGACTCACTTTTTCCCTCCTAAAAAGTAAGGGGAAATGTGTGTGCATCTTATGGAGCGAATGCAGGCTGCACAGCTATCCCAGAAGCCAGAACAGCAAGAGGGATTGCTGCTTTCGCTGCGCAGCAATCCCTCTTGCTGTTCTGGTTTCTGGGATTCAGAATATTTTTTTTTCTTGTTTTCCTCCTCCAAAAACTAGGTGCGTCTTGTGGTCTGGTGCGTCTTATAGAGCGAAAAATACAGTAATCATATGAGTTTTACTATTTTGATCAATTAATCTATCTAGAATTTGCTCATGGGTATAAACAATATTTTTGAAGCCACCATGTTAGACGACATAGACCCCATCTTGCATGTGAGGGGGGGGAAGACTTTCCTAAAACATTAGAGGGAAATGTGTGTTAGGGGAAGAAATCCCAGGAATAATGATGTGCTCTGTGTTTTGCTTTTCGTGTGTGGGGGAAATGTAAAGTTAAAAAACCCCAGGGCTTCCCCAAATAAGATTTTAATATTTTTGCAATAAATTAGAACCGCGCCCCTTCCAGCTTTTCCCTTTCTTTGGAAAATATCTTAGAGCTCATGATGACATCAACACAGGTGAAGACAAAGAATTACACAAGCATTCAGACAGGAGAGACACATCAATATCACACCCAAATCCCCCACCTAGTTGCGTAAGTGCCCTGAAGCTTACATGTTCGCAGTATTTTATTTCCTAAATCTGTCTGCATTAACAGCAGCATCTTAAAAGCTGTTGACGAACCAGCTGCTGCTAGGTGAGTCTCCAGTATTCAATTCAGTGCATTTGCAGTTAAACAGTCACACAGAGTCCTCTTCTCCACTTTAAAAAGCAAGGTCTCCGTCTGTAGGAATAGAAAGGGGGGGGGAAGAGAGGAATAAACGTTGGGGGGCAAACTTAGCATAAACCAGTTGCATCACAATCTCCTGCATTTTGTCACAAACAAGGAAGCTGGAGAAAAGGAACCAAACTTGTCATTCATGGATCCGAGTGGAAAGGTAAGGGTAAAGGGACCCATGACCATTTGGTCCTGTCGTGACCGACTCTGGGGTTGCGGCGCTCATCTCGCTTTATTGGCCGAGGGAGCCGGCGTACAGCTTCCAGGTCATGTGGCCAGCATGACTAAGCCGCTTCTGGCGAACCAGAGCAGCGCACGGAAACGCCGTTTACCTTCCCGCCGGAGTGGTACCTATTTATCTACTTGCACTTTGAGGTGCTTTCGAACTGCTAGGTTGGCAGGAGCAGGGACCGAGCAACGGGAGCTCACCCCGTCGCAGGGATTCGAACCGCCGACCTTCTGATCGGCAAGTCCTAGGCTCTGTGGTTTAATGAAATTGGGTGCACAGGAATGAGCTGCCCCATGCAATGCCTGAATCGGCAGTGCAAGCTTTGGCAGCTGCCAGTTTCCAACTGGGACAGGTGAAGAGTTGAATAATGGGTTAACTTTCTCCGATGGCTTCAGTTTCCTATCCAGTGAAAGCTCATCACCAAGGGGGTATGGGTGGTGATGTCCAGTGCCGGATTGACATATAAGCTAAACAAGCTATAGTGTGATGGCCTGGGAATCCGATTCAGAGGCTGAACTGAAGGAATCCCAGCCTGCACAGGAGTCCCCACCTCCAGGGCCGGCTGAACCGGGGTCAGGGCCTTGATTCTGAAGCGCCTGCACCTGTGCCGGATCCTCAGGAGCAGGCACCAGGTGAATCCACTCTGGCTCCGGAGGTGGTTGAGGACTCAGTGCCTACAGGTGAGTCTCCCCCTGGGCCCAGTAACCCTTCAGCCTCTCCTGAACTGCAGAGGCTCAGGGCAGAGAGGCGAAGGGAACTGGTTTCTCCCAGGAGGAGTGCTCGCCTTAAGGCCAGGAGAGGCGGGTCTCCTGGGGGCCAGGACCGCCCCTGGCCTCAGAGAAGATAAAGGCCAGTCAGCCCGGTCCCAGGTTGCGGGAGCAACATTGTTGATGAGCTGTTTTGGCCAGCATCCAGTCCTATTTCCCCCAGAGTTCCTGTCCTTGCCCGGCTTCCCGCTGTGGACCCCGCTTCGCCCGAGGAGGACTGTCTGCCGACCCTCAACTAAGGTCCTGGACCTCACTCCACAGTAACCTCCCCCCTGGACCAGCACATATAGCTTAGGGCCCCACTCTCTTGAGGGCTCCCCAAAAAATTAAAGGAAAAAAACCTGGATGTACATTTCCAAAATATAAGATAAAAAACCAACAAAATAAAACCTACATACAGCAACAGTGTTTTGTGCTGTGTAGGCTCCTATGATGTAAGTAATGGTTGTAATCCCGAAACAGCTGCAGACCCAAGTTTGGGAAGCAGTGCTTTAGTTGAAAAATATCCTGAGGCAGGGTGACCAGGAGAAACACTCATGAATTCCTACGGTAATTCACCCCAGTTGACGTTCCTGAAGAAACCAGGACACAAATATGAGGTACTTCGTGGGCTGCTTAGGACCAGTCTCCCAACCAGTTATGACTGCTGTTGAAGCTCAAACTTCTACTGGCACCTCCTCAGTGCACTCTTAATTCTTGACTCCTTCATTTCTGAAGTTGCATGGAGCTCAATGTGCACTGTGTACAACGCAACTGAGTTTATCAACACAACAGCAAGCAGAAGAGCTGAGCAGACAATGAGAGAAGTCAGCATTCAGCCTTACGAGCTTTGGCCAGCCACTCGCTTTGTGTGTGAGTAAATTGAGAAGATGAGGGAGATGCCTGCTACAGTTGTGGCAAATAGAAGGGGAAGAAATGGAGGCAATGAGAGATTTTACTTTCTTGGGCTCCATGATCACTGCAGATGGTGACAGCAACCACAAAATTAAAAGATGCCTGCTTCTTGGGAGAAAAGCAATGACAAACTTAGACAGCATCTTAAAAAGAAGAGACATCACCTTGCCAACAAAGGTCCGTATAGTAAAAGCTATGGTTTTCCCAGTAGTGATGTATGGAAGTGAGAGCTGGACCATAAAGAAGGCTGATTGCCGAAGAATTTATGCTTTTGAATTATGGTGCTGGAGTAGACTCTTGAGAGTCCCATGGACTGCAAGAAGATCAAACATCTCAATTCTGAAGGAAATCAGCCCTGAGTGCTCACTGGAAGGACAGATCCTGAAGCTGAGACTCCAATACTTTGGCCACCTCATGAGAAGAGAAGACTCCCTGGAAAAGACCCTGATGTTGGGAAAGATGCAGGGCACAAGGAGAAGGGGACGACAGAGGAAGAGATGGTTGGATACTGTTCTTGAAGCTACCAGCATGAGTCTGACCAAACTGCAGGAGGCAGTGGAAGACAGGAGTGCCTGGTGTACTCTGGTCCATGGGGTCACGAAGAGTCGGACACGACTAAACAACTAAACAACAACAACAACAGGGAGTTGCACACCGAATCACCCAATCTAGTCCAGACAGACTCTAACGAGAAGGAATCAGCTAGCAGCAAGTACCAAACCAGACAGGAGGACGGTCCTTGTGGATTTAGCGACCAAAATAATTCTGAACACAATTGTGGCATTTTCCCTACAGTCCAATCCTTTCGTTTCTGTAAACTCAAAAGATGACATTTTCGTTGAGCTTCCATCTTGGTTTCCTGGCCCTGTTTCAGTTTTCTGAATGAGAAATCTGCCCCTGCCCACAAACCCTGTTCAGCTTCAGTTGTGGGGAGGGGGTTATTTCAGGGTTTTTATACAGGGGAAGAAGATCAAGTTGATGGGTCTCCTGCTGGCCCCAGGTGCGGTTGCAGAGATTTCAGCCCTGAAAGCAACTGCATTGCAGCACAAACCTATTCAAATCTACTCAGAAATAATCCCCAAAATCTGTATAGGAATGCAGCTCTCCTCAAATGCGCTGTGATGCTAACAGTATGTGCCTGCTTCTAGTTCTCTCCCTGTCTTCTGAGCACTTGCCCAATTATTTAATCAAGATGAAGCTGAATTGAAGGGCACAGTAAGGTTACTGCAACGATGGAGCCTTGGCCTGACCAAGGGATAAGGCAGATCTCTCTCTTTCCCACTAAATGGGCTCCTTTGAAATGCAGGCAAGGTGAAGTCCTTAAGTTACCATCTCAGTGGCATAACAGAAGCAGCGAATCCTGACTCAGCATCCCTTCAGCTATCATGTAAATGAGCTCCAAGAATGTGTCAGCAATTTTGTTGCAGGAGTTAAAATTGAGTCAAACGCGCTTGTCTTGTTTGCCCATCTCTCAGACAGCCAACACAAAGCACATCTAGGGTGGTGCTCAGTGAAGTTTCACACAGAGTGGACTGGCTGAAACGAAGGGATGTGACTGCTAGGTCCACTAATATCAATCGCCTGAGTAAAACTTACTGGATTTTTCACTCTATAGGACGCACCGGACCATAGGACGCACTGGACCATAGGAGGGGGAGAACAGGGGGGAAAAAATATCCCCCTCTCTGCTCAGCACCCCTTCAGCAAAGTGGCAGGAGAAACGGAGCCCCTTCCATTTCTCCTCCCGCTTCGCTGAAGGGGTGTTGCGCAGAGAGGGAAAACTGTGCAGCATCTCTCCAGCGAAGCAAAGTGTGGAGAGCAAGAGGGACCGCTGCACTCCAGGGTCTTCAGGCGGCTTCAACGAAAGCAACGCAAAGCCTCCGGAGCGCAGGGGGAGTTCTCCCTCTGCGCTTCGGAGGCTTCACGTTACTATCGCTGAAGCCAAGGAGCCTGCATTCGCTCCATAAGATGCACACACATTTCCCCTTAATTTTTGAAGGGGGAAAAGTGCGTCTTATAGAGTGAAAAATACGGTAGTTGGATGCAACCAATAAAATAAATTAAAATGTCACCTTTGCTACCTTAAATAAGGTTCTGCTGTGAACTGAACTGAATTATGACAAGGGCACAAAGTTCATCTGTTAAGCTGTGCGTACAGTTTCTTTCTTTAAACATTTGTGTAATTTAAGGGGCAGATCTTTATTTTAGATGACTGCACTTTTATCCTCCTAATATTCAACGTATTGATAGAGATTGTGAAAAAGGAACCGTTTAAGAAGGCCCAGGAACATAGGAGCCAACTCCTAGGGGCTGAGATCCCTTTGGCCCTCTTAAATTTTTTTTTGAGAGGGCCAGACCGCTCCCAAAGTTGATGAGCATTGCCATTCAAATTGCGATCAGTTATGTGGGGGCAGGGCTTACGTGATACTTCCCCAATATTTTATTAAAGTTGGCACCCTTGACCAGGAAACAATGTCCATTTCCTTCATCTTTCCAGTAACCTGTTGTTATTTTCCAGGGAGAGCCACAACTCTGGTTAAAATTCAAATTCTACAAAATACTGCATATGCAAATGCTATGCAATTTTATGTCCCTGGGCTATGCAATTTTATGTCCCTTGTAGTGTCCCTGCAAGGAACAGCATTTACGCAGAAAGATCACTAGATTTAAGTGAAAGGAGAGGCCAGGAAAGGCGTTGGTTTTGAACTCTCGATAGCATCCCATGTTGCAGATGGGAACCTTCTCGGTTAGTGTGCAAAGGAAATGGGAATAGCTCTCTAGGAGAGAAAAAGGGAGGTGGTGAGTTGACTGAAGCTTCTTTCACTTACTGCAGGCATAGGCAAACTCGGCCCTCCGGATGTTTTGGGACTACAACTCCCATCATCCCTAGCTAACAGGACGAGTGGTCAGGGATGATGGGAATTGTAGTCCCAAACATCTGGAGGGCTGGAGTTTGCCTATGCCTGACTTCCTGGCTCTACACTAATGGCCAGGTTTTTCATGGCTAATTTTTTAAAAATGAAAATCCTCTCTTAGGACACTTTAGTTGGGACTGGGAAAAAGCACCAAAGTGGCTTGGAGCAGTGGTTGAAATGAGGAACTGATTTCCTCTTCCCTCACAAAATAAAGTTTATATCTGCCCTGGAATTCCTGTTCTTTAACTCTGGTGACCAAAAAGGTACTTTGCACATGCCTTGGCAATATTCTAAATGATTAGTGCACGTACTCCAGATCTCAGCTTAGCAGCACATTCTGGGTCTCATCCAGTCAACAAATTAAATTCCCAGGGCCCTTAGGGACGGAAAAGAGTGAAAATCCAGCTGAAAAGCTCTAATCAGCAGCATTTGTGGGAGCTGAAATGTGGGATCTGTGGTAATCCACTCAGCCAATGGAGGGTGTGTTTGCAGCCTCTGCTGTTGCCAGGCAAACTTTGAATCCAGTTAACAACTATAGTAACCATTGCTGTTCTGCTTAATTGAGTATATACTTGAAAGCAGCTTGGGAACCAATACTGAAATCAGAGAGTTAAAAGAAACCCCATTCTGTGAGAACTACTGTACTTATTGTTTTCAGAGCAATGTGTTGGTGCTATATGGACATTTTATACCCCAATTTTATATCTGTTTAATTCTTACGGCGTCTGGTTGTAGAAAGTTTGGGATTCTATTTTTGTTCAGAAGCCAAAGCTATCCAATAATAATTATCAGCATCCTCACCAAGCCATGCCCCCTAGGTTCTTTCAGGAAAGTCACGTCAGGTTAAATTATTTGGAAACTGGCTTCAAAACAGTCTGCATGCAGATTCTCGATGAGTTCATACTTTCTCCCTGCTCAGGTTTCACAAAGGGCTTCCTCAGCTTCTGCCTTCTCTGAATATTAAACAGTTGAACCGAAGCACATAGTTTAAGAAAAAGTCATGCTTGCCTGAAGGTGCAGAACATGAACACGCATAATAAATAAATAAACCAATAATCCCCCCAGCGCAGGTTTTCTTTTTGGCTGGGTAAGTAAGTGGTTCTTGAGGAACACACTGGAACTCACTAAGAATTTTTGCTTTTCTGATATTGTGAGCCTCTGCACTTCCACGTTAGATGACCCAATCTTTGGTCCACATTCAATTCCAAACACTTTAAATTCCAAACCAGTCTTTAAAACATTCTGTTTTTTTCTGGCGCTGGCGTTGTGTGCCCGTTTGCAAACTATTAAAACCTTTTGGATGGTTCACTGATTTCTGGGCATGGACAAGAGTTCACACACAATGGGGCAAGAGAGCAAGAAATGGGCACCAACAAGCAGTGGCGTAGCGTGGGGGGTGCAGGGGGGGGCCGGCCGCACCGGGCGCAACATCTGGGGGGGGGCGCTCACACTCGCAGCTCTATGCCCCCTGCTAAAATCCACAGGTTAGGGGGCGCAAATTACTTACCTTGCCCCGGGTGCTGACAACCCATGCTACGCCACTGCCAACAAGGGTAGAGGCAAACGATTAACGTGGGAACAGAGAGAGAAAGATAATGAGGACAGGGGAAAAGATCACACACACCCCACACAATTGCTCTCTTTTGGAAGAGTGTTAAAAGAAACAAAAATACGTTGTGCCCATATTAAGAAACAAGCCTTACCCGTGAGTCTAAGTTGTATGCCGTTTTCTTTAAATCTTGCAAAGCCCTCTGCATGAACTCAAACGCATGGCAGTCAACACATGGGCGACCTAAGGGTGGAGAAATGTTGGCAGACAAGCATGAAATATTAATGGAAATGAAAACAACGGGAGAAGAACCTGCTGGGCCAAACCAAATCTCCAGCATAATCCATCCTGTTCTTCTCCCAGGGACCAATGAGAAGTCCACATGCAGAACCACAGCACAACATCACTTGCCCTACTTGTGTTGCCTGGCAAACGGCTCTCTGAGACGCATCACTTCTGACAGCACAGGTAAAGGGACCCCTGACCATTAGGTCCAGTCGTGACCGACTCTGGGGTTGCGGCGCTCATCTCGCTTTATTGGCCAAGGGAGCTGGCGTACAGCTTCCGGGTCATGTGGCCAGCATGACTAAGCCGCTTCTGAAGAAGAAGAAGAGTTTGGATTTGATATCCCGCCTTTCACTCCCTTTAAGGAGTCTCAAAGCGGCTAACATTCTCCTTTCCCTTCCTCCCCCACAACAAACACTCTGTGAGGTGAGTGGGGCTGAGAGACTTCAAAGAAGTGTGACTGGCTCAAGGTCACCCAGCAGCTGCATGTGGAGGAGCGGAGACACGAACCCGGTTCCCCAGATTACGAGACTACCGCTCTTAACCACTACACCACACTGGCGAACCAGAGCAGCTCACGGAAACGCTGTTTACCTTCCCGCTGGAGCGGTACCTATTTATCTACTTGTACTTTGATGTACTTTCGAACTGCTAGGTTGGCAGGAGCTGGGACAGAGCAACGGGGGCTCACCCCATTGCTGGGATTCGAACTGCCAACCTTCTGATCAGCAAGTCCTAGGCTCTGTGGTTTAACCAACAGCGCCACCCGCGTCCCCAGTGCAGATAGAATATAGTAATTCTGGCTACCATACCCTCCAACATTTTTATGATAAAAATAGGGATGTCCTAGTCAACAGCAACAATAATAATAATACCCCTCATCTGATTGGGTTGCCCCAGCCGCTCTAGGTAGCTTCCAACAATAAAAACATAATAAAGCATTAAACGTTTTTAAAACTTCCCTATACAGGGCTGCCTTCAGATGTCTGGGGGATTGGCTAACTCCAAACCCTCCAACGAAAATAGGGACGTACTAAGGAAAAGAGGAGGACGCGAGTGGAACTGTGGTCTAAACCACTGAGCCGCTTGGGCTTGCCGATCAGAAGGTCGGCGGTTCAAATCCCAGCAACGGGGTGAGCTCCCATTGCTCGGTCCCTGCTCCTGCCAACCTAGCAGTTTGAAAGCACTTCAAAGTGCAAGTAGATAAATAGGTACCACTCCAGCGGGAAGGTAAATGGCGTTTCCGTGCGCTGCTCTGGTTTTGCCATAAGCGGCTTAGTCATGCTTGCCAGATGACATGGAAAAACAGTCTGCGGACAAATGCCGGCTCCCTTGGCCTGTAAAGCGAGATGAGCGCCGCAACTCCAGAGTTGCCTGCAACTGGACTTAACTGTCAGGGCTCCTTTACCTTTACCTTTTTAAGGAAAAGCGGGGCATTCTGAGATCAGATCAGAAACTGGGATGACTTCTGTAAAACCGGGACTGTCCCTGTAAAATAGGGTCTGGGCTAGTAGGCTTGGTAGCATTATTCTCAGTGAATTTGTCTAAACCTCCTTTTAAGCCATCCAAGTTTGTGTCTAATTTAAAGCCATCTAAAATTGGCAGCAGATTCCGTTGTTTTAATTATGCACTGAAGAAGTACCTCCTGAGTCTTCCAACATTCACAGGATGACTTCACAGAATGACTTCCTAGTATTTGGACAGATGGAGAAAAGCACTCTATATACCCAGTTTCTCTCTATTCATGACTTTACCGGTTTGACAAAAACAGCTTTCCCCAATTTGCTGCCTTACAGATGTTGTGAACTCCCTCTCCCATTTGCCCCAACCAGCAGAGCTGGCAGGGTCCAGGCTGGGGAACATCTGTTTTAGTCAAATAACCAAAGCGCACACAGAAATATGTAGTATATCAATATAGGGCAATCTGCCTAAGAACAGCATGAGTCCGATAGCTTTTCCATACTCACTACAATTTCAGCTTTTGTTTTTGAGTCCCTGTGACACAGCAGAAAATTGCACAATGCCCAAGAATGTCTGCAAAGAGCTCAGCATGAACTATCCTGACATAGCAATTTTGCCACTGGGTCATGACTTCGCACAAAATAACATCCAGGTTCCGCTCAGATTTGGGAAGGAGTCCCTGGCTCACAATCTGAGAAACAGCACGTGCCTCAAACGCCCGATTAAATTGCTACCTCTAGCTGAATTGAAAAATATATATAGTCTACCCAAATATCAAAACCAAACTTGAGCATGCAAACTAAATGAGTACCATGCAAAAATTAGATAAGTGGGAGTTTTTAGCAACTGAATTTGAGCGCTGCGGTCTGGAGAACGGCACCAGCACAGAGATGGGAAGAGAGAAATATGATCAAAGCCAGAAGCTGCAAAATTCTTATGTGCAGAGCAACAGGGCAAGTGTATACCTCTTTACAAAAAAACCTTTAATATTTAAATCAAATATTAACCGTAAAATATATTCAGAGCTATGCTTCACGGTTTTAAGATAAACTTCCAATAACAGTGCAAATGAAGTGTTTGGGGCAGTACTTTCACTCCATTTCCTTCCACAGTGATGATTTCCAACACCTCCCACACAGACTCCACCCTCATTTTTGCTACCACTAGGACGTTCTTTGTGATTTGCCGATGGGATACATGCACATCCAAAGAATGTTCTTGGGAATCTGTCCTGTGCCTGGGAGTTAAGTATGCATGCATGCAAAAATCTCGCCTTGAAACGAAAATTAGCTATATAAAAGTCACCGGGAAATACAAAAGCTGGTCAAACAGGCAAACAGTACCACATTCCCTTTCACCACCCTGAGTTCAGATAAGCTCCCCAAAGTAGTGCATGCAAGTTTCTGCCTTTGGGCAGCCCACGTGCAGGATTCAAGCACAGGCATATTATTCCCTCCTCTGGTCTCCAGCAACTCGTATTCTCCAGCTATGGAGGTATAGCTTAGCCATCATGGCTAAGTAGCCTTCAATAGCCCTCTCCTCCATGAATTTGTCTAATCCTTTTTAAAAGACATCTAGATTAGTGGTCATTGCTTCTGTGGGAGCAAGTTCCATCATTTAATTGCACTCTGCATGGAAAAAAACTTTGTTTTATCTGCCCTGAACCTTACAACGTAAAGCTTCGTTGATATCCCACTTTATCACTACCCGAAGGAGTCTCAAAGCGGCTAACATTCTCCTTTCCCTTCTTCCTCCCCCACAACAAACACTCTGTGAGGTGAGTGGGGCTGAGAGATTTCAGAGAAGTGGGACTAGCCCAAGGTCACCCAGCAGCTGCATGTGGAGGAGCCGGGAATCGAACCCGGTTCACCAGATTACGAGTCCACCGCTCTTAACCACTACACCATGCAGGCACGCTGGATGTCTAAGAGTTCTAGCGTTATGAGAGAGGAGGCGTTAAAAAGTTAAAAAGCAGAGGTCCAAACACCAGTCCTTGTGAGGGACTTCCCTTTATTCGTTATTCCATTTGGATAACTGTCCCTTTATTGCTACCCTTTGATTCCTGCAACTTAGCCAGTTCCTCATCTTCTCTTATTAGCTGGAACTAGGGGTCTGCCTATCTGAAATTCAGCAGTTTTCTTGGTATCAGTCCTCCCCTCCCTGTAGAAACTGCACAGATAAGAATTAACGAGCAGTTGATAGATTTATAGTCCTTTTATTACAGCACCATGTTGCAAGCACAAGCACACAGCTCTCTGCAAGGGAAGGAGGGCAGTTGGCTAGTTTAATCCTCCTTCCGGCTTCTGCAGCATTTTGGGTGCCAAACGGAAGTTCCTTGCTCCCTCTGACCCCTTTGCCCTTTGATACTGTAATGGTTATATGGGGTTGCTCGTGCGTAAGTTGCCGCCACTCCTGGCTAGGTTGCCTGGTTAAACCTTTTCCTGGCTGGACAGCCCTTCACTTCGTGGCTGTTTCAGTCGCTAGCAGAATCCATCAGTGGGCATTTCTTGAACTTCTTCCAGCAAAGAAGTTATTTGACGCCAAGTATACGCCTACTTTCCCTGCACGGAAGTCTTCTGCGCAGTGTGGGTGTGGGTAGCGGAGGACCCGTGCTCTCCCCGCTGGTCTCCGGCGAGGAGTCCTGGAGCCCCCTCTCCGATTCCCCCATCCGCCTCCCTTTATCCCTGGTGTTACGCTGATTTCCTTCCCCAGCCAATGAGTTCCCTCTCTCCCTGCTTGGCCCTTCTCCGGCATCGCTTGGGAGCATTGCCTCCACTTCTGGCTCCAATGTCAGTTCCCTGACAGATACATTCAGACTTCCAAATCCCTGGTGAGTGGGGGGGGGGGTTCCCCCACACTCTCAAGGGACGTTTCAACTAGCTGCCCCCTCCCTCCTGGTTCTGTTGTCATTATCTCATAACTGGATAACTCCCTCCTAAGCTGTTCATCTCCTCTCTCTCTCTCTCTCTGCTTCTGAACATGCTGTGGACAAGGGGGACAACTCTTCCTCCTCCAGCTCTCCACCGGACAGAAGCTGGTCTGCCATAGAATGCATTCCCCAGTCCTCATCTTCAGACCATTCCAACACTTGGGAAGGATAGCAGAAGGCCTCAACATTTCATGCCAATAGATGGGAAACAAAGAGAAGCAGGAGAACAGTGGGGTCTTGAACTGAAACACATGGAAAGCCTATAAGAATGTGTGGTGGGTTTGTAGCTTATGCAAATCGCTTTTCTGACAACACTCAGACTATGGATGATGTTATCACATCACATGGGAGTGTGGCACCATAGATATCCTTCTACTACAGAAGAATACGAATCAATTGAAATAGTTTGTATATAACTTGAGATATGCCTGCAGTGCTTTCTTTCCCTAAAAAATGTTTAAGGGGTACTCTCATTTTCCTACTCATATTGAAATACTGCCCCTCAATGAGGCCAAACTTAGAGTCACAAAATGTTTAGGGGTATGCGTACCCCTGCGTTCCCCCCAGAAAAAAGTGTAATATAATTTGCACTGACAGAAACAACCTCCAGTTCTGAGGACCTTCTGGCGGTTCCCAGAGGTTGCAGGGAACCAGGCAGAGGGTCTTCTCGGTAGTGGCGCCAGCCCTGTGGAACACCCACCCATCAGATGTCAAGGAAATAAACAACAATCTGACTTTTAGAAGACATCTGAAGGCAGCCCTGTTTAGGGAAACTTTTTAATGTGTAATGTTTTATTATGTTTTTATATGTTGGAAGCTGCCCAGAGTGGCTGCGGCAACCCAGTCAGATGGGCAGGGTAGAAACAAACAAACAAACAAACAATTATTATTATTATTGCTATTATTATAGCTTATTGGCTTATCCAGAGTTCACAAATTTGTTTGCATACTGATGCTTCTTCTGAAGGATTTGGGCAGTGTTGTATTGGCAGCAACAGAATAAATTAGGAGCTGCATGCAAACATGTGTACCATAGGTAAAGGTAAAGGGACCCCTGACCATTAGGTCCAGTCGTGGCCGACTCTGGGGTTGCGGCGCTCATCTCGCTTTATTGGCCGAGGGAGCCGGCGTACAGCTTCCGGGTCATGTGGCCAGCATGACGAAGCCACTTCTGGCGAACCAGAGCAGCACACGGAAATGCCATTACCTTCCCGCCGGAGTGGTACCTATTTATCTACTTGCGCTTTGACGTTCTTTTGAACTGCTAGGTTGGCAGGAGCAGGGACCGAGCAACGGGACCTCACCCCATCGCGGGGATTCGAACCACCGACCTTCTGATCAGCAAGTCCAAGGCTCTGTGGTTTAACCCACAGCGCCACCCGCGTCCCTTCTCATGTGTACCATAGACACACACATAAGGAACATACATATAGGAATCATAATTGAGTGGATATTCAAGCAGCCAGTGGCAAACTGTGATTTGTGTGACATGACCCTTGGGGTATTGGCATGAGAGACTAGATAGAACGCAGTACGTACTTTCAGCAGGGATTGTTGTTCCTGATTCTTCTTCGGCTGTAGCTGGCTTGGTAGGAAAAAGCCCAACTACAAGCATTAAAGGCACTAAAGCGATCACTTTGCTTATGCAGGGCTTCACCATTTCGCTAGTGGCGTCTTCCTCCTTCACTAGGGAAAACAGGAATTCAGAGACAAAGTAGCATTTTGAAGTAGTACATTATATGGAAGAACGATGGGAGAAGCATATATCCTGGTAAGCAAACCCAAGTTTTTATCTACCGAATAGCCAGAGCAGCACCAAGAACACATCAAAATCCCCAGCTAATTCCAAACATCGTAATTAGACCCCTCTCTAGTCACATCCATGAAACTGCAAACAAATTAATAACTGACACAGGGCCAAGCAAATATCATATGGTTTCTTAGCCGAAATACAATACTACAATTTTGTCTAGCCCTATACCATCTGCTACTTTGTCTACAGTTGCATGGATGTGCCTGAAGATGTGGGTCGATATAAATCTCTTAAGGGTTTGTTAGTAAAGGTAAAGGGACCCCTGACCATTAGGTCCAGTCGTGGACCACTCTGGGGTTGCGGCGCTTATCTCGCTTTATTGGCCGAGGGAGCCGGCGTACAGCTTCCGGGTCATGTGGACAGCATGACTAAGCCGCTTCTGGCGAACCAGAGCAGTGCACGGAAACGCCGTTTACCTTCCCGCCAGAGTGGTACCTATTTATCTACTTGCACTTTGACGTGCTTTCGAACTGCTAGGTTGGCAGGAGCAGGGACCGAGCAAAGGGAGCTCACCCCGTCGCGGGGATTCGAACCGCCGACCTTCTGATCAACAAGTCCTAGGGTCTGTGGTTTAACCCACAGCGCCACCCGTGTTCTGTAAGGGTTTGTTACAGGTGGCCAAATTATTACCTGAGAAGCTGTGAAACTTCAAGTCTTACGAACTTCACTGTGCAATTTTATTTATTTTTAATTGAACTGTTAGATTTCACAGGTACAAGTATCACACAGCTGAAAATGTGTTTCCGCATTGCACAAATGTTTCGTGACACCAAAACATCAGGTGGGCTTGAGGATAATAATCTCTGCTGCAAACTATCCTAACTTTTTTAAAAACATCCATGGAAATCTGCATGTTCAATATTTGCTTTTAACATTTTAGAAAGGAATTGTGACAGACACATGACGTAGCAGAATACCACTGTGGCAACTCACACAAACTCTAAACGTCTTGACACCTGAGATACTTGAGCAATTATTCATTTACAAACCCAGAATATCAACAGTGTGCTACTATTTAGTTATTTCTTAACACCCTATTAACCCCCCTTCCTCATAAAAAACTCAAGGTGACAAATGACAAAATCAAACCACAGTTTTAAAGTTACCAAAACATTATACATGAAGTTCTTGCGGTATGTGAAGTGACATTGTTTACTACAACAGCTAGTCATTTTAAAATGTCACAAACTTTCAAAGGTTATTAGAATGTTCTTCAGGCACAAATGTTCAAAGCAAAACAATGGAACGTGTTGCCATGGGAGGTGGGTCTCACAGTCAAAAGCCATGAAGAAGTGCTGTGAGGGAAAACAGCATCTATACATGATGATGTTATATAAGAATGCTCATTTGACATGCACAGAGGGCAACGCTGGAATTTCCCCCATTTTATATCGAGAGCCAGTTACAAAGATGCAGTTAAACAACAGCAAAGGCAGTTCTTCCAGTATGTGGCTTCTGAACCACAGCTGCTGCATGAAAACACACGACCGTCAGGGGTACCGCTACCTGCAAAAGCCCTAAGAATACCAATTTTGCAATTCCGAATAAAATTGCTTAACACAAACGTATTACTCCGCATAGTTTTCATTCTTTAAATAATATTGACTGAAAACCTGAGTGCATTTTAAAACCAGCCGTTTGCCAATATATTACATTTTAATCCTCACTATAATTCTCTGCTATAATTCTCCTACCCGTATATGTTAGGAATGATGAAGTGACTTGAGCTTCATGGAAGTCTTTGTTGTCTGGAATGATGAAAAAGCCTTCTCATTGCACCCGAAAAACAAACATTGTCTCAGCAGGCCGGCTTATCACAATAGCTCCGGCAAGGAAAGATGGCAAGAAGAAATCACCTGTTCCCTGCCAGTTACCTTGCCGTTTATTTTTTGCACAGCCAGCGATAGCTATTCAGGGACAAATTATAGCATGCGATGAGCCAGTGCACGACATCTTTTCAGTTTTATAAAACCGGGGGGAAACCCCTCTGCAGCAAATCATAAAATAGAAGTACCTGGTGTCTCACTTGCCTTTGTGATGGTCTCTTTGAATGGCTGCAGCAAACTGCTAGTGAGCATCTCTGAGCATGTGCGCTGGCTCTCTTTATCCTTCCCTGAAAGGGGAGAGAATCTACCATGGCAACGCGGCTGCACAGCGCTCTGCTCAAGGAGAGGCTTCAAGAACAATGGGCTGGGTATTGCTGCTTTATTATGAATGGTATCACTTTAAAGAGGGAAGCAACACCCCCGTGAAAAAGTCAACCAAGTCTTGCCTTCGTTTTAATCCCAAAGCCGCAGTACTGTAATATCTCTACCAGGACTCTCTAAAATATGGCAGAATCATGAACATTTTTTCCCCCAAGTTCTCCAGAACTCTTTACCAGACAAGATGCTGAACCTCCTCAGCCCTACCCAAGGATGGGAGAGAAAATAGGGGGAGGGATTTTATCCCTAAGTTTGCTGCTTTTGAGATGGAGCGTCCAAGAGGTAATGAATCACAACAGGAATGGAGGAATAAATTCAGTTTAGCTATCTTTTCTTGCCACCAGTCTCTTAACCAATCAAATCCAATATTCAGAATGCTTTTTTTATACACAATTACACCCCCAACCTCTGGATGTGATTGATGAAAGAATCAGCAATTCTTAAAAAAAGCATTACAAATTGTAAGAGAACCCTCTGGATTTCATGAAGTCTCCACATTGGCCATCTGATCAGGGCCCCAAAGCGTATATGTTGCTTCCCATACATGTACAGAGTCAGAACTATACTGTATTTTTCCATCTATAAGACACACCCATGTATAAGACGCCCCCTATTTTGGGGAACTCAGATTTAAGAAAACAGGGGGAGTTACAAGGGTAGAAAGTTTTATGCTAAGAAAGATAAAGGTAAAGGGACCCCTGACCATTAGGTCCAGTCGTGACCGACTCTGGGGTTGCGGCGCTCATCTCGCTTTATTGGCCGAGGGAGGCAGCATGCAGCCTCTGGGTCATGTGGCCAGCATGACTAAGCCGTTTCTGGTGAGCCAAAGCAGTGCACGGAAACGCCGTTTACCTTCCCGCCGGAGTGGTACCTATTTATCTACTTGCATTTTGACGTGCCTTAAGGAGTCTCAAAGCGGCTAACATTCTCCTTTCCCTTCCTCCCCCCCAACAAGCACTCTGTGAGGTGAGTGGGGCTGAGAGACTTCAAAGAAGTGTGACTGGCCCAAGGTCACCCAGCAGCTGCATGTGGAGGAGCGGAGACGCGAACCCGGTTCACCAGATTATGCGTCCACTGCTCTTAACCACTACACCACACTGGCTCCCAAGAGTGGCTTAGAGAGTGGAAAGCTCTCTTGAGGTAGGTAAATGGTGTATGTAGTGTGTGAAATTCATTAATCACCTGTTATTTGACTGAGGCATTGGAGAACCAGATAAGGTAGGCCAGAAGCATTTATGCCAGTCTCCTCTTTTCCAGGATAAACATACCCAGCTACCTCAACTGCTCTTAGAAGACTTGGTTTCCGGACCCTTGATCATCTTACTCATCCTCCTCTGAACATTTTCCAGCTTGTCAACATCCTTCTTAAATTGTGGCACCCAGATCTGGCCACAATATGGTCTGACCAAGGCAGAATAGAGCGGTACTATTACTTTCCTTGATCTGGACACTATGCTTGATGCAACCTAGAATAGCATTCACCTTTTTTGCTGCATCCCCCTGTTGACTCATAATAAGCTTGTGGTCCACCAAGACCCCTAGATCCTTTTCACATGCACAACTAGTACAGCCAGGTGTCCCCCATCCTATATTTGTGCATCTGGTTCTTCCTGCCTAAGTGCAAAACCTTACATTTGTCCCCGTTGAAATTCGTTTTGTTAGCTTGCGCCCAGTTCTCCAGTCTGTTAAGGTCATTCCATGCTCCAGGTCATGGATTTCTTCACAAGTGTACACATCTTTTGTGTATAATGCTCCTCCTTGCCAATTCCTGTTTAGTCTGTTCCTTTTGAACAGGTTATACCCCCCAATTCCTACATTCCAGTCATTAGTCATTCCACCAAATTTCAGTAATGCCTACAGGTCATATTTGCCATCCTGTACTAAAAGCTCCAGTTAATCTTGCTTGTTTCCCATACTTGACAATATGTTTTAGACTGTTATTATTTTCCAGAACTGACCTTTCCAGAAATGTTTTGACCTTGAATAAGTGTCAACCAAGAGACTGGCTACTGCAGATAGAATCCAGAAGGGACCTCAACTAATTAGAAATGCTAATTTCCCCCTTGGAATCCACTTTTGAGAACAGAGCATTTTAGAGCTAGTTATCAGACCAAACACTTAGCAGCTTCCTTAAGAAATGCCTTTATTAAGCTGTGTTTCCCAGTGACGCCCACTGAAGGCTTAGATGGCTGCTACAAGGTCCCATACACAGACAGACTTTGTATTTGTGGTCAACCTCAGGTGGAAGATACAACTAATTATCTGTTAGTCTGCTGCTTATATAGAGACCCAAGAGATTGTTGTTGTTTTTTACATTTCCCTGGCACAAAAGGTTCAGTTTCTTTTGAGTGACATTAATAGCTTTGTAACACACAGAGCAGCACTCTGTGAACTGCCTGGGAGGGAAAAGGAACAAAAAGGAGTTATATAAAATCCCTGTAAATTCTTGTGGCGATTCAGAGGTTTAATAACAAATCAAGCTGGATTTGAGTTTGTAGGTGTCTCTGCTTTCTCTCTCTGGATTTTAAAAGGGCAAAATATTACAATCGGAGCTGTCCGAGATGCACAAGGGAAACTGTGTTTTAATGCCCAGGAACTTGGCAAAGTCTTTTCTATATTATGAAATTTTATATTACGGATGAATTACGTTCTGTATTATTTTATTAATACTGCTGCTTAGTAAATAAATTTACTTCTTTTTTATTTTTACTAATACTGCTTTAAAAACAAGTTTGCCATGGCCTCTTAGGACATGAACTTTGCAACCTGGCTACCAACTTGGATGGCTTTAAAAAAGAATTAGCCCTCTCCTCCATGAAGTTCTCGTGGACGAATGAGCAAGGTCCCAACTAAACAAGAATGGCAACTTAAGTTGACAAAAGATGCACAACTCGCAAACTTAACATATACTCGGAGAACAAGAACACATGTTTAGAGAAGACTGGTTTACTGAATATATGGGAAATAATTAGGTACAGCCGAAAACACAGGCAGCATTAAGATAAATGCAAGTGTAAATACGTTTTGATGGATGCAATATGCCTGAATGGTATAGTTTCTGTAAAATATGCAGGGGTTTATGATATGTAAAATGAACCATGGAAATAGAAGAAAGTCATTGATATTTTAAGGATGTAAAATGAGTACTTTAAATTGTAAAACAGAACAATATTATACATATATATATATATATATATATATATATATATATATATAATTTTTATAAATTTGTTTTACAATTTAAAGTACTCATTTTTACATCCTTAAAATATCAATGACTTCCTTTCTTCTATTTTCATGCTTCATTTTACATATCATAAATATGTGTGTGTGTGATTATATACGGTATATAAAAAGAAACAGCCGCTCTTCGACTTCCGCACAAGCCCATCCTGGCTGGGAGGCGCCATCTTCCCGTACGGAAAAAGCTCCATTTTGCTGCCCGGAAGGAAGCTCTCTCTCTCTCTCTCTCTTTTGCCCTGACGCGGGCGCCGCCATTTTGCACGGCGACCTTGCGCCGCCCGGCTCTTAAGACCTCGTCAGCTCCCGGCGCGTGGGCGGCGCCATTTTGCGTTACGGACGGAGAGAGAGGCGGGAAAAGCTGGCCGAGGGGCCTTGCGGCCGTACTCCTTCCTTCCTTCCTTCCCTCCCGCCATTTTTATTTTTTTTTTAGGTGTCTTCATAAAATGCCCGCCGAGAGCCTCGTCTGCCCTCCCCTCCCCGCTCCAAGATGGCGTCGATGCGGGAGAGCGACACCGGCCTGTGGCTGCACAACAAGCTGGGCTCGGCGGACGAGCTGTGGGCGCCGCCCAGCATCGCCTCGCTGCTGACGGCCTCGGTGGTGGACAACATCCGCCTCTGCTTCCACGGCCTCTCGTCGCCCGTCAAGCTCAAGCTGCTGCTGGGCATGCTGCACCTGCCTCGCCGCGCGGTGGACGAGGTGAGGCGAAGGGAGAGAGACCCCCGAGGAGGCCGCCCACCCCCCAAACAGCCATGAGGGAAGCCTGGACCCCCCCCCAGTCGTCGCTTCGGGCCCCCCGGGGTGGGCGCCGCTTCCTCCTCCCCCCCCAGGCCCATTGGAGAGGGGGGGTCCCCTCCTCCGCCCCAGGGGAGGGGGACACAGGGGGCTCGGGGGGGGGGGAGGCACATCCCATCGCCGCGTAGGCAAAAGAGGACACTCCTGCATCGTCTCCCGCCGAGGCAGACGACAACACACACACATATAGATCTAGGCGCCAAGAAAGGGCTCGAAGCTATTCCTGAGGTCCGTTGCAGCCAGACCTGCAAGGTGGGCTTTCCTCCTTCACCCGGGTGGGCTGCACTTCCTAATTCAGTGATCTTCTATTTACACACAGAGAGAGACTTTTCCCGAGGTCCTTTGCGTACCCTAAGGTGCACTTTCGAAGGGGTGGGCTGCACTTCCTAATTCAGTGATCTTTTATTTATTTACGCGCGCACACACACAACCAAACACACAAATACTCGAAACTTTTCCCCCCCCGAGGTCCTTTGCGTACCCTAAGCCTAAGGTGCACTTTCAAAGGGGTGGGCTGCACTTCCTAACTCAGTGATCTTTTATTTATTTACACACACACATATTTATATATAGACACCCAAACACAAAAATTCTCAAACTTTTCCCAAGGTCCTTTGCATGGCAACACAGGCACCTTTAAAATTTCAAAGGCCCACTAGAAAACTCTTACTACTGTTTATAGGCATGGGCTCTGGCATTACATTTATTTAATACTGGCTTGGGAGTGTAATATCTATTAAAGTCTTTATGAGTGCTTTAGAGAGGAATTCCCATTTTTAGCTAGTATTGATTTGCTGGTCATAATTGGGAAGGAAGGTCTAGTGCTACAGGGTGTGACTTCCAAATGGCTTATGAGCCACATCCCAGGATTATGTTATCTTCCAAACCTAATGGTTTATTTCAGTGGGTTCCAGCATTCTAACTCTACATAGTATTATACTTTTAGGTTTATGCAAGATCATTTTGAAACATTGCTCTACTGGTATGGGCATGCATTACCGTTTGTGCTGTTAGGGCATTGGTGATTGTTTCCATGGGAAAAACAAACTATCAGATATATTGATAGGTCCAGAAAATAGATAGCTAACCATTCAGAGGAAAGCTGGAAGTAAATACTAATGGTGATGTGTCTCAGTCAACTGCAGTTACTGGTAGCCGTAGTAACTGATTTGAGCATCCCAGTTTTTGTGAGCTAGAGATCTTGCTAGCATCCTTTCCAGGTGCATGCTAAATGGTACTAAATAGTTGCTAGAGCAGTGAAAGCATACTGATTTGCAACTAAATACAGTGGTACCTTGGGTTACACACGCTTCAGGTTACATACGCTTCAGGTTACAGACTCCGCTAACCCAGAAATAGTGCTTCAGGTTAAGACCTTTGCTTCAGGATAAGAACAGAAATTGGGCTCCGGCGGCGGAGCAGCAAGAGGCCCCATTAGCTAAAGTGGTGCTTCAGGTTAAGAACAGTTTCAGGTTAAGAACGGACCTCCGGAACGAATTAAGTACTTAACCTGAGGTACCACTGTAGAGCTTTTCCACAATCTAGAAGCAGAATCCAAAACTTTTGGTTTTGCAGTTGCATTTGTTTTGCACTGCATTTACGTCTTAGAAGCAAAAAGGCAGATTTCTGTCTAAGCAGCATCACTTTTAAGGCTGCAGTTTCATGCACACTTACTTTCAAATACGTGTGCATGAACCACTGAAACAACTGGGCTTCTCTTTGGAGTAAATGCACATAGGAAACGGTATGTGAATCTGGTCTGGGACCATAATAAATTTCATTTCATTTCAATGCACTCAGGAACTTTCTGGATTCAGTAAAACTGGTCTCTGTCCTACAGCTTGACATGTGACAACTTGGCACCTGCACTTTGACATCTCCAGTAATGCTCCCAACATATGCCACATGTGTAATACCAAAATATGCAAGAAAGGTCCTAATTCTAATTCCCAACATTTTTTATTTCTGAATCTCAAAACAATCCCTCAAGCTGAAACTGTATTGCCACCTGCTGAGCTTTTCTGAGCAGGAACTTGAACCTAAGGATTCCCCATTCTTAGAAAATGTGTGCGTAGGAATCCAGTGGATCATCAGATCCAGTGCCTTAGTCTGGAACAGGTTGCCTGCTGCATAGTCTGTTAAGGTTAGTTGAGCAGGCATCTATCTGCAAGGAAGGTTCACAGGTATCCCTAGTCACCTTATAGTGATCTGACTAATTTATGCACTGTTCCTTGCCCTATCCTCAGAAGATAGGGAGTTTTGTGTTTTTTTCTGTAATGTTTTCATTATATATAGATCACCTAACTTCCTTAGCACTCCATTTTGCTTCAAAGTCTATTTTTCATTTTTGTAATGCTTCTGAACTTTTCCAATACTGGCCATACCTCTTTATGTCAAAAGCTGAATATAGTAATCTTAAGTATGGCATCACAGATCTTCTCTACAGCCATGTGACTCTCCTTGGACTTGGATAACAACACATTTGTTAATATTATCCACAGTTTAACAATATTTATGTAACTTTTCATTAACACACCTCCCAATTTTTCAGCTTACATTGTATGATTGCTTTAAATTGTTTGTCCTTAACAGGATTTTATCATATATTTCCTTTTTCTAATCAAGCCTCTTTTTGTTCTAAATTGGAGCTATGTTGTAATAATTGTGATTCTTCCTGCTCTGAGTTTTTAAAAGCATATCTGTAGCTTTAATTTTTTTTTTAATGTGTCTCTCAAATATCTGTCATTGCAGTACCCTATACAGTGGTACCTCAGGTTACATACGCTTCAGGTTACAGACTCCGCTAACCCAGAAATAGTACCTCGGGTTAAGAACTTTGCTTCAGGATGAGAACAGAAATCGTGCTGCAGCGGGAGGCCCCATTAGCTAAAGTGGTGCTTCAGGTTAAGAACAGTTTCAGGTTAAGAATGGACCTCCGGAATGAATTAAGTACTTAACCCGAGGTATCACTGTACAGTGGTACCTCTGGATGCGAACGGGATCCGTTCTGGAGCCCCGTTCACATCCTGAGCAGAATGCAACCCGTGCCTGCGCATGCGCGGGTCACGATTCACCGCTTCTGCGCATGCGCGTGATGTCATTTTGAGTGTCTGCACGTGCGCGAGCGGCAGAACCGGGAAGTAACCTGTTCCGTTACTTCTGAGTTGACCTGAAAACGGTCAACCTGAAGCTACTTTAACCCGAGGTATGACTGTATAATGGACCATTTTATAAAATGGACCGTGTTGGAGTAACGTTTCGTTAAAATGGTTTGTATTCTGTTTAAGTAGAGGAAAATAGTTCCTCGCTGTGCAATAAAGTATTGTTTAACCTCTGTTGTTCAGAAAAAAATAGAAGACGTCATTGCTATTTAAGTGATATCAGGGTGTGGTTGGTGCTGGCTCAAAACGTTTTGCTATCTGAGACCTCCCCCTGTGCACTCACGCCTGCTTCTGAGACCTGCTATAGAAAAAATTTGCCGCTGCATTTGGGGCAGCGGCGTGGGCATTCCTAGACCCTTTGAGACACTCTTACTTGTGAGGAAGGGTCCTTCTTCACCGGGAGAGAAATTGTGGGTGAGTTGACCTGAGAGCACCTGCGCCTTTGCCATTGGTGACAAATACCGTATTTTTCGCTCTATAACACGCACCCAACCGTAACACACACATAGTTTTTAGAGGAGGAAAACAAGAAAAAAATATTCTAACGGAAACAGCGGATGTGTGATTGTTGTGGTTCATGCTGTGGCCACACACATGTGATCTGACGGTGAGTTTGGGGTAGCCCAGTGCAAAAATCCTGAGGATCCATGTGGATCTGTGCTTTGTAACCACGTTTTAAGTGGGGAGGGAAGGAAAAGCACTCAAGGGACAAGGAACACGCGTTGGGTGGGTGGAGAAGGATGCTGTTAATAATGCAGAAGAGGGGTATATGAGGAGAAGGCTCCTCTCCTCTCCTGCTTTGCTCCTTTAAAGCAAGCAGGCTCTCTGTCCCTCTCGCCTCCCCACTCAGCGGTTCTTCTCCTGCTTTGCTGTTTCAAAGCGAGCCACGGAGGAGGGAAGGAAGGGGAACCATGGATCCTCTGCTCACGACTGCAGCAGATCCCCCTGCCATCCGTAGGCATTTGCTCCATAACACGCACAGACATTTCCCCTTACTTTCTAGGAGGAAAAAAGTGAGTGTTATGGTGCAAAAAATACGGTACCGTTTAAAGTTTCACAGTTGACTTGTACTAGACTTTAAACAGGCACATTTGGGGGGCAACCTTGCTCCCATTGCCTCACTGTAAGGAAGGGCATCTACCTTGGAGAGAGGGCTGTAGAAGTGCTGCTGCCCATTTTCCTTCAGTGGTCAGTGTACAGATGTAGGGATGGGCAAATTTGCCTCTCTATTCCCTACTCCTTATTCTACATCTTTTACCCCAGCGAATGTGAGCTACAGGTTTGGTCTATTCAGCAAAATTTTGAGAAAGCAGCTCTTAACATGCTTTGAACATTCCACTCTTGATTTGCCTTCTCCTATTTTGTTAGATGAAAAATGCACTGACAGAAATCATCCAGCTTGCGACCTTGGATCCAGACCCCTGGGTCTTAATGGTGGCCGATATCTTGAAATCATTTCCCGATATAGGTTCCCTGAACCTTGATCTGGAAGAGCAGAATCCCAACGTTCAGGATATTTTAGGAGAACTGCGAGAAAAAGGTAGGTCTCCTTTCATGTAACTTCCTGTGAAATCGTTGTATTGCGCTTGCTTTGTAAAACGTGGATTGGGCGGTGTTTAGATTAATAGATTAATCTTGTGTTTCTCAGGATGTAGGAGTAGAATTGCCAGGTGTTCTGGGTCTGAGGCTCAGAGGAAAGATTTTTGGAGGTGGAATCTAGGGGAGTTCAAAGGGAGCATTTGACAGAAAATGTCACCCACCCGAGGGGCAGAGCATGATTGTAGAGTAGGAAGGGACCATGAGTATCATCTAGTCCAGGAGTAGGCAACCTAAGGCCCATGGGCCAGAGGCAGCCCACGAGGGTTGTTTAACCGGCCCACAAGCCGCCCCTGAACTGAGTCACCTGCCTGGTGAGTCGCTGCGTGCTGCGCTAAACCGGCACGGTGCGGCATGGGGACTTTCTTCTGTGGCGCTGGAAATCGCGTCTGCGCAGACGCTGTAAATTGCATCTGCGCAGATGCAGACATTGGAAATTGTGGACGCGTATGCACACGCACGCGCAATCCGGCCACAGAAGGATCTCCGCTGGAGTGAACTGGCCCAGGCGAGGTAAACCTTGCCGACCCCTGATCTAGTCCAACCCCCTGCAATGCAGGAATATTTCACCCAACGTGGGGTTCGAACCCACAACCCTGAGATTAAGCGTCTCATGTTCTGCTGGCTCAGTTATGCCTCAGGATACGTCTGACGACTTGGTGGTAAAGCCCAAGCGACGTGAGATGGTCCTAATATTTAAGAGTCAGATTTAAGGTGCTGCTTTTGACCTTTAAAGCCCTTCACGGCCTAGGACCCTCGTACCTACGTACCTCTCCCAGTATGTCCCACGGAGAGCCTCAAGGTCCATAAATAGCAACACCCTGGTGGTCCCGGGCCCTAAGGAAGTTAGATTAGCTTCAACCAGAGCCAGGGCCTTTTCAACACTGGCTCACCCTGGTGGAACGCTCTGCCTCATGAGACCAGGGCCCTGCAGGATCTGATTTCTTTCCGAAGGGCCTGTAAGACAGAGTTGTTCCGCCTGGCCTTTGGCTTGGAGCCAATTTGATTCCCTTCCCCTCTTTCTTTTTTCTTTTTTCTTTTTCCTTTCTCCTCCTGTGATGAGGCTGCATTTTAACATTTTAATGTTGTATTTTAATCTTGTTTTTAAGTTGTATTCATTCAACTTGTTTTTATTATTGCTTGTTAGCTGCCCTGAGCCCAGCCTTGGCTGGGGAGGGCGGGGTATAAATAAAAATTATTATTATTATTTATTAATACAGTGGTGCCTCGCAGGACGAAAAGAATCCGTTCCGCGAGTCTCTTCGTCTTGCGGTTTTTTCGTCTTGCAAAGCAAGCCCATTAGCAGATTAGCGCTATTAGCGGCTTAGCGGGCTTAGCGGATCAGCTGATAAGCAGCTTAGTGGATCAGCTGATAAGCGGCTTAGCGGATCAGCTGATTAGTGGCTTGGGAAAAAGGGGGGGGAACCCGCAGGAACTCGCAAGACATTTTCGTCTTGCAAAGCAAGCCCATAGGAAATTCGTTTTGCGAAGCACCTCCAAAATGGAAAACCGTTTCGTCTAGCGGGTTTTCCGTCTTGTGAGGCATTCGTCTTGCGGGGCACCACTGTATAGCCTTGTGCTCTTGCCACTTTTCCTTGAGACTGAAAAGGAGGCTAAAACCCCATACCCTGTCAGCTTATCAGACCTGGCCCACTTATGAGGCCAGGTCTGCCGGTGGAAAAGGGGCGTTGGCAGCAGCACTGAAATCTCACGAGATTTCAGTGAGATCTCACTGGAAGCCAGTGCTTTGTTGGCGTTGCCACAACACAGGTGAGAGAAGCCCGTTGTCGGCAGGGGGGGAGCACATTTCTGTTTCACTCCTTGATAATAATAATAATAACAATAATAATAATAATAATAATAACAATAATAATAATAATAATAATAATAATTTTATTTATATCCCGCCCTCCCCAGCCGAAGCCGGGCTCAGGGCGGCTAACAACACTAAAACAGTACAACATTATAAAACATTATAAAAATGAATTAAAATCAAAATTGATGGCAACCATAAACTAAAGTTTTGTAAAGATTGCCAAAGGAGGGAGTCAGGCTGCACCCTGACCAAAGGCCAGGTGGAACAGCTCTGTCTTGCAGGCCCTGCGGAAAGATGTCAAGTCCTGGAGGGCCCTTGTCTCTTGTGACAGAGCGTTCCACCAGGTTGGAGCCGCAGCCAAAAAAGCCCTGGCTCTAGTTGAGGCCAGCCTAACCTCTCTGTGGCTTGGGACCTTCAAGGTGTTTTTATTTGAAGACCGTAAGTTCCTCTGTGGGGCATACCAGGAGAGGCAGTCCCGTAGGTACGATGTGCCTCTCCTGCAGCTTACACATTGGGAGAGGGCTGTTCCAAAATATAAATCTCTTTGCACAACAAGTTGCTTGAATTGATGGGTGTAAATCATAGCTGTCAACTTAGAGATTTGAAAATAAGGGATCAGCAGCCAAAATAAGGGATTTTAGTCAGCCAGCTGAAATACGAAGTTAAAAGGGACCAGATAATTTGGGAGAGCAGCGCCGGTTTTTAGCCCTTCATTTCCAGAGGTTGCTGCTCAAGACACCAGCCGATGAAACGCTGCAATTAAATAACTACAAGCAGCAACCACTTTTCACGCAAAACGAAGTCCAAGCTACGAAGATGCTGTTGCAGTTCTGTATCTTTTCTCTCGTGCTCCATCTGCAGCTCTCAGTTCCATCAAGCGGGGCGGGAGGAAGGGGGCAGGGAAATAGCGCCCGAAGTAAACCCGCAGATCAGACCATCTATGCTAGTCTACCACTACAAACCTATGGGAGAAGCGCTTGTGGTCTTTCCTCCGCTTTCCCCTTCTATGGTTAGCCCTTGGAACATCTGCCAGCGCCTCCTCCTCCTCTCTCTGAACTGCTTTCTCTATGGTTGCCCCTACTCTCCTCTCAAGGCTCCTCAGCAATTCATAGGCCGCGCCAGGCTGCCCATCTCATCTGGGTCCTTCGGCGGCACAGCCACAGTACGGCCTAGCGGGAGCGGCGGCGATGGGCAGTGGCCCCAGGCAGAGATGCTCAATTTGGCGGCCGCGAGGAGGATGGCAGCGGAAGGGCCTGAGGCTCCCGCCAGTCCCGGCGGGGAGGGGCTCCCGGGGGCCGAGGCTGGTGAGAGGAGGGCCGGGCTGGGCAGCCAAGCAACACAGTGGGAGCCTCCCTCCTCCTTGGCCGGCAGGGAGGGAGGGAGAGGAGCTGCTTCCTTTGAAACCCGGGAAATTTAAGGGACATCATCAATAAGGGACAGCAGCAGGACACGGCGCTGGGATAAGGGACTTGTCCGCCAAATAAGGGACGGTTGACGGCTATGGTGTAAATCAGGGTAGGGAGCCTCTGTCCCCTGGTCCAAAGTTCACCCAGCGCAAGTATCACAGGAAGCCGTTTTCCCCAAGCCATGCCCTCCTGTCCCCATATGTGGTGCAATACATGTAGAGACAAAGCCGGCTCAGCTGCACAGCTGAGTTACACGTGGGGAACTCAGCCGATCTCTGGAGAAAGCTGGGATGAAGTCATGGGCCATCAGTAGTCCAAGCCTGCTGGATTAGCTGTGCAAGTGAGCTCCCCATGGGGAACGTGCTGGACAAGATGAAGATAACTTGAGGAAATGGAGAAAACGTTTGGTCTTCCAAGTTGGAGGAAGGTGTAGTTGTCTGCCCAGAGGACAAACGCTTTTCTTAACGTTGGTTGTTACAAGAACTAATTTCCTATGTGTTTTCTGATTACATAAAACCATTAAAACCATGGAGAAACCTGGTCTGAACAAAGACATTGGATTCTTATCTCATTATACATGACAAAGCCATTTTTCACCTTCTCACCCCTTGCTTTTTCCTGTAAGACCTACTGCAGTCGTTAAGAGTCGTCAACAGGCTCATCACAGCTATCTGCCCATCACCCATTCCCACCACCCTTCTGAGTATACCCCTCCCCACCTTCTCACTATATAGAAGGGTCTGGTAACTTCTGTTTCAGTGTATCTGAAGAAGTGTGCATGCACACGAAAGCTCATACCAAGAACTAACTTAGTTGGTCTTTAAGGTGCTACTGGAAGGAATTTTTTTGTTTTTGTTTTGATTTCATAGTGAGTGAATGTGAATCGTCATCTATGCTGCCGCTGGAGTGCCAGTACTTAAATAAGAACGCCTTGACCACATTGGCTGGACCACTTACTCCTCCGGTGAAGCACTTCCAGCTGAAACGTAAACCAAAAAGCGCTACTCTCCGAGCAGAGCTGCTGCAGAAGTGTAAGTATCAAGACACCTGTTAAGAAAAACACCAGGGGAATAGCCTCAGTATTGTACAGCATTTGAAAAAGATGCAACATGCACAGTAGAATCTGAGATGCTGAAACCAGCCTTGGAGGAAGTCTTGATGCTTTGTAGTCTAGAACTTTGATCTTCAACTGGTGGGATGGGGCTCTATTTAATATATTTAAATATATTTAAATATATTTAAATAGAGCTAATATATTTAAATAGAGCCCCACCATTCTCCCCTTACCCAATCTCTCTCTCTTTAAAAAAGATAAATGTAGAACAGCGAATTTTGACAGCTTTACGTTTTTCTTCTTCCGCTTCTGATTTTCAGGCTGCACACCATAAAATTTCCCTTTGTTCTGCAGAGTTGTTTAAAGGGGCAAGAATCATATCATGTGTGTGAAGGGGAAAGGCAGGCAGGAGCAATACAAAAGGTCCTTTGGAATGGGTGGGTTGAGAACTGGTGGCATTGATTAATAGCAACATATTTTAGAATGAAAATTGTGCAGGTGCCCTAGGGCCAGGGGTTCTTCCTGTTCCAGGTATAGCACTAAGAAGGGGGAAGCTCTGTATGTAAATTCAGTCTGTGCATCGTTGAGCCGTATGATTTCTTTCCGTAGAGGGTCAGGTTTTAATTGTTCCATGAAGAATGTTTAAGAATGACTTGATATGCTTTCCTGGTGGAGTATTAATTAGAATTATTTTTTGTAGCTACTGAAACTGCACAGCAGCTCAAGAAGACAGCTGGAGTGCCATTCCATGCCAAAGGAAGAGGACTAGTCAAAAAGATCGATACAACAAGTAGGATTTTTATTTTCTCTTAGATCTAAGAGACACATATATATGCAAAGCATGAAACAGCTATTTTGAAGGACATATATATAGAGAGAGAGAGAGAGAATGAGTATTTAATCTTGCAGTCGCATCCCCCCCTTTCTTGAATAATACCTTTGTGTTATCTTAGAACATTGAAAATCCCACATTTTTATTTAATCAACGCTAGGTATTTCTTGTTCTTCTAAAATATTTTATTGACTTGTTTTTAAAAAGTGCAAAGATAACAAAAAGAAAGAAGATCAAGAATAAAAAAATGTGAAAACATAAAACATTGCAGCCTAGAAGGACAAAAGTGCAAAGATACAGCACAGGGATAATAAAGTATTAAGTCATTCAAAGATTCCCTTATAAAATAATAAAGATAGATAAAAAAATAAAAGTATTCTCCACATGTGAGTTAAATCATTATTGAGCATTAAGTTCTATAAAGTCTTAGATGAGCCAGAAGTTTGCATATATTGGTGGCACCAAGTGACCTTGTGCCTCAATGTTCATAGAAGAATTCTGATAGCAAAGAGATGCTTTTGGTGTATGAGATACCTTTTTCAAGAAGGGTAATTTGCCAGGCACTGTTTCTAGGGCTTGCAGGTAAGGCTGAAAATGGTGAACAAATTTCTCTCTGGCCCCCTGTGAAAAATGTTGCTGCCTCAGGTTTTTGATAGTGTCACCAAGTTGGGTTTTTCAGTAGCATTTTGTCATTCAGTGGTATATTATTAAAAGATAAATAGCCATGCGAGGTTTTGGAATACTGGAAAACCAAGTTCTGCGTTAGCGTACTACAAGTGTTCCACAGAATATTGAAATAAATCACATATGCTTCTTCTCAAGAATCATATCCTGTCTCCTAGAAGGTACTGTAGGCAAACATGCAGTTGGAGTTTTTAGAGTTTTTATCTCCAAAGGTATAAGAGCAATTAACTGTCCAGCTACTCAAATTAAATGCTGTCCTAAATGTAGATTTAAAATAAAAATTGGGTTGTCTAAAAGGATGGGAGGGGAGGATGAGGAATGTAGCTTGCTGAAAGCTTTTCATGCAAGTTAATGTTCAGGAATCCTACTTGTGCCTTTGTGGTTCTGGCAATAGTATTAAGTGTAATTGGCTATTGCCAGAAAAGGAATTCCTCTTTTCACATTTCCTTGCCTTCTGTTACCTTTTCTTTCTGAATTTTTCTGTTCTATATTTCATGGCAACATCTTTTCATGCAATCCAGGCATCAACTGTATTTACCTAGACAGGTGCTCTGTATCTCTGTAGCTTATTCCTTTCTCCCCATACTCAGTCCATGTATTTTCATTGCTGCGGTTCCTCTGTGATTCTTGCCCCCCCCAACTCTTCTTTTACAGCAGCAGAAATTACTATTGCTGCCGCTTCTCTCAGAGGAGAACAATTCCAGCCGTAAGCTGCAGTGTTACAACCTGGGAAGAATTTTTCCCCATAGACAAGATTAGCCAGCAACTCCAGTGGAGGTGAAATGGCATCTTTCCTTTATGGACCATTTCACTTGCTTAATTAAGCCAGCCATAATCGCTCAGCCTGTCTCTGGTTGCCTGGGATTTTGCTCACAGCTGCATGTTGTGGTTTCAGTAATAACAGTCTGAATACTGACTGTCTTGTCTCTACACTGGGGAGTGAACTTCCTGAGACCTTGGTATCTAGGGCACAGTCATACCCCCACCCCTTCACTGATGAACATATTTCACTCTTACGTATACAGAATAATGAGCAAGCATTGCCATTACAATGGTACCTTGGTTCTCAAACTGAATCCATTCCGCAAGTCCGTTCCAAAACCAAAGCGTTCCAAAACCAAGGGGCGCTTTTCCATAGAAAGTAATGCAAAATGGAGTCATCCGTTCCAGACTTCTAAAAACAACCCCTAAAGCAGCAATTTCACATGAATTTTCCTATCTAACAAGACCATTGGTCCATAAAATGAAAGCAAGAAACAATGTACTGCTGTCACACAATCAGTCCGTTGCTGAACTGGATTCCACACAGTCACACACCAAAAAAGAGCCACAAAAACACAAAATAAATAGTAAAAACAGACAGACCTCAGTGTAACACTCCAAATGAAAGTGTGGCACTCAAATCAGAGCTAGTTTGCCTTCCGAAAAAGTTTGCACACTTCCGGGTTTGCAGTGTTTGGGTTCCAAGCTGTTTGAGAACCAAGGTGTTTGAGAACCAAGGTACCACTGTACAACTGCAGGTAATCTGCTTCCAAGCATCCTGCCCTCCCCTTTGCCCAGCTACCCTGATCTCTGGGCACTGTTGATGCTTATAGGTGCCCTGCAGGGCGTTCAGGTGTACTGAAGGCTGCATCACAGAGAATCCTGCCACATCCTTTTTGAACGAAGTAGCCTATCCACATGCTGGAATATATTGTTGTATTGCCTCAGGGGTTGTAGGGTGCATTCTTCTCAGATCTCTTTATATTTGGGTTCTCCAAATGGAATAGGCACTGGCTGTGTTGATTCCAGGAAAAGCAAAGTTGCTTAGCCTTTGTCCATTCATTCATTCGTTCGTTCATTCATTCATTCATTCAGTCCATTTATACCCCAGCTTTCCTCCATGGAGCTCAAAGTAGTGTACATGGTTCTGCCTCTCCTCATTTAATCTCCACAACAGGGGTCAGCAAACTTTTTCAGCAGGGGGCCGGTCCACTGTCCCTCAGGCCTCGTGGGGGGCCGGACTATATTTTGAAAAAGAAATAAATGAACGAATTCCTATGCCCCACAAATAACCCAGAGATGCATTTTAAATAAAAGGACACATTCTACTCAACACGCTGATTCCCGGACCGTCCGCAGGCCGGATTGAGAAGGCGATTGGGCCGGATCTGGCCCCCGGGCCTTAGCTTGCCTACCCATGCTCTACAACAACCCTCTGAGGTAGGTTAGGTTGAGATGCAGTAACTGGCCCAAGGTCACCCAGTAAAATTCATGGTTGGGGATCTGAACCCTTGTCCCCTTAGGTCTGACACTCTAACCACTATAGCACCCCACCTGCTGCCTCCCATAAGAGATGGTAAAATTTGGTAATGTTGTGTACTCTGATACCTTCTGAGAGCTACTTCGTTTAGATGTTAACTTCTAATAGTGAGGAATCGCCCATTTCCAAACTTGGTGTCTTAAAACTGCCTTCCTTCCCCTGAGCATTCATGGGTTGCCAAAGTAATAGCCATATTTTCCCAATTTTTACAGAAGTGTGTTAACAGTATTTGAGAGTTTATGGAGTAGAATGAGTACTGTGTTGAGGAAGTCAGCTTATGGAAGTAAGCAAAGGGGAAAAGGACATTTAAAAAAGCAAAGGGGAAAAGGACATTTAAAAAAGCAAAGGGGAAAAGGACATTTAAAAAAGCACGCATCTTGTATGTGTTGCTTCACAACACTAATGTCCTCTGGATTACATTTGTGAATTCATCTATATGTATAATCAGTATTGCTTTGAAATGTTTTGGTCTTCAGTAGGAGTCTTACTGCTGTGTTCAGTTCGGTGATTTTTTCCCCTTTTGTTTTTGCATAGCTCCACTCAAAGGGATACCTAAACAAGCACCTTTCAGGAATCCCACTACCCCAAGTGTATTTAGCCCCGCTGGAAACAGAACTCCGATTCCACCCTCGAGAACTCCTCTGCGCAAAGAGAGAGGAGTAAAGGTATTTATGCAGCTTCAAGTGTGCTTTCCTTGACACTCTCCCTTGGCTTCTGAATATTCAGTCTTTTCAAAGTTAAAAAACAACAGCCCTGTGTATTTATCCAACTAGCTTGGGTGTTATTTCATTATTTCATTCCTGTTGTTTTAACACAGTTTTGTTTTTTAATTTAAAAAATCACACAGTACTCTTTGGTATGGTGAGGTACAGTACGGATACATATACTAAATTCGCTTCCCCCCTGTTAATATTGTATAAGGCAAGTAGCTCTAACACGATGCATGTATGTAAAGGGTAGACAGGGCAATCCATGCATCAGAAGCTAGTAAACTCTACAATAAATGTGAAAGTAAGTGTTCGTTTGGTGTATTTGTAGTTACTCGACATCTCGGAGCTGGATACGGTTGGTGCTGGCCGGGAAGCCAAAAGGAGAAGAAAGACCTTAGGTTAGTATATAGGGTTACAAACTGGTATATAGGGTTAAGTACTTAATCTGTCAAATTAAATTTAGAGCTAAAGGCTAATTGTTTGCTTTTCTGTTCATTTGCCACTTATTAAAGCTGCTGTTAAATTATAGGGAGTTGAGATTTGATAACATGGAATAATTGTCTGTGTTAACTTGTGATAGGCTTGAGAGAGTGAACAATTCACAATAGGGCACTGCTCTCCAGCGGAGAGGTTTGGAAAATAGTAACACACATAATTTGAAAAATATATGCAGGGAATCAAGAGGGAATATATAAATGATTATTGATTCATCTATCTAAATTTGTTTTCATTAATAAAGAAAAACTACTATATGAAGACTGCCGTGCGCTTCGACTTGCCTAGTGAGGCAAATTGAATTGTTCTGTTGTATTTGGCTGGATCTGAGAGTTAGCAAAACGAATAGAATAGAATAGCCATAGGCCACAGCGGAATGAAACAACATACAAAACATTAAAACTTCCATAAAGGTGCACAGATCATAGTTAAGATTAGTACACGAGAATGTTTTGAAAATGCTAATAAATATTCATTTAAAAAAAAGAGAGAATGAATACAGTACATGAAATAGGAAAGGCTAACCCTACACAAATCCAGAGTGAAGTCCCTAAGACAGTTGGATGGTGCCTAGTAGGTCTCCTTCCGGCCACTCCTGCAGCTGAGCTGGTGCCCAGCATTATTTATCTGCTTTCCTTTGGACCACGTCTATGAGGAGGGCTGCCGAGACCACATAACACCAGTCCTGAAAGACCTACATTGGCTCCCAGTACGTTTCCAGGCACAATTCAAAGTGTTGGTGCTGACCTTTAAAGCCCTAAATGGCCTTGGTCCAGTATACCTGAAGTAGCGTCTCCACCCCCATTATTCAGCCCGGACACTGAGGTCCAGTGCCAAGGGCCTTCTGCCGGTTCCCTCGCTGCAAGAAGCCAAGTTACAGGGAACCAGGCAGAGGGCCTTCTCGGTAGTGGCACTTGCCCTGTGGAACACCCTCCCACCAGAGAAAAACAACTACCAGACTTTTGGAAGACATCTGAAGGCAGCCCTGTTTAGGGAAGCTTTTAATGTTTCATGGTCTATTGTATTTTAATATTTTGTTGGAAGCCGCCTAGAGTGGCTGAGGAAACCCAGCCAGATGGGCGGGGTATAAATAATTTTATTATTGTTGTTGTTGTTGTCTGGGCAGCCCAGGACCTCCATACACACTCCCAAGCCTTGCACCCCAAGGAAGTTACTTTGCTTTCTTAATTTCTATTGTCACGAGACATAATGGATATTATTTCATACTGATGCTGTCATTTTGCACACGTTAATCATTTTGTTGGTTCTTGAGGATGTGAGAGCATTTATGTTTGTTCTGAGTTCCTGCAGCCCAAACTTTACTTCCAGCTGTTTCTTGTACCATTCCCCTGTGGAATCAGTGCTTGTATAGAGAATTCAAAATTCGGAAGTAGTTTTGGATTTTTAAAAATTCTTTATTTGGGTAACCAAAACAAGGCAGCAGTTATGGCTAACTAGCTTCTATGTTTGTTAACTGTGTAGATACAGAAGTGGTGGAAAAGCAAGCGAAAGAAGAGACAGTCGTCGAAAATGCTACTCCAGACTATGCTGCTGGACTCGTATCTACTCAGGTAGGATTTAGAACAGTATTGTATATTGGGCTGCTTTCTAAGCCTCATCCATGTAGGGCTCTGCTCTGCAATCACAGGCATAAACAATGTACCCTGAATTGTCAAAATTATTTTTGAAATAGTTTAAGGATGCATGTGCTGTTTTACAGAAAATTGCCTCTTTGAACAATGACCCTGCCCTAGCTTCTACAAGCTATCTGCCTGCAGCACCAAGTGTCGTTCCATCTTCCTCTTATGTTCCAAGTTCCGACACCACGCAGCCCGGTAAGTGACACAATTTTCCATTATTGCACTTCTGAATATGTTCGTTACTGATATGTCCCACATTGTAAAAATGACGACACTCAAAAAGGCTATGGCAAGTACAGTGGTGCCCCGCAAGACGAAAAACCCGATAGACGAAAGGGTTTTTCCGTTTTGGAGGCGCTTCGCTAGACGATTTTCCCTATGGGCTTGCTTCGCAAGACGAAAGCCCATAGGGAAATCTCCGGGGACCTCTTTTAAATGCTGGCGGTGGGGAGCAAAGCCTTTCCCCCCGTTCCGGCCTTCAGAAGAGGTCCAGGAAGGCCGGCGGGGGCCGAAAGGCTTTCCTCCCCACCGCCAGCATTTTAAAAGCAGTCCGGGATAGCAGGGAAGCGCTTCCCACTATCCCGGATGGCTTTTGAAGGCAGGCGGGGGGGAGCAAAGACTTTAAAAGCCCCCGGGAAGGCAGGCAGGCTGCCGCCCGCCAGCATTTTAAAAAACCTCGGGACAGCGGAGAAGTCCTCTGCTGTCCCGGGGTTTTTTTAAAATGCTGGCGGTGGGAAGAAAAGCCCTTGTCTGCCCCCCCAGCCTTCAGAAGAGGTCGGGGGACAGACTGTCCCCGGACCTGGTCTGAAGGCGGTTTCCATAGGAACGCATTGATTGATTTTCAATGCATTCCTATGGGAAACCGTGCTTCGCAAGACGAAAAACTCGCAAGACGAAAGAACTTGCGGAACGAATTAATTTCGTCTTGCGAGGCACCACTGTACTTTTATCAGAATAGGTTTATTTAATGTTTTAAAACAGTGCGCAGAGTGCAAGTCAAACGAGGACACATCACCTGCTGCAAGCTTTGAATCTGTTCTGTATTCAAACAGCCAAAAATACCTGAATTCAAGAAGGATGCACAAGGCTTCGGTTTCTATAATAAGCCCAAAGATAATAACAATATTGCCTAGAGCTGAGGTGGGAAACATTTTTGGCTCAGTAAGCTCAATCCTTATCTACACACACACACACACACACACACACACACACACACCCCGGCAGGTGGAAGGATCAACTCACCTGCCAATCATCCAACATCAGTTGATTGGCACCTGTCAGAGTCAGTTTGTTAGTGTTTCCCAACCAGCTGGTTGTCTGGTGCTTCAGAAGTCATTGCAAGCCGCTGGGAAGCCCTGTGCATAGGGTTGTAGGTGGTTCTCAGCCGTGCCTGCTAAACCACTTCGAGGGAGGCCCCACCACCCGACCCACATGTATGACATCAGGTGTAGGGCAGATGGGCATGGCTTGCCAGAAGCATCCTCCCCGGGCCAAATGGGGAGGCCTGGTGTGCCGGATTAGGCCTGCAAACTGGAGATTCCCTAGTAAAAGGTAAAGGGACCCCTGATCAATAGGTTCAGTCGTGGCCGACTCTGGGGTTGCGGCGCTCATCTCGCTTTACTGGCTGAGGGAGCCGGCGTACAGCTTCCGGGTCATGTGGCCAGCATGACTAAGCCGCTTCTGACGAACCAGAGCAGCACAAGGAAACGCCGTTTACCTTCCCGCCAGAGCAGTACCTATTTATCTACTTGCACTTTGACGTGCTTTCGAACTGCTAGGTTGGCAGGAACAGGGACCGAGCAACAGGAGCTCACCCTGTTGCAGGGATTCAAACCACCAACCTTCTGATTGGCAAGCCCTAGGCTCTGTGGTTTAACCCACAGCGCCACCTGTGTCCCCAAGAGATTCCCTAGTCTGTACTAAAGTTACAGTGTAAATGTATGAAGCAGTATCAAACTTGTGAATAATACTTACTGAGACCTTGAATCCTTTCTGGGCATGGCCTGTGTGCTATCATGTAGAGACCTTGCTTGGCCAGTGATGGATGGAGGAAGTTTCATCTTCCTTTAGGTTAGTTATGTCAGCTTCTGCCCGAATTGCCACATCCACTCATTTCTGTAAAAAGACAGGATCCTCTCAGCTAACATCCCAGGATGCAAAAATGAGGCTCCTCAAAGGTTCTTGAAAAAGCACTGAGGAAATTAGTGCAGCAACAAAGGACACTTGGTCACTTTGTGCTTCTTTCTTTATTACATTTCACAGCATTTATTAGGCTGCTTGATTGTAATAAAACCTCAAAGCAGGTTCATAAATTTTATAGGATCTTGCCTTTGTGTGGTGCTATTTTATATATCAGGGACGCGGGTGGCACTATGGGTTAAACCACAGAGCCTAGGACTTGCCGATCAGAAGGTCGGCGGTTCGAATCCCCGCAACGGGGTGAGCTCCCATTGCTCGGTCCCTCCTCCTGCCAACCTAGCAGTTCGAAAGCACGTCAAAGTGCAAGTAGATAAATAGGTACCACTCCGGTGGGAAGGTAAACGGGGTTTCCGTGCGCTGCTCTGGTTCGCCAGAAGTGGCTTTGTCATGCTGGCCACATGACCTGGAAGCTGTACGCCGGCTCCCTCGGCCAATAAAGTGAGATGAGTGCCGCAACTCGAGAGTCGGTCATCATTTTTGAAATTAGAGTCGTCAGCGTGTGTAGGGAGGGATGTGAGGAAAGGTTTCAGATCTGACAAACGAACATAAGCTTCAAGCAGCAATTGGCGATTTCAGATCTGACAGGAAGCAGATGTGCTGTTTCTCTTTCTGGGGAAAGGCTTCAGCTGAATAATCTCAGTTTGTACCCAAATGGTGTCTTTCAAGCCCCCGCAGCACTCAGGATTTTAATTTCACGTATGGCCTGAGGAATTCTGGGTTTCTGCACGCCCCTGTGTTCCCTGTGCTGTGGAGGCAAGCAAGGAAGACAGAAAAGCAGACAAGCAAAAGCAAGGCTTTAGGTAATGAAGGCAGGGCATCAGGAAGAAGGTGGAGAGACTGTCACTGCCTGTTGGAGGGAGACCTTTTTGCTAAGTTACATGTTATCCTTTAGTGACCCTTGGAAAAGAAAGTAAGGTAAAGGTAAAGGGACCCCTGACCATTAGGTCCAGTCATGACCGACTCTGGGATTGCGGCGCTCATCTCACTTTATTGGCCGAGGGAGCCAGCGTACAGCTTCCAGGTCATGTGGCCAGCATGACTAAGCCGCTTCTGGCAAACCAGAGCAGCGCACAGAAACGCCGTTTACCTTCCCGCCGGAGCGGTACCTATTTATCTACTTGCACTTCATGCTTTCGAACTGCAGGAGCAGGGACTGAGCAACGGGAGCTCTCCCTGTCGCGGGGATTCGACCTTCTGATCGGCAAGTCCTAGGCTCTGTGGTTTATCCCACAGCCCCACCCGCATCCCTTGGGAAAGAAAGTAGGGAAGCGTTAAAATTTGTAATGAGAGTAAACCGTACGAACACCATTTTGTTGTTGCTGATGACAATCTTTTGCTGCAAACAGCTGGCTCCGTCCGGGAGCCCTTGCAAGCGAAAGAGGAGCCTGCGACACCCCCTGGCACTGCTGTCCCGACTCAGTTTAAGCAAAGGACACCCATGTATAACAGCAACGCAAACACAGCTGCAGCGACGCCTACCTCTCCTGTGACTCCTCCCGCCGCCCCTCCGGCAGTGCAGGCGCCACCGGCAGCTCCTCCTCAGCAAGCGCCGCCCAAGAAGAACCTCTCTCTAACAGTAAGCCAAGAGAACTCTCTCACAGTGTATAGAGACGATTCGCTTGGATCCTTACCGTTGCTTCTACAGAAATAGCCAGGCGCTTGCAATCTTGTTTATGAATAGGAGGGTCCAGGTGGTACTAAACCATAAGACCGCTAACATTCCAGGGTATGGATGCTAATAACCTTGTTGCCACATTTCAAAAAGTAAAAACCAGGATGCCCCGAAAGTTGTTGATTTTTCAAGATCCAGAGCAAAGCACTGCCTTTCGGAAATCCACCCCCCCATGTCAATTCTGCCTTTGAAATCCTGGTAATGTCCGAATGTATGGCATCCCTACCTTGTAGCTCTTTAAGAACGCTTTCAGGATTTGCTTTGATTACAAATAGACCTCAATACTGATGAGAACTGATGGATGCCCTGCCTGTACAACTTCTGACCCACTAAGGAGGTTCAGGTGGCACCTTCATTATACACCTTTAGACGCCAGGCAACAACATTCTTCTTTAACAAGGTCTTTGAAATGTGTTGGTGGGGTTATTGGGTTGTTCCAGTTTTTATTTTTATTACGTACTTTGTGTTTTTATGTTGTGAAAAACCCATCTTCCACCCGTGCCCATGAGCCAATTTTGAGCAGTGGGTAAGACCACTCACTTGTCAGTTAAGGTAAAGGTAAAGGTACCCCTGCCCGTACGGGCCAGTCGTGTCCGACTCTAGGGTTGTGTGCCCATCTCGCTTAAGAGGCCCGGGGGCCAGCGCTGTCTGAAGACACTTCTGGGTCATGTGGCCAGCATGACGAAGCTGCTCTGGCGAGCCGGCACCAGCGCAACACACGGAAACGCCATTTACCTTCCCGCTATAAAGCGGTACCTATTTATCTACTTGCACTTAAGGGTGCTTTCGAACTGCTAGGTGGGCAGGAGCTGGGACCGAAAGACGGGAGCTCACTCCGCCGCGGGGATTCAAACCGCCGACCATGCGATCGGCAAGCCCTAGGTGCTGAGGTTTTACCCACAGCGCCACCCGCGTCCCTTCACCTGTCAGTTACCAGATGTCATAATGGCTTCAGGTGATTGATACCTGCCAAGGGCTTGAAGGAGAGGTTGCTGCAACAGCGCTTTAGCTGAATGGTGGTTGCAGCAAGCTCCTTTGAAGATGCGCCATCAAAGATGGTGCAACCCTGATCATGGAACTCCTTTGAAGTCTCTTTAGAGCGGGGGGCGGGGGGGCATGCTCTTAAAAAGCAGAGATTTTCCCTTCCACAGAAAGAGCTGTTTGGATTCAAGAGTCTTCCCCCAGAAAAATAATAACTACATTTTCAAGTGGGGCACTTTGTACTCTCCAGAGGAAGCAGCTTGGATTCATAGAGCACTGGGGGGAGAAGCTAGAATCCCGGTTGGCTCTTCCAGGCCCCCTTGGTTACACCAGGGAGTTCAGCTGATTTTCGGTGCTCTCGGTGAGCCCTGTTCTGCTCTTTAAACCCCAACAATTGGCTGATGGTTGGGGCTTCCGTGTATCTCCCAGAGGGCTTTGCATTCATTTACCTTTCTATTTGGGTACTTGGGTCAAAGACCCTCAGAAAGATACCCAAGTGATGGCCTACTCTGTACCTCTATCTTGGAATATAATGGTAGATTTAAGACACACACACAGAGAGAGAGAGAATATCAGCTGCAAGAATATGAAGAGCTCTGGCCAATGTACCGCTCTTGACTATATGAAAATTAGATTAGAATGAAAGCTCTGAGGTTCTGTCGAGGGGCACTGATGCTTTTTCTATTCCAGCACAAGATAAAGGATTTGTCAACTGAGAAACAACGAGGCTGGGTGCTTGAAGTTATTTTCTGTTCTCCCGATCATTTCCTCTCCTGAAATAAAATCTTTCTGACTCTTCTTTGCAGAAGGAACAAATGTATGCAGCGCAAGAAATGTTCAAGACCGCAAACAAAGTCACAAGGCCAGAGAAGGCTCTCATCCTTGGCTTCATGGCAGGATCCAGAGGCATGTATTCCGAACCGTATTTCTTTGCCTTGAATATCAAAGCCAGGTGCCTGGATCTTGTGGCTGGCAGGATCAGGGATAACTGGCAAGGTCCGATGAAGGCATCTTATGCAGAGACCCGGGAGGCAAAAGGCTGCTTAATGATCCCAGAGGCATTGCAGTGACCTTCCTCTTGGGGGCGGAGTGGGGGATCTGTGTGCACTGAGATACAAAGCTATCCTTGAATGCCGTAGGTGCAATTTTTTCAGAATAGCAGCACACACTTTTCACGGGAGGGAAAATAAGTATATGAGGGTGCTGGTGGTGTGTACCAGAGCAGATCTCGTTTTCTGCATTGCTCCTGGCCTGAACCGTTTTCCATTTGCTAAGCCCCCACCCGTGACGTGTGTCTCTTGTTGCCTCCACAGAAAACCCTTGTCAAGAACAGGGCGACATAATTCAGATCAAACTGAGCGAACACACGGAACTGCTGCCCAAGGCTGACGGCACAGGAAGCACCACGATGCTGGTGGACACGGTTTTTGAAATGAACTATGCCACTGGCCAGTGGACCAGACTGAAGAAATACAAACCAATAACTAACGTTTCTTAAAACAATTCAGTAATAAAGTGTAGACCAAACAGACCATAGAATAAGCCAGCATTGTACATAGTGTGTTGACTAGGCAGAACAACATTCCCGTTTAGGCCTCGTTGTAAACCACCCAGAATACTCGCGGCGATCAGTTCCGGAAGCAGGAAGAAAAAGAGCAAAACGGCAGTGCTTGTCTTTATTATTCTTGTCTAAGAGTGTGCGTGCGTGTGCAGCGATTGCAGCAGATTGAAGAAGAGCTGAAATGCTTCTACCTTTTGCAGAAAGATTTATGCTCAGATGTCTTGAGAGGAATCGCCTTCCAGTTGAGACCATTTTTTGCAGCAGCAATGCCTAGTTTGACTCCAGGTTCTGCGTTTAAAATGGGCAATGCTGCATTTCTTTTCTTTGGCTTAGGGCAAGTTGGGTGACACCCCCCCAATAGTGATTGTGAAAACATGAAGGGTAACGCTGTTTGTTTGTTGTGTAAAGCCCAACAACACAGTCGATTCATAGGACTGCATAATGGCAGATAACTTAACACGCATCTGTCCTGTAAACGGGCTACCTTTTTTTACATGTATACATTTTTAAAAATGTAAAGTAGAACTAAAGACCAAAAGGTTAAGGGGTTTGTTTTGGTCTGGATGGCACCTAATTTCTTCTGTGTGGAAATGCAGGACTCTTGATTTGTCCTCTTTAAAGGTTCAACTGTGTTTCAGGGTCACTTAACTAAGTTCTGAGAAATTGAAGCATGTTGCTTTTATGTTGGAACCAGTCCTTCTTCCCTCCTGCTTTTTTTTTTTTTTGCCCAGCTGGTACCTTTTGAATCTACCAAAGACTGGCCTTTGAAACAGTGTCTGTGAATGTCATGGCATGAAGTTACTTTGGAACAGCACCCCTGTGTCCATGTTGGAATGTGTTAAATACGAGTCATATTGGCAATTGGCTGGCTCGCCCCTGATTTTTCCAGGGTTAATTTAGCTACCGTTGCTGAAGATGGATTTATCAAGGAATGGCATCCTTCGGAATTTTTTCCCCCATCCACATGGACGTTACCTGCAGCTTCGCGAGATCGGAGAGCACCTTTTAGCAGCGGTCCTGTTGCAAAAAACTCTTCTCAGAGGGAGAAACGGAGGAGACTGCCTTCGGAGCAGCGTCCTAACTGCTGTGCTTTCGGAACTTGATCATTTCAACTGTTTATGCTTGGACGATAATAGAGAAGGAATCTTACAACTGGCATTTCCACAAGAAATGGTGGGTACAGTTTTTTTAAGAATTAATAAAGCCGATGTCGAAGAGAGGCACAGATCAGTCCCAATGTAAGATACAAGAGAGCTTTGTGTCGGCCCGGGCTTTAAATTGGAGCAAACTAGATGCTAACTTTTAAGCCAGGCTTATATTGGCATTTATCAAACTGCACCTGATCGGAGAATCCACTTAAGAGAATCTAAAGCTAGGGAAAGAGACAAGGTCTTATTTTACATTATATTCTGATGTAGCCAAGCTGTGTCTCAGTGGTCTTTGGTTTGATGTTACTTGCCGCGAACTTGGAGGTGGGAATGAGTATTGACAACAGAATAACCTTTGTTCTGGAAGAAAAAAAATTGCTCCTCAGCCAAACGATTATTAGGGATCAGTAGCAAATGTAAGCTTTCAGAAAGGTCAGATATTTATTTAATTTTGTAAACAGCTAAAGCTAGACTATGAAGTAATACGGATTAAAAACAGGATGGTGGGGTTTTATTTGGCCATTTGTTTTGGTTTCACAGAAAAAAACCCAAAACATAACTATCAGTTTGGATAGCCTTTAATTCAGAATCTTTTATAGATTTTATATTTTTGAAATTAGAAGCTACGAAAAGGTTAGTATGTTGAGCGTTTTAAAATGGCAGCTGGCAAGATGTAAGAGACCTGAGCTCTTTGCTAGATCCCTCACATCTGAATTTCAGCTATGATAGGAAGGCCAAGTGTTTAGGACATAAGATTTTTTAAAAAGGTTTAGCAGCTATCACAAAAACGATGTGATTGTTTTTAAAATGTTAATTATTTTGACATGTTTATCTTGTTCCTTTTTTTTGGTCAGTTTTGAGTATGGCATGAATGTTAATGGCAAATTATTCAGATGGAAATGTTTAAAACATAAGCTACAAGTTGCAGGTTTAATCTTGTAAAGATTAAAATGATATAAACCAATGGATCAAAAGTTCTGCATGCCACAATAATTAAACATTGAGAACGTGATCAGACAGTTCTAGAAGTGAGGATAAAGAAAGCATTTGAATGTCTGTGAATATTTTGGAAATAACAGTACAGATATTTGAAATACAGATGTGCTTGCCAGGGCAGACAATGAATAACAGCACACACTAGTTTCAACACAACAGCATATTGTATTAGCCACAATATGCCACACATCTTGGCAAATGGAAGTTTGCATTCCCTTTTCTGATGTTTAGTTCATTTAGTGGGTACAAAAGTGCTTACTGGGGGGGGGGGGTCTGGTGATATTTAAATTTGCTGGAAGGAAGCTAGAAGTGAAACTACATTAGCTAAACCACCACCAGTTGAGGTGCTTAAGAGGCAATATGCTCTGTAAAGAGATTTTTTTTCGTGAAACCTCCCATCTTTTGTAACCTGTTGACATACATAGCCAAAGCTGAACAGCTTGTTTCGTGGTAGGAGGAAGCCAATTCATGTTACAATTTGAAGGTAGGGGTGTCTCCAGAAGGTCTTGAGAACATGCTTTTTACATGTGATAACCATTCCCAATTCTTTTTTGTCACCCATCATTGACGTGGGAGGACTTCTTGCCGGTTTCAAAATAATATATGAACCCTCTCATTAGGGAGAGAAATTCCTAAGTCTCTTCAAAGGGGGAGATCTACAACAGGCGAATACAATCTAAAATGTGCGACCCAGTTGTGATGCAATGAAGATCACCGCTGCCAGACATAGCAAGACAAAGAGGCTACTCCTTTCATCGCTGGCAAGTTCCTTCCGCTCATCCATCCTGGATCTTCAGTCTGAGTGATGAAAGAAGCCAGATGCGAACGGCTGTCACAAAATTTCAGTTTCTTTTTGAACAGTTATCAAGAGCAATTGAAGCCCACTGGTTGACAAAGCTTTAATGCAGACCTTAACCCTAAAGGGCTAACTGCACTTTGAAAAATTCAGCTTTGGCTCTTGACTTTGGTAACCACACAACTCTTTTCCCCATGGATCATGTTGAAGTGACACTTGCCAAACTCATCGAAGGTACTTTGAAGGTACTTGGAATTGCATTTTCACAGCAAAATCTGAAATCGGCGAAATGTTTTAAGACCAGGCAAAAGTTTTAAGTCGGAGCCCTCTGGGAAACTGGTACCTTTATAACAAGCAATGTTTTGTAAAATGTTGCATGTTTTCTAATCTATTTTGTGTTTGTACAGATGTAAATTCAAAACCTCATGTCCTTGGGTACATATTTTCAGCATAATATAGTATGTATAATAAAGTTCAGATTTTTCTAATAATCTTTCCTTCTTGTAGCATGATAATGTCCAGCTATTCTCTCTAATTTGTTTCTATTGGGTTCTTTGTGTTGCACTGCTCCCTGTACCTGTTTGCTTTGCTGTCTCCACTTTCAATTCGTAGTCTTTTCCACGGTTTGTTTACCTTTGTTGAGACATTTTTGTCATAGACATCTTAGAATTGGGGGAAGGGGAGGGGGGAAATGGGGGTATTGTTCTTTTGTTCCATTGCCTATTCGTAGAGGTGGGTTGTCAGCATCACGGGGTGGGTCCTTTGTGTATTTTTTATTGATATTGTGAGAAGTTGGGGTTCCCGAGCTTGGTTGGTTGTGTTTAGTCGATTGCGCTGTGTCCTATTTGTGTGAAGGTTGTTGGGTCAGGTTAGCCATATTGATTTGTATGCTGTTGGGGGGGGGGTAGGTCACTGTCCTGCATATGTAATAAAGGGGAACTTCACTGGGGTGAGGGACGCGGATGGCGCTGTGGGTTAAACCACAGAGCCTAGGACTTGCCGATCAGAAGGTCGGCAGTTCGAATCCCGCGACGGGGTGAGCTCCCGTTGCTCAGTCCCTGCTCCTGCCAACCTAGCAGTTCGAAAGCACACCAGTGCAAGTAGATAAATAGGTGGGAAGGTAAACAGCATTTTCGTACGCTGCTCTGGTTCGCCAGAAGCGGCTTAGTCATGCTGGCCACATGACCCCGAAGCTGTATGCCGGCTCCCTCGGCCAATAAAGCGAGATGAGCGCTGCCACCCCAGAGTCTGCCACGACTGGAGGACCTAATGGTCAGGGGTCCCTTTACCTTTTACACTGGGGTGAAGGCATCCTCCGTAGCTTGTCCCCATGCTAGTTTGAGTTGGTTGGTTAACCTTTCTAGTACAGTGGTACCTTGGGTTACAGACGCTTCAGGTTACAGACTCCGCTAACCTCGGGTTAAGAACTTTGCTTCAGGATAAGAACAGAAATCGCGTGGTGGCGGCAGCAGGAGGCCCCATTAGCTAAAGTGGTGCTTCAGGTTAAGAACAGTTTCAGGTTAAGAACGGACCTCCAGAATGAAGTTCTTAACTCGAGGTACCACAGCAGTTTCTCATACGTTTTGGTACCAGTGGTCTATGGTTCACTCCCAAAAGGTCCTTCCAGTGTCTAGTTATGATATTTCTAGCTGCCAAGAGTGACTTATGAGTTCCTGGTACTGTACATGTGTGTTGTTGTTCTGCAAGATATTTAATAGGGCAAGTTCTGGAGGGGCTTCTATTGCCTGTTTTGTTATTTTGGAAATTTCCTGCAGCACCAATATCCAGGAGGATTGGATTTGGGGCCATTCCCACATGTGGAGGTATGTTATGTGCCTATTGCGGTTCAATCTCTCCAGTTATGAAGTTCCTGGGTTTATCTGTGCCAGCTTCCATGGTGTTAGGTATCATCTATATATAAGTTTTAGGGTGAGTTCTTTTGGCCAAGATGGATTTGAATGGTGATTTAGACCCTAGTCTCTTGACCATTGGGTATGATTTAAACCATGCCCTATGTCCTGCTCCCATTGGTTTTTAATTGTGGCCTGTAGTGTATTGGAGTAGTATTTTCTTAACATTCTTAACAGCAGTTATTCTTAACATTTAATTAGGTTTAACAGATGACATGTGCAAAGTATCTAATGGTTCTTTTTTCCAACTTGGTCTGTTTTGAGTGAATGGTACACAATATTGCTACTGCTTATATTCATGTTAGCGGCGGTTCCATCTTGTTTAATTGGCACTTATTTTACTCAGGCCTCTCTGTGCTTGTGTTGGTAGCTGCTGCTTAACTGGTTTTCTTTTCAGCTGGTGTAACTGCATCGGAAGGAAAGCCAGCCTTTTACATGAAGTAGTGACATCCACTTTGCATATTAGCCAGGCAAGCGGGACAAACCATTCCAGGTTCTCCTCCATTCCCTGCAGAAAATGGACCTTCACGGTAGGTCCAGTGTAACATTCTGTATTTCTCAAGATCTCGGTAAAAGAATACCAAGAGATTTATTGGTTCATGACAAGACAGCTGTGGTAGCCCCAAATTCCGATTCTGCCAATTTAGGGTTATGTCAAATTGTGGCAGCTTGAAACTGTGGAATACAGTGCTCTGAGACAGTCAAACTTCTTGTGTTAAAGTTGCCAGTAGATTCATATGGCTGACTGCTAGAAGAATCACAGAGTTTCATTAAAGAAATGGTTCCCAACGATGCTGATTTGGGAAAACTATGGCACTGTTTACAAATGGCATGAACCAAGATGGGCTGTCAACTTCGTTCCTTCCAAGGCTGCTCATTCCATGAACATGAAATGGCTGCACTTTTTATTTGATGTTTTAAACTTTAAAATGTCCAGTTTTTTAAAGATGGCAGACTAGATCTTTTTCTCACTTTAGAATTCAACATTCAAACTGGCAAAAAGTTAACAGGAAAGGAACCCAATTGTCTGCAATAACTGTTTGCATCTGCCGAAGGACTGTTGATAACAAAATTTAGAAACACTAATTGAGAAACAGAAAATAAATTCACTCATGTCACAGGGCAACTATATAACTGCAATGCCACACTCAAAAGAACCCAAAGAATAAAATCTAGGGTGGTATGTAAAGTTTTACGGGACACGGGTGGCGCTGTGGGTTAAAGCCTCAGCACCTAGGACTTGCCGATCGAAAGGTCACGGTTCGAATCCCTGCGGCGGGGTGCGCTACCATTGCTCGGTCCCAGCGCCTGCCAACCTAGCAGTTCAAAAGCACCCCCGGGTGCAAGTAGATAAATAGGGACCGCTTACTAGCGGGAAGGTAAACGGTGTTCCGTGTGCTGTGCTGGCTCGCCAGATGCAGCTTGTCACGCTGGCCACGTGACCTGGAAGTGTCTCCGGACAGTGCTGGCCCCTGGCCTCTTAAGTGAGATGGGCGCACAACCCTAGAGTCTGTCAAGACTGGCCCGTACGGGCAGGGGTATCTTTACCTTATGTAAGTTTTACTCAGCCATGTTCATTAATTTCAGTGAGTCTATTCTAAGTTAGGTCCATTAATTTCAATCGGCCTACTTGAGTAAAAAATTTTTGAATACCACCTGTATTATTTTAGAAGCTGCTGGTTAACGACTTCTTTTTCATTATCACTTCGATAAAAAAAAACACAACACCACTATTTAGCTGTTGAAGCCATTCATGGCTTTTAAAAAGAAGAGAAAATGAGCATTAGTTTGGTTTTTTTAAAGGCTTTTATTATGCAAATACAATCTAAAAAAAATGGGCATAGATTTTAATATCAATTTAAATGTGGACTTAGGTCACGGTATCATTTTCCTTCTTTGAAACTCAACAGGAGATAGTTCTTTCTTTCAAAGCTTCTGTTGTGGTATGCTGCCTGTTTCTATCATGTTCTTGTTCCTTGGCAGAATATTACAATAAAACAAAAATAAAATCCAAAGCAGACATCCTTCTGGACAAAGCTCAATGCATATGGTTATACTGAGCTCTGTGCCTCTAAACTGTACGACGTCCATATGCCTCACTTAATGCAGGTAATATAGGCAGCTCTACGCACAACGTTTTGCTTTAAAGGCTAATCATGTCTTTCTTAAGCACTATTTAAACACTTGCTGGGTGGTGACTACTATTTCAAAAAGCTATGCATATATGCCTTAATTGGTTGGAAATTAACACACCTCCAACTAGGAAATTCTGGAATGAATTGGTTTTTCACTCCTAACAGTTCAAGTGTTGTCATTATTGCTGAAGAGTAAACCTGGTTTGTCTTGAAAGTGGCTGAACTTTGCATGCCACAGTTCATGATCAGTGCAGAAGCAACAGAACACACTGCTGCAGTTGGCTCAGTGGATTAAAAATGATCTGCCCCAAACCCAATTCCTGCAGAATATATGTAAAAGACGTGTCCTTCCCTGACCCTATTCACAACTTATCTACAAGACAGCGTTCGCAGCAGGAACTGCAGTTCGTCATTATTTACATTCCTTCCTCTTCCATTTGTTTCTTTGTTTGCACTTCAGCGCGGCCAGTTTTCTAGGGGGTCTCTTCGCCTTCTTTTCAGCAAAATTCTCCCCAATGTGATCCGAGCAGAACAACTGTCCAGTTAAGTTAGAATCAAGCACTGTCTCGTCTTGATGGTTCTTGCAAAAAGAGTTTGGGCAGAAGTGGCAGAAGGAGACAGAAGGCTTGCCACAAACATCACAGTGGTGCCAAGGGCACTCCCATTTTCCTGCCAGCAGAAAAGGGTACAGAGTCAGTTCAGAAATGGCTGCATTAAGGGAACATTCTTGTTTCAAATCATCTCAGCAGTGCCTATTACAGTGGTACCTCGGGTTACGAACTTAATTCGTTCCGGAGGTCCGTTCTTAACCTGATGCTAATGGGGCCTCCCGCTGGCATGTGATTTCCATTCTCATCCTGGGGCAAAGTTCTCAACCCAAGGTACTACTTCTGGGTTAGCAGAGTTTGCAAACCAAAGTGTGTGTAACCCGAGGTACCACTGCAGATTTAAAAGTTATGGAACCAGGTTCTGAGTTTGTAAGGCAGTCGCTAAAGAACCCTCCCCCCTCTCATTCATATACGTGTGTTTCACCAAAGCATGGGCAGATAATATCTACTCAGACTTCCTAAAAGGCAATGGCAAAAGATGGTTGGGCTATGAGTTCTAGGAATTCACTTGATCCTGGACAAACCATTTCAGTGCCATGGTGGAACACTCCCTTGGGGGGGGGGGGGTAGGTATGCCAGGGGCCACAGCTCCATTTTCTCCCTCTTTCTGCCACCCCTTTTCTGTTTTTAATCTCCCTTACCACCCACATGAAAGACACATGTGGCGCTGTGGGTTAAACCACAGAGCCTGGGACTTGCTGATCACAAGGTCGGCGGTTCAAATCCCCGCGACGGGGTGAGCTCCCGTTGCTCGGTCCCTGCTCCTGCCAACCTAGCAGTTCGAAAGCGCATCAAAGCTCAAGTAGATAAATAGGTACCGCTCCGGCGGGAAGGTAAACGCCGTTTCCGTGCACTGCTCTGGTTCGCCAGAAGCGGCTTCGTCATGCTGGCCACATGACCTGGAAGCTGTACACCGGCTCCCTCGGCCAATAAAGCGAGATGAGCGCCGCAACCCCAGAGTGGTCCACGACTGGACCTAATGGTCAGGGGTCCCTTTACCCTATGCAAGCCATGTATGAGCAGGGCATGAGCCCTGGACTCCCCTGCTCCACCCCCCCCCCCCCATCTTCAGCACCACCCTGTCCCCCTTGAAGTCAGCTTGTCAGAGATCATGGCTGGCTTACAAACTCTGGCCAGCTTCCATACAAGCAACTCTAAACGACGTGTTATGAAGGTGTCTTGTTCAAACCAACCAGAGTTTGCGATAAAGTCCAGACTAGGGTGGGTAGTGGTTGAAGAAGCCAGTTTTTTCAAAAAGTGAAAGTAAAGGCTGCTTAAGCTTTCCCCTTGTCCTTTTGAAAAGGAAGACAAGGGGGAGCAGACCATAAAGTCATGCCTTCCCTTTTACTCACCAAAAGGGCGTTTCACCAAATCAAGGCACGAGAGATGATAAGCCTTGGTACAAGATTTTCGGTCGCATAATACAAGCTGGCCTCCATCACCGCAACGGAAGCAGTAATCCTCCGATTTTTTCCTTGCTTCGTTCTTCGTTTTGCGTCTCCTTGCTCTTCTTTTGGTTTTCTTTCCTTTCTCCTCCGAAGCATTAGAGGATGAATTCTTTTAAAAGAAGCAGCAGCAAACATTGCATTGTAGAGTTACAACTTCCCAAGAGAAATTGCAGAAATCAATACTCGCAAGCCTTGAACACCTGCCTGCAAAGATCTGGAGCAAAAAGGAAACCCCAGAAGGAGTAGGTTGCTGGACTCAAACCACAGCCGCTAAACACTGGGCTGCTGTAGCAGTTCAGCTGCTTTTCTCAAATATTTTATATTTCTGAGCAGCGTTTGACAAACTAGATGAGGAAGAAGTGACTTGGCTGGCAAAAGTTTATAAAATAATGCATGGAGGAAGTGGCCACAGTGAAGTTTTTCTCTTGTAACACTTGAACTCATGGACCTCTGGCAAAACTAAATATTGGAAGACTGGAATGTGCTCTTGTGGGAGCCAGTGACGGCCACCAACTTGGATGGCTTCAAAAGAGGATTAGACAAATTCATGGAGGCTACCAGCAGCTACCAGCCATGATGCTTCTGTTCCAGATCCACGTTGGTGGTAGTATGCTTTTTAATGGCAGCTGTTGGGCATCTCAGGTGGGCAGGGGGCTCCTGCCCAGCTTGCAGGTTTTCCAATAAGCATTTAGGTGGGCTACTGGTCCAGTCCAGCGGGCTCATATTATTTTCTTGAACTGGAGGCTAAATAACAATAGGGTCCTGCGAATGAGGTGGGCAAATGTGGCAATGTGATCAGCGCAGGGCATTCTGAAGTTTGCGGGAAATGTGGCAGCTTGCCTTTGGCCGCAGGTAGGCTGGAATGAATTTACAAGACCAGACCTTCAAGGTAACTGCTAAATCTGATGGCATATAAAATGCTCAGCCAAGGATGGGGACTCTCAGGCCCAGGGACCCAAATGCAGGTCACTCTGTGCTGAGTTTCATGCTCTCTTCAGCCCAGTCCCCCCTGAGCCCTGCTCTGCGACCTCAAGTGTCTTTGCCCAGACAGGCTACGTTCTTGAACTGTGGTAATACATTTTGCTTGCCTGCCCCCTTTTAATAATAATAATAATAATAATAATAATAATAATAATAATTTATTATTTATACCCCGCCCATCTGGCTGGGTTTCCCCTGCCACCCTGGGCAGCTTCCAACAAAGTATTAAAATTCAGTGGTCTGTTAAACATTAAAAACTTCCCTAAACAGGGCTGCCTTCAGATGTCTTCTAAAAGTCTGGTGGTAGTTCTTCTCTTTGACATCTGGTGGGAGGGTGTTCCACAGGGCGGGTGCCACTACCAAAAAGGCCCTGTGCCTGGTTCCCTGTAACTTGGCTTCTCGCAGCGAGGAAACCGCTGGAAGATACCTCGGCACTGGACCTTTGTGTCCAGGCAGAACGATGCGGGTGGAGACGCTCCTTTTGCCCTGCCCACCACTGACATGTGACAGGGTGTCCATGAGGGGGGCTGAAGATTTCCCACCTTCTCTAAGCAGCTTGGACTTAGAAAATGCTGGTTTCCATACTAGCCCTCCCAAGGACTGGTAGGGATCAGCCAGGCCAAATTGGCATCTAAGAACCACCAGGTAAGGTCACAGAAAGCAGAAACGGACTACCAGGGGAAAGACAGAAAAAGCACCCGGTGAACAACTGCCACCTATCATAAGCTCACTCATGGAAGGAGAGCAGAGTGGATAAAAATCAATGATTTTTTTTTTTAATGGAGTTTAATCGGGTTTTTAAAATGCTTTTGGAGGAAAAGTATTTCTAAAGATAAGTTTTCTATTTAAGTTACATTATAGTCCAGAGGCTATTCATCAGGAAATAAGGTTTTGTTTTAAGTTTTGCATGTGTGCTAAAACTCAGTCTTAAGTTTTTTGTTAAAAAAAAACCCCACAAAAAAAGTTTAACCACATCAGTTAACAAACATGGATACATATGCTACAACATTATTGCTTTAGTTAAATAAATTGTTTAAATTGCTATGAAGGAAATGATTATTTTTCTCCTTCCAATAAAGTACCGCAAAAAGTTGTCCAAATATAAACAGTTAACTTATTAAGCCTCACAATAGTTTCATAATTATCTGTCTATGTATTTCTAATAGTATAAACAAATCAGCAATTTTTGATATAAGTGTAAAAACTACTCTGAAAATTTATTCTTCCAAAAATGAAACCTTCCTCTGGTTGTAAATATTAAGATTATTCCAGCAAGAATGAGTCTTTCTGTAAAAAAATTAAAAATTTAAACCAAGTCTTATTAACTAGTGATTTAAATCAAATCCTCCCTGAGGGAGAGGCATGCAGGCTGCAGCTTCCAGGAGAAGCATTTGGGCGGAGTTCCTTCGACGGTGTATGGCTATGTTTGCCCAAACTATCTGCTGTCTAGTACGTACCGATCATGTCGACTGCTCTAAATGTCGCCTGTATGTAATGTCACCAGATGTAAATTCTGTCTGAAAAGGTCCAAGACTTGCCAATTCCAGATGCTTTGATTGACACATTATATAATTGGACCTCCCTGACCCACAGTAAACCGTCCTAATTTGGTGGCGTATCTTCAATTCCCCATTTTCGTGGGTGGGACTTCTTGCTGTTTCACACCAAGTGTAAACCTTTAACAGACAGAACAGCCTGTCTTGGGTTTCTCGTTGCCTTTAGAGAGGTTGAAGCTTTGTTGCGACAAATAAAAACGATAAAAGGCTTAACAGCCTGCTTTGCTTTGGGTTTTGCCCGGTTGGTCTCTCTTTTATTTTCACTGACCGAGGAACCTAGATTCTTAAGAAGAACTCGGGTAGGGAGTGTTGGCCGTAGCTGAGCACCAATTTCCACATATCATATATGTCACCCTAAGAACTTGGGCTGGGTGAAATAGAAACTAAGTGAAAACATGAATGCATTGTATTCTTTATTCACTCTGCATGTTGTAAACTGCCCTGTCATCTTCGTATGAAGGGCAGCGTATATACCGTATTTTTTGCTCTATAAGACTCACTTTTCCCCTCCTAAAAAGTAAGGGGAAATGTGTGTGCGTCTTATGGAGCGAATGCAGGCTGCGCAGCTATCCCAGAAGCCAGAACAGCAAGAGGGATTGCTGCTTTCACTGTGCAGCGATCCCTCTTGCTGTTCTGGCTTCCGAGATTCAGAATATTTTTTTTTCTTGTTTTCCTCCTCCAAAAACTAGGTGCGTCTTATGGTCTGGTGCATCTTATAGAGCGAAAAATACGGTATTTAACAACAACAACAAATAATACATACCTTTGGTCTGTCTCCAAGAAAGCCACTACAGTTTGGAGCACCGCATTTACACACTGTTTTTTCATTGCCCAGACAGTCAAGATTGTAATTAAAAGTCAATTCTGTCCCTGAGTAAGAAAAAAGAAAATAGATTTTTCACTGCAACTTCACACCTTTTCCACTGGAAACCCCCCTCCCATGACAATATAGAAGCCACTACAGTATAAGAGACGGAAAGGGGAACTAAAGATAAACAAAAGGCAAGAACAACCATGCAATGGTTATTAGGATTTTAACATTGTATTTCAACCTATTCTTTCTTCTCTTGCCTGTTTCTCCTGTTTGTGACCCAGTGCCATATCATATTGATGTTTACATTTTCAAGTTTCACATCCTTACATTTTAGGAAAGTTGTGAACGTACAGCTAAAAAGACCTTAGTTTTTTATCTCGGTTTCTGGGAAACAGTGACTGATTTCATAGGAAATATTATTTTGTATACTGTAAAAGTTCTATTCAGAGAGAGAGAGGTGAGATCAAAAGGCATGCAAGTGATTTACGTCGGTTCCAAAGCAAAGCTTGATCTGCTGTGGGAAACAGGATCCCCTGTGCACTTCTGGTGACCGAGGCAGGTCCACCACACATGCGGAACTGGTCCCGGCACTGGAGTAAATTAAGAAGCCTGTGAACACTACAGAGGACAGTTTTTACACAAGGCTCTGAGCTGCGGAAAACGATTCTGCCGTCCTAACGTTCGTATGTACCTGCCGGGATACTACACACAGCAAACAGTCCTACACGAGTGTCGCCGTGTACTGTCCATTTCAGAGTCTCACAATTTGGTTGGCAGCTGTGGTTCATAAACCGGGAATAATTTCCTTTGGGTCCGGCGTCAATTATGCGGTCCTAAAAGTCGGGAATAGAACCAGATGGGATTTGGTTTAACGGCAAAGCAAGTGTTGCTCCGGCAGAGCTAATCATACATGTCGAGTTGAACTTGTAACTCTTCACGCCAACACAGTTCTAAAATAGGCAGGCAAACTCCCAACGTATCCCTAGTTGTAACTGTACTACATTTACCGAATCTTCCCAGATTATAGAAAGAGACAGGAACAGCACCACTGGAAGCATCTTTCAAAAGAAGTCTTGATTTGTGTATCTTTCACGTAACTAAAATCAGCATAGCTTAACTGAATATTAAATTCTTAAAAGATAAATGTAAGAATGGTATACTAATAGTTTTTGAATCCTGTAAACTACAACGTTCAAAATTATACAGAGCAGGAGATGAAAATGCAGTCAATCTATTGCTTTGTTTGGGGGGTGGAGGGTCTGAGAATTTGGCAGGAAGAATTATAATGATGGCGTGTGTTAGTTCACATGTATTAAAGGAAACACTAGAATATCGGGGATATTAGGAGATCTACTCTGTAGACATTTAAAGTCTCTTTGCTAGGTGGCTCAGATCCTGCATTGCTGTAGTCCATGGGTAGGCAAACTAAGGCCCAGGGGCCGGATCTGGCCCAATCACCTTCTCAATACGGCCCACGGACGGTCCAGGAATCAGCGTGTTTTTACATGAGTAGAATGTGTGCTTTTATTTAAAATGCATCTCTGGGTTATTTGTGGGGCATAGGAATTCGTTCATCCCCCCCTCAATATAGTCCGGCCCCCCACAAGGTCTGAGGGACAGTGGACCAGCCCCCTTCCTGACCCCTGGTGTAGCTTAAGAGGCAGGCACCCCTGCAAAACAGCTTGACACCCTCAGGTAAGCTGCTACGTCAGCGGTCTCTGGACAAGGGTGCATGAAGCAACTGGCTGCAATAGATACACTCACTCATATCATTTGGGCTAGATGTCACATAATAGGAGGTTCTGCTCAGGTGAGGACCAAAGAGAAGTATTAGTAGTATTAGTACAGTGGTACCTCGGGTTACAAACACTTCAGGTTACTGACTCCGCTAACCTGGAAGTAGTACCTCAGGTTAAGAACTTGACCTCAGGATGAGAACAGATATTGTGTGGCAGCGGGAGACCCCATTAGTGGTACGTCAGGTTAAGAACAGTTTCAGGTTAAGAACGGACCTCCAGAACGAATTAAGTTCGTAACCAGAGGCACCACTGTAGTATACTGCATTACACCCATAGATCTCAGGGCAGTTAACAACATGAGTTCCCCAAACTTCAGAGCCTGGGAAAACACCCAAAAGACATGATTTGGCATTGATACTTGGCTTTTTAAAATTGTGTTATAATTTGGAATGTTTTAATGTGGTTTTTATTGGAGTGTTAAAATGGAAATTCAGTATTATTTTTTAAAAAACAACATAAAATTGCAATACTAAAAAAACACAAAATACATAAGAAAAATAAGGGGGGGGGGGAACCCTTGAGAATAGCTTGTGTACAAGAGCAGCACCAATTCCACAACAAACTCCTGTTTTAGAAGCACCCTGAGGCAGCTTTTGACAAATGGCCTTGCTGACACTGATCACAATGGTTTAGGGTAGTTGTGTTATTTCTTTTATCTAGGTCAACCATGAGATTCAAACCAAGACAGTTTAAAATACTGTACCTTATCGATAGTAAGCATATAAAAGTGGGTGATATCGTTTTCCTGAGCAAACTTGATTCTTGCCATGCATTCCTCTTCATCAATTAACTCACCAACGTACTCATTCACAAACTCACCCTGAGGATTAGATAATTTTATTTATTATTTATTAACAGCATGCCAGGGACGCAGGTGGCGCTGTGGGTTAAAGCCTCAGTGCCTAGGACTTGCCGATCGAAAGGTCGGCGGTTCGAATCCCTGCGACGGGGTGCGCTCCCGCTGCTCGGTCCCAGCGCCTGCCAACCTAGCACTTCGAAAGCACCTCCGGGTGCAAGTAGATAAATAGGGACCGCTTACCAGCGGGAAGGTAAACGGCGTTTCCGTGTGCGGCTCTGGCTCGCCAGAGCAGCGATGTCACACTGGCCACGTGACCCGGAAGTGTCTCCGGACAGCGCTGGCCCCTGGCCTCTTAAGTGAGATGGGCGCACAACCCCAGAGTCTGTCAAGACTGGCCCGTACGGGCAGGGGTACCTTTACCTTTTAACAGCATGCCATCCAATAATAATATATAATAACGTATCAAAATAAGAATCGTACAAAACCAAAATGTAAAGTGCAGCATAAAACTTAACAGAAAAGAACAAAATCATGTATGGTCTTTTTGAAAATAAATTAATCAAATGAGTCTTATCCATACCTCGTCTATTCCATCTCCTCATCTCCCTTTTTATGCCCCATTCTCTTTCCTTACCCCATCTTTGCTCCCATACATTTCATTGATTTGTAAAATAAAAATGCAAGATACAAACACAATACGTAAGAAAAAAACAAGAACAAACCAAACCAATTAACTCCCCTGCCCCAAACACATTAAAAACCAGTCAAAGGCTGGGTTGAAGAGGCATGTTTTCACCTGGCTCCTAAAGGTGTTTAATGGCACCAGATGAACATTCCATAAACAGGGAGTTACCACAGAAAAAGCCCATTTTGGGGCCTATGGCCAACCACTGATGCTCTTAGATAATCCTTTCTAGACCTCGTGTCCCCTAGATGTTCTGTATCACAACTCAGGTCAACCCATGGATGGAGTCCAAGATATCTGAGGGGCACTAGTTTGGGAAGGTGGCCCTAGAGGAAGCAAAATAGAGAACCCAATGCTACCTGTACTGGGAAGAATTCTTCTTGTTCCAAAGTGAAGCATCACAAGATGCTCCCATGAATGGACCCAACTCATTTAACGCATACCTTTTTAATGTCTCTCTTTGCAACCAAGCCCCATCCTTTGCCATCAGTCTTGATGATCTTCGTTTCAGGATACTGGCGCTTGGTAAAACACTGGTTTTGGCAGCGCTCTCCGGCCGGACAAACTTGGGGGTGGCATTCATACATTAGCATCCGATTTAGACACTCTGAATCTAAACCACAGGGGTTCTCATCAGAGGGTTTGCAATTGCATTTGGGAATCTCAGAAATGTCAGCAGTGTAAATCTGAACTTTTCCAAAAGGCTTATTTACCTGAATAAAATATTAAAAAACAACAACAATGAGGCAGTTATTGGCTATTATTTCTCAAAAAGGCAATCTATATTCCAACTCATTTAATCTCTAAAATTCACCCCCACCCCCCGCAACTAATCTTAGAAGCAGCAGTCAAATCCATTTCAGGCAATCGTCAATCAACATGGCGCTCTGAAATATGACTTTGCCTGATTTTTGGTGTGACAGGACTAAAGTGTTTAAATTTCAAACTTGGCATGAATGTTCCTCAGGTGGGAGAAGAACTTTTCATTTGTGTTGGGGTGCTGGCTACCAGTTCAAATTAGCCTGTAGGTCTGAAATGTGACTTTGCCCGATTCAAACGGTGCCAGTCTGGATGCCTCTGAAGATATCATAGCCCCCTTTTGGCATAATGAACCCAACCTGCACCAATTTGGCCAGCTATGAAGATACCGTCTCTCAGTTTGGCTTGATAGTTCCAACACACACCAATTCAGATGCCACTGAAAATATTGTCCCTTGGCTCAGCACAAGGATCCTGGAGGGAGAACCAGCAGTCTTTATGTTTGGTGCCATTTTGAATCAAGATGGCCGACTGAAACATGACTTTGGCGTGGCTTCGCTTTAAGTGTCCAAACTGTGCTGATTTATATGCCGCTGAAGATATTTCCACCCAGTTTGACATGACTTTGTCCAATTTGGTGTGACAGTTACAACCAGAACCAGCGTGGATGCTTTTGAAGTTAATGTCACCCAACTCAGGACAATGGTTCCTGAGGGACAGGCAGCAATCTTTGCCTACATTTAGATGCCAGATAGCATGTGGAATCAAGATGGACCAAATAAACCATAATTAAGAATTAGCATCCCTCTGACACAAACTCATTCAGGTCAAGGTGAGGCCCTGCCCCAGGTGAGGGACAGATTAGAGCCCTCAGTTGGGTGTGTGAACAACCCTAAAACTCACAGATTAACTAATCATATAAAAATCACATCTATTCCCCACCCCCAATTCCCAGGCAGTGCGGTAATAATTTTTTTATTTCACTATCCTAGACATATCTACTACTGACAACATCACTTTATTTATTCTTTTCCTTTTTAAATAGCAGGAGAGAAACCATTCCTCAAGAACAATATTGTTTTGGGTAAGGATTTGGTTTGTTCCACCTCCGTCCAAATGTGGATTTTAACTACCAACAGGTTTATATATTCTTCTCTAATATTCCAATGAGATTAAAACCCTCAATTTATCTATGAACTTGTTGTCTTCCCAGACTAGACAGATAAGGGAACCGAAGAACTGCCTTTTATTTATTCAACCTTATGACTGATGCAAGGCTCTTCAAAGTGCCGTATTCAGGTCAACTGTGAACAACAAGGGCTTGAAAAACGTTGCCCAGGGGAACATCCATTGGACCCAGTTCAAAAGGTCTTGGGACACAGCAATGGGCTGCATGTTAGGATCCTGTCCTAAAGAACAGGTGAACTAAGCTTCCAGGGTGGATCAAATGAACAGCACCTTACCTTGATGTGTTTGTAAGGGGGAGGTTTGCGCTCATTTTCCTGCGTTTCTTTGGCTTCCCGTTGGAACTTTATCTCTCGGAAGCGGGCTTCAGCTTCTTGCAAAGCTTTAAAAATAAACTATTTGCATGAATTGTAGGAACAAATATTTTATCCACATGAACATACCCTACCCTCCAACGTATAATGCGCAGGCAGATTATGAACATGCCCACTCACAGGATTTGAGGGAAGTGCTTGGATATTTGTACCTCAATTGTTTGATCCAGCAGCACTTCATATTATCTTTGGGGTTGACATCAATGTCACATCAAGGTTTCAAATTAAAGAAACTCCACTATGAGGACTTTTAGGAAGTGGAAAACCAATGCCCAAGACTCTTTTATGTAATATATTTATGTATTTGCCCATTATCGCACCACACCTTCTAGAGTTCCTACAGCAGTTAACAACGCAGCCTAAAAACATACAACGTAATAGTAAAATCTAATACTTGAAATGAGTAAACAGAACATACAAATGAACCACAGTGAGAGACTTCTCCGTACAGTGACCGTAAACACATCATTTAACTGCTTGAAAGACAAGATATTAGTCTGGCAGTAGGGACCTGCACCTTCAGACAATTTCTGGCATCCTTAGTGTTTACAGTGCTTTCAATTATTCAAATTGCATTACATACATTATCTCAGTAACCCTTACAAGCTTGTAAAGCAGGTGAGTAATCACTATATTACAGATACAGAGGCTTGAAAATAGAGTGGCTGGACTAAGGTCACCTAGCCACTGTGTGACACTAAAGACCCAGAGGTTTCTGGGGAATATAGCGTTTCAGAAGAAGAAGAAGAGTTTGGATTTGATATCCCGCCTTTCACTCCCTTTAAGGAGTCTCAAAGCGGCTAACATTCTCCTTTCCCTTCCTCCCCCACAACAAACACTCTGTGAGGTGAGTGGGGCTGAGAGACTTCAGAGAAGTGTGATTAGCCCAAGGTCACCCAGCAGCTGCATGTGGAGGAGCGGGGAATCGAACCCGGTTCCCCAGATTACGAGACTACAGCTCTTAACCACTACACTGGCTCTCTCAAAGCATCTTCCGATCATCTCTGCTCATTCTTGTTTCTCTGCTGCTGGATCTGGCTGAAGGCCACAGTTGCAGTTAAGTTCTTTTTTTAAAAAAAGATAACCCCTGTTAATACCATTTCTAAAATAAATATACCCATTTCCTTGGGTGAAAAGCAAGTTAACAAGCTTCTTCAAATGCAATGCAAGCAGAAACAAAGTGAGTTGAAAGCTGACCAATGCAGCCTCAATCCATTTATAGCATTGCAGTTCGTGGCTGAAGTGCAGTGGTGTTTTATTTTAAAAATGGTACTATCGCATTGTATTACAGTACTCTGCAGGAGTGCCAGCTTGGCTCTGCAATCATGGTGCAAGACCCTGGCACAGAAATTTGTGGGTACCTGGCCCCTTCATGGGGAATTTTGTGGGTGCTTGGGCACCCAGGTCCCCAGAACCTATGGTACTGTAGAACCTTGGTTCCTGAACACCTGTTGTCGTACGTTTCAGTTCTCGAATGCCAAAAAGCCAGGAAGTAAATGCCTCCGTTTTTGAACATTTTTCGGAACCCAAACATGTGACACGGCTTCCGCTGAGTGCAAGAAGCTCTTGCAACCAATGAGAAGCTGTACCTCGGTTTTCAAACATTTTGGAACCAGATTTCGTTTGAGAACCAAGGTACGACTGTACTCTGTTTTTAGCTAAATGATTAAATAGCCATACCATTTTTGAAGACTTTTCCAATTCCTTTAATTCCCTGGTACCGACTTCCCCTGTCTCCTTCCATATAGGGAAACACACGAGCCTGGTGCGTCCAGTAATAGTCTTTAGAGCCAAAGAAAAACACAGGAAACTCTCCAATCTCGTGCTTCATTTTCTGGATATTTGGAGGAACGTTTTTCGGATGGCAGACTTCTGCAGGCCACCACCTACCCCAAAAGAAGAAGGGAGAATTTGAGAACCTTGTTCTCTCTGAAGAAAACCAATAAAAGGTTATTGAATCTCAGCCCTGTCATGAATAATGGGCTCGTACAGGAATTCCCCCTGCCTTAAGCTGCTCAAGGAAAGGGTGGGATACAAGCGTGCATTAATAAAAATAAAGGCCACTTCAAATAGTCATTCTATTTTTAGAAGTCCAAACCTGTAGTTTCCCAGTTTGACCCAAATAATATCCTGAAAATGGATTTTCTTTCCTGCTTTGCAGTCGTTACAGTACCAGCTTCCATCCGGCATTTCAATGTTTAAACAATCTGGGTGAAACGCTGCAGGGCAAGATTCACAACACAAAAGGCTTCCCCCTGCAGGAAAAGAAACCCACATTTAAATAGCAATGTACTTGCTGAATGGTCGGCAGCACAAGTCACCTAACGGGAGGAGAAAGGGAGCCTGGGACAACATGCAGTAATCTGCCTGAACACCTGGCCTCCTGGATGTCTCCAAACGGTGAATGTGATCCTTCACAGGCAATGCAACTTTGTTCAGAACAGGTTCCACTTCTAATCCGGGTTGGGTGGGGGTGGAGCACCTTTTCTAGCCTGGGGGGCTACAGCTCTTCATGGGGAACATTCCAAGGGCCACATGGCAGTGGCAGGCAGGCAAGAGCTGCCAATAAAACTGGTCAGTCGCAGCAATGGTTCTATTTCTTACAAATGCATTTTTGTCTGTGGAAAGAGGCAGGTTCCATAAACCTTTATGTATTTGTCACCAATACGTGTTTTTAATGTTTGATCGCATTTATTATTATTATTATTACTACTCTGTTGGGAGCCACCCAGAGTGGCTGGGGAAACTCAGCCAGATGGGTGGGGTAATAATAATAATAATAATAATAATAATAATAATAATAATAATAACAATCCTCAAACCTTGTTGCTTGCATTTTTAACCATGCGTTTATTATGGTCAACCAACCAATTACAGGACGCGAAGGATTTCTGTACAAATTCACAACCTCGGTGAAAGAAATTACGTAAAAATGATAAGCTAAAACTAACGATTCTAAGACACCTGAGGGAGCCTTATATCTCAATGTAGCTTAGATGTGGTTCTAAGACAGTCACCCATACAGGCATAAACCAGGCCATATACCCTGGTGCACATGGTAAAATTAATGAATGTTAGAATGACGTTGGTTTAGAAATTATGTGGTTTCCAGCTGTAATGGTTAAGTAAAAGAAAAGAAAGGCTAAAAATTAAATGAAAAATAAGGGAGAGGATTTGCTGAATTAATAATTAGAAATTGGAATACAGAAAGGGGAGGTATGAGGAAGTCGGGGAAGTAAGTTACAAGAAAATAAGGGATTGAAATTATACTTGTTTTTGTTTGTGTTTGTTTGTATTGTTGTTTTGTTTTGTCTTTTATATAATTTTTGAAACTTTAATAAATATCTTTTAAAAATATATATATATACCCTGGTGCACATGACAATGGGCAGGTGTTTTCTTAACTGTCCAGTACTGAGGAGGGACTCTATAGAATCTATGGCAAAGACTGAGGACAAAACCACCTTCTAAGAGGATATATTATGCCCTTTCTAACCTCAATAAAACTGTAATAAAAGGACATGTGTCTGTGGGCCTTACTGCAAGTGCTCCACACACTGATACATTTAGACATAGAATTGTAGAGTTGGAAGGAACCCAAAGTTTCACCTTGTGCAGGCAAGTCCGGCTCCCAAAAGACTGCGATCTACTCTCAGTGTAAAAAAACTGGCAGTGATCTACACATTGTCATTGGAGGGAGGAGGAGCGTGGGTGGGGTGGGTGGATTGCCCAGAGTTGTTGAACCCAGAGTTGCTGAGCTTTTCCGGGGTAGGACCGCCCAGAGTTCTTCAGCTTTTATTTGTTAACTTTTGGTAAACTTTATTTAATCCCATGATCGATAAGGGTCCCGCCATCTACCAGGATGAGCCGGGGATCTACCGGTAGATGGCGATCTACCAGTTGGATGTGCCTGATCTAGGGTGACCAACCCCCTGCAATGCAAGAACATGCAAATTCCTGGGTTCTAAATGCGGTCTCCCCCCGCATGCGCCCTCACAACAACACACATTTTGGAATGGCAAAGGAAGCTGTTTAAATAGAATAAGCAAACTTTAAGGAAAGAAAACTTACTGCAGTAATAGATTTTATATACCGTACTTTTGGCACTATAGGACGCACCCGACCATAGGATGCACCTTGTTTTAGAGGGAGAGAACAAGAAAAAAAAAATTCCCTCTCTGCTCAGTGCCCCTTCAGCGAAGCGGTAGGAGAAACGGAGCCCCTTCCATTTCTCCCCCCGCTTCGCTGAAGGGGCGCTGCGCAGCTCTCCCTCTCTGCTGAAGAAAGGAGAGTCTTGCTCTCCCGGCTTCAGCAAAAGGAACCTGAAGCCTTCAGAGCGCAGTGCGAGTTCAGTGCTGCACTCTCCAGGCTTCAGCGAAAGCAACGCGAAGCCTCCAGAGCGTGGAGGGAGTGCTCCCTCTGCACTTTGGAGGCTTCGCATTGCTATCGCTGAAGCCAAGGAGCCTGCATTCGTTCCATAGGACGCACACACATTTCTCCTTAATTTTTGGAGGGGAAAATGCGTCCTATAGAGCGAAAAATACGGTATATACCGTACTTTTGGCACTATAGGACGCACCCGACCATAGGATGCACCTTGTTTTAGAGGGGGAGAACAAGAAGAAAAAAAGCTCCCCCTCTCTGCTCAGCGCCCCTTCAGCGAAGCGGGAGGAGAAACGGAGCCCCTTCCATTTCTCCTCCCGCTTGGCTGAAGGGGCGCTTCACAGCTCTCCCTCTCTCCTGAAGCCGGGAGTCTTGCTCTCCCGGCTTCAGCAAAAGGAACCTGAAGCCTTTGGAGCACAACAGGAAGTCGCGCTGTGCTCCAAAGGCTTCGGGTTCCTTTCGCTGAAGGCTTCAGCAAAAGGAACCCGAAGCCTGCGGAGCGCAGCAGGAACTTGTGCTGCGCTCCGAAGGCTTCAGGTGGCTATCCCTGAAGCCTGGAGAGGGGTTGGTGCGCACCGACCCCTCTCGCTCTGAAGGCTTCAGCGAAAGCAACGCGAAGCCTCCGGAGCGCGGAGGGAGCGCTCCCTCTGCGCTTTTGAGGCTTCGCGTTGCTATCGCTGAAGCCAAGGAGCCTGCATTTGCTCCATAGGACGCACACACATTTCCCCTTAATTTTTGAAGGGGAAAAGGTGCGTCCTATAGAGCGAAAAATGCGGTAATAATCTTTTCAAAACAGTGAAATTTAAATGCCCGTTACTTTTATAAGAAAAAAAATAAAGACACTCCTTTATTTACCTTTCGAGCATACAAAGCACCAGCTTACATTGACATGCGCGTGATGACTCTTCCCTTTAGTGGCAATGAAGTGATTGGTGCAAACTATGCTGCTGGAAGTGATCACGGAGCACCCTGCAGCAACGCAACCGTCTCCAGCATGGTAAGCCACAGGGCAGCGGACGCAACGCACCATTTTGCCTGGCGGAAACAAAAAATAATAATAATAATACACGTGCATCGCCCTTTAAGAAGATTGACGGAAAACGTTGGGGAATCAATGGGAAATTTCATTGCCAATGGCCACGGTTCGCATGGGAAATCTTACGATGCAGACCCACTGCACTCGGACAGCACTCAATCTTAATTTGCACTGATCTGCACTGAATGAGCAAAAGCAAGAACCTCCTTTGCCTTCCCTGCTCCCAAGTCTACCCCAACTAAAAGATGAGCAGCCTTTTGGCGAGTAAGGCTGCTCTGACACAGTGATTTCAAGGCCCCACTCTAAGACAACCGTATCAGCAAGCAAGCACTAAGGTCTGGGCTTTAGGGTACTGTAGCTGAAGTAGGATCTGGGTGCAGAGGTATTCCTCAGTGTCAGCAAACTGATGCAAAACAGAAGTGTGGCAAAACTTTATGTGGTGCGTATCAGGGTGAATGTGGAATGAATGTTATACGTTGTCTAGCGTTTCGTTTGCATCAACTCTCAGTGCTAACCTTGCAAATTTCTCTGTTAACAGAATTAATGCAAAATGTATGAGACTTGCCCTAAAAATTCAACAAGTTTAAGGAACTGGGCAATTTCTGCTCTAAAAGGTCTTATAGTGCATAAGGCAGTAAAGTAAAACGGGTATCTATATTGAGCATAACTATAAGAAATAAGAGTTTAAAATCCAAGTCTTATTGATTTTAATGAAGGAGTCATTCACATGGTGGAATCAATATGACAACTTCTGCATGTTTGCAAATCTAACACAGCTTCTAACCTTCCACCTCTGTTGAATACTTAATGATTTGTGGCCTCCCTTCAGAGATTTATCCTTGCCTCATTCCACGCTGACCATTAAAAGGCAAGGATAGCTTGGTTTTGTACTGCTTTGCAAAGTAGAAACCATAGGATGCACCTAGTTTTTGGAGGAGGAAAACAAGAAAGAAAATATTCTGAATCTCAGAAGCCAGCACAGCAAGAGGGGTCACTGCGCAGTGGAAGCAGCAATCCCTCTTGCTGTTCTGGCTTCTGGGATAGCTGTGCAGCCTGCATTCGCTCCATAAGATGCACACAAATTTCCACTTACTTTTTAGGAGGGAAAAAGTGAGTCTTATAGAGCAAAAAATATGGTACTTCTGCTATTTGCAAACGCACAGAAGCAGCTACCACCAAATGCGTCTGTGCACAGTGGCACTTATACCAGCAACCCAGATCGACTTATGGACGACCCTCTGGAACTGATTACATCCGTAAGTAGAGGTTCCACTGTATATGGAATTTTATCCTAGTACTAGTTATTTCTGAGAGCTTCTGCTGCTGGCATGGAAGCTCTTCATGCTTTTCGCTGAGTGTTCACATGACAAATGGCAGTAGCATCTAGGCTGTGGATAACATGGTGTGTGAATCACCTCTGCGACAGTACTCTAAATATGTAAGGTGGGGGAAGTAACTGAAAATAAATACCTTTGGATACTTTGGGATTTGAAGGGTTAGCAACGTGACAGTTCGCACAACTGTGGAGAGGGCATCGGAAACCCCTGTTCTCAAACACCGTGAGGCGGAACTTTTTCACACAAGCTTCATGGTAGAATTTTCCGCAGTGGGATACAATACAGCGTTTCACTACTGATTTTTTCTCTTTACAGACAAAACATGTGTGAACACCTAATAAAAATAATTAAAAACAAGTTGAATGTTTTTAAACTCTAAAGACTACAAAAACACCTTACTTCTACTGGTAATTAATTAAAACACCAAAAACTGAAGTTTCTAAATTAAAAATCCGCCACCACACTTAATAAACATTATGACTGATTAGTCTTCACATGTACTTCTTCACTAATGCATCTCCTATGAATATTTAAGACGAAGATCCTAAATGCCTCTATCAAGGAAGCCAGAGTTTCCACCTTTTATCAGCCACCATATTTTTCCAGCAGATGCACTATTTATACATCAGTAAACTACCTGTATCTTAAGTTTTCTTATATTTCATTGCCCTGCCATGATGTGCAAGCAGGGCTCAATTTCTTACAGATAAAAACATTCCCAATATTATATATAACATGTACATGCACTTTCTGACACCCCCCCCAAAAGGCAAATGTATCCAATCCCTATGAGAGCCATTATGAGAGAAGACTGGGTGGGCCGTAACCCTGATCAGGGCAAACATCTACCTTAAATTATAGCTTTCCAAAAGTACATTCAGATTCTAGAACATCTAAAATGTCTCAGGGGATTTAGGCAGGTTTTGTATCCCAAACTGAAAATGTGTTTAGCACTGTAATAAAGAAAGGAACACAACACCTGAAAAGAATGAGAGAGATGTGATATTCTAATAATGTAAAAAGAGGCCTGCTGGATTGACATGAAAAGCTGGTCTAGTCCAATGTCCTGTTCTCACAGTGGCCAACCAGAGGCCAAAGGGAAGTCCGCAAGCAGGAGATGACAGTGCACTTTCCACTTGTGATTCCCAGCAACAACAGAGACACACTGCCTCTGTATACAGTGGTACCTTGATTCTCAAACGCCTTGTTAATTGAACAACTTGGAACCCAAACTCTGCAAACCCAGAAGTGTTCCGGTTTGCAAACCTTTTTCGGAAGCCGAACGTGCTCCGTTTTGAGTGCCACGCTTCCGTTTTGAGTTACACTGAGGTCTGTCTGTTTTTGCTATTTATTTTGCGTTTTTATTTTTGCGGCTGTGTGTGTGTGTGTGACTGTGAGGAACCCAGTTCAACTACAGATTGATTGTGTGACTGCAGTACATTGTTTCTTGCTTTCATTTTATGGACCAATGGTCTTGTTAAGATAGTAAAATTCACGTGAAATTGCTGTTTTAGGGGTTGCTTTTAAAAGTCTGGAACGGATGAATCCATTTTGCATTAATTTCTATGGGAAAACGTGCCTTGTTTTTGGAACGCTTTGGTCTTGGAACGGACTTCTGGAATGGATTAAGTTTGAGAACCAAGGGACCACTGTACATTTCCACAGGCAGGTTCACACAATCCATCACAGAAGCACCACAAGCAGAAAAAAGTAACACCGCAAGGAATGTTTACTGAGCAACCTCTTCCTGATTACCCATGCAATTCAACCAAGTCCTAAACTTGCAAGAGAAGGCAAAGCTCCTTCAGATTATTAGCTGAAAAAACCAGAGGAAAGCCTTCCCAATCCCAAATAAGAAAGATTTTTTGCAGGAGGGGGAAAAAACAACTTAGAGTGAACTTGATAACGGAAATCTTATCCTCCAGGTAAGCATGGCATTAAACAATTTCTTCAAACGAAATATGCAAATATTGCTGGCATGCATGAGCGAAGACTTGCCTGAAGAGCATTCGCTGCAAATAAAGTGTTCCGAGGTCTTTCCAGAGAACCCGGTGCATCTTGCATGAAAAGCACCAAAACACCGTCCTTCACAGAGCAGCAAGTCTCCAGGCTTTTCACAGAGCTATGGGGAAAAAAAGTTAAGGAGTTGAAAAAGGGTACAGGATACTAATGAACTGTTTCTGTCCTTCTCAGCAACCTTTCTCAGTTTTATGACATATTTAAAAGCACATTTCTATTCCACAATTTCAATCCTGTATGCATGAGCAAAGGAACAGGAAAACACTCTTCTTTCCACTCATTTAACAACCTTTTTGATCCTTCAGTGAGAGCAATTAGAATCTTGCCCAATTCTATTTATGCCTACAGTGTAGTGCATGTTACTGAGATCACTTCAGAGTACAGTCGTACCTCGGAAGTCAAATGGAATCCATTTCGGAAGTCCATTTGGCTTCCAAAACGTTCAGAAACCAAAGCACGGCTTCTGATTGGCTGCAGGAAGCCGCGGAAGCCGCGTCGGACGTTTGGCTTCCAAAAATAGTTTGCAAACAGTCACTTCCAGGTTTGCGACGTTTGGGAGGCAAAACATTCAGGAACTAAGCTGTTTGACTTCCAAGGTACGACTGTACTGCAACTTGTCACCTACTCAAACAAAATGTCTCCCTTACCTGACAAACATATTCTTTCCTTGTTGCTCCTCCACGATCAGACTTTTTGTACGACAGAGAGGCTTCTGCAAGACCTTCGTCTGCACTTTCATAAGGAGACTCTGATCTCTCGTCTCCTTGACTGTCTGAAATCTAGAGGAGAATAAATAAAAGGAGGAATTCAATGTCACATTCTTCCAAACTGTTTGTGCAAGCGCTGTAGCTTGCCAGATGCAACAATCCCCTCTCCCCTCCCTGCCCCCCACGCTGTTTTAAGGGTTCCCCCAACTTTCCCAGATCCAGTCAGGGGGCATTAGAGAGGGGAAAGTGCAAGTCCCGGTACAGGGCTTCCTCTGATGGGGTGTGTTAGGTGAATCCTGCCCAAACTTTCTTACATTCTCATTCAACAAACTCCTTTTTTTTGTGACAGAAGACCACTGCAAGTATGAGTGTGCGTGGCCCACTGTTATCGAATAGGCTCTACTATAAGCAAAAGGGAAATGGTCCTACAAAGAAAAAGCATTTATGACATTTCAATGGAACACCTGTCAAATACTCAGTGAGTGAAATGTTTCCTATTCTGACATGGGTGCTTCCTAGTGGATAGGCTGTCTAAGGGTACTTAGAATGGAGCAGGAAAAACCTATTCTTGGATTCAATCCATCATTACTGTTAATAATAATAATAATAATAATAATAATAATAATAATAATAAAAAATTTTATTTATATCCCACCCTCCCCAGCCGAAGCCGGGTTCAGAGCGGCTAACATCAAATGTATAACACATTAACATAAAATCAGACAATCAATTAAAATACATCCTCAAATCAGATCAGGATCAGAATAAAATCCAATCAGATGGCAACCCGCAGATTAGGGTTGCGGACCTTAAATGCTCACCAGGCCCAACTGTTTGTGCTGAACTTATATGGACCTGTGAGAAAAATTGGGAGGCCACTTTCATGAAAGTTCTTATGAAAGGGAAGAGGAGTCAGACTGAACCCCGACCAAAGGCCTGGCAGAACAGCTCCGTCTTGCAGGCGCTGCAGAAAGATGTCAAGTCCCGCAGGGCCCTAGTCTCTTGTGACAGAGCATTCCACCAGATTGGAGCCACAGCCGAAAAAGCCCAGGCTCTAGTTGAGGCCAACCTAGCCTCTCTGTGGCCTGGGACCTTCAAGATGTTTTTATTTGAAGACCGTAAGTTCCTCTGTGGGACATACCAGGAGAGGCGGTCCCATAGGTACAAGGGTCCTAGGCCGTATAGGGCTTTAAAGGTTAGAAACTAGAAACTGGAAGACAGAAAAGTTCCAAGAGGAGCCTGTCTGTTGAAGGTGACAGCTCTGGGGTTCTGCAAAAAATCCCCTTGTAGATTTAGCAGGGTTTCAGAATCTCTGCCAACAGCACAGAACAATATCCAGTGAAATATCAGTGGACCACGATAGAATCTGGTTCTGAGCCAAGGTAACAAGGAAATGGGAAGTGAGAGGGGAAGCCAAAGAAGTATTAAGAGTCAGTTGATGGTGCTCGGGAGAAATAAATGCTACAACATAAATCCAGACAGTTAAATTTGAGATCATGAAATTTAGCTAAATGTGTTTAAAACTTACAACCTGGCTCCATATACAATGTGATTCCAACATGCAAGTGTAGAAACTGATAGAGAGTTCAGAATACGGCTTTCAGAGATTACAAAGAGCTTTCTCTCAGAGTGAGGACAGCACAGTAACTAAAGAGGCACTCTTTCCCCAGAAGAAAAATTGAATGTGCATTGTCTCAAAAAGTGAGCCAGATATGCTACCTGATATAGGATGCTCTCCTTCACTGAGTGTGATATCCTTCCAGTAGCACCTTAAAGACCAACTAAGTTAGTTCTTGGTATGAGCTTTCATGTGCATGCACACTTCTTCAGATACACTCAGTGTATCTGAAGAAGTGTGCATGCACACGAAAGCTCATACCAAGAACTAACTTAGTTGGTCTTTAAGGTGCTACTGGAAGGAATTTTTTTTTGTTTTGACTATGGCAGACCAACACGGCTACCTATCTGTAACTGGAACTATGGAAAGCACCACACTGAGCCGCATGAAATGGAAGTCCATCAACCTCACCAGTGTATCTGAAGAAGTGTGCATGCACACGAAAGCTCATACCAAGAACTAACTTAGCTGGTCTTTAAGGTGCTACTGGAAGGAATTTTTTTTTGTTTTGACTGTGATATCCTTAACATGCATACTTACAAACTTTGCAGAATTCAGATTTTCTTCGTGGTTATTTGACAAGTACAAAATCTACATAATCCTAAAAATTCTAGGAATTCTCTTGCACAATTTTGTGGACGTGAACCACCAAAATTATTTGCTAAATTTGCTGCATATTAGCTAACACACTAAAAATCACTTTCTCCAGTTCATTGTACATGGCAGATAATGTACAGTATTTGTGTTCGGTTTTAACTGCTGTTCCCCTCTTTCTTATTGTTTTTATGGTCTTTTCCATCAGGAGAGTAGGATATAAATGCTTAAATTAACATACATAAACACAAGCAGACAACAATATCAATAACTGGGTTAACAGCTAGTCTCAACCAAGAAGGTTGAGGGTTTTAATTCCTCCAAGCCAGCTCCAAAATTTTGTCCCACCAAAATGCTTATATTGTTCCAGTTTCCTATATTAGTTTGTATGCTTTGTCGTCACTATTTTAAATTGCACTACCTGGAGATATAAAGGTCTAGAATATAAATTACAAATAAATAAATAAAAAATAAACAAGTTAACTTTATTTATTTATTTACACAATTTATATACCACTTTTCCAGTAAAGTTTCCACATATAATGGAATGTGTTTTAGGCTTTTCATGGTTTTATCCCTCTGCAGAGTTCGGGGAGCCTTGTGAAATGGAGCCTACCTCCCAAAGACTGATAAATTCCGAAGGGCTCTGGAATATTTTTTGGCAGCTATGGTTGGAATAGCTGCTGAAACCCTAGTGGCCCTCAGGGATTACTTGGGTGGGTGGTTGCCATTGATTGCTCCCAAGTGCCCTCTTTTGCTGAGCAGAATCCACGCAACATCTTGGTACACACCGGAACTGAGGGCAATGAAGCAAGCAGGAATACAGCGGGGTCACAAGTGGGAAAAGGCTCACGACAGTCTGGCTGAAGAGAGAGACTATTATCAGTCCACTCTGAGTTAGTGATGGAAGTGTAGAAACCGTCCCCGCCCCATTGCACCCTTTCAGTGTTGTCCAGAGGAGCTTTCCAATGTGGTGTAGGACCTTTTGAAATATGGCCCAGGGAGGAGATAGCAGAACCAACGGTAGAAAGCTGTGCTGCGTTTGAAAGATGCTCCGAGGATAGTCACCTGTATCCATCAAGACTTGGGCTCCACAATTAAAGCAGTGTCAATCATGGAAGTGTCTGATCTGGTTTTGCGGAATGACTTTTGAGTTATTCCAGCTTGAAGGATGTGGACAAGGTGCCTGGGCGAGTCTGGTCAGCCACTTGTATACTTGACTCTTGCCATCCATTGCTTATTTTGTCTAGCAGGGAGTCGGTCCACGAGGGCTGTAAATGTCTGATGGAGGCAGCAGTCTCAGCTTCTTTAGCCATTATTATATTGACCCTGAAGAAATCTAGCCTATAAGTCAGTGGTGAACATTCCCTTCCTGGCCAAGGAGATCAAAAGATCAGTACACCAGTAATAAAAAGATTTGGATTACACTAATCTCACTTTGGGGATTTTTAGTTGGGTTTCAGGGCTAGTTTGGGGGCAGAAACTATGCTTGACATGACCTTTGTTGAGAAAGAGACGAGAGGGCTGCTTCCTTATTGATTCTCCTGGACCTCTCAGTGGCTTTGGAGACAATCAGCCTTCTGTTTATAGCTTTCTACATTATGTCTGGGAGACAGGAGGCACTGCTTGATGGTTCTGCTCCTTTTGGGATAGCCATTTCCAGAAGACAGTGCTGGGGGGTTATTGCTGGACCCCCTGGCAGTAGTGCTTTGATGTTCAGCAGGGTTCTGTTCTTTTACCCATGCTGTTTAGCATCTCCATGAAATACTAGGTCATCTGGAGTTCTGTTCTGAGGTGTCACCAGTATACAAATGACACTCAACTTTAATCTCTCTCTTTCATCAGATGCTAGAAATGCTGTGGTTGTCCTGAAGCAGAGCCTGGGCATGGGTTGGATGAACTGGCTAGAAAAGGGTGAATAAATCAAGTTCCAATCGAGATAAAAACAGTGTCTTGTTGGTTGGTGGCTCATTCATCCAACCATCCAACTGAATGATGTCCAGTTTGTTCTAGATGGAGGTGCCGTCTAGAACTGATGCACCAACTGTAACCTTGTCTGGATTGAGTTGGCTTGACCACAATTTCCCACAATCTAGTAACCTACCACTTACCATTGTATGTAGGGCTGCCTATAAAAGTAAGTCTCTAGAAACTGTGCTTTGTCAGCTGTGATGGCTTCCAGTCCATTTCTGGGCCCAAAGTGAAATACTGACTTTCATCTAAGTAGTTTGGGATGAGGTTTCCTGAAAGACCACCTTCTCCCATATTTAGCCACACAAACTTTAAGGTCCTCTTTGGAAACCCTGCTTGGGGCGCATCTTCCTCACCCCAAATGACTTAAGGCAGGTTAGCAGCAGGAAGAGGCTGGTTTTGGTAATGGCTATACGCTGTGGTCTAAACCACTTTTCCACCTTTGCACGAAGTGTACAAAGAAATGTATTAAGGGAAGGCATTATTTACACAACACTACCATGTAAATGGTATGTAGCGAGTGGAACTAGGGACGCGGGTGGCGCTGTGGTCTAAACCACTGAGACTAGGGCTTGCCAATCGGAAGGTCGTGGTTCGAATCCCCGCGATGGGCTGAGCTCCCGTTGCTCGGCCCCAGCTCTTGCTAACCTAGCAGTTCGAAAGCACGTCAAAGTGCAAGTAGATAAATAGGTACCACTCCAGCGGAGAGGTAAACGGCGTTTCCGTGTGCTGCTCTGATTTTCCAAGAAGCGGCTTAGTCATGCTGGCGACATGACCCAGAAAAACTGTCTGCGGACAAACACCAGCTCCCTCAGCCAGTAAAGCGAGATGAGTGCCGCAACCCCAGAGTTGTTCGCGACTGGACTTAACTGTCAGGGGTCCTTTACCTTTTTTTAAATACCAGTTATAGTACACAGCCTTTTAAGGGAAGCCAGCCTGGCACAGTCTGTGTGGCCATTCTGGCCCCAGGTGAACACCTGTCTGCTTACTCATGTCTTCCAAAAAAATTGTGTGCCCCAGGCCTCTCAGGTTTAATTAAATAATAATCTAGAGGGTGCTGTGTGCAAATGTTTTTGCTGTATTTGTTTCGCTTTGATTTTATGCTTTTTGTTTTATATTTACATTATTTCTATTGTAAGTTGCACAGACTTTTGTGTTATGCAACAGCATACAAAAGCTGGAGAGATGATAGATAGATATAGTAATAGTGGTGTACATAGAATAAAAATAAGAACGTGCACTTCATGGGCTTCCAGCTGTTTTCCTGACCCAATTCAAAGTGCTAGCATTAACCTATAAAATCTCAAAATTGTCTGGAGCCAGATAACTGAAAGAGACCACTTGTCCAGTGTATGAACCTGTTAAGATGCCTAAGTCATCGCCAAAGCCTTGCTCCCCCTACTCTCTGAAATTAAGACATCTTTTTTGTTGATAATATTCAGACTTTTTCCGCCTCAGGGAGGTTTGATGTAACCTCAACTCTCCCTTCTTTAAAAGTAGGTAAGAGCTTTCATTTTAAGAAGGCTTTTGTTGTTAGGGTTAGGTGTGATTTTTATATCGTTTTATTGTTGTACTGATGCAATCTGGATTTTCCACAGTATTTAAATTATGCTATATTGCAATGCTAAGCCTTATAGTTAGCCATCATGGTTTTCTGGCACGAAGCAAAGGGCAGCATATCAATGGTTTAAATAAACTGTTTATTGTGTAAACAATCCTCTATTTACTTTCAAGTGTCATCTCCGAAAGTCTATTGAATGTACTGCAAACGCCATATAAGATTTGGGCTAATGTAGGAGAACAGCGAGGAACGCGGGTGGCGCTGTGGGTTAAACCACAGAGCCTCGGACTTGCTGATCAGAAGGTCGGCGGTTCGAGTCCCCGCGACAGGGTGAGCTCCCGTTGCTCAGTCCCTGCTCCTGCCAACCTAGAGTTCGAAAGCACGTCAAAGTGCAAGTAGATCAAGTAGGTACCGCTCTAGCGGGAAGGTAAACGGCGTTTCCGTGCGCTGCTCTGGTTCGCCAGAAGCAGCTTAGTCATGCTGGCCACATGACCCGGAAGCTGTATGCCGGCTCCCTCAGCCAGTAAAGCGAGATGAGGGCCGCAACCCCAGAGTCGGCCACGACTGGACCTAATGGTCAGGGGTCCCTTTACCTTTACCTTTAGGAGAACAGTGAACATGACAAACAAGTACCGTTCAATTTTTGAAACCTTTTTAACACGCCTGGACAGACATAGCACCCAGCTCTAGTTGCACACGGCTAGTCATACTACTGGTTCCTGAAATGAAGATACACAACTTCATGCACATTAAGAGTTCACTGCCAACTGGACAAGCACTAAGAGGATACAAAGTGCTGTCCAAATGTATACGCATGAACCGAAGCCTGCACCCAAGCTATACCCATTTCAACGTCTGCTAGGGTAAAAGAAACAACAAAAATAAAATGCCAGAACTAAATAAAAAACAATAATAATGTTTAGTATGAATTTGAAATACAGCACCAGGAATTTATGGTACGCATTTGGAATACCTTAAACTCTAGGAATTGGGAAATTTCCAGTTTGAATCTCACCTCACTAGGTGGTTTTGGACAGAGAAATGGCCCTACATCCAGCCTTCATATTTAAATCTCCAAAAGCCTGCCAAATAATGAAATACATCAAGAAAATTTTTATAAGCTAGGCCTCTGCATTTGCCCAGCCTTATCCATCTCTGGAGCCAGCCAGGCTCTAAAGCAAATGTCAGAACTGTAGCGTCAACCACATAGACCATTTAAAATTTATGACAGCTTGATTTAGGATATATAATAGCTTTCGTTATTGTTAGTAATTCAGTATTTCATATGCAATACAACCTACAGTGAGAAGAGCATAATGGCAAAGTAATATTATAGAGATTTTAGAAATTAATAATCTCTAAAGCAGGAGCCAGAAAACATTTTAATCTGTAACTATAGGAACCTAGGAATCTCCATTATACCGAGTCAGACCATTGGGTCCATCTAGGGTTTCAAAGCAAAATTATCTCCCAGACCTACCTGGAGATGCCAGGGAGGTGATCTATACTGAGCTACAACCCTTCCTATAAAACCTATGTTTAAAACCACAGAACAACAGAGATAGTTATTCCAAACCACCTGTACTAACAAACTAGGCTCCTCACCTAACCTTACCGGCCAGTCACACTTCCGGTAAATATCAATACCATGATGCATTTAATGTCTTTCTTTGGCCAGCACATTTGGCCATTAGAAAAAGAGTACTACAGAGGTGAAACCACAAAGTTCACAAAGTGAACTGAAATCTGAGGAACTGAAAGCAGTGGCAAAGTGGAGGCATTTAGGGAAACATAAGGGGAGCAATGAAGAATCACATCAGCCTGCCTGGGCATTTGGCGAAAGGGGCTACAATTACTATAGAAAGAAGGCTACAAAAATGACACTTGGGACACTCATAGGAGCTTTGTTGGTTCTTATTCATATTTATTGCTGGATGATGTATGTGCAGGAAAGAAAAGTACAGCACGTGTTAGATAACAAACAAGTTTTAGCATGTTGCAGAAACACACATAACTGTGCATGCACGTAACACTCATTTGGAATTTCCTATTAATATAGGAAATGATGTGGTACAGACTACTTTTCTAAAGTAAGTTATCATACAAAACAATTTTCTAGCTGATCTGAGAGCAATTGGCTGATTTGACCATGAAGGTTTGCAGTCAAAACACAACTAAAATGTCATTTGCAATTTGGATGCAGCAAGATGGCATCCCCTCCTACGGGATATATTGAACCACAGAACTCGAAACTCTCATTTTCGGACACCAACAGTGCTGTTTAGCCAATGGAATTATCCAGCTTTAGCCCTTGACAACATTTGATGCCCCGTCCCCAGGAACCTAATCTTAATGTAAGTTAAGATCTACTCATATAACACAAAGACAACTGTTGAAGCCTAAGGGGTTTAATGGCTTATCTTGTTAAATTCCATGCGGTATACTTTGCTACGGACAATAAGTATGTTGGCTTGAAGAGGATAGGAATATCTGAATATACCTTAAAAAAAAAAAAGAACTGCCAAATATTTTTCTTTGCTTAAGATATTCAGGAAAGGAAATCTGAAAAAACCCACACCCTTCACTTTCAAGACAAAATTTAACAAGCCTTGCTGTTCACATAAAAATTGGTAGAATACACAAGATCACTATAAAAGCTGATAAAGCAAAGCAACCCAGGAGCAAGGCAAAGAAAAATATCTGTTTAGTCTGATAACCTCAAAAAGGTCATGGGAATCAAGAGGTCCACACTGCCTATTTGCCGTGCTTGTGAAACTTAACAATAGCACAGTGTATCACAACAACCAATGGAGTCGACACCTGCAAATCACCCATTTTGAATCCAGTGCCCAATACAACCCTAGGACCTTATGGTGAAGGGCAGGTGAGAAACCAAATTAACAACAGGAAGGAAGGTAGCAAGTAACTCCTGCTTTATTGATAGGAAATCTGTATTATCTGCCTAGGTTAACTATTACCTAACAGACCTAACAAGAATGAGGAAACAGATGCAAAAGTGCTCAACTGGCACAATATTCCCTTGTAATAGGGGGGTGGGGGAGGCAGGCAGCCTAGAATTGACAAGTAAGCTTCTGAAGCAGACATACTTTCCATCTTTGGAAGCCTAACCCAGAAACGTGTTGAAAATTATTTTCTTGTCCCCTAAAAATTAATTGCATTCTTGAGCATTCCTGCCGCTGGTGAACACTGTCTCCTGCCTGCTCTGATTTATTTCTAAGGGTTTTGAAGCAGGAATGGGAGAGCGAGGTGATCCAGGAGCTTACTCACTATGTACCACCATGGTAGCTAGCCAGAAGGAGGAGCTGCTGACCTGCTTTTCAGCTGTGCGGCAACCCCCACCGCAGGGAGAAATGGAGTCGCAGCAACTAACAGGGAAGGAGGAGGAGCTGAGACAAACGGCCTCCCCCTCCCCGGCTTCTCTGTCTGAGCAGCAACGTATCACTCGGGCACAAAACGACCAGCCCTTCAAGGAGCAGATCTTGGTTTTGCAAGGAAACAGTTCAAAGCTTGCAATGAACCATGTTGGCCAAGCTTTCCCTGCTCAGGAAGGATCATAGCTGTCATACCGACTGCAATTCTAGCCACAGAGGCCACCTCGGCCACCGGCGACAGAGCTGGATACAGAGGTACCCCCAGGCCATGAATCTGCTACTTCAGGGGGAGTGTAAGCCATCCAGGGCAGGCAACTGACTAATTTCTCAGACATGGAAACCACTCACCAACAGTGCCTCTGTCTTCTCAGGATTCAAAGCTCAGCTTGTTCTTCCTCATCCACTTCACCATTGCATCCAAGCATTAGTCCAAGGGCTGCCTGGCCTCTCCCGATTCAGATGTTATGAAGAAACGAAGAGCTGAGTGTCTTCAGCATACTGGTGGCACCTTGCCCCCAAACTCCTAATGACTCCTCCCAACAGCTTCGGATACATATTCAATGGCACTTAAAAGCCCCGTGGTGCCATAGCGTAGGCAATGGGGGACCAAAAGGAACTCTCTCCTACTGCTACTCTGCACTCAATTCTCATTCAAGAACATACAACGGACTACAGTATCAAAAGCCGACAAGAGATCGAGAACCAGGAGCAAAGTCGTGCTCCTCCCATCTTGCTCTGGCCAGCACTGAACCCACACTGGAATGGGTATTAATAGTCTGTGTCACCCAAGAATGCTTGCAGCTGCTCCCTCACAACCCTCTCCATCACCTTCACCCAAAAGGAGGTATTTGTAAGGGCGGACAATTGCAAACAATGTGTAATTTCCATTTTTGCAACAGTCAAAGAGATTAAATGCACTACTGGGGCAGGAGAAGTGTCCTGAGAATCCCTTCTCCTTCTCTCCTTCCCTTGCTGCGCTTTCGAGGAATTGAATAGCACTGGTTTTCCATTGCCGTTTGTTGCTGAAGATTACCGCTTGGGGGAGGGGTGAAGCAGCGAGGAGCAAAAATCATTTTAAAATCAATTTGCTGCATGGGTTCCATTGAAGTTTTGTTCAAAGCGAAAGGTTCTGCTGCTGCAAAATGTTTTGAGAACCACTAGCCTAAAATGTAACTGATGAAATGGAGCTCACTGAGAAAAGTTCTAACAGTCTAAGAAAGTTCTCTTCAGTAATTTTAGAGATGCCCTACAGCTTTCAATGAACACATGATAACCTAGTGACCAGGCACTAGGGGAAATAATTCAACCTTCTAAAGCCCAGAAAAGAATAAGACCATGAAATGGAGCAGAACCAAGAGAGGTTAGGCACAGATAATCCCTTTCTTCCCAAATGGACATAAATCCACAAGAACGGAATCCTCATTTTGCCACTCAAGAGGGATAGGGCGTCTAGCGCAGGTACATTTAAAAATAGCAAGGATTTCAAATATTCAGGTTGGGCATTTCCTTCACCAATTACCAAAAAGTAATACCCAACCCATGATTGTGAATTTATCTATAAAGACACCTCTTCCAAGTTACATGGTCCAGATTCTAGGCTGCCATCTTCAGAGAGAAGAGGCAGGAACTGCAGATCCTGCAAATTCGAAGTTGTTAGACCAAGAGTTCACGGCGTCATAGATACACGTTCCTCTCTTTCAAAAGACTAGCACTGAACATCTCTGGCTCATTAGTTCAGGGCGAAGGAGGGATACATTACTTCGATGGGAAGCTGTCAAGAACCACACTCCCATATACAAGTGCCAGATCTGAATACAAAGCGATGTTCCATGGTAAGATAGATGTATATTTAACTGCACTCCCAACTTTCCTCTTCCATTTTATCCATAGCTGTCTTTATGAAGGTTATTTTTAAAAGCTCTGAAACACACTTTATCTTTTCATGACTGCATAACAGGGGGAAACCAACCAACCAACCAAACTCAGAAATTTCAGAAGAATGCAAAAAATAAAAAATGCACCGTTGAATAGCAAGCCCTATCTCGCAGCTATTCAAAGCTCCAAACATCAAAATGCAGTTTGCATCCCAATAATTGCATATATGCAATTTGCAGACTGCATGTGTGCTTTTTGTGCATTTTCAAGAAACGCAAGTATACCTCTCTGCTGGGACGTTTCCTCTCTGCTTTTATCATCTTCCAGAGGAAGGCGCTGCAATTGCATAATTTATGCTCCCCACTTAACAGCTGATGGGTGGGAAGGGATCCTAAGGGCTTGCTAAAATCTAGCAGTTGGACTTCGGTCTGTGATCCAGGGATTGCCCACAGGACAGAATGCCTTACTGTGGTTTGTACATTAATTTTGACATTCTAGAAGGCACCCTGGTTTGCTTACTCACAAGTGCTGCCACCTCAGGACTCCCCTGTGCCCTGTGTGTACATCTTCACACATTAGGAAACTGACTGACGGGTTTATGCATTTCAAATGGTAATGTATTTCCTAACCAAAGATCCAGAAATGCCATGGGTACCTCTTTTGCCAAGGGCCATTTTAAAGAGATTTCTGTTAATTAAGTCTTTGCCCCGTCAAATCAGTTCTGTAGCTCCTACAATGCCCTTCTGTCTAGAAAAGGACTTGGATCATGTACTTTATCGCCAGTGTACAGAAGAGACTGCTACACGCATTCTAACATAATCCCAATTATATTGTACTACGCGGATTCTGATGGTAAACTACCCTGACAGCCATCCTTGGTTAAAAAGCAAAGTATAAAAATAAATCTCACTATGTTTAGCGTACGGCCACACTTTTGTAGTGAAGTAGGCCATGAGCAAGTATACTGTCCTTTGGTATAGGCAGAGCAGGGTGGAAATTCACATACACAAATGTAAAAATTTAACAGCTTGGATAGAGCTTTGGCTGGTGCCCACAGAACTATGATAGACAAGGACTATACAAGCTGTGGGAAGAATGAGGAACACTGTTCTCAGAAGCCGGTGCACATGAGAGTGCGAAGCTGGAGTAGATGTCAAGGGGCCTACAATGTTAGGCAAAGCTGAAGCCTGTCTGCAAAATGTGTTAAGACTGTCCTGCAGAAACTCCAGAACTTCCAAAACCCCTTCTATAAGAGATCTTACTAGACCCACCCAACCTGCTGATGAATCCTTTCTTGCAATCCCATGAACTATTGGTCACAGAACAAGCCAGAAATGTACCAAAAACATGTGTTTGGAGTAATCATGGGTTAGGGGGAGGTTCTTTTCAACCTCCAAGCAGTTAAGTGCTTTTACTTTTGATTCTAGTGCATGACAGAGCCACGAGGATGTAGGAACTCACAAAATCTGAGAACCATGGTCTCCTTGGCACCGTGCAGCAATAAGGAACATCCCTACCTGCTGCTCACAGAACTTTATGCTAGCCTAGGAGATATAAAGAAATGGAGGAAAGGTGTCTATGAAATCAACTGGCCAATCTGCCCTTAGTGGGTTGACTGTCTCTTACTACTTCTCCTAACGAATAAAAGTATCAGTGGATTGCTAAACAGAGAAGAAAAAGTCACATCACCACTTACCCAACCTTGGTCACTACTCTAAGGATATTCTCTGGAATTCAGAAACCAATGGATTAGTGTTTGTTCATTAAATATTTAGGGCCACTGCCTGCAGGACCCCAGAAGAGCAGAAGGCCTTCTTTAAGGAGAGATTGTGACAATGATCTTTGCTGTCTGTCCACATGATGCAACACAACGTCCCTCCATTTGCCTTGAGAAGCTGCCACCACAATCTCCCTCAGCTTCAGGAAATTGCCATTATAGCATCCCTGTGAGACCGAGCAGTTTCCTTCTCAAAACTACTTCCCCAGCTACTGAGCCAGGAATCCATGATCATCATCTAGGCTAGGTAATTCTCATCTCAAATAGGTGAGATATCCAGCACTGGAGTAATTGAACTGATCATGGAACTGATCAGATCTTCAGACATTTCACCTGTAGTGTTTCCTCCTAGGGCCACTGTGAGAGATGCTGTGTCTCCCAGAATAATTTGTACCCCTAGGAACTTCAGTATGCCTGAAGTGTAGGCTCTTTCAAATGCCCAAAGGGAAAAGGAGTCAGAGGAAGGGAAGGTGCAATCGAAAACCATGCCAGATGTAGTTCAGTCAACCAAGTCTATATGAGTATTTTTCAGACCTTCAGATTTGCTCCACTGAAAATGCTACCTGGCACTGTGACACTGAAGATTGTTTTCCTGTCCAAAAGGAGGGCCTGGACCAGGAGCTGAGTGGGGGATACGAAGCAACCAGAGCCAGCCCAGACTCCAGCTAAGAGAGGCTTAAAGTTGCACGGCCCAAACTGAATATTAGTTCAGTGCGTTTATAGAATTATCTAAAAATAATGACTTGGATCCAAACAGTCCAATTCTACACGTCTCCTGAGAAATAGGTTTCCGCCTGATCCAGCAACAACCTGAGCCATACCCCACCTTGTTCAAGAGCAACAATCCAAATCCAAAGAAATGTTTTGGGAAGCGCAGGGAATGAGGTGGGAAGATTCTGTTACTTCTCTCAGGAGCCATATTCATTATCCAGACATAGGATCAGAGTTGGAAGGGCCCCCCGAGGATAATCTAGTCAAACCCCCTGCAATGCAGGAATATGCAGCTATCCCTTATGAGATCAAAACGGCAACCTTGGTGTTATCAGCACCGGCTGCACCGGTGCTGATAACACCACCAGGCTGGTTACACCGTGCCTGTATTTACAGCAAATTGCAACCATACATGCAATCTGTGATTTACATTGTTGCAACAATAATTACACAGCTTTCTGTGTAGTTGAAATAAACTATAATCTTGGAACAGAGTGTTTAACTTTTTATAGAGATTATTCAATCTATGTACACTTACACTGTTGTATACATTGTGATACATACCTTAGTTATTCCAATTAGTTCCATAAAACATTGATATAAACACAAGATGGCATAAATATATGATACTATTTAATGTGAAATTATGTAACAATTTACCAGAATAAGATGCATTTGGAAGTAAAGCAGCTCCTTAGTTGGTTGGGTTTTTTTCCTTCTTCAGGTTAGGTTTGAGTATATCTTAATACGCCAACATACAAACGTATTCTAAAATGTTCAGAGAAGTTGCCAAACTTTGATTTTGCGATTTTTACACAGCATTTAAACTTGCGTTAGTCCTAGTACAGCTTGAATTGTATGTACATTCCAAGTATTATATACTGACTTGGAAGCTTGAAGTATGCTCTTCCAGGTGCTTTTCAATTCAGTCTTCTACCTTTAATAGTTTTAAAGCAATACAGAGTTCTACACAGAAGGGGCTGACCAAGGAAGAAAGTCACGATAATCATGGGTGGCACTGAGTTATCCAGAGTGCTATTTCAGGAGACACTGTGCATGTGATAGGAGCATCTCTTCCCGAGCATCTGGGTATGAGAAATGCTTTTGTTGGACCCATCTGAGATGAAGTTTCTTTCTGAGCCAGATATTCACCAGCCCTTCCTCCTCTCCCTGCCTTGCACAGCTCAGTCTACCAGTGTGTAGCAAGAAGAGAGGCGGTGAAGTGCAGGAGAGGTGTTCACAGAACAGAAATGCCTCGCTCTAAATTTCATTGCCTTGTTTTATGTGGATTTTGTGCATGGTTTTTAAAAAAGAAGTTATGGTGTTTTATCTGAATGCCACTATTCATTCATATTTTTACCTCGTTCTCAGTTAAGGAAGCTGAAGGAGATGATGTTTTGCTATAGGCAAGATCTGACGATTCTGCTGCTGAAGCCCGATTTCGCTTCTTCAGGGGTTTACATGCATCTGAAAGACCTGTCATTGCGGCAAAATAATTTGTTTACAAGGTGAACTTGGAATTCTAACGCATTTTCTTGAATTCTGTAGATAACATCCCCTCAAGTGTGTGGGAACCTTTTACACTGGACTTTTTAAACTACCGCAGTACTGAACTGTAGAGCACTTTCAAAAGGCACTAATAGTTAAGAAACACTTCAGTTAAACAAGTCTGCACATTTGTCACTTGTTAATTAATTTGTATTCTATGGAACGTGGAGCAGCATGTATTGGATTTTCCTCAATTTGTCAATTAAGTAGAAACTGGGGTTTAAAAAATACTAGCAAATTTGTTTTCAAGGATAAAATAGTTTCAAAAACAACTTCATGGTGGGAGTAGTTATGATGAAACATGCCACACTACAACACCCAGATTTCTTTTTTAAGCAACAATCCTATACATTCTTACCTTGAAGCATATTCCATGAGCACAATGGGGTTTACTTCTGAGCTCACATTTCTAGGATTGCACTGTCATGGAAGTGTATCTAGACCAATAGCGTTTAGAGACTGGTTCTCTACCTCCCAGGGATGCAGGTGGCGCTGTGGGTTAAACCACAGAGCCTAGGACTTGCCGATCTGAAGGTCGGCATTTCGAATCCCCGCTACGGGGTGAGCTCCCATTGCTCAGTCCCTGCCCCTGCCAACCTAGTAGTTTGAAAGCACATCAAAGTGCAAGTAGATAAATAGGTACCACTCCGGCGGGAAGGTAAATGGCGTTTCTGTGTGCTGTCTGGTTCGCCAGAAGCGGCTTAGTCATGCTGGCCACATGACCCAGAAGCTGTACGCCGGCTCCCTCGGCCAATAAAGCAAGCCGAGTGCCACAACCCCAGAGTAGGCCACGAGTGGACCTAATGGTCAGGGGTCCCTTTACCTTTACCTCTCTACCTCCCACTCCTCATCACTGCTCTGTCGAACTAAATCTACCAAAACGGCATGGAAAAACACAATGCTAATTGAATTTGAATTCTAAGAACTGCAAGCAGAACAGAGGTTTCCGGTCTCGTATAAGCTGTTTCAGAGGGCCAGGGGGTCTTCCAACATGATGTCTGGTGTGTTGTGGCACTGTAGATGCAAGGGGCCAAATGGGCAGTAAGATCCCACTTTGTGCAAACACAACTGGTATCTGTTCATTGCCAAGTGTGCCACCAGGTCCAAGCCAAAGAATCCTGTGGCATGTTAAAAACTAGCCCATAGAATGACTGAGGGGTGGGGTTCACTGCACTCTACTTTACTAGTTATGTCTAATGAATTGCATTCTTCACAATATTAGAAGAAGATATGGGCCAACAACAGCAATACAGGAAAACAACAACTCATGCCAGCATTTAAACAAGGCCACATTTTTTTCATCAAACTAGGGAGCTGGCACTCTTCAACAACTGGAATTTATAAGAATTTAATTGAAAATGTTACATCAAAGCTTGTTCTGACCACATTACCTGACTGGTTCTTTTGTGAAGAAGAGGTTTCTGTGACTTTAGCTGAGTTTGTTTTTGCTGTTTTGTCATTGCTTGTCTCCCTCTGTTACAAAATAAAAATAAAAATGAAATGAAATGAAAAAATAAAAAACCTAATCTGGATAAATGTGGACATTACCAGGCAAATGTCTTTGTAATACAAAACTACAGAAGATGCTACAAAGGTAAAAAACCCACATCCATCTCATTTATATGGAATCTCTTGAAGGTGAGAAACTATCAATCAAAACAATCATTTATTAGTATTATTAAAGGTTAAACACAAACCTGTTGCAGGCATGGTCTATCCAGAACTCAGTATTTTTGTAACCATAAATCTGACTGGTGCTTATATCAAGGGTTTCTATAATGAATTTTAGAAGGTGCTAAACTGTGTTTTGACTAAGTCAAGTTGATAAAAGTATAAAATGTTCCATTTATGCTTGAAATTACATTGTGTTCACTAAGTTAAGAGCACCCAATTCTATTCTCAATGAAGACTGTTTTTTTAAAAAACAATGTTATAACCACATGCTTTGATTTCATAAAAAAAGGGACAAAGCGAGTATTGTGCCAGAGACTGCATGGCAAAAAGTTGCTCACTTATTTCCAGTGTATGGTTGCCAGATTGTGAAGAGCAAAAAAGAGGATGCTATGATGACTCTCATTTTAAATACGCCTACTGGTCATGTTCTGCGGATGCCTGACTGTCGTCTTCCAGAGCAAATACTCTATTCTGAATTTTAAAATAGAAAGTGCAATGCTGGTGGTCAACAGAGGAGGTTTAAAGACTGTCTCAAGGCAAACATTTTGGGAAACATTTGCCTGCGAGCGCTCCAACTGGGGAACAAACAGCCTTTACCAAAGGTGTCATGGGCTTTGAAGACACTCGAACTCAGGATGTAAGGGAGAAACGTGCTAAGAGGAAGGCACACTTGGCAAATCCACACTGTGATTAACTCCTGCCCAGAAACCTATGTCCCCACTGTGGAAGGACGTATGGATCCAGGATTGGCCTCCACAGTCACTTACAGACTCATTGTTAAAACCGTGTTTATGGAAGACAATCTTACTTGGATACGAGTGATCGCCAAAGAAAGAAGAATAGAATCTGCAATATATTGCTGAGGGGGGCAGAAGAGAAGAAAGTATGAGAAGAGAAGAAAGCAAGTCTTCAACCAGCATTAAAAAAATTGCTTCCAGTAGCACCTTAGAGACCAACTAAGTTTGTTATTGGTATGAGCACACAAAAGCTCATACCAATAACAAACTTGGTTGGTCTCTAAGGTGCTACTGGAAGCATTTTTTTTATTTTGTTTCGACTACGGCAGACCAACACGGCTACCTACCTGTAACTTCAACCATCAGTTACGTCTATGTCTCATCCAGAAAGTATAGCCAGAGACATTTTGACAAATTGAAAAAAAAATCCACCCAGACATAAATTTTACCCCTGAGAAAGTGTCCTGGAAAAATAGGACACATGGAAACCCTAATCCAGTGTAAAGAACAGCACAAAACTGAAAGAATACACACCGACAGAAACACCAAGAAGTTGCAATGTTATCCATGATGCTGCACTACCAGGGACAGTATGTTCTTAATGTGGCCGATTACAGAGGCTGCTTCAGCCCATTCAAAGCCCTGGAGGGCTCCCTGCCTGCAGCCGCACCTTCTGTCAGCGAAGGCTCAACCTGTACTCTCCCTTGCCACCCCCAAGTATGGCAAGCTCACAGCAACAGCTCCTGAAGGGGTTAAGGCTGGAGTTATTCCCTGGAGGAGCAGGGAAAGACTGGTGGCTAAAAATAAATTTTAAAAATGGGTTAAGCAAGGGGGCAAAAGCCAGTTCGTTCTAGGCTTTACTTCCGGCTGGGATTCTTGTGGAATGGAGCCCTTCAGCATTCTGAAGAGGCAGAGGCAGCTGGCCTCTTGGAAGCCAAAATACTTATAAGCAAGGCTCTTAAGATTTGAGGGCTGTTTCCGCAGCATTATGCAACAAATATCTGCAAGATCTTTTATATTGCTATATTGGGCAAATCATAGACACTAGCTGCTGCTGGAGCAAAGTGACCAACAGCATTTTTTAAAAGAAAGACAGTTGCACTTGTTGGAAAGGACAGGCTGGTGTTGAAAAGCTCCATATTCAAGAAAATGAGGGCTATCCATCAGTTCCTAAACCTTCTTCTCCCCTCCCAGTTGTTCAGAACGCTGTTAAACAGGAACCCCCCCAAATTTGCACTCTAGAAAGATGTCTGAATCAAGCCTTAAATATACTAAGTTATAAATTTATAGTCTAAAGGATTATTCCATGAATGATTAATGCTGAAATTCTGAGTACACATTCAGGTAAGAGTCTCATTTGTTTAAGATTAAGCTTTACTTACGTAAAGTGTAACTTAACCAACAGCTCTGCAAATTCTGGGCTACCTTGAGTAAGAACAACAAAGCCCACCTCATGCATATTTTCAATTTATGTGCAAATACCTCCATCATGAACAAGAACTGAGAAATTGCTGCACTCATAGAATCTAAGAGCAGAAAGTCAATGCACTCTAATCCAAACCGAGAAAACACCAGCCCCACAATCAACAGGAGCCCACAGAAACCTACTTTATTGTATACTGATTTCTGATACTGAATTGCACAACACTGAAAGCAATTTTAAGCATGCATGTCTTACCCTCAAAATTTGATTTAAAAGGTTGTTATAAAATATATCCCATGATCTACATATTAAAGATAGCCAGTGGTGTTCACATGACTGTAGTGTACAATTACATTTTGCATAGCAAAATATTTCAGAAAGTTGCCCTATTGCTCTGCACTGCACAAACTGGGGTGCATTCAGAGAAGAGCAATGAAGATGGTCAGAGGTATGGAAAACAAAACATGAGACATGCTTAAAAGATCTGGGTATGCTTAGCCTGGAGAAGACATTATTAAAAAACTGAAAGGCCATCACACCGAAAAGGGCAAAGATGCGTTCTCTTCTGCCAAATGGCAGGACTAGATCTAATGAGCTTAAGTTCCAGGAGAGCTAATTTTGGTTGAACATTATTAGCAAGTGAGCGTTTAAACCAAATGTGGAAATGGTGTGTGGTCTAGCTATGCTCGTTCTTTCTCACTTATTTATGTCCATCTTAATTCTGGAATTGAGGCCTATTAAAATTCAGCGTTTCTGCCCCTTTGCTCGTGGTGAAGGGTAGTTAGATATGCAAATAGGTCTCAGGTGGAAAGAGGATTAGTGCTCCGGGAATGCTGCATTAAAAAAGCAGCGATGGCTCTCTAAAGCTATGATATTCCTATATAGTATTCCTGAGGAAAAGAGCCATGTGAGTTATTTGTTTTCCCAAATACAGTCCATTATTCCCCCCCCCCTTTTCCTGGCTTTCTGACAACACCTCTCCCACTTACTTGGCAAAAAGGTCCAGGAATAGTCACATTCAATGATGCATATGACACCCTAGAGGATGTATTCAAGTACACCCCAAACTTGTGTTCTAAAACTCATTCTGAGTAACCACTTCATAGTTAATGCATTTGTTTGCAGTGAAGCAGAACACTATAGAAACTCTGAAAAACTGAAAGATATAATCAAGTCTGGTGCTATTATTATGTACCAAACAAACCAACAATGTAGTTACCTTTAGGTAATTCTTCTTATCCATCCTGAGCCTTTTCCTAGGAAGTTCCTGAAGTTCAAAATCTTCTTTAGGTTTCCTTGTCCTCTTTATTGGTTTCCTTTTATTTCCATGTAAGTTACCTTGGAGCAGGGGGATGGGGGGGGGGGAAACTTACATGAAAAAGATCTAAAGCTCATTTAGAAAGTATCTTGAACTCATCTAGTTTTCATCAGTTTTAATATGCTTTATTAACCCTTAAAAGCCTGGGGCTTGGAAGTCCTTTTTTCTAAAACTAGTTTTACAGTACAAATCTTTCAGGGCTAAGCTTCTTATCAAAACACACCACATGGTTATTGCGCAAGTTAACAATCGTTTTCTTGTTTCAAGCAATTTACCAATGGACCCACACAATTTGAAGTCTTACTCTTGGTTTAAAATAATTTCTTCCAGCAATTAAGGTCTTATACAACAGAAGGCTTCAGTTACCCCTGTCTGTGAGATCACTAGTGCCATTTCTCCCCCAATTTGGCAGACGGATAGCAATATAGGTAGCATGTGAATTTATTTTGTACGAAGGCCAAGAAAACCCCGTCTTAAATGTTCTGTCTCAATCAAAGCCTAGAAGAACAGATGCCATCAACACCCTGAATGTTTACATATGAGGGGAGATGAAGTAGTCAAATTCCATGTTACAGAGAGGTAGCTCCAAGACAAAAGGATCAGCAGCCAATCTATGTTTCAACAGCTCTGCTCTGGTGTAAAGACTTACTTTTAAAAAAGGCAAACTTCTTAGCAGTCTGAATCTATATGGAAAAAGTAATAGTAATGAACTTCATCTCAACTGCTTTCCCCATCTCAGCAGAAGTGCCTTGAGGAGCAGCTGCTTCATGTAACAGTCCGAACTTCAACTTCAGAACAAAATATGATATCCTGTAACAAATGCTAATAAACTTTTTTTTTTACAGCTACAGATAACTGTCCAGACATAATTCATGTCAATTAGGAAGCTTAAAAATACCACAGCCAGCAGTTATTATATACGCCAGTGCTATCTGAACATAATATATTGGCATAATCTATACTGGCATACAATGGTGATCATTTGCAGACTGCTAAAAACATGCCCAAGCATGAAATACATATTGTATAGTTATGAAATAAGCTATATTCATTTTGATTATTTTGTAGGACGAAGCTATCAGGAAGTTGAACAAAATTCAGCACTACAGCACTCAAGTATTTAATTTGGGAGCCATAAAAATTCTGAAGCCAAAGGAACACAACATCTGAGAGAAAAACAATGATTTGTGAGCAATTACATAAAAGGCAGACTTAAGAATTACTCATAATGAATTAATAGTACACAGCACAGATTTCAATTACTTCTGGATCTTGATCTCCTTTTAGGGGATTCTTGAAACACTTTACGCTTGGCCTCGCCCATATTCTTCTGTGATGAACCTTTAGAGATACAGAATGTTGTGCAGTGTTGTTTGTTTGTGTTTGTTTGTTTTAAAATAGACATCCATTATTTTACACATTAAGACAAAGCTGTTAACTTTCCCACAAGATGTTATTTCATACACAGATAACAAAACTGACTGCACTTTTTATACATTTTTTTTCCAAAACTGACAAACCTGTCAAACACACCTTCATTCCACTCATTGCCCAAAGCAGCAACCTGATGGCTTAAAATTTCCATAATAATCGAATGAAGTTAATACGCTAAATATTTATTACTTTATTACTATAGCTACTACTTTTACTGAGAAAGATCACTAATATGATTCCCTCCCTTCCTCTTTCAGGTTTATTCATTATTCCAAAGAACTTTTAGAACTATATCGGGATATTGAGCGAAGTGTTAATATCAACCAACCAACCAAAATGCCTTGCAGGCTGTGATGCTATTCTAGAAGACCAGCACAGTGCTCAATTGGTCATTTATAATTTGGAAACATGCATTTCTGATGTTTATGCATGTCAACAGTTTCACTTATTACAAAGGGAAATAAAAGTACAAGTGGCACTGTAATTTTAAGAGGCTTGATTATGTTTAATGATAACATTTAAATGCTAAGATTATTTCTCCTCATTTCCATCATTCTCACTTTGCTAACAGTGAGGCAGCTGCTTATAGACAGGAAGGGAATGAGAAACCAGCAATATCTAAACAGTAGTTTTACACAGAAAAACTCCGCAGAACAATGACCAAGAAATGCAGACATTATTGACTTTTATTGTAAAGACTGCATTCACGGCTATCATCACGACACACCAAAATTAGAAGTGGAGAACAGCAAAGTCTGCCCCCCCCCTACAAGTCTCAAGCTGTGTGCTTAGGTTAACACCACCACATATATTAAACTTAGTTAGAGTATACTAGCACAGTTTTACGTTTACCAGTGTCTTCTTCAGATTTAGGAGAGGTCACTATGGCAAATTTTGTGTTATAGCGTGCTTTCTGTTTTTCACTAAGCATGTTCCACTGTGATTCCAGCAGCTCTTCAATTTCGTCACTTGAGGCATCTGGATGTTCAGCAATCACCTGAACAAACACAATACTTGTTCAAAGTAGGAATTAAAACATATACGTAGTTAAAACTAACACTCTGCATCTAAAAGTAATAAAGTAGAGATTAAGGTTCCTTTTCATACTGTGGGATCCAGAAGGCAAAATATTTATTTGTATGCGTTTATGTATGCTTATTAGCATAATTTAGTAATCTGAACAGGCTTTACATTAATTTGAACATTTTATTGTGCTTGATGTTATTTTTCCATTTGTGCACAAAGATTTTTGAGTTTATTTTATAAGGAAAAGTGGAGCATTTTTTTTTTCTAAACAAGTAAATATGATCTGTAATTATGAAGTGGAAAACTTCTGATCTGGCACAGCATCTGTGATCCTTCAGGTGCTGTTAGACCCAAGTCCCATCTGTCTCAGCCAAAACAGTCAATGGTCAAGGAGGATGGGAGTTGTAGTCCAGCAACATGTGGAAGGCCTCCATGGCCTGGGGTGAAGAAACTGAGTATGAGTCAGGAAGTTTGAGTCCTGTCTCTGCGATGAATTCTCTGCTCTCTCACCCTTTCTTCATCGTCTCACAGAAGAACAGAGCAAAAAGCCACCTTCAACTTAGCCTTTTCTGGGCAATGCTGCAGGCCTGCAGTTCATTCAGTCACTCAGGCAATTCCTCCTTGCTTGCCCTTGCTTACAGATGTTCACCCTGTGCTTTATTTAATGCTGGGGGAATCACACTGCTAGGCCACCCTGCTGAGAGCACTTCAGTCAACCCATGAGTATGGGAGGGAGGGGTCAGCCCAGCAACCACAAGATCTGTGATGTTGCAGCAGGAAATGCTAACCTAGCCCAAGAACTGCCAACAGCTACATGCTCTGGGGCACTGCAGCTGACAGCAGCTTGCTCAGCATCCACAGAGGGGGAGCTAGGAGAGCTGTTCTCTATCACCCTGAGACTGGTGATGTACTAGCTCCTTCAGAAAGAGGGTAACTCCATCTAGAGCAGGACACATCCCACTCATCCGGTCTAGGTAACCACCCACAAATAGTTCCTCGGTTTTGTCCAGATTAGGCTTAATTTAATTGGCTTTCATCCAGTCCATTACTAAGGCAAGACACTGATTCAGTGCTACACCTGCAGCCGTAAAGAACTAAAGCTGTGCAGCATCAGCATATTGCGGACAGCACACTCCAAAATGGCGGATGATCCCATTCAGTGGTTTCATATACATTTTAAACAGCATGGGGGATAAAATCAAACTCTGGCTTCTCAACACTGAAGGTTCCACAGGGTCGTACAAAACTCCCTAAGTGGTTGTCCAGTTAGCAAAGCAATGCCACCCACTCCCAACACCCTCACCACAAAAAAGCCACGGTCAATGGTATCAAAAGCCATCAAAAAAATCAACAGGGGCACACCAGAAAAAGGCAAGAGGACAACCAAGGCAGATAATTCTCCATTTTCTCCTAGAGCTTTGAACATGACACCAAGTGATTGACAAACCAGTAACCCCGCCCAGCAGTCAAAATGGCCCATGGAGGGTGAGCAAGTTCCCTCAGATAGATCCAGTTTCCCATCCCTGACATAAGCTTTGTGGACTATGATCCAGTTCATCAGAAGCCTGAAGTGTCATCCTAATTTGCAGGGACACACATTACTCCATATAGGTATAATAAACCACCACTATATAGTTATTTAAAAGCAGATTCCATAACATTCCATGAAGACATGGGATACATTTAAGGAAATATCAAACGTCCAGGGCTGTCACCTTTTGTTTCAATATATGTTATCAAGATGGTCTGCTGGGGAATTTCTTATGGAACATGCCAACTATTTTGTCAATTTAAGGGAGGATGAGGAACCTGCCTGCCTGTGGGGGGCGGGTGCCCAAATTTTACCTTTGAGGCAGTCCCCCCCTCCAACTACCTACCCATCAGCTGACATCACTGCCCTGTCTCCCACCATCAGATGAAACACTCCAAATCTCAACTCAGGAAATGCTGAAAGCTTTATTGATAAAATCAGCTCTAAGTATATGGTTCAATGATCCATAAGTAGGAGTTTTGGGATACACAGCTAGACATAAGCAAAGGCATCCCAGCAATGGACTCGCCCCTCCCGCTCTGGTCCCAAATGAAAAGACTGCTTGCAAGCGGGTGCTCCTGATGGGGAGGGGCATGTCTGCTGGGAGGGGCACTGGCGATGGGACCTGTGTTGAACTCTCCAGCTCTCACCACACCTCCAATTCAATCAGCTCCACTCATACTCCAGCTACCTATTGGGCTACCTGGGAATTTGGCTATGAAGAGATAGAGAAGGAGCTGGCCCAGTTCATGCTGCCTCCCCGAGATTGGGATCTGGCAATGGCAGCACAGGGCTCTCTTCTCTATCACTACCTGAACTTTCCCCCACTGTCAGCTGTGGGGTCCTCTTCCCCTTCCTGAGAAAGATCCTGCCATTCCCACCCCATCCCAGCTGAAACTACAGGACCCATGATGGCTGAGAGGACTGATGGGTGAGAGAAATGGAAAGGGACGTGTTTCTTCTTGGCACAACTTTTCACATGGCGTATCTGCATCTGCTGCCAAAAGGGGAATTTCCCTCACTGATTTGGGAGGGGGTTCTGTACAAATATACATTGAGTCATCTGCTAAAACAATAGAGGAATCAGGAAGGGGTGTGAATCAGAACTTCCTACTAAAATGATGCCCCCACCCCTATCATTTTAGCAGAGGATCCCATGCAAACCTACATGGGACCCTCTGTTAAAACAACTGTGGTAGGGAGAGAGAAAACCAGTGTTCGAACCCCCCCCCATTGTTCTAGGAGCATTTTGCAACAGGGAATTTCATTAGTGCAAGCAGTTTCTGAGCTCTGGGCGCAGTACTGCATCTACAATTTCAGATTAAAACTGCAGAGTAGAAGGAAAGGAGGACCTTTTTCTACCTCCCCACTTCCAGCCACTCTCTGAAGACTGGAGAAGAGACCCTCTTAAGAATATTAGGGGTGGGTGGGGAGGGAGTGTGAAAAATGAACATAATATTTTAGCTGCCGTTCATTCATTTTCAACTTTGTAGTCTTCTTATAAAAAAGCATGCCTAGACATTCCATTGTTGCACCCATAATCTAGGCTCCTAGCTTTCAGATCTCAGTTTCTAACACTGTCAGAAACTATTCAATTGTTCAAAACGTGAAAATAAAATGACAAAATTATAGATATTTAATCTAGTAAACAATTCTTGCAATAGACTGATTTTTGTTCTTTGATATATAAAAATCTACAGCACAAATGACAGTGATAATGGCCTGGTTTGTACTATGGTTGAAGACAGAGATGGTGAATCTCAGGCAAATGCAGCCCTTTAGTCTCCTCTATCCAGGCTTTGGGACTCTCTGGGCCACTACCCTTTGCCAGGCTATGCCCTTCACTGCCTTTACTTCACTCCCTCCTCAACTGCTGGAATGTGTATTTGAACTGTGATGCCTTTTGCTTGCGTGGAGACAGGAGGACGGAGAGGGGGTTGAAACATCTGGCTTTTGTGTGGCTGGAATGCAACCTATTGTGCAAAAGGTGAAAGCCTGCCTACTTTTGACTCTGGCCTCGCCCACTTTTGGCTCTGGCTGCATCCACTCATGAAGATTCCAAAACGTTACCCACAAAGAAATGTGGTCCTAACACTGGAAAAGTTTCCCCCACTGTGAACAAACCAGGCCAGTCTGGCTTGCCTAATCATCCAAACCTGGGCTTGTAGTTTTTCTCTCTAAACCAACCATAAATGGCGAGGTCTTTTTCAGACTTGCCGCACCTTGTCATGATATCCAAAAGCAGACAAAATGTTGTAACAAGCCAACTTCAAGCCACTGGCTTGCGCCAACTTTCCACGATTAAGATTAACCACAGTTCAGGGTTCGGGTGACACACTAAACTGTGATTAATCAAAAACAAAAGTGGAAGTTCTTTGCAACTGCGCCAAGCTCTCTTAACGGCTGTACTCATGTTGCCTCAGATATCTTTGGCCTTTGCCTGGAAAATTTTGGCGTTTCACTTACTAAAATACCACTAAAAGGTGCTCATTTTCAATTTATGATTATCTCTTCATCACCAGGAGTACTCTGCTACCAAGACCACTGTTTCTATATACACAAACATAAGATTCAAGCACATATTCCCCTTTCCCTCAAAGCATCTGCCAAGGTAATGATTGAGGCTGCAAAATACACACAGGGCTTAACCTTTCATCTATGCTGTTTTTCCAACCTAAATCTGCCCTCCAAACTGAGCTGCCCCACCAGAAAAAAGCCAGAACTATCAATGTATTTCAAATAGGTGGAGAGGGAGGGGGGGGGAGACAGGCAAACAGACACTGGGTCAGAGATGGACAACCCTTTAAGTCTGTATACAGAATAGTGGTTGCGGTGAGGATGAGATCTGAACTGGTTTACATTATCTACCTTGACCACAACACTGAAGAAATGTTCACAGTTCTACCCTCAATAACCAAGACTTCTGTTTTGATTAAAAAGCCCATTTATGCAGGCAAGCCAATGCATAATGCTGCTTTGGGGATTAAATGCTTCTAGGCCATCACAAGTCACTCTCTCAATTTAAACTATTTCACATATTTGATGGCAGGAGAAAATAAGTTAACCCCGTGCATTATGCTTGATCTCCTTTGAGGAAAGATGGGGTATATTAATAGGTTTCTGTATGCACACATGTGTGCCTGTGTGTATATTTATGAGAGAACAGATAGGGTTCATGTATTAAGAGTGCTTGTGGCACCTCTGGGGCACTATCGCAAGGAAAACAGATATGCATATGAATTAAGCTTCGTAATACAAGTTCTGAAGGCAAATGCACAAACCTCATCTCTGTGCTTCTGACAAAAAACCAAGAACTGAGAAACTGCATCTCCCTTTCTGTTTCGTGGGGTGTACGCAACAACTTTTTTCCTAGCAACAGGAGACCCTGTGCTCCTTTTGGCTTCTCTGCCTTCAAGGACCTTTTCAGGGGTGATATTCTTAACTGGTTCAATGCCTTCGTCCGATTCATTCAATGCAAGCAGTTTTGCTCTCCTCCTCCTCTTGGTAGGAATATCAGATTCTTTCTTTGATTTCAAAGTCTGAGAAATGTCTTCATCTGTGTAAATTTTATCCATTTCCTCCAGAGACTTTACAGCAAGACCTGCTTCTTTTGCCACTTGAGGATTGAGAAGAGGTCTTCCCCGAACGTAAATGAAGGTGTACTTGACTTTTCGTTCCTCTGCTGTCAGGGACAATGCATCTTTTGCTTGCTTAACACCCATTTCCCACTGGGGGCGTAGTTTTCCTGAAACAGGTTTTAGCATCTGCAGAGAAGCACACCAACAAAAGAGAATGAAACGAAACCCTTCCCTGTAGGGATCATGAAAAATGTCAGTCTCCTATTAATATATTCAAATGAAGCTTTTACTCCCAAAATGTAATATATATATATACATATGCTACTAAACAAGGGATGCTGAATTGTGCATGGAACAATGACTTGGAAAGAAATGTGCCATGGCTGAAGCAGCAATACACCCAATAACAACATGACATACGAAGTAACATGGCTGAGCTATGTCATTATGCTAAAACTGTAAATGTGACAATATGAGAACGGGCCTTTTCTGTGGTGGCATCTGTAGAATGCCCTCTCGAGAGAGGCTCACCTCGTGTCATCATTACATATCTTTAGGAGCCAGGCGAAAACAATCCTCTTTATTCTACGGCCTGTTATTATGATGTGTAAATTATGTTACTAATGTTGTATACCACCCTGGGATCTTTGGATAAAGGACGGTATATAAATAGAAATGAGGGACGCGGGTGGCGCTGTGGGTTAAACCACAGAGCCTAGGACTTGCCGATCAGAAGGTCGGCGGTTCAAATCCTCGTGATGGGGTGAACTCCTGTTGCTCAGTCCCTGCTCCTGCCAACCTAGCAGTTCGAAAGCAGATCAAAGTGCAAATAGATAAATAGGTGGGAAGGTAAACGGTGTTTCCGTGTGCTGCTCTGGTTCGCCAGAAGCAGCTTAGTCATGCTGGCCACATGACCTGGAAGCTGTCTGCGGACAAACGCCGGCTCCCTTGGCCAATAAAGCGAGATGAGCGCTGCAACCCCGGAGTTGGTCACAACTGGACCTAATGGTCAGGGGTCCCTTTACAAATAAATTTATAAATTGAAATAAATAAATACACATGCATGCAGTGGCACATGTGAACATTCAAGCAGATAACTGAACAAATATGTTAATTAACATTAATATTTACCTTTATCTTCTCTGCTTTGGTAAGGGAATGCTTTGCACTTTCCTGGCACAATTGCTCAAACTGCTCTTCTCCTTTGAACGGTACAAGACTCTTCTCAAACACCCAGGCTCGTTCTGGGGCATCTCCAAAGAATTGAACATGATATTGGCGAAAGCTCTTCTTTTGTCCTGAAAAAGGTAGCAGGCACACTTATATAATTATTTTGTCACCTAGAAATATTAATATAAACATACATAAATGTAAAAACACATTTAACGAAAAATGGAAAAAGGATTAACCTTTGTTTCTTTCAGGCTCTGATCTCTTTATATATATGTTTAGATTCTTTTTTTTAAAAAAATCATGAACTCCGTTATGTCACACACATGCAGAGAGGCAGAGAGAGAGAGAGAGAGAGAGAGAGAGAGAGAGAACGAGTACTTTGGAAATATAAATTAGTTTTAACTGGACAGTTTGAAGAAATAGGGCATTACTCAATGCAGTCCTTTGAAAAAAGCCTTGCAGAAGTCAATAATATTACTAATCTCAAACAGTTACAGTGGTGCCTCGCAAGACGAAAAGAATCCGTTCCGCGATTCTCTTCGTCTAGCGGTTTTTTTGTCTTGCGAAGCAAGTCCATTAGCGGCTTAGCGCTATTAGCGGCTTAGTGGATCAGCTGTTAAGCGGCTTAGCGGCTTAGGAAAAGGGAGGAAAAGCGGAAAAACCCCGCGGGGACTCGCAAGATTTTTTCGTCTTGCGAAGCAACCCCATAGGGAAATTCGTTTTGCGAAGCGCCTCCAAAACGGAAAACCCTTTCGTCTAGCGGGTTTTCCGTCTTGCGAGGCGTTCGTCTTCCGGGGCACCACTGTAATTTTTTTCAGAAGCATTCAGTAGTGAGGCGCTAAAGATTGAAAAATAGCAACTGTGGCACACATGAAGTTAACAGCTTGGCCAAGACAATCTCACAGTGCAAACAGCTACATAACTGGGTTCTGCTATACTATTGGGAGAACTTCCACCTATACTGGATCACAGGAAGGTGCAACGGCAAGGTTTATACCAGGCGTAGGTGAACTCGGCCCTCCAGATGTTTTGGGACTACAATTCCCACCACCCCTGACCACTGGTCCTGTTAGCTAGGGATGATGGGAGTTGCAGTCCCAAAACAGGTGGAGGGCCGAGTTTGCTGACGCCTGGTTTATAGGGTATGGTTGAAAGAAGGGGGCAGGTCAGAGACTATGCGAGTCTTTCCCAACCTGGTGCTCTCTCTGTTTATGCTACAACTGGCCACGATGGCTGGGGTTGATAGCTGTTGCAGTCCCAAACATATGGAGGACTCTTGGTTGAGCTATGGTATCATGCTAAATCTGAAAATTAGCAAAACAAATAAAAAACATTGTCCCTATATTTTGTCTGCAACAAGCTTATAAGTCTTGTTTTGTGATTTAACTGTGGAAATTGCATGAGCGGAAAAGAAAACCAATACAAATAGTCGCCTACAAGAGACTGACTTAGAAGAACTCAAATGGTTTTTCTTAGTAGACAAAAAGCATGACACCAACTGTTTAATTCTTATCTATAGAGTCAGTAAAGTATACAATAAATTAATGAGTAATAAATGATCAGTTCAATACACCACAATCAAAATATCTGTAATAATCTTATTCAAATTACAACACCATTCACATTTATTTTAGCTATTTTTCTAATACAAAGCTCAGGACAACTTGTAAAGCTTACATCTTCTTTGTGTATTTAAGCCAACAGAGACATATAAAATATCCCAGTTTACTGGTGGCTTTCCTTTTAGTTTTTGGGCCTAACATAGCAATAGCTGCAAATGCAAAACTACCGAAGACAGAGGACATACCATTTAGTTTTGTGAAGTTGTAAAGAAGAGGATCAGTTGAAATCATGCACGGCCACCAGGGATAGCCAGATACTTTGGACCATACCAAGTCTCCTACATTGTACTTCAATACATGAGTTTTGTCATCTTTTCCAAGTAGTAAAGAAGAATCTTCTTTAGCAGGAATCTTTTTAGAGAAAGAAAAAGGCAGACATTTACAAATTCTAGCAACTTGATCAAACAAAAATATTTTCATATTTGAGTGCGCAGGGAATGAAGAATGTTCCATAAATCGCGCTTAATTGGTAACAATACACTGTGTGTCTGGAGCATTGCAAATGAATGGTAACTTTAACTGGAATGTTCATGAAAATGTTTAGCCATATGAACTAAGTTTGGGCCACAGATCCACAGCTAAAGGGATACAACTATCAGGGCACCCATCGTATTTTTTCAGGGCTATGAACTTTCTGTTATTTGGTAACAGGGAAAATATATTACTTCAAAATGAAGAGTGAACAAGGGAGGAACAAGGGAGCCTCAGCTTCTCTGGAAGTAAAAGGAACAAGGGAGCCTCAGCTTCTCTGGAAGTAAAAGGAGTTGAAGCAACAGCTACAGAAAGCCACAACTGGTATCAATCGTTGCTTTAGGGCCCCTAGATATTACTGTTATTGGAATTTTCAGGAACACAAGTCTCAGTACCTCTTCACACATGTGCCAAAAAGCATATACTTGCCATTTCATGTGAAGTGGGGAGCAATGGCTGACTCCTGACTTTCTGACATATGCACCAATAAAATTCGTATCTGCTGTACAGACACATGACGTTTTTAGGTACATGCATAAAATAGGTTGAGGATATATTATCAGTGTTTATGCGATTCAACCGTGTATTCATTTTACAAAAATTAGTTTCTAGCTCCAAGGCTGTGATCACAGTGTGTGTTTGTGGACCATTCTAGAAAGGTCAAGTAACTTTCTTTCTGGTCAGTCTTCCAGAATAATTTCATACACCACATGCAAAGGCTGCAAGGACTCCCAAGAAACCTTTGTGATTCAAGATGTCAAGAGAATTAAATAGTAGCAAACAAACAATTTTTCCATATGCTGTATCAGAAAGCCAGTACTATTTAAGGCTAGTTTATATATCCAATAAAATTAACTCATAAAGCTCCTCTTGCATTGTACTACTTGAGGCTGCAGGTGCACACATGGAGAGGAGCATACATGAAAGGTAAAGCATGGGTACCTTAAATTGTACTCTGAATATAGTAGGTAGACGTAGGATTCTTCCAAAATTGTTATAACAAGGGCAGTCATGGATGTACCAGTCAAAATGCTGGATGCTGTGTTATTCACTTACTGGACGTTCTGAGTCATCTTTAAGGTATGTCCCACTTATAACACATTACAGTAATCCAACTAGGAGACTCCCAGAGTGTGAATCATCATGACTATCCATGTCCAGGAATGGCTGCAGTCACTGCTAAAAGACCCTCTGAACCACATAGGACACTGACTATTTTAGATCAAGAAATACACGCAAACTTTATACCTGCCATTTCAGGGAGAGTACAACTTCACAGAAACCTGTTTAGAGTCTGATGGGCAGGTGGGTATAGGTTTTGGGTGGGAAATGTCGTAGCTGGCCAAAAGTGGCCCACGAATTAGAAGTTATCTGTAGTAAGGACATGGAGGTCCTTATTGATCAGAGGTAAATGGACCCCTCTGCTACTTTACCAACATCTTGCAGGACTGCATATTGAAAAGACAACTTAGCTTCTAGCTGGCTTCCAATTATTACACCTACTTAAGGCAAAATAGGGACGCGGGTGGCGCTGTGGGTTAAACCACAGAGCCTAGGATTTGCTGATCAGAAGTTTGGTGGTTCGAATCGCCGAGATGGGGTGAGCTCCCGTTGCTTGGTCCCTGCTCCTGCCAACCTAGCAGTTCGAAAGCACGTCAAAGTGCAAGTAAATAAATAGGGACCGCTCCGGCGGGAAGGTAAACTGGAAATAGCCCGTCAACTGGAATTGTTTCATCATCATCAAAACAAAGATGAAAAATTTGTTTTCATAGTATGATTCAAAACTGGACCTTAATGGTCCATTATCATTAAATACATTATTAAAACTTCCCCTATTATTAGATTGTCTGTCTCAAGTTCACTTTGGGGAGCGCCAGAGAAGGGGAAGGATGAAATGGACTCAAATGAGTGAAGCATGGGGGTGCATGTCTATCCTCTCCAACTTCATTTGCTAGACTTATTAATAGACTCTGAAACTCATAGAACCTTGTAGGAGCCATCAGCTGCTACCTGACTGATCAGTTAGGAAAAAACAGGTCAAACATTGGTAACTTTAGCTGACACGAGTTACCCAAAGAGCAGAAATAACAAATAAATCCTGTACCTTCTCATCAGAGGAACTAGATGTGTTTGATGCTAATGCCGCTTCAACAAAACCCTGTTCAAGTAAGGAATCATATTTGATGCTTCTTTTTCTATTTCTCCTTTCCTTATTTGCTGGCTTTTGCTCATTTTCCTCTGCCTGAGACACATCTATTCCATTGTCACCACAAATTGAAGATTCAAATAGAGGCTTTCCATTCATGTAGGTTTTAGTGATTTTCAGTTTAATCTCTGGAGAACCATTCTTGACAGGTGTAGTGTTAGGTGGAGTTGCCGGTTCTTTTATATCCTCAGACTCAAAGCGCAGCTTGGTGTCTTGTGTTGCTGATTCTCCATTAAACACACGAGAAGTGAGATCTTTCAGTTTGTCCGCAGGAATAAATGGGAGAGCATCGTGGCCATTATATTTCGGCATAACGTCCTCCTGTAGTGTAGCAGAAAGGTGTGTTTTGCCCAGGTAAACAGAACACTCACGATTCACTTCGCAGTTCTGTGTTTTCCCTGTAGGATTTCCAAGGATCTCTGGTACTTGCTTCATTTTGATGTGGTTGACCCTTTTTTTGGCTAGAAGCAGAGAGCTACTTTTGAAATCCATTCAGTCAAAAGGATTTCCAGTTTTGTACCGCTGCATTAAAACAGAAGAAAAAGAAAGGAAGAACCATTAGTATTGGAATAGTTATTTATTTTGAATGCTGCTTTGGTGTATATTACTTAATATAATTTAGAGCACACGGTCAGAAACTTACCCAGGCAACATCCCCACTCAAGCAAGTTGGCATTCTGTTTACCAGAGGCTCTTTTTACTATATTTATACCAGGTTTATATCATTTTGACGGCAAACTAGTTTAGGGCATTAACACTTCCAATTTTAAAACTATTTGATCACTAATGCCATTACTGTTCATTAGATTATCCTTAGGAAGTCATTATCTGGATCTTGAAATCTGGCAAGCACTGGTTCTCATGTGTCAATAAAGGTGAGCAGGGTTCAGAAGAATTCATCAACGGCTGAACAAGAGACACCATTCATTTCAAAACTGCAAATCTGAGGGCTCTGTCAAACCCCTCTCCCCCATTAGCTCCACCAAACAAGACAACTAAGTGATGTAAGAGAAATGCCAGACTCTAGAAAGGGGTTGTGATGCCTTGTGCCCCAACATGGCTTCATTTCCCTGCTTCTCACCCACCTCATTAATTTAGTCAGTCAGTCAGTCAGTCAGTCGACTGCAATGCAGATCATATGCTCCAAATCATTGTTCAAACAAACTGATCTCACAGGAAGAAATTTAAAATGTGCATCTAAACTTAAACCAGTCAAAGCACCAAGAACCAATGGTTTGGCTGGAGCTTTGTATTTAGAAATTCAGAATATTCTATTGCCTCTACCTGGAAAACTCTTTAATGAAGTTAAGGAAGGGGGACAGATTCCATCGTCCTGGAAACGAACCAGAATCATAGTGTCACCTAAACCAAACAAAGATAAAGAACAGGTTGACTCATAGACAGATAAAGCATGCAGGGGTTTGGTTCTGGTGGCACTGTGGGTTAAACTACAGAGCCTAAGACTTGCCATTCAGAAGGTCGGCGGTTTGAATCCCCGTGACGGGTTGAGCTCCGTTGCTTAGTCCCTGCTCCTGCCAACATAGCAGTTCGAAAGCACATCAAAGTGCATGTAGATAAATAGGTACCACTCCGGCGGGAAGGTAAACGACATTCCATGCGCTGCTCTGGTTCACCAGAAGCGGCTTAGTCATGCTGGCCACATGACCCAGAAGCTATACGCCGGCTCCCTCGGGCAATAAAGTGAGATGAGCGCCGCAACCCCAGAGTCAGTCACGACTGGACCTAATGGTAAGGGGTCCCTTTACCTTTACCTTATACGCAAAAACACATATACTCAAACCTTGGGAACTACCCCATCAGGCGGCTTCCAGAGCCGGGCATACAGAACCTTGCTGAAAAGTTATTTTTGCGCCTCAACCCCGGAGGCCCTGGGGTGTTCTAGTGAGATCTTGTGCCCATTTTCTAAACAAGGTTACTTCCCAAACAAGGCAGAAAGCTTCAAATCTCTTTTTGCACTGGGTTGGAATTGCACAAGTTAAATACGATTGTACTGTGTCTCCAATTAACACTGATGCTAAATTGTTCAAATGTTCGTATAGAACATCCTTCAAATTTAGCACCAAAATACATACAATTAGAGCAAACTGGTTTTATTAAAACATGATTAACTGCTAATTCCTTCAGCCACATACTAAATATACCGTATTTTTCGCACCATAGGACGCACTTTTTCCCCTCCAAAAATGAAGGGGAAATGTGTGTGCGTCCTATGGTGCGAATGCAGGCTTTCGCTGAAGCCTGGAGAGTGAGAGGGGTCAGTGCGCACCAACCCCTCATGCTCTCCAGGCTTCGCACACCTCTCCGCAAGCAGCAGGAGCCCAGCGCTGGGCTCCCGCTGCTTGCGGAGAGGTGCCTGCATGCCGAAGCCTGGGCGCGCTGAGCTCAGCGCGTCCAGGCTTCGCGGACCTCTCCGCAAGCAGCGGGAGCGTTCCCGCTGCTTGCGGAGAGGTGCCTGCATGCCGAAGCCTGGGCGCGCTGAGCTCAGCGTGTCCAGGCTTCGCGGACCTCTCCGCAAGCAGCGGGAGCGTTCCTGCTGCTTGCGGAGAGGTGCCTGCATGCCGAAGCCTGGGCGCGCTGAGCTCAGCGCGTCCAGGCTTCGCGGACCTCTCCGCAAGCAGCGGGAGCGCTCCCGCTGCTTGCGGAGAGCTGCCTGTTTGAGGGCTGGGGTCGGGGGAAGCTCTAGCTTCCCCCGCCCCAGCCCCGCACCTGGGGGGGAAATAATTTTTTCCCCTTTATTTCCCCCCCAAAAAAAACTGGGTGCGCCCTATGGTCCGGTGCGCCCTATGGTGCGAAAAATACGGTAATTCATCATACTCATCTTAAAGAGTCAAAGGCACTTTGTGTTGTTTGATGTGACAAAGGCCTTTGACAAATTGGAATGGGATTCTCTTTTAAGGTCTTAGACTTTAATATATAGATATTTACCGTATTTTTCGCACCATAGGGCACACCGAACCATAGGGCGCACCCAGTTTTTAGGGGGGGGGAAATCAAGAAAAAGAAATTCCCCAGCCCCAAAGAGCAGCGTACAGGCTGCGCGCAACCTCTCCCTGCTAGAGGGTTGCGCGCGGCTATGGCACAAGCCAAGGCAGCGAGCAGGATGGATCCCGCTCGCTGTTTTGGCTTCCCCTTTAGCCCCGTGCAGCCTCTCCTTGCCGGGAGACGCTGCACAGGGCTTTCCTGGCTTTACTGGGAGGTGGGGGGATTCCCTCACCTCTCCCAAAAGCCCGCAGACCCGCGCAACCCCTTTAAAGAGATCGTGGCTTCTCCTGGCTTTTCTGGGAGGTGGGAGAAGGGACTGATGCGGCCAGTCAGTCCCTTCTCCCTCCTGTGGAAAAGCCCGCAAGAGCGCATGGAGCTTGTGTGCAGCTCTTGGGGGCTTTTCCCGCCTGCCTCCACCCCTGCATTCGCTCCATAGGACGCGCACACATTTTCCCTTGCTTTTTAGGAGGGGAAAAGTGTGTCCTATGGTGCGAAAAATACGGTATATAAAAATAGCCAGACACGCATCAGAGCTAACAGATAGGACTCTGATGCTTTTCAAGCAAATAAAGGAACAAAACATGGCTGTCAATCGTCGCCAATGTTATTAGCCAAGGTTTCCATTGCCAAGGCAAACACATTACACAATAATCCTAACGCTACTGTTGGTGAAACACATTAGCTAATTTATTTGCAGATGACATTGTGTTAATGATCTTGAACCTAAATGAAGTTATGCAACACGTAATGAATGTAATTTAAGAATATGGATATATAACAGGTCTTTAACCGAAGGAAACGAATTGGCAAATATACATAAATTAATAAATACCTAGGTGCAGATATCCCCCAACACTGAAATTTAACATTTCTATTTCATTTACAACTGTTAATCCAGAAAATAAAATAACAGCTAAAAGAATGGGACAATTATTCACTTTCTTGGCTTGTAAGGATAGCAGCAATTAAAATGATTATATGCCCAGTCAGCATATCGTGCAAATGATGAATTATTCTATTTTTATTATAATTTCAAAAAATCACCAATACTTATTAATAGTACACATTGAGATAAAGGAAAAAATCATTCTTGCATCTATAAATTCAGACAAAAAGAGGGTATCAAAAACTATGCTGTACGATGCTGCACATTCTTATGAACGTGGGGCTACCTTTGAAGGTGACTCAGAATCTACAACTAATCCAAAATGCAGCAGCTAGACTGCTGAATTGGAGCAGCCACCAGGACCATATAACATCGGTCCTAAAGGATCTACATTGGCTCCCAGTCCGTTTCCGAGCACAATTCAAAGTGTTGGTGTTGACCTTTAAAGCCCTAAATGGCTTTGGCTCTGTATACCTGAAGGAGCGTCTCCACCCTGATTGTTAAGCACAGACAGAGATCCAGTTCTGAGGGCCTTCTGGTGATTCCCTCGCTATGAGAAGTGAAGTTATAGGGCAAGAGACTGCGATCTACTCACAGAGGGAAAAACTGGCAGTGATCTACCCCTTTTTGTGGGTCAGGTCAAGGCTGTTGAGCATTTTTATAGGGAGGAGAGAGGCCCTGTTTTTGGGGGGTGCAGGACAAAAATGATCACGATCTACCTGTTGGACGTACCTGTTATAGGGTACCAGAAAGAGGGCCTTCTAAGTAGTGGTACCTACCCTGTGGAACACCTTCCCATTACATATTAAAGAGATGACTTCTGGAGGACATCTAAAGACAGCCCTGCATACGGAAGTTTTAAATGTTTAATGCTTTATTGCATTTTTATATTTTGCTGGAAGCCGCCCAGAGAGGGTACCATATAAATATATTATTCTTATTCTTATTATTCTTATCAACATATTAAGTATACAAAAAACAGGAATACGCATTCCAGGATTACCATTATACCACAATGCACCTCACATAAAAATATATACCGTATTTTTCGCCCTATAGGACGCACCGTCCCATAAGGCGCACCTAGTTTTTTTTTGGGGGGGGGAATAAAGGGGAAAAAATTATTTCCCCCCCCCTAGGCGTGGGGCTGGGGAGGCCCGAGCTTCCCCCGACCCCTGCCCCAAACAGGCAGCTCTCTGCAAGCCGTGGGAGCCCAGCGCTGGCTCCCGCTGCTTGCGGAGAGGTCCGCGAAGCCTGGACACGCCGAGCTCAGCGCGCGCAGGCTTCAGCATGCAGACAACTCTCCGCAAGCAGCGGGAGCGCTCCCTCTGCTTGCGGAGAGGTTCGCGAAGCCTGAAGAGCGAGAGGGGTCAGTGTGCACCGACCTCTCTCGCTCTCCAGACTTCAGCGAAAGCCTGCATTCGCCCCATAGGACGCACACACATTTCCCCTTCATTTTTGGAGGGGAAAAAGTGCGTCCTATAGGGCGAAAAAATACTGTAATTTCAATACTAAAAAGTAATACATTTTTTTTTATATAACAATGGAAATGCCTGGAAAAGCAAGACAGAACTTAAGAGGGCCTCAGTATTTAATTCATCCATCTCAAAAAACTAAATCAGTTAAGACTCCCTTTTTAAAACAAGGCATGCTTCTTTGTGGGTGGGATTGTAAAAATATATCTCCAATGTCAAAGATTTTTATATTTGTAATAACCCCAAATCAGACGATCTACTACAATTAGAACTTAAACATACTTGGTTCGAAATCAATCAGGGAAAAATACCACTTCATACTTTAGAAATGTTCGTAATTTCAACAGGAAACAATAGCAAATAACCTCTGTCAGAAACTTATAAATTCTTAATTGAAGAATACATGGGATACATATACCAGTTCAGAAACAACCTGGGAACCTACAAGTGAATATTAAAGATGAACCATGGAATGCCATATAGAACAACATTCAAAGCAGTGACAGGTAGAATTAAAGCAAATTCCATTAAAATGATACTTTGCTGGTATCTTACTGAATAAATTCAAATATAACCTTGATGTGTTGCAGAAAATGCAGTAAAAGAGGAATATTTTACTTTATGTGGTGGTCCTGCAAAGTATTACAGTGGTACCTCGCAAGACGAATGCCTCGCAAGACGAAAAATGCGCAAGATGAAAGAGTTTTCCGTTTTTTGAGTCGTTCCGAAAGACGAATTTCCCTATGGGCTTGCTTCGCAAGACGAAATGCCTTGCGAGTTCTTGCGAGTTTGTCTCCTTTTTCTTAAAGCCGCTAAGCCGTTAATAGCCGCTAATAGCTGTGCTTCGCAAGACGAAAAAAACCTCAAGACGAAGAGACTCGCGGAACGGATTAATTTCTTGCGAGGCACCACTGTATTGAATTTTTGGTCAGAACGGGTGGGAGAGTGGGCTATTGGTTTGTTCTTGTTTTTATTACGGTATGTATTTTGTGTATTCTTGTAGTTTTATATTGTGAACTGTCCTGAGATCTACAGATTAATGGTGGTATACAAATTTTAATAAATAACCAAAATGTTCAACCTAACTCAGTTAGCCTTACTGATGATATTTAATAACTCAGTACAACATAAGGTTTTCAAAAATCCTATTATTTTATTGGTAACAGCAGCTAGATTGGGAATAGCAAAACAATGAAAAACCTCTCATAATAATTTATTTGAAATTTTGTGTCAACTTTGGCTGACTGCCCTCATGAAAAATTGATCCTATAAAATTAAAGCACAAAGAAAAAGTGCAGAAGCTGATGAATTTATTGAATATATGTCTATGTCAAAAAATATTTACTATCTCCCTTCAACTCAATGAATATTATGGATATCTGGAAACTGAATAATAATGAAATGGACTTGCATACTGAAATGTAATTATCAACTTTATAACTTTTCTGACTTGTTCTCTTCATGTTTTATAAAAAACTAACAAACATTTTTTATAAATTATTGAGTAAGCTTTACAATGTGTAACAATTCAAAGCTATATTAAAAAAATGTCCAGTAGCACCTTAAAGGTAAAGGGACCCCCGCATTCCTAAGTAACACCTTAGAGACCAACTAAGTCTCTATGGGATGCAGGTGGTGCTGTGGGTTAAACCACAGAGCTGAGGGCTTGCTGATCAGAAGGTCGGTGGTTCGAACCCCTGCGACCGGGTGAGCTCCCGTTGATTGGTCCCAGCTCCTGCCCACCTAGCAGTTCGAAAGCACATCAAGTGCAAGTAGATAAATAGGTACCGCTCTGGCGGGAAGGTAAACGGCGTTTCCATTCACTGCTCTGATTCGCCAGAAGCAGCTTAGTCATGCTGGCCACATGACCTGGAAGCTGTAAGCAGACAAACACCGGCTCCCTCGGCTAGTAAAGCGAGATGAGAGCCGCAACCCCAGAGTCGTTCGCAACTGGACTTAACAGTCAGGGGTCCCTTTACCTTTAAGTTTCTTCTTGGTATGAGCTTTTGTGTGCATGCACACTACTGGTGTATCTGAAGACGTGTGCATGCACACGAAAGCTCATACCAAGAACAAACTTAGTTGGTCTCTAAGGTGCTACTGGACAATATCTATCTCTCTACTGCGTCAGATCAACACGGCTACCTACCTGAATTCAAAGCTAACTCTTAAAGTAAGCTATTAACCATTATATGCTCTATGATGTGGCTTTCACAATGAGGTGTTAATTCAGGGACCACAGGGACCAAGGAGTCTGCAAAGGCTTTCTTTGGTGCCCCCGCAACCCTCAGATTCCCAACTTTCACTTTATTTAAAAAGTAACTTTATAGAAATTTTAGAGCATGAAATGAGGCAAAATGTACAGGTACAACGCTTCTTACTTTCCGTGAGAAATTAGCCTATTGCACCCTTCAGTCTTTTACTTTTTTAGCCCCCTCCTGGAAAATTTCCTGCATACATCCAAGTGTTTGTGGGAGAAATGTACATGCAGTCTCGTATGTATGTATGCACACAAGCAAGAGCGAGCAAGCGAATGTGCGAGAGAGACAGACAAACAGACAAACAGACAAACAAACAAACAAACAAAGATGCATGGAAGTATGGTGTGGGGCACATTCCCCCACCCCCCAGTACTGGGGAATGCTCTGTTACTAGATAGCAACAGCGTTGTGTGTGAAATCCATACTGTGTGATCTCTGCAATTACTACCAACACAACATACAGTATATACTTGAGTATAAGCCGACTCGAATATAAGCCAAGGCACCTAATTTTACCACAAAAAACTGGGAAAACTTATTGACTCGAGTATAAGCCTAGGGTGGGAAATGCAGCAGCTACTGCTAAATTAGGCAAGGATTATATAACAAGTTGTGCTAGTGAGAAGCTACACAGTCAAGTGAAAACAGGTTGAAAAACGGAAAAGCAAGGTCTGCAGCCTAAAACAACATCTGGTACAATTTCTACACAAAGAGAAGTTGCTGCCTTGTTTCTTCCGTGAATCCAGTCTCTTTTACTATTAAGAAAAAACGCAGAGCAGCTTACCTTGGATTCTGTCTCATTTGCAAACAGTTTCAGCAACATTAAGAAGCCTGGTGCAGGCAGTGAAAATGAGCTAATTATGAGGTGTTCCGAAGCCCACGTAGGAGCCAGTCCCTAGACAGCTACTGCATTTTGTTATCAATTAACTGCTGAGGGACCTGTTGCCTGATCCTTCCAAAATCAATTTTGCAATTTTAAGAGGCAGGGAATATGAAAAGTTTCCCTTCAAAGATCTGTGGAGGCTGTTCATGAGAAATCATCTGAAAGGACACAGCTGCCTCTGCCGCTCACAAGAGTAGGCATAGGAGCTGCGGTTGGGAGAGGCTCCTTTTCTCGCCGCTCGTCCCTCTGCCTCACTCAAGTATAAGCCATGGGGGGCTTTTTCAGCATAAAAAATGTGCTGAAAAGGTTGGCTTATACTCGATCTTCATGTGGGAGGTCAACTTTTCAGGGTTTGGTGGGTTAAGAAACAGTTATTGTGTCACGACACCTACAGCAGCCATATTGCATGATGCTAAACTTCAATGGCAGCCATTTTGTGACTGGTGCCCACAGCACTTTCTAAAAATTCAAAATATGCCTCCTGGTTCAACGAGGTCTGCGACTCCTGTATTGAATTTACAGAAAAGGCACATGGATCCTTAATTTTTCACGTTGCTAGCCGTTCCTTTCCCACCTCAAGTTAGAAATGAAGTAGTAGACAAAATGTAACAAGCCTGGTCTTTAGCACAGTGCCCTGATAATGTTCCTCATGTTGCAGTGCCTCCCTGATAACTCCCTACTCCATTATTTGTTGGGTCCCTCAGAAGTCCTTACCCCATGCAAAGATTATGTAAGCTACTTGACTCTGATGTCCACTGCCCAATTCAGAACCAACAGAGACACTTGGTGGCAGATGTATCTCAACAATCCCTCATCTTCTGCTGCTTCCACCCGGGCTTCTCACACATTCGCGGCCAATGATATAAAACCAAAGGACCAACAGTGAGATCGGAGTCTTTGTGGGTCTGAGGTTGAGCAACTACATTCAGGAGGGAATTAAGGCACAACTGGCTTGACTGTCTCAAGAGATGGCAAAGCACTGATTCTCCAGAATCTCTGCCCAACATAGTAACATAATTTCCCCTCAAGATTTTATGTTTTTAAGGTTACTTACTACAAGTGGGATAACCTATTTCAAAGAACTACACACCTTTTCTCTTCAACAGGAGAAATGTAACCCAGCAGACTTCCTTAACGGGATACAGAAACTCAGGTGGCAAGAAGTATAGGTCTTTAATCTGCTACCACATAGCAAATGCAAAACACACTGAGGTATCACGTCCAACGAAGACACCTGGTAGTTGTGCAACTGAAACAACTGCACTCTGTGACAAGGACACTGCAAGCTCCACTGCCCCAGAAATTGGTCAGTCAAGAACCTGAGGCTAACCTGCAGAACACAGTTCCTACAAAAAAAGAGCACAAGAGACAGCTGTGAGGACCAAGTAGAACCATGGGCACAGCCTCTACTCCCTCAGAAAAAACCAAGCAATGTCCTGGGAGTGCAGGAATGTAAAAAGACTATAGAAGCTCTACTGTGAGTTCCAGAAGCAGCCATCAATAAAACTGAATGACAATATCAACCTAGAGCTGCCAGAACATTGTTGTCCAGTTGGAGAACAGCCACCAGTCTACTGAACATTTCAACAACAACACTCCCCAAAAAGATCTCCTGAGCTTATTAGAAATTAGGAGCTGCCTGTATCACTGCAGATTCTCCCATCATTTCTGCTGTTGGGCCGTCTGTGAACGTAGTATCCCAGCTGCTGCCCAATCTGGGACACCAAGAGTCACTGAAGTAGGGTCCTTGGAAGCCACTGCATCAAGTAAGGGTATAACACATGGGTAGGCAAACGAAGGCCCCTGCAGGGGGCCTGATCCGGCCCAATCGCCTTCTAAATCTGGACGGTCCTGGAATCAGCGTGTTTTTACATGAGTAGAATGTGTCCTTTTATTTAAAATGCATCTCTGGGTTATTTGTGGGGCATGGGAATTCATCCATTCCCCCCTCCCAAATATATATATATAGTCCAGCTCCCCACAAGGTCTGAGGGACAGTGGACCGGCCCCGTGCTGAAAGTTTGCTGACCCCTGGTATAACACAAATGTTCTTGGTGAAGTGAATCCAACAGCTTTACAGGACGTCTGGGAGGAAAACCATTTGTGCACAAGGAAAAGGGGCAGTAGCAGTGCCTCACATCTGACTGAATCTCGCAGAATGAAGAGAGATCTGCTTCCCTGATCAACTACCACCATCCTACAGAACAGGGCCTGCCCAATACATTTCGGCACCTGAAGCAAACCACAAAATGGTGGTTCCCCACCAGGGAACAGTGTTAGAAACTCAGGTGTATGAGCTTGGCCCCAAATGGCTCCTTAAAACCCAAGGTTACAGTCGCCAAATCGGAATGTCTATCGTTTCCATTTTGAGGTTCAACCGCTCCAATGTCGTTTTCAAATGATGGACTAACTGTGACTGATTATCAGTTAAACATCTGGCTTAGTTCAGATGACAACTTTGAGCTAGGTTAAGAGCTTTGAGAATTTAAAGAAGTTATTTGACCGAGGGGCAGTCCAACCTCTTTCTCTTAATGGCGACTGCTCCGGCTCAGGATGCACAGAAAAAGGCAATTCGGTTCCTGAAATTCATTCTGACTGTGCAGATAAAATATAACTGATAGAATTCTACAGGATATGGTAGTGTGTGGAAACAGCCCAGATCCAATGATCCCCAATGGTGGACATGTCAGGCGCCTTCCTGACACCAAAGCATCTTCACTTGGTCACAAATGGCTAATAATCAGTTGCCAAATGCTAATTTGAACACTGCCAGGGAAGGAGGAGTGAAGATCTATACGTTAACACAAGGGGGAAGAAAGATCTACTTTGGGATCTGATGCCCCGAGGATCCTGCTCCCCTAGGCAGTCACCTCACCTTGCTTTATGGGTGGGCCAGGCCTGCTACAGAAACAGGACTAGAGCGAAAGAGAAACAGAAGGGAATATACAGGAGGGATTTATTATTTTTTTAAAAGGCGGCAATGTAAGAGAAAGATAGTGGAGGGAGTAAAGAGCAGAGAGAAGAAGTGAGAACTACAACAGAATGACAGGGAAAGGCTAACCCAGGAGTCAGTGAACTTTTTCAGCAGGGGGTTGGTCCACTGTCCCTCAGACCTTGTGGGGGGCCAAACTATATTTTGAAGGGGGGGGAGAACAAATTCCTATGCCCCACAAATAACCCAGAGGTGCATTTCAAACAAAAGGCCACATTCTACTCATGTAAAAACACGCTGATTCCAGGACCGTCTGCGGGCCAGATTTAGATGGCGATTGGGCTGGATCCGGCCCCTGGGCTTTAGTTTGCCTACCCATGGGCTAACCAGACACCCATGCCAAACAAAGCAAACACTACTGAAAATGCTTGCTAAATACTCACACAAGAAAGCCAAATGCTGCTAAAAATCCAAACACACACCACAGAACACAAAAAGGGGGAAAGGAGACACCAAATGCTACTCACTAATGAGAAATCAATGCAGAGGGAACAACAAACACTACTCACTAAAGCTTTCAAGCCAAAGAGAAGATAAAATAGAAAAATAAAGAACAAGCCTGAGAAGCCTTAGAGAGAGAAAAGCAGACAAATGATAGTTGAAGGCAGGCTTGAGCTTGCTTTGCAAAGGCAAAACAAACTTATTTTATTCCATAAATACACATGGGGAAAGAGTAAGTGTAATGAAATGAAATAAAAGATAAAAAGATTAGCAATGAAAAATTATTAGTAAAAAACGTAAGGGGGTGGAGATTGCCACACTTAACATTATAAAACATTAAAACATTGAAGTATAATTCAAAAAGTAAGCAAGAAGTGGATTACACTGGAACAAGAAATAGCACAAAGGAATTTTTGGACCCTGCCCTTTCGCCTTTTCAATTCACTGATGTTACAACCATTAAATAACCAATATAGTGTAGGCATGCTGAAGATCTAGAAAAAATGTCAGTACTGGCTATTCCTTATTTGCTCGTCTCTGATAACAAGTTACTATCAGCAGGTGATGGATATGAATTTGCATAACAGCATCCTATCATTGGGGTGGGGGAGATTCTTCGGCTGTAGAGCTTTTACAATAAGAGCCCAATTTCTCTGGAGCAAACACTGGAGACTCAGGTCTGAATTGGCTGCAGGCTCACTAATTTCAACATTTATTAGCTGATCAAGCCCTAAAGGCTCAAGGTAATAATAGAAGAAAAGTTATAGCTGATCCTAGGGCATAAGGGTAGGGGGTTAGTTTTTATTCTCTACACTAAACTGCTGAAAATCTCTACTGGGCCTTCATTGGAATTTAAGGGTAATTGAAAAAAAAAATTGCAGATAAATTTGGTAGCCGGCATCTTCACTGGACAAAAATGGAAAACATTAAAGGATTAAAATCTTGGCTCCAATAGTTTTTAAAATTTATATACGTCTTAATGTTAGACCTAAATTTCAATAAAAATGTATAAATACAAAAGCAAACAAACAAAAATCCCAAAAATTATACCACCTGATGTTTCCAGTCTGTTTTCAAGTAAGCACTCCCTACATAAGGAACATTAAAGGTAAAGGTAAAGGGACCCCTGACCATTAGGTCCAGTCGTGACCGACTCTGGGGTTGCGGCGCTCATCTCGCTTTATTGGCCGAGGGAGCCAGCGTACAGCTTCTGGGTCATGTGGCCAGCATGACCAAGCCGCTTCTGGCGAACCAGAGCAGCGCAAGGAAACGCCGTTTACCTTCCCGCCAGAGCGGTACCTATTTATCTACTTGCACTTTGACGTGCTTTCGAACTGCTAGGTTGGCAGGAGCTGGGACAGAGCAACAGGAGCTCACCCTGTCACGGGGATTCGAACCACCAACCTTCTGATCAGCAAGTCCTAGGCTCTGTGGTTTAACCCACAGCGCCACCCGCGTCCCATAAGGAACATTACAACAGTTTAATCTGGATATATCCAGTAGATGTGTGGCCACAGCCAGCTGTGCTTTCTCCAGATAGTTGGTTTGCCAATTGCAGTCCTAAGAGGCTAAAGGCACCCCTAGCCACTTGAGGTCACCTGATTCAGAAATAGCCCTAAATTGCATACCTGACAACTCTGTACAAAACAAGCTGCAACTCTCCATCCACATCAGTGGTCTTCCCAAACAATATTTTATCTTATCTGGATAAAACTGACACCAGTTTTAACTTTTTGCCTGCCTCCCAGGGATCAAAATTAGATAATCCATGTGATTAGTGATCTGCAAACCTTTGGATGACCTCTCTTGGAAGTTTCATGTAGGAATTTAAAAGTATGGGAGACTGGTTGGAATCCTGAGGCACCACAAAGGCCAATGGCCTTTGGGTGTTAAAAGTAGTCGATTAACACTATCTTCTAAACATGGCATAGTCAACCTCAGCCCTCCAGATGTTTTTGGCCTACAGCTCCCATGATCCCTAGCTAACAGGACCAGTGGTGAGGGATGATGGGAATTGTAGTCCCAAAAACCTCTGGAGGGCCAAGGTTGCCTATGCCTGTTCTAAACCTCCCCCCTGCCAAAAATGGAGGCTCTATGCTGTAACACAGCCTCTCTCAACACTGGATCCCCAGATGTTGTTGGACTATAACTCCCAGCATGGCTAGCGGTCAGGGATGGGGCAAGATGTCCAAGAACATCTGATTGAGAAAGGCTGCTGTACTCTATGTTGACTGGCAAGAAGGAAATTTATTTTTAGCATTCATTAGGCAAAACCTTGTTAATACCCCCATTGAGAAAACACTGGTGCCCTGCATAGGATACTATTCACATCTTAAAACTATGGACACCTGTATTCAAAACAGACATGGAGGGATGTGCAAAACACATCAGCTAAAGCAAGCTAGGAATGGTTTTTCCCATGAGCAATGATGAAAATAGCTCCTATTGCTCACTTTATAAGATGCATTCCTGTGTATGCCTGCTTGAGAGTATAGGCAACTCCCAATTTACGCAGGACTTATGTTGGAAGGCTCTGCACATTTATGTGAAACGCTATTGGAAAACCTGCAAACACCCTCTAAACCCTTGAAAAAACCAGCAGCACTTACCAGATGCCAAACTTTGCCACAATTGCTCCCTCCAAACCTTTTTGCTCAAACTCTCCACAGGCCTCAACGGTCAATGCAAGGGCTCCTGGGGTTGCAATTGCAAAGGCTTGTGGGATTGCTAGGCACTGTTTTTGCAACTTTTTCACGCTTCCTAGGCTCTTTTAGGGCCATTTTTAAAGTCACTTCAGGGTTCTGCCCAGTTGTGCGTCAATCTGACACATGTAATTTGGTTGTTGCCTATAACCTCAATTAAAATGAATGAGATATACATCTGGATAAACAAGCATATATGATTGCTGTGAGAAAAGCATTTGTGAGGGCCAACTGTAGCACAGTATAATGGTGGGTAGATATAGTGAAGTTGATAACACAGAAGCAGGTAGGTAATATCGCAAATGCAGAATTCATAAAAATAGAAAAGGTAAGTTACTTAGGTGAAAAGTGGTTGGGTGTAGAACCAAATTTGTAGACTATACATTAAAATCCTTGCACTGAAAATCAGAAGGCTTTAGCTTTTATACACAGGCCCACCAAGAGCCTACTTCAGGGGTACTGATATAGCGGGTTGCAAATGAGAAGGCTCTGGAGTGCAGACATTCATTAAGAACTCTTTGAATACATGCCTACTTTTTGTTTAATGGGACTTACTCCTAGAAGTAGGTGCAGGATTGCAGTCTTGGCTTTGCTAGGAAGGGGCACAAGAATGAAAATATCAGTATCAAGGCAAAACAGAACATAAAGTTATTTTATAAAAGAGGTGTATATTAAATCAAATAAAATTTCTAACAGAACTTTTTTTTTAACGAGCCATTAGGAAGAATACTGCCTTTCCAAAATGAAAGCAGATCACTGCATTCCTCACTTCCCCAATAACTCATTTTAGGAATAAATGCCCACAACAAACTGAGAATAAGCTCAGGTGAATACAAGTGGACCTAACCATCCTGCTAAACATACAATAATCAGGCCAGATTAATATAAGTTAGCCTTGAAGCGGAACTGTGCTAATATGAGGAGAGATGGGAAGAAAAACATGACCCTTCATAGTACAAAGATGCCTCACTCTGGATACGGGAGCGAAATTTTGATGCCAATGATACAAATACTATAGGCCCCCTTTTGCAGCCATTTTATACCTCCTATATTTTCACAGCAGACATCTGGTGTAGCTTAGATTGAGCTAGCAACTTGCAGGAAGTGAGCAAAAACAGTGAGTTAAATGAGTTCAAAATGTGAACCTGCACGTGCTCAGAGTATTTCGTTGATGTAGCAATCAAAGCATGGAGGGTGGAGTGATACATGCTTAATTGGCTTTGTGCATTTTTTTTTATTACTAATGGCTCATCACTTTTTTGCCTATGAATGTTATATTACATTTCTGAACAATCAAATGTCTATTTTTTTTACTATTTTTAAATTTAAAAACACTATCAAGTTGCCTAAATGTTTCATTGTTTTTATTCTTGAGTTTGAGTTCCTTGTAAGATTCAGGCTTGGCATTACAGTGCCTTGAACAGCTGTGTGGCAGGCAGAAATTAAACTGGGTAAGCCTTTGATATGGGAATGCAATTATTGGAAAAACTTTACCTATTGATAGGTAAAGGTAAAAGACCCCTGGACGGTTAAGTCCAGTCAAAGGCGACTATAGGGTTGCTGCGCTCATCTCGCTTTCAGGCCAAGGTAGTCGGCGTTTGTCCGCAGACATGTGGCTAGCACGACTAAAACGCGTCTGGCGCACTGGAACACCATGATGGAAACCAGAGTGCACGGAAACGGCGTTTACCTTCCCACTGCTTGCACTTTGACGTGCTTCTGAACTGCTAGGTTGGCAGGAGCTGGGACTGAACAATGGAAGCTCATCCCGTTGCGGGGATTCGAACCACCCACCTTCTGATCAGCAAGCCCAAGAGACTCAGTGATTTAGACCCCAGTGCCACCTGCGTCCTACCTGTTGATATTGTGCATCTCAGATATCTTATTACCTGTGCAGAGTAACCCGTGTATTTTAGAGGGGCTCACCTGCAAAAGGGGGCACAAGTTTTCATGAAACACAAAATGCAAGCAAATGTGTCTCTTTTGCAAGTGCAGCAGAGGACTGAATCAACATACAGCATACTGTTGGCATCGCTGATGGGTGGGATAGCTCAGTTGGCAAGGCGTGAGACTCTTAATCTCAGGGTTTGAACCCCACATTGAACAAAAAGATTGCAGGGGTCCAACTAGATGACTCTCATGGTCCCTTCCAACTCTAGTATTCTATGATTAGAAATGGAATTGTAAAATCTTATTGGATGAGAGCAAAAAAAATAATACTGTATTTTTTGCCCTATAGGACGCACTGTCCCCCCGACCCCAGCCCAGGCAACTCTCCGCAAGCCACGGGAGCCCGGCGCTGGGCTCCCGCACCTTGCGGAGAGCTGCGTGAAGCCTGGGCGCGCTGAGCTGGAGTTTTGCTCAGATTACTGGGATCTTCAGGGTGGCTCAGGAAAAGAGTTCCACCTTATTTAAGAGGCCCTCATATTTCATAATACATGGTGATTGGCACAAGGTCACTCAGGGAGCTTCATGGCGAGAATGTTAGCAAGTCTCAACACCAAAGTCCTGGTTGCCATCGGTTCTTAACTCAGTTGGGCTTACTTCTTTTTACACATACATAGTATTGTACTATGTACCAATGACTGCTGCTCTGTGGCAGCACCAGGCTATTTTTAAGCAAATTTTTTTGCTATTTAAACATGGATTGATTTTTGTATAAAATCATGGGGATAGTGATAAATGATACCCATTATAAATCAGTTTATACAGCTAAAACAAGAAGAGACCAATCAAACAAAATCAATTGCCAAGTACCACTGAAGGAATCAAATCCAAGCCTTTGTAAGGAAAACAACACCTGACTTCTAATATTTCACATTTTTGTTAAACAGACCCGTTTAATATGCTCTACAAAAGAACTGTATAAAGAATGTCACACTTTTAAAGCAGACAGATGTTAGCTATACGCTCTAGTTTTAAAAGTCCTTTTGATTTCCATTCCCATCACATTTTAGCAATTACACACCCCTCCTTTGTCATGTTTTCATTGTGAACTCATGGGAGCACGATGCACTTTATGGGCAATCCTCAGGTCAACTCCTAAGTTTACTGTTTACCATCTAACAGCTGCACAGTAAATGTTGTATTTCAAGAGGCTGAAGAACCAATCTATTAATGTACTGTACATTAAAGCAATTTAGTATTACAAAGATTCAGCAAGTGTGCACCTCTGGTGCCTTCAATGGAGTCTATTTCCCCACTTCCATGCCTTTTAATTAGGTGACCCAAAAGCCCTAGGTTTCAAAACCCTAGGAAGTCGGTCTCTCTGATCAATTGCCCCAGACTGGCTTGCGCATCCCTAGGAATGCAGAAACCCATGCACGTGGCAACGCGAAATAAAAGAGCGGTCTATTATTGCCTTTTAATTCCCTAGCAAAAAAAAAAAATAAATCTGAAACGTTTCAGTCCTAGGAGATGCAAGACCGTGTGGCCCCTTCCCCTCTGGGGGGAAAAAAACCCAGCAGCTGCTGCGTTGTGAAGCAGCTCCAGAGGCGTCCTTTGCAATCCCATTTCCCCAGTGGAGCTGCGAGCGAGGCTTTTCCTTCTTGCCAGAAGGACATCGGGCCAAGCTGGCGATGTGCGGGCGGGCGGGCGGGGTTTGGTTGGTGGGTGGTCAGGAGAAAAGGTCTTCCCAGGCCAATCGCCCCCCTTCACAGCCAGGCTTAAGCCGAGGAGGGAGCGCGCCCTAGGAGGGCTTATTGCATCCCTTTCCCATACGCCGAGCAGCAGCAGCAGCAGGGCTGGCGCACCGCATCCCCAACCGCACAGCGCTCCCTTGGTGGGGAATGAATCAAACATGGCTTCCTTCCCTGCCCATACGTTCCCGGAGTTGCATCCTCGCCCCCTCCCTCCCGCAGCCCAGGCAAGAAGCAGCGGCGGCGGCGGCGGCAGCTGCTGCCTCAGGCCAAGGGAAGCCCTCGAGCGGGCGACCCCACAACCGGGTCCCGAGGCCGAGAAAAGCCTCCCAGCCCCCGTTCCCCCCCCCCGAGACCCTCCCAACTCCGGGCCCCGGTTCCACTTCTGACCCTTTCTTCCCGAGTTCCGTCTCCCGCAGAGGCGGAGCAGGAAGGCGCCCCGACCCCGGTGCGGTCGCGGGGAAGCGCCTGCAGGGGCGGCCGGCCTCGGGGGGCGTCTTTTTGGGGGGGTGGGGGGCGCCGGAACCCCCCGAGGCCGGGAAGCAGAGGAGGCGCCTGAGGGGGGGGGGAAGCGGCTCCGTGCCTCGGGTGAGGGAAGCCCGCCTCGGAAGGAGGCAGGCGGGACCCGGAGGACCCCCCCCCGCCCGCCCCGGGAGACGGGCGCGCGGGAAAGAACGGCAGGCGCGCGCCCCCGCCCCGCAACCCCTGAGGGGAGGCCGGCCGGCCGCCCTCCCTCCCGCCACTGACCTGCTGCTGCTGAGGCGGGGGCCTCGCTCTTTCTCTCTTCCCTTCCCGGGCGGTGGGCTCCTTCTTCCCCGGCCGCCCCCTCCTCCTCCTCCTCCTCCCCCGGGCAAGCGAAGAGAGCGAACGGGCCGCCGACAGACCGACCGAGCGTCCCCTTTGGTCTCCGCCTCCTGCGCCTCACCGCCGCCGCCCCCCCCCCCCCGCAGCCCAAAACCAGCGCGAAAAATGCGCCGCTCTGATTGGCCGGCGCCGCCTTCGCGCCGCAACTCCCGAAGCGGTTCATTCAAACCAGCCGCGCAAGCCGGAGGGGAGGGGCGCGCACGCGGCGCCCTCGGGTGGGAGGGGGGCTGGACCCGATTCGGAGGCAGGACGCGAGCGAGCGAAGGAGGGAGGGAGGGAGGAGAATCGCGCGCTGTCATCCTATGTTCAGATAATAGAGTTAAGATAAGTGAATGAGGGTAAGGATTTGCTGATTTGATTATGTAAATGGGATACAAAAAAGGGGAGGTGAGAGGAGGTCAAGGAAATAAGTAAATGAGTTTAAAGTTATAAAAAACGGATTTGTTTTTAATTTTTTCTTATTTTCTTTTTGTCTTTTGTATGTTGTATTTTTATTTTTGCATGTATTTTTGTACTTAGGTCTCTGTAAAACTTTAATAAACATTTCTTTTAAAAAGAGAGAGAGAGAATCGCGCGCTGACCTGCCCACAGCTCGCGATCCGGAACCCTTCAATACTGTACTTGCCTGGCTTTATATATCCGTACACACCCACAAGGCTCTTAGTTCAGAAAACCGTAGCAAAATCCCTTTTAAATCATAACGTTATAGATATAAATAGGCAGATAGGTACTGTAACATAAGAAACCATAACAAAATCCGTTTTATGTGGAGCCCTTTCATAAGATTCCAGAGTCTTTCGCAGCATCAAAACGGTATTAACAAGAAAATAAAAACTGGTGGGAGGTTTTTAATGTATTTCTTATCCCCCATGGTTTTAATGCATCTATGTGGGGTGGATTCGTTGGTTGGTTGCAAGTTGCTTTGGGTTGCCTTAGGCAAAAGAAAGTGCCTAAGAAATTTAAATAACACCAACAGCATCCTTATAAAAAATGGTATTAAGATAAGCAGCAGTAAAGCAGTTGCTTGATTGATGGTGCAAGCCTAGAGTTGGAAGGGACCCTGAGGGTCATCTAGTCCAACCCTCTGCACTGCAGGAGTCTCAGCTAAAGCTTCCATGACAGATGGCCATCCAATCTCTGCTTAAAAACTTCCAAGGAAGGAGAGTCCAGTTCATCAGCTCCAGAGGGAGTCAGTTCCACTGTTCAACAGCTCTTACTGACCGAAATTCTTCCTGATATTTAGGAGGAAATTCCTTGAATCCATTGAAAGGAGAAAACAAGCTTGCTCCATCTTCTGTAATGGATGCTGAGGAATGGTGCAAGGAACGCCTTGGGAAGAAGGCTCAGAGCCCGAGGCAAAACTAGGTTTTATTTCACCTGGTCAAAGACCCAGTTTGCCACCCCTACGCGCATTTGCGCACACAGGCTGGGAGCCTCAATGGTGCCCCTTTGCAGGCTTCACCTGAGGCAAAAATCCCACAAAGCCTCCTGTTATGTACTGAGTTGAATAGCATCCAAAATGCAGCAGTCTGATTGGTCCTAGAACAATAGGATCCAAAATGCAGCAGTCTGATTGGTCCTAGAACAATAGGATCCAAAATGCAGCAGTCTGATTGGTCCTAGAACAATGCAGCAGTATGATTGGTTCGCAGGAACCACCCAATCCAGCTCCAGATGGAAGTGAATCCACAAATTGATTGGCCTACAGGAGAATCCCGGAATTAGCCAGTCATGTGCAGCCCATTGTGTAAATAATGTATATAAAGCAGATATTGTGGGAGAACTTACATTCCTCCTCACCACTGTGAGCTGAATAAAGAGCATGAAATCCACTCTCCACTCCGAGTATATTTCAGCTCCCCACCCCAATAGCTGGAGCGGTGGTGGGACAAAAATGAGTAGTCAGAAGGAAAAGAGGGAGAAGACTTGGAAGAGGTGTTGAAAGCTGCAGAGGTAACAGGGCTTGGTGAGCCAGGAAAGTCAAGAGAGAAGGGAGGCTGAAGCAGGTGAGTGGCAGGAGGGAGGTCAAGAGGCAGAGGTGAGTCTGGCTGGTGAACAGTCAGGGGTGTCTCCACCTCCCGCTGCAACAAGCTTCCCTCCCCCTGACTCCCAGAACCAGGAGAGTCATGAAATGGGCAGAGCAAAGACAAGCTGCACACAGACACAGTCTCTGATTGCTTGGGAAAAGCCCTGGAGAGGAGACATATACAGCTACTAGGAAGTGGGGCCTTTAATCTGGGCAACTGGTTTCATGGAGTACAGTGGTACCTCGGGTTACATATGCTTCAAGTTACATACGCTTCAGGTTACAGACTCCGCTAACCCAGAAATAGTGCTTCAGGTTAAGAACGTTGCTTCAGGATGAGAACAGAAGTTGCGCGGCAGCAGCAGGAGGCCCCCATTAGCTAAAGTGGTGCTTCAGGTTAAGAACAGTTTCAGGTTAAGAACGGACCTCCGGAACGAATTAGTACTTAACCCGAGGTACCACTGTACATGCAGCCTACATGGAATAAGCTGCTGTGCTCATTTAGGCCTGAAACTCAGCCAAGCCTGTGAAGATTGTGTTTTTGCTATTAAACAGTTAACGTCAACGTTGAACTTTTATGATTAACCTACACGCTCTGTTACATCTTCCAGCACTTTAGATATTTGAAGATGGCTATTGTCCTCTTTTCCAGGCTAAGCATACCCATTTTATTAATGAAAACAGGGACACCTTTGTGAATTCCAACACCCTTTTCTTCACACCAAGAATTACTGCCAGAGTCATCACCCATTGTACAATGCTGAAGGCTCTGCTTTGCTCTGTAATTTACTCTGTAATAGCCTTTCCTGCACTGACGTCCAAAGGAGGATTCATTCTGCTCCATGTAGATATTTTTTATCCTGGCTGGCCCTGCCCACAACACATCCAGCCTCCATTTGTTGCATGGCCTCATATAACCAACATGCTTAAGTTTAATTAATGCATGAAGGACTTAATGCCTTGGGGAAACTGTACTACCAGACTTAGGTAGGTCACTCCCCTGCAACTTGAGAAAAAGATAATGAAGGCCATTTTTCACTGTAGTCTACTAGAAAAGCTTAATATGTGAAGACAGTCTGAGCTGGTTGCTGCAGCTCAGATCTGATGGCTCTTTCAAGCCATTATTGTCTTCCTATACCAGTAATTTAGGAACTTTCACTGCTGTAACTAAGTCGTATTTTATTGCCTGTGCAACTTTTTTTGAATACTGTGAGGAAAAGCACATGAATATGACCTTTGAAGAGTTAGTAAGTACAGTGGTACCTCGGGTTAAGTACTTGATTCGTTCCAGAGGTCTGTTCTTAACCTGAAACTGTTCTTAACCTGAAGCACCACTTTAGCCACGCCGCCGGAGCCCGGTTTCTGTTCTCATCCTGAAGCAAAGTTCTTAACCTGAAGCACTATTTCTGGGTTAGCAAAGTCTGTAACCTAAAGCGTATGTAACCCAAGGTACCACTGTACAGTAAATTAAAGACTAACAAGTGTGTAGTCTTTTTCTATACCAGGGGAAGAAGGGAATTCTTGAAGAAATTCATAAGGGCATACATTAAAGGTCTAACAGCCTATGTTTCTGTGCTCTACTTTGCTGGATATTTTGTGATTTTAAATCTCTGCTGGGGTTCTCACCAAAGAGTACTTGCACCAAACTTGGATCTTGACATCCAGGAATTAATTCTGAGTATGCCTATTTGTTCCCTGCCAGCCAACAGCATGTCTGCAAAATGGAGACACACTACGTCCAAGGTCCATCTATATCTTGATTCCAGTAAGCCTCTGGACAAAGTCCCCCATGATATTCTCACAGAGAAGCTGGTCAAATGTGGGCCAGACAAAATAACTGTTAGGTGGATTTGTAGCTGGTTGACTGACACCAAACTGGGAGGGGTAGTTAATGCCACAGAAGACAGCACTGGGATTCAATATCAATTTAACAGATTGGAGAACTGGGCCAAAACGATCAAAATGTATTTCAGTGAGACTGAATGTAAGCTTCTAGCTGAGCATGAGCCAACAAGTGTGATGCAGCAGCAAAAAACGAAAAAGAAAAGAAGCTAATGCTATTCTAGACTGCATCAACTGTAATGTCCAGATCCTGGTAAATCATAGGTCTACTCTATTCTGTCTTGGTCAAACCACACTTGGAGTACTGTTCTGGAAGCCACAATAAGAAAGGTGTTGACAAGCTGAAATGTGTGCAAATGAGGGCAACCAGGATGATCAGGGTCCTGGAAAGGTTGAGGGAGTAGGGTATGTTTAGCCTGAAAAATAAGGGTGAAAGAGGAGAGCACAAAATATGGTCTGAAGCTCAACATCAAAAAAACGAAGATCATGGCGACTGGTCCCATCACCTCCTGGCAAATAGAAGGGGAAGAAATGGAGGCAGTGAGAGATTTTACTTTCTTGGGCTCCATGATGACTGCAGATGGTGACAGCAGTCACGAAATTAAAAGACGCCTGCTCCTTGGGAGAAAGGCGATGGCAAACCTAGACAGCATCTTAAAAAGCAGAGACATCACCTTGCCAACAAAGGTCCGTATAGTTAAAGCCATGGTTTAATACTTTGGCCACCTCATGAGAAGAGAAGACTCCCTGGAAAAGACCCTGATGTTGGGAAAGATGGAGGGCACAAGGAGAAGGGGACAACAGAGGACAAGATGGTTGGACAGTGTTCTCGAAGCTACCAGCATGAGTTTGACCAAACTGTGGGGGCAGTGGAAGACAGGAGTGCCTGGCGTGCTCTGGTCCAGGGGGTCACGAAGAGTCGGACACGACTAAACGACTAAACAACAAGAAGCCTGGAAAAGAGGAGGTTGGGAGAAATGACAGCCATTAAAATTTTTTAAAGATAAAAGCTTGTTTTCCCCTGCTCGAGGGTAGGACTCAAATCAATGGCTTCAAGCTACAAGAAATGAGATTCCAACTAAACATCAGGAATAACTGACAGCAAGAGCTGTTTGACAGTGGAACAAACTCCCATGGGAGGTGGAGGACTCCCTTGGGAGGTTTTTAAGCAGAGATTGGTTGGCCCTTTGTCATGGATGCTTTAGCTGAGATTTCTGCTTGGGGGTTGGGCTAGTTGTCTCTCTGGGTCCCTTCCAACTCTACAGTTCTATGGTTTGCCCAGCCTGATTAATTTACTTTAAGTAGATGCTCTGAACTGGATGAGGTTAACTGCTAGGTGGATTTGTAGCGGGCTAACTAACGAAACCCCAGGATTGCTTACTTATGGTTCCTTGTCATCCTGGGGGGGGGGGGCGGGCGGGAAGTGGCGAGTACCACGTTTTTCCCCCCCTAGGCCAGTTGTAGTTCAATGCAGGGCTTTTTCCCCCCAGCCAGAACTAACTGAAACTCAGCTTTGGCACCTCTCAGGTGGGCGCCTGAGAGTGGATTTCATTCTCTTTATTCAGCTCCTAGTGGTGAGGAGGGAATGGAAGTTTCTCCAAAGTACCTGCTTTATATACATTATTTACACAATGGGCTGCACGTGATTGGTTAATTCCGGAATTCTCCTGTAGGCCAATCAGGTTGTGGATTCACTTCCATCTGGAGCTGGATTGGGTGGTTCCTGCAGACCAATCAGACTGCTGCATTTTGGATCCTATTCAACTCAGTACATAACAGCGCCATTCCCATTATAAGAGGCACCTCTTTTTTCTAGAAAAATAGCACTGGGTGTAGAGGTCAAAGTGCTGGAATCGGACCTGGGAGAGCCCTGGGTTCAAATGTTCCCTTGAAGCTCGCTGGGTGTGATATCCATTGCCTCTCTTGGCCTAGCCTGTATCACAGGGTCATTGTTGTGAAGCTAAACATGGGCTACATGAGGAGATTTCACCCTCCCATACCCAAGAATCTCCTGATCATCTCCTGAGGTCTCTGCTGACTCTACAGAGAGGAGGAGCAATGTACTGCTCTCTACTTAATTAGTCAAGTGAGTGAGTCTCTGTGTGTGAGAGGGAGAGTCAGTCAGTTTGTCGGAGAGTGAGTGCAAGAGATAGTATTTGGAGATAAGATTGCTGCTAAGAGCAGCTGCAGGCACTCAGAGTAGCATTGATGTATGCTCAGAACATTTAGCTCTGTATATAGTTTGTATTATAGCTGTAGTTATAGAATAAAAGAAGATACTTTACAGAGCTGCTCTCCGAGTGGTTTATACTCTGCAAGACTCTGCAAAACGCTGCTGCGCAACGACTGCATTATTGAGACAGTGAATCCGGTGCTCTCAGCTCCAAGCTGTGAGTCCACAGCACTGTGACCTGTTCCTGTGAGAAAGGTGGTCTCTGGCAGTGCTACCCAGCTCACCTAGCCCAGTCGGGGCTGTAGTGCATGAGTCCAGTTGGTACACTGGCTCAAGGGCGATGCTGACACTACACCCAAGAATTGCCAACAATAGAAGAATGGCAGATGAAGTTGATGGATTTTTCGGAGCTAGCCAACCTAACCGGAAGAGTCCACCACCAGAAGGAGGAGGAGTATCAGGAAGAGTGGATTAAATTTAATGATTACTTAATTAAATATGTTAAATTAACTGAAAACAGCTTGCAGATACTTAATTGGCTTAGGATTTTATTTATGTTAAGGGATGAATGAATATTTTTAATTTCACAATGGGAAGATCTAAGGATGTTAATGTTTAAGTTAAGTTTTATAAGAAGTGTGATTTGGAAAACCGTTAAAAGGATATGCAATGAAATTCAACCAAGGTGAAGCGAGGAAGTCACTTAACAATGTTAATAAGTGTAATTTTCAATATGGCTGTGTTTGTCCTATGTGTATGTTCGTTTATAATGTTGTGAAAACCAATAATTTTTTTTTGGAAAAAAACACGCGTGGGCTACACGGAGGAAAAGGAGGCTACAAATGTAATAATAATAATAATAATAATAATAATAATAATAATAATAATAATACAGTAATCCTAACATAACGCAGTAACAAACAAAACAATGACACCCCCCAGGAGTGTGCTGCCGCCCTAAAGTTTAGGCGGGGAGAGGCACCCCATTGCAGCCGCCTCTCTAAATTTTCCCGCTCCCCGTGAGGAAGCCGCCGCTTCCCCTCAAGGGATGAGGTAAAAAAACAAAAATGGCGCCCGGAGCCGCCCCGGAGGCTCCAGGCGCGGCCTCGGGTTCAGCCTATCAGGAGCCGGCGACTCCCATTGGCCACTCGGCCGTCCAACGGGATTCCGCGGGAATCGCTTCGAGCCGCCGGGCTCGGCTTCCCGGCGTGCGCCGCTTCTCCCCTCCCTCGGAAGACTCCCTCTCCCAGCATGCACCTGGCTCCGTCTCCACCCCGCGCGGGCGGCTTCTGAGGAGAAAAGTGGCCCGGCGAGGCGAGCGAGCGGACGCGGCTCTCTAGGCCGGACCGGCAGCCTCGTCCTGCGGGTGGAGAGATGGCGTTCGTGCTGCTGGCGCGCTGCGGCCGGGGCGCCTGCTCCGTCCCCAGGCGCCTGCGCTGGGAGCCCGAGGCCGGTGAGGGCGGCGTCGGACCGGGGAGCGGGAGAAGGAAAGCGGTGGGGACAGCCGGGCCTGGCGCCGGTGGGGCGGGCCTGGGGTATTAGGGGGCTCCGTTAGGGTTAGCGGCTGCAACAAGTCAGCCTTAGAGCCCCCTCAGCGTGGCTTCGAGAAGGCCCTGAGCCTCCGGCGCCGGTAACCGTTCCGGGTGTTGAGGAACTACAACTCCCATCGTCCCCCACCGCTGGCCGTGGTAGCTAGGAATCATGGGAGTCGTAGTCCAACAACCACCAGGGACCCATAGTTTGGAAAGGCTGCTGTCACAGCGTGTTTGTTTATTTGTTTACTTACTTACTTCTTGGATTTATATCCCACCGTTTTCTCCGAGGAGCTTGCTCCCTCTTACTCATTTAATCCCGGCTACAAGAACAACCCTGTGAGGTAGAGTTGAGTTGACAGTCAGTGACAGGCTGCCAAGGTCACCCCAGCGAGCTTTCATCCCTGAGCGTGATTTGAACTCTGGTCTCTTGTGCCTGAGTCTCCAGAGAGCTGCTGCCAGAGTGTGGCTGATTGCCTTGCACTGCATTTATATCCCACCCTTTTCTCCAAAGAGCTGGAGGGGGAGTTGGCTGTCTCACAAGAGTGGTGCATGCTCTAGTTATCTCCCGCTTGGACTACTGCAATGCACTCTATATAGGGCTACCTTTGAAGGTGACCCGGAAACTACAACTAATCCAGAATGCGGCAGATAGACTGGGGACTGGGGGCAGCCGCCGCGACCACATAACACCGGTCCTTAAAGACCTGCATTGGCTCCCAGTACCTTTCCAAGCACAATTCAAAGTGTTGGTGCTGACTTTTAAATCCCTAAACGGCCTCAGATCTGTATATCTGAAGGAGCGTCTCCACCTCCATTGTTCAGCTCGGACACTGAGGTCCAGCTCCAAGGGCCTTCTGGCGGTTCCCTCAACTGCAAGAAGTGAGGTTACAGGAAACCAGGCAGAGGGCCTTCACGGTAGTGGCACCTGCCCTGTGGAATGCTCTCCCATCAGATGTCAAGGAAATAAACAACTATCTGACTTTTAGAAGACATCTGAAGGCAGCCCAGTTTAGGGAAGTTTTTAATGTTTGAAGTTTTAATCTGTTTTTAGTCCTCTGTTGGAAGCCACCCGGAGTGGTTGGGGAAACCGAGCCAGATGGGCGGAGTATAAATATAATAATAATAATAATAATAATAATAATAATAATAATAATAATAATAATAATTAATAATATAATTCACCTCCCTCCTTCCTCACCACCACCCTGTGAGGTAGAGTTAGGTTGAGAGGCAGCAACTGACCCCCAAGTTTACCTAGAGAGCTTCATGGCTGAGGGGGTGGGATTTGAGCCGTGGTTTCTTGCAGGTCCTAGTCTGCCACTAATCACTCTGCCACCACTGGCTCTCCAGGGTACCTGTAACTGGGCAATAGAGGTTTATGAGCTGACTCCGCATTAAGATGGCTTTAGGTGCAATGCATTATTGTGCAATATTGCAATATTAATATCTCTTGATGTGATTGGTGGAGTGTGTTGCCATCTTCAGCTTAGGTTATTGGTATAGTGCATATTATACAGGTCTTTGCCTGTGGGATAGTTTGCTTTCTGTTGTGCCTTTATGCAGGTGAGAAGGAATGGTGATGCACCCTGGAGTTAATATTGAGTCTGGTGTTCTAGTACAATTCAGGTTGCTGTGATGTCCGGAAATAGCTATGTAGGGATCAAATAAGTAAAATAATACATGAAGCAAAGCCTTGGAATGCTTCTAGGCTTAACGTTATGAAGGTTATTGACACTCTGAATTTGAGCACCAGTCAGTTGCAGTTTCACTGTTTCATTCCCAATCCCCATGCTAGCAGCTGCTAGTCTAGATAAGTCGCGAGTCTCATAGGAGGCATGTTCTCTTTAAGGAGCTACACACCTTGGGCTGCAGTCATTATTCAGAACTTGAAGACTAATTTTATTATGAAGCCATCGGAATAGAGGGCCCCAGCCTAATGATTGCATCTGGAGGGTGCAAGGTGTTCTAAATGCAGCCGCTTTATGAAACCTTTGAAAATATGATTCAGTGACTCCTTCAGGTGAACAGTGAACTTTGATCTGGGGACCATTAAACTGATGGGTGTATAAAATATATCTCAAAGATTACTGGGAACAGACTTCTGAATGTGCATACTTTGTGGTGTAATTAATGTCTGAGACCTATAGAGCTAGTCTTTGTGATGTGACTTAGTGTCTGGTGATAATTAGGTGGAAAAGTGTCTAGGCTATGCATTTAGTCATTCATGATACAGAAACGTTATCACTTCAGCACGATATCCTTTCAAAGACTTTAAAGATACAGTATCTGCAACATTGAAGGCTACAAACGTATTCATTTTTAAACAGTAGAAAACTTCAGACACTCTCTGCCTTTCTGTTTACTCTAGGCTTTCTGTGAGGTGCCAAATCTCAGGTGAAACATGGCACAAATGCAGTTGCAGAGTATTCCTAGTGTGACTAATCCCCAGATCTAATTTAGAAGCATTTCTGTCTCCTCTGCCTTTTCCTTATTACTAACAATTGTATGCCATACACTGGCTTTGTTTGATTACATTTTGTTGTGGTCTGCATATTTTTCTTATTAGTTTTATTGTGTGTTTTTTCAGCTTTAATAAGATAATCACTTGTTTTCTTTCTAAAATCCCCTTAGAATCTCATTGCTAATCTTATCTGGTATGTGCTTCTTAAGTAGCCTTAAGCGCTTCTAAGAATGGTCTGTTATCCACTAATGACTACGCCTTAAGTATTGCAAGGTGTAACTGTAGACTGACATTAAAAAACAAATTGCAAAATAAATAATAATTAAAAATCCATTTTTAAATACAAATAAAGCAGAGCACATCTCAGTACAAGTGTGTATCATTCATATATTAAAACTACATATAAAGACAATACATACAGTTGCCTAACCACAGGTATTTAAATAATTATCCACATATATAATTTTACAATTAATATTTGAACAACATAAAGTATAGCTTCTAGAAACATAAAATGTATAATGTTTTGGAGAGTGAGAGGCACTACAGTGCAGCTTATTTAACATTTTGCAATTGATGGGGTGATTTTGTTCTGTTTGTTGATTCTAGTTTATAATCTTGCATGTGAAATGAATTCTTGAATTTTGACAACTTGTTTTTAGTTCTATTGAAAATGGTTATAGGAAAGAGAGTGTACAAGTTAAAAATTAAATGAAAGCAAACTGAATCATTTGCTGTTATTGTTGGGCTTTGAGACTTACGATATAGTTTTATTTGAATAATCTGCTTTCTTTACTCATCACCCAGTCTCCTGAAGGCTTCTTCTAACCTGTCCTGAGCATACAACATATTAGTGTTTCTGTTTGCAGTGGTATAGTAGTATTGAACAAAGCTATTTTGATGTTGGTGCCGCTACAAATGGTCAGTGTATTGTATTGCAATCTACTGGTTTACAGACTCTTTTTTATTTTATTTTTTACTTTTAGGTCATTTGGAAAACCGTGCTTGTTTTAGCTGCGCATCCCTGCGGCTAATAAATCATACGTAAGTAAACATATTCAGAAGATCACTTTCCCTCAATGGGATGCTGATCATAAATAATCCAAAGTAACTGAGTTTCCCCAATAGTTCAAAGAGTTAGAGATTAGTTTAATTTCCTCATAACGTATGGGGAAACAAATTAATCATACAGACATCCACAATAGAAATGATTACAGGCGTCCCCCTACTTACACGTGGGTTATGTTCCCAGACTCCACTTGTATACATGGAATCGCTTAAAGTGGTGAGAGAGGCTGGGAAGCGGCTCTCTCTGCAGATTCCACCCACCTTCCCTGGGCAGCAATGTGCTGTTCTACTCATGTGCCCTGCCTGCCTCTGGTGACTGGAAAGTTGATTCGGGGGTAGCTGGCTCCTGTGGCCCAGCTCCACTGCGAGGCCTTTCGGCGTTCTCCCTGTTAGTCTTGGAAGCATAGCTGTCAACCGTCCCTTATTTGGCGGGAAAGTCCCTTATCCCGGCGCTGTGTCCCGCTGTTGTCCCTTATTGATGATGTCCCTTAAATTTCCTGGGTTTCAAAGGAAGCAGCTCCTCTCTCTCCCTCCCTGTTGCTAGGGTGGAGGAAGGCGCCACCCAATAAGGAGTCTAAGAACGACTGGGGGGTGGAGCTTGCATGCCTTGTGCCAATCAAATCGGCCACGTTGCCTGGGGACTTGCCTTTGCTCAGTGCTTCCCAGCGGAGAGGTGATGGTGGTTTTCCTTGCTGCATCTCCTTTGTCGGGTTGTTGCGCTGTGGGAACCACAGCTTGAGGCTTCGTTTGGCTGCTGGCTGGGCTTTCTGCCTTTGGCTCAGAGGGGCTCAGAAGTTGAACACACCTGTGCCCGGAAAATCCCTTATTTTGGCTGCTGATCCCTTATTTTCAAGGCTGCTGGTCCCTTATTTTCAAATCTGTAAGTTGACAGCTATGCCTGGAAGTTGCTGGACATGGTTTCTTCTCTTGTTTCTCCCCCACCCCCAAGAAATAATGTTGTTGCCTGCTTGTGGGGTGGCAGAGGAGAGGGCAATGGAGGGCGGAGGGACTCTCAGATCCTGAGTGAGTGAGGGTGGCAAGACTCTTGGAGCGGCCATGCAAGCTGTTTTCCCCTGCTCTCCATTTCTTCTACTCTTTTTGTACCATTTTGGCAGCATATCCTGGTTCAAATCAGTTATTTTGTGGCAGCATGCATAAATGCAGTTGCACGTGAGTGGAATGCACATGAAAGGGGGGTGTGCCTGTATATAAAATAAGTGCTTAAACTGAACTGGATACAGTGGTACCTCGGGTTAAGTACTTAATTTGTTCCGGAGGTCTGTACTTAAACTGAAACTATTCTTAACCTGAAGACCACTTTAGCTAATGGGTCCTCCTGCTACTGCCGCGCCGCCAGAGCCCGATTTCTGTTCTTATCCTGAAGCAAAGTTCTTAACTTGAAGCACTATTTCGAGGTTAGTGGAGTGTGTAACCTGAAGCGTATGTAACCTGAAGCATATGTAACCCAAGGTACCACTGTATATTGAATTGGTCTTCAAACTTTCTGGCCTTTGTAAACAAGCCTATTAATGTGTGGTCACCAGTACCTCCCTCTTCATAGGGTAGGAATTTCCCTGGGCTTTCCTTTTAAGTTGCCAAGACCAGTGATACCAGCTGATTACAGGTCGGGTACAGTTTGGGGAAAGTGGCCTCATGTGCCCCATTGAGCCCCTTGGTAGGCCAAGAATGGGGCAGAGGTTCCCCTTCCCAGCTGTAAGTAATAGTCCGGAGAGAGTGAATTCTAGCTGCTAAATTCTAAGAAAAAGGCATTTCAGCTTGCTTCAAACTTTTCTGTAGGTTTGGAGTAAATCCTAATATAACACACTTTGCTAAACGAAGCTGTAAACTTGTCAAGCATGAAACAAGAACTTGATAGTTGTGATCTGGTGTGCAAGTCTTTTAGCAGAATAGATTTTGTCAGAGGGCCTTTAAGGTGTAGTGGAAAGAGTGTTGGGTTTATATCTCCACTCATACAAATCTTTTTGGACGGTCCTTCATGTCACTATCTTAGTCTTGTATACTCATAGGGTAGAGGTAAATGCAAAGAATTGTGAAGTAGTATGTGCCATGTAAATACAAACACTCACTTCTTTTTTTACAGGACTGCTCATTTTAAATATTGCACTAGTGCCTCTCCTGTTTACGTTTGCTTTGCAAAAGGGGATTACAATCGGACTGAAGGATCAGGACAAAGGCACCTTACAGCTTTGAGATCGTTTGACCTGTGGTCACCAACTGCTAACGGAGGTGTTTTGGGGCCATGTTATCTTCCAGTACGACAGTGGCATTCTTCACAACCCCGTTATGATGACTCCGTGGTAGAAAAGTCGCTTAAGTCTCTCAAGGATAAAAATAAGAAACTGGAAGAAGGGGGCCCAATTTATAGCCCAACAGTAGAAGAAAGCATAGTTAAAAAATCTATAGGACAGAGAATTGTTGATGAACTGAAGCACTACTATCATGGCTTTCGATTGTTGTGGATTGATACAAAAATTGCTGCAAGGATGCTCTGGAGAATTCTTCATGGCAGCACTTTATCCCGCCGAGAACGGAGACAGGTACTGAATCCATTGTATTGTTTCGGTGGTTCAATTTTAGATGTCTTAAAAGCTGAGTTAACAGCTTTATTGCTTATACAGAGTGACATTAAAGGTAAAGGTACCCCTGCACGTATGGGCCAGTCTTGACAGACTCTAGGGTTGTGCGCTCATCTCACTCTAGAGGCTGGGAGCCAGCGCTGTCCGCAGACACTTCCGGGTCACGTGGCCAGCGTGACGAAGCTGCTCTGGCGAGCCAGCACCAGCGCAGCACACGGAAACGCCGTTTACCTTCCCGCTATAAAGCGGTACCTATTTATCTACTTGCACTTAAGGGTGCTTTCAAACTGCTAGGTGGGCAGGAGCTGGGACCGAATGACGGGAGCTCACCCCGCCGCGGGGATTCGAACCGCCGACCATGCGATCGGCAAGTCCTAGGCACTGAGGTTTTACCCAAAGCGCCACCCGCGTCCCTACAGAGTGACATTAGCAATATATTATTGAAACATTTTTACCACATCATCTTGAATATCACTGGTTGGAATAATTAATAATAATAATAATATTTATTAATATTTATTAATATTTATACCCTGCCCATCTGGCTGGGTTTCCCCAGCCACTCTGGGTGGCTTCCAACAAAATATTAAAATACAGTGGTACCTCTGGATGTGAACGCAACCTGTGTCTGCGTGGGTCGCGATTCACCGCTTCCGCGCATGTGTGTGACGTCATTTTGAGCGTCTGCGCATGTGCGAGGGGTGAAACCCAGAAGTAACGCGTTCCGTTATTTCCGGGTCGCCACGGAGTGCAACCCGAAAATGCTGAACCTGAAGCTACTTCAACCGCCAGAAGGCTCTCGGTGCTGGACCTCATGTCCAGGCAGCACGATGGGGGTGGAGATGCTCCTTCAGGTATACTGGTCTGAGGCTGCTTATGCATGTCCCCCCTTAAATGGCTGTACAAAACATCATGAACATTTGTTGAAGCGTTTGGTTTTTCTGTGTACCTGTACAAAGCAGCTTCTATATGCATTTAAATGGAGCAGAACATCGCTTGCATATTGTTACCCAGAAAAGTGTGCACAATTTTTCTACCCCATGGTAGAAAAATATTGAGTGACCAGTGTCCTTATGCTGCTTGCACTCAGTGATATACAGGCAACTCACAGCTCTTACGTGAGGGTTCAGTTCTAGGGGTCCATATGTAAACACAAAATCACTTAAAGACAGGAACTCCCAAACTGCCCCTCCACAAGGCAGAAGGCTGTTTACTGGGTTCAGGGACGGGAGCACCCTGGGAAGCTTCTACACAAGTGAAATCAGTGTAAACTGCAAGTTATCTGTATATTCTTTAGCTATGCTACTCCACATAATGCTTTTCAGAAGTGAGCCCTGTTCAGTTCAATGGGGCTTCCTACCAGGTAAGTGGGTATAGGATTGCTGCTTAAACTGGTGTACATTTTTACATATTGAAAAACAAAAATCGAGTCTATTGCAATAATTGTTCACTAGATTAAATATCTATAATTTTGTAGTTTTCTTTTCATGTTCTGAACAATTGAATAGTTTCAGACAGTGTTAGAAACTGAGAAATGAAAGCTAGGAGTTAAGTGGTACTTTAAACGTAGGTTATGGACGTAACAATGAATGTCTGGGCATGCTTTTTTATAAGTCTATAAAATAACTAGGGCTGGACGACACCAGCTTTTCAATTTTGCAATGTATCACCAGGTAAACATCACAATATAGTGATATATCGTGATGTTGAAAAGGAAGGAGCATTGAATCTGAAACCACCAGAGCTCTCTCTGCCCCCAGTACATGGAAGCAACGAGCATTGGCCCCCGGCCCTGTGAGGCACTGGGGTGAAACTGCTGCAGCTCCCTCTGCTGCCAGCGCCCAGAGCAGGGAGGAAGGAGGCAGCCAGAGAAGGCACTATTGCCCTCAGACTGGTCCAGGGCTAATATTTACTAGTGTTAAGTAATGTCAAACTGAAAGATTTACTATATAGAGCTCAGTGCTTAAAAGTTCAGTGTGTTTATTAGTTGCCTCCTTTCTCTAATGTTTACAATTGTAAATTTCTTCATTTTACTTACTCAAAGCCATAGATACAATGGTTGTACTCAGTAATAACTACCACACCACTGCTTCAACTATTGTAGTTGAAATATATATACGAGACCTTACAGCATAAACAAAAAGCAAACATTTCAATTTGTAAATTAAGGAGAAAGGAGTCTGGTTTAAAATGAAAACTGATTTGAATGTAACAGTGTTAAAGCAAGGAGTGCAAAAATATTACCTTGCAATTCAGTTTATTATCTTCTAACAAATTGATGTTAAGATGGTTTTTCTATATACCAAAAGTTGTTGGCATATGATGCAGAATACAAATAAATATCATACTATGGATGACATGCTATGTCATAGTGACTTGTTTTTAGGGTTACTAATCTCCTTACTTATTTGTTGCTTGCAGTTCCTTCGGATATGTGCTGATCTCTTTCGGTTGGTCCCTTTCCTAGTCTTTCTTGTTGTTCCTTTCATGGAATTCCTGCTTCCCGTAGCTTTAAAGCTGTTCCCCAATATGCTCCCTTCAACATTTGAGACAAAGTCTAAGAAGGTAACTAAAATATGAATCAGCAGTTTAATACTTTGTGGCAAAACAGATGTTCTGATTGATTAAATTCCAGTTGTGTCCCACTTTTCTTCTGTCATGGAAACCAATTTGTTATTTACTTCTTAGGAAGAGAGATTGAAGAAAGAGCTTAGAGTGAAGCTTGAACTGGCTAAATTTCTTCAAGATACCATTGAAGAGATCGCCTTAAAAAATAAAGCAGCCAAAGGGAATGTTACTAAAGACTTTTCCACCTTCTTTCAAAAGGTAAAATATTCCTTTTTTTACTGATGGTGTATTAGTGAAATGGGACTTCACCACCTTCTTTCTCCCTGCAGCCGCTTCAAAATTTACTCCAGGGGGTTTCCACAACATTAGATTTCACTCATACTTTGCCTTTCTGCATTAAGCAACCAAGGTGCGTAATGCAGTATAGAAGTTAATGTCAAAAAGCCACATACAACCACAATTAAAAACACTAATTGAAAGCAAGTGCAGGTGTGTAAGAAGAGCAGCCAATAAAAAATCAGAAGCAGAAAAACAAATCACTCTGGCGGTCTAAAGACTTGCCCAGACAAGGCCTCCATTTGCTGGTGAGAGTTTAATGCGGGTGAAAGGCACTAAACATGCCTCCTTGGGAGAGAGTTTCAAATCCTAGGCATGACTACTGAAAAGGTACAGTGGTACCTCGGGTTACATATGCTTCAGGTTACAGACTCCGCTAACCCAGAAATACTGCTTCAGGTTAAGAACTTTGCTTTAGGATAAGAACAGAAATCGGGGTCCAGTGGCACAGCAGCAGCAGGAGGCTCCATTAGCTAAAGTGGTGCTTCAGGTTAAGAACGGACCTCCGGAACGAATTAAGTACTTAACCCGAGGTACCACTGTACTTTCTTGTATCCTTGCCAAACGTATTTTATGCCATTAGAGATGGTAGTCAGGCTTGAAGCCATGCACTGTTGAATGGCACCAAATTATTTCTTTAAATTTTTCCGATGGGAGATTTTGGTGATTGGTGGGTTGACTTGCTCCTCATCCAATAGTTTTAGCTTCAGACTTTGACAGCCTTTTGCCTTCCTCCTTAGAGCTTTCTATGCTGAATCCCTCTTCATTTCCAGTGGATTCAGCTATCAGACCTCCAAGGCAGTTGGTTCTGGTTTCTGGTCACCAGAAGTGATTTACTCTGTGGGGAAGATTAATGACACTGGCTTCCTGGCAGCCAGGGGTGCTGCTGTTTACTGAGAGAAAGGGAGGCTGGGAGCTCAGCATGGTGAAGGAGCTGCATTGACCTCCCTGCTATTTTCCCCCTTTCCCTCCTGGTAAGTGGCAGTGCAGCACTTGCCAGGAATCTAGCTTTGAGCCTCTGTTCCACTGGACAGGTCACATCTGATTATCACGGCAAGAAGAGTCTGAGATCCACGCCATACCACATTTCCGCTGTGCATGTCTTTCAAATGAAAGTGGTAGACATTTAAAAGAGAATTGCAGGATAGGGGATCCAAATACTTCGAGCTGCTACAGGTTACTTTAAAAATAGATAGCTTCAGATTTTTAAAAATGTAAAGAGTTCTTCCATGCATAAGCCCCCATTTTCAAAACTGTTGAAATACAGCTTGTCCAGTCTGCTTAACAACCAATTTAAGATGACAACACTGCTTCATTCAGTACAGCCGTCTTCCTATGCGGAGCAGTGCATGGAAAGCAAACTTATGGCCTGCCCCACTCAAATGTGTGCTTGCCTTTGTCCAACTACAGAACGTTCAGACTGGAGTTGGGGTTGTCAGTGATTGCCACCTGCATTGCACCTCCTATTCTCGGTGTATCAAAATTCTAGCAGCAGTAGCGAAGAACCCTTTTCCTTTTGGGCGGAGGCTTTTAAGCAGAGGTTGGATAACAACCTACCATGGATGTTGTAGCTGTGAACTTCTTGCTTTGGCATGAATTGGTCAACGAGGGTGGGAAACCTAAGACCTGTGTTTTCTGGGCCTGCTCTGCATCCTCCTCAAGTGTCTGGCTGGGATGCGTACTTGAATGGTGGCAATTCTTCTTGCATGTCTGATAGAGAGAGTTATATGTAGGTGTTATGGCCGTTGCTTCAAAGGAAAACTGATGGTGTCAGGGTTTATCACTTGATTCCAAATTACATAAATGTGGAGTCATGAGACTGAGGCTTATCCCATATATTATTAAAGAACTGCACATTTCTTAAATAAAAGTTGAGCGAATGTGTTATAAAATGTGTTTTCTACTTTCAGATCCGTGAAACTGGTGAAAGACCAAGCAACGAAGAAATTTTACGATTCTCTAAACTATTTGAAGATGAGCTAACCCTTGATAATCTCACAAGACCTCAGTTGGTTGCTCTCTGTAAACTGTTAGAACTTCAGTCAATCGGGACAAATAATTTTCTTCGTTTTCAGCTAATAATGAGGTTGAGATCTATAAAAGCAGATGATAAAGTAAGAGAATTCCCTTTTGCTACAAATTTTCCAGTTGCTTCTGTTGTTTCTAATTGCTTTTAAAATTACTTTAAGCAACTGCATTGTGGAATGCAGAATTTCATTCATCTGGGAATGTTGGGTCTTTTTCACAATTAGACTTGCTATGGGGCAGCTATAGTCTTACCACGAAACATAGAACAGTTGCTTAGAACGTACTTGGCAGCCCTTGTTTGGCACTAAACTGAATTCCATCCTGTAATGATATCCTGCTTTCTTGTAATGATTGTATTATTAAGTGACAAAGATAATTTCTTCACAGTGATTAGTATAGTTATTGATATTTGTGTCTGTCTAGCTGATCGCTGAAGAAAATGTGGATAGCCTGACGGTTAAAGAGCTACAAGCAGCATGTCGTGCAAGAGGCATGAGAGCACTTGGCGTAACAGAAGACCGTTTGAGGGATCAGCTTAAGCAGGTACTGATGAAGAAAGAAGGGACATGAGCTTTTAATCATCACCCAAAAGCAGCTTGTGCTGTGTGTGTTTTGGCATTGCATCTTGGTCCTTCATTTACCAGAAGTAATGCATTTAGCATTAAACCTGGAAATGTATACTCTATATTCTGACCAAACTAAGCTTCCTAGAGCAAAGGCCTTCTAATACTTCCAGAGTTGACGCCTGAGCCACGTAGCCACAAGAGGGCCGTGAAAATTAGTGTCCCAAGTTTTTTAGGCTCGTTTAACCATTGGTTATGGGACGTGGGTGGCGTTGTGGGTTAAACCACAGAGCCTAGGACTTGCTGATCAGAAGGCCACGGTTCGAATCCCCGCGACGGGCTGAGCTCCCGTTGCTCGGTCCCAGCTCCTGCCAACCTAGCAGTTTGAAAGCACGTCAGAGTGTAAGTAGATAAATAGGTACCACTCCAGCGGGAAGGTAAACGGCGTTTCCGTGCGCTGCTCTGGTTCGCCAGAAGTGGCTTAGTCATGCTGGCCACATGACCCGGAAGCTGTACGCCGGCTCCCTCGTCCAATAAAGCGAGATGAGCGCTGCAGCCCCAGAGTCGGTCACGACTGGACCTAATGGTCAGGGGTCCCTTTACCTTTACCCATTGGTTGCCAGATGTGAACTATGTTGTCATTTTTTCTGCTCTCCTATCCTGCTGTCATACCTTTCCAACCCTCCTAGTCCTGTGATGTCCACAATCTTTGCATTGAGCAGGTATGTTGCTATGAGGCAAATATACTTGCCGCAAACACATATCAGTGTCCCACACCGAGAGTTGTTTACCTAGGAAATACTATCTGTTATCAGATATCTGTTTAACATGATATTCTCCTGCCCCAAATCCTTGATGAGCAGCACTTTTATTCAGAAGTTCACTAGCAGTTGAAAAATAAATGGATTAAGGTTGATTTACCCAGTTCATAAGTGTTTTGGAGTGCAGAATGATGTACTGTACTGTTCTAATACTTTATCTTTTAATTGCAGTGGTTAGACTTGCATCTAAACCAGGAAATCCCAACTTCACTGCTGATTTTATCCAGAGCTATGTACCTTCCAGATACTCTTTCACCAGCTGACCAGCTTAAAACAACCCTGCAAACACTACCTGAAAGTGTGGTATGTCTTATTTAAATTGCAACTACATTCTGTTAGCACCATTGAATCGAAAACCTTTGTTCCTTAGGGGGCTTTCTTTGCTACAGCCAGTATATTCACTGTAGTATAATTCTAGTGCTGGGGATGTTCCACATTCTGAAGACTTTTCATCTCTCATCTAGAACAATGTTGATTGTTGATTCACTGCAAATATGCACTGTCTCATTTCTCATTCATGCTTTAGCATTTGAATACAGATATCTAGTTGATACTGCAATTTATTTAATGCACAAATTTAACAACTGAAGTTTTTTTCCACGCCTTATCTCTGTGGTGAAGAGAAGCTGCACTGGGTTAATTTTTATAAGTCAAGCTAGAGGTCAGAGTGCAGGAGCAGGGCAAGTAAGTGCATATTGACCAGTGCTTTTTTCTGGGGGGATGCAGCAGTACACATACCCCTAAGCATTTTGTGAATCTTTGTACTTTTGTCCATTTACTGTATTTATTTTTTCCAATTTGAACTATAAAATGGTGATTTTCTTGAGTCAAAAGGAGAGTACAGTGGACGCTCGGGTTGTGAACGTGATCCGTGTGGGAGGCACACTTGCAACCCACAGCGCCAATGTCTGCGCACGCATGGGTTGCGATTCGGTGCTTCTGCGCAAAGCGCAATTTAGCGCTTATGCGCGAGCGCCAAAACCCAGAAGTAACCTGTTCTGGTACTTCCGGGTTTTGGTGTGTCCGTACCCCGAAAACGCGCAACCTGAAGCGTCTGTAACCCAAGGTATGACTGTACCCCTAAACATTTTATTTTTAGGAAAAAAGGCACTGAGTAAGACCTACTTTAGTCACCTAGCTGAGGTTGAAACTACTGTATTTTTCGCTCTATAGGACGCACCGGACCATAGGAGGGGGAGAATAGGGGGAAAAAAATTCTTGTTCTCCCCCTCAAAAACAGCTTGTGGGGCTGGCGGTGGGGGGAAGAGTTGCCCAAAGCCCGGAGTGCACAGCGCCGCGCTTCCCGGGCTTCGGGCTGCAGGCAGCTGTCTGCAAGCCTGCGGAGCCAAGCAGGAGTTCCCGCCGGGCTCCGCAGGCTTGCGGATAGCTTCCTGAAGCCTGGAACGCGAGAGGGGTCGGTGCGCACCGACCCCTCTCGCTCTCCAGGCTTCAGCGAAGCCTGCATTCGCTCCATAGGTCGCACACACTTTCCCCCTTCATTTTTGGAGGGGAAAAAGTGCGTCCTATAGAGCAAAAAATACGGTATGTACTGCTTTTGTGCTGTAGACTGTGTTTATGGTGATTTACAAAACCAACTGTTCTTGTATCATCCTTTACAGTTCTATGGATGGTGGATTGATCCCTGATGTTCAAAGCAAATAAAAGAAAAAGCAGAGATTAGAGAGGATTAATTAGTTTTGTGATAAACAGTATAGCACGCAAGACATAATTCATCCCTTACCATTAGTGTAAAAAACAGAATAAGAAAAAACCTTTTGGTCCATCCTTTGTTTACATTGCTCAGGGAAGCTTGGAACAGTTAAAACAATCAAAACAAACTAATAATAATACTATGAAAGCAAAGGCAGGCTTGTTTGATAATATCATTTTTAAAATGCAGGTTCATCACTCATGATGAACTCAAGAGCCTTGCCTGCTGAAATTTAAAAGATTTTTGAGTAGGTGTTGCAAAACAGCAAATTCCATAATCTAAATCAGGCATAGGCAAACTCTGCCCTCCAGATGTTTTGGAACTACAATTCCCATCATCCCTGGCCACTGGTCCTGTTAGCTCGTGTAATGGTTATAGGGGTTGCTCGTGCGTAAGTTGCCGCCACTCCTGGCTAGGTTGCCTGGTTAAACCTTTTCTGTCTGGACAGCCCTTCACTTCGTGGCTGTTTCAGTCGCTAGCAGAATCCGTCAGTGGGCGTTTCTTGAACCTCTTCCAGCAAAGAAGTTCTTTGACGCCAAGTCTCCGCCTACTCTCCCTGCGCGGAAGTCTTCTGCGCAGGGTGGGTGTGGGCAGCGGAGGACCCGTGCTTTCCCCGCTGGTCTCCGGCGAGGAGTCCTGGAGCCCCCTCGCCAATTCCCCCATCTGCCCCCCTTTATCCCTGGTGTTACGCTGATTTCCTTCCCCAGCCGATGAGCTGCCTCTCTCCCTGCTGGGCCCTTCTCCAGCATCACTTTGGAGCCTTGCCTCCGCCTCTAGCTCCGATGGCAGTTCCCTGACAGCTAGGGATGATGGGAGTTGTAGTCCCAAAACATCTGGAGGGCCGAGTTTGCCTATGCCCAATCTAAATCGCATATGTAATAAAAGTTTGCTATTGTCATTTATCTGCATCAGTTTTCCTGTGTGATGTGGAGTAGTGCTAAGGGTGTTAAATAACTGACTGGGATATCCTTGGTTCAAATCACTGGTTGGCCCATTTTGCACTTTTAAGTATTACTCTTCTTGCACCCTGTGTGAGTGAGCAGCATAGCTTTGGTTGGAGCTTTCTTACATTGTAGAATGCAGAAGTAAACAGCTAGACCAGACTGCTAGTACTAAGTTTACTCTTCTGTTAAAATTCCTATAGAACAGTGTAAAATCTGGAAAGTTGATTGGTTTTTATTATTTTTGTTTTAGGCCAAAGAAGCTCAAGTTAAAGCGGCAGAAGTGGAAGGAGAAAAAGTGGACAACAAAGCCAGACTGGAGGCAACCCTTCAGGAGGAAGAAGCTATTAGGAAAGAAAACCAAGAAAAAGAATTGGAAAGGCTGTCAGAAGCTGCTGAGAAGGCCAAAGAGACTCTTCAGGTCGCTGAAAGGGTAGGCTCTTTAAAAAGGCACCAGTGTTGGTTGTAAACGCTTTACTCCACCCTTATTTAAAATTGCCTTTTTCCCCCAGTCTCCCTTAACTGTCTGTGAAGTTGATTTTGCACTTCTTCCAAATGGGCAACTTCCAAAAATGTAATAAATACATATAATAAATACATATGATGGTCACGATGCAAAGGGGCACTTGGATGCATACATTTTTTTCTGCAACTGTTTCAGAAGCTTAATCGCACAGATCAGGGGTTTGATATGTAAAAGTAGGGGGAAGTTGTAAGCTTGCACTGGTTACAGGATAGTTTTAAGCACTTCTTATGCCAAACTCCCAACTGTTTTTCAATTTTTTAAAAATGGTTCACTGTAAGGGCTCTAATTTTTAGTATCACAATTCTGCACAAACCTGTGACCTTCTGTAATCCTTTGTGAAAGAGGAAAATGTATGGTCCTCCCCTCAAAAAAAAAAAAAAAAAGATTGAAAGGAATTTAGTGTTACAGGAGCTGCTGCCTGTAGAGCAGGGGTGTCAAACTCAAATTCATCGGGGGCCGCATCAGCAGTTTGGTCACCCTCAAAGGGCCAGTTGCGCTCAATATAAAAACAAGTGGAGGTTTCCTGAATGCATGTAAAGTGGAGGTTTCCTGTGTAGAACGGCCGGCGCCGCTAGAGGGCAGACGTTCTCTGGCTTGTAGGCTGCGCTGAAGAGGCGGCTTTCTTGTGTAAAAAAAAAAAAAGCGAAAATAAAAGGTGAAGGTGAAATGAAATTAGTCCCACTCACCAGCCAGAGACAACAACTGATATAATTCCTTCTCTCCCCATCAAGAACGTGCGTTGGAACTGTCAAATGCCATGCATAGAGCTTCAAAGGTGGAACTTGGGGTCGTGTTCAAAATGTGTTTTTAAATTCCGGGTTTCATACGATGTTGTCACTTTGTGTTTTAGAAGGAGGTGGATGCAGTAGATCTTGATACTTCAGCTGTGCATATAAAGGAGAGCAAGATAGCTGTGGATACCGAACAAGAACTGGCAAAGGTGGACTTGACCCTGCATTCAGAGACTTTGAAAGATACAGCACCCGTATTGGAGGGCATCAAGGTGAATAGTGGGCAAGGCTGAGAGCGAATATACTGCAACGCACCACAATACTTTCCATGTTGGGCTGTTGCAAGATTAACTCTCATCCAAGAAAATCAATAGATTTTGTGGAAGAGCTGCTGTTGGGGTTTTTTTTTTTTTTTAATTACAGGTGTTTATCATTTGCAGAACATAGTAAGTGGCTGAAATCTGGGGACATAGTTGTGCAGGTGACAATAAATCAGGACAACGTTTTGGGTCTCCTGTGTAAATTCTGCAATGAACAGTGACTCTGGGGTGGTTGTTAATTCTGTCTAAATTAGCTAATGAATCCAGTTATGAAAGATGCAGATTCACACTAAGCTGCACTGCACTTGAAACAAGTTTAAACTTCTCCAAATTGTCCATTAAGAAAAATTATAGGTACAGGCTCTCTACTGTCTATGTTAGGGATGGGAACCTGTAGTCCTTTATGTGTTCCTGGACTATTATCTCCCATCATTTCTGCTCATTGGGAGTCCAACAAGGCCCACACATTCTAAGCTATAGATTTTGGGAAGCCTCTTAGCTCAAGAACTGGTTAAAATAATTAAAATAAGGCTGGTTAGGCTACAGTGGTACCTCGGGTTAAGTACTTAATTCGTTCCGGAGGTCTGTTCTTAAGCTGAAACTGTTATTAACCTGAAGCACCACTTTAGCTAATGGGGCCTCCTGCTGCCGCTGCGCTGCCGGAGCACGATTTCTGTTCTCATCCTAAAGCAAAGTTCTTAACCTGAAGCACTATTTCTGGGTTAGCGGAGTCTGTAACCTGAAGCGTATGTAACCTGAGGTACCACTGTACTTCCCAACCTGAGTGGTTAGGAGACTCTCTCTATTCCTTCCACTAGTCTTAATATTCCCCAGTGAAGAGTATATTGACTCGAAAGTGATCTTCATTTGGTATTTTTCATTTAGATTCTTCAGCACCCACTTAAAAAACAACAACAGTTGTGGTTTTATGGGTTAATCCTGCCAGCTTATCTCTGTTTCAGCAATAGCAAGAATTCACACTTCTTTGAAATGTACTATCTGGGTTCGTAGATATAGAGGATTTGACATGGAGGTTTCTGTATCATATTCTTAACTAGATTGATTAGCTTTTTCTAATATTTATAAATTAATCACAGTGCATAATATATATTTGCTCTTGTTGTGTAGTAATATTGTATAATATAGTTTAGCATTCTGTATAGCGTACTTCATGGGTAGCCAACTTGGGCCCGGAGGCTGTGGGAGATTGTGGTTCTCCTGAAGGTCATGTGAACCTAGTTATGGCATAAAAAGTGACCCTATCAACTAGTTTGCAATTAACTTGTGGTACATTTTCCAAAAAGAGTTGGCCGCCACTGGTGTACTTCATAGCTTTATAATTTAGTAATTGTGTACCTCTTGCATAGAAGTAGTCGTAAGAACATGGATGTCTACTTATTAGTTCTTGTTATTTTCATGCTGCAAAGTTTGAAGCATGGCTGTGGTGGCTATGTGTTAAGGTTAGGAATGCTTTTTTATTTCTGGAACATTGAAAACTTGAACTTTAAAAGCACCTACTAGAAGTAGTAAAATGGCTTATGAGCAATATCATTTCTGTTAAATTCTAAACTCTGATGTGCCCAATAGTTGTCTTAGACACAAGTCTGTGTTTCTCAAAGTTGGGCCTCTAGCTGATGTCAGACTACAACTCCCATCATCCCTAGCTAGCAGGGCCAGTGGTCAGGGATGATGTGAGTTGTAGTCCAACAACAGCTGGAGACCCAACTTTGAGAAACACTGGTCTAAGTGATCCTCCTGTGATGTCACTTGGCCTGTGGTAATTCTAGGATTCCCCCCCCCCCTTATTTTAGGCTTTAGTATTTTGATGAAATTTCTTACTGGAAAACTTAATGTGCCTCTTTCCCCACAAGCACTATCCTTTACTTTTTCTAGCAAATTTCCATCTTCTCCTCTTTCTCAGCCCCCAAGAAGCAGGCTTAGTTATTCTAGGCAGTGCGGAGAAAAATAAGTACCGACAAGAAAAAGGCACAACACAATTGCTGCCTTTTCTCTCTTGCAAGTATTAAAAAAATCTTGTAGAAGATTGTTTCATGGAATCAGAAACGATATACAGATCTTCAGACTTTTGCCCAGAGAGGACTTGGCCAGTGATTGTGCATTCTCTGGTTTTCATCTCAACCAATAGCAATTGCTTTTGAAACCCTCTGGGAGTGTAAAGGAAACTTGTATGTTGGACTTTATGCATGAGCCATATATGAAACTGTTAGCCCAGAAAACCTGCAAGGTATCTCCAGAAGATTTTGTAACGATGGCTTCCATCTTCCTTAACTTACAGCTACATCATACATGAACAACTTTTGCAGTCCAGATAAGAGAGCAGGTACACAAGTGGTTCATGCAGGTGATAGATGCAACTTATGTCGCACATATAAAACAATATCTAGACATACATACCTTTCTGAATCCTGTTCAGCATGGAGATAAAGCATGCTGGCATGTAAAGTGGGTGTTGTCTGATAGACATGGAAAAACTGTCACGGTGGTGCTTTTTCAACAGAGCCAGCCACCTAAGTACAGTGGTGCCCCGCAAGACGAAATTAATTCGTTCCGCAATTTTTGTCGTCTAGCGAATTTTTCGTCTTGCGAAGCACGAAATCCCATAGGAATGCATTGAAAATCAATTAATGCGTTCCTATGGTCAAAAAAGGTCTAAACAAAGCCAAATTTGGTACAACAACAGTTTATTAACTGCTCTTTAAAGTCACACATACTGTAAAGAGCAGTTCAAAAACTGAAGGGAAAATAAATAAACTTTATAAACAAAACATGTCTTTGTTTTTAGACGTCGCGAGACGTTTTCGTCTTGCGAAGCAAGCCCATAGGGGAAATTCGTCTTGCGAGGCAAATCGAAAACGGAAAAACCTTTCGTCTAGCGAGTTTTTTGTCTTGCGAGGCATTCGTCTTGCGAGGTACCACTGTACATCACTTCTCTCTGTTTTGGTTGGACAAGATGGTTGCACATCTCACAGCTTGCACTGTGTCTGTTGCATTTGTGCCGGGTAGACGTTTGGGAGACTGGGTTGATTTTTTTCACTCAGCCTGTATATACTGCATTAAGCAATCCTATTAATTAGGGGTCTAGTTATTTTAAGATCATTTAACAGCTCTAATATAGGACAGGTAATTATAATCCTGTGCTATTAGTATCATCGTTTATCTATACACATCTTGATGATCAGAAAGTTCTGCATTTCCCATGGAATTACACTTAATTTTTTATTTTATTAAAAAGGTAAAATAAAGATGTTGAAAACAAAAGAGTTGATCCAACCGTTTTCTGGAAGGGACACTCTCTTTATAACAATTATTTCATTTCTCTCCCTCCCCCAATTTTTTTTTAGGGTGAAGAAATAACCAAAGAAGAGATTGACTTGTTAAGTGATGCTTGTAGTAAACTGAAGGAACAAAAGAAATCGCTAACAAAGGAAAAGGAGGAGCTTGAGGAGCTCAGAGATGATGTGCAGGAATATAGTGAGGTATGAATTTTGAGAGTGTCCTTGGCCGTGTCATAACAGGGCTGCCGTGGTGGGTATGGCCGCTCAGTAAACCCCTCTCTCACAGAATGCAGACTAGTGAGGCTGAAAGACAAATAACTTTTCCAAGCACCTGAGTACAAGCCAGAAGTGAGGTCTGAACCCCCATAGCTTTTTGAAACCACATAATAGGAAGATTGTCACAAATCAATCTCTTTGAGGCCACACCAGACCCCCTTCCTTGAATCCACCAGCTGCTGTGATAGTGAAAAGGATACCCATGGTGGTGGCCAGCTGCTTCTTGTTGCTCCATGTTGACCATAGCTGTCAACTTACAGATTTGAAAATAAGGGACCAGCAGCCTCAAAAATAAGGTATCAGCAGCCAAAAGAAGCCTCAAACGGTGGTTCCCACAGCGCAGCAACCCGGCAAAGGGGATGCAGCAAGGAAAACCACCGTCACCTCTCCGCTGGGAAGCGCTGAGCAAAGGCAAGTCCCCAGGCAATGCGGCCGATTTGATCGGCACAAGGCATGCAAGCTCCACCCCGCAGTCGTTCTTAGACTCCTCATTGGGTGAGCAATGCAGGCAAGCAACACAGTTGGAGTCTCCCTCCTCCCTGGCCGGCAGGGAGGGAGGGAAAGGAGCTGCTTCCTTTGAAACCCGGGAAATTTAAGGGACATCATCAAAAAGGGACAGCAGCGCTGGGATAAGGGAGTTTCCCACCAAATAAGGGACGGTTGACAGCTATGTGCTGCTCCTGAAACCCAGAGGTTCAAAGAGCAGTGCAGGGCTGTACTGCATGTTGTGTTCCCAACAGATAGGGCTGGAAAGAATATCACCTGGTGTGATTGACAAGCGAGGTGAGCTTGCCAGGGTTGAGAAAAACGTTTCTCACTCCTGCTGTAGGGGATGCTTAAGTGGAGAACTACATAGCCATTCAACAAGATGCTTTAAAAAGATGCACCAGATACCTCTGATTTTTGCTAAATACTATGGTTTTATGAACTATGTTTGTTTGTTTGATCCTCAGGATTTGCAAGAGATCAAGGAGTTGTCTAAGGAGGGAGAAGAAGAAATAGTTGAAGAGTCTAAAGCAAGCAAGAGATTGACTAAAAGAGTGAACCGAATGATTGGACAGATTGACAAAATTATCACGGAGTTGGAGACAGAACAAAAAGTGGTGGATGGACAGCTGGACAGTAGTGCTAGCCCCCCCATTGGGTAAGTGTCACGTGATACAAGTAGGGGATTGTTCTTGTGAATATGGGTTGATTCCTTTGCAGAAGGAAGTGCCTCTCAGACTTTTTCAACCCGAACTCTTGCGTATCAGTTCCAAAATATTTACATGGATAATTTATTCTAATCATAACCTAAATAGTGAATGAGACCAAGCACATGCTTATTACAAAACATATACAAAATCATATACTACCAAATTTTATTTCCACTTTAATTTATTGATCTGATTATTCCACTTAAAGCATTGACTCCTATGATTTTGTCTAATCTTTCAAAGCCACCTGAGTTGAATCTGTCCACGTTCAGTTCCATTAGATGAGCCCAGGTTATGTGAGAGGGACTCCAGTATCACCAGAGAGGGAGAAAAACAAATTCTATCCACTCTTCCATGCATAATTTTCTACACTTGTGTAATTTTGCCTCTTCCTGACCTTTTCTCTAAACTAAAAATCCCAAATGCTTTAACTTTTCCTCTTTGGGGAGCTGCTCCATCCCCTTAATAATTTTGGTTGCCTTTGGAACCTTGTGCTGCTCCACAACATGGAATTGCCCACGGTACTCAAACGGCAGTTGCCCCATAGATTTTTTTTAATAGCATGATGAGGTTGGAGGATGGATGGCGGCTAACAGATTGAGATTGAACCCTGACAAGACAGAAGTACTGTTTTGGGGGGACAGAAGACCATATAACACTGTCTTGAAAGACCTATGTTGGCTCCCAGTACATTTCCGAGCACAATTCAAAGTGTTGGTGCTGACCTTTAAAGCCCTAAACGGTCTCGGTCCAATATATCTGAAGGAGAGTGTCCACCCCCGTCGTTCTACCCGGACACTGAGGTCCAGCTCCGAGGGCCTTCTGGCGGTTCCCTCACTGCGAGAAGTGAGGTTACAGGGAACCAGGCAGAGGGCCTTCTTGGTAGTGACGCCCTCCCTGTGGAACGCCCTCCCACCAGATGTCAAAGAGAACAACAACTACCAGACTTTTAGAAGACATCTGAAGGCAGCCCTGTTTAGGGAAGCTTTTAATGCTTGATGTATTACAGTATTTTAATATTTTTTTGGAAGCCACCCAGAGTGGTTGGGGAAGCCCAGCCAGATGGGCGGGGTATAAATAATACATTATTATTATTATTATTATTATTATTATTATTATTATTATTATCAGCAGCAGCAGCAGCAGCAGCAGCAGCAGCAGCAGCAAATATTTTCTACCTGCTTTATCTAGATTTGCCCTTTCTGGGAGAAATCTGATGTGTGTGTTTTTTTAATAAAAAAACTTGCCAATGACCTAGCCGTAATAAGTCAACACCTGTTTACAATATTATGCCCTTGTCTGGAATCAACTCATGTTGAAATATTAGGAAGCATTAGTTTTGGTTCTGGTTCCCTGTAATTCATATAGTAATAGCTCCCACTAAATAAGTAAAAGTAATTTATGATGCTTTTCTTGAGCTAAATTTTAATAAACCCAATCAAAATTACTACAAGACAAATGTAAGGGATGATATGCCATCAAACAAGTAATTAAAAAATATGTTGCTTCTAAATAGTAGAAAATAATGAAATGTAAATTATCACTGGTTCTCAAGCATCTCAGAAATCACTGGCGTTCCTTGAGGTTTAGCAAGATTTCTCTTAAGACTGGTCCTTAGCAGGACTTAGACCTTAACATTTCTTGAAATATAGTAGTGGCCAAGCTGTTTTCTCCTCCAAAGGGGATTTGTTGGGTATATGTTTCTAAAGTCCTGAAGCAGAATACAGTGGTGCCCCGCAAGACGAACGCCTCGCAAGATGAAAAACCCGCTAGACGAAAGGGTTTTCTGTTTTGGAGGCGCTTCGCAAAACGAATTTCCCTATGGGCTTGCTTCGCTTGCTCTTTTAAATGCTGGCGGTGGGGAGCAAAGCCTTTCCCCCCCCCCCCCTCCGGCCTTCAGAAGAGGTCCAGGAAGGCCGGCGGGGGCCGAAAGGCTTTGCTCCCCACCGCCAGCATTTTAAAAGCGGTCCGGGATAGCAGGGAAGCGCTTCCCGCTATCCCGGATGGCTTTTGAAGGCAGGCGGGGGGGGGGAGCAAAGACTTTTGCCCCATGCCCGCCTTCAGAAGAGGTCCTGGACCTCTTCTGAAGGCCGGCGGGGGGCAAAAGTCTTTGCTCCCCCCTGCCTGCCTTCCCGGGAGAGCAGAGAAACGCAGCGCGTTTCTCCACTGTCCCGGACGGCTTTTGAAGGCAGGCGGGGGGACGGCTTTTGAAGGCAGTCTTTGCTCCCCCCTGCCTGCCTTCCCGGGGGCTTTAAAATCGCCCCGGGACAGCGGAGTCCTCCGCTGTCCCGGGGCAATTTTAAAATGCTGGCGGGCGGCAGCGAAGCCCGGGACAGCAGAGGACTTCTCCGCTGTCCGGGGCGATCTTAAAATGCTGGCGGGCAGCAGCGAAGCCTTCGCTGCCGCCCGCCAGCATTTTAAGATCACCCCGGACAGCCTCCGCTGTCCCGGGGGTTTTTAAAATGCTGGCGGGCGGCAGCAAAGGCTTCGCTGCCGCCCGCCAGCATTTTAAAATCGCCCCGGGACAGCGGAGGACTCCGCTGTCCTGGGGCGATTTTAAAGCCCCCGGGAAGGCAGGCGGGGGGGGGGAGCAAAGACTTTCGCCTCCCGCCAGCCTTCCGAAGAGGTCCAGGACCTCTTCTGAAGGCCGGCGGGGGACGAAAGTCTTTGCTCCCCCCCCCGCCTGCCTTCAAAAGCCGTCCTCTGCTGTCCCAGGGTTTTTTAAAATGCTGGGGGTGGGAAGAAAAGCCCTTGTCCCCCCCCAGCCTTCAGAAGAGGTCGGGGGACAGACTGTCCCCGGACCTGGTCTGAAGGTGGTTTCCATAGGAACTCATTGATTGATTTTCAATGCATTCCTATGGGAAACTGTGCTTTGCAAGACGAAAAACTCGCAAGACGAAAAAACTTGCGGAACGAATTAATTTCGTCTTGCGAGGCACCACTGTACTTGTTAGGGTTATAAGAAAAAGAGGTAGGCTGTACTGCCTTTTTCTGAAAAAGCAGGTTACCTCCTAGGTTCTGTAGTAGCATGTCTTGGTTTATTTCAGTTTTTTAAATCAAGTTGAATATAAATGTGCCGTCCCTGGTTTTCAGTATGGAATATGGCTGGTGCCATATAGTTTGTTTGTTTTTTTGAAAACCCCTTGTAGTAACTACTTGCTGTATACAGGTTGTGTTTCCCATTTAGGGAGAATATCATCAGTATCAATGAGCTTATCAATGTGATGAAACAGATTCAGAAGATACCAGAAAGCAAACTAAACAGGCTTGCCCAAGCACTAGATGAAAATAAAGATGGAAAGATTGACATAGACGATGTTTCCAAGGTGAGTCTGCTGAAGAATGTAACCTGTTTTGTTTAATGTTTGTTATTTGTGTTGTTTAAACAATTTGTTTTATCAAATTTAAGACTTAGAAGAAGAAGAAAAACCTCCCTTAAATTAATTGACCTTAGAATGAAAGTAGTTTGGCTTAATTTGTGGCAGTATGGTGCATTCTATGGTTTGGTTAAATTGTAAAAATGCGATATAGATTCAGAGCTTATAAACAAAAGTCTAATTGATGTTGAATAATATACATGTTTATAAAATCAGAGCAGTATCAAAACAATTTTCAGTCTTCTCTTCTCCAGGCTAAACGTACCCAGCCCCCTTGTATTGTAATTTATACAGACTCATGTCAACAACAATCTTACTTCTTTGGAAAATACCACACTGTCCTTTTGGATTCAACACACAATTTTGAAATTGGGTTGTGGTTGATATTACAAATCATTTTTGGCATATATGCTTCACTTATTTTCCTCCTTAATTGTAGAATTTCATAAAAATTGTGAATAAAGCACAATGTAACTTGTGCATTTAACATATGTTTATATTTGCATAGGTGGTAGAGCTCATCGACAAAGAAGATATTGATATTTCTACTAACCAAGTCGCAGAGATCATGTCACTGTTGCAGAAAGAGGAAAAACTAGAAGAAAAAGAGAAAATAAAAGAAAAGACTGAGAAGGAAGCTCTAGAAGTCAAGAATTAATGAATTAGTCTTCAATTTGATTTCAAGGCTGAATGAAGTGGAACATCTTATGTTACCTTGTCCAGCACCTCCTATCTGTGAGATGATGAACATTATTGATCTATAGGTTAATCAGGAAATAATAAGAAGTTGGGTAGGCAGAATGAAACTTTTCCCTGATCAAACATGGGCAATTTATCATTCCAGGGAGATGAGAGCAGTCTTGGTCTTTAAATAATGTATTCCTCCTTGTGGAATTTTGTGTACTCTTTAGTATTCTGTAGTGATTCAGTACATTTTATTGTCCCCAGATCATGATACAAGTTAGGAATTTCCTTGCATTGTGCAAGGAATTTGCATTTTTTTGTTAAATAATATTACGTATACTTGGCATGCAGTTTGTCTTCTGTACTTGGCAAAGAGGTGAAATTCTGTGCAGCAAAATTAGCAGTATATAAACCATCCGAAAATATCTTAAATTCCCATTATTATTTTTTAATGAAGCTTCAAAAGGGCTTATATAGCAAACACATTAGTTCTGAAAGTGCTGTCGTTGTGTTGGCCTAGCGCACCCTCCAGACAGTTACACTTTTAGAACTTTAGAAATTTTTAACATGCTCAGATGCTTAAAAAACCAAACAAACACCACCCCACACTTTGCCAGCTTCTCAACACTAAATAATGTACATGCAGAAAATTAAATATAAGGGGGATTGCAGCAATATCCCACTCAGTTCCTTGCTCTGCTTTAGTTTTTCCCATACTTCTGCTACGCTCTCTCTGGTCTCCCTCCCATTACAATAGGAAATCCTATCAGACTTCTGTCATTTTTAAAAGCCACAGGGCAACCAGCAATCTCAGCAGCTGCATTTCTCCAGATTCCCTACACACCCTCTTCCCTGTGGATCTGAAGGCTACATAAGGGACACATAGGTAGAGAGAGGGGAGGGCCCTGAAAGCTTTTATGCCTTGACTGAAGGCAGTCACCCAAGCCACTCACTTCCGTAAAGATGCCTTTAACCCTAGCAGTTAAAAGACTTCTTGATGAAGTAAACTGCATTTTTTCTGAATTAAAGCGAGGAGGAAACCAGACTTTTAAACATTTTGAAAGTGCAGCTTTGTATGTGTGTCTTATTTATGTGTAAAGGAAGTGTCCATTTGTGTTGATTATTTTTGTTCATTGGAAATTGTGAAAGTCACAGCACAGATCTGAAATGACTGACCCAGTTAATTAGGAACACGGTACAAAAATAACCTTTTCACTGCATACTTCAGCTTTTCATTTGACCTTTTTTTGTTATCACCTCGAGTCATTTAGTGGTAGCAGTTAATTGAGCAGGATATGAACACTGTTTTGGTAACTCGAGCTTTAAAATATTCATATTGGCTTTTCTTTGTTTTCCAATGGGGCTAAGGATGCTCTCAAGCCAGTTTCCCAGAAAGCAATTCTTTCTGAAATCAATGACATTTAGTTTGAGTAGCTGGCTTTTTGAGATGTAGTGCAAAGGGCTGCATGTAAAGGATGCCTTTCTGGAGAGGAACCTGGATGCAACTCAAAGGATTGCTAAGCTGCGGGTTCCTTGTTGTATTGGATTAAACATTCTTTTTTTGTAACCAGTAGTCCAAGGGGAAAAAAATATTTGTCACCTTTCATAAATTGCAGTTGTGGTATTTATGGGTGGTATCTATTTTTGACTGTCTGCTGATGGAAGAAGGTTATCCATAGAAAGGTGGGGAGGCAACTCCTGCAAATCTGACCCATTTCTCTGGAGGGAATTTTCAGGGAAGGAGGGAGGGAGGGAGGTAGAATTGCCCTGAACTACTTGGCTTCCCTGTCTAGCCAACTAATTTCCTTCCACCAGTGAATCAACAACATTGGCTATCACCCTGTGGTTCCAGAACTTGAGAAATAAGTTGCATGAAAAAAGTGTTCAGATTGGGAATTTTTTTTCTGTTTAGATGTCAAGATATTCAATAATTTCAGCTCATCATCTGACAGCCTACCTATGTCCAAATTTATTGCCAACGTCCTGTTTCGATCTGTGTCCTTTCAATTCCCATTGATTACAGTTGACTTTATACAGGTACCAAAGATCTTCTGCAAGTGGTTGCTTTCACTTTTGGCAACTTCTCTGTTACAATTCCTTTCAATTTAAAGTGCAGGTAGTTTTCTGCCAGGACTGCTGAAGTAATACTTTGCTGCCGTAAAAATCTCGTTTTTTTGTGAATGTCAAGCACAGTGCGGGGAAAAAAGCATGTGGTGGAATTTGGATTTGAAATGATACACTTCTGTAGAAAGTTAAAATTCTCACGTTCTGCATGACGGACCATGATGTTTACTAAATTGCTTTTAGCGGCAATGTTCTTGGGGCAGATTGGCAAAAGGGATCAAAGGAGTGTGGTATACATGTGCAATTTGGATTAAAAGATGAATCATGCAGTGGGTAGCATAGTAGATGGCTGAATATTTATTAAAACAATTGCACTTTATGACCCATGAATTTGTTGTGCCAGCAAAATTTGTTAATAGGGCACTTGTATATTTGTATCTCTGCATTATTGCAGAAGATGTCGGAATCGAATGTCAGGCTGTAGATTTATAATTTAGAATGTGAGTGAGATGTTAAAGCAGCCACACAAAATTTGTTGTCTGCATGCATAATATCAGTAACTTCAGATTGGGAAGGTGTCCACGGTGGACTTCCATATCCTGTTAGTAGAAGACAACAACAATACCCAAGAGTGACAGTTTGACTCCCCTGGTCTTGATTTTGAATGAGCTTCCATCAGACTAGCTAATTTGGGCTTGATTGGGCTCGAATGCGAACTTAATTTGTTTACATTCAGTTCTGTTCTGAGTGAAGACGCTGTTGTACTCCTTGTGATACCAACCACTTGAAGGCCCTCCCCAATTTGCTCAAAACCAGGCAACAATGGAAACAAAATGAAGTTGGTAGGATCCACTTGAGGCATCAGTTAGACTGTTGGTGTGGCTGCAAGAACAGCCTAGATACAAGCATTTATGGGAGAGAGGACCTGTATCACACCTAAATCGTTGCACTCAAGGTACTGGCACCACAGTGCCAAACATCTATTGGGAGTCTTGGACTGAGTCACAACCTTCCCTCTTGCAATTATGGGGAAGGGGGTAGCTGCATCTGGAAGGGATTGCAGCTGAGACTGTGCATTGCGAAGTCCATCTGAAGCTCAGAGGGTGTTCAGACTCCTCTTAGGAAAGGCGTGAGTGTTTGCCCACTGGGAAATTTACTTTCACCCCACTTTTAAGGTTCTGTGCCATCCATAATGCCCAGTAATTTCCTCTCTTTAAACGGGACTGGAGGAAAATGAGCTGGCTTTAAGGCATTGTGTACTAGTGGTGGACTGCTGCGCTAAATTTCTGAGAATTCTTAAGAGTTGCAAGTTTTATTTAGAGCTGTACTTTTGAACAACAGGGGGGGAACCATAGCCAGTACTTTGAGATATTCCTGGGGTGTTCTTTGCCAGTTGTTCTACCATATTTAGACTTAGGATACCAGAAAGGGCATTTGTAGTGCAAGGTGGTTTTGTACCTGTGATTTGATATAGTAGTGTTTGTTTCTTATGAGGTCTGAAAGGTAAAAGGCGCAAGCTATTTATAAAAATAAATAAATGCAAACCCCTTTCTCATGGAAAATTGTAACCCAGGATTCTAATTCAGGGCTGACAAGTGGGAACTTTCAGGTTTCTGTATGAGATTGCTGTTCATTGCACAGCATCTATGGGTTGCATCCAACTCTGTTTTGCTCAGAATAGACCCACTGAAATGAATCTACTTAAGTCAGTCCTATGGGTTTCAGTGGGTCTTCTCTGAGCGTGACTAATGTTGGGTACAATCCCATATCTCGAATAATCATGTGAACATTTTTAGGTTCCAAATATATCTTTCTACAGAAATGAATTTGCCGTGTGCTGCTCTTGGATACAGTCATACGTAGTGATTGGTCCCAGTTGTTTGTATTGCACCAATTGTTTGAGGGGAGAGACGAGTCTCAGGTTCACAAAATTGATGAAATTTGTTCCCTCTGATGGTCTTGATTGATCATCATGTTAGGAGTTGGCAAATAATTATCTTCTTCCCCTCTCCCACTCAAATTAATTTAGTGATTAGATGGAGTAGCTTAGTTTTCTTGAATAGCCAGGAGTCCGTTTCCCCCCGTAGTACACATTGTGGTATGAAATGCCTAAGCTGACTCATGAGTGTATGGTCCTGCTTTATAGTAAAGGATGAGACAAGACCAGAGATGGTCAACTGGCAATGCTTGGGCAAGATTAAGCCCCCCAAACCAATTTGTCTGGTACCTAGCATTTTAATCAAGAGGATGTAAATATTTTGTCCACAATTTGCCCTTTAAGGAATAAAAAGTTTATTCAAAGTGGTGTTGGGTGGGAGAGAGAGAGGGAGAGTAGATTACCGTATTTTTCGCTCTATAGGACGCACTTTTCCCCTCCAAAAACGAAGGGGAAATGTGTGTGCGTCCTATGGAGCGAATGCAGGCTCCCACCGTGCTCCTGAGGCTTCGGGTTGCCTTCACTGAAGCCTGGAGTGCGAGAGGGGTCATTGCGCACCGACTCCTCTCGCTCTCCAGGCTTCCAAGGTAGCTGCCTGAAGCCTCCAGAGCGGAGGCTTCGGGTGAATGCACAAAACACACCTTGTTTTAGAGGGGGAGATTTTTCCCCCCTTGTTCTCCCCCTCTAAAACAAGGTGCGTCCTATGGTCGGGTGCGTCCTATGGAGCGAAAAATACGGTACATTTTAATGTTGCTTCTTGGGTGTCACATAGTTCGTGCCATTTAGAAAAATGTAAGCTCTGCCCTGGGAATGCTTATTGGAAAGCAGTTTATGCTGCTTCATTATAATCGTATATAATACAAATTCATAAAGCTACCTTATACCATTGGTTCACCTAGGTTAGTATTGCCTACACCAGGGCTAGCCAATGTAGTTCCTTCCATTTGTTTTTAGTCTTCATCTTGGCTACCCCAGATCTACTGGGCACTGTCCTATCCTGAAAAATGCACTTCGCACATAGGACTGCCATACTTTATCTTCTTAAAGCCAGAGTTGTTTGCTAAAATAAGTCATATTTGAGGGAATACTATAACACCCTTTCTTCGTGGAAGGTAGTTCTATGAGCCAATTCCTATTTTACATTTACCTAGCTTGGTAGAGATTTTATGTCAAGTCACACGAACGTGTGCTTGTTCCTCTGACGTGCTTGAAAGCAGCAACCGGGAAAGGATCGGACTTGCATTTTCAAATATTATAAAGATATGTGCGCTTAATTTTGCACACACCTCTGTCTCTTAAGATTTCATGGGAAGTGTACACATCTGAGAACTTGTAATCTGGTACAGATATCTAAATGCAGACACTGAATTGACCCAAAGCAAATACCAGTGATCAGCTGTAGTCATCCTTCACACTATAGAATGGTGATCAACGTTTCTGCCTTATGGGAACACTTTCCCTAAACCACCAACATTGATCTTTATATTGAGGGATCTGTGACAAGTTTCAGAGAATTCCTAGAGTTCCCTGGGACATGGTTTGAAAATGCCATGAGATGGAACTGAACGAAGGAACAGACGCCACAGAAACAGCCTATGTGTCTCTTTCCCCTTGTGCTTTTAAAATTCCAGGGTTAGGAGTAAGAGAAGAGAAACATCTTGCCACTTGATTCAGGGAACATGCACACACAAAATTTGGCTTCAGAGGTCTTGAGGAGCTGATTTCTCCTAGTTTTTCTAAATTGTTTACTGTTAAACTGAGAACGAGGGTGGCAGAGCAAACCGTCAGTCTTGCATTTCATATCAGGATGGCTTAGGCAATGCCTATGTAGGTGCTGGCTTGTATATCATCTTTGAGGGACCGTTTGATGGATGTTCCAGTTAGGGGTCGTACGGTTCCAGCTCTTATTACTTCCGTTATATCTTGGTGTATGTCTTGGGATTGCATAATATATATTTTCTTAAAACCATAGCTGTTGACAAGGGATGCAAGTTTCAGCTGCGGTGACGTGTACATAGAGGTCCTTGTGTGGTTAAAAAGGAAATACTGGCCTTGCTTTGGGAAGTATACTGCACTCCATTGTGTGTGATACTGAGACAGACACACACAACTTGCAAAAATCCCCCAAAGACTTTATTCTGATGCATGCAAATCCATAAGTAGATGCCTGGAAAAGCATAGTTTTCTCTAAATAGTAGATGCTCATGTCCTGTAGAGAGTATTCTGGAAAGCAAAGCAGCGTGGCAAAACAGGCTAGCACCACTAGAGATTGGAAGTCCTGGAAAAACCCCGGAAAAATTGGGGGGAAAGTCCAGGTTTTCCAACGGCTTTGAAAAACACACCTTTTTTCCAGTTTTTTTCCAAGCCTTGCCATTTCTAGGTACCACACTAGCATATAAGGATTTCACATTAATCATGAGAATTGCCCTGTTGTTTTTTCTAGAATGCAGATACTGTCTCTGGAAAAGAGACTTATGCCACCATGATTCAAGATACATGTGTAATTAAATCTAAATGTGCTATGCTAGTGATGTTTTTGTGCTTTGATGTGTATAAAAGAACTTTTCTACCTTTTTACGGTTAAATTATTACACGAAGCCCAGACATTATTAAATAAAAGTATACTTATTCCACCTTTAAATGTTGGATTATTTATTAACAAAAGAACAAATCTGTCAATACTTGTCGATCACTGCAAACAGAATACATTGCTTGCTTCTTAATGTGCAGCAAAATAAAACTGGTTAAAGTTTTTGATGTACGCATTTTGCTTTTTTTTAAAAAAAATAATGTTAATTTTATTTCATGCCATCTTCCCTAAATGATCTGGACAATTTTGCTGATGACGTGGAATGCTTCAGGGTGGTAAAAATGAAAGATTGTGAGGAGCTGCAAAAGGAATTCCAAAAACTAGATGAATGAGCATAAAAATGGCAAATACCTCAGTTTACTAACTTAATCTGTTCCGGAAGTCTGTTCTTAAACCGAAGTCGTTCTTAAACCAAGGTGCACTTTCCCTAAGAAGGCCTCCCACTGCCCTTCCAGCATTCGGATTCCATTCTTAGACCAAGGTAAAGTTCTCAAACCAAGACACTTAGTGGTTTTGCAGAGTTTGTAAACCAAATTGTTCTTAAACTGGACTGTTCTTAAACCGAGGTACCACTGTATGGTTCTTTGTAACCAAGTGTAAAGTATTGCACATGTTGGGGAATACAGTCGTACCTTGGATCCAAAATGCCTTGCGAGTTGAACGTTTTGACTCCCAAACACTGCAAACCCAGAAGTGAGTGTTCTGGTTTGCAAACGTTCTTTGGAACCCAAACGTCCAGCGCAACTTCTGCGGCTTCCAATTGGCTGCAGAAGCTCCCAGTAGCCAATTGGAAGCCACGCCTTGATTTCAGAACGTTTTGGAAGTCAAATGGACTCCCGGAACGGATTCCATTTGACTTCCGAGGCACGAATGTAACTTCATATGTTTGTATATAGGCTCTAAACTTGGAATGACTGACCAATAATAATAATAATAATAATAATAACAATAATAAATTGATTTATACCCCACCCTCACCGGCCAGAGCTGGGCCCAGGGTGGCTAACACCAGTAAAATTACAATAAAAACATAATAGGATTTTTTTTTTCAAAGTACAGGTTAAAATACAGTTTAAAATGCAGCCTCATTTTAAAAGTAGCCCATAGACCAAAACCATAAGGGGAGGGAAGACATAAGAGTCAGACTGAGTCCAAACCAAAGGCCAGGCAGAACAGCTCTGTCTTGCAGGCCCTGCAGAAAGATGTCAAGTCCCGCAGGCCCCTAGTCTCTTGTGACAGAGCGACTGAAGGGGGGCGCACGCTAGGATGCCAGGGGTGGAAAGGGCCAGGAATGGCTGGAGCCCTGAACGTCACTCTGACCTTGATGCACTAGGCTACATTCCAATCACGCAAAAGGAGAGAGGTTTCTACACCTCCACGTGTTTCCATCTCTCCATGCAGATGCATCTTAGCCAGCCAAATGCATTGGAAGAGGGGGCAAGGTCTCTCTCTGGCCTTTAAGGGCCATATTTGGCCCCCGGGCTAAAGGTTCTGTCCCCCTACTCTAGAAAAAGTTGCTAGTGGCAGTTTCAGGTGCAATACTAAATCTGTATGGTAAAGGGCCCCTGACCGTTAAGTCCAGTCGCGAACGACTCTGGGGTTGCGGCGCTCATCTTGCTTTACTGGCCGAGGGAGCCGGCGTTTGTCCGCAGGCAGTTTTTCCGGGTCATGTGACCTGCGTGACTAAGCCACTTCTGGTGAAACCGGAGCAGCGCACGGAAACACCGTTTACCTTCCCGCCGGAGTGGTACCTATTTATCTACTTGCACTTTGACATGCTTTCGAACTGCTAGGTTGGCAGGAGCTTGGGACCGAGCAACAGGAGCTCACCTCGTCGCAGGGATTTGAACTGCCGACCTTCCCATCAGCAAGCCCTAGCCTCTGTGTTTTAGACCATAGCACTACCCGCTGTAAAGGGGGAAATCAAACGTACCATGTGGCAAGAACTTCCTGTATAAAATTCAAAATTATTGATTTATGGATCAGTCCAAGACTCCAAACTGTCCCTACCCTAGCGCTCTGATGCAGGCACCAAAACATTTTGATTTTCTTTTGATTCCCCCACCTCCTTATTTGTTTTTTAGGACTGACATTCTGTCGTCTAGTTCTTTTGTACAGGTTAGATTTGCTTGAAGCTGATACCTTCACTAGATGGCACTGCAGTGCTTTAGGAGTCGAATGAACAGACGTTGCATTTATAGTGTATGACACACAAAACAAATGTAATGGAAGCAACATTTACCACTCTCTTGAGCTGCTTGCCAAGAGATTTACACAAATAGGCTGCTCAAACGCTGATACAGGCAACCTTCAGAGCAGCGGTGTCCTTGTTCTTTGACGCCATTTTTTGCACAGGAACCAACTTTGTCAGAAACAGCTGTTAAGAAATTGTGGGACGCTGGTGAGACACCCTTGATGAAACTCGCTTTCTTTATTGTGTCACCCTGTTCTGGGGTGGCTTGAGATGAAGGGTGGGTTAAAACTATTTTAAATTTTAAAAATGGAAATAAACCTCTTGCCAACTTGGGACTCCTGAAGGACTGGGCCTCTGTTGGTTAAATAATAATAATAATAATAATAATAATAATTTATACCCCACCCATCTGGCTGGGCTTCCCCAGCCACTCTGGGCGGCTTCCAAAAAATACTAAAACACTGCAATACATCAAACATTAAAAGCTTCCCTAAAGAGGGCTGCCTTCAGGTGTCTTCTAAAAGTCTGGTAGTTGTTGTTCTCTTTGACATCTGGTAGGCGGGCGTTCCACAGGGCGGGTGCCACTACCGAGAAGGCCCTCTGCCTGGTTCCCTGTAACTTAGCTTCTTGCAGTGAGGGAACCGCCAAAGGCCCTCGGTGCTGGACCGCAGTGCTGTACTGGTTTCTGGATTTTCCAGGAAAAGTCAAGATGGAGTCTCAGCAACTAACCATTTCAATTCCTGGGCACATCCACTTTTATTTCACTGTGTGGTAGATGTAAATCTCATTTGAGTGTCAGAGCTACAACGTCTCTTTAAAAGCCACAATGAGTTGTACCAGCAGCAAGAGCCCGGAAACACCAGAGTTAATCTTGAATTTTCTGTTTAAATTATCTTCCCCCTCCCCTTTTGTAAAAATGCATACCAAACATAACCACATTTCTTAATTAGGATGTAGGCTGCTTTTGTGTCAGATGAACTCAGAGTAGGTTGCAATCCAGAATGCAAAATAAACTCTTCAATTACCCAATCTAATAATCAATCAACTTCAGCAGCCCCAAAGCAAGTGTACCAATTGCCCCCTGCCCCCACTGCTTGAGTGAATTGTGTGTGGCTGGATTTTGCTACAAGATTTTCAGGTATCCAGGTTGCAGCTTTTAATTTTTATATTGTTTTAAGATCCACAGACCATACGGCCAATGTTCTCTGCCATTTTTCTTTTTTTTAAGACGATTCTACTTAATATGCTTGTCAAATTTAGTGATGCAGCCTTCCACTCGGTGATGCTTGCTGCTTCAATCAAAGCTATTTATAGATTAAAATGAGCATGTCTGATTCAAAGCTGACTCATCTCATAGAAATTGCCTACCCATTTTGTTTTATAACTTTCCTTCCAGGAGGCCTAGAATATTTTAAAAACAAACAAGCCATAAACGAAAGCCCTGAGTTTGGGCTCCCTTGCAGGCTGGGCTTGGTTGCAATTGCATCATTATAATCCAGTCGCTCATCCATCCAGACTGTTTGCACTTTTAAAGGTTCCAACATTAAAAAAGAAAGGGAAGACAATCTCATATGAAATAATATGCTAAGTAGAGCAGGTGCTCCTGTCTTGAATATAAACTTAGGTTTTTACAACCCTCTCGGGCTCAGGTAAGACATGCACACTAGAGATACGTCATATTGTGGAGCCCCACCTGACTGTACAAATAGCAATATCTCTTTTCTTGATATTGATCATGGGTAGGCAAACTAAGGCCCGGAGGCTGGATCCGGTCCAACTGCCTTCTAAATCCGGCCCGCGGATGGTCCGGGAATCAGCGTGTTCTTAGCTGTCAACTTACAGATTTGAAAATAAGGGACCAGCAGCCAAAATAAGGGATTTTCCAAGCACAGGTATGTTTGACTTCTGAGCCCCTCCGAGCCAAAGGCAGAAAGCCCAGCCAGCAGCCAAACGAAGCCTCAAGCGGTGGTTCCCACAACGCAGCAACCCGGCAAAGGGGATGCAGCAAGGAAAACCACCGTCACCTCTCCGCTGGGAAGCGCTGAGCAAACACGAGTCCCCAGGCAATGCGCCGATTTGATAGGCACAAGGCATGCAAGCTCCACCCCCAGTCGTTCTCAGACTCCTTATAGGGTGAGCAACGCAGCCAAGCAACACAGTTGGAGCCTCCCTCCTCCCTGGCCGGCAGGGAGGGAGGGAGAGGAGCTGCTTCCTTTGAAACCCGGGAAATTTAAGGGACATCATCAATAAGGGACAGCAGCGGGACACGGCACTGGGATAAGGGAGTTTCCCGCCAAATAAGGGACGGTTGACAGCTATGGCTCTTACATGAGTAGAATGTGTCCTTTTATTTAAAATGCATCTCTGGGTTATTTGTGGGGCATAGAAATTTGTTTTTTCTTTTCTTTTTTTAAATTATAGTCTGGCACCCCACAAGGTCTGAGGGACAGTGAACTGGCCCCCTGCTGAAAAAGTTTGCAGACTCCTGATATAGATATTGATACGGCCAAAATAGTCCATTCACAAGAGGGAGACTCGAGGGCCGCGAGGTGTGCAGTACAAAAATATTTTTTGGGGGGATGGGACCAATGGGGAATAAATTCCAGAACCGCCTGATGAAATTTGAACAAGCCCAGTGGGCATGGAGTGCCAACTGATATTTGGAGGGGGGAAAGGGGGCAGAAAACCGGGGAGGGGGGGCAATTGAATGGCGAATCCTTGGAGACGTAGTGTGCTGTGGATATTACGGCAGGCTTTTTTAATCACCAACTCCACCTGTATTTCTATTTGGATTCAATCCACAGTGGAAGTTTGGTTTAAATTTTAATGTACTTGAGGTTCCAGATGGCTTTTAATAATGCCAACGTCGTGTAAGTATGCTGGGGGTAAAAACCTGGAAGGTATTTCTTCTCTTGCCTGATTTCTCTTTTAATCATCTCTACAGCTCGATGAATCTGCCTTATCCCACCTTCAGGTATAAACAGGTCCCTCAAGAAGCACTTAAACTGACAGAACTGAATATTCAACAGAAGCTGGACTGCCCCACTCTGTTTCTGATGCTCCGAATAATGTTTTTAAGCATCTTGGTCGGTCACTGCTGATTCCGCGATAGCTCATTCATGGGCCAAGAAAAGTAGCTTTCTGAAGACACCCCATGAGGGCAGACTATTGAAAAAACGCAATGGCATTTTGTCATTCCTGAACATCTTGGTCATATTACGGTCAGAACAAAAATCTTCAAGGTGGTAATTGCTTTGCCATATTCCTTTTAATTATGTAATGAGCTTTTTGCTCACTTCACAAACAATATTATCATTATCATTATTGATTGATTGATTGATTGATTGAATTTATATACTGCCCTATACCTGGAGGTCTCAGGGCGGTAAACATAAAAAGATCACAGTATATATAATAAAAATAAAAACAATACTCAATAATGCCCTCCCCCAAAAGAGCCACATTTTAAAAGGGTATGGGATGTTGATCAGGTCAGCCAGTACCAGTATATGCTATGCTATGCTATATTATTATATTATATTATATTATATTATATTATATTATATTATTAATTTTAATTATTTCCCATTCCATCAGTTTGCTCCAGCTCTCTGAACAGTTTTGTCGTCATCATCATCATTATTTATTACTTTCATCAGTCACTTTTTCTTGCCAAAGGCAACTCAGGGTGAACTACAACCTATTTTGACAATTTATGTCTGAAGAAGAAGTATACAAGCTTAAGGACCATGCTTGGTTTGAGTACCCAGTCTACTAGTTTTTATATCTGATACCATGTTTTATTTTGCAAATTGCTTTGAAACTTCGGTGCCAAATCAATTGTGAATCTAATATTTATCTGAAACAGTTATTCTGTCAAGAACTGGATAAACAAAGTTCTCCCATAGGAAAGAGGCCCAGCTACTTGCGGGATAAATGTTTGAATGGGGATCTTCAGTGAGATGTTCTGCAAACAGCACAGACCCTCTTTTTCTTATACCTGCAATTGCTTCTTTCACAAGCTAAACAACCGAAAAAAGTGCTTCTCCACCTCGCTTTAAACACGAGGCGCAAGTGAATGCTGCAATGAAAACAGGACAGGACCTGTTAAACCTCTGTTAACGGAAAAATCTGAGGGCTCCCTTGGACAAAAACAAAGACACCAACCAGGATAACTTGGAGCAAAACAGCAGCCTGTAGGATTGGTCTTTATTGATCTGTTGCAACAGGGTGCTCCCCTCACCTGCAGGAGAGAGGAGGAACCCAGAAAAATGGCGTGCAAGGCCTTATAAAGACTTTTGAAATTGCCACCCTGTAGATCAAGAGCACCCCCAGAAACAGCATACATACATCACAGAAGGGGTGTAACCTAAGACCACCCCTCAGATACATCACACCTACATCACAGAAAAGGCGGTCTAAAACAGAAATTTGAATGTTGTTTTTCTCCTGTTGTTGTTTATCTCCTGTCTGGCAGGTTACTTGATTGGATTGCCTGGGGAGCCTGGCCAGTCTTTTGTAGTGATAAATACTTAGTTCCTGGGCCATGCCACAGGCTCACACCCTATTCAAACACAGACATACCCTTAAGACAGGATTTGTGAAGGAAAAGACAATGGGGAGGCTTTACCAGTTTGACCTTGCAGAGAAAACATTTGCTCAGTTTAGGAATCAAAATGGTTCCAGGTTGGCCTTCCTGTGCTGATCTATGTATGTGCTTGGTTGGTACACTTATGAACATTACCATAGATCTAAGACCATAAAATTCCTATCACACCTCAGAGTATGCGACCATGTGAAGTTTCTACATACGTGTTTGTGTTGTGTGGTGGCTAAAAGAGAGAAAAAGTTTGTTAAGCATTACTCACCCTGCTCTTGGGTGAAGGTGCCCCAGGTCAAACATCAGAATGTAAACCTGAAGTCAATGTTTGCTGATGGTTTTTTAAGAACCAGCTATCAAGCTGGGAGGAACACAGGTTTCTGCTTGTTGCCATCTAACTCTTCAGGTCTTATGTGTACATGTGCGGCAGGCCCTATTTTTAACTATTCTGAACCCCGGGGCGGTTTGATCCTGTCATTAGGCAAAGGTTCAAAGGGCGGGATCTTTTTTTCATGTGTTCTGGTTCTGCCTCCCCAAATATTTGATCCCTCAAAATAACTGGGTGCGGACTCTGATATTTCTGCAGTGCATGTGTGGCAAGAAACAACAGGCCTTTAACATTTTAATGGTGGCGTTGCTTTTCATCAGAATTTCAGAAAGTTGCTGACATGCACACACCCTGTATGTGTTATGTTCATACATGTCCTAATTAAAACAAAACAAAACAAAGGTTTCCTCAGCAGGAGGGTCCTTTTAAGGCAGTATTTATCATAGAGAATCCTGATGCAAGTTAAAATATCATCGACTGCAATGGAGTCTTTAGCATTGTTACTGGAAAAATCCGAGGGCTCCCTTGGACAAAAAGTAAAGACACCAACCAGAGTAAATTGAAGCAAATCAGCAGCCTGTAGGCTTGGTCTTTATTGAAGAAAGACTGTCGCGACAGGGTGCTCCCCTCACTTGCAGGTGAGAGGAAAGACACAGAAAAATGGTGTGCAAGACCTTATAAAAACTTTTGAAATTCCCATCCTGTAGGTCAAGCCCACCCCCAGAAACATCATGCATACATTACAGAAAGGAGGGGTTGAGGGAGGAGTTGTGGTGGTAACCTGAGTGTCCTGTCACCTGGCTGATTCCCTTCTCCCCCCTCCTCATGAGTCATTTTCAGAAGACAAAGGTAGTCGCAGTTTCCTGCCCCCTGCGGGAAGATCTGATCATTGTCCTTTGTTTCAGTCCATGCTGAATCCACTCCCATATGCAAGTTCTTTGTGATCTTGATTGTCTTCTGTCTAGGACCATCAGGGTTGGCATAGCAACTGGGCAGGGCTCCTGTGGATGTGCTGGGATGGTGAAGGGATTATGGCTGGCCTGTATCAAGCCTTCCCCATTTTGTAGTCCTTCCTTCATGGAGGCATAGCATAGCATAGCAACTGGGCAGGGCTCCTGTGGATGTGCTGGGATGGTGAAGGGATTATGGCTGGCCTGTATCAAACCTTCCCCATTTTGTAGTCCTTCCTTCATGGAGTAAAATAAAAGTGGAACAGTGCAAATCCGATGTATGGTTGATTTTCTGTGAATTTATAACAGAAGCGTAGCCTATGTAGTGTGTGAGTGTGAGTGTGTGTGAAGTTTGTACAAACTGAATGATGGGGGGGGGGTTTCCTGCTACAGCATACCTTTCAAAGTATTTCCTATATAATAAAGATGGCCTGGATGAGTTAGCAGTGAACAACTTGTGGGTTTTCAAGGGTATGTTTGGCAAATTGCCTGTGTACCCAAGCCATTCTCTTTATTTGGATATTTGCAAGCTCTTTTCAGAGGTTCTTTTGGCAGGGTGGTCTAAATGAGTCCAGCTCCGTCTTCAATTTCATTTTTTTTTTATTTATTGAAGATTTTCTTGTTTTACAGAAGTATGTGTAATGTCTCTCGTATTTTTTCCATGTAACATTTTTACAAATCCGTTTCATTTGTTGAGACATTGGGGGGGAGAAGGGGGGGAGGGAGGGAAGATGGGGGGTGGAGTCGGGTGGCGATGTTTCTATTTTGCTTAATGTATGTAGGGTTTGGTGTCAGCGTTGCTCGTGCTGTTCACTTGTGTTCCTTTGGTGGTGAGAGAGGTTGGGGTTGACCTAGGGTGTGGTTGTTTGTTTGTGATTGGCTGTGGTGATCTTTGTTTTCTTGTGTGAGTGGGGTGGGTGGGTGTTTTGGATCAGGTTAGCCATATTGATTTGTATGCTGTTGGTGGATTATCGCCATTGTCTTGTTGGGCTGTGTATGTGATAAAGGGGAGCCATACCGGGGTAAAGGCGTCTTCTTCTGTTTGTCCCCGTGTCAGTTTCAGTTTATTGGTTAATTTTTCTAGTAGGGCTGTTTCCCATACTATTTGGTACCATTGGTCCATGCTTACTCCTGACAGGTCTCTCCAGTGTCTGGTTATGGTGTTTCTGGCTGCTGAAAGTAGGTGGGTTATGAGTTCTTTGTGAGGTAAATGGGCATTGTTGTCTTGGAAGATGTTTAGTAGAGCCAGTCTAGCTCCGTCTTGCACTGCCCACAAGTTGCTTATCCCAGCAAATTCGTGGCACATCTCAGTAATGGACAGGATGATAGCCAACAAACTGAAAGTCGATCTAGATAAGACTGAGATACTGTTTGTGGGTGGTTCCTCTGTTACACGTGTGTTCTGGACAGGAGCATGTGCACAGCTTGTGGGTGGGGACGAAATGAGGTGCTGTGTCCCCATGCCCAACTAGGCCTTGTTTACTAGGGTCACACGGTGGTGGCTCCTGGTGAGATTTCATGAGATCTCATGGAACTCTTGGAAGATCTCACAAGATCTCGCTGGAAGCACCCACTTCTCATTGTCCTTGCTTCTCTGACGGTGGTGCTCTTGGATTCAACATGTTCTCATGTATATTCTCACATATATAGGTACTCTTGGATTCAACATGTTTTCCCGTATATTCCAGGGTGTCTGAAACCAAGACAAGCATTTTGGTTTGGTATTAACAGCCTGAACCCTTTGGCTAAAGTACAATTTTGAAAATTGCTTTAAACACTGGTTTTTATTGAGGTGTGAAATTATCTTTAGCAGACCTCTGTTTGGGCTAATGTGCTATTGGAAGCCAAAATACTTTCGTCTAAAATGTTTAATGCTCCACGAGCCATGCTTATAGGAGTCCAGAAGAGTTCTTTCCTGCTAATCCCTTGGAATTTCACCCTAAACCAACTACAAGCTGATGAGCAGAATGGTCTTTCCCTCTTTGTTCTTGAAAGGCCGGGGGGGAAATATTGCTGAGCTCACCGCATATTCTGTTGGTCTGAGCTGAATCGACTTGTTATTTCTATTTCCACTTGAGCTGTCTTCCCACACTGTCAAACTTGCAAGATGGTCAAATAGCCTAAAGCTATTTCAAAGGACTTTACCCTAGAAAAGGTATTTGTCACACTCATTCACATCCCCCAAAGACTAGGCTGGAGCTACCCAAATGTTTTCGGCCACAGCAGAGTCTGACACTGCGTACTCACGCATAGTTAGGACAATGTTTTCAGAAGGCTGCATGTTTGATCAACACAGGCCCAGTTTGCATTTTGTAGCAACGGTGGCTACTCTTCACTGGAAGTGGCTTCCAACATAGGTCAGCTGAGTTTTTTCTGCAGGGCCAGCTTGCCAATGAATCAAAGTAAGGCAGTATCCACATGGTGGCAGCCTCTGGACAACTGGGAAGGGAGCTGTGGCCCCTCACAGCTGCCAGAAGGGCTGTGGAGGAGAAAGTGGGTTTTGCCCAGGGTGGCAAGACATCCTTGTTCCTGTGCCTTCATTCTCTTTAAAGCCCTAAATGAACTCGGCCCAGTATACCTGAAGGAGTGTCTTCACCCCCATCGTTCAGCCTGGACACTGAGGTCCAGCGCCAAGGGCCTTCTGGCGGTTCCCTCACTGCAAGAAGCAAAATTACAGGGAACCAGGCAGAGGGCCTTCTCGGTGGTGGCACCCGCCCTGTGGAACACCCTCCCACCAGATGTCAAGGAAATACAGTGGTACCTTGGGTTAAGTACTTAATTTGTTCCAGTGGTCTTTACTTAACCTGAAACTGTTCTTAACCTGAAGCACCACTTTAGCTAATGGGGCCTCCTGCTGCTGCTGTGCCGCCGGAGCCCAATTTCTGTTCCTATCCTGAAGCAAAGTTCTTAACCTGAAGCACTATTTCTGGCTTAGTGGAGTGTGTAACCGGAAGCGTATGTAACCTGAAGCATATGTAACCCGAGGTACCACAGTAAACAATTACCTGACTTTTAGAAGACATCTGAAGGCAGCCCTCTTTAGGGAAGTTTTCAGTGTCTGATGTTTTATTGTATTTTTAATATCTTGTTGGAAATTGCCCAGAGTGGCTGGGGAAACCCAGCCAGCTGGGCGGGGTATAAATAATAAATTATTATTATTATTATTATTATTATTATTATTATTATTATTATTATTATTATCATCATCATACCCTCCAAAGCTCCTAGCAATGTATATTATCCTGTGCCCCGTTAAAAAGAAAAACAACAACACTCAATTTCTCCACAATTTCCGCACGCACACCATTTTTGTTAACTTAGCCATGCAGGCAGTATCCCATATTGTACCAATCTTCCAAAGTCGGGGAAATATGTGTTAAGCACCGTTGCAAAATGAGCTTTGTGTGAGGCTCGCTCTAACTTTTCAGGTGTGCTGCCGGGGGCCGTGCACGGGCATCGGTACGAGAGGTTTTGAAAGAAGATGAGCAAAGCAAAAGAGTCTAAGAAGCGGGCAAGAGTCCCTTCTTACCAGAAAGGTGAGTGCAGGTGGGATGAGGAGACGAAATTGCGCTGTGGAGGGAATGGCCCAGAGGGCATCTTGTTCAGGGTCTCTCAAAGCTGGTAAGGGGCTGTGGCAAGCATCGTGAAGACCTGATTCCTCTTCTAGTGCAGAAGTCCTAAGGAAGGCTACAGAGTCTCTTAAGTTGTGGGTGAACATATCAGACGACACAGTGATTCTTCAAACAGCTCTTTTTTATTCACAGGCCAGAACAGAACTGAACTGAAGGGTTCAGCCAGCCTGCTTATATAGAGCTCCACTAGAACGCAACAGTAACCATTTTCTGTAACTATCCAATCACTGAACGTCACTTTCAATCCCTTATTTACATATGTGGACCTGAGTGAAAGCTATCTACAGTATCCCCCTGCTGGCCCAGGGTGAGAACTTTAGTACATAACAGTGTCAGCAACGGTGGAGTGGTTTGTGGGTTTTCAGCTTCAGCAGTCACCCTCTTTGCAATCAAATCCTGACAGGTCCTCTTGGGTCCGGCCAGCACATGTCACAAGCCTCCTCTCCTGCGATTTCTGCAGGAACCGTCCGCTGTACCAATGCAGCTTACAGGCTTGTCAGAATTTTCCCAGAAGTGTTACCTTGCTGCAATTGCAGTTTGCCTCCAGCAACCTTCAATCTGCATACTAAACAGATTATTTGCTGAAAGCATCAATACGGAGCTCTGGCGTTGCCACATTATGAAGCCAGCAGGATCCAATGTCGAAAGGTTCACTGATGCAAGAATGTAAGTTTAGGATGCATGCAGAGATGGGAAAACGTATTATCTTGTTGCATGGAAAGGGAACTTCCAGTTTCGCTGTGAATGCTGTTTTCAGGATGGAAGCGACAGCTGTCAATGGAGAACTCCAGGATTTTAGCATAGATACGAATGGGCAACAGTGTCTTTCCACCCCAGCCAAAACAAAAGCAGCCAATAAAGGGTTTTGAGCTTTTTATAATTGAGGTGCAGATTTTCTTTTCTTTTTTAGTTTAAATGTTTTTAAATGGTCTATCAGTTTCAGTCTATCTGTATATTGCAGCACTGTGCAACCTATTCCAACAAGTCCTTATGGACTTTCTTGAATACAAAATAAATGTCAGCTCGAACATTTAATTAGATTAATTGGCACAAGCATAGAACTATATACCGTATATATATGAATTAAGTGTAAACTGAGGCCCCTCTTAAGCCAATGTTCTGAAGTTCAGAAAAGAGAATTGCCAACAATTGCCAATCAGTAATATCTTTAAAATGAACACATGCATTTGACCCAAAATGCAGTTATTTTAGGTGGAGGAGGAAGAAGAGGGCTTGTTCACAGATTTGAAAGCTGTCAAAGGACCAACTGAAGGGCTGGGTGGTCCAAGTTGAAAGATAAAGAACTCTAGGAAGGAAAAGCATCAGTAGGCCTGAAGTTGCCCATCCACATTTCAAGCTGCACATAGGCACTGGTCAGTTTTCAGCACTACGGGGAAGATGGACTGTATTTCTGTTTAAATTATGCTGTTTCTAAATTAGCATATACAAATACTCTGCAAGTCGATGTCCTCTGCTTTTGGCAATGTAGTAAACTCACAGAATGATGGTAAAACAACCAAGTAGAATGTAAATGTTAAAATATCTCTAATTAGAGTATTTATGGAGCAGCTGAAGTCTCTGCAAAGATTGCAAGGGACAGATTTTCACAAAGCCGGAAAATGAGGAAGACCATGTTTTATGAATAAAACCATGCAATTCAGTAACTTCCAACATCCCTGAGAGGAATAGGGGCCACTCTTGTTGGGCTGGGATATCAGCCCTGTAGCCTGTGGTTTGTCCACAACATCTGGTTGACCATTGTGATAAAAAGATGCCGGACCAGATGGACCTCTGGCCTAATCCAACATCTTGTGCTTTTACAATCTTTCCCATGTGAAGATGAAAAGATTCCCTCTTTTATAATATGATGATGGATTGCTTTATTCCCCATTTCCACACCTTCAACACTACTAATGGGCATAGTTTTAAAACATCCCTTGTTCAAAATATTCTAATTTTGATGCATCTGGTGGTACCTCTGGGTGCAAACGGGATCCGTTCCGGAGGGCTGTTTGCAACATGAAAAGAGTGCAACCCGCAGCGGCGCGTCTGCGCACGCATGGATTGCGATTTGACACTTCTGCACGTGTACGGGACGTCATTTTGGACTTCTGCACATGCGCGAGTGGAGAAACCTGGAAGTAACCCTTTCTGGTACTTCCGGGTCATCACGGGATGTGACCTGAAAGAACGTAACATGAAGCAAACGTAACATGAGGTACAGTGGTACCTCGGGTTAAATACTTAATTCATTCCGGAGGTCCATTCTTAACCTGAAACTGTTCTTAACTTGAAGCACCACTTTAGCTAATGGGGCCTCCTGCTGCCGCCGTGCCACTGGAGCACGATTTCTGTTCTCATCTTAAAGCAAAGTTCTTAACCTGAGGTAATATTTCTGGGTTAGCAGAGTCTGTAACCTGAAGCGTATGTAACCTGAAATGTCTGTAACCCAAGGTACCACTGTATGACTGTACATGCAAAGGCGTAGTAAGGGGGGTGCAGAGGGCGCGGTGTACCCTGGGTGTCACCCTGATGGGGGGGGGGTGACAAAATGGCGGGCAGCACTCGTCACCACGAGGCCTGCAGTGTGCATGAGCCACGTGTCTTCGGGCCTGCAGGCTCCACTGTCTACCCGCTGCCTCTCCCCCAGCTGTAGGGTGTCTGAGGCCCCGCTGCACGCCCCATCTCCTCCCTATGGGCGCCATGCGCCCCGTGGCACCCATAGGGACAGCACAGGATGACACAGCACGGGGTGCACAGCGTCCATAGGGACGGGGTGCGCCGTGGCGCCCATGGGGACAGCATGGGATGCCGAGTGCCTCGTTCCGTCCCTATGGACACAGTGCCCCACCCCTATGGGTTGTTCATCCCACCCCTGGGGCTTCCTCTGCCACTGCTGCAGTCTTATATTGTGCTGCCCTACAACTTTTATGTCAGATCCATACCATATATTTAAAACACATCCAAAGCACGTTTAAAGCACATTGGTGCTGGAGGAGACTCTTGAGAGTCCCACGGACTGCAAGAAGATCAAACCTCTCCATTCTGAAGGAAATCAGTCCTGAGTGCTCACTGGAAGGACAGATCCTGAAGCTGAGGCTCCAATACTTTGGCCACTTCGTGAGAAGAGAAGACTCCCTGGAAAAGACCCTGATGCTGGGAAAGATGGAGGGCACAAGGAGAAGGGGACGACAGAGGACGAGATGGTTGGACAGTGTTCTCAAGGCTATAAACATGAGTCTGACCAAACTGCGGGGGCAGTGGAATACAGGAGTGCCTGGCGTGCTCTGGTCCATGGGGTCACGAAGAGTCGGACACGACTAAACGACTCAACAACAACAACACTTCCCCCGAAGTTTCCCCCTCACAGATTGCTAGCATTCTTAACAAACTACAATTCCCAGGACTCGGGGTGTGTGTGTGTGTGTGTGTGTGTGTGTGTACGCGCGCCATGTTTTATGTGTATGGTGTGGACCTGCCTCCATTTAGCCTCACTGTCTTCTCATCCTTGCAGGGCTAGGGAGCAGAGTAGGTAAGTCAAACCAGAGCAGGGGTCAGCAACCTTTTTCAGCTGTGGGCTGGTCCACTGTCCCTCAGACCTTGTGGGGGGCCGGACTATATTCTGAAAAAATATATATGAACAAATTCTTATGCCCCACAAATAACCCAGAGGTGCATTTTAAATAAAAGGACACATTCTACTCATGTAAAAACACACTGATTCCTGGACCGTCCGCGGGCTGGATTTAGAAGGCGATTGGGCCGGATCCAACCCTCGGACCTTAGTTTGCCTACCCATGTATTGGAAGGTATATGCTTGAGGGTTTCCTATAGGCCACTGTGAGAAAGGATTCTAGCTGGCCACTGTGAGAACAGGATTCTGTTCTAGATGGGATTTAGCAGGGCTCTTCTCAGTGGCGTAGCTCGGGTGCTGGGTGCGGAATGTGTGCCCTGCAGCCGGGGTTGGGGCGAGCCACCCATGGCGGCGGGGCACGCTGCGTGGAGCCTCTCCGCCACCTCCCCTCAGCTGTAGGATGGCGGAGGGCAGGCGCAAGTCCCACGCTGCCATTTCAGGCAGCACGGAGCATGCAGGCCCCCAAGCCACCACGTCACTCCCAGGAGAGACACGTGGCTCGGGCACGCTGCAGGCCCCGCGGTAAGTGTCGGCCCCTGCAGTGTGGCGCCCAGTGCATAGCTGTCAACCGTCCCTTATTTGGCGGGAAACTCCCTTATCCCAGCGCCGTGTCCCACTGCTGTCCCTTATTGATGATGTCCCTTAAATTTCCTGGGTTTCATGCTCGCCCGGCTTGGGAGGGAAGCAGCGGCTTGGGGTTGTCCGCCTCGAGAGAGAGAGTGCACAAGCTGCCGCATCTCCATCTCTCCCTTTCCCCCCTCAGGGGTGCATCGTGAGGAGACGGGTGGCGGCGGGCAGGCAGGCAGCCTCTCTCTTGCGAGACTTCTGCCGCGCTGCCAGGGGAAGCCGGAGGCGGCTGAGGAGGCGGCCTGAGGGAGGAGGAAGAGGAAGGGATGGGGAGGGACGCAGAAGGGCGGCACTTCAGCGGCCACGGCAGTGCCACAACCGCTTCATGCCGGGCTCGCGGGCGGCGTGGGCGAGAGTCTCTCTCCCTCTCTCTTGGGCGGAGAAGGCCAATGGAACTCCTCGCGCCAGGACGACGGCAGCCCCGACGTGTTGCTTAGCATCCCCTCCAACCAGTGCAGCATCTTAATGTAGTGATTTCCCCCTCTGCATCCCTTTCATAACTCCATTTTTATAAATCATTTGTCCATCCATAGTTCAATTTTTTACTACAAGTTTTCTGTCAATCCTACCAATGTATGTAACTCTTTACAATAGCTTTTCAACTAAATTATAAACTTTCCCCATTCTTTATTAAGGAGGTCCTCTTCCTGGTTTCTAATTCTGCCTGTAAGCTTTGCCATCTGGACGTCGTTCATCAGTTCTGTCTGCCCCTCTTTGGTGGGAGTTGTAGACCCTTAGTCCAACCCCCTGCAAAACACAGTCAGTCGCAGCCAAAGCAGCATGGCTCCATCAGTGCGGGATTTCTGTATAAGCGAAGCAAAATCCCTTATTTTGGCTGTTGATCCCTTATTTTCAAATCTGTAAGTTGACAGCTATGGCCCAGTGCCAGCCGCATTTTGTAACGTTTGTTGACTGAACTCCAAAGTTTTGTGAGCCCATTTTAAAAAAACACAACCCTCATATTTTTGTCATTTTGTTACCCCCCCTCAATGATGACACTCGGGGCGGCCCACCCCCCTTCCTCCGCCACTGGCTCCTCTTGTATTCTAGGTCAGCTCTTTTAAGAGTGGGGGCATATCCACACTGGTGTTTGTTTTTTGCAGTTGTACTCACACAGCACCTCAGCTGCCTGTAGCTCACATCAGCAGTAGGCTGCAAAATGGTGAAATTAAGTAAAAAAAAATCATCCACAAGAAATTCCCATCGTGAAAAAAAAGATTTTAAGTGCTTATGCTCACAATGTTAAGTAAATAAACCTTGCAATTGTAAGTATCTTATTTTTCCTTCTTTTAACAATTTCAATGTGGGGGGTGACAAGAAATTTCCTCCACCGGGTACCACCTGACCTTTCCACGCCACTGGATACATGAAAAACTATGCGAAAGCGAAGGTTTGCTCTTGAAAAGACTCTTTAGAGAAATAAAATGAGAGGCGAAATTACATTCAACTTTCCTTTTTTATTTTGAGGCCAGGCAAAGCGGTGTTGGTTTGTTTCACATCTTTTAACAGCCGCAGCTGCCAAGCAAACGTAATAATACAGAAACTAGAAGATAAAGAAGCTTTTCCTCAAAATATCAAATCATGTAAACGTATAGCTTGTGAAATCAGCAGGAATAATAGCAATCATAAAAAAGATTTAAAGAAAAGTTTAAGCTTTTAAAATCCTGGCTATAAAATTGCATAAGAGCTGAATGTTAAAAGACTGGGCAAGTTTACAACAATACATCTTTGTAAAAACTCAATAAATTATATATATTTATATATAACGCTTATATATTTATCATATCTAAATGAACTCAGGCACACATTTGTACATTGTTCTGGATTGAACAGCAACTTTTCAGATTCTTGGAATGTACAAAACTAGCATACACTGTAGGAAAATACAATAATTCTTTATTGCAAAAAGTAGTTATCTATATAAATCTATATATATATATATTTTAAAAAAACCTCTTTGAAACTTCACTATAAATTAGCTATTTTGATAAAATCCTTACTATAGAATTAGTACCAAACTGGAATGGGGACTATCTTGTTACTTCAGTGAAATTTACGATCTGGAGATGGAAGAGAGAAACCTCTCAGGATCACTATAGACATCTTTCTCTGTGGTGGGAAGAGTTAAAAGGTCCTAGCATTTACAATTCTATTGGTCTTATTCCATTTTGTATGTCTCCTGGTTATCGAAAGTGCTTTGACAGAGTCGTCTAGCACACATAGTTTTTCAATGTACAAAACTGGGCGCTATTGCCATTTTCCCCCTTCCAAACAAAATGTTAGGCTCAAAGACTACAATCAAACTTTCCCTACTTATAATTTAAATATTATTTTATCCCCATTTCTCCAGCAGGAAAATATAAATGGGACTGGTAAGAGGGGGGGAAAACCCTGAAACACACACATCATTTGCAGTCAACTTTCAGCTTTGCTGCATACCTGTCATCAAGCCCACCACAAAGAACACCTTCATTCAAAAATATAAAAAATGCACTCACTCCCACCCCCTCCCTTAATGCACAGTGGTAAAAGCGATGAAAGATTTCTTGGTTCTTACACAGAAGTAAAAATAATCTCTGCTGCCATCTGTTTGGATTTAACACTAATGTATTACAGAATGCATATATACTTACTGCAACCTAGGGAAAACTTGTTTGTTTTATTTGAAAAGAAAAATCTAGTATTAACAGTGATTTGTTATACGACTGTACAACTATACATTCTTTTAATATATCCCACAAACTCAGAAGAAAAATATTGATTAATTTATCTTCCCATACTTTCAATAAGTTAAAACCTCAGATTTTGTGAAAAAATTAATGTATACATTAACACTAAACAATTTAAACTGAGGAACAGAATATGTTAATATCTATAAATAATTTTACAAATATACATGATGTTAAAATATATATTTTTTAAAACACAAGAAAGCAGACGAGATAAAAAAACAAAACACCACCCTCTTAAATCAGTATGTTCTAGATAGAAAGGTTTTTTTCCGTCTGGCTAGCGGTTGCATTAATGGTTTCAACACACACACATAAAAACAACGCTAGCGAATAGGAACTTTTTGTGATACGTTAAAAGGAGCTTTGTTTACAGGTACCCGTAATTACGTTTTCCAAGTATCTGCTGGTAGAGGAAAAGAACCTTTGGGGGGAAAGGTTGTGGGAATTCGTTGTGAGAAATTTTACGCCCCACTGTAGAATTTCTAAACACACTGGAAAGTCGGAAAATAAATAGAGCACGTAGCAAGATTTGGGTCCAACACTGCTTACAGTATATAAGCAACCCGCTGGGAAAATATAGAACAAGTTAACCACAATGCACACATACACAAAAAGTGACACCCCCCCTTTTTCAAAATTACACCTTGCAACACCTCCAGTCAAGTTCTTTCCTGCCTGCAATATATTATTTTAATCTGTTCCTGACGTTAGTGCAAGAGACAGCTAATTCTTCACCGTGGCCAATCCAAGGCAACTTTTTAAGTGGACAAATACTTTTTAAGAGCGACGAACTCTTCAGAATGGCTTTCAAATTCCTCCAAAGCGGATGGTGAATATATATCTATATATTCCAAAAGATATTTACATAAATGCATGAATCCCTGCAGGCAATGGGGCTTTTGAGCTCCACCCAAAAGATTAATGTGATGATTGCATTCTGAAAAGACATTCCTACATTCTTTACATGCTTTTCTCTTTAAAAGATGGGGGGGAAAACCCCACTTCCCACCCTGGTACTGTAGGCACAGAAAAATCACAGTGGAAATCTGATTGGAGGCTGCGGGTTCGGCACCCTCTAGGTAAGGCATTGTCTGCCTGGATGCTGCTAACCTGCCCAAAATTCGTTCCTTCAGACCAAACAGTGCTGGCGCTGGTTCCTTTTTTCAAATACCAAAACGGGGGGAATTTGTACGGCTTCGCGGCAAGACAAATCTTCTGCGCCACGGAGCAGAGCAATGAAATCCTCCCTCAGGTTTTTCTCCCGGGCCTTCCCCCAAAACGTACATTCACGAGTCTCTTCCTTGCGGCTGTCTGCCATCATGTCCTGACGATGCCGTTTCCTTGCTGTTTGGGAAGACAGGGCTCATCGGAGAGAAGGTCGTGTGCAAATACAGAGTCGTCTCCTGAAGAGCAGGCACTCTGGGTATCCTGGTCGGCAGGCGAGTATTGCTCAAAAGGCACCGACAGGTCAATGTACTCCTGCAAGAAGAACAATGGCACGGATAATAAGAGAGGGAGAAATTGGTCACTCTTTTGTAGCGATACCTCATGCCTTAGGTTAGGTTAAGATGGCGGCTAACAGATTGAGGTTGAATCCTGACAAGACAGAAGTACTGTTTTGGGGGGACAGGAGGTGGGTAGGTGTGGAGGATTCCCTGGTCCAGAATGGGGTAACTGTGCCTCTGAAGGACCAGGTGCGCAGCCTGGGAGTCGTTTTGGACTCACAGCTGTCCATGGAGGCACAGGTCAAATCTGTGTCCAGGGCAGCTGTTTACCAGCTCCATCTGGTACGCAGGCTGAGACCCTACCTGCCCGCGGACTGTCTCGCTAGAGTGGTGCATGCTCTGGTTACCTCTTGCTTGGACTACTGCAATGCGCTCTACGTGGGGCTACCTTTGAAGGTGACCCGGAAACTACAACTAATTCAGAATGCGGCAGCTAGACTGGTGACTGGGAGTGGCTGCTGAGACCACATAACACCAGTCTTGAAAGATGTATATTGGCTCCCAGTACATTTCCAAGCACAATTTAAACTGTTGGTGATGACCTTTCAAACCCTAAACAGCCTCGGTCCAGTAGACCTGAAGGAGCGTCTCCACCCCCATCGTTCTACCTGGACACTGAGGTCCAGAACCGAGGGCCTTCTGGAGGTTCCCTCACTGCGAGAAGCCAAGTTACAGGGAACCAGGCAGAGGGTCTTCTCGATAGTGGCACCCGCCCTGTGGAACGCCCTCCCACCAGATGTCAAAGAGAACAACAACTACCAGACTTTTAGAAGACATCTGGAGGCAGCCCTGTTTAGGGAAGCTTTTAATGTTTGATGTATTACAGTTTTTTAATATTTTGTTGGAAGCCGCCCAGAGTGGCTGGGGAAGCCCAGCCAGATGGGCGGGGTATAAATAACAAATTATTATTATTATTATTATTGTTATTATTATTATTATTATTTTAGAACTGGGAGTTCCACATCTTGGTTGCAAAATACCCTGGTCTCTGCCCATGAAGATCTGTGGTGAGGGCTACTGGGAGCCAGTGTGGTGTAGTGGTTAAGAGCGGTAGTCTTGTAATCTGGGGAACCGGGTTCGCGTCTCCGCTCCTCCACATGCAGCTGCTGGGTGACCTTGGGCCAGTCACACTTCTCTGAAGTCTCTCAGCCCCACTCACCTCACAGAGTGTTTGTTGTGGGGGAGGAAGGGAAAGGAGAATGTTAGCCGCTTTGAGACTCCTGAAGGGGAGTGAAAGGCGGGATATCAAATCCAAACCCTCCTCCTCCTCCTTCTTTTTCTTCTTCTTCTTCTTCTTCTTCTTCTTCTTCTTCTTCTTCTTCTTCTTCTTCTTCTTCTTCTTCTATGATCCCAAGCACTGGTAGTGGTTGCATTGCTGACCTCATTTCCCACAGTGCCACATGCCATTGCAGTTTACTGAGATGGGGCAGGGGCAAAGCAGAAGGGAGCAGTGTTTGCTGCCGGCAGGGCCAGATTTAGGATTGATGAGGCCCTAAGCTACTGAAGGTAATGGGGCCCTTTATAGGTCCAGCTGTCCTTTGTCAACAACAAATTGTCTCTTTTTGTGTGCTGAATATATGCTATATGGTAACATATGGACCTAATAGGTATCTAAAGCCATTTGCACATGTTGCCAAGCAACCAGTCTATGCAGAATAGGCACCCAATATATAGAAATGAGCAAACCAGTGATATTTTAGGGAGCAGGCTAGCAGGCGGGACCCATGACTTACATAATAGGAGCCTACACTACCCAAAACACTGTTGCTGTATGTAGGTTTTATTTTATTTTTTATTTATTTTATTTTATTTTATTTTATTTTATTTTATTTTATTTTTTATCTTATATTTTGGAAATGTACATCCAGGTTTTATTTCTTTAAGACTCGTGTATGTTTGAATAAAGCATCTAAACTTTGAGAGGCAGGTGCAAATTAGCCCCAGCGTGCCAGAAAGTAAGGCAATACTCACATCAGTTGAGGTCACGATCAGGACTCTATCCAGGTCTTCAACTAGCTGCTTAAAGGTTGGTCGCTGGGAAGGTACAGCATGCCAGCACTCCCTCATAATCATGTACCTGGGGAAAGGGAGAATATAGGGCAAATGTTTAGGCAGGACATGGGCTTTCGCCAGTGGCTGGGGTTGCGCTTGCTTCAGATGGGATTCCAAAATCTTACACTCAAAAAGAAATGGAAGGCCGTGAAACCGAAGCTGGAGCCTAACACTATCCTACGAAACAGCAGCGAGAGATATAAAACGGACAAAAGGACTGGAACGGTTCCTTGTTTTTATGGATGAATGTGCACACACATGGCCAGACTTTCTAATGATTCACCAAAGAGTGGTCGGCTTAAAATGAAAGGAAATAAAAGAGTTTCAATCACTCATTGCTACTCATCACTGTGAAGCTGAAGGGAGGCACACCGTGGCCAGAGTCCAAGAGCCCCTGAGAGAGCCTTTCCCCCGGGAAGATCGTCCTGTCAAGAAGGAGACCAGCCTGGTCCCTTCCACTGATTGGAGAAGGAGTAGCTGCACCAATGTTTTCTTTCCTCCTCCCTCCCCACTTTTTTCATTTCTATTGTGTGCTTTGGTTTGTTCTCACGGCTCACAATCATTCCATGCGCAAAGCAGCATTCAAAATCCAACTAAGCCTGGTGGAAAATAGGTTTGTGTTGCTCACTATGCCATGACTGAGAGTTGGGCTGGACTCAAAATGGAGTCAAGACAACCAGCCAACTATAGAAACTGCAGTTGCGAGTAAGTCTGCCTTATAGTATTTTATTGAAGGCATCAGCTGCAGTTTCTATGGTTGGTTGGTTGACTTCACCCTACTTTTGAGTCTAGCCCAACTCTCAATCATGGCATAGCAATAGCCTTACGTGGCTATCAAAACATCAAGAAACCTTTACTGTGTGTGTGTGTGCACATGAAAGCAGGAGGAAGGCCCTTCATAGCAGGGATTGATGAACAGCGTTTGGTAGAGATGGCACCAAGAGACACACACACAAAGAGAGAGAATGTGGGACTGAAGCAGTTGAATTAAAGACACCCCCTTCTCCTCAGACTCAGAAACACGTCTTACAAAAATGGAAGTTGTTTCCAGACTGACAACTTACAACTCGTGGGTGCAGTTTGCTGGCTTATCCATGCGATGGCCTTCCTTCAGGAGTTTGAAGAGTTCCTCAACTGGAATTCCTGGGTACGGGGACCCACCCAAAGTGAAGATCTCCCATAGCAGCACTCCGAAGGACCATCTGGGAACCAAAGGTTTTAGAATTCAATGAGACTTTTGGGAAAGGAGATGAAGGCGGGGGCTTCTCTTTTGTTTCTGGGCAGCCATGAACAGCTAACAAGTCATCAATAGAATGACTAATTGCCTGAGCCATTATTTTTTTTTACTAGGCACTTGCAGATCTCTGTTGAGGCAGCTCAATAGAAATCCCAGACACCTAGTCTGAAATTAAGATGAGCATTTAATCAGGTAGCTGACAGCCTGTCTATTACTCTTTGTTAAGTTTTCCACTACATCGGTGAATTCAAAATTATTCATGCACATATTGACAAGATCCCGTCTCAGCTTGGCGTTACAATTGTTCCCATGACTTTTGTGTTTCGCTTTTTCTGCTTTCGCTGTTTAAAATCGCGGGCAATGCTTACACATCACTCTGGTGCGTATACACACGGTCAAACAATGCTTCTGGAGCCATCCATTTCACAGGCAGTCGACCCTGTAATTTAGGGAGATGAAAAGGAAAGATCCATCAGCAATTTCACCCAGCCATTCTGGCACCAACTGAACATTCAACTATAATCCAGTCTGAAACATTTTCCTTAGTGACCAGGCCAAACAAATAATGAACATGGGTGAACTGATCAAGCTATTTGACCCCCCCCCCCCACAGTCCACAATTACTTTCTCTTCATACTAATTGTATCCTTCAGTGCAAGGTGTTTAGTGCCCTGAAGTCATACGACATCCCTCACCTCAAGGGGTCATGGGAGAAGGCTTTAGCCACTACGCTGTCTCTGCCGCCCTTCTCTCTAACCCTCCGACCACACTCTTTCCCTCCTCCCTGCCACAGGCAGTGTAGAGGCAAAAGCTTCGCAGCCACAAACACAACACAGTATGAGATGGTGCAATGGTACCTTGGTTTTCAAACAGAATGCGTTCCGGGAGTCCGTTTGACTCCCAGAACCCTTTGAAAACCAAAACGCGGCTTCTGCACCGGACATTCAGCTTCCGAAAATCATTCAAAAACTGGAACACTCTTCCGGGTTTCGATCGTTTGGGAGCCGATTTGTTCAGGAACCAAGGTGTTTGGCTTCCAAGATATGACTGTATTTGAGTACAGTGCAGTGTTAGGAACGCAGATATATAAGCTAGGCACCAAATGCCTCCTAAAACCAAGATTACAGTCTCGAAAACAGAATGCCTAGTTGCCATTTTAAGGTAAGACGACTCTAAAGTCTTATTTTTCAAATGATGGGCTGACTGTGATTGATTCTCAATTAAATGTCCGGCCATTTCAGATTACTACCTTGAGCTACGTTAAGAACTTCGAGAACTTGAAGAAAAGTCACTTGGTCCAGGGACAGTCCACATATATATTGACCTATTCCTACCTCTTTTTCTTAATGGTGACACAGACCATTCATAGTGTAGGAATATTCTTCACAACTGTGAGCAGGGTGGGGTAAGTGAAGACAAGCTACAAAAATCAACTATAATCTCATCCACTGCTCCTGCTCAGGCTGCACTGAAAAAAGCATTTTGGTTCCTGAAATTCATTCCAATTGTGCCACACTTTTAACATTTGAAAACAAGGTACCAGTACTGTGCAACCTTGAGTACGCCCAGAAAAAAGGACTGCGTATTTGCCCAGTACAGCTATACATATTGCCAGATGCAGCCGAGACTGCAAATATTTCTCAGTTAAAATGAATAAATCACATGGCTGAAGAAGTTTGACTTTTGAATAATTCCTTTGTTAGATCCCTTTTCTGTTTGTAGTATATATATATATGAATTCTCAGCTTTTGTCAGAAATGTTTTTCTGAAAGTTGGGATAGTTTTTAATGTTAGTTTAAGAATAAATGTGTTATTTCTAGCCTATCCTGTTCAAAACACTGAACAAAATTAGATTGGGTTTTGTATGTGGACTTGAAACTGAAAGGTGTCCAGAATGTGTGTAACAAGTTGTATTAATTTCTCTCTCAGAAACCAACTGAGTTATTGACTTACAAAACAGAAAACAGTGAACATTCAAGTAAAACCCAGGGCCTCACTTTCACCTGAATTGCTAAAAGAGAATGCAAAGCAAAGCTATTTAATGCCCACAAGATGTCCAGCTCTTTAAGTAGCCAGAATAGCTTCATGTCTGAGAGCTTTTCACTCACATTGGTTGTCTTCTTGTAATAATCAATGTTGTGAACATCTCTGGCAAGGCCAAAGTCAGCTATCTTCATCACATTGTCTTCTGTGACCAAAACATTTCTAGCTGCCAAGTCCCTATGGATACACTGAAAAAGAATGGGGGGGGGGGACCCAAGAAACGTGCATTAATGAAGATGTGAGGTCACAATAACACCACATTACTGACATGTGGATTTTCCTTAGCTGTCAACTTACAGATTTGAAAATAAGGGACCAGCAACCTCGAAAATAAGGGATCAGCAGCTAAAATAAGGGAGTTTCCAAGCACAGGTAGGTTCAACTTCTGAGCCCCTCCGAGCCAAAGGCAGAAAGCCCAGCCAGCAGCCAAACAAAGCCTCAAGCGGTGGTTCCCACAGCGCAGCAACCCGGCAAAGGGGATGCAGCAAGGAAAACCACTGTCACCACTCTGCTGGGAAGCGCTGAGCAAAGGCGAGACTCCAGGCAACGCGGCCGATTTGATTGGCACAAGGCCTGCAAGCTCCACCCCCCAGTCGTTCTTAGATTCCTTATTGGGTGAGCAACGCAGCCAAGCAACACAGTTGGAGCCTCCCTCCTCCCTGGCTGGCAGGGAGGGAGGGAGAGGAGCTGTTTCCTTTGAAACCCGGGAAATTTAAGGGACATCATCAAAAAGGGACAGCAGCGGGAAACGCCGCTGGGATAAGGGACTTTCCCGCCAAATAAGGGACGGTTGACTGCTATGGGATTGCCCCACCCACCCACCTGTTAATGTTGACCTATGAGGAGAGAGTCAAAAGGGTTCCTGGGCCGTGTTCAGAAAGTGGTGGTGGGGGTATGAGTGTTCAGACCCCATGGCTCTCACTTTTGGGTGCCTCAGGGTTCTGCCCTCTCCCCCATGCTTTTCAACATCTACATGCAGCCGCTGGGAGAGATCATCAGGGGGTTTGGGCTGGGTGTCCATCAGTATGTGGATGATACCCAGCTCTACCTCTCTTTCAAATCAGAACAAGTGAAGGCGGTGAAGGTCCTGTGTGAGTGTCCGGAGGTGGTTGGAGGATGGATGGCAGCTAACAGATTGAGGTTGAATCCTGACAAGACAGAAGTACTGTTTTGGGGGGACAGGAGGCGGGCAGGAGTGGAGGACACCGTGGTCCTGAATGGGGTAACTGTGCCCCTTGCAGCTGTCCATGGAGGTGCAGGTCAATTCTGTGTCCAGGGCAGCTGTTTATCAGCTCCATCTGGTACGCAGGCTGAGACCCTACCTGCCCGTGGACTGTCTCGCCAGAGTGGTGCATGCTCTAGTTATCTCTCGCTTGGACTACTGCAATGTGCTCTATGTGGGGCTACCTTTGAAGGTGACCAGGAAACTACAACTAATCCAGAATGCGGCAGCTAGGCTGGTGACTGGCAGCAGTCGCCGAGACCACATAACACTGGTCTTGAAAGATGTACATTGGCTCCCAGTACATTTCCAAGCACAATTCAAAGTGTTGGTGGTGACCTTTAAAGCCCTAGACGACTTTGGTCCTGTATACCTGAAGGAGCGTCTCCACCCCCATCATTCTGCCCGGACACTGAGGTCCAGTGCCGAGGGCCTTCTGGCGGTTCCCTTGCTGCGAGAAGCCAAGATACAGGGAACCAGGCAGAGGGCCTTCTCAGTAGTGGGGCACCCGCCCTGTGGAACGCCCTCCCACCAGATGTCAAAGAGAAAAACAACTACCAGTCTTTTAGAAGACATCTGAAGGCAGCCCTGTTCAGGGAGGCTTTTAACGTTTGATGGACAATTGTATTTTAATATTTTGTTGGAAGCCGCCCAGAGTGGCTGGGGAATAAATAATAAATTATTATTATTATTATTATTATTCCTTGCACCTGGTCCAAGGGATTCGTGTTGGGATTTTTTGCTCCACAAGGTCTAGGGAGATGGAGAGCTGGGTGGAGTTGGCAAACAAGGGGACAACCCCTAGTTTCTTATAAAGCTGCATGCTACTTACTTTCTGAGATGCCAGGTACTCCATCCCTCGTGCCACCTGGTAGGCGCTGGAGACTAAGTCTTTAAACGTTAACTGTTCCTCAGGCAGCTTGCAGGTATCGAAAGAGTAATCCATGCCAGGTGGCCGGCGGGCTCTAAGGTATTCTCGCAAGTTCCCCTTTGATGCATATTCCACCAGGACATAGAGAGGACCTGGAGTAAAAACAATATATTTTTATCCAAAATGAACTCTTTCCTACTGACAAGCTACCGTTCTGATGAGTGGCAAGAAGATATTTCTGTATGTTTCCAGGCTTGTTCCTCGCCCTCTGAGTCTAGAAGGCAGGCATGTCTTCAGAAGAAGAGTGCTCCACCACCAGCAGATGAGACAAACACACACAAAACCCAGCAACAACGGTGCCAAAGTAGAGGGTGACAGTGTGGAGGTGGTCGGAAACTCTGGGGCCTTTCAAATATGCCAGAAGCTCTGTATAGTTTGATAGGTCCTGCCCACCTACCAAATTTGGTCCACCAAGGGATGGGAACCTGGCAGCCAGAAAAAAACCCCTGCTCCTTGTCTACAGCAGAGGACTCAAAGCATCCATGAAACTCATTTAAACAGAAGCCCGTTTAGACTGTGGTAATCTGGCACGTCTCTTCCAGAACGGAAGACTTTAAGGTAAAGGTAAAGGGACCCCTGACCATTAGGTCCAGTCGTGGCCGACTCTGGGGTTGTGGTGCTCATCTCGCTTTATTGGCCGAGGGAGCCTGCGTACAGCTGGTCATGTGGCCAGCATGACAAAACACCTTCTGGCGAACCACAGCAGCGCACGGAAACGCTGTTTACCTTCCCGCCGGAGTGGTACCTATTTATCTACTTGCACTTGGACGTGCTTTTGAACTGCTAGGTTGGCAGGAGCAGGGACCGAGCAACGGGAGCTCACCCCATCACAGGGATTCGAACCTTCTGATCGGCAAGTCCTAGGTATGTATAATATGACTACCTTCATCAACCGCCACAACCATGAGCCCTGGGAACATACCATCCTGTGTGCAGGCGCCCAAGAGATTAATGATGTTCTTGTGCTTCCCAATCATCTTCATCATTTCCATTTCTGAGACTAAGTCAGAAAGATCTTTGTCCGTGGCATCATCTATACAGGAAAGGGAAAAGAAAGAATCAGGAAAAACAGTGTTTTATTATGTGCCATGGATGGAATTCACTCAGTGCCATACAGCCCATGTCTACTCATACTTTGGCGCATATACCGTATTTTTCGCTCCATAGGACGCACCTTTTTCCTCCTATAAAGTAAGGGGAAATATGAGTGCATCTTATGGAGTGAATGGCGCTGCGCAGAGAGGTAGAGCTGCGCAACGCCCGTTCAGCGAATCGGGAGGAGGATCGGAGCCCCTTCTTTCCTCCTCCTGCTTCGCTGAAGGGGCGCTGCGCAGTTCTCCCTCTTTGCACAGCGCCTCTCCTTGACAGGAGAGGCACTGCACAGAGAGGGAGAACTGCGCAGCGCCCCTTCAGCCATGCGCCTGCCGTGGCTTCTGCCTCTTTGGGCAGGGGGAGCCTTCATCCCGCTGCCCTGAAGAGGCTTGGTGCGGTTATCCCAGAAGCCAGAACAGCCACACGGTATCCCAGAAGCCAGATCCCTGTTGCTGTTCTGGCTTCTGGGATTCAAAATATTTTTTCTTGTTTTCCTCCCCCCAAAACTAGGTGTGTCTTATCATCTGGTGCATCCTAGAGAGCAAAAAATACAGTACTTCAAGAACACCCCAAGTTCTTCGTTTGCTGCTTTGCACCGGAACTGGCTGCACATATGATCAGTAACCTCTGTCCCCATGAGGTGCCTCTCATCCAAGCCAGGGAACACCAACTTGGTACAATAAAGGATGCTTCCAGATCTGGTCCTGCCAGCTAGGGATGATGGGGATTGTAGTTCAAAAACAGATGGAGTCCCAAGTTTGGGGAACTCTGGATTACACCATACAGTGGGCTCAGGTGCCTGGTAAGGCCTTCCAATAATTAAATAAAATTATTTTGATTATGCCAAATGTATACGATTTTATATAAAACGTATATCCCTTCATTTACAAAGATGGGAGTGGTGAGGGAACCTCACTTTTCAGTGACGTGCTTAAGCAGGATTAGGAGCGGGATGAACACAGCCACGTAGAGCTGCTCTTCTGCTTAAACACTGACAACGTTTCAAAACTGTCACAACAGAAATAATATTAATAATGTTAATATAAGACTTCTGGTTGAAGGATGAGGAGAGCCACCAATATGAATTAAATTATTCCTGCACCCCATACACTCATAGCTGTCAACCGTCCCTTATTTGGCGGGAAACTCCCTAATCCTAGCACCGTGTCCTGCTGCTGTCCCCTATTGATGATGTCCCTTAAATTTCCCAGGTTTCATGCTCGCCTGGCTCCGGAGGGAAGCAGCGAATCGGGGTCCTCCACTGCGAGAGAGAGAGCGTGCACGAGCTGCCGCGTCTCCATCTCCCTTTTCCCCCTCGGGCGCGTCGTGAGGAGACGGGTGGCAGCGGGCGGGGGGGGGCAGGCGGCCCCTCTCTTGCGAGACTTCCACCACGACGTGCTGCTTAGCATACCCTCCAACCAGAGCAGCATCTTAATGTAGTGATTTTCCCCTCTGCATCCCTTTCCTAACTCCATTTTTATAAATCATTTGTCCATCCATAGTTTTCTGTCAATCCTACCAATGTATGTAACTCTTTACAATAGCTTTCCAAATAAATTATAAACTTTCTCCATTCTTTATTAAAGAGGTTCTCTGCCTGGTTTCTAATTCTGCCTGTAAGCTTTGCCATCTGGACGTCGTTCATCAGTTTTGTCTGCCAATCTTCTTTGGTCGGAGTTGTAGACCCTGAGGATCATGTAGTCCAGTGTTTCCCAACCTTGGGTCTCCAGCTGTTTTTCGACTACAACTCCCATCATCCCTTGCTAGCAAGACCAATGGTCAGGGATGATGGGAATTGTAGTCCAACAGCAGCTGGAGACCCAAGGTTGGGAAACACTGATGTAGTCCAACCCCCTGCAAAACACAGTCAGTGGCAGCCAAAGCAGCATGGCTCCATGAGTGCCGGATTTATGTATAATAATAATAAATTATTATTTATACCCCGCCCATCTGGCTGAGTTTCCCCAGCCAATCTGGGCGGTTCCCAATCAAGTGTTAAAAACAACACAGCATTAAATATTAAAAACTTCCCTAAACAGGGCTGCCTTCAGATGTGTTTTAAAAAGAAGATAGCTGCTTATCTTAAATAAACACTTATCCCTTATTTTGGCTGCTGATCCCTTATTTTCGAGGCTGCTGGTCCCTTATTTTCAAATCTGTAAATTGACAGCTATGCATACACTGCTTACTATCTCCTCTCTATCTTGTTTCCTTCCTTTCAGCAGCTTGAAGATAAATACAGACATAAACAAACGGGGCAAGAAGCAGCCATAAAGGCTTCTTTTCTTTTAAGACCACTTGTGAGGTGAAACTAGAGGAAGCGTTGCAGAAGGTGTAGCCTGACATAAGGTTATAAAGAGCTAGGACAGCTTGGCAAGGGGGTGGACAAGCTAAGCAGGGCCCCGGAAGTCTGAGAGCTGGCACAACAGGCGGGAAACATAGCTGTCAACTTACAGATTTGAAAATAAGGGAACAGCAGCCTCGAAAATAAAGGATCAGCAGCCAAAATAAGGGATTTTCTGGGCACAGGTATGTTCAACTTCTGAGCCCCTCCGAGCCAAAGGCAGAAAGCCCAGCCAGCAGCCAAATGAAGCTTCAAGTGGTGGTTCCCAAAGCGCAGCAACCCGGCAAAGGGGATGCAGCAAGGAAAACCACCATCACCTCTCCGCTGGGAAGCGCTGAGCAAAGGCGAGTCCTCAGGCAACGCGGGCGATTTGATCGGCACAAGGCATGCAAGCTACACCCCCCAGACATTCTTAGACTCCTTATTGGGTGAGCAACGCAGCCAAGCAACACAGTTGGAGCCTCCCTCCTCCCTGGCCGGCAGGGAGGGAGGGAGGGAGGGAGAGGAGCTGCTTCCTTTGAAACCCGGGAAATTTAAGGGACATCATCAATAAGGGACAGCAGCGGGACACGGTGCTGGGATAAGGGAGTTTCCTGCCAAATAAGGGACAGTTGACAGCTATGGGCGGGAAACCTGGGAGAAACCAATGCGGAGGAACCCAGGGGAGGGCTGAAAATCAGGAAAAATATGGAGAGCAGGGGCACGTGGGCATCTAGTTCTTGCCATTCTCTGTTCTCAGTACCTTTCAGCATCTTGACAGCGACAGTGATAGGCTTGTTCGGTTTCTCTTTATCGATCCCCATTGCTTCTGCCATTACTACTTGACCAAAGCAGCCTTCGCCCAATGGCTTTCCTAGAGTCAGGCTGAAGCAAAACACACAAGCATGTAACTTGAGATGCTGCATGAAAGGTGGTATATTAAAGACCTAAATAAGAGCAGCAAAGAGTCAACCAGCTCAAAACTACATTTTCCTCACCGAGATCTTGCCAGTTCCCACTTCGGGTCAGCAGGCAGCTCAAGCTCTGAGACGTTTGCCAGCATTGGTCCATCACTGGAGGAAAGGCGGGTGATCCTGACTAGAGGAGTATTAGAATTCATGGAGGAGTTGGACTCCAAAGATACCTGCTTGAATACAGCAAATGAGGTGTTATTGCCAACAGCTTCTATTAGCAAGCATATAAGGTCATAGAAAGAGAATAGCAAAAGGGCATTAGCTGAAGAGTCTTTGCTTCATTCAATAATCTGCAATATGGACACACGGTTCTTCCTCTCTTAATATGCAAATGTCAAGCTCATAAAAAGGTAAAGGTAAAGGGACCCCTGACCATTAGGTCCGGTCGTGACCGACTCTGGGGTTGCGGCGCTCATCTCGCTTTACTGGCCGAGGGAGCCGGCGTACAGCTGGCCAGCATGACTAAGCCCCTTCTGGCGAACCAGAGCAGCACACGGAAACGCCGTTTACCTCTCTGCCGGAGTGGTACCTATTTATCTACTTGCACTTTGACGTGCTTTCGAACTGCTAGGTTGGCAGGAGCAGGGACTGAGGAACGGGAGCTCACCCCGTCGTGGGGATTCGAACTGCCAACCTTCTGATCGGCAAGTCCTAGGCTCTGTGGTTTAACCCACAGCGCCACCCGCGTCCCTCATACTTTGTTTTAAATCAGCACAGCTCCCAAATTCCGCAACGGTGTTAGCTATCTGACAGGGGAAATAGCTGCAACATGCAGACACGCAACATAATTTGTCTCATCTAACTGGAGTGAATCTGCTAACTCTTGGACATTATCAGCCTGCCAGAACCTCGGTCTGCTCCTCAAGCCATCTACCTCTGCTAGATGCTTCCCATCAAAGATCTCCCCACCTGAGAAAACATTTCCAGTGTATAAGAAAAACACATAGCCCAAGAGTGAGACTCCACACTTCCGCTTCCCCAAGACTTCATTGTTAGAGAAGTCACCACTTTTGACTCAGCTAATGCAGCAATGACTGAAACAAAGGAGAAATCTTCCCTACCAGGTGAGTCCTGCACCACTGGTACTTGACCTTCCCTGTGCCTCCAGTTTCTCTTGCTAGCACAGAACTATGCCAACATGAAAGGTCTACGCCTTTTTCTCGGCCAGCAGGTCTGTTTAACACACTATATAAATGTCAGACCTTAGCAGAACCAGATAAAGAAAACCAGGATCTATAAACCAGAACATTTTAAATCACCACCAGATTTTCAGGCCATATTTTATACACTTGTTTTGTTTTTAAATCATGAAAACAAAGATAAAATAGGTGGATGAAACCATTTTCTGCTAACAGCGTTCAAAGATCTCACTTACAGCTTCCAGAGACATAAATCACCCAGGGCAATTTCTGATCTAGACAGAAGATTGCAAAGGGGAAGGAAAGATATAAGGAAGGAATAGGAACCTTGTATCTACTTTCTGTTACCTGTCTCTTGAGTGGGAACTTTGAGACTTTCTGAACAGTAGTGGTGCTAATCGGTTTTTTGGAGGGCCTTTTAATTCTATAGATAACCACCACCACGGCCACCAAGATGAAAAGAACAAAGCCAGTCCCATAGCTGAGGATGCCTGCATACAGGGAACTGGAATCGTCCACGGCAACTCGCTTTTCCGCTGCAGAGTAATAGAGATATGTTAGGAATCTGAATGGGAGACAGGCAATTCAATTCAGACAATACCTAGCAAATCTGGACCACACACCCCAAACACCCAGCAAAGTGTATGTTCTCCAGCACAATGCCTTGTGTTGTACAGTAGGTATCTTAGGGGCCATGTGCAAACACCTAATATTCTACAGAATGCCTGTGACATCGCAAAAGATAAAGAGTTGTCCTTCAAGCCCTATACAGCCTAGGAACCTCGTACCTACAGGACCGCCTCTCCTGGTATGTCCCACAGAGGAACTTACGGTCTTCAAACAAAAACATCTTGAAGGTCCCAGGCTACAGAGAGGTTAGGCTGGCCTCAACCAGAGCCAGGGCTTTTTTGGCTGTGGCTCCAATCTGGTGGAACGCTCTGTCACAAGAGACTAGGGCATTGCAGGACTTGACATCTTTCTGCAGGGCTTGCAAGACAGAGCTGTTCCACCAGGCCTTTTGCCAGGGCACAGCCTGACTCCCTCCTTGGGTAATCCTCACAGAACTTCTAGCCCAATGGTTGCCATTAGTTTGATTGGAATTAATTTTATAATGAAATGATTTTAGAATGTTTTATCATTTTATTGTTGTTAGCCGCTCTGAGCCCAGCTTCGGCTGGGGAGGGTGGGATATAAATAATTTATTATTATTATTATTATTATTATTATTATTATTATTATTATTATTCCAATCAGTTGTCACAAAACAATTGAGCGGAACTAGATAAGTGTGGCAAAATCAAATATGTTTTTGTGCTTAAAGGAATGTTCTGAATCTAAGTGCCACAAAGGTTTGTCACGTTGTTAAGAGGGGTGAACAGATCAACCAATTTAATTTCTGTGTCAGTTTTGCAGCAATTTGTTCTATCCCCCCCACACAGATTTTTTTAAAAAAATCATGGGGGAAAATATGTTTTACATGCATTATTTCCCTGAAATATGTATTTTTAGTTAGCCATATTGTATGCCTGAAGAATCTTGAATAGATAGTTTGGGTTTCCTAAAGGCACTGTAAGTCGTGCATTAGTATTTGGTTCAGTTGCAATAATACATAAGTAAAACAGAAGGGCTTAAAGTTGGCTGGTTGGCTGTTTTTTTTCAAACAAACTCCGGTTTCTTCAGTCTTGCTTGGAAATCTATAGAGTTTCTAGGTCTTAAACACCAAGCATAGGCTGATCGTGTAAGACAATTTTCATTTAGCCTTGTTCTTTGTTTCACACCGTTTGTTAATGAAAGTTTACCCCATGGAATACCTGGTTTTTGTACGTGGCCCGTAAGATATGTAACTCAGCCTGTTATATGCAGAGTGCACATTGAAATGCATCTACCTTCTCCACAACTCCCTCCCTATTAACACACAAACAAAACTTCTATTACTGATACACTTAAAACTCCCATACGCTCTGGATCATTGGACTATCCAAGTCTGTTTAAGCAAAAATAAAGGATTGTGTCCTGGGACATTGAAAAGCACTCTACTGCTCGTGGGACTGAGTTAATGTGTGGCTGTGCTGCCAGGGGCTGATGGGAACTGTAGTCCCAAACATCTGGAGGAAACCAGGTTGGGGGAATGCTGTCATGGATCCTGTTTCATTACTCAGTAATAAAATGGGTTGAATACTGAGCCCGATTCTGAGGTAATCATCATCACCAGAATTTAATAAAATTGTCTATAAAAAGTTTCTGATAGGTTTTTGTAGAAAATGCTTTTCAAGGTAAGAGACATAAAGCATTATTTACTAATAAAAGTATTCATACAACGCCAATTCGTACAATACAATACGGCGGTGTACAGCAATATAACTTAAAACACCATGAAAATAGTAAAAAATAATAATTGAAATGACTGGTTGATTAAAAATAATAATGTAGAGTTACACAGGCCTATCTACACAGAAAGGTCTTCAACAGATTTGTTTGTGCCGGCCGAATCTCTACTGGAGAAATCGTATACTGCTCCTGGGGTGAAATGGTACCCAATAAACTCTATGGAGCTAGCACAGATAAAGGTATTTAATGAAAATTAATTTACAGAGCACATGTTCTCAATTGTTGTCATGATGTGGCATTAATTCGTAACAGAGCTTCAACATTCCCACCCAACAGAAGCTTACAGGTATTAGAAAGACTGGTGATTGTGCAGTGGAAGCATGAGAGATTTTGTTCAGCAATAGTTAGCCTCCACCAAGAACATTATGGGAAATTAGCTGTCAATGCTATAGGCCGTACTGTGTAGGATTTATGACATAGGAGGCCTTGGCGTTCTCCAAAACTAAATATGGACCCAATCTAGCCAAAGAAGCACTTTTAATTAGATTCAATGATATTAAAAGCCACCCGATTCATAAAGTCAAGATACAGAAATGTCAAATGCTTGAGCGGCACATAGTCTGAAACAAACTGGTGGTACTATGGAGGTAAAATTGTGCATCACATCTCAGTAGATGACGGCCATTTTGAGACTGAGCCATGAGCATTGCACCTGCCCACTTAGATGCAACTTCATTCTGGAGTGAGAAATTTACTGCCAACTTGGTTAACAAGTTACATATCGCAGAAAAGGTGACGTGTGCTTCAACGCAAGCTGGCTATGAGAGTAACACTCATCTACCGCTCAAGAATTTGGTATTTCGGAAGTGGGTGCCGAGGCCCTTAAGAAAGGAAAGGGAAAAAGTGACAGAGCCGAAGTACCTGGTAAAACCGTCAGCCAAGCAGTATGGTGTGTAAACCCAATAGAATTCCCAGCAAGACAAGTATATGCCCCAGCGTCCTCAAAAGTAACATTGCGTAAGTACAGAATTTCTAGCTCCTTATCTGTTTTGTTAACACCTGCTGTCTATGGAGGGAGAAAAAAAATACACAAGATAAAGAAGGAAGGGGGGAAGGGGAAACCCACAGGATTCCAAAGCCAAATTTCCAGAGAAGGCAACATGGATGCTCAGGCAAATTTCAAAAGCAGATTTACAATATCTGAGAGGCCAGTAGCTTGTCCTCATGCCCTACCACAACCAGTTGTTTAAAAAGCAAGGAGTTCCCTTCACCAGGCTCTTACTCTGTCCCACTAATAATGCATGCAAGCAAAAGCGTAAGAATGAAAAAATTTCCTCCACATATATATGACTGTCTTTTGGTTAGTATGGCTGGGCAGGGAGACAGGGAAAGAGAGTAAGTAAGGGCAAGGAGCAAGGATAAAATGCAGTTAATGTGAGTAATGAGTTAAGCATGGGGGTAAAGAGAGCTTAACTTTTAAAAATGTAAAATTGATCAGGATTTCCCCCCAGCCCACCCAAACATCAAATTTGAAACCAGCGACTTGTAACTCGTTCCCCACTTCTGGTGATTTTCATCACACTTACATGCCAAATTACTGAAAGATTCCTGATGTAAGCTGCAGAAGGAATTGTCTCCCTCTTTCTCAGTTTCCGTCAGAGATCTTTCAGTTACTGGCCTGTACATTGTTTTAACTGCAGGGAAGTTTTCTCTTCCTCCCTGATACCTGAATTTGATGTGCAGGAGATTTTTAGAGTTCAACGAACAATGAAATCGGTAAAGCCTATCTATAAATTATAATAAGGTTATGAGAGTTCAGGTCGTTAACATGCAACTCAAAGCGATAAAGATGTAATGAGCAAAGCCAGACAGTCATCAATGTGGGAATTTTTCCTTTGCAACTGATTTGTTTTTTTTTAAAAAGCATTTTATTATCTTAATATATAAGTAGTGACATCATGACATACACAGGAAAGACTACAAAATATTAATTTTTAAAACGACTAGCATCTTCAAGCACTACAGCTCATTCTTGCAGTTGCTAAGCCTTTGGGACAGAGTCGAGGGTTTACCTGGTTTTGATTTGTCAATGTGGAGCCAAAATGATTTTTCGGCTCTGCCTACGAAATTGTTGGCTCTACATAGATATTCGCCTTCATCTTGTTCTGTCACTTTAGACAAATTTAGGTAAGCATCGGCTTCAGCGTTTGCACTGATCAGAGACTGCAGAATAGACAGAAACCTCAACTTCAGTAAACCAAACAATATCTCTGCATCACACATTAGACAGACAGGACTGAATTTCTGCTTCTTGGCTCTTTTTTAAACATGTACACATTACTTGACCAAAAGGGACTCTCTGATTTTGCTAGGGAGACAAATTCTGCGTCCTGTCCCCACCCCCCCAAACTGGAGTTTCTTTCTTTCATTTTTTAAGCAGCTTGTGAAGCTGATCATTTGAAAATTTTCTTCAGCTGAAGGTTCTCGTTTTTAAAAATGAGCTCCCTTCAATTTGCTGCAGTTTTCAGAGTTTACTTGCACCTGACAAGCCAGTAAGTGTTGCAGCTACTAACGGAGATTTCCTTTCACGTTCACCTGGGGGACCAGGGTTAGAGTGGTTAAAACAGGGATAGCCAATACAGTGGTACCTCGGGTTACGTACTTAATTCGTTCCGGAGGTCTGTTCTTAACCTGAAACTGTTCTTAACCTGAAGCACCACTTTAGCTAATGGGGCCTCCTGCTGCTGCCGCCCGATTTCTGTTCTCATCCTGAAGCAAAGTTCTTAACCTGAAGCACTATTTCTGGGCTAGCGGAGTCTGTAACCTGAAGCGTATGTAACCTGAAGCATATGTAACCTGAGGTACCACTGTACTGATGAGTCTCCAGCTCCCATTACTGAATGTTGGCTACCCCTCCCTGAAGGGTCATCTTCATGCTGATTTGCTTGTTATTTGCAAATATCCTTAGCTGGCCAAATCTAGTCAAGACACGGGTTGTGTCAGACAGACTAAAGCGAAGAATGAAAAGGAATCCATCTTGGTCAGACTTCACGAACCTGGAGGTCCTCAAGATGGACTCCGAACGGACTTAATTCAGCTCTGTGATGGCTGGGGCTTATGGGAGTTGTAGCCCAAAATATTTAGAGAGGTTGCCAGGTTGGTTAAGGCTGTGCTAGAAGCCCGTGGCCGTGATCGTGGTTTAGGCAGCGGGGAAAACTCAGCAAGTGTCTGGGATTCACTGTGGGCCTGGGGAATGGTTCAATTTGCCTGCTTCACTTGCACCCAGGCTGCTGAGTGATCTGCCAAGGTCCTGATGTTCGGCTTGCGTAAAGATCATGAGATCTTCATGATCTTCCAAGAGAACAGTACTTGCTTGGATGCCTCAAAGGTATGTCAGAAATGTAGTTTTGCTGGAGCTGGACACGAAGAGCTGAGAAAGCCAAATGCAAGCTCACAAACACAAGCAGATGGAGCTATGGCCAGCTATAAAAACTGCATCCAGTCCTCATGCATACCGTATTTTTCGCTCTATAGGACGCACTTTTTCCCCTTCAAAAATGAAGGGGAAATGTGTGTGCGTTCTATGGAGCGAAGACGCCATAGCCCCCAACCCTCTCCCGGCTGGAGAGGTGACGTGCGGCTATGGCAGGAGCCTCTCCGCTGCGCCTTTCCGCTGCTCCAGGACCTGCTCTTTGGGGCTGGTGGTGGGCTTCCCCCTGCCAGCCCCAAAGAGCAGGTCAAAAGGAACCTGAAGCCTGGAGAGCGAGAGGGGCCGCCTGAATGCACCTTAAAGGGCACCTTGTTTTAGAGCGGGAGAACAAGAGGGGGGAAATTCTCCCCCTTTCTGCGCAGCGCCTCCTGCCGCTTCACTGAAGGGGTGCTGGGCAGAGAGGGGGAGAATTTTTTCCCCTTGTTCTCCACCCTCTAAAACAAGGTGCGTCCTATTGTCCAGTGCGTCCTATGGTGCGAAAAATACGGTATTTTTGGGAGCAGAGTTTCCCTGTCATTTTTAAAGAGGGATCTCAGGATCAGTTGGCAGACTGCTGCCCCACCCCGTGGATCCTTGCCTATGGGGTGTTTTAAGGATCCATATTATCTCGCCTTTTATCATTTATCTGCTGAAGTATTACCGTATTTTTCTCCCCATAAGACGCACCTGACCATAAGATGCACCTAGTCTTTAGAGGGGGAATGCAAGAAAAAAAATATTCTTTAAAGGGAGTGCTGAGCAGAGCCTGTATGCATCCCAGGCTCTGCTCAGCGCTCCCTTTAAAGAGCAGCGTGGAGCATGTGTGTGACGCCTGCAGGCTTTTCCCACGAGGATGGAGAAGGGCAGCCTGTCACTGATGGACTGCCTTTCTCCCTCCTTGGGGAAAAGCCCCCAAGAGCCACACACACGCTCCACGTGGCTCTTTAAAGGAAGCGCGGCTCTTGGGGGCTTTTCCGGGAGGTGGGGGAAGGGACAGAGTGTGGCTAAGCCAGAAGCTAGAACAGCGAGAGGGAGCGCTTACATTCCATCACTCTCCATACAAACATAAAGGTAAAGGTACAGGGACCCCTGACCATTAGGTCCAGTCGTGACAGACTCTGGGGTTGCGGTGCTCATCTTGCTTTATTGGCTGAGGGAGCCAGCGTACAGCTTCCGGGTCAAGTGGCCAGCATGACTAAGCCGCTTCTGGTGAACCAGAGCAGCAAACGGAAACGCCGTTTACCTTCCCGCCGGAGTGGTACCTATTTATCTACTTGCACTTCGAACTGCTAGGTTGGCAGGAGCAGGGACCGAGCGACGCGGGGATTCGAACCGCTGACCTTCTGATCGGCAAGTCCTAGACTCTGTGGTTTAACCCACAGCGCCACCCGCGTCCCTTCATACAAACATACCACATCCCTAATATGACAAGCACCGTAATGCACTTTTCCTGTATATTATTTGGCAAAGGAGTTAATCATGTAGGAGAGGAAATAGGGTGTGCCTCTTGTTTGCTGAATCAGATGCTAAATCTGAAATCCTGTTACCTAATAATGATCCTTTAAAGTAAGAATAATTATCCCTCTTTTTCATTTGGACCGTGTTTTCAAATGATTCCTACCATTGTAGGGGTTTGGACTAGATGACCGCTGGTGTCCCTCCCAAACATACAATTCTATGGGTCTATGATTCAAGCTTTCAACGTGTGTTATCCAGCTGCAATACTTACAATGACTCTGTAAGGCAAGTTAGTATAAACTTCTCTGTTGCATGACAGGGAATGCTGGGATTTGAGGCTAAGAAGGGGTGGCTTGCCTAAGACCAGCTAACGAGATCGTGGCAGGAGCGAGGCTCAACCAGAGATTTCCTGACTGATGCAATCCTAACCATATCTTCTCAGAAAGTTCTATTAAAGTCGTTGCAGCCTACTTCTAGGTAAATGAAGAAGAAGAGGAGTTTGGATTTGATATCCCGCCTTTCACTCCCTTTAAGGAGGCTCAAAGCGGCTAACATTCTCCTTTCCCTTCCTCCCCCACAACAAACACTCTGTGAGGTGAGTGGGGCTGAGAGACTTCAAAGAAGTGTGACTGGCCCAAGGTCACCCAGCAGCTGCATGTGGAGGAGCGGGGAAGCGAACCCGGTTCCCCAGATTACGAGACTACCGCTCTTAACCACTACACCACACTGGCTCTCAAATGGGATTAGGATTCCAGCTGCAGTCTCTTAACCATTATGCTATACAAGCTTGTCACAAGTCTGGTAGTAGCCCTACCATATTTTGGATTTTGCAGAAGATTCCCCCCCAAATGTACCTGCAAATTTGGGTGGAAATGAGAGTGATAGATGGCTTTCTGCCTGCTTTTAAGGTATGTGCCATTAGCGTCAACAATGCCCAAATCAAGATGTTCCAGAGGTATTCACTGCCTCAAGAGGTCAAACTCTAGCATGCAATGGCCAGAGAGGGGATGTGTTGTTGTGTACAAACCTTTAGGACGGTGACATATGGAGTCCCATCTGGTCCATATTTGCTTCCATTGACCTCCACGTGTTTCAGCCACTGGATGTGAGGCTGGGCATCGCTGTACACTTTGCACAGGAATTTAACATCACTCCCAATCACCACAGTCTGGTTAGCAGGCAAGCCTGCCTGGAGAATAGGACGGTGGGGTGATCTTTCTGCAGAAGAAAAGAAAGGAGGAATGAGCTGGCTCTTTTCCAGTCGTTCATCGAGAACCTGATTTCTGGAAAGCCTTTGAATGCTGCTGTGTGAATTCAATCAGAGGAAAGATTCGCTGTAAACAATTGCAGTGCAACTGATTTATGGCAAGATGATATTGGTGCTTTGACTTGTTATTCTATAAAGTGAAGAATCTCAGATTAAGCATCCATGGTGGGGCTGTGGGTTAAATCACAGAGCCTAGGGCTTGCCGATCAGAAGGTCGGCGGTTTGAATCCCCGCGACGGGGTGAGCTCCCGTTGCTCAGTCCCTGCTCCTGCCAACCTAGCAGTTCAAAAGCACGTCAAAGTGCAAGTAGATAAATAGGTACCGCTCCAGCGGGAAGGTAAACGGTGTTTCCGTGCACTGCTCTGGTTCACCAGAAGCGGCTTAGTCATGCTGGCCACATGACCCAGAAGGTGTACGCCGGCTCCCTCAGCCAATAAAGCGAGATGAGTGCCACAACCCCAGAGTCGGTCACGACTGGACCTAATGGTCAGGGGTCCCTTTACCTTTAAATAAATAGCTAAATATTTATTAATAAATATAAATAAATAAATATTATTCTTTATTAATAAATGAATAGCTAAATATTTATTAATAGATAAATAGATACCACTCCGGCAGGATGGTAAACGGCATTTCCGTGCGCTGCTCTGGTTTCACCAGAAGCGGCTTAGTCATGCTGGCCACATGACCCAGAAAAACTGTCTGCGGACAATTGCCAGCTCCCTTGGCCTGTAAAGCGAGATGAACGCCGCAAACCCAGAGTCGTTCATGACTGGACTTAACTTTCAGGGGTCCTTTACCTTTTTACATCAGCATGGCAGCAATACAGTCTCGGTCTAAGCTCAGACCATAAGACAGACAGGTATATGCTCAGCAGAATCACACAAGGAAGGTAAATTAAAATAATACTGGGCAGTGGAGGCTTTTCTCAAAGCAAAATAATTATCTCCAGGGCCAGCATCCTTGGGAGCCAGAGACAGGTGATGGCACTGAGCCCAACATTTGACAGAAAAGCACTGAGAAAAGGGACTGCAGTCACTTGGTTTTACACTTCTCTGATGAATTCTGGGCCAAAAGAAAAAAGTTAAGAAGGGGGTGGTGGCTTAACCACCAAAGGTTCCTCTGAGCACCCCGGGCCCTAACATTTGCTGCATGTTGACTCCAGACCCAGTTCTCTTGGCCACATATAGCTATGACCTAACAGCCAGAAAGAGAGAGATAACAAAAGACAGGGCTCTGCAGAGGCAGCATCAACAAATATCCATTCAGCCCCAAGGGAATCCAAATTCTGCAGTCAGAGTACGTTGCATAAGCCATATGCAAGCCCCAGTCCCTTTGGACGACTGTAATGCACTGTATGGAATTAAAGAACCTCTTAAGGAATTAAAGAACCTCTTAATGAGGGTGAAAGAGGAGAGCGCAAAATATGGTCTGAAGCTCAACATCAAAAAAACTAAGATCATGGCTACTGGTCATATCATCTCCTGGCAAATAGAAGGGGAAGAAATGGAGGCAGTGAGAGATTTTACTTTCTTGGGCTCCATGATCACTGCAGATGGTGACAGCAGCCACGAAATTAAAAGATGCCTGCTTTTTGGGAGAAAAGCAATGACAAACCTAGACAGCATCTTAAAAAGCAGAGACATCACCTTGCCAACAAAGGTCCGTATAGTCAAAGCTATGGTTTTCCCAGTAGGGATGTATGGAAGTGAGAGCTGGACCATAAAGAAGGCTGGTCGCCAAATATTGATGCTTTTGAATTCTGGTGCTGGAGGAGACTCTTGAGAGTCCCATGGACTGCAAGAAGATCAAACCTATCCATTCTGAAGGAAATCAGCCCTGAGTGCTCACTGGAAGGACAGATCCTGAAGCTGAGATTCCAATACTTTGGCCACCTCATGGGAAGAGAAGACTCCCTGGGAAAGACCCTGATGTTGGGAAAGATGGAGGGCACAAGGAGAAGGGGACGAGAGAGGACAAGATGGTTGGACAGTGTTCTCGAAGCTACCAGCATGAGTTTGACCAAACTGTGGGAGGCAGTGGAGGACAGGAGTGCCTGGCGTGCTCTGGTCCAGGAGGTCACGAAGAGTCGGACACGACTAAACAACAACAACAACAATTCACTGTATGTGAGGCTGCCCTTGAATTCCGGAGGCTGCAGTTGTGCAGGCTCGTGACTACTAGGCCAGTAAGTGGAAAGCCCAGCGGGAAGGAACTAAATCACATCCACCCTCAGCTCCAAGCCACCTGAGTAACACTGTCCACCTGTTGCAAACAGGCAGTAAGAACACTTACCAAGAACATCAAGCTGGTAGGTATGCCAAATGATGCCATATTTATTCCGCACCACACAGGTGTAGTTGCCTCGATCTGATGGAACCACACTTTCCATGACGAGGCTCCATTGCTGATGTCGCAACTGCAGAGGGGGAAATGAAGAATAACCACAAATCAGCCTCCTTTGCAGGATCTATCTCAGAAGAGAGTGAAGTGAAATACGGCAAAAGGAAATCAGATTGGGAACCTGGTTGTTAAAAGTACTAAAGCAACAAGGAAGCCGAGTCAATCTCAGCTCTGATCCCATTTTAAAGACTTTCTATCAAAAGTTTAATATCCTGATGGAAACCTATTCCTATGTTGTTAAATACCGTATTTTTCGCTCTATAAGACTCACTTTTTCCCTCCTAAAAAGTAAGGGGAAATGTGTGTGCGTCTTATGGGATGAATGCAGGCTGCGCAGCTATCCCAGAAGCCAGAACAGCAAGAGGGATTATTGCTTTCACTGCGCAGCGATCCCTCTTGCTGTTCTGGCTTCTGAGATTCAGAATATTTTTTTTCTTGTTTTCCTCCTCCAAAAACTAGGTGCGTCTTGTGGTCTGTTGCATCTTATAGAGCGAAAAATATGGTATGTAGTCTGCAGCCAGTTAATGTGAGAATTAATCTCAAACAAAACTTCAGTAATTTCCTACATCAGAATGGTCAGGAAGAAGTATTTGATCACAACCAAAACAACTCTTGAACCCCCTCCCCCCAAAAAAACCCCACTCTCCTTTTATAGGGCCCAATAAATGGGATTGTGGATTATTCACATGAACCAAGCAAACTTTTGAGGAATGAGCATTCATTTAATTCCGCAGGATGTTAATCACAGCAAATGGTTTAAAGCTAAAAGTATTACTTTGATTTGTCGAAGTGGCAGACATGCTTCCTGGTATTTTTTGTACATACACTAGATTCAGCAACATAGGAAAATTCTCACGAAATTTGTAAATGGGCTGCAACTAGGGGTTGGGGAACATAATAATAATAATAATAATAATAATAATAATAATAATAAATAAATAATAATAATAATAATAATAATAATAATAATAATAATAATAATAATTTATTTATACCCTGCCCATCTGGCTGGGTTTCCCCAGCCACTTTGAGCAGCTCCAACAGAATATTAAAAGCACAATAAAACATCAAACATTAAAAACTCCTCTAAACAGGGCTGCCTTCAGATGTCTTCTAAAAGTCAGATAGTTGTTTATTTCCTTGACATCTGATGGGAGGGTGTCACTACCGAGAAGGCCCTCTGCCTGGTTCTCTGTAACCTCACTTCTCGCAGTGAGGGAACCGCCAGAAGGCCCTCGGAGCTGGACCTCAGTGTCCTGGCTGAATGATTCAAGAACAACCTGAATCTAATAATTCATCCAAATACATTGGGGTGTGTGTGTGTGGGGGGGGGATACCTACAACGTTGTGCATGTGCTTCAACTGTCTCACCAATATATTCAATTTATGACAGTATCCCCATCACATTTTGCATTCTAAAAATTATACCCAAGGAGAGAATCTTCAAACCAGTTTGGCTATCAAGAAGCACAGACTGGAAAGGGAATAATCTATGGTGTGAAAGTGGTGGATCCCATATCCAATTGCCCTTTCAAAATTGTTCAGTGAGCAAAACTTCAGGTGCAACAATTCCAGGAGGTTTTCAGAGATGGAGTTTAAGGAATGGACGAAATCGATATTTAGACCGCTGACGTCTTACTTTGATGCCCCCAATACGGTGCTCTCCTTTGAATTCTTTGCCATTTTTCAGCCAGTGTATAGAAGGAGAGGGATTCCCAGCAGCCGGGCAACGAAAGCGAACAGTGTTTGCAGCAGGAACAGCCAGAAGCTTTCGATCCATTATCTCAAGACGGGTCCAGTAAGGAGCAACTGTAGACACAAAGCAGAGCAACTGAAGAAACACACCATGTCCGTTGGCGATCCTGTGATGTGATCTATTATGTGGAACAGCGGCCAAACTGCTACAGCTAGATTTAGTTTCAGCAAAATCATTGTTGTGATTCGAGGACCCGATCCCCGCTTGGGGAATAAAGACACGAGGACACAGTATGTAAGGTTAATGGGTAAGGAAAAGGCCACAACTTTATTGATTACAGCATGTGAGAATGTATTGGCTTAGGCATTGGACCAAGGAACTTTAGACTCCACCCACTCGTAGTGGGGTGAGCCCAAGGGGGGTTTATTCACCAGAAGGTGGAGTCTGTTGATGCTAATCCAACTATAGGCTCTCTCCTGATCTCACCGAGGGTCGTGCCATGGCCCCCCGCCACACAGGCATCGGACAGGATCCACGAACACCGGATTCCTTTAGCGGAATACCCAAAATTATTGGGGTAGGCGATGGCCACACCTTGCCCCCCGAAACACCAACAACACATTCCAATGCCTAACCGCCAAATACCACGAAAGTTGTGACGGTTGCTACGAGGTAGGCGAAAAAAACCAAGAGGCTGGGCCAATTTAGCCAATTGGAAAAAACTCCTACCAGGCCCCCTGGTTAAACAGGGCGACCAACCAGAGGTCCATAGCAAAGTCTCAGGAAAGCTAACTCTAAAAGGGAGTGGAGGGTGGGTGACTCGAAGAAAATGTGTGTGCATTGGAGGGGATGGCTGGCGCGGCCGCATTTGAGTGGCAAGCCACCCCCCCCGCCAAGCTTCCCTACTGGATGCCCAACCGGGGAGGGGCATGGCGCGCCAGCCCTGGAGTTGAGTTGAAGCAGGGGGCAAATGCCCCCTGCAGGACGCGGGAATCGTCTCCCGCTCACAACCCCTCCCCTCCTGGAGGAGGAGAGGCTTTTTCATAGGTTGGGAAAGAGCAAGGTAGTTGTTATGTGAGCCTTGGAGAAGCTTGCTGATGAGACCCGATTCTTGAAAGAACTGAAACGGCTCCAAAGTGACCTCAGTGAATTGAAAAACAAACGCTATGCCAACTTAGCATCAGATTAAGGTCCTAGTGAAGAATGGATTGCTGCCCTTAGAAAACAATTGAGGAAATTGAGGTCTTTGGTGGAGTAGCATAACCACTCAAAAAGATAACAGTAAAAACATTGAAACACTGAAAAGTTTTGATTCAGTGCTAGATATTGTAAAACAAAGGTTGAAATCACTGGAGCCTATGTGCCAATCTCCCCCCCCCCCCCATCTGCACCAATGATTCCAACAGTTCCAAGCCCAATTGATGCCAATAGTTTAGCTAGTATAAGCATTCTTGAGAATTACTGTCCCAAAGCCCAGATATTTACCTCCATCTTCAGAGTCATCTTCATCTTCATCTTCTTCTTCATCATCACCTGACGATGGACAATCTTGAAAGAGACGCAAGGGAGGGGTGGAAATTACATTTTGTGGAGGCAACATTTTCAATTCCTTCCTGCAATGATTTTTCATTATCAAAACATATTAATTGGCACATCCCAATGTTATCCCAATAAAGCTGTGATCTTCTGAACTCAACTTTTACTTCTGAACTTACTAACACAAAAATCCACTCATCCACAAACACAGGGATACGGTACGGCTAAGCCCAGAATAACAATAATGATCTTCAGAACAAAGGGGATTAAAAACCGCAGGTGGTTCAGTTCTATCAATGTCCTACTTAAAGCAGGGCATTCTGAACTAGAGGCAGTACAGTGGTACCTCGGTTTAAGAACTGTTTACGAATTATTCGGTTTACAAACTCCGCAAAACCAGAAGTAGCGTCCCGGTTTGTGAACTTTACCTCAGTCTAAGAATGGAATCCGAATGGTGGAAGGGGATTGGCAGCGGGAGGCCTCATAAGGGAAAGCACTCCTTGGTTTAAGAACAGCTTTGGTTTAAGAACGGAATTCCAGAATGGATTAAGTTAATAAACCAAGGTACCACTGTACTCAAAATACAGCAAGACCAGTAAAGGACAGTGGAATTATTATTTCTTGCTATCTGGACACAACTTCTGTTTATGCAGCTTAAGACTGCAATAGCTTTTTTATAATAATAATAATAATAATAATAATAATAATAATAATAATTTATTATTTGTACCCCACCCATCTGGCTGGGTTTCCCCAGCCACTCGGGGCGGCTTCCAACAAAGATGAAAAATACACTAAAATGTCACATATTAAAAACTTCCCTGAACAGGGCTGCCTTCAGATGTCTTCTGAATGTCAGGTAGTTGTTTATCGCTTTGACATCTGATGGGAGGGCGTTCCACAGGGCGGGCGCCGCTACCGAGAAGGCCCTCTGCCTGGTTCCCTGTAACTTGGCCTCTCGCAATGAGGGAACCGCCAGAAGGCCCTCGGCGCTGGACCTCAGTGTCTGGGCAGAACGATGGGGGAGGAGACGCTCCTTCAGATATACTGGACCGAGGCCGTTTAGGGCTTTAAAGGTCAGCACCAACACTTTGAATTGTGCTCGGAAACGTACTGGGAGCCAATGTAGGTCTTTCAAGACTGATGTTTTTAGGTGTCAAATCAACTGTTGGCTCACATTTAGTCTGCGATCAGCTAAGACAGACCTCTTCACCTGACCAGTAAGAAATAGTGATGCAATTGCTGGGAAGTTGGGATGGTTGTTCCACTCTACTTAGCCACTTCTGTTAAAAGGCGCAAATGAAAACCAACCAAAATCTCAATTCCACCATAAAAAGAACAATGTCCCCGTTTGTTTGCACTTTTCTACAAAATGAGGATGGTCAGAAAACCTTTATATATAAACAGTTTGAGCAAAGATGTGCCCAAAGAAATTGTCCCGGAAGAAATCTGGTGAAATGACAAGCACCCACATGAGTAAAAGAATGGAAAAACTGAAAGGAAGGCGTTTCATCCAGATCGCTTGGGTGGCTGCTACACATAATATAACTACAAGGCAACCTATTGACTGAGGTTTTTGTAGTCTGCTTTTAAAAACTCAAATAAAAAGAATGAAAATGTATCGTCTTTGATATTTATAAAAAAATCTATTTCATGTCAACTCTCATCCAAAATAAACAGGGGCAACGCACAGGTCCCCTTTCATAAGAACTCTCTCGTTTAGTGTGGAAGCACCTACAACTTTGGAACCCCCTGCCTATTGAGATCACGCAGCTGCCTTTACTGTACTCTTTTCAGTACCTGTTTAAGACATACCATATTTTTCGCTCTATAAGACGCACCAGACCACAAGACGCACCTAGTTTTTGGAGGAGGAAAGCAAGAAAAATAATATTCTGAATCTCAGAAGCCAGAACAGCAAGAGGGATCGCTGTGCAGTGGAAGCAGCAATCCCTCTTGCTGTTCTGGCTTCTGGGATAGCTGTGCAGCCTGCATTCGCTCCATAAGAGGCACACACATTTCCCCTTACATTTTAGGAGGGAAAAAGTGACTCTTATAAAGCAAAAAATACAGTACTTGTATACACAAGCCTACCCATATGCTTAGAAAGTTGAGGTAATTTTAATCTGTTTTAGTATTTTAACTTTTAATTTTTGTACGCCTTAAAGTGGGGTTGTGAATTTTTCTTGATTTTACCATCTATATTTTGTAAACCAATTGGAGGTTGTTGGGTTTTTGTTTTTGTTTAACAATAAGTTCAATTGGCACATTCTAATCATTTCCGTTTTCACAGTTTTGAAAGGCTCCCAAGCTGGTTTTAAGTTGGCGGCTTGTCGATGACCAATATAAAAGTGGTTTTGCTGAGGAAATCAGCTTGGCAAAAAAATGTTCGTATTAGAATTCCCCATTGCCAAGAGCCCAGCACTGCTAATGAAAAAAAAAACAAGCAAGATCATGTTTATTGCCCCCGTGCAGCTACATGGACTCTATATTTACAGTCTGTTGTCGTAACATGAAAATATCTCTAGGTCCTTTTTGCTCTTCCACGTTTGCTGTGAATGTTCTCTTCTGCTCTTTGGAAGTTCTTGAAATTCAAAATTTCTTTGGAAACCACAACCTGAATGTAACATTCCAGCTGAGGGTGTGGCAATAAAGATATATAACATGCAGCAATATATTGTTTTTTTCAGTACTCTTTCATTTACATTGCATAATGTAAAACTGCCCCTGTACCAAGAGAATATGCTTCCACTGTTGTTGTTTAGTCGTGTCTGACTCTTCGTGACCCCATGGACCAGAGCACGCCAGGCACTTCTGTCTTCCACTGCCTCCCGCAGTTTAGTTGGCACCATCCAACAGTCTTAGGGACACCACTCCTTACTGGTGTAGGGTTCACTCCTTAGCCTTCTCCTCCTCCCAAAGATATTCCACAAGGCAGTGGAGGTTTGGACCAGAGCCTTCCTTCTCCTAGATGGGCTACCTTTGGTTGACGAGCCTCATCTGCCCCTCTACAGCAGGTGTAGAAACTGGCCTCGTCTGCTCAATCCGCCAGAACCTGTCTTCACATGCAGGGGAAATCCAAGGGTTTGAGACCCATGGGCTACCCTTGCCCAGTTTAGCTGGCCATTCAAAGCCATTCCCAAGAAGTGGCTGCTGTTGCATCTTCAGCTTCTAGGGGCCACAGGTGAGACCAAAGGTAGACAAACTACAAGAGTGGAAAAATCATTCGCATCCATGTCCAAACACCTGGGGTCCTCCTGTTATTCCACAGAGAGCATTCCAGAACCTGAGTTAGTAGTCTGTAGCTTCTTTGTTAACCTAACACTTTTCAAGTCAGGAAGCTGCAACCTAGGCAGACTGAACAGTATCACAAACTTTGTTGGATAATGCGATGGAAACAACGTTGGTCAAAAATGGAAGCAAGGAGAATTACCGACGATTGAAGAATGGAGGATGAAGTTAATGGACTATGCAGAACTAGATAAACTAACAGGAAGGATTCGAAACCGGCGGGACCAGAAATTCACGGAAGACTGGAGTAAATTTAGGGACTATTTGAAAAGTATTTGTGAAGATCAGACGACGTTTGTAGGTTTGCAAGAAGTTTTGTGAGGAGTATTATTGGAAGTATTGCAAAAATGGAGAAGAGGAAGGATGATTTGTTAAGAGATGTAAAGGCAATATAAAGTTAAGAAATGAAGTGGTTAAAACGGTGGATCATCAGAGGTGCTGATGGAAGTCTAAAAAGATTGTATAAGTGATAAGTTTTGTGGTACATTTTATAATTTATATGTTAAAATCAATAAAAATTATATATATAAAAAAGGAAACAACATTGGTCAAACAACATTGGTCAAAGCAATTTGATTTTCAGATCAGATTAGAACCAGATGCAAAACTCTTTAAAATGCACTTTTCATTTGGAGATGTAAGCATGGAACCAGGTGATCGGCAGAAAAGCAGAGAGAAAGCGGGAGGTGAGGGGACTTCATTGAACTCACCTGTCACTCGTACTGTGAAGTTCCTGAGCATTTCAGTGGAGTGCCTTGGCTTACAGCTGTACAGTCCAGAGTCATCGTAAGATACATTGATAATCCTTAACAACTTCTGGACAAGATGAGTTCGGTTAGTAGGTGAAATCCCAATGCCATCTTTATACCAGAAGACAGACATAGAAGAGACCGGAGAGTTACACAGGAGTTCGATATTCTCGCCGCTGCCCACCACCAGTTCCTCAAGGAATGTTGTGTCGGTCCTTAAATAATCTGCAAGGAAAGAAAATGGAAAAGATGCCATACAATTCTAGTTCACTCAGAATATCTAAACATGATCATAACCATATTCTAGGTATAAAGGTAAAGGACCCCTGGACGGTTAAGTCCAGTCAAAGGAGACTATGGGGTTGTGGTGCTCATCTCGCTTTCAGACAAAGGGAGCTGGCGTTTGTCCACAGACCACTTTCTGGGTCATGTGGCCAGCAGGATTAAATTGCTTCTGGCGCAACGGAACACCGTGATGGAAACCAGAGAGCATGGAAACGCCATTTACCTTCCTGCTGCAGTGGTACCTATTTATCTACTTGCACTGGTGTGCTTTCGAACTGCTAGGTAGGCAGGAGCAGGGACAGAGCAACAGGAGCTTACCCCTTTGCAGGGATTCGAACCACGACCTTCTGATCAGCAAGCCCAAGAGGTTCAGTGGTTTAGCCCTGTAGGAGAGTCTCTCTCTTGTTTATTTGCCCTTGCTTTTCACAAGTCACAAGCTTCCTCTCCTCTGGTCCTGGGTCATCCATCTCTCCTCTCCTTCCCATGCCTTCATCTACTAACTCATCTGCCCTCTGGCTCATCTGCCCTTCATCTCCACCCTTTCACAGGCACCAGTGTTTCTTCTATGTGCTTCCTTCTGACAAGTAAAGTAAAGGTACCCCTGCCCGTACGGGCCAGTTGTGACCGACTCTGGGGTTGGGTGCCCATCTCGCTTAAGAGACCGGGAGCCAGCGCTGTCTGAAGACATTTCCGGGTCACGTGGCCAGCGTGACGAAGCTGCTCTGGCGAGCCAGCACCAGCGCAGCGCACGGAAACGCCGTTTACCTTCCTGCTATAAAGCGGTACCTATTTATCTACTTGCACTTAGGGGTGCTTTCGAACTGCTAGGTGGGCAGGAGCTGGGACCGAAAGACGGGAGCTCACCCCGCCGCGGGGATTCGAACTGCTGACCATACGATCGGCAAGTCCTAGGCACTGAGGTTTTACCCACAGCGCCACCCGTGTCCCTCTCCGACAAGTAGATTTCCTATTTTATCTGTATCTCTCACCCTTTCGTTTTCCTGCATATATTTCTTGCCTTCTCTGCCAAGAATCTTTTCCATTCCGGAGCTGATTTGTGGAATACATCAATTAAATATGTTGATGCCTCTAGGCATGCAGAGACTGCTTTTCCTCTCATTTTTAGGAAACTGGAGAACTGAAGAGCACTTTGTGATAGGTTGCCTAGCTCCCAAGCAAGCCTGAGACCTGGTACCACTTTGTTTATACACACGACAGTTGCTGAACCAAAGGCAATGAAAGACTGTTCCCTTTCTGCGTGGCTGTGAAATGAGCTTTCTTCAGGACTGCCATATGTCCGGATTAACCTGGACACAGCTGGGAAACAAGCTTTCAAATGGCATCCAGACAGATTTTCTCTGAATCAGTGAAAACCGCTTGTATGGCAAGTGGGGTATTTTTTTTAATTTAAAAATTCTTTTACAATTGTTGTAGTTCAATAACTTTGACAAGAAAGCATTTTTGCTAAAGATCTCTTTCAATAAAAAACCAGAGGCCTACCTCCTGGGAATAACAGATTTGGATATTCCACAAAAGAGGAAGGGTATCTTTTTATATGCGATGGCGGCAGCAAGAGTTTTGATCGCAGCAAAATGGAAGAGTAATGAAATCCCCTCTATACAAGATTGGATCCAAAAGCTGACAGAATATGCCGAATTAGATGGTTTATCAGAAAAAATAAAGAATAAATCAAAACAGAAATTTGTTTCTAAATGGGAGGTTTTCAAAGAATATCTGAAAAATAAATATAGTAGTTTAAATTCTGTTGCAGCATTCGAGGAACTTCAGTAATAGTTGCTAGGTAGATAGAAGAAATTAGATTTATTGAGAATAAGTTTAATTATGAAAAAAATGTGTATTGGCAATAAGTAATATGAATTTGAAATATGGAATAGACGGGAAGTTGGGTCTTTAGTGTTAAGACCAATAGATGTTTTATTGTTTGCCAAGAAAATTATGTGTCTATGGTTATTTTTGTAATTTGTGTGTAATTTGGTATTTGTGTTTTTTGTGTGGTTTTTTCTTGTTGTATAAATAAATAAATAAATAACAAAAAAATAACTTTGACAAGAAAGAAAGAAAGAAAGAAAGAAAGAAAGAAAGAAAGAAATGCTCAACAACTTTGTCCAGATGTTCACTTTTGGGAATATGGCAACTCTACTTTCTTCATGGGATGAGAAAACTCCCTGGAAAAGACCCTGACACTGGGAAAGATTGAGGGCACAAGGAGAAGGGGACAACAGAGAATGAGATGGTTGGACAATGTTCTCAAAGCTACGAACATGAGTTTGACCAAGCTGCGGGAGGCAGTGGAAGACAGGAGTGCCTGGTGTGCTCTGGTCCATGGGGTCACAAAGAGTAGGACACAACTAAACAACAACAACAACTTTATTCAAAACTTGCTTCTGATGAGACCTGCTCCAACTCCTGTTGGGAATTTAGGGAAGGAAGTAGCTAGAGAAAAGAAAGTTTCCTGGAAAGTTCAACTCCCACTCAACACACACACAATTGTGTAAATTATAACTGCTGGCTCTGGTAGTCACACAATCCGTGCCTGACCCACTTTCTGTCTCAGTCTACCGCTGCTGCGACAAGCATTTGGTTGTGGGCAAAAATCCCTCACTCCCCTTTCTTTTCTGGTGGCCAGGAAAGCTTCCAATATAGGGTTGGTGTTCTGGAATAGCTCGAGGAATCCTTTGAGGAAACTTATACAATGGTACCTTGGGTTACGTACGCTTCAGGTTACATACGCTTCAGGTTACAGACTCCGTGAACCCAGAAATAGTGCTTCAGGTTAAGAACTTTGCTTCAGGATAAGAACAGAAATTGTGCAGCGGCGGCGCAGTGGCAGCAGGAAGCCCCATTAGCGAAAGTGGTGCTTCAGGTTAAGAACAGTTTCAGGTTAAGTACGGACCTCCGGAACGAATTAAGTACTTAACCAGAGGTACCACTGTAGATTGCAAGAAACAGGCACCGCCTTGGACATGCTTTCTACAAGACAGAATCACAATGCCAGAATGAAGCTAGCTTTGGTTTTTCATTTGTTCCATTAAATTAGAGAACATGTCTCAGTGGTAGTGCATATGCACTCTGGGGCATCTCCAGCTGAAATGCTCTCAGGTTGCAGGGCTGGGAAAGACCAGAGACCTGGAGAACTGTTACCAGCCAGAGGAGACCATCTTAGGCTAGATGAAACCATGGTCTCAGTCAGAATAGCTACAGTTGTCCTCTTCTACCCCTCCTTCCCATGAGTAGACATGGTCAGGGTAGAGGACAATTCGCTGTCTGTGTCTGCACTAAGTGAGCTCTAGTTGGGATTGACTGATTTCAATCAAGTTTCCCATTCTGTAATCCATGTGTTTCCTGAACAAGATAATTTCCATAAAAGATAATTTATTTGAAGGGTAAGGCTCCAATCCAATACACAGCTACTTCCAAAAAATCCTATTGAACAACGCGGGACCCAAATCAGATTAAACATTCATAGGATCATGTTATAACAAGCATTCACAATTTCCTAGAAGCAAGGTATACTTTCTCTGTTCCTCTAGACTTCTCTGCCCCTTTTTAGATTAAATTTCTCTTAGATCAAATCTTCAGTTAAGGCAGACATCTGGCACCCAATAATACCTCAACAGCAAAATGCTGGACCCCGGATTGCCAAATCCCAGGCTGCTCTATAATGGGGGTGGGGAGGGGGAAGAGAGAACAGTTTCACGATAATTAACTGAAGGGACACAATGAACTAAATTTTGCCCAGCTGGCTAATTAAAAATGGAAGCCACCACACTCAACAGCCAATATAGGGCCAAATCACGAAAGAGGAGGGGAGAACCGGTAGAAAGAGCCAGAGTTCTTGTTCTATTCAGATACCGGCTTCCAGCAGGGATTTTGCCCACACGGCATTAATTGTCATTCCAGCTACAACCGTCCTACTTTCAGAGCGAAATTCGCTTTCCAACACAGCTAGTTAAAACCATCAGTTCCAATGCATGTATTGGCTGATTTCCCCCAACCACTAAAACTTCTTTTTTAATGTCGAAAATCTTAAAATCCAGGACCAATTTCTCCCTTCCTTAGAAAGGTGCAGAGCTTCATGCTAACGTGTGTCCATGAGATTAGCAAAGGCGCATTCTGTTAAAGAGAATTACAGGCCTGTTTTGCATGCAGTCATTTCGTTTCAAGGGAAAGTACACTTTCTCCCTTTCCTTCGCTGGCATAGTTGCAAGGCGGAGATCAGAAGCTCCACCTGTTTTAAATTAACTAGAGATTAGTATGACATCTGAACCCTAAACTGTGGCTAATTTTAACTATGGTTAGTGAAAGCAACCCAATTCCATACATTATGGTTTGAGGTTGGCTGGTTTCCCCAAACCATAGTTAAGACTGAGCAGGTCTAGATGACATGGCAAGCTGCAGCCAGTCTAAATATGGACGAGAATGTTTTTGAACTCCTCCCTGCAGCCATGCCGAATGAGGAAAGGGCAATGCATGAGCCCAAAGCTTTCTGTGATTCATCCTTGCAGCATGGAGAGGTAGAGGCTCTTACCTGACCCTCTGTCATTGGAAGAAGAAGAGAGAAGAGTTTAGATTTTGATATCCCGCTTTATCACTCCCCTTCAGGAGTCTCAAAGCGGCTAACAATCTCCTTTCCCTTCCTCCCCCACAACAAACACTCTGTGAGGTGAGTGGGGCTGAGAGACTTCAGAGACTTGTGACTGGCCCAAGGTCACCCAACAGCTGCATGTGGAGGAGCGGGGAATCGAACCCGGTTCCCCAGATTACGAATCTACCGCTCTTAACCACTACACCACACTGGCTCACAGGTAACTCCTGCAACTTACAGAGGCGGGGAGGGGGAATGTGATGGGGAAGTCAGTGTAGTGCAAATATACCAGCGGCACAAATCCAGTTCACCCTGCTGGTGTGTTCGCACTGTACCAAAATCCTAGTCACATCACCCAGTAAGTTGCAGAAACACCAGTGGCGGGAGGTCAGATAACCACCGCCGCATCTGCGCCAGCTGCTATTGTGCATAACATTAACTAAGCCATAATTTAGTGCAGCGGTCAGCAAACCTTTTCAGCAGGGGGCGAGTCCACTGTCCCTCAGACCTTGTGGGGAGCCGGACTATATTTTGAAAAAAATAATAATAATGAATGAATTCCTATGCCCCACAAATAACCCAGAGATGCATTTTAAATAAAAACACACATCCTGCTGGGAGAGGCTGCGCGCAGCTATGGCAGAAGCCAAGACAGAGAGCGGGATGGATCGCGCTCGCTGTCTTGGCTTCTTTAGCCTTGCGCTGCCTCTCCTGGCTGGAGAGGTTGCGCGGGGCTAAAGAGGAAGCCAAGACTGCGAGCGGGATCCATCCCGCTCTCTGTCTTGGCTTCTTTGCTCTTTGGGGTGGGTGGGGGGAACCCGGCAGCCCCGAGAAGCTCTCTGGGGTGGGGGTGGGGAAATTATATCTATCTATCTATCTATCTATCTATCTATCTATCTATCTATCTATCTATAGATATATATATATCCCCCTCCAAAAACTAGGTGCGCCTTATGGTCCGGTGCGCCTTATGGAGTGAAAAATACGGTAGTACATCTAGAGCAGGCACCAAACTCAGCCCTCTAGATGTTTTGGGACTACAACTCCCATCATCCCTAGCTAACAGGACCAGTGGTCAGGGATGATGGGAGTTGCAGTCCCAAAACATCTAGAGGGCCGAGTTTGGGGATGCCTGATAGTTGTGCTGTTGGCCAACATTTGTAATACTGAGTGAAAACATTTGCTTTCCAATGTCAAGCGAGGCACTGGTTATTTTTGTATAAACAAAGAGAGAAAACTTTATTCTTAACAAAGCAATCAGAGTTCCACGCTCTAATCTTTTGGTGAAGACGAGCATGCGTTATAAGAGTGTGCTGGAAGTTATTGGAACACAAAGACCCGGAACATAACCCTTGAATTATCAACGTAAAGTCTATTCACATGCTAAAAGAGAGAGTGGTGCAGAAGAAATCCATCTAAATATGACAGTTTTTGTTTTGTTTCCAGTAAACCGATAATATCAAGTTGAGTTCAGTTCATGTCTGGATCACAGTTGCCTTTCTGCTGCCTAATCTCAGAAAAACTTGCAATTTAGTAGATTTTAGGACTGGGAAGTGCTGTAGCTATTCATAGTTTCTTATGTTGGGATTTTTAAAAATATAATAATAATAATACTGCTAGAATTCTGTTTTCAACCGGTTTATTACTGTTCAATACTGAGCAGTTTCCCATGATGGCTGAAATTCATCAGCAAATATTATAATATGTTAATATAATGTTCACCTTTCTTGTCTGTTTTTAACCCTGTTCGGTTACTGAGTGCCTTCCTTACTGAATTCACGGTGAAACCAGAATAACTGAACTGAGCAAATGTGTGTGGTCAAGCAGGCCTGGCTCAAAACATCTTGGCCCCTGAGGCAAACCACAAAATGGCGCCACCTTCTTCTGCCAGGGAAGGAAGGGTGAGTGAAGTGGGAAAGAAAGATCCGAATCAGGATTTGCTCCTTCTGTGGATCCTCATCGGCTGCCTCATCTTGCCTCTGGGGTGGGCCTGAATAAAGATCTGCATCAATATCTTCTGCTTCCGTGGATTCTGCCACCTGAGGCAGTCACCTCCCATCGCCTCATGGGTGGGCCGGCCCCATAGCCAAGAGACGGCAGAATCCAACTCTTGTTAACTACCAGTCATTACTAATTCAGGGTAATAGCCTGCTACCCCTAATCCAACACACCTTTAATCACGACTTTTTTCACACATCACTTCGTCTCATCCTCAAAAACCCTGTCCTTTTGGATTGGCAGACAATACTTCACAAATTGTATTTGTTGTGACGTGGGGTTTGTGATTTCAGCTCTCTTGACATAATATGCTGGAGACAGTTCTCTAGTAACACTTCTTTATTAAAGCAAACAAGACTGAGACCTGAGGAGGGGAGAGCTACATTTATAGGGACAGGGAACTAGCTAGAAAGGATACATTTTGGAGGGAACAATATCAGGCAATCACAGTCCGGCCTTTTGGAGGAAACCAATAAGACAGAGGATCCAAATACAGCAGCTTAAATGAACCAATAGTAGCTGTACCCTCTGGAACCAAAAGGCAGTTACTTTACCCTAATGCAAATACAGACAATAATAATACAGATATAAAATCCTTTGACTCAATACACAACAGTATTATTCAATAAAGTTTGACCATTTCCCATGCCATTGAAATATAGTTCACTTGTGAAATAACATCTCTGTAACAAGATGTAAGGTTTAACAGCAAAACAAGCTAAAACCTAAAAAAAAATTGTTCAATGGAAGAGTCCAACACTATGGTCCCTGTTTCTGCCAATGCTCTCCATAAAGACAGGTACATATTTAACTTTAGCAACATTGCTTTTTCTAACAATGCTAAGATACTGCCTTGGCTGCTCCCTCCGCAAATGCAACCAATGAACAACTTGGCTGTAGCCACCATATGCTGAGCCCCCTTTATCTCAACCCACACTCTGCTGTATCACCAGAAAGGGACTAATATCAAAAGCCTTTTTATTGAGATTTTCCCACTTGGGCATTCGTAGGGCATCTCTGTGCAAAATGACTATTTCTACCGGGCAACTCTACAGCCTCCTCCCCACCATTCGAACGCTTCATTTTAATTGTGCTATCTGTTCAGTGTACTGGAAGGGACACGATTCTCCAGTCCTCCTTTCCCTTTTCCTCATTGCTTTCCCTTTCAATGCAACTAAACCCCATCAGGAAATCAGCCCTGAGTGCTCACTGGAAGGACAGATCCTGAAGCTGAGGCTCCATTACTTTGGCCACCTCATGAGAAGAGAAGACTCCCTGGAAAAGATGTTGGGAAAGATGGAGGGCACAAGGAGAAGGGGACGACAGAGGATGAGATGGTTGGACAGTGTTCTCGAAGCTACCAGCATGAGTTTGACCAAACTGCGGGAGGCAGTGGAAGACAGGAGGGCCTGGCGTGCTCTGGTCCATGGGGTCACGAAGAGTCGGACACAACTAAACGACTCAACAACAACAACAAACCCCATCCACCCGGCACACCAAGATGCACGAGGCTGTGATCTAGGAGCGCACTAACTATTACAGGGTCTGTGGGAGAACAGCAAAGCTCCATTCTAATTCTCTTGAGATTCAAGTACGCAAACTAGCTACAGGGTCTTCCCAGTTGTTTGTTTCCCTCTCAACTCCCTTGCACTTTGCAAGATTAAAGTGCAAATCTGCCAACGGCAGCAATGCCACGCTAGTAATCACTTGCCAGAAATATTGAAAACATTTAAATCAGTGTTTTTTCAAGACATATGAGGCTCAGAAATAAAACGCACAGTTGGACAGTCTGCTTAAAAACAAACTTTGCTTGAGGCAAAGACGAAAGGCGGGGGAGGGGAGGACTCACAACAACTTTTACCTCCATCCTAATAGCTCTGCTTGCTTCCTGCAGAAGTTTTCTTGTCTGAAAGTACAGCGTGTACCAAGACATCTGCTTTGTATGTTAGCTGAGGCACAGAGTGCTAACTACATTCATCAGATTGTCACAACCTTTTATTACTATGCAAATTGAGACAGTATTTTCAAACTCCAAGTTATGGCAGTACTGTCTTCTTTCCTTCAAGAATGGAGATCGCCAATGAAGAGACTCAGCCTAGACCTGCTGAAGTGGAATAGCAACACTATCACCATTGTATTGTTCCGTCTGCAAGCTGCAGTACTAAATACTAATCCTGTGCAACATTGGCAGAACAAAATGCCTAACATGAAGAAATGGCTAATAAGACAGTGGACAACACACTGGGCAGAACCCCTTTGGAGTTGGTTTTTTTGTTTTTTAGGGGGGCAAAGCTGTTGAGCTTTTTTGTTTTGGCCCAAAGTTTTTGAGCTTTTTTGGGTACAAAATTGTAAAGAAATTTGACATTTTAAAGCTATTTCTGAGGGAAATCGGCAAAAACAACAATGCCGGCAATTTCCCCAGACATTTTGCCAGTCTCCACCTGGACATTGCTTGCGGCTGCAGTACGGCAACTCTATCATGTGTCATCTACACTTAAATTAAGAGTAAGATAAGAGCAAATGACCAAACTTCTCCTCCCCCCAATATTTTATGAGGAAATCCACTATGAAAATTTAAAATGAAAGGACAAAGTTTGTCTTAGTGGTTTAACACACTTGGGGCTGTGGATTTTTCCAAAGGGTAACCAGTTACAGTACTTGCTACTGCCAGCTATTGCCGCCTCCAAAGAAACCCATGGTTTCTGATGCCAACTGGAAATTGCGTTCTGAGCACAGCAGGACTAGGAGCCGTCGGTGAGCAAAGCTTTGAAAAGGAGGCAAATGGTATGTTTGAGAGGCTTCACATTTTCAACACTACTTGGTATTCAAAAGGAGATCGAACAGAAATCTGTTTATGGAGAGCCAGCCCGTGGCACGCTTCCTAGGAACTTGTTGATCTTAGGAAGGGTACCCAGGGGCATTGTACTCATTTCTGCAGGTTTCCTCCAGTGGTCTAAACGGTTCAGAGAACATGGCTCAAAGCGGAACTCCAGGCACTCTGTCGGGGACTTATACTAACATTTGTCAGTTGCCCCCTGTTGCCCCCTTCCTTACTTCAGAAAATAACTAACCACCAAGCTTAGAATGTCTTGCCCTGGAAGTTAAACCGAGACCACCTGGACTGCATGAATATAAGCCCAAATATCTGGGTGAGGAGGAGGGGGCAGACCTCTCCTTCTATGGAAAAAAACAACCCTGTTTTCTCTGCTTTGTAATTCTCTCCCCCAGCGCTTTCCGCAAGCTAAAACAGTCCCACACTACCACCTATTACCTGATTCTCCAGGAAAGAAGTATAGGATCAGATCACTATTTGTACTTTCTATAAATTCGCTGATCTTATGCTGCAACAGCCTCCGCCCCCCAACTTTTTAGAACATTTATTTCAGGCATTCACTGAAGCTGGAGGCAGAATACTGTTGCTTTCAATATAACGAGACTGGAAGCTTTTCATCAGTGTCAAAATGGGATTATTATTTTTAATTGGCTATCTTTTTTCTAGTTTTGTTTCTCTGTTTTGCAGAATGTTTAGATGTGCAGTGATATGGCTAAGTGATATGGCTGGTGTGCATCATTCATACAGCTGCCCATTTCTAGTAAATAACCCTAAAACCATGCTGTTGTTGTTGTTGTTTCAATTTATATACTGCCCTTTATCAAAAGATCTCAGGGCGATGTACATTAGAAACACATTCCAAAAAATCAATGATGAAAACATAGTAAAAAGCATAGTGACAGGCAGCCTGATAGTAAAATAATCATAATAATAACAGTCTTCTCCAACCAGCAAACATCTCCAACCAGATGCTGTCCAGATGTTTCAGACCACAACTCCCATCAGCCCCAGTCCCAACTTAATCCAGTATCCAAATTCTGCAGGTTCTCTGGTCTCCTTTCACCCAGAGGGGATGGGGAATGAAATTTAAACCCTTATCACGCACTGCCTCTGATGTTCTCAGGTGTTGTGTGGAGCAAGATTGGTGGTGTTCTTCATGAAGACCTTGGGGCCCAGCCAAATGCCCAACCTTGTCACCCACTGGAGACAACCACCAGTTCATCTTTTAAAGGCGGGGGGGGGGGGGGGAGAGGAGAGCCAGTCCTCTCTTTCTATAGGAAAGCATCTTATTGAAGATCCAATAATGTGGGAGTTCATACAACGGGGATCTTTCTTTACCTAGAAGATTATCACATATCCTCCTGGAATGTTCTTCTGCTGCTGCTACTCTCCAGAGATATGTTTGCAAAGAGGGGAATATTCACTGCTCCCACTCATGCTGCCCTGTTCAGGGAAGTTTTTAATGTGTGACATCTTAGTGTATTTTTGGTCTTTGTGGAAGCAGCCCAGAGCGGCTAGGGCAGGGGTCTGCAACCTTTAAGACAAAAAGAGCCACTTGGACCCGTTTCCGAAGAAAGAAAAAACTGGGAGCCACAAAACCCGTCATTATAAAAATAACTTTTTGTCACTTTTTATTATTTCTTTGTTTGACCCCTCAGAATTACTCCTCCTCATAGAAATAAACGTTAAATTAACAAGTTACCTTTTTCTGTGTGTGTGTTCTTCACTCCCCTTCAAAGCAGTGACCAGCGTACATGCCCCCTTTCAATGCAGTGACCAGCGTACATGCCCCTTACAATGTGGCGGGCGGGTGGGAAGGTGACGTCGGGACAGTGCGTGACTAACGCACGCACCGCCCCCATGCGACGTCACAGCCAGTACAGCGCCCGCCACAGTGGGGAGTGTCGGGGCGCACATTGCACCTCCTCCCCTCGCTAGTATCCGTCCCGGAGCCGCAGCAAAGGTATAAAAGAGCCACATGCGGCTCCGGAGCCGCGGGTTGCCAACCCCTGGGCTAGGGAAACCCAGCCAGATGGGCGGGGTATAAATAAATAAATAAATAAAATAATCATGTACTGTATTACAAAACTTCAGTTGGTTGCAGACTGGCTGGATCAGTTTCAAATCACAAGTTTGAGCTACTGGTTTTCAGATCTACTCGTGAGACCTGGTTCTGAGTACTTATGTCTAAGATCTATGTAAGGAGGTTGAGTAACAGCAACTTAGTTCCTGATCGTTGTTCTATAGCCATGTCTTCACCTGCCCCACACTTGGAATGCAGGAAGTGAAAAGGTAACAGGGTGGAGTTTGGGGGAGAAAGCCTTGTGGGTCAAATCCGGAATCCTGCCAGGCCTAATGGGACCTGCTGGCCAGAGGCTGTCCACTGCTGGGCTAGAACGTTTCCCAAGTAGTTTATACACCTCAGCAAAGCATTGGTGATTTTAAAGAAAGATTTCTAAAGTACAATCGTACCTTGGTTTTCTTAGTTCTCGAACGTTTTGGCTCCCAAATGCCGCAAACCCAGAAATGACCGTTCCGGTTTGTGAACTAATTTGGGGGGCTTCCATGGCTTCCGATTGGCTGCAGGAGCTTCCTGCAGCCAATCAGAGATCACGCTTTGGTTTCCGAACGTTTTGGAAGCCGAACGGACTTCCGAAACGGATTCTGCTCAACTTCCAAGGTATGACTGTACTGTGAACGTAAAACTGGTGGAACTGAGGGAGCAGGGAGGGAAAGACTAGAGAAACTGAGAAGAACTTTGCAGAGGAAGCCAGACGTGTGACAAGAAGAACAGGGGTAGAGTTCTCAAGCACCCGCTTTTTTGCAGGCCACCAAATGGCATCATAGGGACGCGGGTGGCGCTGTGGGTTAAACCACAGAACCTAGGACTAGCCGATCAGAAGGTCGGCGGTTCAAATCCCCGCGACGGGGTGAGCTCCCGTTGCTCGGTCCCTGCTCCTGCCAACCTAGCAGTTCAAAAGCACAAAGTGCAAGTAGATAAATAGGAAACGGTCAAGCGAGAAGGTAAACGGTGTTTCCGTGTGCTGCTCTGGTTCGCCAGAAGTGGCTTAGTCATGCTGGCCACATGACCCGGAAGCTGTACGCCGGCTCCCTCGGCCAATAAAGCGAGATGAGCGCCGCAACCCCAGAGTCGGCCATGACTGGACCTAATGGTCAGGGGTCCCTTTACCTTAAATGGCATCACAGAGATGGATTGGAGATATTCCTACCTGTGGACCTACTCATGAGCAATCTTCATATGAGAGCCCTCCTCAGCTAGCCAATCTGCAGCTCCAGATCAGCCGGCTCCTGAGCACTTACCCAGCAGATCCACTGTTCCTGAGATGCCAGCTCAAACAGTGTGGAAACATTCCTCCCTTCCCAACCCCAAACCCAGAAGTGGAGCACTAGCGGCTTCATTTGGAATTGGATGAGAATGGCACCAGACTTCCTAGGAATATATATCCCAGTAAAATATGCACGCCCTTATTTTTCATATCGATGCAAATGATGTTCTTCCAAGCACCAGCACAGTTTCAAGACAAGAAGGCAGAACTAAACAGGCTTTTACTCTTGATTCTGGAGGGGGCACATTACACAACACAGCAAGATACGGTGTGTTCCCTACCCGCCCCCAAAGAAGAACGACAGGGTAAGTTTAATCAGATTACTTTTCACATTTAACTACCAAGTTTACCTAAGGCTTTGCTCTTCTCGTATCTCAGGCTCCTTGTTTGCTTTTGATATCGCAAAGCCTTCCTGCTAACTAAAGACAAAGGTTATGAGGGTAATGAATATCAAATTCGCTGTATAAAGGTTCCCTTGTCTCACCCACCTGACAGTCTCCATAGCATCACAAACAGGAGGGTGTGTCATACACAAAGCGGGGAAATAAAGCACAACTCAAACAACATTATATTTTTAAAAGCGCTAGGTGTATACAGTCACAGATGGGTACAATAGCGGTACGGCTGTTAAAAGAGACGCAACATGCCAAAGGTCTTGACCTGCTACTCTTCCTCAAAGAGAAATCTCACAAGCAGACGACGCAGGTATTCTTTAAAGGTAAAGGTAAAGGGACCCCTGACCATTAGGTCCAGTCGTGACCGACTCTGGGGTTGCAGCGCTCACCTCGCTTTATTGGCCAAGGGAGCCGGCGTACAGCTTCCGGGTCATGTGGCCAGCATGACTAAGCCACCTCTGGCGAACCAGAGCAGCGCACAGAAACGTCGTTTACCTTCCCGCCGGAGTGGTACCTATTTGCCCTTTGACGTGCTTTCGAACTGCTAGGTTGGCAGGAGCAGGGACCGAGCAACGGGAGCTCACCCCGTCGCGGGGATTTGAACCGCTGACCTTCTGATCGACAAGTCCTAGGCTCTGTGGTTTAGCCCACAGCGCCACCCGCGTCCCACAGCGCCACCCGCGTTCTTTAGCCACTAGCTGTATTCAAGGCTTGGCCACAACGAGGTCCATGTTTATACTGATCAAAGTTACGTGACCACGCAAAACTCTTCGCCCCAAAATTGCACATTCCTCTTGATTTGCATAATTTATGCTGCTGTCGTTACTCATGGGAAGGGGGCAAAGACTTTGCAGGAAAGGAAACATCACCCGGCCCACCCCTCTGGTTCCTCAGATACTATTGCGCCATTGTTTCAGATATAGCCTCTCAGCGATGAGGACTAGATCCTTAGTGGTTTTTAAAAATGAAAGTCAGGAAATTGAACTATGCATGCCTGTTCTACATATTTCCACCCACTGCATTTAGATTTGAAAAACAGCAAAAATGTAATAATAGCAAACACTAAGTAGCCTTGTCTATAACAAATATGGTTAGTTTTTCCATAAAATAAAACTCGTTCTTTTCTGTTTGAACATTTGTACTTCCCAGACAAATCAAAGCTCATATCTCTGAGGAGGCAGGTTTGCCTGTGGTCAGTGCGGTAGACATTTCTAGCTGTGATCTGAACTTTTTTCTGAAGGGTGATGGGGGGGGGACATATTTTCTCTAACACCATGGTGGGCAGGAAAAAAGAGAGTCAAAAGCCACAGTCCAGTTTGGGGGGATGGGGCTGGCTCTGGGACCAGTTTCACTCTTTCTCTTTCTATCTCTCCCCCTCTTTTTAATTGTTGTCAGTAGATTTCAGAAGAGCTTTCACCCTGTTTTTCGTTTGGTTGGCTACCTCGTTTTTGATTATTATTATTATTATTATTGAATACAACCAGTATTTTATTTGTTATTAAGGAATTTCTATCTTGTAAATCAGATAAAACTTCTCAGAACAGGTAGCTTAACAAAATCTGCAGTAAATGACAACACACACACACACACCGACACACCGACTGTATTTTTCCATGTATAAAACTAGTTTTTTTAAAACCCAAAAATTAGGTTTAAAATTGGGGCTCGTCTTATACACAGGTAGTGCTAAGGAGTATTTTCTTAATTTGGAGTCCCCCAAAATAGGGGCCGTCTTATACATGGGGGCGTCTTATAGGCGGAAAAATACGGGATATATTATCTCATTGTAACCCACTGTGAACTACGGAAAGGGATCCAGCATGTATTTATTAGCAATATTTATATGGCACCAAATAAGAGAGATCTCTAGGCGGCTTACAATAATATAAATGTTTTAAAGGAAGCAAATAAAATAAGAGCAGCCTGGCTGAATAACCCATTGAGCATCCCCTTTCCAGCCATGGCCACCAGATGCTCCCAGGAAACCTCCTGGGAGAGAATGAGGAAAGCAACCCTCCCTTTTCTTGATTGCCCCCAGCCCCACCCTACACAATTGACACATAGCTGTCAACCGTCCTTATTTGGCGGGAAACTCCCTTATCTCAGTGCCGTGTCCCGCTGCTGTCCCTTATTGATGATGTCCCTTAAATTTCCCAGGTTTCAAAGGGAGCGGCTCCTCTCCCTCCCTCCCTGCCGGCCAGGGAGGAGGGAGGCTCCAACTGTGTTGCTTGGCTGCGTTGCTCACCCAATAAGGACTCTAAGAACGACTGGGGGATGGAGCTTGCAGGCCTTGTGCCAATCAAATCAGCTGCGTTGCCTGGGGACTCGCCTTTGCTCAGCGCTTCCCAGCGGAGAGGCGACGGTGGTTTTCCTTGCTGCATCCCCTTTGCCGGGTTGCTGCGCTGTGGGAACCACCGCTTGAGGCTTCGTTTGGCTGCTGGCTGGGCTTTCTGCCTTTGGCTCGGAGGGGCTCAGAAGTTGAACCTACCTGTGCCTGGAAAATCCCTTATTTTGGCTGCTGATCCCTTATTTTCGAGGCTGCTGGTCCCTTATTTTCAAATCTGTGACAGTTATGAATGGACACACAGAGGGTCCATTTAATTATTGTGTCTAATTCCTTTCCATAGGTCTATCTTCTATGAACTGAAGGCAAGAGAGCAGAAGCAAAACGAGATGGGCCCTTTTTTATTCATTCTTACCACAAAGAGACAATATGCAGAGGGCAGGCGGCAGCCATGCATTCAACCAGAAATACACTTAGGATTCCTCCAAACAATCAGGAATCCCAGCCATGCAGGAATTCTCCCGATCACCTTTGCTGAACATGCAAGCACTTGCAATCCTGCTCCCCGCTTTGCATGTGGCAAAGAGAAGAAGGAAACAGATATCTGGAATATCATCTAAAAGGAGAGTGGCCTTCGGTAGCTTACAATAGCAACCAACAACCTCCTGCCTTGTTCACAACATTCAGAAAACACCTCTTGTTTAGGATGGCTTTGCCAACACAGGCAGGCTGAAAAATATAGCACCATCACCGCTGCAAGACTAAATTTATTTATTTATATTTATTTAAGGCATGGTTGTTGTTGTTTTTCACAGAAATTGTGTCCTCCTTAAAAGAGGGAATGTGTTGCGGTGAGACCTGGAGACTGACTTCCTGTTTGTAGGTGGGTCCACTGGATAGCCACAACGCCCGATTGGTAGGTCCCTTGCTGATGGGTGTACTCTGGCCAATGGGGTGCAGTCTAAACGATTCGAGGGACCTATTTAACCCCTTGCATTTGACCCAGAGATTCTCTTTTGGCTCGTGCAAACAGTACACCCGCCCACCTCTCCCTATATTTAGGATATTTTGCGACTGACCTTGCTATGCCATTGTGTGTCGTCTGTCCTTGAGACAGGGGCACAGCAGGGATTTTCCCCACTTGGCTTATTGGCTGTTGCCATTTGGGTTTCGCCTGCTGTGTAGCAAATCGTCACAACTTGTAAGGCTGCGGATAGGCTCTGGTTCAGGTGATAGGGATGGGAGAACGCTCTCACCATCCCTATGTGAAGGGTATTCCGTTAAAGGAATCCAGGGACTCATTGGTTTGGTCAACCCCTTAGAGCGGGTGTGCCTGTGCCTGAGTTCAGGGGAGCATCTGGGGGAATGAACAGAGTCTAGGGACTCGATGGTTTGGTCAACCCCTGAGAGGGGGTTGTGCCCATGCCTGAGTCCGGGGAGCATCTGGGGGAGTGAACAGAGTCTGTTCCCGGGCTTTTCCCCTACCTCAGGTGTTCATCTTTGTCTGACCTATGGCAGCTAAAAAAGCCAATGCAATTCTGGGCTGCATCAATAGGAGTATAGCATCTAGATCAAGGGAAGTAATAGTGCCACTGTATTCTGCTCTGGTCAGACCTCACCTGGAGTACTGTGTCCAGTTCTGGGCACCACAGTTCAAGAAGGACACTGACAAACTGGAACGTGTCCAGAGGAGGGCAACCAAAATGGTCAAAGGCCTGGAAACGATGCCTTATGAGGAACGGCTAAGGGAGCTGGGCATGTTTAGCCTGGAGAAGAGGAGGTTAAGGGGTGATATGATAGCCATGTTCAAATATATAAAAGGATGTCACATAGAGGAGGGAGAAAGGTTGTTTTCTGCTGCTCCAGAGAAGCGGACACGGAGCAATGGACAGTAAGAGCTGTTCGACAGTGGAATTTGCTGCCAAGGAGTGTGGTGGAGTCTCCTTCTTTGGAGGTCTTTAAGCAGAGGCTTGACAACCATATGTCAGGAGTGCTCTGATGGTGTTTCCTGCTTGGCAGGGGGTTGGACTCGATGGCCCTTGTGGTCTCTATGATTCTATGAGAGCTCTGGGTCAGCGCTACCTGCAGGTGTGTAGAGAGCTAGTTGAACCAGAGCCCGTGCAACCACTCACTTTTTCTGTAATCAATAAAGTTGTGGCCTAAATTCTGCCAAAAACCAAAACTAAAATTTGAGTCAGGTGTGTATTTATTTAGGGGGGGGGTCTCTGGGTCTGAACACACAAAAGGTTCCAAGAGTAGTTTTCCCAAGATCAATAAAAGCAAGATGGTATCTGCCTGTGGGTGGGTTGGAATCTCAAAGACACAACACAGAAAGGAAAAAGCGGGATGAGGAAGAAAGAGGAAAATAAGCAAACTCAGGCACCAATTCTAAAAGTTAGAATCACTTGTAGTCATAATGACTTCACTGCAATGTATCTTACAAGTTTCCCCTAGTTTTGATGGTGGAGGCAACCGGGGGGGGGGGGGGCGGAGTCCACCAAAATAAGGATGAGGCCAATACATTCACACAGAAGAAGCTAAAAATTAAAGTAAAAATTAAGGCTTTGCCCATCCTCTAGCTTAAAAAAACAACACAATTTAATCAACACCGAGTTTTAAGTTTCAATCCGATAATACAGGAAGCTTACAATCAAAGAGCTGGTTTGTTCAAATGTGTATGTGAAATCCAGTGCCTAGCATAATCTCACTACCTCTTAACCACAGATGTGCTGATGAAATAATAATAATAATAATAATAATAATAATAATAATAATAATAATAATTTATTATTTGTACCCCGCCCATCTGGGAGGCTTCCACAGAGACAAAAAAAAATACACTAAAATGTCACATATTAAAAAATGAACAGGGCTGCCTTAAGATATCTTCTGAATGTCAGGTAGTTGTTTATCTCTTTGACATCTGATGGGAGGACGTTCCACAGGGTGGGTGCCACTACCGAGAAGGCCCTCTGCCTGGTTCCCTGTAGCTTTGCTTCTCGCAATGAGGGAACCGCCAGAAGGCCCTCGGCGCTGGACCTCAGCGTCCGGGCAGAATGATGGGGGTGGAGACGCTCCTTCAGGTATACAGGACCGAGGCCGTTTAGGGCTTTAAAGGTCAACACCAACGCTTTGAATTGTGCTCGGAAATGCACTGGGAGCCAATGCCAGACAATAATGCCAGAGTCAGCCTTCTGTGCAACCCTCTCAGGGTCTAGACTTGGCAACCCTGCACAGCCTTTATGTGCCCTGGCCCTCAGTCCCCAAGTCTTCTCAGTCTCCAGCTTATGATGCTTCTATCTGCACTTGGGTCACACACCTTGATCTAACTCTGCTACTTGCTGTGACCCTTTCCACCTAGCCTCTGGGCTCTCTGATACCTGCTGAATTCTCTTTCTCCCCACCATTCCAGTCCCTCACCTGCCCTGGCCAGATCTTCTTTTTTTTTAAAAAAAATATTTATTAACAGTTTAAAGATTACAAAAAAAGAATTAAACAAAACAATATGATACAATACAAAAACAAAAACACTACATAACACTAACCTTAAAACATTGAATTAACAAAACAAAACAAGAACAATTAAGAGCACATCCAATAATTTCAATATCTTATCTTTCATTCACTTGTTTCAGCGACCTCCTCATGCCTCCCTTTTTGTATTCCACTTCAATTAACTGTTTCAGCAATTCCTTTCCATCTTCCTCTGTTTTCTGTCCTGTAATTTATCTTAACATATTCTAGCCTTATTTTTCCCTTTAATGCATTAACAATCTATTTGTACTTAGTTCCTTATAACATTTCTGCTAAAGCCATATAACTTCATTCCAACATTTTTCTAACATTCATTGATTTTACAGTATTTCTGTAAATAATCTTTAATTTTTTTCCAGTCTTCTTCCACTGACTCTTTGCCCTGGCCCGATCTTCTGTCTACATGCCTGTATCATTTAATAGAACCATAGACTCATAGAATTGTAGAGTTGGAAGGGACCTATTTCATTAAGCTACATTTCCCAAGGCATGTGCTTCCCAGCCGGAAAACCAATCAAGGCCAAGACCTGCTTAGGCTCAGCAAGGCTGTTGCCTTGTATGTCTTTGACAGTTAAGTCCAGTCGCAAACGACTCTGGGGCTGTGGCGCTCATCTCGCTTTACTGGCCAAGGGAGCTGGCGTTTGTCCGCAGACAGTTTTTCTGGGTCATGTGGCCAGCATGACTAAGCCGCTTCTGGCAAAACCAGAGCAGCGCACGGAAACGCCGTTTACCTTCCCGCCGGAGTGGTACCTATTTATCTACTTGCACTTTGATGTGCTTTCAAACTGCTAGCTGGGAGCAGGGACCGAGCAACGGGAGCTCACCCCGTTGAAGGGATTCGAACCGCCGACCTTCTGATCGGTAAGTCCTGGCTCAGTGGTTTAACCCACAGCGCCACCTGCATCCCCTGTATGCCTTTACACCACACCATATAAGGGATGCCTATCCCCCAAAGGCTAAAACCTATCCTTTCTAACAGAAGCCAGGCTGTGAAACCTTTGTTGCTAAAACCTTGTTCCTCAAGTAGGAATGTTCCATGCCATCACAGCAGCTCAGCCAATCAGTGTCAAGAAACTACGCTGCTACAAGCAGAATACAATATAGTCCAGTCTTCCTCAAACTCGGCCCTGCAGATGTTTTGAGACTACAGCTCCCATCATCCCTGACCACTGGTGCTGCTAGCTAGGAATCATGGGAGTTGTAGGCCAAAAACATCTGGAGGGCTGAGTTTGAGGAAGCCTGATAGAGACTGTCAGCAGATAAAAATATAATTAGATATGATTGTTGTTTTTTTTTTAAGAAAACAAAAACGGCTCCAAAAATAATAATAATAATTAAACGCAGCAAGATTACAAATCTTGTTCACGCCATACAGCAGCTTGTTACGAAAGTGTCAGGTTCCAATTACGATGTCAACGATGTGATTTTGCTTGTGATTTATAGCAACTTAAAGCAAGTCCTTCTTATTGGAATCTGCGAAAACCGAACTCCGCTACAGAAATCCACGTTTTAACCTCTTTCTTTACAGAAAATCCACATAAAAACAGCAACAGACAATGTAAACTTGGCCACTGAACACAGTAGGACCAAACAGGAGCTCAGGATTCAGCCCCTGCTCAAGCTTTGCTGCATGACGGCCACGCATCACAGGTTGGCATGCCCATCCCACTTGCACAATATCCATTTGAAAGGAATAAAAGATACCCAGCAGCCCTTTTTTTGGATGACTGCATCTGCACTTGGCAGCCTGATATGCTTCTGTTTCCAGCTGTACAACTTAATCAAAGTATATTTCCTACAGGAACAGAGCGAAAGAAAAAAGGAAATTCTCCCAAGAAAGAAACATCTTAGTTGCTTTAGCTGCTGCACTTTTCTTTCCCAGCAGAAAAGGTATAGGAGTCTTTCTTTCTCGGAAGAATCAGTGGGCGAGTTCAGGCATCACAATAAACCGTGGTTTACCACAATGGGAACAAGCTTCAGCTAACCTCGGGCTTTGGAGCTTCTGCCTCCTGGTGTAGCCACAAGTTTCAGTTTCCATTAGCGTTCTGCCTGAACCCATAACTGTGGTTCATTGTAACTACGGTTTGTTGAAACAGGACCATTTCACAATCCATGGTTTCACGCCGGCTTGTTTTAAGCAAGCTACTGCTCATAATAATCACACTGTGTTGGGTTCAGACAAAATAGCGAGCTGTGTTGAATCTAAATTGAAAATGAATGCTTCTGATCTCCTGGCTTACTGTCCAAACTAGCTCAGTGACTATGTTGGGAACATTGTACCGTCCCAACGTGTTAACCAAGAGGCATCAACTTCTCCTTGACTAATTCAGCCATTCCTATAAGGAAAATTAGCAATGTCTCTGTACTGAGCAGGAATTCTGATGTGCTCAAAGGTGACCCAAGGGGTTCCTAGGTCTTCCTAGCCACAAACTACACTTCTTCACTTCGCATGTATCAAGACCAAACCCCAGATACCTGCACTCTGCTAAACGGCCTCGGTCCAGTATACCTGAAGGAGCGTCTCCATCTCCATCGTTCTGCCCGGACACGGAGGTCCAGCGCCAAGGGCCTTCTGGCAGTTCCCTCACTGCGAGAAGCCAAGTCACAGGGAACCAGGCAGAGGGCCTTCTCGGTAGTGGCGCCTGCCCTGTGGAACGGCCTCCCACCAGATGTCAAAGAGAAAAATAACTACCAAACTTTTAGAAGACATCTGAAGGCACCCCTGTTTAGGGAAGCTTTTAATGTTTAATAGGTTATTGTATTTTAGTGTTTTGTTGGAAGCCGCCCAGTGTGGCTGGAGAAACCCAGCCAGATGGGCGGGGCATAAAAATAAATTATTTATTATTATTATTATTATTATTATTATTATTATTATTATTATTATTATCTCCCTCACTTGTTTTAATGTCAAAATCTGCTCCAGTTTATTCCTAACAGACGGGTTATTTTGCTTTTAAGTTTGCACTTTTAATGCTGGTATGACCCTGGTGTTTTGTTTTGTTTTGTTTTGTTTTAAAAAGAAGCTTTTCTGGGGTGCTCTTCTGGTTTTTTAAATAAAGAAGTTGTAATTGTCAGTGGGTTGCTTTTTCAAACTACTGTAAGCTGCTCAGAGAACCCATGGGCTGAAAACCAGTGTATAGCTATTTCAATAAAATAACTGTATGGCTCAAATAGTTTTCTCCCCAGAAGTATGGGATTGTTGTTCTGTTTGTTACTTTGTTATGTATTTTATACTGTGAACCACCCTCTGATTCTCAGATGAAGGGTGGTCTGAATGTTTAATAACAATAAAATAATAAGTATTTGTTGCTCTTTGAATATTACAGATACTTTTATCTGCCAGCTAATAAACATTCTGTCTCAAGAATATCATTAGATCCAGAACACTTAATGGGTAAGATAAGGGGAGGGGGAGTTTCGTTTGTAATGGGATTTTTTTTCTGTGGAAAAGAATTAAAATGGGTGTTGTGGAAACCACAGTACAATTGGGACAGAGCACCTCACAAACTCCTTAAAATGTGCCGCTTTTATTTTTATCTGTCTGCTGTCCAACAACACAGTAAGCACTACTTGACATTCACTGATCGTACCCAGTAATATCTTTATCTGAATAAGAATGCAAATTGCAGGAGCGCTTTTTTTTTTTATTCCAACGCCTATTCTGTGGCGGCTGAATAGAGTGACCACATGTTCAAGGCTGCAAACAAGTTCACTGACCTCCCTAATCATCTCTGCCATTGCGAGTGAATGACATACACGGTCAATTCTGCCTTGCCTCTCCACTTTCATTCATAAAAAAAATAAATGACATTGTTCTTGCAGCAGTCCTGAGAAAAAGGAGACGAGAGAAATGCAGCCCAAATGAGGCCCCCAGTATTTTCAGTTCGGATTCTATTCAGCAGCAGACCCACCATCTGCCTTCTTCCTGCTAACAGCAGAACACCTCCCTGTAGAGATGTCAGAATTTGCACCACCTCCACTAATAGCTAGTATTCATATTAGCAAACATACACATACCTCCAGAATGCCTCCTTTCAATGTGTGTTTTATGTAGCTGAGCAGAAGCACAAGGCAGTAGCTGTTACAACTTTCACAGCCCCGTGTGGAGAATTAGATCACTGGGGAAAAATGCTTCCAAGCCCCTTTATGGAAAATAAGGTCTTGAGCTGTGTTAAAGGCTAAAGCGGCCGAACAACAAGCCTCAGTAATGAATCAGTACCCCCACGGCCCATTTGACCAGGAGAAAGTGTTTGCTTGTGACTGTGCAATTTGCAGATTCAAAAGTAAACATCTGTGTTTTGCTTGGCTGTGAATTTCTGTCTTCTATATACAAGTGATTCAACAGAACCTTTTCTTATGGACCATTTTATATTGATAGTTCATTCAAAAACAGGGATTTATCAATCAAGCATCTCTCTCTCTCTCTATATATATACACACATATAATGCAATATATAGTGCAATATATAATGCAATATATAGTGCAACTTTGTTTGTGCTGCTAAACATTGGGAACCATTGGGACCAACGTGCATTTTATTTAACAATCTGAAACCATTTGCTGCTGTTTATTCCATTAGGATTATACCAACGTCTGCGCTCAGCAAACTGCACTCTTAGATCCCTAGTCCGAGATACAGTTCTTGGAAATAAAATGCAGTCGCACTCAGGTAATGCCATTCTTGGTAGTGTATATCTGACAACAATCCCAAGCCGATCCTGCTATATTTGTACAATACATGTTCGTTGCATTTATATTTTTAAGTGCATGCTTTCAGAATGAAAATCACACACACATACAACATAATGTATGAAAAGGCCCTTAAGACTGCCTAAAGACTAAGACTGCCATCAGAGTCTATACAGCTGGGCAGTTCTACCTCTTTGAAAATGGAAAGAAGTGAAAATACTATTGCCAGAAAGCAATTTTGTAGACCCAATCTAGGGATTTCATCATTCTAAGACACCTCTGCTGGGCCCTTCCATCTTAACATTCTAAAAATATGTACACCATTCAAGTACTTATTCCTTCAGAATGGTAGCGTAGCTACGTTATCAGCAGTCATAACAGCAGTACAGCACAATATTGTACAGTGAAGGAACTCAGTCCTAAACTTGTTTGTTCAGAGGTCCCATTCTGAACCTTACAAAACGTGGTTACATACTCCAAAGGAATTGGGTTTAAAAGCTCAAAACAAGGGCAGTCCACTATGAAAGAAGGAGCAAACACTGGATCAACAAATTGACTGTATACCTAGCGAGTTTCTGGACTGTTCTACAAGCCATGCAGCTTGTTCCATATACAGTACAAAACTTATCTACTTGGATCAAACTGAAGAGACGTCGCTCCATTATTCAACCAATTTAGTTGTGGGGAAATGAGCCAGGCAATCTACATGGAGACCCCAGCTTTTTAGTCAAACTTTTTTGAAAATAAAACCATGACCCTGGGTCAGGGCTCCCCCCGCCCCGCCGGAACTCAATTTCGGCACCTCTCGGGTGGGCACCATTGGCATTCTAAGAGTAAGAGGGAGGTGTTCATGGAGAGTTCCGGCACCTCTCTTCTTTGAAAAATAGCACTGCCCTGAGTGATCTATAGCTGTACCAGGAAAACAGAAGGGAAAGAATGTCCCGGTGTGAATAGCTGCCATGAAGCACATTTATTCCACCCTCATTTGTTTGCCAAGCATGTTTCATCTCTTTCCCAAACAATGGAAACCTGACACAGATAGAACTTTCTGTGCATGGTGTATACAGATGTATACCCTGACTTTTACTGTCTGCCAACAAAGGGGGAAACGATTAACTCTCTCTCCAAATGTTTAGTTTAAGCGATATTGTACAATGAGTTTCCCGCTTAAAATAAACGGAGCCAGTTAGATATTTAAAATTGAGTCATTTGGATATTTAAAAGGTTCAGCACAAATTTTCATGTCTCTCTTACTTCAATTTCTAGTTTCCCAAAGACCCCCAAACAACCCTGTTTCTCCATTCCCTTAAACGCAGCATTTGGCTGGGAGATGTAACACTACAATGCACAGAACATTTCACTGAACGTGAGACTGGAAAAAAGGATTTGAAAGAAGGACTTGTTTCTTTCCAGTCCAGATTTTCAAATTTCAAAAGTACAAAGATATTTTGTGTGGGCCGAACACCCACTATTTCCAGCATGGAAATCAAGTTACGCTTTTCTGTGAAGCCACCGGCATCTAAGTGCATACACCCTAGCATTTGTCATTTGGCTAATGCTACAATAACCATTTGAGGTGCTTCCGCTTATTGGAGACTTGTAACAGTTTGGTGTTGTAATACTTCTGGTGGATCCAGCAGCAGTTTGCAAGTATGCAGGGAAAGTATCGCAAATGTGCAGAGCGGACCGTTCTGGAGGCAACAGAAACAATTCTATCCTTGCGTACTTCTCAAGAGAGCAAACTTAAGAGGCAGAGCTGTGCTTCTCTCTTGCAACAAACTACAAAGTCCTATGTAAAACTGCGCACAGGAGGGATGGCATTGGAAAGGAAAAGTTGCCAAGCTGAAGCCAAGTCTTCTGGGATCAAACACTGGGACACTATCAGGCAAGTAGACATCCAAAGCGTGTTCCCATTTTAAAAGGCTTATAACCTTTTTAGTCTATATACCACGGAATACAAAAAACCAACCAAAAAACCCCAACCTTGTCAACTATATTCACGCTTTGCAGAAGAAGCTGTCCTGTGGTTCCAAAAAAGACGATTAAGCTGTTTATGTATGTAATGACAGCAGCTAGGATTCCTTATGCGCAAAAAAAGGGAGGAAGGAGAAATTCCCACTGAAAAGGAATGGGTAAGTAAAATGATGGACTCTGAGGAATCAGCAAACCTAATGATGATTGTTTTGTGGAAGAATGGAAGCCTTTTGGGGGACTGTTTAAAGAAATAGCTTGATGGAATCGTGAGCAGGATTTGAACTATGAGCAACAGAGGGACTGAGAGATCATTGTAATTATGGTTATGTTATAAGAGAGAGGAGATAGGGGTGCAGAAATAAGAAGCTACAGAAAACGGGATGGGAAGTGGATAAAAGAAAAGAAAAAAAATTCTTACGTTTTGGAATGCATCCGTGAAATGCTTAAAAATGCAATAAAGTATAACTGGGGAAAGCCCTCCTGCTTCCTTACCTAATGGTGCTCTTGTCGGCGTTTCTTCGGGGTCTGGAATAGGAATCCTGGCGGCAGGGAGGCTGTGCACAGTGGCGACCAGGAAAAAGCAAGACCAGGCTCCCCACGCAGCAATCATTCCTCTCCTCTCGCTTCGGGGCAGCCCGCCGTGGGTCGTGGTGGCAGCGCTTCCTCGGCCCGCCTCAGCCATCCTCCAGATGCATGCTGCTCCGTGGGCTGGCCGGGGGTCTCCTTCTCTGGGTCCCCGAAGTGGCGGCCCCGTGCCCTGCAAGGAGTCGGGAGGAGAGGGACACTCGCGGAGGCTCCTCAGCGGAGAGGGCAGCTCCTCTTCCCCGCCAGCCCTGCCCCAGCACCGCCCGCCACCTCGGAAGGCGCGTCGAGCGCGCCTCGGAAGAACCATTTTTGCGCACCGTTTCCCCCTTCCCGGCCGGGTTTGCCCCGACAGCAGCCCGGAGCAGCCGCTTCGCCTCCCCTCGGGGCTTCCCTTCCCGCAACCCGACGCCGCTTCTAGGGTCCCGAGAGGGGCGCCGCCCTCCGATTAAGCCGGCAGTACCCGCCGGGGATGGCGCGGAGGAGCGGCCGCTTACCTGCTCCTTGGCGCCGCTGGAGCGCTTCTGGGCAGAGGCGCGGGCGGCTCTGCTCCGCTCCGCTCGCTCCCTCGCTCGCTCGCCAGCCTTGCCAGAAAGCCGGTCCGCCAGCCTGCCTGCCTGCCTGCCCCGCCTCACTGAGAGGGCTGGGCTGGGCGGCTGGGCTGGGCTGGCCGGCGGCCCCCAGCGGCGGAGAAGGGGCGGCGCGTCTTTGCGCCCAGGGCGCACGAAGCCCTCGAGAGGCGGCCCTTCGGCTGGACAGCGAGGAGGAGCGTGCGGCAGCCTACCTGAAGAACAGGGCGGGAAAGGCAGCCGGCGGGAAGCGCCCCCCCCTTGGGCTTTCCCCTCTTTCGTGGCCGGGGGTGTGGGCGCCCGTCTGCCTCAAGAGACGGCGTGGCGTGTGCGGGTTTTTGGCGCTGCTGGGCGACGAACCAGGGCAGCTGCTCCCTGAGCTTTCCCACCGAGACTAAACTCTTTCCCTTCCGCAGTGACCACAGGTAAATGTAAAGGGACCCCTGACCACTAGGTCCAGTCGTGACCGACTCTGGGGTTGGGCGCTCATCTTGCTTTACTGGCCGAGGGAGCGGACGTTTGTCCACAGACAGTTTTTCTGCTTCGTGTGGCCAGCATGACTAAGCCGCTTCTGGCGAACCAGAGCAGCGCACGGAAACGCCGTTTACCTTCCCGCCAGAGTGGTACCTATTTATCTACTTGCACTTTGATGTGCTTTCAAACTGCTAGGTTGGCAGGAGCAGGGACCGAGCAACGGGAGCTCACCCCGTCGCGGGGATTCGAACCGCCAACCTTCTGATCAGCAAGTCCTAGGCACTGTGGTTTAGAGACCACAGCGCCACCCGCGTCCCTCAGTGACCACAGGTAGATATTAGCAAATTCCTTATCAAGTCCGCCTGTGTGCCTGCAATCAGGGCTTACCAGATTCACTGGACCATATTGTTTTGGACTGCCCTTTGCACAGCAGACTCCGCAAACCGATGCTGAGCAAGATATTGGACCTGCGACCCACGGCTCTGAGAGAAAGCCAAATGAGGTTCCTCCTAGCAGATAGGGACAAGGACTTTACTGCCCCAGTGGCAGGGCCGTCTTACCCATAGGCGGTAGGGGTGCGGGGCACTCGGGCGCCGGGCTCTCAGGGGCACCAGGCCGAGAGTCCAGGGCCCGAGAATTGAGTCCGGGGAAGAGCCCATCCATGGCTCAGAGCGCCATGGCGGGCCCTTCTGCTGCGGGCAGCTCTGGCCGCAAGTTTGGGGGTGACCGAGCCAGCAAGATGCTGAGGCGGCCAGCCAGCTCCGCCCTCCTGTGCGCCTGGGACTGGGCAACCTGGGGGGGGGGGTGCCGGGCGGATCTTTGCGCCCTGGTGCCGCATATGCTTAAGACAGCCCTGCCCAGTGGCTTCCTTTTTAACCTCCATCTTACCTGAAAGGGTTCTTAATGAATCATCCCTTCAACTTCCAAGAGACTGCGATCTACTCGCACTATAAAAATAACTGGCAGTGATCTACCCATTGGATTGACCAAGGTTGTTGAACTTTTTTTAGGGAGCCAAAGGTGACGTCGTCATCAATCTGTTTGACATATAGGTAATAGACAGGGTACCTTGTGATCCTTGAAAGCCTCACTCCTGTCCCTTTTAAATTTATCCTAGTGTTTTGAAATGTTTTAACTCGGCATGCCAATACGGTGGTACCTACGCTTCAGGTTACATACGCTTCAGGTTACATACACTTCAGGTTGCAGACTCCGCTAACCCAGAAATAGTGCTTCAGGTTAAGAACTTTGCTTCAGGATAAGAACAGAAATCGGGCTCTGGCGGCGCGGCAGCAGCAGGAGGCCTCATTAGCTAAAGTGGTGCTTCAGGTTAAGAACAGTTTCAGGTTAAGAATGGACCTCCAGAACAAATTAAGTACTTAACCCGAGGTACCACTGTAAAGGTATTTGTATTTGTTCCCACCAAGACCGTTTTCTCTCGGGGCGCCAGTCGAGCGGTGGACCCTCCTGCTCTGTGGCTGCGCCCCAACTCCCTGCCTGGTCTCTGCCCCACATGGGCTGCACCCATCAGGGGCACCAACTGAGCTGTCTGGTGCGGTGTGGCTGGTCTCTAAGAACTTTGCCTCCCTCAGAGCTGGCCCAACCATGAAGCAAGGTGAGGCCACTGCCTCTGGTGGCTGGAACTGCAAGGGCAGTGGACCCCGAAGTCGCTCTTCATGCCCCTCAGCTTGTTCCTAATGTAGATCTTCCCTCACGCCTTCCTCCCTGGTGGGGAACCATGTTGCGGTTCGCCCAGGGGTGCCAACTTGAATAAAATATTGTGCAGGTAAGGCCCACCCTGTGCCATCAGTCACATGACGCAACATGGCAATGCCCACCAACTTTTTTGACCCCCTAAAATATTTTAGGGAGGGGGAGCAAAGGGACGTCAGCCCCTAGGAGTTGGTTCCCATGGGTTTGCCTCAGGTTCCAAAATGTCTCGGGCCAGCCCTATCTTCCTCTCTCCCCATCAAAGACTTCTCCAAACGGATTTCCGATGTTCCAGATCCTAAACTAGCTGTCAATGGGCAACATGCCCAAATGTCTACATGTCTGATATTGTTGTGTGCCCTCCCAAGTGGGTGAGATTCCAGGGGTCCTGGGTGTGGTTTCCTGGGGACAACAGAGACTGCAGAACAGTGGTACCTTGGGTTAAGTACTTAATTCGTTCTAGGGGTCTGTTCTTAACCTGAAACTGTTCTTAACCTGAAGCACCACTTTAGCTAATGGGGCCTCCCGCTGCCGCCGGAGCACGATTTCTGTTCTCATCCTGAAGCAAAGTTCTTAATCTGAGGTACTATTTCTGGGTTAGCGGAGTTTGCAACCTGAAGCGTATGTTAACCCGAGGTACCACTGTATGTTTAAGATATGTGAGTTATTTACACATATATACCGCCTGAGCCCACGATGGAGGGGCTCGCAGCATTCACGCCCCAAGAGGGTCTTGCTTCTCCCATAGTCGCAGCCTTGGATCCCAGCAGAAATCCAGCATGGCTCTCCCTGTCTGCCTGCAGCCTGTTTCCAGCCCAGCTCTCTCTCTCACAACCCTGGCTGTTGTGCTTCTTGCTACCAGCCAGAAGAGGGAGGGGACCCACCCGTTTGCCCTCTGGCACAGAGTCACTTCCTTTGTCATCCTTACGTGGTAACTAGGACCAGGGCCGTCTTAATAATAATAATAATACAGTAATAATAATAATAATAATAATAACAATAATAATAATAATAATAATAATATTTTTTATTTATACCCCGCCCTCCCCAGCCAAGCCCGGGCTCAGGGTGGCTAACAAGCAATAATAAAAACAAGTTGAATGAATACAACTTAAAAACAAAATTAAAATGCAACATTAAAATATTGAAACATTCAAATATTAAAATGTAGCCTCATCGCAGGAGGAGAAAGGAAAAGAAAAAAGAAAGAGGGGAGGGAATCAAATTGGCTCCAAGCCAAAGGCCAGGCGGAACAACTCTGTCTTACAGGCCTTGCGGAAAGAGATCAGATTCTGCAGGGCCCTGGTCTCATGAGGCAGAGCGTTCCACCAGGACGGAGCCAGTGTTGAAAAGGCCCTGGCATTGCTTGAAGCTAATCTAACTTCCTTAGGGCCCGGGACCACTTAGGGTGTTGCTAGTTATGGACCTTGAGGCTCTCCGTGGGGCATACTGGGAGAGGCGGTCCCGTAGGTACGAGGGTCCTAGGCCGTGAAGGGCTTTAAAGGTCAAAACCAGCACCTTAAATCTGACCCTGTACTCCACTGGGAGCCAGTGCCGCTGGAAAAGCACTGGGTGAATATGCTCCCATGGCAGACACCCCGTGAGGAGCCTTGCTGCAGCATTCTGCACCCGCTGGAGTTTCTGGGACAGCTTCAAGGGCAGCCCCGCGTAGAGCGAATTACAGTAGTCAAGCCTGGAGGTGACCGTCGCATGGATCACTGTGGCCAGATCGTAAGCATATCTGGCGCTGTGGTGCAAAGATCCCTCCGGCGCTCCCTCCCCTTTCCCAGAGTTGTCAGCCTTTTTTTATGGCTGGAGGAGGCGGGCAGCGGTTGGAGGATGGCTCTTCCTCCGGGAAAGAAGCGGAGGCTGGATGTGGCACCTCCCGGCTCAGCTGGGTGGTTCGTGCTGCGGTGGCCATGGCAGGCAATAAGAGGGCCTGCGCCGAGCAAGCAGAATTTGGCGCCTGCAGACTAAAAGGGAAAAAACAGAGCCAATGCTCGGCGGGAGCGGCGCACGCACCCTTGCTCACTCAGCGCACTTGTTCGCAGTTCCCTGGACTCTCGCCTGGCACCTTCCAGAACTTGGTGCCCTGGCACCCCGCGCCACCAGCCTCTATTGGTAAGACGGACCTGACTAGGATCTTGCCTAGCTAATTTAGCAATGGAATCAGCTGTTAGATTTTAACCCTTGCGGGACCCCCAGAATTAGAATGGATTCGGGCATGGTACAGACTGACACATGCACGCCACAACTCACAACACTTTTTAAATTTAGAATAAGGAAAACATCAGAACCGCACTTTTCAGGCTTCAGCAGGAGGTCTGCTAAAAATAAATGTCTGCTCTTTGGAAACAGGGGTGTGTTGTCAGAGAATCCCACTTCAGTGACAAGCTAGCTATGCAAAAGCCAATTTCTCTCAGGAATGATTATATAACTGGGGCAACCTTTATTTTATTTGGGAATGAAATTAATTAGGGAAAAAAATGAGTCGTAGATGACTCAGATTATCCCACAGGGGCAAAAAGCCTCAAAAAGTGAATGATTCAGAACGGCACCTTGAATGCAGAATTGCACACGTTAACAGTGTTTTTGTGCAGAGACTCGAGTCTGTCTGTAATGCTGTGAATTGCTGAACGTGCTGCATGAAATCAGTGGGTTATACCTCTTTGTAGAAACTTTGCTACTGAATGATGATTTCAGCAAATGCTTTCTTTCAACTTCATTATACAGTGGTACCTTGGGTTACATACCCTTCAGGTTACATACGCTTCAGGTTACACACTCCGCTAACTCAGAAATAGTGCTTCAGGTTAAGAACTTTGCTTCAGGATAAGAACAGGAATCGGGCTCTGGCGGCGCGGCAGCAGCGGGAGGCCCCATTAGCTAAAGTGGTGTTTCAGGTTAAGAACAGTTTCAGGTTAAGAACGGACCTCCGGAACGAATTAAGTACTTAACCCAAGGTACCACTGTATGTGATCTGAAATGTTACAAAGAAGCTGAGATGGAGAATCTGTCATTGTGGGCATGCTTACCTTTATGCTATATTAGACTTACGCATCATTTAAAAAGCAAATACAATTATTATTCACTACAAAATTATATTCTGCCCAGGGCTGGATTTAGATTTGATGAAGCCCTAAGCTACTGAAGGCAATAGGGCCCTTTATATGTCCAGCTGTCCATTGTCAACAAAAAATTGTCCCTTTTTTTTGTGTTGAATATATGCTGTATGGTACCCTATATATAGAAATGAGCAAACCAGTGATATTTTAGGGAGCAGGCTAGCAGGCAGGGCCCATTAGTTATTAGTTAGTTATTAGTTACATCATAGGAGCCTACACAACACAAAACACTGTTGCTGTGTGTAGGTTTTATTTTATTTGTTTTTTATCTTATATTTTGGAAATGTACATCCAGTTTTTTCTTTTAATTTTTTTGGGGGGACCCAAGGGAGTGGGGCCCTAAGCTATAGGTTGTTTAGCTTATACATAAATCTGGCACTGATTCTTCCCCAAGGATGAGTGACTCACAATTCAAGGACAGTGTAATTCTGTGCGTCTTCACTCAAAAGTGAATTCAATTATTTAAGGTTCCATTGTCCAGACTAAATCAATGAAGGATGACAACTAGAAGAATGGGCCTCACTGAGATTTGGAAATTGTTCCAAATTCCTAGGTTACAGTGTCAACACCTCATGGGCAATACATTCCTTTTGGCAGCCCAGCCCCACTGCAGCCCAGCTGCTACCTCACACCTTTCTGATGGTGTTAAAAAGGTAAAGGTAAAGGGACCCCTGACCATTAGGTCCAGTCGTGACCGACTCTAGGGTTGCAGCGCTCATCTCGCTTTATTGGCTGAGGGAGCCGGCATACAGCTTCTGGGTCATGTGGCCAGCATGACTAAGCCGCTTCTGGCAAACCAGAGCAGCGCACGGAAACGCCGTTTACCTTCCCGCCGGAGTGGTACCTATTTATCTACTTGCACTTTGAGGTTCTTTCGAACTGCTAGGTTGGCAGGAGCTGGGACCGAGCAATGGGAGCTCACCCTGTCGCGGGGATTCGAACCGTCGACCTTCTGATCGGCAAGTCCTAGGCTCTGTGGTTTAACCCACAGCGCCACCCACGTCCCTTCTCTGATGGTGTTACCTGTACTCAATTCTTTCCCCAAATCATCACTGCCAACTTCCTTGTGGCAAGTGTGCAAGTTGTCTCTCCCCCTTCCCCAGACTTAGAAAAATTTGGAGCAGCAGAAAAATACTTTCTGCTTGGTTTCCCAGAACCAACCAAGCAAAAATCACTAGGTAAGATCAGGATTTTTTTAAAAAAGGTAAAGGACCCCTGACAGTTAAATCCAGTTGTGAACGACTCTGGGGTTGTGGTGCTCATCTCGCTTTACTGGCTGAGGGAGCCGGCGTTTGTCCGCAGTTTTTTCGGGTCATGCATTGTACGTAGCGATGCCGCACATGCGCCCTACGCAGTGACGCCTGCCCCGGGGGTTACGATGCGTTCCTTCGCCCCTGCTCTCAGCAGCCAGAAACATCATAAGGAAGAAGAAGAAGAGTTTGGATTTGGATTTGATATCCCGCCTTTCACTCCCTTTAAGGAGTCTCAAAGCGGCTAACATTCTCCTTTCCCTTCCTCCCCCACAACAAACACTCTGTGAGCTGAGTGGGGCTGAGAGACTTCAAGAAGTGTGACTGGCCCAAGGTCACCCAGCAGCTGCATGTGGAGGAGCGGGGAATCGAACCCGGTTCCCCAGATTACGAGTCCACCGCTCTTAACCACTACACCACACTGACTCTTATCCTGCTTTATCACTACCCGAAGGCGTCTCAAAGCGGCTAACATTCTCCTTTCAAAGGAGACTTTGGGAAGACTGGTCAGGAGTGAATATAGAGCACTTGGTACCGGACTGTATGGGAAACAGCCCCATTAGAAAAGTTAACCAACAAATTTAAACTAGCAAAGGAGAACGCCTTTACGCAGGTGTGGTTCTCCTTTATCACATACACAGCACAAGAAGAAAATGACGTATCCCTCCATCGACACACCGCATACGAATTAATATGACTAATCTGACTCAACAAGCTCCGCTCCACACACACGTACAAACAAACCACACTGCAACCAAGCAAGCTCTGGACCGTCCAAGCTCTTGCAATGCCAACAAAATTGAACTAATTACCTACCCACATGTGATGCTGAGACAAAAACCCTGCACAAACACTACGCAGTAGAAAGATCGATACCCGCCCCCTCTTTCCTTTCCCCCCAACCTCATAATGCAAATGGCAACAGGGACTCATAAACACTGTAAACAAATTGTGGAAAAGACTCTGTGAGCGGAAAGTGGAGACGCTATATGTACTTTCCTTTGTTTGCTTGTTAGCTTGCTTGTTACACAAGAAAATATTGAATAAAAATAGGAAGACGCTTGCAATATGATGAATAATGTACGGAATTGGAAATTATTGTGAATTGAAGTTATTATGGACATGAATGAACAAATGTAAAACAAAAGAACCAAGAAGGGGAGTGGAGGGAAGTCAAGGGATTTTTGGAAATGCCATGTATGGGATGGGAGCTGTTATGTGATTATTATTTTTTTGTTATTGTAAAAATTAATAAAATAGTATTAAAAATATTAAATAAATACAAAATGTAATAATAATAATAATAATAAACCTTCTGTGCAGGAACTAGCGTGCAGCCAGGAGGTAGCTGATTGCAAAGGCATGTGTCCGTTCGGCATACACTGCTCAACTCTTAAAAATATGTGAGCTTTTTGCAAGTTTATTAATCGTTTTCTATTTTTACTCCCCTCACAAATTTACTACCCCCCCCAGGTTTCTTCAGGGAACATTCTGGTAGTTCATCCTGTCTGAAACCTACTTAAGCTTGTGTGCAGATTATAGCTGCCATGTATAGACGTTGTTCTCGAAGCCATTTGTGGGTTAAAAAGTACATCCCGAGAGGATAAATCATTATCTAAAGAGAGATAATATAAAGTTAATTGGCACATGCTGTAAAACTGCGTGACTCACTTAAATTCCTACCTAGTTCCATAACCACAAAAAACTCTTTGTTCTCAAATTATCTGATGATAACTATCTTTAATGAATCCAGAAATAACAAGTTCTAGGTTGGAACTGGGGTGGGTGGGTGAATAGGTCTCAGTTAAGGAAATCTAAATAGTGCCTCTGAATAGGAGCATGGAAACTCAAAGGTTCCTTTGTCAAATGAAAGAAGCATTTTAGTAATAAATGCTTTGAGACCTTCTCTAATTATTTATAGGATATTGGGGGGGGGGGTTAAATACAAACCGAGTCTGAATTCTTTATTTACAGAGGTAACATCCTACACTGATGCAAGACAAATATTTTTTTTTAGTGCTAGGCAGAGGTGAATTGGGCCTTGTAGGTGTTTTCAGAAGATAAAGCATGCCAGTCCAAAGTGATTGTGGATTAAAACAGTCTCTGTAGAACTTTTCAAAGGTGCAGCTCTGAAGTTTCCCTGAGGTAATTGCAAACGGTTTGACTGTGACTGAAGGTTTCTGTGCCATGCCAGCCAACATTCCATCAATTCTTCAAAGTATTTTTGGTGCTTACCGAGTATCCAAGGGGTTAACTTACGTCCTAATTATTCTTACAGTGTGCCAGAGTGAAATGTACACAGTATTAAGAATACATTTTACTGTATCATCCTTCCCTTATCTTTTAACAACTTTGCAGTGTGTGTGCGGGCGTGGAAAAGAAAAAGGCAATGAGTCAACTGTACTTTAAACATTTAGTCTGGTTCAGATGTTATTATCTCAGTCCTATACAGTGGTGCCCCGCAAGACGAATGCCTCGCAAAACGAAAAACGCGCAAGACGAATGGGTTTTTCGGTTTTTGTGTTGCTTCGCTAGGCGAATTTCCCTATGGGCTTTCTTCGCAAGACGAAACGTCTTGCGAGTTCTTGCGAGTTTTTTTCCTTTTTCTTAAAGCCACTAAGCCGTTAATAGCCGCTAAGCCGCTAATAGCCGTGCTTCGCAAGACGAAAAAACCGCAAGACGAAGAGACTCGCAGAACGGATTAATTTCGTCTTGCGAGGCACCACTGTAAAACATAGTCTATGGCCTCTCTCCTTTAGCCCCAGGATAAATTATATCCCGGATTGGAGGGAAACCTTAATCCATAGTTTCCCAGTTAGGCTGTCACATGAAACTGTAGCATGTAAGAAACCAACATGGCCTCAGTGACACCAGACACCACAAGGAGACAGAAGGGGACTTGTAGATTTTATTAAGGGCTCTCCTACATTTCCCCCATAATTTGAGCACTGCGCTGCTTCCTGCTAGAGGCTCTGGAGTTGCCTGGGCAGTTCCATCAGCAGAAACCTTGCTGTTTTCCCCCTCACCTCAGATGTAACACAGCACCATGATGGGAACCTCACTAGTTGCGGGAGCTGTATGAAACCCTACAAATTCACATTGCACGGAATAGATTAGCGGCCAAAAGTTTCAGGGTTCCATTTGGGGACACATGACTATATCGCTTTTCATGCAGTCATAGCACCCCCCTTTGTTCCTACCTCTGTGCCTTGTTTCTTAAAAGGTAAAGGGACCCCTGACCATTAGGTCCAGTCGTGACCGACTCTGGGGTTGCGGCGCTCATCTGCTTTATTGGCCGAGGGAGCTGGCGTACAGCTTCCGGGTCATGTGGCCAGCAAGGCTAAGACACTTCTGGGGAACCAGAGCAGCGCACAGAAACGCCGTTTACCTTCCCGCTGGAGTGGTACCTATTGATCTACTTGCAGTTTGACGTGCTTTCGAACTGCTAGGTGGGCAGCAGCTGGGACCGAGCAACGGGAGTGCTGCTGGACAATTTTTTAAAAAAATTATTTTGACTGTGTCAGACCAACACGGCTACCTACCTGAATCTGCCGTCAGCGGCTGTAGAATTGGGTGGTGGTATTAAACGCAACAAACCTTTCACGTACAGAGAGCAGATCTATTAACAGGTGATCTCTTTTCTTCTTCTTCAGTGGACACAATTCACCCAGTCGTAACTACTCTTTCAAAGCACAGGTCAAAAGTTGAAGGCTTGAACAAATGAAGGAGGGTGGTGGGGAATTGTACTTATCCTTTTGGAGACATGCATGTGTTCCAGACAACATTTTCGAATGAAAGGGGGCGTTTAATAATACGTTATATTGGGAACAAAAGTTGAAAAAGCAAATAATAACTCACTGGAGCATGTTTATGCAAGCAAGCATTCAAGCAAACTTTCAACAGTGAGTTGCATTATGAGGCTATTAGGGAAGAGTAAAGTTGTAAACAACTTGCCCCAGCATTACTTCCATCGAAGCCAGTAAACAAGTTTTCCTTTGGCATATAAGCCATGCCGTTGTGAGTTTATTTGCCTACAGGAGACACACAACTCAGAGTACAACTGGAGTTAAGTGACCCTCTAGAGCTGCCGTCACAGTTTTTACTGGCAGCTGTTCTCATGTATTTAGCATTGTTTCTAGTACAGTGGTACCTCGGGTTACAAATGCTTCGGGTTACAAACGCTTCAAGTTACAGACTCCACTAATCCGGAAGTAGTACCTCGGGTTAAGAACTTTACCTCAGGATGAGAACAGAAATCGTGTGGTGGCAACAGGAGGCCCCATTAGCTAAGGTGGTACCTCAGGTTAAGAACGGTTTCAGGTTAAGAACGGACCTCTGGAACAAATTAAGTCCTTAACCAGAGGTACCACTGTATGTAGCAAAATGACAGGTCACCATATTTAGATAAGATCCTTTTTGGCACTTTTAACTATGGGCAAAACACAGAACTCGCATCTGAAGGCATTCTGCCACTTCTCTTGGCAGCAACCAAGCAAACGATAGGACATAACTTGAAATCAAATGAGGGAGGATCAACACAAGAATGGGCATTTACAGTTGGGCATGTTGCTTTAATAGAAAAACTGACGATGCAAATTGAAGCCATAAGGCAAGAAAACACTACAGGTGACTTGTACGGTCATTGGTATGGATTCACTCAATGGACAAAAGATAACCCTAGTAAACTGGGAAGACTTGGACTGGATCTTGTTGTTGTTTAGTCTTTTAGTCATGTCCGACTCTTCATGACCCCCTGGACCAGAGCACGCCAGGCACTCCTGTCTTCCACTGCCTCCCGCAGTTTGGTCAGACTCATGTTTGTAGCTTTGAGAACACTGTCCAGCCATCTCGTCCTCTGTCGTCCCCTTCTCCTTGTGCCCTCCATCTTTCCCAACATCAGGGTCTTTTCCAGGGATTCTTCTCTTCTCATGAGGTGGCCAAAGTCTTGGAGCCTCAGCTTCACGATCTGTCCTTCCAATGAGCACTCAGGGCTGATTTCCTTCAGAATGGATAGGTTTGATCTTCTTGCAGCCCATGGGACTCTCAAGACTCTCCTCCAGCACCAGAATTCAAAAGCATCAAAAAAGCGTTTCAGGGAAATGCGTTGTAAACCTCAAAGTGGGAAATCATGTTGGCGAAAGGCAGACCTCCACAGCGCCATCTGGTGTCACAGATAAGCAAAACATCTGTACATCGCAGCTCCTTGTTGTTATTCCATGTTTTCTTATGGAACAAAATTTAAAATAAACACGTGTATGAAAAAGGGAGTGGTTTCATGTTTGAGCTCAGATGCACACTTGTTCCTTTGACTTGCACTCAGTTGGTGGGTTGGGATGGATCTCTTTGTTTGCATGTGGTCCAGCGCTCTGCTTTCAATAATGACCAGCCAAATTTCTCCGGGAGTCTAACAGGAGGGCAGCACTCCTCTGTTTGTTTCATCATTTGGTATAGAGAGGCATGGAGATGTTTCTGCCTGCAGTTCTAGCCAGCAAATACATAACAAAACAAAGCGTGTTCTCCTTCATGGAGAGCATGTGTTGCGGTGGAGGCCGCCAGGGCACTCCAAAGTTGTGGGGCAGGCTATTGACCATTGGCCACTGATGCGATTGGGGCTTCCCTTGTCGTTGGGAAGAAGTTAATGTTGCCATTTGTTGATTGACAGCCAGAAATGCTAAAACTCCTTGCACGAGGCTAGGGCTTCCTCTTTTCGCTCGTGCATCGGATTGCCCATCCCCCCTCCCTAGAATTAGGGTTGTTCGCTTGACCTTGCTATGCCTGTCATGGGGTCGTCTGCTCTTGAGGCAGGGGCCTGGTAGGAAATTTGTCCATCTGGCAGATTGGCTGGGCCAGTTGGCTTTTTGCCTACTGTGTAGCAAATCGTCACAACTTGTAAGGTTGCGGTTAGGCATTGGTTTATGGTTTGGTTGGTTGAGGGGCATGGATTGGCTGTGCCTGCCCCTCTAATGCTGCTGCTGCGAGGGATTCCGTTAAAGGAATTGGGGGCTAACTATTGCTTGTCCACTCTGTCAAGGGGGCTCGGGCCATAGCAATGAGCTCCTGGCTGCATTTGGGGAGGGCTGAGGGCAGGTTCCCTGCTCCATCGCTACCCCCAAGTGTATTCCCCTTTTCTGACTTTCGCAGGCGTGCGGAATGTCAGACTGTCCCCCACGGTGGGGGCAGATAGTCACAACCAATGTCTAAGCAACCACTCACATGTTTGTATTTTAATAAAGTTGTGGCCAAAATTATGCCCAAAAACCTTAAACAAAAATATTGGTGTGAAGTGTGAGTTATTGGGGTGGCCCTGGGGACCTCGACACGCAAGTGGTACCTTAAGGCAGGGACCCTCTTAAACTGGGGAGGGTAGAGCTTAAACTGGGGAGGGTAGAGGGGTTGCTGGAATGCAGCCTTTGAGAACATAGCTGAAACAACAGAAGAAAAAACAAGCTTCCCATGAGATAATTTTATTTTAACAAAATGTGTTCTTCTAAGGGCAAGACTTCTCTCTGAATGAAGAGATTGTGAGAGCCAAAACAGACCAAAAGGATATTTTCAAACCCGCCACCTCCTGCATAAACACCGAGGGAACAGAAATAAATGCAGCTCCTCGATTGCAAATGAGTAATTTCGAGTGTATTAAAGAGCAAGGCGCTTCGGCAAACAGCTCAAATCACATCTTAATTAAGGCTGGGGGTTGGGGTTGGGTGGGAAGGTCTGGTCAAGACTCCTTTTGGAGCATCTGAAATTAAAACTCCAACAGCAGAGGCTACAACACGTGCTTTGATGAGCATCCAGGGGCCTGAATTCAATTGTGCTGGGGTGATCCCACTTTACAGAGGTGACAGCAGAGCCAATCACGGACCTCATTAGCATGCTTGGCAAATGGGAGTTCTCTTTTCTCAGGATTTCGACAGATGGTCTCAACCACTCAAACCACTCCTCACTCCTAATCCCCCGCCTCCTGTTTGCTCCAATGAGTGCAGATATTTGCATTTACTCCACAATGACCTATTGAAGCCAACCAGTTTGTTTCCATCCGAGGAAAGGCGGGCCAGCTGCTGCGCAGTGTGACTCTCAGCATGAAGGAGCTATCACTTATTCATAGGAAAATAACTAAACACACACACAGGTGCCCCAATATTTTTAAGTAAGTGGGTAATTAATTGCGTATGCCGGCTTACAAAGCGCTGGAAGTATTATCTTCTTATTAGCGCCAGTGGCGAAAAAGATGGGAGTTCTACCTTTCTTTTAAACAGGCTTTCGGACCAGATTTGATTTTGAGAGCCAGAATATTGTATGCTCCCTTCCAAACAACTGGAAAGTGTGTACAATGAAAGTGTGTTCATACCCAGAGCTATTCCGCCTGGCCTTCAATTTGAATTAGCCTGATCGTCTAGTCCCTTTTCCCTTTCCTCTTCTAGAAGTGTCAGGTGTCAAAGCGATAAACAACTACCTGACATTCAGAAGACATCTTAAGGCAGCCCTGTTCAGGGAAGTTTTTAACGTGTGATATTTTACTGTATTTTTGGTTTTTATGGAAGCCGCCCAGAGTGGCTGGGGAGGCCCAGCCAGATGGGCGGGGTATAAATAAATTATTATTATTATTATTATTATTATTATTATTATTATTATTATTATTATTATTATTATAGAAAGAAACCCTTTCTGGGATCCCACATTTAAATTCTTCCCTGGTCTCCTTGCTGGCCCTAGTGGGACCAACTTGGCCAGTTAGCCCTGGTGATCATTCGATGTCTACTGACTTGAGTCCCCCCCCCAAAAAAAATGACCCCTGAATTTTTGAATTTTATTGATATTGATGCTGCATTTTATGTTGTATTCTATGCTGTTTTATGCTGTTTTTAAGTTGCATTTTAATCAATGTTTTATATTTGTTGTTAGCCGCCCTGAGCCCGGTTTTTAAACCGGGAAGGGCCGGGTATTATTATTAATAATAATAATAATAATAATAATTACAAATAATCAAAAGTATGAAAATGGGGTTGGGTGGGCACTTCATAAAGACCACTCATCCCAGAGGTTTGTATATGAGGAATATTCCACCAGGCTGGCTATATTAGCACTGGGAGCCCATCTTGTGTAGGGAAAAAGGCATCAACTTAGGGCTTGTCCAGTCTACTCCTTGACCCGCCAAGAAAACCCATTGTTTACCGCTGAATCGGAACAAATGCCAATTGGTTTTTCTGTGGATTGATAGATGCTTGTTCTGATTCAGTTGGGACAGGTGGGAATCCTCTCAGACCTGTTTTCTAGGCATGGGACAAGCTCTTCGAAATATAATCTTGTGTTCATACCCGTGATGGCCTGTTTAATAGTCCTGGCACTTGTGAATCAGTATTCCGCCCCAGCTCAGAAATGTTTTGTGTCATCATGAGCACCAGGTACCAGCTGTTCCTCAGCAGAGGGGGCCAGAAGTGAGGTTACAGGGAACCAGACAGAGGGCCTTTTTGGTAGTGGTGCCCACCCTGTAGAACGCCCTCTCATCAGATGTGAAGGAAATAAGCAGCTATCTTATCTTTAAAAGGCAGCCCTGTTTAGGGAAGTTTTTAATATTTAATGCTGTATTGTTTTTAACAGTCGATTGGGAGCCGCCCAGAGTGGCTGGGGAAACTCAGCCAGATGGGCAGGGTATAAATAATAAATTATTATTATTATTATTATTATTATTATTATTATTATGAAAGATGGGGAACATGGCAGCAGTCAGTGACAGCTTTATAACCCACAGTACAATGGCTGGAGGGAGACGATCCTAACGTAGGCTGCTCCAACACCCGCCTGCCCTCGCCCGTCCCTCCAGCGCAGCAGCTTTGCAGAATGAGCCGGCAGATCTGTCACAAAGGTCCTAGCCGAGAGGCCCAGATGGACATGTGCCATTGTGCTGTGCGCTACTTAGCAAAACAAAAAGGCATTTTATAATCAACTTATTGTACCTCACCAGGGACCGAAGGCGGATTCTGTTGCCTAATGGGAAGGCGACCCCTGTGTCCTCTGGGGTTTCCATGGGGCGTAATAGAGATATTTTGTGGTTCATGTCCTAGCATGACAAGACGCACGAAGCCTTTTCTCAAGGGCAGCCTGACATCTTCATTGTCTTCGCTGGCGGTTGATGCACTCCCCAAAGCAAATTATTTCTTCTAGGATTAAAAACGAAACGAAACGTTCCAAATGCCCATTTTACTATGAACAAACACAGGTCTGTTTTGAAAGAGTGAAAGTTGGAGAAAAGAAATTCGCATGGCTGTCTATTTAAAGTGGTCTTGGTGCATTTTCAAAATGCATAGATGTCATCAAAGGGGATTTGTACAAAAGAACTTTAAGTTGTTTTAGAAAACGTGCTGCTCTACCCTAGCTCTAAAGTGCTCAGTGTTTGCATAGCATTGATATATCACAGACTTTAGATCCTACGGTAGACTTCAGCTGATAAACCAAACCCAGCCTTTGATGCCAGAATCCATTTGAACATTCCTCGTTGACTATTTCTGCACCACAGTCTATAAAAAGAGGGTTTTCCCTTTTGTTGTGTTTTTAAGACAGTGTGTCTGCTCCTTCTGCCTTGTAAAGAGCCAGTGTGTGGGAAAGAAAAATCTTTTTGATGAAAAACAAAATAATTATCAAAATGACCCTTTAAAGTTACTGATATTGGGTTGGATCCACTTGGGCAGAGTAATCCTAAGCCCAGCCAGGGAGCAATGGGGTGAAGCAAAGCAGTGGATTGTCTGCTGCATCCCAGAAATGTAGTATAAACAGCAACAATTGGGAAACACTGGCCTGCGAGAACTCCAATTGGAGAACAGCCTTTACCAAAGGTGTCATGGGCATTGAAGACACTCGAACTCAGGGCGGAAGGGAGAAACGTGCTAAGAGGAAGGCACGCATGGCAAATCCACACAGTGATCAACTCCCGCCCGGAAACCTATGTCCCCACTGTGGAAGGACCTGTGGATTCAGAATTGGCCTCCACCGTCTCTTATGGACTCACTTTAAAAACCGTGTTTATGAAAGACAATCTTACTCGGCTGTTAGTGATCGCCAAAGAAGAAGAAGAAGAAGAAGAAGAAGAAGAAGAAGAAGAAGAAGAAGAAGAAGAAGAAGAAGACGACATCTCCCCGACATGGGAGCCAGAACATCCTGCTCTTGAAAAATATCATACACACCGTATCACAGCTGTAGTAAAACTATATTATACTTTCTATTTATGATAGCATATCAAAAGAAAAAGAGATGCCAATGTCTAGACTGGAATTCTGAAATATAAGTTCACCTTTTAAAAAGGTAAAGGGACCCTGACCATTAGGTCCAGTCATGACCGACTCTGGGATTGTTGCGCTCATCTTGCTTTACTGGCCAAGGGAGCCGGCATACAGCTTCCGGGTCATGTGGCCAGCATGACTAAGCCGCTTCTGGCGAACCAGAGCAGCGCACGGAAACGCCGTTTACCTTCCCACCAAAGCGGTACCTATTTATCTACTTGCATCAAGGGCACCAAGTTCTGGAGGGCACCAGGGAAGAGGCGGAGGCTGGATGCGGCGCCTCCTTGCATCAGCTCACTGCCCTCACCTGCCTCGCTGAAGCAGCACCGCACCAGGAGCCTCTGCCTCTTCCCCGCCGGAGGAGCTGCCCTCCAGCTGCTGCCTGCCTCCTCCAGCCCCTCAGCGCTGTAAAAAGGTTGGCAGTTCTGGGAAACGGGGGTGGGGGGTGGGCAGGCGCCAGAGGGATCTTTGCACCACGGCGCTGGATATACTTAGGACAGCCCTGGAGAAAACACTCCACAAGGGAGAGTGTTCAAAAAAGGGTGGGAGGCTGCCAATTGTGCAGGCAAGGGGTGACATAATTGGGCTCCTGGGTCCCACAGGGGTGCCAGAGAAAGAAGATAGTTGGTCTTGAGCTCTTCTACTCTGATTCTCCACCGCCTTGTGTCTTGACCCCTTTCTCTTCATTTCCTTTGCTCCATTCCTGTGTCAATAGGCTCCCTGGCTCCATCTTCCTTCCTCCTCTCAGCCTCACTCTCCTCCTCCCTCTGTCTCCAAAATTCTTTACTTGGGTGAGGATAGAAAGCAGAGACATCACCTTGCCAACAAAGGTCCGTACAGTAAAATCACACGTTAAAAACCTCCCTGAACAGGGCTGCCTTAAGATGTCTTCTGAATGTCAGGTAGTTGTTTATCGCTTTGACATCTGCTGGAAGGGCGTTCCACAGGGCGGGTGCCACTACCGAGAAGGCCCTCTGCCTGGTTCCCTGTAGCTTTGCTTCTCGCAATGAGGGAACCGCCAGAAGGCCCTCGGCGCTGGACCTTGAAGCTACCAGCATGTGTTTGACCAAACTGCGGGAGACAGTGGAGGACAGGAGTGCCTGGCGTGCTCTGGTCCATGGGGTCACAAAGAGTCGGACATGACTAAACGAGTAAACAACAACAACAGACAGATACAGCAGGGAGAGTCCTGCAAACGTCAAAACTAAAACTAAAGCAAGGTCTGTATAGTTAAAGCTATGGTTTTCCCAGTAGTGATGTATGGAAGTGAGAGCTGGACCATAAAGAAGGCTATTCACCGAAGAATTGATGCTTTTGAATTATGGTGCTGGAGGAGACTCTTGAGAGTCCCGTGGGCTGCAAGAAGATCCAACCTCTCCATTCTGAAGGAAATCAGCCCTGAGCGCTCATTGGAAGGATAGATCGTGAAGCTGAGGCTCCAATACTTTGGCCACCTCGTGAGAAGAGAAGACTCCCTGGAAAAGACCCTGATGTTGGGAAAGATGGAGGGCACAAGGAGAAGGGGACCACAGAGGACAAGATGGTTGGACAGTGTTCTCGAAGCTACCAACATGAGTTTGACCAAACTGCGGGAGGCAGTGGAAGACAGGAGTGCCTGGCGTGCTCTGGTCCGGGGGGTCATGAAGAGTCGGACGCGACTAAACGACTAAACAACAACAACAGAAAGAGACAGCAGGGAGAGTCCTGCAAGCATCACAGCAAGGGGCTGCACTGGGGAATGGTGACTTACAGCTGCACCAGGCAAGATGTTAGCCAAAGTTAAGGTCTCAAAATGAATTTGAATTTGCCACCTGGAGCCCATGTAATAGGTCAGGATGTAAATATAACAAACGAGTTTGTTTCTCTTGTATTGGTTGATTAGGAGATGTTCTCATGCAATCCGGGATGTCACTTCAGTGATGCAACCCAGATGAAAAATAGGTCTTTGACAGGGATTTTAGAATAGGCGTGTTGTGGTAAAAGCGAAACATTTCTGTGATGTTATATGGTCAACCTTCATTTGATCTTGGAGTATTGCTTTTAGTCCAGCGAAACTTTTCATGAGTCTGTTAAACCCTCTGGCATGTTCAAGAATTAAGCAGGGGAAATGGGCGTTCTCTCTCTCTCTTTTAAATTAAAATGGTTATACGTACTGAAGAATCTGAGGCTGATTTAACTTAATCTCGCAGCTGCATGTATTTAGAACTTTAATCCAACAACAGGAAATGCGTGGAGGAAAGCTGAGGAAAGTGAAAGGAGATTCAAATTATACACATTCAGCGCCATTTTTACTGAGTCATCATAGGCGGTGTTACGTTACAGCACTTCCCTCGAGATAATGTTTTTATCTTGGTCTTCTGGTTTTTCAGGTATACGTTCAACTATGTTTATAGTCAAGAACATCGCAGTTGCTCTGTATATTTAATACTGAAGAACAGAACAGCTACTAGTTAAACAATGGAGGAGCCTTTAAGTGCCACCCCCTGTCAAATATTGCACGCCCTGTGCCTCTAATTCACATCACTGAATTCTTCCAAACAGTTGTGGTGTGGAAAGATGATCATATACGAAGAGCTTAGCATGAGTCCTTGCTCCCTGTGGCTATGGACCTAGAGATGCACAGTTGTAGGAGAGCAGAGTTGGCTTGCAGGGAGCTCCTAGACTGGTTCCATGAAGCTGTATATTTTCACTTAGAATGCCTCCTAGGACATCCTTGCTATATATCTGTGGTCTGAACCACTGAGCCTCTCGGGCTTGCCGATCGGAAGGTCGGCAGTTCGAATCTCCGTGAAGGGGTGAGCTCCCATTGCTCTGTCCCAGCTCCTGCCAACCTAGCAGTTCGAAAGCACACTAGTGCGAGTAGATAAATAGGTACCACTGTGGCGGGAAGGTAAATGGCATTTCCATGGGCTCTGGTTTCTGGCATGGTTGTGGCAGAAGCGGTTTAGTCATGCTGGCCACATGACCCGGAAAGCTGTCTGTGAACAAACACCGGCTCCCTTGGCCTGAAAGCGAGATCAGCGCCGCAACCCCATAGTCAGCTTTGACTGGACTTTACCGGTCTTTTACCTTTTACCTCTACCTATATATCTGTAGCCAGATAATCTGACTTTCTGTACTCAAGAGTTTATTCCACATGGACACATGGTTTATATACATTATATAAAAAAAGGTCAAAAGACCCATGAGCATATTGGCCAAAAGATGGTTTGGATGCAAACTGATTTTTAAAGTACTGTATGTATTTAAAGAATAGATTATCACTTGGTACATGTTTGGCTCTCCAGGTCTCTCTTCTCCCCCCCCCCCCTTTGGCATACAGATGAAACAGTTAATATTACCAGCTGAGCGGTGTGTGCGTGTGTCCAGTTATAAACATGAATTTAGCTAGGCTCTGTTGACAAACCCTGTGATAAGAAATATGAATTTAGCTGGTTTCAAAATATGTAATATAGTGGTACCTTGGATTAAGAACTTAATTCGTTCTGGAGGTCCGTTCTTAACCTGAAACTGTTCTTAACCTGAGATACCACTTTAGCTAATGGGGCTTCCACTGCCGCCGCGCGATTTCTGTTCTCATCTTGAAGCAAAGTTCTTACCCCGAGGTACTATTTCTGAGTTAGCAGAGTCTGTAACCTGAAGGGTCTGTAACCCGAGGTACCACTCGTGTTTGTGTGTGTGTGTGTATTCATACATGATTTGTTGTTTTAAAATCAAAGTTTAAGTCTTTGAATTTTATCCAGTTTTATCTGACTTCTGGAGCAGATTGCTTCAACTGTGAAAGTGCGGTTCAAATACCTCCAAGATACCTAATCATCATTTTAAATTCCAAATAAACAGAAAGTAGATGACTGGCAGAATCCGTGAGACGGTGGAAGAAGATTGGAAGAAATTCAAAGTATATCTTAAAAACTGTTGTAAAATTGATGAATGCTAAAATGTCAAGGGAAAGAAAAATATAGAATTACAGCTGTAATCGATTAAGTATGAGAAGAAGCTCAAAAAGAAAATAAGTAATTAATTAATTGGTGTGAAGGGTTGCTGAAGAAATTTTAAAACAGGGATGCAGAAAAGGGGAGGTAAGGGGAAGTCCGAGAAGCAAGGTTTATGAAAAAGAGGTTTTGAAATTATACGTGTTTATATGTTTTTGTTTGTTTATGCGTGTGTGTTGTTTTGTCTTTAATTTGTGTTGGAAAATTAATAAAAAATTATTAAAACAACAACAACAAATAAACAGAAAGTAGAATTGTTCCAACAATATTTTTTCCTCTGCATTATTTCTTCTGCATTCTGTCAAGGATTATAGGGGCAGAATCAAAGTATTCCCAGAACATCCTAATGATTTAGAGGCACTCTCCGTGTGCCTCAAAATTTCATGGCAGCGAAATGTTATTCAGACGTGAATATCAGTTTGGGGCTGGAGTTCGATGGCATCAGATGATTTAACAGCCACGGCCAACCTCTCCTCAGATTGTTACCATTCATTTAACTACAAAAGGCAAACCTGATGAGAAAATGAGATGCGAAAGGCATCTTGTGTTGGCTATAAATGACCCTTTCTTTCAACCATAAATTTTGTGTGAGTAATCCCTCCCCCCATTTCTCTTTCCCCCACTGCTAGCTTGAGGACAAAGGATTGCTCCGTGAAGGATGCCTTTCTGGGGGATTAAACAGCTTTTGTTGACAAAATACAAATTACAACTCCTTTACTGGGTGTCCCGCCTTCTCAGCTGGGGCCTGGCCTCTCAGGGACAAGTGCTATTATCTCTGCCTGGGTGAAGAGTCCAGGATGGGCAGATGTAATTATTAAAACCATTCCATGGGGGGTGGGGATGTCCTTCTGAGCTATCAATTAAGCACCTCACTATTTTCTTTGTGCTAAATACTTCCTCCATTTAATCTTTGACAATGCACTTTTTATTTGAAGGACAGGGGACACGGCAGGCCAGTTCCTAGGAACCGGCCAGCAATCAAAGAAGTTTTTCCTCGTTGTAGGATTGGGGAACCTTTCATAATGGATTTGACTCAACCTCGGCTACAAGCCAGTCATATAGGAGTCAGAGGCTTTTATGCACATCTTGGCAGGCAAAAGGCATATCATAGCTCAAGGACATAGTCCAGTCATGGATGGTGCGATGCAAGCAATAAAATAGTGCTGTGAGATTGTGGGCCTGGGCTGGACTGGAGCCACACGGGCTGCTTGAAGCATCTTTAACAGTCAGTGGCAGAGCAAACCGGGCACATTTTCCCTTAGGAACATCCACTAAGGATCTTCCTCACAAGATTTGATCCAAAGTGGTTTCCGACAGATCACGTAAGAAGGTAAAGGGACCCCTGAACATTGGGTCCAGTTGTGGCCGACTCTGGGGTTGCGGCGCTCATCTTGCTTTATTGGACAAGGGAGCCGGCGTACAGCTTCTGGGTCATGTGGCCAGCATGACTAAGCCGCTTCTGGCGAACCAGAGCAGCGCATGGAAAGCCGTTTACCTTCCCGCCGGAGCGGTACCTATTTATCTACTTGCACTTTGATGTGCTTTCGAACTGCTAGGTTGGCAGGAGCAGGGCCAAGCAACGGGAGCTGACCCCGTCGTGGGGATTCGAATTGCCGACTTTCTGATCAGCGAGTCCTAGGCTCTGTGGTTTAACCCACAGTGCCACCCATGTCCCTAGCAGATCACGTAAACAGCAATAAATCTAAAAATTCAAAAACCACAACAGGGATCAATTATAAATAACCAGTGTCAATTAACCAAAGCATAGTACAGATATCACAGAATCCCAGAATTCTAGAGTTGGAAGGGACCATGGCAAAAGGTAAGGTAAAGGATCCCTGGACCAGTAAAGTCCAGTCAAAGGTGACTATGGGGTTGTGGCGCTCATCTCACTTTCAGGCTGATGGAGCTGGTGTTTGTCCACAGACAGCTTTCCGGGTCATGTGGCCAGCAGGACTAAACCACTTCTGGAGCAATGGAACATCATGATGGAAATCAGAGCACACAGAAACGCCATTTACCTTCCCGCCTATTTATCTACTTGCACTGGCGTGCTTTCAAACTGCAAGGTTGGCAGAAGCTGGGACAGAGCAACGGGAGCTCACCCCGTCACGGGGATTCAAACCACCGACCTTCCGATCAGCAAGCCCAAGAGCTCTGTGGTCTAAACCACTGTGCCAGCCATATCCCTAGGAAGGGACCATGAGTATAATCTACTCCAACCCCCTGCAAGGCAAGAATCTTTCATCCAAATTGGGGTTCACAAGCCTGAGATTGAGAAACTCATGCTCTTACCAACTGAGCTATCCCAAATAAATAAATAAAAACCCAACGATTTAAAATTAAGTTGGGGAGGACCCTTTCACGTTGATGTCTCATTGAAAAACAGACAGACAGGCAATTCCAGAGTCAACACCTAGTGTGGAAACACCCCTTGATTTTCAGCAGTGCTTGTGGAGAAGCAGAGAAACAGCAGTGACAGCCTGCCCTTTTATTCTGCTCCTAACAGCCTGGAAACGATGCCTTATGAGGAACGGCTAAGGGAGCTGGGCATGTTTAGCCTGGAGAAGAGGAGGTTAAGGGGTGATATGATAGCCATGTTCAAATCTATAAAAGGAGGTCACATAGAGGAGGGAGAAAGGTTGTTTTCTGCTGCTCCAGAGAAGCGGACACGGAGCAATGGATCCAAACTACAAGAAAGAAGATTCCACCTCAACATTAGGAAGAACTTCCTGACAGTAAGAGCTGTTCGACAGTGGAATTTGCTGCCAAGGAGTGTGGTGGAGTCTCCTTCTTTGGAGGTCTTTAAGCAGCGGCTTGACAACCATATGTCAGGAGTGCTCTGATGGTGTTTCCTGCTTGGCAGGGGGTTGGACTCGATGGCCCTTGTGGTCTCTTCCAACTCTATGATTCTATGATTCTATGATAATTCAATCCTGGCTTTCTTGAGATGTAATGAAGGGAAGAGTTAAAACTTGACCATTTCCTTTTCCTGCATTTTGTTCTCTCATTGCCTTCTTCTTGTGGCTACTGTCCCTTTAAAATTCGCCCAGTGTGAAAGATTCAAAGTGATCTTGTTTGACTTGAATAACCCGTTATGACATACACTAGTTAAACTTTAAACAACGTTGTTTTTTTCTGTGGTATGTCGGCCTGATGTTATCATTTCATATTTTACTCTGACTAAAATATTCGTATGTTCAGTCTTGCCCAGCCGGGCTATGCACAGGTTGAACATTTTTGCAGAATTTCATTTCTGATGTGTGCTCAGAGCATTTACGTAATATTTCAGACTGCGGCTCTGACTTTAGGTGTTGTGGTGTCTCAGTCTCATCACTATTTAGCACAGAGCTGCCTGCTGGGTGGCCAGAGTTAGGCAATGTCACAGAAACCTCTTTCTGTCATTCTGTTTAATTCTTATTTCAACAAACCAACCTGAATTCTGTGGCAGGAAGAATAACACTCTAAACATGAGAGGCCTGTGTTACAGATCTGTCTGAACAATGAGCTACAATCTTTGCATACTACTTCCATGATGAAATCACTGTTGAAATCAGCGGCAGACACAAACTTCACATAGATAACCTTTTCCTATATAGGCTGCTTATTTTTCTGATATAATTAGGGATGTGCAAATTGCACTGGACGGCTGTAATCATGAAACAGTGGCTATCAAAGACTGCTTTGCCACTGCACTTTCTTCAGACTGGTTTGGACAATTCAGTTGTATGAACGGAGCCAAAGTGCTAGCCTCGCTATAAATAAGTCATAAATTAAATTGTTATAACAAAAGGGGGGGAAAAACCCAGGTAAAACTGCATAGAAAATTTTGTGCTCTACAGCGCCATCTGGTGTTGTAAGCTTATAACACATTTAAAACACTGGTTTTTTTTGACTAATATACCTGAGTCCCATGTCTTTGACATGATCATACCTCTTAAGCCAACCCTGTCTCTCATATCATACATGAATGTGCTGCTAGTGGGATTCAACTGCATAACCCAGGCATGGCTGGCTAGATCAAAACTTTAAACTAGTATGCAAAGCACAGTTAAAACTTTGATAATATCACTGCTGAATTACAAGGGAGCCAGGATTGGCATGTTCATAAATAATGCTATTTATTCATCACATTTGCCCCATCCTTCAAAGAGCTCAGACTGGTCCATGTGGGACTAGCTCGTTTTATCTTCGAAACAGCTCTACACAGGGGTGGGGGTTAAACTCTGTGACTGGCCCAAGGCAATCTAGTGTTTTTCATGGCTGACTCTCAATCTGAATTTGGGCTTCTCTCGTCTAAATTCAGCACTCTAAACCTCTTCTCAGTGCTTTTTTTTCTGGAAAAAAAATGGTGGGGAACTCACCACAAAGTTTGTTTGTTGCAGGCCCAGTCATAGTGACACACCCTGCCCCCAGGCAGTGGGCTAAATGTAAAATGTGATTAATAAACTCAAGCAGACAATGATCTGGATTAGAAATGACCACAACTTGTAGGTCACAACATTATGATGGAAGATTGGGTTACATTATGGAAAACTGACTTAAAATTTACAGATCGTTCCCTATTGAAGGCGAATTACATGAAGATGATGTACAGATGGTACACAACACCAGTGCAGTTAGGGAAAATGTACAAAACTAGTTCAAATATATGTTGGAAGTGTAAGGAAAAGGAGGGGACATTTTATCATATGTGGTGGGATTGTAAGGTAATTTAAAAAATTTGGAATATGATATACAATGAATTGAAGAAAATGTTCCATTTAACATTTGTTAAAAAACCCCGAGGCATTTTTGTGGGGGTTTGTAGGGAAAGACCTGCCAAAAAAGTTGAAAAACATCTTCATGTATGCCACAACAACCGTGAGAGTTCTGGTAGCACAAGGATGGAAGACTGAAGAAACCCCAACTAAAGAATCATGGCAAGGAAAATTGATGGACTATGCAGAACTGGCAAAACTGACATATAAACTACGGGACAAGGATAACTGTGACTTTAAGGATGAATGGGAACCCTTTACAAAGTATCTGAAGACACAACAAAGCGAACTGGACTCCTTGGCAGGTTTTGAATAAACATTCGCAAACTTTTTATTGATAATAATCAGCTAAATAGTTTGAGGATCTACACAACTTTGTAACATGCAGAAAACAGCATTCTTAGAGAAACCAAAGACTGGAACTGAGGAAAGTTGGGGGGTGGGGGTGGGTGGGTTTTGTGTGGGAGGGGGAGGGAGGAAAAATGGGGGGGGGGACAAGGATGATATATTTGTGGATAATATGTCTTGTTATAATTTTGAATAAAAGAAAAAAGAAAAAGAAATGACCACAACTTTATTGATTACAGATACAGGTGGGGTTTTGTCTCAGGCATTGGGTGTGTATTTTTTCCAACAGCAACAAAATTATTAATTTTTCAAAAGGTAAGGAAACTCAGTTCCCCTGAGTTCCTGCTCAAACCCCCCCCCCCCGTGCCTTTTCTTCAAAACAAAACAAAACAACAAGACACATAAAGTGTATATCGTGGATATTTGCAAAAACAGCAGAAAGGACAACTATGAAAGCAAGATTAAGATTTCATAAACAGGGTACTGAGTTTCACACAACCTAGAAAACGTTCCTTTGTAAAGTGTAGTTCAATATGGGGCAAGGTTCAGCTCAGAAGAGTGGCTGAAAGTCCCCCCCTTCTTTTGCCTCCTAGGCTCAGTGTAACAGCTCAAAGATTGGTGCCTCCAAGAGTTAAGGTCAGAAGAATTAAAAAATTATTTTCGAACATTCCAAGCGATGACAAATTGATTTAAGAAAGAGCATGTCTTGACAGTGGCTCTCCGCACAAGCTGTACGTGGCTGCCTGTCTCGAAAGTCCATTTAATCTCCCAACTTGACTGCAAATTGAAACATCACTTGGGGGGTGGGGAGTGGGTGGGGACGGCCGTTTTCTTATTACAGGAATGTGCACTCTTTGGATTGCAGAGGTGAAATGCCCAACATCTGTCATCAGTAGGAAGGACAGTTCCCAAGGCAGTTTTGCCCACGAAGAATGCTGAATAGAGACGGCAGCATTGAAAAACAGAGCTAGAGAACTTCAAGCAGAACAGGACGCACATTTTGCCAGGTGACAACTCTCCGGCCCTAAAGGGACACAGGTGGCGCTGTGGGTTAAAGCCTCAGCGCCTAGGACTTGCCGATCGAAAGGTCGGCGGTTCGAATCCCTGCGGCGGGGTGCGCTCCCGCTGCTCGGTCCCAGCGCCTGCCAACCTAGCACTTCGAAAGACCTCCGGGTGCAAGTAGATAAATAGGGGCCGCTTACCAGCGGGAAGGTAAATGGCGTTTCCGTGTGCAGCTCTGGCTCGCCAGAGCAGCGATGTCACGCTGGCCATGTGACCCGGAAGTGTCTCCGGACAGCGCTGGCCCCTGGCCTCTTAAGTGAGATGGGCGCACAACCCCAGAGTCTGTCAAGACTGGCCCGTACGGGCAAGGGTACCTTTACCTTTTTAACTCTCCGGCCCTACATGCTCAGAGGCATAACTGAATACCTCTTTAAAGAACCCAAACAGAAATGTATAATAGTTGGCACTGTTTTTCACCTCCGCCAAGCTAATCAGTTGGCTCCTTACCTCTCTCGCCCTGACCTAGCCACTGTGATCCACACAATGGTCACCACCCGCTCTACGTGGGGCTGCCCTTGAGACTGACCCAGAAACTCCAGCGGGTGCAGAATGCCACGGCGAGACTCCTTACGGGGTCTTCGCTGCGAGATCACATTCATCCGGTGCTATACCAGCTGCACTGGCTCCCGGTGGAGTACAGAATCAGATTTAAGGTACTGGTTTTAACCTTTAAAGCCCTATACGGCCTAGGACCCTCGTACATACGGGACCGCCTCTCCTGGTATGTCCCATGGAGGACCTTACGGTCTTCAAGCAAAAACATCTTGGAGATCCCGGGCCACAGGGAGGTCAGGCTGGCCTCAACCAGAGCCAGGGCTTTTTCAGCTGTGGCCCCGATCTGGTAGAATGCTCTGTCACAAGAGACTAGGGCCCTGAGGGACTTGACATCTTTCCGCAGGGCCTGCAAGACAGAGCTGTCCCACCAGGCCTTTGGCCAGGGCACAGCCTGACTCCCTCCTCTGGCAATCCTCACAGAACTCTAGCCCAATGGTTGCCATCAATTTGATTTGAATAATTTTAGAATGAAATGATTTTAGAATGTTGTATTATTTTATTGTTGTTAGCCGCTCTGAGCCCGGCTTCGGCTGGGGAGGGCGGGATATAAATAAAATTTATTATTTATTTATTGTTTATTATTAATGGAGGAATTCGAGGGCTCCCTTGGGCAAAAACCAAAGACACCAACCAGGACAATTTGGAGGAAAACGGCAGTCTGTAGGCTTGGCCTTTATTGGAAACTGTCGCGATGGGACTCCCACCCACAACAAGATGAAGCAATATGGAAGCCCCGAACAGAAGAAGACCCCAACCTTTATTAGCTACTAATCCCCCAAGCTACACCCTTAGAACTACATCACAACTACATCATTGACACATCACAAAAAGGAGGGGTTGTGGAAGTAACCTGAGTATCTTGTCACCTGGCTGGTTCCTCCTTTCCCCCTCCCCATGAGTCATTTCCAGAGGACAAAGGGGAGTTGGCAGTTTCCTGCCCCCAGAGGGAAGATCTGATCCTTGTCCTTTGTTCCAGTCCATGTTGAATCCACTCCCATATGAAAGTCCCTTGTGTCCTCGATGGTCTTCTGTCTGGGACCATCAAGGTTGCCATGCCAACTGGGCAGGGCTCCTGAGTACGTCTTGGTCCTGTTAAAGGATTATGGCCCTCCTGTATCAAACCATCCCCCTTTGATAGTCCTTCCTTCATGGAGCAAAATAAAAGTGGACCGGTGTAAATCCGATGTACGGTTGATTTACTATGGATTTATAACAGAAACGCCACGTATGTCGCGTGTGAGTGTGTCGTGTTTGTACAAGCTGAATGATGGGGGGCGGGGTTCCTGCAACAGCTCACAGCATACTGGACACTCACAGTGCCTCTGAAATGTCTGGTCCATTTTTAAATACACAAAGAGAGCACAGCAATAAGGGATGAAGATCAGATTCAAAAACCAGATTAAGTTGGTTGGGGGCCCTGGGGCAATTCTCCAAATAGGGTTGCCCTCCCGCTCAAAAGGAAGGCATGAAATTAGATGCCAGGAAAAAAAGGACCAACACGTTTATAGTGGCAAAAAGTCTTGTGGACCAGAACCGCACTCTACCCCTGAGCACAAAGCTTCAAAACTCTTGGCAAGCTGCAAACTCTTTTTTTTTTTTGCAAGTAGATAAATAGGTACCGCTCTGGCGGGAAGGTAAACAGCGTTTCCGTGCGCTGCTCTGGTTCTCCAGAAGTGGCTTAGTCCTTCGGGCCACATGACCCGGAAGCTGTACGCCGGCTCCCTTGGCCAGTAAAGCGAGATGAGTGCCGCAACCCCAGAGTCGGCCATGACTGGACCTAACGGTCAGGGGTCCCTTTACCTTTAATCTTGATTTTTAAAAAGGAAAATATTCTGAGCACATGCACTTACAATTCCTTTTGCTCACTTCCTGCCTTGGCCAGCCACCCACCCTCAGTCTCACTTCGCATATTTGTTGTTGTTTAGTCGTTTAGTCGTGTCCGACTCTTCGTGACCCCCTGGAACAGAGCACGCCAAGCACTCCTGTCTTCCACTGCCTCTCGCAGTTTGGTCAAACTCATGCTGGTAGCTTCAAGAACACTATCCAACCATCTCGTCCTCTGTCGTCCCCTTCTCCTTGTGCCCTCCATCTTTCCCAACATCAGGGTCTTTTCCAGGGAGTCTTCTCTTCTCATGAGGTGGCCAAAGTATTGGAGCCTCAGCTTCAGGATCTGTCCTTCCAGTGAGCACTCAGGGCTGATTTCCTTCAGAATGGAGAGGTTTGATCTTCTTGCAGTCCATGGGACTCTCAAGAGTCTCCTCCAGCACCATAATTCAAAAGCATCAATTCTTCGGCGATCAGCCTTCTTTATGGCCCAGCTTTCACTTCCATACAACACTACTGGGAAAACCATAACTTTAACTATACGGACCTTTGTTGGTAAGGCGATGTCTCTGCTTTTTAAGATGCTGTCTAGGTTTGTCATTGCTTTTCTCCCAAGAAGCAGGCGCCTTTTAATTTCACTTCGCATATAGGAGGTATAAAATGCTTGGACAGGGGGCATGGGTAGATCTAATTTTGTGTCTAACCAAAGGAGTGCAACTGCTCTATAAAGGGACACGTTTGCTTTCGGTCTGCCCTACCAGCAATGTAGACATCCGAGGCTTCAACCAACCTTAATATGGTGAGCAGATTGGTAAACATAAGGGACCTTCTCGCCATGAACCCCTCCCATTAAACGCAAAGATACTTTTCTTACTAGACATGTATACCATTTGCATTTTCCTTTTTCTTTTTAACTGGTTGGGGGAGGATTATTTAACACCCACTCAAGAAACACTGTGTAGTAGAATCTGCAGGAAATAATTTATAAGGTATACCTGATCTCATACAGAGATTGCAAGGAAACAGAAGCCAGAAGGTTAAATGGTGTGTGTGTGTGTGTGTGTGTGTGTGTGTGTGTGAGAGAGAGAGAGAGAGAGAGAGAGAGAGAAGCTTTTTAGGACCCCAGGCATTCCTGGTGTCCTAATTCTCACTTGCCAATCTAACTCTCCTCATTGGCTAAAAGCACTAAAAGGCAGGAGCAGCCAATCTGGTTTATCCCACGAAATCTCTTAAAACATTAAGCCTTGTCTGCATGTTTTGCTTAATGTATAACTAAGAGGTTGACTTAAGTTTTTTAAAAATGAAACTTAAGGATCTTTGGCCCCTGCTGGTTTAGTGCCTGGCACATGAAAACCCCCTGGACCCCCTGGAAGTGCCTCTTGCCACAGAAATAAAATCTCCATCCTCAGGAGAGAGAATTCAGTGCTGTAGCTCCTGCACCATGGAACACACTTCCTAGTGGAGATGAAGCAGACACTTAAACTGTATAGATTTTGGGGTTTAATGAAGACATTATTTTAGCAATATTTTAGGAATGATAATTTTGACCTGGCTGCAGGCTGTCAACTTACAGATTTGAAAATAATGGATCAGCAGCCTCGAAAATAAGGGATCAGCAACCAAAATAAGGGATTTTCCGGGCACAGGTAGGTTCAACTTCTAAGCCCCTCCGAGCCAAAGGCAGAAAGCCCAGCCAGCAGCCAAACAAAGCCTCAAGCGGTGGTTCCCACAGCGTAGCAACCCGGCAAAGGGGATGCAGCAAGGAAAACCACCGTCACCTCTCCGCTGGGAAGCGCTGAGCAAAGGCGAGTCCCCAGGCAACGTGGCCGATTTGATCAGCACAAGGCATGCATTCTCCACCTCCCAGTCGTTCTTAGACACCTTATTGGGTGAGCAACGCAGCCAAGCAACACAGTTGGAGTCTCCCTCCTCCCTGGCCGGCAGAGAGGGAGGGAGAAGAGCTGCTTACTTTGAAACCCGGGACTTCCGGAGGCGGCGGGACTTCCGGAGGCGGCGCAAAACGGCAATGGCGGTCCTCTTTACTCAGTGAAGAGGGGCTCCGCGAAAAAGGGTCGTCCGCTACGGCGAAGCGGAGACCCATTCAGACAAACCGCAGGCAGAGCGAGCCTGTGGCCGTGGGACTCGGCGGGTGCCAGAAGCCCCCCCAGAAGCGAGGAAGGGACCTCGTAAGAGGCTCCGGATCGTGAACGGGGGAGCGGCGCTGTGAGTTCATCGCTCTTTTCGCGGAAGTGAAGCCGCGCTGCTGTTGCTGATGAGCGCCGACCTTTCTTCTTGAAAAACATCGAAATTGGCTGCAATCTACCCGTGAGTAAGGGGTACCAAAGAACTGATTAAGGATTAATTTAAATTGGTCTATTTCGGCTGAAAACGGGAGGCGAGTAACAGGAAGTCCGCCTTCCGGTCCTGCTAATCAGAGCAAAGCAAAAGAACCCGATGCGGGCTGAAGCGCTAAAAAGAGATTTTGAAAGAAGTAAGAAGGGGCATTAATAGACTGTGTGTTTCTAGAAATTGAAAAGAGTGAAGAAGTAAATTTTTTGGTTCATTGTGTTAGAGAATCCTCCTCCTACTGTGAAGAGATGTGGAATTGAAGGGGATAACCGAGTTATTGGACTGCCAGTGTTGTAAAGGAGTACTGTCAGGCTGCTGAAACTTTTTTCTTAACATAAACTGTTGCATTGATGGATACACTATCGCTTTAATACTGTCATTGAAACCTCTCCGTTACCTTGTGGCACTAATTTGAAACAGAACTTTCTGAAAGCCTCCTTTCTGAACTTGGGGACTTCAGTTGAAATAGGAGCTTTGATGGTGGAAAAGAAACTTTCTTTCCTATGAAAACCCCCCCTAGTGGATTTGCGGAGGCATTGAGGTCTGGGAACTGTATCCTATTGGGATTTTTTGTGGTTTAATTGTTTATACTCTGGGCTTGCCTTTCTCATGGATTGAAAGACTATTTGACCTTGAACAGCAGCTGGGGAATGAGTGGCCCAGCGAAAACAAGAGCAGCTAAAGCTAAGGAAGCTTTAGCTGAGGAAGCTAAAGAAAAGAAAAAAGATAAGAGAGCTGGGCAGCTTGTCCAAACAACCTTGATTCATCATCGTAGATCCTCGGTGCCAACTGTGCTGACGGCGCAGGAGGAAGAAGTTGAAACGCTTGCTACAGAAGAAATGGCAGCTGGAGGAACTGATCCAGTCTTGAAACAAATTTTGGAACAACTGGCACTTCTGAATAAGAAGGTGGACGATCAGTCATCTAAAATTGATAGAGCTACATCTACTATCAGCAAGTTAACAGATCAGGTTTCGCAGCACACTCAGGCTATTGAGAAACTGCAAGGAGCTACGGCGGAGAACTACAAACTAGCTGCGGAAGCCAATCAAAAAGCTGAGCAAGCGTGCAAGAAGGTGGAAGAGATCAAAGGGGAAGTAAGACCTTTGAAAAGACAGGTAGGAGAACAGCAAGCCTACCTGTCAATGGTGGAACTGAAAAGTAAGGAATGTAATCTTAGGCTGAGGGCTGTCCCAGAGTTGGAACAGGGCAACCTAGAGAAATTCTTGACGGAGTTGTTTTCTAAATTTTGGGGGGTTGAAGAAGATAAAGATTTCAGGATTGTGACGGCCTTCAGACTGGGAAGATCGGTTAAGAAAGATAAGTCCAGAGACTGTTTGGTTTGTTTGAGAACAAGAGAGGAAAGAGACAAGATATTAGGCCAACATTTTAAAAAATCCCTGGAAGTTGAAGGCAAAAGGGCAGAAATTTATAGAGACATTCCTAAATATTTGTTGGACCTTAGAGCCACATACACAGACTTGGCCAAATTGTTAAGATACAACGCAATCCCTTATAGGTGGGAATTTCCTCAAGGTCTGTCATTCACCTATAGAGGAAAGAAGGTAAGAATTAAAACACCAGAAGACCACCAGAAGTTCCTACACGACAACGAGGAGGACCTCCAAAAGAGAGCTGCAGATTCCTGGCCTCCACCACCGGGATTGCCACCAGGATCCATACCATCTGGAGGCGGCCCGGCACCACAGCTTCCGGAAAAGGACGACAAATTAGATACCCAACTGTGATACCCAAGAAGTAGGCCGGGATGTCTCTACAGCTTCTTAGTTGGAATATAAATGGCGGGAATTCTCCAGAAAAACGCAGAAAAGTATTTCATATTTTGAAAAAAGAACAATTGGACATTATTTGCCTGCAAGAAACGCATGTGACAAGACTCCACAGAAAAGTGTTAATCAATAAAAGGTTAGGCCAAGAATTTATTTCATCGGATAAAGTTAAGAAAAGAGGAGTGGTGATTTATGCAAAGGAGAACTTGTCCCCAAAATTTGTATTTAAAGATGAACAGGGCAGAATTTTGGCAATTGAAATCCAGACACAAGGAGAAAAGTTTTTAATTCTAGGAATCTACGCCCCAAATGATGGAAAATCGGAATTTTTTAAGAAGCTGCACGAGATTATGCTGGACTATTTGGACTACAACAACATTATCATGTTGGGAGACATGAACGGTGTCGCCTCAGTGAATATGGATAAGTCACAAAGTGCTAATATAACGAAAGATGGCAGACTACCAAAAACCTTTTTTGAAATGACTGACAATTTGGATTTGATTGACATATGGAGGATCAAGAACCCTCTAGGGAAAGAAGGAACTTTTTTTTCTGAGGCCCATATGACATGGACGCGAATCGACCAAATATGGATAACTAGAGGGCTGGCACCTAAGACCAGAAAAGTGGAAATCTGCCCAAAAACCTGCTCCGACCACAACGCCTTGAGAATGGAACTGAGACTAAATACAACCGGATCGTTCAGATGGAGAATGAATGACGCTTTGTTAAGAGATCAGAAGATTGTTAAGAAGGCCCAAAAAGTTTTAAAGGACTATTTTGAAATAAACTTAAAGACAAATGTGGAAAAAAGAATAATCTGGGACGCAAGCAAAGCAGTTATAAGAGGGTTTCTAATACAACAGAACACGATTAAAAAAAGACTCTGGAATGAAAAGAAGGAGAAGATCTTGGAGAAAATAAGAGAAGGAGAGAGAAAACTGAGATCCAGGCCTAAATCAAAGGAAGTATTGAGAGAAGTGAAGTTTTTCCAGGCACAATATTCGAAACTGATAAATCAAGAGGTGGAATGGAAAATTAAACAAATGAAACAAAGATCCTTTGAATCTGCTAACAAATGTGGAAAATTGTTGGCTTGGCAGTTGAAAAAGAGACAAAAACTTAACACAGTTACAAATCTAGAGATTGAAGGGAGAATGGTTCAGAAACCCGACGAAATTAGAAAGTCCTTCCAGAGATATTTCAAAGAACTTTATTCTCAAAGGCCACAAAAAAGCTCAGAGGTGGACCAATTTGTTATAACTAATGGATTACAAAAAATACCCCAGGAAATGAGAGCAATCCTGAACTGTAATATTACAACTCAAGAAATTGAATGCGCCATTCAGAACCTTCAACTGGGCAAATCTCCGGGACCTGACGGGCTCACTTCCAAATATTATAAGGTATTGAAGGATTCATTGATACAACCATTGCTGGAAGTTTGCAACCAGATTATGGAGGGGAGGAAGGCACCGGAAACGTGGAAAGAAGCTTTCATCACGTTGATCCCAAAACTAGAATCTGAAAAAACTCAACTTAAAAACTACCGTCCTATCTCACTCCTAAATGTGGATTACAAAATTTTTGCAGACATTTTGGCAAGTAGGTTTAAGAAAGTCTTAAATGAAGTGATTCATAAGGACCAAGCAGGCTTTCTCCCTGGTAGGCATTTATTTGACAACACAAGAAACATCATCGACATTTTGGAGTTTTTACAGATTAATTCAAACACAAGAGCGGTGTTGATTTTTATTGATGCGGAGAAGGCCTTTGACAACATTTCTTGGCTGTTTATGAAGAAAAATTTGGAAAGGATGGGAGTAGGGCGGGGGTTTGAAAATGGAATAGAAGCAATTTATTCAGAACAAAAAGCTAAATTGATAGTAAACAACGTGGTGACAGAGGAGTTCAAAATTGAAAAAGGGACACGACAGGGGTGCCCTCTATCTCCTCTGTTGTTTATTTCAGTCCTGGAGGTGCTATTGAACATGATCAGAAATGACCGGTTGGCACAGGGAATTGTGGTCGGAGAGAAACAATATAAACTGAAAGCATTTGCAGATGACTTGGTATTAACACTACAGGAGCCAGCCTCTAGTACTAAAAGAGCGTTAGAATTAATTTCTGACTTTGGTCGGGTGGCGGGATTTAAGCTGAACAAACAAAAAACTAAAGTCCTAGCAAAAAATTTGACAACTACTGAAATAGAGGAGTTCAGAAAAGAAACGGAATTAAATGTGGTTAAAAAAGTAAAGTACTTAGGGGTGCACTTGACCTCCAAAAATTTGAATTTGTTTAAGGACAATTATGAGAAATGTTGGTCAGAGATCAAAAGAGACTTGGAAACATGGTCAAGACTGAAACTTTCCTTGTTGGGTAGAATAGCTGCTATAAAGATGAATGTATTGCCGAAAATGTTATTTCTGTTTCAGGCCCTCCAGATCGTGGACAAGGTGGAATGTTTTGGAAGATGGCAGAGGGATTTATCTAAATTTGTCTGGCAGGGCAAAAAGCCCCGAATAAAGTTTAAAATACTAACAGATGCGAAAGAAAGAGGGGGGTTTGCCCTGCCGGACTTGAGGTTATATTATGAAGCAGCAGCCCTCTGCTGGTTGAAGGATTGGATTTTATTGGAGAACACCGATGTCCTTGACCTGGAGGGATTTGATAATGCTTTTGGGTGGCATGCATATTTGTGGTATGACAAGGTTAAAGTTCATAAATTGTTCAAAAACCATATTGTCAGAAGGGCAATTTTCATGGTCTGGTCAAAATATAAAGACTTATTGGAGAGTAAAACTCCGAGGTGGCTCTCACCGATGGAGGCCAAAGCACGTAAAAGACTCAATATGGAGGCCCACTGGCCTAAATATTGGGAAATAATTGAGAAAATTGGAGATAAACGGAGGATACAGAGTATGGAAAAGTTAAAAAACAAGGTGCGAGATTGGTTGCATTATGCTCAAATCCAGGAAGTTTTTAAAGCAGACAAAAAAGTGGGTTTTCAGGAGGAAAAATCGAAACTAGAAACAGAGTTGCTTGAGCCAAAATCTAAGCTAATTTCGAGAATGTATAACTTGCTGCTTAAATGGAACACACAGGATGAGATGGTCAAATCCTCTATGATAAAGTGGGCACAGGACTTGGGGCATAACATTATGTTTGAAGACTGGGAAAGGTTATGGAACACCGGAATGAAATTCACGGCATGTACTGCCTTGAAGGAAAACATTATGAAAATGATATACCGGTGGTACATGACCCCAGTCAAGCTTGCAAAGATATATCACCTGTCCGATAATAAATGTTGGAAATGTAAGGAAGAGGAAGGGACATTTTTACACCTCTGGTGGACCTGCCCGAAAGTGAAGGCCTTCTGGGAAATGATACATAATGAACTAAAAAAGGTGCTGAGATTCACCTTACCTAAGAAACCGGAGGCCTTCCTTCTGGGCATGGTAGACCAGAGGATGGTCAAGAAAGATAGAACTTTCTTTATGTACGCTACTACAGCAGCGAGGATTTTGTTGGCAAAGCACTGGAAGACACAAAATCTACCCACATTGGAAGAATGGCAGACGCAGCTGATGGACTATATGGAGTTGGCTGAAATGACTGGCAGAATTCGAGACTCGGGAGAAAAAGAAACGGAGGAAGTATGGGAAAATTTTAAGGACTATTTGAAAAAGCATTATAAGTTGTATGAATGTTAAAAAATGCTCCTATCTAGGAAGGTATAGCTTCAGTATCGGCAAATTCCTGAATTGATAAATAAGACACTATAAGACAGAAGTGAGATAATGAAATATTTTTATTGTGTGGAAATTAAAAATTAATGCAATTGTACTGAAATGTTTACATCAGATAACACGATAAAATGGAAGATATATTGTTATGTATAAAATAAGTTAACAAATTGCTGAGGTTTTGGTTACACAGGGAATGCAGTGCTCGGGAGATGGGGGGAGTCCATTGGATCTATGGAAGTTTGTATTTGAAAGTGGAAATTTGTTTATTAAAAACCTAATAAAATATTTATAAAAAAAAAAGAAACCCGGGAAATTTAAGGGACATCATAAATAAGGGACAGCAGCTGGACACGGTCGCTGGGATAAGGGAGTTTCCTGCCAAATAAGGGACGGTTGATAGCTATGCCTGGCTGCTCTTTGTTGTATCCTGTGATCTGTGTGATTACAGATTATTCACAGATTCTCATAACTATTTCAAATAAACAAATGTTTGTTCTAGTTCAGGAGAAAAAGTAATGCACAGTCTTCAATCATTGGAAAAAAACAAACTGAAGCCAGAATGCCAATATCTCACATTCTTAATGCTTTATCTCTATTTAGAACAAAATATATCCAAGCAACTGCTAGAAAATGTGTGGTTTTTTTAATCTGCCAAAAGAGGAGGAGAAAGCTCCTTTTGTGGTACGTGTAAGTGGCTTTCAACATCTTCATTCTAAGTGCTCTCTTTTATTCATTCCTTCCCCTGCCCCCCAAAAACCTTACTTGCTATAAAACTAGCAATCCTTTCCCCACAGAAGGAAGAATGCTTGAATCGTGGAATAATTTTAGGCAGCTGATTTAAGGTCTATATCTTATCAGATGGGTTCAACAGAGTCTCTCATGGGCATTAACTATGCAAAATAAGTACCGTATTTTTCGCACCATAAGGCGCACCGGACCATAAGACGCACCTAGTTTTTAGCTGGGGAAATCAAGAAAAAAAATCTTATGCGTGTAGCCTGTCCACCTCTCCCAGAGCTTCTGGGGCTGCTGCGGGAAGCCCGCGTTCCCACCCCAGCCCCAGAGAGCAAAGAAGCCAAGACAGCGAGTGGGATCCATCCCGCTCGCTGTCTTGGCTTCTGCCATAGCCACACGCAGCCTCTCCCGGCTGGAGAGGTTGTGCGCGGCTAAAGAAGCCATACCCCCCCCCCGGCCGGAGGGGCTGCGTGCGGCTATGGCAATACCCCCACCTCCTGCAAAAGCCCCCAGGAACCGCACACCCTTTAAGGAGCGCGCTGCTCCTGCGGGCTTTTCTATGAGGAGGGAGAAGGGACTGACTGGCCGCGCCAGTCCCTTCTCCCTCCTGGGGAAAAGCTCCTAAGAGCCGCACGGAGCTTGTGTGCGGCTCTTGGGGGCTTTTCCCGCCTGCCTCCCCCCTGCATTCGCTCCATAAGACGCACCCACGTTTCTCCTTACTTTTTAGGAGGGGAAAAGTGCATCTTATGGAGCGAAAAATACGGTAGCTTGGCCATCAATCTCCAGTTACCAGCAGACGCCGCCACACATTTCCTCCAGTAGATCTGCTCCAGAATTGTGCTTTGTGTGCATTTTAATTAAAAGTCACTCTGGAGTCAATCTTGGTTGAGAAACTGAGTAGGCCGGCAATCATTTTATTTGTTTAGCTATAAGCAAAAACAAAACAGGAAGCAAAAGAAGCGAAAAGCAAAACAACATTCAGAGTTGACCCACACACATTTCGTTCTTCATTTCCTGGCTGCCGGCGCAAATAAACACATACACACAAAACGGTTTTTATTATCAGACAGCAAAAAGCATGCAACTCCATTAGGTGTGACAAATTTCTTCCTGCAGCTAAATGGCAACAAATATTTTCCATGGGGATCTTTATATAAAGTGTATACTGAGCAATACAGCAGACAATGTTCTCTGTAAGAGTTTCGCAAGGAACACAAAGGTGCTGTTCTAAGGGTAATTTCTTATAATGCCCAGAAAAGTAGAGGGCATGACATTAAATATTAGGGTGACATTGCGGGAGGGCATCTGGGCCTCCTGGTGATCCAGCTGTGGGCAGAGGGATGTCGCCTGCATCACTGGGACTCCCTGCTGCGTCACATACCCCGGCTGACCAATCGGGATGGCTGGGGGGCGTGACCACCTGCTGTTTAAACCAGGCAACCTAAGGCCCGGGGGCCGGATGCGGCCCAATCGCCTTCTAAATCCGGCCTGCGGACGGTCCAGGAATCAGCATGTATTTACATGAGTAGAATGTGTCCTTTGATTTAAAATGCATCTCTGGGATATTTGTGGGGCCTGTCTGATGTTTTTACATGAGTAGAATGTGTGCTTTTATTTAAAATGCATCTCTGGGTTATTTGTGGGGCATAGGAAGTCATTCAGATTTCCCCCCCAAAATATAGTACGACCCACCACATGGTCTGTGGGACGGTGGACCGGCCCACAGCTGGAAAAGGTTGCTGACCCCTGGTTTAAACGGTGGCATGGCGGGAGGGGGGCGGCCTCTTTTCACCTCCTCGCCGGCACCAGCCATTTGGTTTGTGCCTACCTTGTAGCGATCGTCACAACTTTGTAAGGGTAGGCACTGGGTAAGCCAACCTAGCAGTTCGAAAGCACGTCAAAGTGCAAGAAGATAAATAGGTACCGCTCCGGCGGGAAGGTAAACGGCTTTTCTGTGCGCTGCTCTGGTTTTTGCCAGAAGCGGCTTAGTCATGCTGGCCACATGACCCGGAAAAACTGTCTGCGGACAAACGCCGGCTCCCTCGGCCAGTAAAGCAAGATGAGCGCCGCAACCCCGGAGTCATTCGCAACTGGACTTAACTGTCAGGGGTCCTTTACTTTTACCTTTAAGCCTTGTTTATGGGAGGGGAAATGGTTTCCTCCACCTGCCGCTCTTCATTAAGGGTATCCCGTTAAAGGGATTGGGGGGGACGTGGTTCCTGTCCAAAGCCTGGGCGTGGGCGTGGGCAATGGCACAACCCCATCAGGGACCCTGGGGGTGCCCCGATTTGATGTATATCACAGGACTCCCCTTATCCGTGGTTTACCCATATGAGACTCCCTACAGATGGGCAGGAGTCAGGATATACAGTGATACCGCGGGTTAAGTACTTAATTCGTTCCGGAGGTCCGTACTTAACCTGAAACTGTTCTTAACCTGAAGCAACACTTTAGCTAATGGGGCCTCCCGCTGCCGCCGTGCTGCTGGAGCCTGATTTCTGTTCTCATCCTGAAGCAAAGTTCTTAACCTGAAGCACTATTTCTGGGTTAGCGGAGTCTGTAACCTGAAGCATATGTAATCTGAAGCATATGTAACCTGAGGTACCACTGTAGTCCGGTTTCACCCAATGCCTAAGCCAGACCGCTCACATCTGTAACCAATAAATTTGTGACCTATTTTATCCGGTTAACCTAAACATTTGTGTCAGTGTGTTTATTATCTAAGGGAACCGTGGGGCCCAGGGCCTCACCACGCGATGGAACTTAATACAAGGATACAGTCTAGAGAGAATCTGGAGGCATACCAGTCTTTCCCATATGCAAGCCAACCATGGTTTCAACATAGACTGGATCTCGGACCATTTGCTATCAAGATCTCTGGAAGGTGTCTATAGAGTGGCTATTCACTTTTGGAATTTTATGGGAGAGCCATAAACTGTAAAAACTGTAAATGTGCAGGTGGCAGAGTCAACTTTCTGTTGTGGAAATTTAATAGCCAAACTTGTATTCTAGCCCGAAGTGCTTAAATACAAAGGAACAAATGTGTATAATTGCCGTAATCTCTAGCATAGTTTGTAACCTCTAGCATAGTGAGTAACAAATATCCTAATTTGGAATTTTGTGATCAAAGAGAGCAAGGCGCCTTTGTCGAATTACATAACATCTCCATACATGTAACCCCGAAAATTGTCTGGCAGCCAGTAGCAGCCGCTTGCAGTCCCACTGTCTCTCCTCCCAGTGTCTGCATTCCTAGCACGTGTTGCTACTGCTGCCAGTTCTTGGAGTTGGGTAGGAGGGGGTTAAATAGGGCAGGTAGGATGGGATACATAAGTAGCAGTCAAGTACAACATTCCTTGTTTTCCTAGAGTGAACATGCAAGGAGATGTTTGGTCCAGCCAGTCGAAACTTCTTTGTTCCTCCTGGGCTGGGGCATACTTCCTTTGCATGTGACTATAATAATAATGCCTGTTGAATTATGGTGCTGGAGGAGACTCTTGAGAGTCCCATGGACTGCATGAAGATCAAACCTATCCATTCTGAAGGAAATCAGCCCTGAGTGCTCACTGGAAGGACAGATCCTGAAGCTGAGGCTCCAATACTTTGGCCACCTCATGAGAAGAGAAGACTCCCTGGAAAAGACCCTGATGTTAGGAAAGATGGAGGGCACAAGGAGAAGGGGACGACAGAGGACGAGATGGTTGGATAGTGTTCTTGAAGCTACCAGCATGAGTTTGACCAAACTGCGGGAGGCAGTGGAAGACAGGAGTGCCTGGCGTGTTCTGGTCCATGGGGTCACGAAGAGTCGGACACGACTAAACGACTAAACAACAACAACAACAACAACAACAACAAAATTTATTATTTATACCCTGCCTATCTGGCCGGGCTTCCCCAGCCACTCTGGGCGTCTTCCAGAAAAATATTAAAATACTGTAATACATCAAACATTAAAAGCTTCCCTAAACAGGGCTGCCTTCAGATGTCTTCTAAAAGTCTGGTAGTTGTTCTTCTCTTTGACATCTGGTGGGAGGGCATTCCACAGGGTGGGCGCCACTACCGAGAAGGCCCTCTGCCTGGCTCCATTCAACTTGGCTTCTCGCAGTGAGGGAACCACCAGAAGGCCCTCGGTGCTGGATCTCAGTGTCCGGGTAGAACAATGGGGATGGAGACGCTCCTTCAGATATACTGGACCGAGACCTGGATTAGAGATGGGCGTGACATCACCTGTCCAGGTAACAAAATGACAAGGCATGCTGCCACACTCTCTATTTTTGACTTACTCCATCGTTGGAGCAGCTTTTAGCTAGAAATGCTTTCAGCCAACAGAGGACACTGGGATTATCTCCATATGGGATAGCTCCACATGTACAGGGTGAGTCCTTTAAAAGAGGCCCTGTGGATACAGAGCACAAATAATAATAATAATAATAATAATAATAATAATAATAATAATAATAATTATTATTTATTATTATTATTTGAAATTCTCAAATGCTTTCTGAGCATCAATAAACATGATAGCATATGCCTGTTTTGAACTGTAAATTAAATGAATTATGTTGATTACTTCCATATATTTAATGTGTGTTTACAGGTGTTTCTTTTTAAATAATTCCTGTCTGGCTGTCGTTAATCTATTTACCAGTATCAGCTTTTGTGCCAATGCAGACATCCAGATCTTGAGCTCCTGGTTTAATAAAGCAATAGGCTGTAAGATTTTTCCTTAGTGCAGTCTTTATAATTTCTTTTTGTGTTACTACCAGTTTGGCTTGTTCCTGTGGGAGATTAGTAGCCAAACCCAACAGTAGCATAATCTTGCTAGTTAGCATGACAAGGGGTTAAGTCCACAGAGATGTGTTGCTGAAAGGCAATTGGAAATACAGTTGGTAGAGAGGGCTCTGTGTGATGTCATTTCCCTTCCTCTCCTGCCCACTTGAGAGGTGCTGGAACTGAGTTCCGGCAGGTTCCAGCTGAAAAAAGCCCTGATTATAGCTATATTCCAGAGTAAGCAATAGCAAGCATTGAGCATAAAATTTGGGGCTGTTTTCCATCGAGTTGCAATTGCTGTTCCTGCTGCCAATATTATATATAAGACCAATTCTTTTGATAATATATTGACATTGGTATCATTAAAAAAAATCAGTAACATTAATTTGGGACACCAAACCATATGTTCTCTAGTAATATTTATCACTTCTGTCGAAACTAAATCCCCAAAATCTTGCACCAACTGACATTTGCACTATAAAATGAGAATATGCACCTAGTTTATTGCAACCCCTCCGACAATTCGGTGATCTAGAAGAAAACATTTCTGACATTTGCAAAGGAGTGTGGACAGAAAATGCCTTCCGCCTGTTTTCTCATTGAAACGCCATCTCCTCTAGAAGCAATGACTAGCATCTTTCATATGTAATTGCTTCCAAAATGCAGAGCATCGGTTCTGTGATTGAGGAGCCAAGCACAGCAGCACCTTTATACCTGGGTTCCATGAGGCTTTGTTGTGTTACCAGGAGAGCTGAACAACCTCTCCCTGTTGAGGAAAGTGATTAATACCCCCTTTCCAGCTTTCAATTAATCCTTTCAATGCTAGTGGAAAATGCGTGTGTCACAATCACCATTTTAATTTCATTCACCTAACCACATCTGCATATCTTCTTTCATAAAAACTCCCATCTAACAACTGAGCTATGTTATGTGGCTCAATAGTAAGCAGCAGAATTAAAGCACTGTGGGCATAAAAGTGCATAACTCGTAGTTATTAATGGCAACAAAGGTCCGTATAGTAAAAGCTATGGTTTTCCCAGTAGTGATGTATGGAAGTGAAGCTGGACTATAAAGAAGGCTGATCGCTGAAGAATTGATGCTTTTGAATTCTGGTGCTGGAGGAGACTCTTGAGAGTCCCATGGACTGCAAGAAGATCAAACCTATCCATGCTGAAGGAAATCAGCCCTGAGTGCTCACTGGAAGGACAGATCGTGAAGCTGAGGCTCCAATAATTTGGCCACCTCACGAGAAGAGAAGACTCCCTGGAAAAGACCCTGATGTTGGGAAAGATGGAGGGCACAAGGTGAAGGGGACGACAGAGGATGAGATGGCTGGACAGTGCCCTGGTCCAGGGGGTCACGAAGAGTCGGACACGACTAAACAACAACAGCATTAATGGCAAAGGCATTTTCACGTGCATATTTATTTGTGGGCCGCATGGCTTTGTTTTACGCATGGTGCTCCCTACCACAGATGCATGTTTCAAACATGTTCCCCTCATTGTTATGGAGGCAGCATGCCACTTCCTGGAAATAATCTGAATCGTGAGCTTTGGAGAAGTATGCCTATTTTAAGGCTGAGCCAAAAACGCCTCTTGCGCTTTGGAAATGGTGTTCCTAATCATGCACTCAGAGTGTTCTGAGACACAGCCGAGAAATGCACAAAGCTTCTTTTGAGTTCCTTGCCACTGCTTCTTACATCCCCTTCAACACACCTTCAACAGACCCTTTTATTTCACTTACCACACCTAATGCTCAGAAGGCAGTTTTCTGGCACCGGCAGATGCGAGCGTACAATTCCGCCATTTATTTAAACTTGTATGCCTCCAGCTACCACCTAAACATAATGCTATTATGATAGAGGAAAATGTGAATGACTTGTTGTCTTGTTCAGGACTCCCCCCCCCCCCAAAGAACATAATGACAACTCTTTCTTGTTGGAGTTCTCAGTCTCTGAGGGTTTCTCAGCCTCTGACTTGATAGCAGCGAGAGAGATTTAATGAATACGCTTTGCTTGATAACGGTACAGCGAGGCTTCCATGTGCAGGACTCCAGAAGATACCAAACCCACAGGCATGTAGAACTCTCTAACAGCAACAATGCAACAAGCAAGTTATTACAGAACAGTAGACCCTCTTCAGTAATATGTCTATATCTGTAGCTGTATTTTTTTTCCATTTTTTAAATTAGTTTTCACAATATTATAAACAAACAAACAAACAAACACACAGGACAAACAAACATAAATCATAGCTTTATTGAAAATTACACTTATTAACTTTGTTAAGTGACTTCCTCGCTTCCCCTTGGTTGAATTTCATTGCATGTCCTTTTAACGGTTTTCCAAATCCCAATTCTTATGAAATTTAACTTAAACATTAACATCCTTAAATCTTCACCTTATGGAATTAAACATATTGATTCATCACTTAACATAAATAAAATCCTAAGCCAATTAAGTATCTGCAAGCTCTTTTCAGTTAATTTAACTTAACATATTTAACTAAATAATCATTAAATTTATTCCACTCTTCCTGATACTCCTCCTCCTTCTGGCCATGGACTCTTCCGGTCAGGTCGGCTAGCTCCGAAAAATCCATCATCTTCATCTGCCATTCTTCTATCGTTGGTAATTCTTGGGTTTTCCACTTTTTAGCTAACAAAATATGAGCAGCAGTTGTGGCATACAAAAATAATTTAACATCTTTCTTGGGCAATTCCAAACCTGTTATTCCAAGAAGAAAGGCCTCTGGTTTCTTTATAAATGTATATTTCAACATTTTTTTCAATTCATTATAAATCTTTTCCCAGAAGTCGTTCACCTTGGGGCAGGTCCACCACATTATATCTGTAACTGTAAAAGGTAAAGGTAAAGGGACCCCTGACTATTAGGTCCAGTCGTGGCCGACTCTGGGGTTGCGGTGCTCATCTCGCTTTATTGGCTGAGGGAGCCGGCGTACAGCTTTGTGGCCAGCATGACTAAGCCGCTTCTGGCGAACCAGAGCAGCATACGGAAATGGCGTTTACCTTCCTACCAGAGTGGTATCTATTTATCTACTTGCACTTTGACGTGCTTTCGAACTGCTAGATTGGCAGGAGCTGGGACCGAGCAACGGGAGCTCACCCCATCGCGGGGATTCGAACCGCCGACCTTCTGATCGGCAAGTCCTAGGCTCTGTGGTATAGACCACAGCGCCACCCGCGTCCCTATCTGTAACTGTGGCTTTAAGTATTAAATGGCAGGTATGACAAGGGTTCCACTAGGGAACAAGATGCCGATCATGACAGTGGGAGGGGACTGTGGCTCAGTAATGAAGCTGGTGCTTTGCTTGATGAGATCCTGGCATCTTCATTTAAGGATCTATGATAGCAAGTGATGGGGGAAGACCTCCCTCCGAGACTTGGGAGGATTGGGCTGGATGGATCAGTAGCAGTAACTTTGCATTTCTACTCTTCTACTTATATTCCTATACAGTGGTACCTCGGGTTAAGTACTTAATTCGTTCCGGAGGTCCATACTTAACCTGAAACTGTTCTTAACCTGAAGCACCACTTTAGCTAATGGGGACTCTGCTGCTGCCGCGCCGCTGGAGCCCGATTTCTGTTCTCATCCTGAAGCAAAGTTCTTAACCTGAAGCACTATTTCTGGGTTAGCGGAGTCTGTAAACTGAAGCGTATGTAACCTGAGGTACCACTGTACAGGCGCGTCTTAACTATAGATGCTAGTGACGCGGGGCACCAGGGTGTCAAGTTCTGGAGGCTGCCAGGCGAGAGTCCGGGAACACTGAACGAGCACGCTGAGTGAGCGAGGGTGCGTGCGCCACTCCCGCTGAGCTTTGGCTTGGTTTTTTCCCTTTTAGCCTGCAGGCGCCAAATTCTGTGGGGCGACGAAGAAGAAGAAACTCCAGCGGGTGCAGAATGCTGCAGTGAGGCTCCTCACGGGGTCTCTGCCATGGGAGCATATTCACCCAGTGATCTTCCAGCTGCACTGGCTCCCGGTGGAGTACAGGGTCAGATTTAAGATGCTGCTTTTGACCTTTAAAGCCCTTCACGGCCTAGGACCCTCGTACCTACGGGACCCCCTCTCCTGGTATGCCCCACGGAGGACCTTAAGGTGCATATATAGCAACACCCGGGTCCTAAGGAAGTTAGATTAGCCTCAACCAGAGCCAGGGCCTTCTCAACACTGGCTCCGGCATGGTGGTATGCTCTGCCTCATGAGACCAGGGCCCTGCGGGTTCTGATCTCTTTCTGCAGGGCTTGTAAGACAGAGTTATTCCACCTGGCCTTTGGCTTAGAATCAGTTTGATTCCCTCCCCCTCTTTCTTTTTCCTTTCTCCTCCTATGAAGAGATTGCACCCTAATGTTTTAATGTGGCATCTTAATCTTTTAAATTGTATTTTAATCAACTTGTTTTTATTATTGGTTGTTAGCCGCCCTGAGCCCGGTCTTGGCTGGGGAGGGCGGGGTATAAATTGTTGTTGTTGTTTAGTCGTTTAGTCATGTCCGACTCTTCGTGACCCCATGGACCAGAGCATGCCAGGCACTCCTGTCTTCCACTGCCTCCCGCAGTTTGGTCAGACTCATGATTGTAGCTTCGAGGACACTGTCCAACCATCTCATCCTCTGTCATCCCATTCTTCTTGTGCCCTCCATCTTTCCCAACACCAGGGTCTTTTCCAGGGAGTCTTCTCTTCTCATCAGGTGGCCAAAGTATTGGAGCCTCAGCTTCAGGATCTGTCCTTCCAGTGAGCACTCAGGGCTGATTTCCTTCAGAATGGAGAGGTTTGATCTTCATGCAGTCCATGGGACTCTCAAGAGTCTCCTCCAGCACCATAATAGAAAAGCATCCATTCTTCGGGTATAAATAAAAATTTATTATTATTATTAAAAGGGAAAAAACCGAGTTGACGCTCAGCGGGAGCGGCGCATGCGCTCTTGCTCGCTTGGCGTAGGCCCGCTCGCTCGGTGTGCTGCCTGCCGTGGCCACTGTGGTACGAAGCGGCTAGCTGAGCAGGGAGGCGCCGTATCCAGCCTTTGCCTCTTCCCCACTGGAGGAGCCACCCTCCAGCCGCTGCCCGCCTCCTCCAGCCCTAAAAAAAGGTCGACAACTCTTTGGAGGGGGGTGCCAGAGGGATCTTTGCACCACGGTGCTGGATATGATTAAGATGGCCCTGTTCCTATATCTCCATCTTAACCAAAGGGACCTTCCCATCTCCACAAACAGATGCCCTCCTCCCAGCCCATTTAGTAAGTAAACTGAAATATACTCGGAGTCGAGAGTGGATTTCATGCTCTTTGTTCAGCTCATAGTGGTGAGGAGGAGGAATGGAAGTTCCCCCACAATATCTGCTTTATATACATTATTTACACAATGGGCTGCACTTGATTGGCTAATTCTGGGATTCTCCTGTAGGCCAATTAGGTTGTGGATTCACTTCCACCTGGAGCTGGATTGGGTGGCTCCTGCGGACCAATTATACTGCTGCATTGTTCTAGGACCAATCAGACTGCTGCATTTTGGATCCTGTTCAACTCAGTACATAACATAAACACTCAAATGAAAGTGTCATGATTTTAGTTGTTTATCTCTTTGAGATCTGATGGGAGGGCGTTCCACAGGGTGGGCACCACTACTGAGAAGGCCCTCTGTCTGATTCCCTGTAGCTTTGCTTTGCTTCTCGCAATGAGAGAACTGCCAGAAGGCCTTCGGCGCTGGACCTCAGTGTCTGGGCAGAACGATGGGAGCTGAGACGCTCCTTCAGGTATACTGGGCCGAGGCTGTTTAGGGCTTTAATGGTCAGCACCAACACTTTGAATTGTGCTCGGAAACGTACTGGGAGCCAATGTATGTCTTTCAAGTCCGGTGTTATGTGGTCTTGGTGGCCGCCCCCAGTCACCAGTCTAGCTGCCGCATTCTGGATTAGTTGTAGTTTCCGAGTCACCTTCAAAGGTAGCCCCACGTAGAGCGCATTGCAGTAGTCCAAGCGGGAGATTACTAGAGCATGCACCACTCTGGCAGGACAGTCTGCGGGCAGGTAGAGTCACAGCCAGCGTACCAGATGGAGCTGGTATACAGCCGCCCTGGACACAGAATTGACCTCCCCCTCCATGGACAGCTGTGAGTCCAAAATGATGTGCTTCCCCCAGAACCAGCTTCAATATGAAGTCAGAAAAGGAACGACCTAGCTGTGTTTTAAGCTGGTCATGTGTACACAGCCTTTGACACAAATGTTTCCAGAATCTAATATTTCAAGCAGTACGTTGTTAACTGGAGCAGCCTTGTTTGAGCAGAGATTTTACCTTCCTACCTAACTGGAGGCTTGCCTTACCCTCTTTGCCCAGGCTGTCTGCTGTCAGACACACTGACTCCACTTAATAAACTCACTTAAAGCAGAGCTTTCTTAAGTAACAGAGTAAGTACATCAATTAGTTGCTTCAGCATAAAGACAAACATACATCTCCTCCATCACTTTCTCTGGCTCACCTAGTCAACAACAAGGAAGCCAAGTCAGTAATTAGTTGGGAAACAAAGAGTCCATTGCTGACCTTGTCTTAAGGCCAGAAACATTGAGGCTCACAGAGCTGTGGCTCCAAATGACTGCATTGAGCGCAAGTATGCTCTTCACAAGTAATAACAGTCATAAACAGCTACTTATGAACAATTTGGAGCATTATATGAGGAGACTTCCTTTTCGCATTTGCACCCAGGCCTAAGAGGACCCGTGCTCACTTCACTCGTCGTTCTTGAGCAGGGGTCAGCAACCTAAGGCCCATGGGCCACATGCAGCCCACGGGGGCCGTTTAATTGGCCCACGAGTTGCCCCTGAACTGAGTTGCCCACTCGCACGCTGCGCTAAACCGGCACAGCACAGCGCGGGGACTGGAAATTGTGTCTGCGCAGACGCTGGAAATCGCAGGTGCTTGTGCGCGCAATCCAGCCCACAGAGGGATCTCTGCTGGAGTGAAAAGGCCCAGGTGAGGTAAACCTTGCCGACCCCTGTTCTTGAGAATGCAGAAGGACACGTCACGCACACCTCTTCAAGTGTGAATGAAGTGGAATTAGACACATGGCTTTTTCAAAAACTGAGAAGCATGTAGACGTGTGCTTCATAGGCAGGCAAAAGAACTACATGAGTAAGATGCCTGGATTTTGGTCAGTATCATCCACGATGTCAGTGGCAGCAGAGCAAAGTTGCCCTTTTATTAAACTGAATGTGCTTGTTGTTGTTTAGTCATGTCCAACTCTTTGTGACCCCATGGACCAGAGCACGCCAGGCACCCCTGTCTTCCACTGCCTCCCACAGTTTGGTCAAACTCATGCTAGCAGCTTCGAGAACACTGTCCAACCATCTCGTCCTCTGTCATCCCCTTCTCCTTGTGCCCTCCATCTTTCCCAACATCAGGGTCTTTCCCAGGGAGTCTTCTCTTCTCATGAGGTGGCCAAAGTCTTGGAGCCTCAGCTTCAGGATCTGTCCTTCTAGAGAGCACTCTGGGCTGATTTCCTTAAGAATGGAGAGGTTTGATCTTCTTGCAGTCCATGGGATATGATAGCCATCTTCAAATATCTGATGGCTGTCAAATGGAAGATGTGGCCAGCTTGCTTCTGCTGCTCCAAAGGGTAGACCTGAACCCATGGGTTCAAATTATAAGCAAGGAGATTCTGATGAAACCTTAAGAAGAACTTTCTGACAGAAACAGCAAAACAGTGGAATGGACTCTTTCAGAAGATGGCGGACCTTCTGTCAGGGATTCTTTAGCTGTGATTTCTCCATTGCAGGACGTTGGCTTGGACGACTCCATGAGACCTTTCCAACTTCACAATTCTATGATTTCAGGCAGTCCAAACCATGCAAGTCAGGTATGGACCAGTGAGGGGTCCTAGTCTGGGGAGAGTCCCGAAGGCCAGACAGGGAGGTCTGGAGGCTCCCAAGTCCCCTCAATAGCAGCCAGAGTCGCAAGCCTGGGAGGAGGTGGTATCCTTGAGATATCATTCAAACCAGTCCCCTCTCTCATTACAGTATATGGGTGTTATGTACTGAGTTGAATAGGATCCAAAAAGCAGCAGTCTGATTGGTCCTAGAACAATAGGGTTCAGAATGCAGCAGTCTGATTGGTCCTAGAACAATGCAGCCATATGATTGGTCCGCAGGAGCCACCCAATCCAGCTCCAGGTGGAAGTGAATCCGCAACCTGATTGGCCTACAGGGGAATCCCAGAACTAGCCAATCACGTGCGACCCATTTTGTAAATAATGTATATAAAGCAGATATTTGGAGGGCACTTTCATTCCTCACTACTATGAGCTGAATAAAGAGCATGAAATCCACACTCGATTCCGAGTATATTTCAATGGAGGTGGCTGTTATCTTGTCTGCTGGGTGGGGGGGGGGAATGCATTTGTTTTAAAACTGAGGACTAGACTAATGCCTTCACCCCATTTTGCACACATGGCTTTTATTATCTCTGGAATTGCAAATATGGTTTTTCTTTTATTAGCTGAGGTGGATATCTCCCTCCCTGAACCTGCTGGTAAAGTGAATCATCATAATCCATGGCCTTGGTAAGCATATTAGTTGCATGTAGCTTCTTTTCAGAGTGGAACAGTTGCTCCGTGTACCTGCTTGGGCTTGTATTTTGGTTTCAGATATTGTGAAATCGCCTTAAACCCTGAGAGGGCCTGACTAGGCACCCTCCCAAACCAGCATGATAAATAAGTGAGGGGCGAATCCTTTTGCATGACACGCCTCTCTTTTTGCATGCTTTTCCAAACAAGAGGATCCACTCACCCAACCTTCCTCTTTGAAGAATGCCTAGTGCCCCTCTAGTCAAGATGTAAAAGCATTTTTGTATGCCACAACTGCAGCACAGATTTTAATAGCCCCAAAATGGAAAACACAGGAACTACCAACGGTAGAAGAATGGCAGGTGAAGATGATGGATTTTATGGAGCTGGCTGATCTCACTGGGAGAATCTGCGACCAGAAAGAAGAGGAATATCAAGAAGAGTGGAAGAAATTTAAAGGCTATTTGAATAAATATTCTAATATTGAATAAATATTCTAATATTAAAGATTTGTAATTACTTGAAAGAACCAATTAGGCCTAGGATTATATTAGGATTAAATAAATAAATGAGAAATAGAATGATAAGAAAAGTTAGGAAATTTGTCATTGAATATTGTCTTTTTTAAAGATATTGGAAACTGCTATATCCAATTACAAGGAAATTCAGATGGAAGAAATTTGAAGAAGTCAAGTAATATGTTTATGAAGTTGGAGTTTAACTGATTAATTAAGTTTTATTGTATTTGTGTATGTGGTGTTATTTTTGGGTTTGTAATATGTGATCTCTTTTTCTTTTCTTTTATTATTGTTTTTTTAATTGTTTGTGTTTGTATGAAATTCAATAAATATTATTGGGGGGGGGGAGAAAATACTCTAGTCAAGAGCTTCAACAAGAGCAGTTTCATAGTTCAAGCATCACTCTCAATGACAAATACCGGGGGGGGGGGGAGCAGGAGGTTCGAGTCCTGGGTCCTTCCTACCCTTCCCTTCCCCTTTAAAAACTTATTTTTTCTTCTTTATTTGTGGGTCGGCTGGATGCACTACAAAGTGAGGTTCTGCAGACCCTCTAAGTGTCCTTCTTTTCCAGGAACAGGTCCAGATTTACAGAAGCCATCCCAGTTTCTGATTTGATCCTGAAATGTCTCACTTTCCCTTAAAGGTAAAGGTAAAGGGACTCCGGACCATTAGGTCCAGTCGTGACCGACTCTGGGGTTGCGGTGCTCATCTCGTTCTATAGGCCGATGGAGCTGGCGTACAGCTTCAGAGTCATGTTGAGGCATCTAATCATAAGCCTGCATTTTTATCAAAGCTTATATATTTCAATCAAGGCTTGTATTTTAAAATGAGCTTAAAAAAAAAAAAAGATTTTCAAATGTTTCATGCCAGGCAGAAAGAACCTTGGCAATTCCTCCAAGACAAGGGGCCCCCCTGATTTATAGCAGGAAAAACAATTCTCAAAGTCGTAAAAGAGGAAAACACAATTAGGAATGGGCAAATAGTAAAATGATACCATGGGCCTCTCATTAGAGCAGTGAAAAAGGCAACTGGCTTGGCTGAATGAGAGCATTTTTGGGAAATCTTTTAAAGCTGTTTCTTTCTTAAACTGAGAGAGTTAAAGGGTAATAAATGCTGGGAAGAGCTAATGGGAGAAGCATCTAGCTGGCTGGGAAAGGAGGGGTGAAAGGAGGGGTGTAAACTGAAGAGGTTTCTTTTGAAGCTGTTTTTTACTGAGTTCCTTTTTACTTTACAAAGGTTTAATTCTTTTAAAAGGCTACCTATGATAATGTATGAAATATATTAGCTTAAATATATTGGCTTAAATGTAATTATGCAAAGGATTTAAGAAATGCTAGATTCTTAGAGTCATATTGCAATAGGAGACCAGAGGGGCAAATGAGCCCAGCCTCCTGCCAGACAGGAGACGCCATCGAGCACTCCTGATATATAGTTGTCAGGCCTTTTGTTTAGAAACCTTCAATGAAGGAGATCTTTCAATGTTGATGTGAACTCAAGATCCTTGACATCTGTTGAAGATAAAAATTTAAGATTAACCATTTGTTTTAGAAGGCAATAGGGCAAGGAGGGCAAGAGGTGAGCTGGTAATTAAGATTCCATGTAAGATATATTATTACTTATTTGTCATTTATAGATGTAACAATATATAGCTCTTTGTGTTCCATATAAGGACAGAAGGAAGTGGGTGTATCTATTGTGATTGGTTCTAGCAAACAACCAATAGGAATTTCAACCAGGCTGATTGGACAGAGGCAGCCACAGGAGGAGCAAAGGGGGCTGGATTAAGGGAATATAAGTGCTGGCCAGAATGGCAGGAGGCCAGGCCAGAGCTTGGTAACCATATACCACTGAGCCTCTCAATTATTTGTCTGACAAATAAATTATTATTTTAATTTCTCTATTGCTGCGTTGAATATTTCATTCCAGCTAAGCGTTAACCACAAGCAGAAGGTGCTACAATGTGGGCAGCATGACTAAGCCGCTTCTGGTGAACCAGAGCAGCGCACGGAAACGCCGTTTACCTTCCTGCCAGAGTGGTACCTATTTATCTACTTGCACTTTGACATGCTTTTGAACTGCTAGGTTGGCAGGAGCAGGGACTGAGCAACGGAGCTCACCCCGTCGCAGGTATTCGAACCGCTGACCTTCTGATCGGCAAGTCCTAGGCTCTGTGGTTTAACCCACAGCGCCACCCGCATCCCTCACTTTCCCTTAAGAAGTCCCTATTTTCATTGGAGAAATGTTGGCAGGTATAATAATAATAATAATAATAATAATAATAATAATAATACATTATTTATACCCCGCCCTTCGCAGCCAAGACCAGGCTCAGGGCGGCTAACACCAGGTATAAAAACAATTGATTAAAATACAACTTAAAAACAAGATTCAAATGCAGCCTCATTTCAGTAGAAACTCAAATCAAAAACTTTTTGGAGATGAAAATGTCAAATCTTCACCTATGCCAACTATCCAGACTGGTCCTACGTGGGCCAGAAACAAGCCAGGGAAGTCCCCAAATAGGAGTTCCATCACAGGAGAAAGGAAAAAGGAAAGAGAGGAAGGGAGGGGATCAAGTTGATTCCAAGCCAAAGGCCAGGTGGAACAACTCTGTCTTACAGGACCTGTAATATAGAGTTATGCATATGTGGTGGACCTGTCCCAAGGTGAAAGACTTTTGGGAAAAGATTTATAATGAATTGAAAAAAATGTTGAAATATACATTTATCAAGAAACCAGAGGCCTTTCTTCTTGGAATACAGTGGTGCCTCGCAAGACGAAATTAATTCGTTCCGCAAGTTTTTTCTTCTTGCGAGTTTTTCGTCTTGCGAAGCACTGTTTCCCATAGGAATGCACTGAAAATCAATCAATGCATTCCTATGGAAACCGCCTTCAGACCAGGTCCGGGGACAGTCTGAAGGCTGGGAGGGGGGGGAACAAGGGCTTTTTTTCCCACCCCCAGCCTGGGATCCCACAGCTAATTCTCCCCTGGTCTCCTCGCTGACCCAAATAGGACTAATTTAGCCAGCTAGCCCTGGTGATCATCTAAGGTTTATTGGATGGATTTCCCCCCTAAATTGATTTTTGATTTTTCAATTTATTGTCATTCACATGTTATACTGTATTTTATGCTCAAAACAAAAAAAATTCCTTCCAGTAGCACCTTAAAGACCAACTAAGTTAGTTCTTGGTATGAGCTTTCGTGTGCATGCACACTTCTTCAGCACACGAAAGCTCATACCAAGAACTAACTTAGTTGGTCTTTAAGGTGCTACTGGAAGGAATTTTTTTTGTTTTGACTATGGCAGACCAACACGGCTACCTATCTGTAACTGTATTTTATGCTGTTTTTGTTGAATCAATTAAGTGTTCTAAATTTAAAATTTAAAAACTGCCCTGAGCCAGGTTTTCTGAACCTGGAAGGGCGGTGTATAAATATATTATTATTATTATTATTATTATTATTATTATTATTATTATTATTATTATTAATTCAGCATCTGGATTACCCTGTTAGAGATTTGTGTTATTTCTTAAGGTGCCACAAGACTCTTTGGGGTTTTTTTTGGGTGAGGTGGGGGGATAGCTACTCCTCTGAAGCTTGTTAAAACAGTTTTTGTAACTTTAGGGAAGACGACAATGCTCAGTAGGAATTGGGAAAACCTGGGGGCTTCTCTTCTCTGCCTGCAATTTTTAATGCCCCCCCATTTCTTTTCCTTTTTCATTGGCTAATTTTGAGCTTCATATGATCACTGCAGATGGTGACAGCAGCCACGAAATTAAAAGACGCCTGCTTCTTGGGAGAAAAGCAATGACAAACCTAGACAGCATGTTAAAAAGCAGAGACATCACCTTGACAACAAAGGTCCGTATAGTTAAAGCTATGGTTTTCCCAGTAGTGATGTATGGAAGTGAGAGCTGGACCATAAAGAAGGCTGATTGCCGAAGAATTGATGCTTTTGAATTATGGTGCTGGAGGAGACTGTTGAGAGTCCCATGGACTGCAAGAAGATCAAACCTCTCCATTCTGAAGGAAATCAGCCCTGAGTGCTCACTGGAAGGACAGATCCTGAAGCTGAGGCTCCAAGACTTTGGCCACCTCATGAGAAGAGAAGACTCCCTGGAAAAGACCCTGATGTTGGGAAAGATGGAGGGCACAAGGAGAAGGGGATGACAGAGGACGAGATGGTTGGACAGTGTTCTCGAAGCTGCTAGCATGAGTTTGACCAAACTGTGGGAGGCAGTGGAAGACAGGAGTGTCTGGCGTCCTCTGGTCCATGGGGTCACAAAGAATCGGACACGACTAAATGACTAAACAACAACAACAACATGTTGGGACAAACTCAACAAGGCTTACTTTCCTCATTCAGTTCTTTGGATTGAACTGGGCTGAAAACATGGATGAACAACTCAGACTCCCCCTGTTGTCGTCGTGCCCCCCCCCCCGGCACTCTATGCCGCAAAAAGTTGAATGTTCATTTACAGTGGATGGTCTGTCTCAGTCTTAATTTGCTTTTAAGCAGCTTCTTCAAATAGCACGGTCATTATTCTCTTAGGTACTTTACAAAAACACAATCAATTAGCTGGGCTCCCCTGTGGATTTTCTCAGGGTTTTTTTTTTAATTTAAAAAAACAAACTAAAAAAACACTCAGCCTTTTAGGGAGGCTTTGACATCTGCAAGAGCTGGATGCTTCGGAGAGCGGAAAAAACAAAATATGGAGCACTGGAAATCAAATCATTTTCCTGTCAGGACAGCCAGACCCATTGTCAGTATGGGTGGGCTCTTAGCACCTGCAAGCGAAACTGGCAGCCCTGCCCAGATGAAGGACCATTCAGAAGACTGACGTTATGTTCCTCTCGGACAAAACTAGGTTTGTTTGAAAACCTGCCCTCAGACACAGAGTTTGTCTCCTTGATTATACTTTTCAAACGGGATGCAGTCATTGGTTCATTGTTTGCACCAAATTTGCTTGCCGCTCCATAAAGAAGCTACAGATTTGCCAGGCTGCTCTTTTCTTCCCAAATGGCCCATGGCCAGTACAGTGGTACCTCGGGTTACATACGCTTCAGGTTACAGACTCTGCTAACCCAGAAATAGTACCTCGGGTTAAGAACTTTCCTTCAGGATGAGAACAGAAATTGTGCTTCGGTGGTGCGGCGGCAGCAGAAGGCCCCCTTAGCTAAAGTGGTGCTTCAGCTTAAGACCAGTTTCAGGTTAAGAACGGACCTCCAGAACGAATTAAGTTCTTAACCCAAGGTACCACTGTATTACTCTTGAGGTTTCATAAACAGAAGAGGGAAAGGCAGGCACAGATCCTCACATGTGTGTTTCAGGGGTTGAGCAATAGCCACAATAATTGTCAGTGTTCAACAGGAGCTAAGGAGTGATGGTTTTAACGGTTTGGAAAAAGTCGGGATCTCTCCTGTCTACAATCTGCCCAGCACTGCAAACCAAGAGGTCTCCCAGACTCTAAAACAGGGGCCAGCAAACTTTTTCAGCAGGGGGCCTGTCCACTGTCCTTCAGACCTTGTGGGGGGACGGACTATATTTTGGGGGAAAAGAAAAGAACGAATTCCTATGCCCCACAAATAGCCCAGAGATGCATTTTAAATAAAAGGACACATAAGGTAAAGGTAAAGGGACCCCTGACCATTAGGTCCAGTCGTGACCAACTCTGGGGTTGCGGCGCTCATCATGCTTTACTGGCCAAGGGAAGTACAGCTTCCGGGTCATGTGGCCAGCATGACTAAGCCGCTTCTGGCGAACCAGAGCAGCACACGGAAATGCTGTTTACCTTCCCGCCGGAGCAGTACCTATTTATCTACTTGCACTTTGACATGCTTTCAAACTGCTAGGCTGGCAGGAGCAGGGACCGAGTAACGGGAGCTCACCCCGTCGCAGGGATTCGAACCGCCGACCTTCTGATCGGCAAGTCGTAGGCTCTGTGGTTTAACCCACAGCGCCACCCGCGTCCCTTAAAAGGACACATACTACTCATGTAAAAACATGCTGATTCCCGGACCATCCACGGGCCAGATTGAGAAGATGATTGGGCTGGATCAGGCCCCCAGGCCTTAGTTTGCCTACCCATGCTCTAAAACCTCACTGTCTCAGAGCAAAATTGTTGTCATTCACTACTGTTCTGTTTCCAGGCGCAATTCAAAGTGCTGGTTATGACCGATAAAGCCCCATTCAGCTAAAGTCCAAGCTATCTGAAAGGCCACCTTCTTTCATATGAACCTTCCTGGGTGGTGAGATCTTTGAGCGAGGCCCTTCTCTTGGTCATGCCACCTTGGTGAGGGCTTTCTCAGTGGTGGCTGCTTCCAGACAACTTTAGAACTCCCTCCTTGGAGAATTTAAGCTAGCTCCCTCCTTGAGTATCTGCGTGCTGGTCCCAGGGGGTTACCATGCAGCGCAGTCCGAGTCCAGCCTGAGGTCGAGGGTGTGGTATGGAGGCTGTCCGTCAAGGCAAGAAGTCAGGTGTGGTCAGGAACTCTGGCAGAAGAGCAGGACAGGGCGCAGGCAGGAACACAGGCTATCAACAACGTTGATCCCGCAACCTGGGACTGGGGCTGGCTGGCTTTTATCTGCCCTGAGGCATAGGGCGGCCCCGGTCCACAGGTGACTCGCCTCTCCTGGCCTGGAGGCGAGCACTCCTCCTGCGATAACTTAGTTCCCTCCACCTCTCTGCCCTGAGCCTCTGCAGCTCAGGAGAGGCTGGAGGGTTACTGGACCCAGAGGCAACCTCAGCTTCCCCTGACGGGGCTGAGAGTGGAGCACCTGCAGGCAATGGGTCCTCCATCACCTCAGGAGCCAGAGCAGACTCAGCTGGTGTCTGCTCCTGAGAATCCGGCACAGGTGAGGGCCCTTCAGGTTCAAGCCCCAGCCCCGGCTCAGCTGGTCCTGGAGGCAGGGATTCCTCAGGTTCAGCCTCTGAATCCGATTCCCAGGCCATCACAATCTGTCAGGGAAAAAAGCATGGTATAAATTAACAATAACAAAAATAGTGCCGGCATATTGTGCCCACCTAAACATACTGGGCACAGTATTGCTGGTACTGTTTCTTCTAGGAATTGAAATGGTGTGCTTGTTTTAATTCTGGGATGAGATACCTCATCTTTGGCCAATGTGAGCTCAGGCAAACGAGGGCATTCAGAGAATTCAGGAGTAGGTGTATTCGTGTCTGGACAGACTTCCTCAGCTGCAGAGGAGGGTCTGGATCTCAAACAGAATCGTCCTTATTCTAATTTGGAGAAGCAATTGTGAAGCTGCTCCAATCACATAAATTTGGGCTCTTTTACCTCTATTCATTTCTTTTGAGGTTCTTAGCAGCAAGAAAATGGGGTGAGATACTAATCGAAATGTATTTTACATGCAAAATTTCTCACGAACTGCGTAACACCGTGTTGGTGTAACTTAAGCAATGTCAATGTGTTAGCATGTGTGTCATTTAAACCTCTTTTTAAGACCACCATATGTAAGAGTACACCAAATCCAAACTCTCTTCAACAGCCGGGCCACTGCTCTGCCTAAGCCAGGTCCCCCTCTCTTGTTCTGCCAATGCCACACCCAAAGAACACCCTCTTTCGAATTCCTTATCTAACTCATGGAATGGGAGAATATCTACTCCATTCTTTCAATATTTTCAAATTAAAGTTGGGGACGCGGGTGGTGCTGTGGTCTAAACCACTGAGCCTCTTGTGCTTGCCGATCGGAAGGTCGGTGGTTCAAATTCCTGCAATGGAGTGAGCTCCTGTTGCTCTATCCCAGCTCCTGCTGGTGTTCCGTTGTGCCAGAAGCGGTTTAGTCATGGGACAGGGACCGAGCAACGGGATTCGAACCGCCGACCTTCTGATCAGCAAATCCTAGGCTCTGTAGTTTAACCCACAGCGCCACCCGCATCCCATTTACCTAGTACTTTAAGACAAAAATAATTCAGTAGCTTTCCATAGAATCATAGAATTGTAGAGTTGGAAGGGCCCACAAGGATCATCTACCCCCAACCTCTTTTTGTCCGATGTAGGACTCAAACCCACCACCCTGAAATTAAGAGTCTCATGCTCCAGCTCTGGATGCTCAAGTTTTTAAAATACTTTATTCCCTAAGCATTATCTTTCAAACACAAATGTGGGCAACCTTGCCTAACCCTCTCGCTATTATATATATATTAATTGTGTTTGTTTAATATTTTGATTTGTTTTTTCTGGCAAACGCTTCTTTTGCATGAACGATGAGCTTGTATTTTGAAGCTGCCTAGTCTGTTCGCCACCGTCTCCTTTGCATCAAAGCCAATGCAAATAAAAGACAAATGGTTCAGGGAACAAAACGGTTAGCTAGAATATTCCCTTTCCACTCCTGGAGATTTTTCAGTCCCACGGCAGAATTGCTGCACCTCGACAAGAGCTAAACAGAATGAAGCAATGTCAAAAGCTGTTTGATAAACCAGTTTGGCTGTGCCTCTCCGGTCAATGTCTCCACCTTGCCTGCCTGCTCTTGTTTTGTTGAGATTAGAAGAGGTGAGTTTGTGGGGAGTAACCAGAAAACGAAGCTCTGCTGTTGATTTCTCCCCGCCCAGGACTCCTGTTACTGGCTGCAAAGAGGGAGTATTCCAGAGCTGCATTTCATAGCTGTGAGGTCAGTCGGTTTTCTTGGTAGAGCAAAGACTGAACCTTGAAACAAAAACAGAAGCCGCGAAACTGCTACATAAGCAAACAGTGAGGAATGAGCAAGTCAGCATTCCATCACAGAGGGATAACCTGAAGCCATTAAGCAAACAAATAAAACAACAGAGAGCAGAAAAGCAGCGTGCTGACCTTGGTTTATATCTTTGCAGTCACTCTCTCTGTTTGCGTGTCGAGGTCCCCAGGTACACCCCAATAACTCACACATCACACAGAATTTCTTCTTTCAGGTTTTTGGCATAATTTTGGCCAGAACTTTATTAAAATACAAACATGTGAGTGGTTGCTTAGGCATGGGTTGCGACTATCTGCCCCCACCGTGGGGGACAGACTGACATTCGACACGCCTGCGAAAGTCAGAAAAGGGGAATTCACTTGGGGGTAGCGAACGGAGCAGGGAACCTGCCCTCAGCCCTCCCCAAATGCAGCCAGGAGCTCATTGCTATGGCCCGAGCCCCCTTGACAGAGTGGACAAGCAACAGTTAGCCCCCGATTCCTTTAACGGAATCCCTTGCAGCAGCAGCAGCATTAGAGGGGCAGGCACAGCCAATCCATGCCCCTCAACCAACCAAACCATAAACCATTGCCTAACCGCAACCTTACAAGTTGTGACGATTTGCTACACAGTAGGCAAAAACCAAATGGCCCCAGCCAATCAGCCAAATGGACAAATTTCCTACCGGGCCCCTGCCCCAAGAGCAGACGACCCCATGACAGGCATAGCAAGGTCAAAGCGACCAACCCTAATTCTAGGGAGGGGGGGACGGGCAATCCGATGCACGGGCGAAAAGAGGAAGCCCTAGCCTCGTGCAAGGAGTTTTAGTATTTCTGGCTGTCAATCAATAAATGGCAACATTAACTTCTTCCCAACAACAAGGGAAGCCCCAATCGCATCAGTGGCCAACGATCAATTAGCCAGCTCCCAACTTTGGAGTGTCCTGGCGGCCCCCACTGCAACACATGCTCTCCATGAAGGAGAACACGCTTTGTTGAACTGCTGATGGAACTGGAGATGCCTATCATATCTCCTCTTTTCCAGGCTAAACATATCCAGCTCCTTCAACCATTCCTCATACGGCTTGCTTTCCAGACCCTTGATCATCTTGGTTGCTCTCCTTTTCAAGAGACTGGTGTCATTGGGATAGGGATGTTTGGATACAATGGCTTTTCAAGTTGGCTGAAATCTGTTGGGGTGCCCAGAATGGAACACAGTATTCCAGGCATGGTCAGACCAAGGCAGAATAGAGCAGTACTATGACTTCCCTTAGGGACGCAGGTGGTGCTGTGGGTTAAACCACAGAGCCTAGAACTTGCCGATCAGAAGGTCAGTGGTTCAAATCCCCATGATGGGGTGAGCTCCCATTGCTCAGTCCCAGTTCCTGCCAACCTAGCAGTTTGAAAGCACGTCAAAGTGCAAGTAGATAAATAGGTACCACTCTGGCGGGAAGGTAAATGACGTTTCTGTGCGCTGCTCTGGTTCGCCAGAAGCAGCTTAGTCATGCTGGCCACATGACCAGTAAAGTCATGACCAGTATGCCGGCTCCCATAGCCAGTAAAGCGAGATGAGCGCCACAACCCCAGAGTCGTCCGCGACTGGACCTAATGGTCAGGGGTCCCTTTACCTTTACCTTTATGACGTCTCTTGATCGGGACACTAGACTTCTGTTGATACAGCCTAGAATAGCTTGTGGTCTACTAAGATCCCTAGGTCTTTTTCACATGTACTACTGGTAAGCTCTCCTGCCAACCTACCAGTTCGAAAGCATGTTAAAATGCAAGTAGATAAATAGGTACCGCTCCGGCGGGAAGGTAAACAGCGTTTCCGTGCGCTGCTCTGGTTTGCCAGAAGTGGCTTAGTCATGCTGGCCACGTGACCCGGAAGCTGTACACTCGCTCCCTCGGCCAATAAAGCAAGATGAGTCGGCCACGACTGGACCTAATGGTCAGGGGTCCCTTTACCTTTTACTGGTAAGCTAGGTGTCCCCCCATCTGATATTTCTGCCACTGGTTCTTCCTGCCTAAGTGCAGAATCTTACATTTGTCCCTATTGAATTTTTGCTCGTTTGGGCCCAGTTCTCCAATCTGCCAAGATCATCTTGAAACCTGATTCTGTCTTCTGCGGCATTTGCTACCATTCCCAGTTTGGTGCCACCTGGCAACTGGATCCCCTCAATTCCTTCGTCCATATCATTTATAAAGATGTTGAACAACAAAGTGTGTTCTCCTTCATGGAGAGCATGTATTGTGGTGGAGGCTAGCAAGACACTCACTGTTGCTGGGCGGGGAAAGAATTGGCCACCATTTCATTGAATTTGCTGTTGCTGGGGAGATTTAAATGTTGCCATTTCGTGTTTGACAGCCATAGCCTTTAAATACCCTGCGCACAGAGTTGAGCTTCCTCTTTTCGCTGTGCGCATGGGATCACCCGCCCTCCCTCCCTATTTTCAGGTTGCTCGCTTGACCTTGCTATGCCTGTCATGGGGTCGTCTGCTTTGGAGCGGGGGCCCGGTAGGAATTTTGTCCATCTGGCTCATTGGCTGGTGCCATTTGGTTTTTGCCTACTGCGTAGCAAATCATCACAACTTGTGAGGTTGTGGTTAGGCATTGGTTTAGGAGTTGGTTGGTGGAGGGGTATGGATTTGTCTGGTCCTGCCCCTCCAAAATGCTGCTGCTGCTGCAAGGGTTTTCCGTTAAAGGAACCCAAGGGCTCGCCATGCTTTTGTCCGAACCCCCTGGCAAGGGGCTAGGGCCACGCAAGCCCCTGGGAGCATTCTGGGGAGAGGTGAGGCATGGTTCCCAGTCCTGTCTCTCTCCCCAAATGTTTTCCCTTTACTGACTTTGCAAGCGGGCGAATGTCAGTCTGTCCCCGTGCGGGGTCAGATAGTCGCAACCAATGCCTAAGCAACCACTCACATCGCTTGTAATTTCAATAAAGTTGTGGCCTATGCCCAAAACCTTAAAACTAAAATCTGGTGTCAACTGTGTTTTATTGGGGGTGTCTTGGGGACCTCGACATGCAACAGGTCTAGGACAGAACCCCAGAGAACCTCACTTGTCGCTTTTTTCCAGGATGACGGGGAACCATAGCTGTCAAGTGTCCCTTATTTGAAGGGACAGTCCCTTATTCCGGCGCCATGTCCCGCTGCTGTCCCTTATTGATGGATGTCCCTTAAATGTCCCTTAAATGATGTCCCTTAAATTTCAAAGGAAGCAGCTCCTCTCCCTCCCTCCCTGCCCGCCAGGGAGGAGGGAGGCTCCAACTGTGTTGCTTGGCTGTGTTGCTCACCCAATAAGAAGTCTAAGAACGACTGGGGGGGTGGAGCTTGCATGCCTTGTGTTTGGCTAGTTAATGCAAGCTGAGGGGTTTTTTGAATGCTGGACGCCATTTTGTTGCACGTGCTGCTGCAAACTTTGCAGTGCAAAGCTAGGCCAGGGAGCCATCTTAAGTTGAGACTGCATAGGCCTTGTGGTGCATGTGATTCAGATTCTATTCAGTTGAACCTCTGGTTACAAAGTTGGTTGGACAGTGTTCTCGAAGCTACCAGCATGAGTTTGACCAGACTGCAGGAGGACAGGAAGACTGGAGTGCCTGGAACAGGTGAGGCTGCAGGTCCCTTATTTTGGCTGCTGGTCCCTTATTTTCAAGGCTGCTGGTCCCGTATTTTCAAATCTGTAAGTTGAGAGCTATGTGGGGAACTGTTAGGAATGGGAGTCATACATGGCCTAGAGGAATGACTGCTGAAAATCGTGAATAGTTAAGAAACATAATCATAGGTTTATTATGATTAATGAGTTATTGATGGACTCCCCACCCCCAGAAAACAAACTAATGCAGCATAGAATGGGTAGCAGAATAGCACTTTTAAATTAAGGAGGAACCGGGGGGAGGGGAGGGTTTGAGGAACTTTCCAGAGTGTTTTCGAATCCTGCCAGTACAAAGAGGGATCTGTGATTCTAGTTCAGCTAAGGAGACTGAAACACATTATGTCTCTACACAAATTACAGCATTTTAGCTGTGGTTGGTAAGATTTGACTTCGGATTCTGTACAAAAGCCATGACCTAAAACCCACCCCGTAAACACAGTGGTCAGCAGAAGACTGTGTCAAGCTTTGCTTCCGTGACCACAGATGCAATTTATGGAAACCCTATGGAAGGAGCTAAATTTAGTGTTTTGAAGGGAGCTCAGTCTTTCGCAGTCTACCCAACACACAGTCTTCTTGATGACTGTATTGGTGCTCCCCTGGCTAAATTATTAGAGGCGATTCACAGCAGCCCAAAGCAGGTCCACATGATTCATCCCACCTGTCCCCAGGGATAATTCACACTCACCTCTTGCCCCACTTTTTCTTTCTTCTTTTTAATAAATTGTATTAAGAAAAATGGACGTGGGTGGCGCTGTGGGTTAAACCACAGAGCCTAGGACTTGCCGATCAGAAGGTTGGCGGTTCGAATCCCCGCAACGGGGTGAGCTCCCGTTGCTCGGTCCCAGCTCCTGCCAACCTAGCAGTTCAAAAGCACGTCAAAGTGCAAGTAGATAAATAGGTACCACTCCGGCGGGAAGGTAAACGGCGTTTCCGTGCGCTGCTCTGGTTCGCCAGAAGCGGCTTAGTCATGCTGGCCACATGACCTGGAATCTGTACACCGGCTCCCTCAGCCAGTAAAGAGAGATGAGCACCGCAACCCCAGAGTCGGGCACGACCGGACGTAATGGTCAGGGGTCCCTTTACCTATTAAGAAAAATACAAAAGTTATTGAAAACACAAGAACTACCAACGGTAGAAGAATGGCAGATGAATATGATGGAGTTTTATGGAGCTGGCTGATCTCACTGGTAGAATCCGCGACCAGAAAGAAGAAGAACACCAAGAAGACTGGAAGAAATTGAAAGACTATTTGAATAAATATTGTAATATTAAAGATATGTAATCACTTGAAAGAATCAATTAGGCCAAGGATTAAATGGGGATTAAATAAATAAATAAGAAAATGCACGATAAGAAAAGTTAGGAAATATGATTATGACTGTGTTATGGTTTTATGAAATAATGATATTGGAAACTGCTATATATAATTACTAAGAAATTCAGATGGAAGAGACTAGAGGAAGTCAAGTACAGTGGTGCCTCGCAAGACGAAATTAATTCGTTCCGCAAGTTTTTTCTTCTTGCAAGTTTTTCGTTTTGCGAAGCACAGTTTCCCATAGGAATGCATTGAAAATCAATTAATGCGTTCCTATGGAGACCGCTTCCCAGGCTGGCGGTGCGGAGAAGGGCTTTTCTCCCCACCGCAAGCCTTCAGGACAGGTACGGGAACAGAGGGGAAGGTGCACAGCGCTTCTCCTCTGTTCCCGGGGCTTGCGGTGGGAGGAGGGTTTTTCCTCCCCACGCCAACATTCAGAACAGCATTCTGAAAGTTGCCGGTGGGAAGGAAAACCCTCCTCCCACCGCAAGACTTCAGGACAGCCATCCGAAGGCTGGCGCGGGGAGAAGGTCTCTCCGCCCCACCGCCAGCCTTTGGAGCAGCCATCCCAAGGCTGGCGCGGGGAGAAGGTCTCTCCGCCCCACCGCCAGCCTTCGGAGGAGGTCTGCTGTCCCGGAGATTTCCCTATGGGCTTTCGTCTTGCGAAGGAAGCCCATTGGGAAATTTGTTTTGTGAAGCGCCTCCAAAACAGAAAACCCTTTCGTCTAGCGGGTTTTCCGTCTTGCGAGGCGTTCGTCTTGCGGGGCACCACTGTAATATGTTTATGAAGATGGATTTTAATTAATTAATTAAGTTTTAGTTTATGTGGTGATTTGATGTATTTTATGTTTTATACTCTTTTTTCTTTATTTCTTTTTGTTTTATTCTTTTTCTTTCACTATTTTTAATTCTTTTTTTGTTGTTATGTTTATGTATGAAAAATAATAAATATTATTGTGGGGGGGAAGAAAAATACAAAAGTTGTTCAATAATTTTGCAAGATCATCTGTCCCCTTGGTGGCGATACTAGAAAGCACGAGTTGGATCTTGAAGGACATTTCTGCAAAATTCAGGCAAGCACTAATGTTTGCAAAAGTAAGGCTTGCCATCGTCAAACGTTTTGAGATGCCTTTCTATTTGAATTTTCTTTCTTGCTTCAGAGAACACTCCTGCCAGCATCCCTCCTCCTCTTCCTCCTCCTCCTCCTCTGCAGAGAGTACATATACCTGGGTCTTTACCCTCCTTGTCATCAGCCAGACTAAGATCAACAGAAGTGTAAGACTCTGATGAGACTATTTGCTCATGTAGTTCAAACAAACAGGGATGATGTAAAAGCAAGAGAAAACCAGGCACCCCGCAGATCTTTTTCTGGAAATTGAAAACAAACTACCAGACACATGATGCAGCCAAGAGAGGGTGCAGTTTTAGTACTACCAAAAAGAAAACGGAGAAAAACACCAGCAGAGACCAAGCAATTTGCATTGCTGAATGTGAAAATGTTGCAGTTGGCGGATCACCTACCGTATTTTTTTGCTCTATAAGACTCACTTTTTCCCTCCTAAAAAGCAAGGGGAAATGTGTGTGCGTCTTATGGAGCGAATGCAGGCTGCGCAGCTATCCCAGAAACCAGAACAGCAAGAGGGATTGCTGCTTTCACTGCGCAGCGATCCCTCTAGCTCTTGTTTTCCTCCTCCAAAAACTAGGTGCGTCTTATGGTCTGGTGCGTCTTATAGAGCGAAAAGTATGATATGTTATTTTCTTTCTTTACACTTCTACACCACTTTAAAAATAGAAAAGCATCTCCAAGCAGCAAACAGAAAACTAAAGCAACTGCAGGCAACTCAAACGACAAGTATTACAAAAATACAAACAAAATTGTCACATGCATAAAGGTAAAGGTAAAGGGACCCCTGACCATCAGGTCCAGTCATGACCGACTCTGGGGTTGCTGGCGTACAGCTTCCGGGTCATGTGGCCAGCATGACTAAGCCGCTTCTGGCAAACCAGAGCAGTGCATGGAAACGCTGTTTACCTTCCCGCTGGAGCGGTACCTATTTATCTACTTGCACTTTGAGGTGCTTTTGAACTGCTAGGTTGGCAGGAGCAGGGACCGAGCAACGGGAGCTCATCCCATCATGGGGATTCAAACCGCTGACCTTCTGATCGGCAAGTCCTAGGCTCTGTGGTTTAACCCACAGCGCCACCCGCGTCCCAATAAATAAATATAAACCAGTATCAATTCATTTTCCTTCTGACACAGGTTGTGCCTTATCCCTTATATTTCCAGTACTGTGGTGCCCCACAAGACGAACGCCTCGCAAAACGAAAAACTCGCAAGACGAAAGAGTTTTTCGTTTTTGAGTCGTTCCGCAAGACGAATTTCCGTATGGGCTTGCTTCGCAAGAAGAAAGCCCATAGGGAAATCTCCAGGGACCTCTTTTAAATGCTGGCGGTGGGGAGCAAAGCCTTTCGCTCCCCTCCGGCCTTCAGAAGAGGTGCAGGAAGGCCGGCGGGGGCCGAAAGGCTTTGCTCCCCACCGCCAGCATTTTAAAAGTGGTCCGGGATAGCAGGGAATTTCGCTGCGCTTTTCCGCTATCCCGGACCGCTTTTAAAATGCTGGCCGTCGGGAGCAAAGACTTTCGCCCACTGCCGGCCTTCAGAAGAGGTCCTGGACCTCTTCTGAAGGCCGGCGGGGGGCAAATGTCTTTGCTCCCCTCCGCCTGCCTTCCCGGGATAGTGGAGAAGCACAGCGCGCTTCTAAAATGCTGGGCTTTTAAAATGCTGGGGGACGGAAGCGAAGCCTTCGCTGCCGCCCGCCCGCATTTTAAGATCGCCCCGGGACAGTGGAGAAGTCTCCGCTGTCCCGGGGGCTTTTAAAATGCTGGGGGACGGCAGCGAAACATTCGCTGCCGCCCGCCAGCATTTTAAGATCACCCCGGGACAGCGGAGAAGTCTCCGCTGTCCCGGGAAGGCAGGCGTGGGGGAGCAAAGACTTTTGCCCCCCGCCAGCCTTCAGAAGAGGTCGGGGGACAGACTGTCCCCGGACCTGGTCTGAAGGCGGTTTCCATAGGAACGCATTGATTGATTTTCAATGCATTCCTATGGGAAACCGTGCTTCGCAAGACGAAAAACTCGCAAGACGAAAAGACTTGCGGAACGAATTAATTTCGTCTTGCGAGGCACCACTGTACATCACTGCAGTATGGGGGAGAGCTTCTCCTGAAAACTGCAAAGATCGCAGAAGCCCTCTCTGTAGAAACTTGGAGCAAAGGTTTCAGTGTGGCTCCCCCAGTTTGGTAGGATAGCATTCCAGTTGAGATGCAGCAGTTGAGATGCCCACTAGCTGCCAGATTAATCCTGCCCGTTACATGTCAGCTCAGCAAACGTTTTACAGTGACCTAAATACTATTTCAAAGTAGACAATGACAAGCCTCATGTCTACTGCTACAAGAAAATCTATTTCAAATATCTGAGTTGCATTCAACTAACTTTTACTCAGCGTACACTCACTGAAATTAATTATGACGTCGAAGTTGGCAGGGGATATTAAAACAACATTTCAAGATGTTCGACAACAAAAACAGAACAATAATAAATCCATTACGAAAGCAGCAAGAGTAGACAAGTGTAAAGTCCTTCTAAATAAGAAGTCATCATTCTCTGGTGGGACGTTTTCGTGACTAATGGGTTTCCCAAGCAGACCATTCCATTGCAGAAAGCCACAAGACAAAAGACCTTTCAGCTGACTGCCTTTAATTCAAAGGAAGGACACAGAGGTGTCCTAACATCTACCTGTAAACAATATAATTTCAGTGTTGGTGGGGGAATGCGTGTGAGGCCAATTACAGCAGTGAAACTCACTTCTTTTTGCATAAACCCACCTCTTATGCTCAAACTAACACTTGTCTGAGAAGGGTGGGTCTGTAACGTTCGAGGCCTTTCTCTCACGGTCTCCCTTCTTTTTCAATAAAGATCTGGAAAACCATTCCATTTTATATATAAGCAGCCAGCCTCTGAAAAAAGACAAACCAGCCCCGTCCGTGTGAATTCCAATAGCTTTCTGATGGTTCAAATCCAAATTTCACAGCTATTCAAGAGTTCTTTTGTGTAGCCAGTCCTTGTCTCGGTGTTTAGCACAACTCAATCCATTTTCCCTGGCTCCCTCCCTCCATACATTTCTAGGGAGATGAGAAAGAGGGGGGAAAAAGCTTGCTGCTTCTCTTCCTGGGGGGCCTTGAACTGGTGTGCTCTAGCCAAGGCTCCCATTGTCCTTGTTGCTCTAACTGCAGGCTCCCTCTACTATAGGACTACTCAATTGGAATTTAAATACTCCAGGACTGTTGTCTCAGAGAATAGGGAAGCGCTGCATTAAAGAGTAAATTACAGCAGAGAAGTAACCGGCTTACACAAAACGGACAGGCAGACAAGCACATTATAAGATTTCCAAAGATTCTTCCAGGTTTGGAATGATACCACAACAAAAAAATAACCCTGACTACATTGATTCTGTTCAGCACCCACAGTTTTGATCTAATAAAGAACAGAAAAAGTAACTTGTTGGGAGAAGAAGGTCAAACAAGAGAGAACAGTTTGTGATATCGATTTCTTTTTGTGTAGCATCCCTGCAGCTAACAAAACAAAGTTGTCGCAAGTTCTTCAGAATGTCCCATTGATAGTATTTCCTTCTACCGATATTTCCCAATAATGTGCTCTTTTTGAGACTGAAGCAACTTCCGTATCAGTGCGTACATGTGGTTTTCGATCTGCATTTGTGGGAGCAGCCTTATTTAAAATGGAGCCCGACAACGCCTTGCAGGCCTGGGTGAATACAAGGCTCTGAAACATCAGTCCTTACTTTGAATTCCATTACTTGGCCTGGCTTGTCTCACAACCTTTTAACATGCATTGAAAGTAGCTTATTGTCGAGCAAGAAAAAGAGCTTCGCTCTTCAGAAACTGCCTTCAGAAACTGACACACAGTCAATTCCTGGAAGGGAAATTTTTCAAATACATTTAAAAACAGTCAAGCAAATCCAGGCTATACTTCGGCCTCTTTATAAGAACAAAATGTGCCAGTTTTGATTTCCTGCAGCTCAGTTTGCCCACAGTGAAGAAGAATGGCTCCAGCACTGGCACCACACGCTATTATTCAGAATCTTGTGGAATGGAGGGCTTTTCTTCCCAAGTCCCGCTGCCTTGATTTGATTAACACACAAGTATCTCTACCATGAAAATTATTCTCCATTATTAGAAGAAATAAATAATTGCACTCATTAGGTTTTATTCCTGCTAGAAAATGCAGATAACCCGTGGGCATCCCAGACAGATTTGTTTTGGCTTGTATTTTTTACATCTTGTTTTCCACAAAACAAGGCTTGTGTATTCTGAATGCTGCAAGCCTCAACAGTACCTTGTGGTGGTGTTCTACATACTTCTTCCAAAAACAGTCGTTTGCTTCACTTGCCATTATTTAGGAACTGGATTTTTAAATAAAAATACTGTACTCTTAAATAAATTTGGGAGGGAAAGGCTGCCACTCAAGCCGTTTGCCCTACTCACGGTGCACGGTCTCTTGGCCCCAAGAACATTGGCAGCTGAAATCTTCTGTTGGGCGGGGGGAGTGTGACACTGGCCTTTGGCCTTCAGATTTGGGGGATAGCAGGGGTCTTCTCAATGCATCAGAATCAAAACTTAGGGAAGAAAACTTAGGAAAAATGATGTACCGGTGGTACATTACCCTGGTTAAATTGGCAAAAATGTACAGAGTAATAAAGCCTGCTGGAAGTGCAAATTAAAGGACGGCGAATTCTATCACATGTGGTGGACATGCGAAAAGATGAAAAAGTTTTGGGATTTGATATATAACGAGTTGAAAAAACTTTTCAAATACACATCCCCAAAGAAACCGGAGGCTTTTTTATTTTAATAGGAGATGAAGTGAGAAAAGAAGATCGTAAACTATTTCTGTATGCCACAACTGCTGCTAGGATTCTTGTGACCCAAAAGTGGAAATCTCAGGAGATACCAACCTTAATGGAGTAGCAGACAAAATTATCTGAGTATGTAGAATTGGCGAAAATGACCTATAAAATTCGAGACCAAAAAGTGACAAAGTTTGAAGAGGAGTGGTGTAAATTTGTTGCGTACATACGAATTAACTGCAGAAGTTTAAAAACTGTAGCAGGGCTAACATAAATCCTGTGATGTGAATAGAGGGTAAACAAAAATCTGTAAGAGAAGATGTAAATGAGGAAAACCAAAGCAGGGAAGGAGGGAAGCCCAGGCGCAAAACTGCACAGGGTAAATAAGATGACCCAAAATGTTGAATGTAAAAGTTTAAGTTTTATTTACGTTTGTGAAAATCAATAAAAAGCATTTGGGGGGGGAAAGAGAATCAAAACAACCGGTGCCGTGCATCGCCTCTCTGCAGTGGCGTAGCGTGGGTTGTCAGCACCCGGGGCAAGGCAAGTAATTTGCGCCCCCTAACCCGTGGATTTGCGCCCCCTAACCCTAACCCCCAGATGTTGCGCCCGGTGCGGCCGGCCCCCCCTGCACCCCCCACGCTACGCCACTGCCTCTCTGCCACAGTGCACATTCTGTTCGCTTTCTGCAATCCCAGTGGGAAGAGAATCTTAGATAGTAGGAAAACGAAAGGCCAAAATAAACATGATGGCAGCAGATACATCACAGCGAAAGAGGAGAGTGCAGGATGTCAGCATCGCCCTTGAGCCAGTGCACCAACTGGACTCATGCACCTCAATCCCGACTGGGCTAGGCGAGCTGGGTAGCACTGCCAGAGACCACCTTTCTTACAGGAACAGGTCACAGTGCTGTGGACTCACAGCTTAGAGCTGAGAGCACCGGATTCACTGTCTCAATAATATAGTCGTTGCGCAGCAGAGTTTTGCAGAGTCTTGCAGAGTATAAACCACTCGGAGAGCAGCTCTGTAGAATATCTTCCTTTTATTCTGTAACTACAACTATGATACAAAACTATATACAGAGCTGAATATTCTAAGCATAAATCAATGCTACACTGAGAGTCTGCAGCTGCTCTTAGCAGCAACCTTATCTCTAGACACGATCTCTAACACTCTCTTTCTCTCCATACACTGACTGACTGACTCTCACACACACTTTGATGTGGTGCTGGGGCAGAATAAGTAGATAGCAGAACACGCCTCCTCCTCTCTGGAGAGTCAGCAGAGATCATCAGGAGATCATCAGGAGATTCTTGGATATGGGAGGGGTGAAATCTCCTCACAGGTGTCAGATCTTACTAGGAGGAGGCGGGCAAGGAGCATTCCCAATACTTGCTGGAGGAGGAAGAGGGGGGTGGGGAGAGCGCACCGCCCCTGGAACCACGATCCTGGTGGGGAGGCATCATGGCTGTCCCCCCCCTGCACTGGGCGCCATGCCCCCACAGGTGGCGCACCACGCCCCTGTGGGCGGCACACCACGTCCCCGCAGGCGGCACACCATGCCCCTGTGGGTGGCACGCCACGCCCCCGGCACGCATACCAGCCACGCCACGCCTGCTCTTACTACTACTACTACCAATTAATTAATTAATTAATTAAACCCCGCCCACCTGGCTGGGTTTCCCTTGCCACTCTCGGCGGCTCCCAACAGAATATTAAAAACACGATAAAACATCAAACATTAGAAAATTTCCTAGACTGCCTTCAGATGTCTTCTAAAAGTCAGATAGTTGTTTATTTCCTTGACATCTGTGGGAGGGCGCCACTACCAAGAAGGCCCTCTGCCTGGTTCCCTGTAACTCGGCTACTCGCAGTGAGGGAACCGCCAGAAGGCCCTCAGAGCTGAACGATGGGGGTGGAGATGCTCTTTCAGGTATACTGGGCTGAGGCCGTTTAGGGCTTCAAAGGTCCTAAACACACACACACACACACACACACACACACACACACACAGAGAAGTCTTCAAATGATTGTTTTGACCCTTCACCAGCTTTTCTGCCTGTCTTCTTACAATTTTCAGACTTGCAGACGTTCATGGATAAATCTAGAAGAATGTGATCCATTCCCTAAACTTAAGTCAGGACAGACAAAGAACTTGGGAGTGATTAAAGAAAGCATGTTCTTAGCCATTTCATTTGGGCAAGACAATTAGCTCATTCTCTGCCGCTTACTTAGAGAGAAGACTTGATTATCAAGATGACTTTTCTTTTCTCGCTAGAATGCCAAAGTCTATTTTCCTAGAGCAAAAGCATTATTAACCACAAAAATAATTTTGTGTTGCATAATGAGCACAGGGAAGCAATTTTACCTAAGATAATGAATACCTGAGATAAGGAAGCAATTCTCTGACAGGCGGCAGTTGACATAAGTCTATATTTCAGTCAACTTTATGTTAGGCTTTAGATGTGCCTGGAATTTAAATGTAATGTTTTGGTAAACATTTCATAGAATTGTAGAGCTGGAAGCAGGGCTAAATTTCTAGAAAAAGAGGTGTCGGAACTCACCATGAACGTCCCCCTTGTTCTCTTATAATGGAAATGGTGCCCAACTGAGAGGAGCCAGAACTGAGTTCTAGCAAGTTTCAGCTGAAAAAAGGCCTTTTTGGCCCACTGAGGGCCATCTGGTCCAACCATCTGCAATGGAGGAATCTCAACAACCAGTTTATGCCTTTGTAACAACATTCTCTCCGATTCCGCAAGGGAGGTTTGCATGTAGAAACTGTGTGCTTGTCCTGGGGGGTTACCGTGTGGCGTGGTCCGAGGCTGAAGCGGGGTCCAAGGTAGGGAGTCAGGCATGGTCAGGAACTCTGGCAGAAAGCAGGACAGGGTGCCAGCAGGAACAGGTAACCAACGATGTTGCTCCGGCAACCTGGGACTGGGCTGACTGGCCTTTATCTCCTCTGAGGCCTAGGGTGGTCCCGGCCCACAGGTGACTCACCTCTCCTGGCCTGGAGGCGAGCACTCCTCCTGCGGGAACTTAGTTCCCTCCGCCTCTCTGCCCTGAGCCTCTGCAGCTCAGGAGAGGCTGGAGGGTTACTGGACCCAGATGCAACCTCACCTTCCCCTGACAGGGCTGGGAGGCTGCAGGCAATGTGTCCTCGATCATCTCCGGAGCCAGAGTGGATTCAGCTGGTGTCTGCTCCTGAGGATCCAGCTCAGAACTGATGGTCAGGCCATTCATGGAGGTATACACTGGTCCCCAAGTGAGCAGGGGGCAATGGACTCTCAGTTTTATTTTAAAAAGGCGAGTCAAGTGGACATCTATGAAGAAAGGTAGAAAACAAAATGTGTAGGCAGTGTGTTTTAGGGCAGAAACGAGAAGCTGCTGTTCCTAAGGATACTTAATCACTTAATCAGTTTTGCTACGCAATCAAAGCCTTCTTTATGGTCTGATCGCCGAAGAATTGATGCTTTTGAATTATGGTGGTGGAGGAGACTCTTGAAAGTCCCATGGACTGCAAGAAGATCAAACATGTCCATTCTTAAGGAAATCAGCCCTGAGTGCTCACTGGAAGGAGAGATCCTGAAGCTGAGGCTCCAATACTATGGCCACCTCACGAGAAGAGAAGACTCCCTGGAAAAGACCCTGATGTTGGGAAAGATGGAGGGCACAAGGAGAAGGGGACGACAGAGGATGAGATGGTGGGACAGTGTTCTCGAAGCTACCAGCATAAGTTTGACCAAACTGCGGGAGGCAGTGGAAGACAGAAGTGCCTGGCGTGCTCTGGTCCATGGGGTCACAAACAGTTGGACACGACTAAACAACAACAAAGCAATCAGAGAAAGGAATGCTGATCACCCCACCTAGAACTCAGGAGTGGCAGCAGGAAAAAACACGCAGGAGTAGCTCATTGTTTGTCTTATTCCCAGACACTGTCATCTGAGCCATGCTAACTATACTCCATACGTTGTCATTATTACCCTTCTTTGATAGAAGCAGATTCAATTTCATAAGCATGGACATATTTTTGATATTTTTGGAGAAGTATTTTTCCTTGCTGTCCAAGTATGGAAGTCTGAAAGCCATCTGAGCCCCAGTGACTTTCCCATTGATACCATAATCACGTTGAGGTTTAGAATATCTGTGGTAAATGTTTCTGGCTGTACTACTGGTGCTGTAATAAGATCCTAGCTTTGGAATAGGGCAGCCTTTAGCGAAGCAGCTTTGGCAGAAATATCCCGAGGAATTTCAGTGGCTGAAAACTGGTAGAAAACATGGCTAAGGTGAACCAATAATATCCAGGAAAAACAACCATAAATTATGACAGGGGATGGGATGGGTTGGTTTTCCTTCCTTCATTTGAAAGAACTGCAACGAGAGAAAAAATATCCTGCTGTTTCGGAGAACAAATAAGATTATACTGGCTGTTCGCATTGATACAATTCTTCCATCAGATTAAGTATTTCTGCTAGTCCGATAGCATGATCTCTGCTCATCCCCATGCAGTGTTCTGGGGCTTCTATGCTCAAGCAAATTTGTGTGGCACCCAGGGAAGGAGTGGAGCACTGTATTTTTCGCTCTATAGGACGCACCTTTCCCCCCGCCTCCTAGAAAAGCCAGCAGAAGCCACGCAGCACCTTTAAAGAGCGCACGGCTTCTGTGGGAGGTGGGCGAATTCCCCCACCTCGTAGAAACGCCTGCAGGAGCCGTGCACCCTTTAAAGAGTGCGCTGCTCTTGGGGGCTTTTCCCCGAGGAGGGACAAGGGACTGGCTGGCCGCGTCAGTCCTTTCTCCCTCCTCGTAGAAAAGCCCGCAGGAGCCGTGCGCTCCTTAAAGGGTGCGTGGCTCCTGTGGGCTTTTTGTGGTAGATGGGGGAATTCCCCCACCTCCCGCAAAAGCAGGGAGAAGGTCTGGGAGAAGCACACAGGCTGAGTGCAGCCTGTCCGCTGCTCCCAGAGCTGGGGGGGGGAATCATATTTTTTTCCTTGATTCCCCCCTCTGAAAACTAGGTGCGCCCTATGGTCAGGTGTGCCCTATGGAGCGAAAAATACGGTAATGCTACTGGGACTCATTGCACTGGCTTCTGCTAGCACAACTGTTTCATTGAATCCAGCCCTACCTCACAAGCATTACAGTGGTGCCCCGCAAGACGAACGCCTCGCAAGATGGAAAACTCGCTAGACGAAAGGGTTTTCCGTTTTTTGAGCTGCTTCGCAAGACGAATTTCCCTATGGGCTTGCTTCGCAAGACGAAAACGTCTTGCAAGTTTGTTTCCTTTTTCTTAACACCATTAATACAGTTGCGACTTGACTTTGAGGAGCAACTCAGAGAATGCAGTGTACATAGTAGCCTTTTTTGAGGTTTTCAAAGACTTTGGTGATTTTTGAAGCTTTTCCAAAACTTCTTTTGCAGCCATTTGGTAAGTTAAGCTTTTAAAACTTTTTTTTTGGGGGGGTTGGATTTTGGGTTGGAGTGTTTGGAATTCAAGGACTTGGTGTTGGGGAGGGGTTTGCAAGAATCTGGAAGCTTGTGGTTTCCCCCCCTGCATTTTTATGATTTTTTGTGACCATTGGGCCACTCTGCTGTTTTTTTAAAAAAATTCTGGATTTGAATTTCTGTGTGCTGGGTGGCTGGGGGAACAGTTGGGGAGGGGTTTGCAAGAATCTGGAAGCTTGTTTTCCCCCCTGCATTTTTATGATTTTCTGTGACCATTGGGCCACTCTGCTGTTTTTTTAAAAAAATTCTGGGTTTGAATTTTGAAATGCTCTTTACAGTATGTGTGACTTTAAAGAGCACTTAAAAAACTCTTGTTGTACCAAATTTGGCTTTGTTTGGACTTTTTTTGACCATAGGAACGCATTAATTGATTTTCAATGCATTCCTATGGGATTTCGTGCTTCACAAGATGAAAAATTCGCTAGACGAAAAAATTCGCGGAATGAATTAATTTCGTCTTGCGAGGCACCACTGTCCCTGCCTCACAGAGTATCAGGCTGCACACAGACATTCTGATGTGCTAAGGAAAGGGAAATAGACAAAACACCAACATTCTTTCGAGAAACACAAAGAGAGGTTTAAACCCAAATCCAATTGCCAGAAATTAAGGATATGGATGTGTTGACATATTGAGGTTGTTACACTCTCACTTTTTAGGACTGGAAGAGATCTTCTGCCCGAAACCCTGGGGAGTTACTGTTGATCAGTGCAGACAGGACTGAGGTGGATAATGTTACTAGGCATAGGGCACCTTCCTGTGTTATGATGGCTATTTGCTGTGCTTTTTTCTGGGGGGGGGGGTGACACAGGGGTATGCATACTCCTAAACATTTTGGGAATCTTTGTAGTTTTGTCCATTTACTGTATTTATTTTCCCCAATTTGAACTACAAAATGGTGATTTTCTCGAGTCAAAATGAGAGTACAGTGGTACCTTGAGTTACATACGCTTCAGGTTTCATACGCTTCAGGTTACAGACTTCACTAACCCAGAAATATTACCTCGGGTTAAGAACTTTGCTTCAGGGTGAGAATAGAAATTGTGCTCCAGCGGCGCGGCAGCAGCAGGAGGCCCCATTAGCTAAAGTGGTGCTTCAGGTTAAGAACAGTTTCAGGTTAAGAACGGACCTCTGGAACGAATTAAGTACTTAACCTGAGGTACCACTGTACCCCAACCCCCCCCAAAAAGCACTGGCTATTTGTGTCTGGAGACATGAGGCAGAATACAGTGGTACCTCGGGTTAAGAACTTAATTCGTTTTGGAGGTCCGTTCTTGACCTGAAACTGTTCTTAACCTGAGGTACCACTTTAGCTAATGGGGCTTCCCGCCACCGCTGTGCAATTTCTGTTCTCATTCTGAAGCAAAGTTCTTAACCCGAGGTACTATTTCTGGGTTAGCGGAGTCTGTAACCTGAAGCATCTGTAACCTGAAGCATCTGTAACCCGAGGTGCCACTGTACTTAGAAGGCAGCCTTCCGCAACCTGCTTTGGATTATAAGTCTCATCAGACCCATGGCCAATGGTACAAAATTATGGGACTTGTAGTCCAACAACATCTTTAGGGCACCAGGTTAGGAAGGCTGCTATAAGGTTTCTGAAAAGCAAGCGATGGTAATCCTCTCTTCCAATATTGGTTCTGAAGCCAGTCTGTTTGTGCCACCTGTTTTTTGTGTGTTTTTTAACCACAATTACCACCACCACATTTGTTCTTTGTGTACTCAGCATTCCCTAGACCTGGAGGCCGGTGTGATTCTATCGTAGATATGTGTTCTTTGTCTGGAGTTTAACAATATATTTGGCAGTGCTGGCAGAGAATAATTTTTTATTTGTGAACGTCAATATTTGATGAACTTCACGTGTAAGAAATGTTAGAGCAGAAGTTTTTGATTCGGTTTTCTGATAACCAACCAGCCATAAGTTACACACACACACACACACACACACACCACCAACACCCTCTAATTCATAGACAACACACCATCTTCTAATTGCAATGATCTCCACAAAACTATAGATGGGATCAACAGTAATTCTCAGGAAGTTTCACTGCCGGATGGCTTGCATCCCAGTGGAAAATACGAGGCCGCAGATTTTCAGGGTTAATCCCTATTCCGGTTTCAATTGGAGTTCAAATAGCTGAACAGAAGAAGCTAAAAGTCAGAGAATAATTGTGATGACAGGCACATCCATTCTTTCATGACAGGAAAAGTCAAGAGAGCTTAGGGCTTCATATATTCTCTCTAGCTATTGTAGTCTTGTCATATCCTGCCGGAGCATTTTAATAATGGTGGTCAGCAGTTTCATTGCTATCCGTTGCCATGTGACAAGGCTCAAAAAAATCCTACAATCAACAAAGGCCAGCATCAGCTTTGCAGGGGTCCAACATGGGCTCCCTCAATGTACCTGAGTCTACTCCCTCTCCCCATTGTGTGGGATTGTTGGGCACAGTAACAGTAGAGGAGTGCTTTTGTCTGGATTATGGTGGGTGACTCCACTGCCCACTGGGAAATGGGGAGAGGGATGACTGGAAAGGTGAGAGTATCACAGGCCGCAATTCATCTCTCTGTTACTCGCTGACGCTGCTTCTGCCACTGCCACCCACCTGGAACAGCACAGGTGGTAGCTCAAAGGAGGCTGAAGTTCCTTTGTTTCAGACTGGGGAGTTGGCACGTCTCCCTGCTTATTTAACTTATATGCAGAATTCATCATGCGAAAGGCTGGGCCGATGAAAGATTGCCGGAAGAAATATCAACAACCTCAGATATGCAGATGACACAACCTTGATGGCAGAAAGTGAGGAGGAATTAAAGAACCTTTTAATGAGGGTGAAAGAAGAGAGCGCAAAATATGGTCTGAAGCTCGACCTCAAAAAAAATGAAGATCATGGCCACTGGTCCCATCACCTCCTGGCAAATAGAAAGGGAAGAAATGGAGGCAGTGAGAGATTTTACCTTCTTGAGCTCCATGATCACTGCAGATGGTGACAGCAGTCATGAAATTAAAAGATTCCTGCTTCTTGGGAGAAAAGCAATGACAAACCTAGACAGCATCTTAAAAAGCAGAGACATCACCTTGCCAACAAAGGTCCGTATAGTAAAAGCTATGATTTTCCCAGTAGTGATGAATGGAAGTGAGAGCTGGACCATAAGGAAGGCTGATCACCGAAGAATTGACGCTTTTGAATTATGGTGCTGGAGGAGACTCTTGAGAGTCCCATGGACTGCAAGAAGATCAGACCTCTCCATTCTGAAGGAAATCAGCCCAGAGTGCTCACTGGAAGGACAGATCGTGAAGCTGAGGCTCCAATATTTTGGCCACCTCATGAGAAGAGAAGACTCCCTGGAAAAGAGCCTGATGTTGGGAAAGATGGAGGGCACAAGGAGAAGGTCACGAAGAGTCGGACACGACTAAACGACTAAACAACAACAACATCATGATCACCGCTCTCTGTTTCATACTTTTGAGTTTTGTACAGCATGTTCCCAAAAAGTGTCAATCTAAAATGCAAGGCCTATATTGGTCCATTTTGGCAAGTTGTTTGTAAGTACAGTGGTACCTTGCTTTACAACCATAATCCGTTCTGGAGGTCCTTTTGTAAACCAAAACAGGTTGTAACCCAAGGCGCGCTTTCGCCAATGGGGCCTCCAAATTTTTTTTGTCTGTAATCCAAAAAAAAAAAAAAAATGGGTTGTGATCCAAAAAAAGGCTGCAAACTGAGAAACGCACTTCCGGGTTTGATGTGTTTGTAATCCAAAATGTTTGCAAACCAAGACATATGCAAACCAAGGTACCACTGTACTACTCACCTCCCTCCACAAAAAATAGGTCTGGGGATATTTCTTACCCCTCAAAAGAAAGTCCCAAAATTTCCAGCTCCAGTCTTCATTGGAAAGAAAGATTCATCTGAGAAATGTGAGAAAACTGAAAGTTTCAGGGAAGCAGCGTGGGAATTATCTCATGTATACAGGAAATGATTGGTTATTATATAAGATGGAGTCTTCCACAAGGTCTTTTGGGTTATCTAAAATCAAAAATACATTAAAATTTCACACATTAAAAACATCCCTAAACAGGGCTGGTAGTTGTTTATCTCTTTGACACCTGATGGGAGGGTGTTCTACAGGGCGGGCGCCACCACCGAGAAGGCCCTCTGCCTGGTTCCCTGTAGCTTTGCTTCTCTCAGTGAGGGAACCTCCAGAAGGCCCTCAGAGCTGAACGATGGGGGTGGAGACGCTCCTTCAGGTATACTGGGCCGAGGCCGTTTAAGGCTTTAAAGGTCAGCACCAACACTTTGAATTGTGCTCAGAAATGTACTGGGAGCTAATGTAGGTCTTTCACCCGCAGCACCCCAAATGATGCCTCTGCTGGCATGGGTGTCATCAGGTCCCCAGCCAAGAGAGGACTTTGTATCCCCAGGGTGCCTGCAAGACACATACAAGGGGGAGGGGAGGAACACATTGAGCCAGACAAGTGCCAACTGGGCACAACCACACTACCTACCTGAATTAAAGGAAATGTTTAAAAGCACTTTTGTTAAAAAACCGGAAGCCTTTTTTTACTGGGTATAGTAGGTGAAGAGATACCCCCCAAAAGATAAAAGACTGTTCATGTATGCAACAACAGCAGCAAGCACTCCTTTAGCCCCCAAATGGAAACAGCAAGAAGAATCAATGAAAGAAGAGTGGCAGATGAAAATGATGGACTTTGCGGAACTGGCAAAGCTGAGGGGGACGGGGGGACGGGACCCAAAACCAGCACGATCAAGTATTCAAAAAAGATTGGAGTAAATTTATACAATACTTGAAAGAGCATTGTAAGCAATTAACAACATCAGTAGGGTTATCTGAAGATGTGTAATGAGATGATTTTTTTTTTTACCTTTCAATATTTATTTAAACTGTGAGGTATTTTTTAATTAGTTATATTAGAGCTGGAAAATATATATAAAACGCTGTGATATAAAGGTTGGTTATGAAAGCGAAGAGGCAGGAGGAAAGGAAGTTGACAGGCTCTAAGGAGCCAAAGAAGTAAAATGGATAATAATGATATGATTATACAGGGTGAGTCTTTTAAAAGAGGTCCTGTGGAACATGGGTATTCTGTATCCACGGGGCCTCTTTTAAAGCACTTACCCTGTATATAATAATAATAATACTAAATTTTATTTATACCCTGCACTCCCCGACCAGAGCCAGGCTCAGGGCAGCTAACACCAGTAAAATTACAGTAAACACATAATAGGAAAAGGGAAAAAAACAATTTAAAATACAGGTTAAAATGCCATTTAAAATGCAGCCTCATTTTAAAAGTAGCCCACAGAACAAAACCATAAGGGGAGGGAAACATAAGGGTCAGACTGAGTCCAAACCAAAGGCTAGGCGGAACAGCTCTGTCTTGCAGGCCCTGCAGAAAGATGTCAAGTCCCGCAGGGCCCCGGTCTCTTGTGACAGAGCGTTCCACCAAGTCGGGGCCAGCCCTGAAAAGGCCCTGGCCCTAGCTGAGACCAATCTAACCACCTTGCGACTTGGGACCTGCAAAGTGTTGTCATTTGTGGACCTTAAGGTCCTCTGCGGGGCATACCAGGAGAGGCGGTAAATGGAAAATTAATAAAAATTATTTTTAAAAAACCACACCACATTACCCACCTGTTAGCTCTAGGGAGGGGCCCCGGAAAGAGAGCACTCACTTCTTGGGCTCCATGACAACTCCAGTGGTGCAATCCCAGAGTGGATGAGCCCCCCCCCCACAGCTGGCACAGGGCAACTCCGTTATAAAGCTGCACAGCTTCCACCTTGGGTTGGAGAGGCTGGGTTAGCAGATGAGAGGAAAACAGGGGATCCCCTCAGGTGGCCAGGGCAAGGATTTGGGGGCACAGGGTGGGTGGGGGTGGAAGGACATCACTGGCAACCCTAAATGCAGGTGCCTAGGCGCTGGACAGCTCCCCAGGCACAGTGCCTAGGCAGGGAGCTGTCCAGTTGAAAAATAAAAATCTGAACCATGCCTGACCCTGGCAGCAACAACTCACTTGCCTCTCCATCTGCAACACCTCGTGCCACCTCGACTTGGCACTACTTGGTTCATCAGTATGACCTGAGCTCATTCATCCTCCTGGTCTACCTGCTCGACGAACAGGAATGTTGATGGCCAAGCTGTGCCTCTGTGCCCTCACCCTGACCAACCCGGAGTGCTGCCAGTTCTTCCCCTGGCCACAGGGGACTTCCCCTGGCATGTGGGCTCACTCACTCAGGGCTCACTGGCATGTGGGCTCACTCAGACCCCCAGCTCTCTGTCTGAAGGTGTCTATCCACCTTCCTGGAAGCAATGGGGCATGGGTAGGCAAACTAAGGCCCGGGGGCCGGATGCGGCCCAACCGCCTTCTAAATCCGGCCTGCGGACAGTCCGGGAATCAGCGTGTTTTTACATGAGTAGAATGTGTCCTTTTATTTAAAATGCGTCTCTGGGTTATTTGTGGGGCATAGGAATTTGTTCATTTTTTTCCTTCAGAATATTGTCCGGTCCCCCCCCCCCAAGGTCTAAGGGACAGTGGACCGGCCACCTGCTAACAAAGGGACTCACATGCAGGAGTGTAGATTTTTTCAGTTGGTTGTCTTGAATAGGGTTGTTGTATAAGAGCAAAATAAAAATGCAGGGGGAGTTGGCACTTGAATCTCTGTGTTTCTTGAAAGACCTACATTGGCTCCCAGTACGTTTCCGAGCACAATTCAAAGTGTTGGTGCCGATCTTTAAAGCCCTAAATGGCCTCGGTCCAGTATACCTGAAGGAGCGTCTCCACCTCCATCGTTCTGCCCGGACACTGAGGTCCAGCGCCGAGGGCCTTCTGGCAGTTGCCTCACTGAGAGAAGCAAAGCTACAGGGAACCAGGCAGAGGGCCTTCTCAGTAGTGGCACCTGCCCTGTGAGAACCCTGCAAGAAGCCAAGTTACAGGGAACCAGGCAGAGGGCCTTCTCGGTAGTGGCGCCCGCCCTGTGGAACACCCTCCCACCAGATGTCAAAGAGAAAAATAACTACCAAACTTTTAGAAGACATCTAAAGGCAGCCCTGTTTAGGGAAGCTTTTAATGTTTGATGTATTACAGTATTTTAATATTTTTTTGGAAGCCGCCCAGAGTGGCTGGGGAAGCCCAGCCATATGGGTGGGGTATAAACAATAAATAAATTATTATTATTATTATTAGTATTAGTATTATTATTATCTGGGGGTGCAGACATTATGGGAGTGTAACTGGGAATATAGTGTTGTATTAACAGCTGGCAAAGGTGGGACAGAAAGAGGTATCTATCTGCTAAGCAAAAGCCCTTGAGGCCTCAACTCGGTCCTTCCAATTACAGTGACTTTGTGCTGTAGCACAAGCCTTCCCGGTTGCCTGTTCTCCTTCAAAGTGTGTTTGTTTAATATCGGACATGTTTATATACGTTAATAGTTTGCTATAGATATCTGTCAGCCCAAACTGACAAAACCACAAACAAGAAGACTTTGCTGGTTGAAATTAAAAGGCCACTTTGCTTTCGCACACAAAGGCGGAGAGCCCTCCAGAGCTGCTTAAATTATGGCTGAAATGTCTTTTATAAACATGCTTGGCACCTTTCAGGAGATTAATAGAGATAACCATTTGCCAAGCGGCAACTTGCCGCGATTGAGCTTATAACCCGTGGAACTGTATTCTGTGGACACCTTTTTGTATTCTGAAACTTCCTGAGAGGTGAGGCGTTGGGGATGAGTGCAATACAGCTACCCTCTCCTAACCCCCTTTCGGTCAAACTCCAACACATGAGGTCCTCAAGGAGGTTCCCTCCCTGTGCACTGTGGAATCCTGGAAAAACCAAAGTTGTAAAACGAGCTTTCGGCAGCTTCACTACATTGCCCCCTGCAAGTTTGAGGGTGGTGGAAATGACAAGGGAAAAAAGATGCAGCACATTTGCCCCCACTGATTTGTTTGCAAAATACTAAAAGGTAGTGCCTGGAGATGGCTTTGGTTTTCATATAAATATATATTTATAGGTTGCCTTTTTGAATCAAACTCTCTCAGGGCTTATTACATAGAAGCTGTTTAAAAGTACACCTTCAACAATAAAACATAAGGGAGAATAAAGAGTCATTAAAGCAACTGCAAGAAGATCAAATCTCTCCATTCTTAAGGAAATCAGCCCTGAGTGCTCACTGGAAGGACAGATCCTGAAGCTGAGGCTCCAATACTTTGGCCCCCTCATGAGAAGAGAAGTCTCCCAGGAAAAGAGCCTGATGTTGGGAAAGATGGAGGGCACAAGGAGAAGGGGACGAGATGGTTGGACAGTGTTCTCGAAGCTACCATCATGAGTTTGACCAAACTGCGGGAGGCAGTGGAAGACAGGAGTGCCTGGCGTGCTCTGGTCCAGGGGGTCACAAAGAGTCGGACATGACTAAACAACAACAAAAGCAAAGTAGAATATAAAAAATGCAATACAAATGCAATACAAACAAAAAACCCTTTCCAAATAAGAACGGCTGGGGAAATTGTGGGAGACGTTTAAAGTCAAATTTCATGAATCTCCACAAGCCTTTGATATGTATTAATAAAATATGGAGCCCAGTAGTGTTTTTTTAAAAGAACTTTCTGTCACAGGGTGATGCAGAACTTGGACTCTCTGCTAGGACTGGGCGCCACACTGCAGGGGCCGACACTTACCGTGGGGCCTGCAGCGTGCCCAAGCCATGCGTCTCTCCTGGGAGTGACATGGTGGCTTGGGGGCCTGCAGGCTCCGTGCTGCCTGAAATGGCAGCGTGGGACTTGTGCCTGCCCTCCACGTCTCCCTCAGCCGCCCTACGGCTGAGGGGAGGTGGTGGAGAGGCTCCATGCAGTGTGCCCCAGCCCCATGGGTGGCTGGCCCCGATCCCGGCTGCAGGGCACGCATTCCGCACCCGGCACCTGAGCGGCTAACTACGCCGCTGAGATGAGCCCTGCTAAATCCCATCTAGGACGGAATCCTGTTCTCACAGTGGCCAGCTAGATGCCTATAGGAAACCCTCAAAACAACAACAAACCTCTGGTTACGTGAAGCATATTCAATGAACACACAAGACGTAACCGGCTGTACATTTGAACAAATAATATATACTATTCATTATATTGAATTGTAGATTTCAACAGAAGTAGCTCATAAAGTTCAACAAAAAAGGTAGAAGACCCAGTGGATCAGTTCATTCTCTAATCAGTTTATGCATAAGGTCCATATATGTGAAAGTGTCTATTCCACCTGTCTGTTCATAGAGTCCAACAATCCACACAAAAGGTTGTTGCAGTTCCACAGAATCCTTTCACAGAGTCGAAGACAAAGATTTCCGGAATATTAGCCTTGTTTCGCCGTCTTGGGCTTCACCAGTATTACAAACTCTAGGTAATGAAAATAAATACAATATTGTAATATCACACATTTTTACAGCAGAAATAATATAAAAACCGTCAACAACTGTACATACCATATATGATATCACAGTGGATCTTAAAGCATAGTAGTAGCTGCTGTAAGCAGAAACTTTTACAGAGTAGAGTTATATGGAGAAACACAATATTGATGCCTATAGGAAACCCTTAGGCATATACCTTCCAATACATGGGTAGGCAAACTAAGGCCCGGGGGCTGGATCTTGCCCAATCAATTTCTAAATCTGGCCCGTGGATGGTCTGGGAATCAGCATGTTTTTTACATGAGTTGAATGTGTCCTTTTATTTAAAATGCATCTCTGGGGTATTTGTGGGGCATAGGAATTCGTTCTTTTCTCTCTCTTCAGAATATAGCCTGGCCCCCCAAAAGGTCTGAGGGACAGTGGACCGGCCCCCGCTGAAATTTTGCTGAACCCTGTTCCAATACATCTTTATCCACCAGCAGGATCTTGCACCTTTGCTGATGCTATGTACCAGTAATTAAACAGTAATTAAACATACTTTTAAATCTTACTCAATTTTTTTGACTTCCATCAATCCCGCCTGAAAATTTCCCCATCTAATCTCTTACGATATTATTTCATCTTGCCCTTTCCCCACCCAAGTTGTGCGGCAACTGAAATGTCTATGGGTGCTTCCACCTGGGGGTGCTTTCTTCCAGCTTCCCCACACGCTGCCCCTGCCCCCGCTACGCCACCCGGAGCCTCTCAGCGGCCTGGCCTCCCCGCCCCCTGTGTGTCACTGGCGGTCTTTGCATAGGCGGCGCTCTCCATCGGCAGCCCCTTTTATAGGCTCTCCCTTCGCACCGGCCGAGGCCAGAGCAGGAGCGTGAGAAATGGGCATGCAGTGCGCCCCAGCCCCACCTCCTTTCGCCCCCTCCTCTTCTTTTCCCTCCTCCTCCTGCAATAGCAGCAGCACCGCCACCACCAGTGTCTCCTTCAGTCGTTCTGAGGCAGCTGCCCAGGCAGGAGTGGCGTGACACAGCGTCCCTTACCTTGGAAATTTTTTATTTATTTATTTTAAAAACACATATTTTTGCTATTTTGTCACCCCCCCCCCTCAGTGATGACACCCGGGGTGACCCGCATCCACCACACACCCCTTCCTACGCCTCTGCCTCCAGGTGTCTTCTAAAAGTCAGATAGTTGTTTATTTCTTTGACACCTGGTGGGAGGGCGTTCCACAGGGCGGGCGCCACCACCGAGAAGGCCCTCTGCCTGGTTACCTGTAAGCTCACTTCTTGCAATGAGGGAACCACCAGAAGGCCCTTGGAGCTGGACCTCAGTGTCCTGGCAGAACGATGGGGGTGGAGACGCTCCTTTAGGTATACTGGGCCGTTCAAAGGGCAGTGCTGGATTAAACCCTGTGAAGGCCCATTGGCGGTCAAAATCTGGGCGGGGGGCAGGCCTTGTGCGTACGCTGGAATAAAATTGAACTAAGAAAGGTTGGTTGTTGTTTTCTTTCAAGATCAAATCAATATTATTTTGATCCATTGTTGTTGGACCCCTAAAGAGTGTGGGGCCCATAGGCCAGTGTCTACTCTGCCTATTTGGTAATCCAGCCCGGCCCCTTTGGCTGCAGGAGAGAGAAGAAACGGATGTTGAGGGACGCCTCCTGATGCGCTGCAGCTCTTTCCCACAATGAAATGGAAGGCTCAACATTTGTCAGGCACTTTTGGACGCTCAGCAGCCTTGTGTGGTTACAACAGCCCTGTAAAGTAGGCCAGTGCTATGCGCTCCCCAAATTGCGGCTGATTCCCTCGCAGATTGCCATGCAACCTCTGCTTAAAAGCCTCCAAGGAAGGAGAGTCCACCACCGTCCCAGAGAGTCTTACCATCGGAAAGGTCTTCCTAATGTTTAGTCTAAATCTCCTCTCCTGCCCTCCCCTCTGGAGCAGCAGAAAACAAGCTTACTCCCTCTTGCAGCCCTCAGATATTGGAAGATGGCTCTCCTCTCTCCTCTCAGTCTCTTCTCCAGGCTAAAGATACCCAGCTGCCTCAACCATTCCTCATCAGGCTTGGTTTCCAACTGCCTCAACCGTTCCTCATCAGGCTTGGTTTCCAACTGCCTCAATCATTCCTCATCAGGCTTGGTTTCCAACTGCCTCAACCGTTCCTCATCAGGCTTGGCTTCCAACTGCCTCAACCATTCCTCATCAGGCTTGGTTCCCAGACCCTTCATCATCCGGGTCGCCCTCCTCTGCTTACCTTCCAACTGCTCAATATCCTTCTTCAACTAGCCTGTACTGACTAGCAACAACTCTCCGGGGTTTTGGATGGGGGGGGGACATTCCCAGCCCCCCCACCCCCGGAGAGGCCACCCAGGACAGAAGACCTGCATGCAAAGCAGATGGTCCAGTCCTGTGCTATGGAGACCTCTGGTCTGCCTTGAAGGATGTGGGGATGGTCTCCCTTTGGCAATGGGGCTGCAGGAAGAAGAGTGTGAAATGCCGACATGAATCTGTTGAGAGAAGATTCAGCTCAGCTGCAGGCAGAACAGCAGGTGCCTCCAAGTTCTGACAGTGGAGCATCACCTCTCAGGAGGGGCCAGGTGGGAGGTTGCCACGGTGACAAGGACCTGCCCTCCTTTGTGACATCACTTGCTTCTCCCTTAAAAGCGACTGACTTGCAGGAGGCCATTGTGGGTTAGTAGTGAGGCGAGTTGAGTAGTAGAGAGAGGTGGTGGTGGTTGGAGATGACAAGGAGAGGTGTTCATTTGATTGTTATTTTGAATCATAGAATCATAGAGTTGGAAGAGACCACAAGGGCCATCGAGTCCAACCCCCTGCCAAGCAGGAAACACCATCAGAGCACTCCTGACATATGGTTGTCAAGCCTCTGCTTAAAGACCTCCAAAGAAGGAGACTCCACCACACTCCTTGGCAGCAAATTCCACTGTCGAACAGCTCTCACTGTCAGGAAGTTCTTCCTAATGTTTAATTTTGATTGTTATTTGATTTATTACTTTTATTTGATTCATTTGATTTGATTTATTTTTATTTTATTATTTTACTTTTTGATTTTAACACTTATTTTACTTTTTGGTTCTTTATATTCATATTTTTTATTTTACATTTTTATTTGGTGCACATGTATGCATATTTTGTATATATTTTGTGTGGAGAGGAGTAGATAGGGGTAAGTGTAAGGTTAGGGCAGGGGTTAGGCTTAGGCTTAGGGCAGGGTTGGGGTCAGAGTTAGGATTGGGTGGGCATTTTAGATAGTTAGCTAGTTTAGAGAGGAGGGTGGGAATTTTTCGTGAACAAAATGTGCAGACTGTAAATAGCATTCCTCTGCTTTCTCTTGGTCACCTGGGGGTCAGGGTGTGAGTCGTGGGGTCCCCTGCACAGCCTTGGCTCTCTGGAAATCAACCCGGCCAGTCTTCTCCAGAGAGCTCAGCTCCTCCACACTCTTTCCCTTTTCTCTCCCCTCTCATCATTTACATTTACTAGGACATTCCTAGCCCAGTTTCCTCCCAGGAGCTCAAAGTGGCCTCCATGGTTCTCCCGGCCACCAATTGTTGTCTTCACAGCAGCCCTGCAAAGTAGACTAGGCTGGCTCAAGGTCCACCAGGGAGCTTCATGGCTGAGTGGGGATTCGAACCCTGCTCTCATAGGTCCTCCTAGTCCAGCCCTCCAACCGCTACACCTCTGCCTGGCTCCATTTTGCATCTCTCTAGCTGCCCCACGTCCTCGGCCTTCTCTCCCTTCCTGAGGGTCTCTCTGGCTCCAAGGAAGACTCCACCCCCTTCCTCATGTTCTGCTCCTCTTCTGGGACACCTTGAGGCTTGGAGGACCCTCCTAGGGGGCAGGGGTGTCCTAAGAAGGCGAGGCAGAGCAGCCCTTTAACAGCTGGCCATGCTTCTCTTTCCTCTGGTCTGGAGCTCTTGAACCCAGAGCACGTGGGGCCTCCTTTCTCTCTCTGCCAGCCCTTCGTGCTCTGGGCTGCCTCTTTCCAGCTCTGGCGAGGCCCTTTCAGGTCACTGAACCGCAGAGAGATGGAAGGAATTGGGCCAGACGCCCCTCCTCACACACAAACACCCCCCAAGAATTGGGGCTGCTGGCTTCTGAGTCGCTCTCTCTGCTCGTCTCTTCTAGGTTCAGGTGCTTAAGACGCCTGATGGGCCACAGCAACAGGGTGGTCCCCCTGCAAGGCCCGGAGCAGCCCGTGGCGTCAGGTGAGCAAGTGGCTGTGGCGTTTGCACAGAGCCCCCGGTCGTTCCACGGACTATTGACCATGCACCACCACGGCTTATCTCTTCCACGGCCACCAACCAGGTTTCCCCAGTAATATATTCAGACTCAGTCAGGTTGCAACGTACTAACAAAGATACCAGTTTATTGTGAACGCAAACAAGTTTTAAATACTTTGAAACACTGTAATCCGATTCACTCTCTCTGTCTCTAATTCACTCTGACTCCCACCCACAAGAAACCAACCCAACTAACTGCCCAAAGCCCTGTGTTGAGCCTTAAGCACAGTGAGGCTCCGCCCCTGGGCTTTCGTATTGGTCAGCCTATTAACCCTTTATCTCTCTCCCCCAGTACGACATCTCCATCACGAGTGGGCAAACGACACGGTGGCCCTCCTTTTTGGGACGGGGAGGGCAGAAATGGGCTGGGGGGCAGCTAGTCAAAAGATGCACAGAGCCAGATGGCTTGATCCGACCCAAGGTCCCATAGCGGTAGGGCAGGGCACACGGTGCCCATAGGGATGGAACGGGGCGCTCAGCCTCCCATGGGTGCCACAGCACGCCCCATCCCTTTAGGCACCATGGTGCATTCCGTCCCTATGGATGCCTCGCACCCCGTGCCGTGTCATCCCATGCTGTCCCTATGGGCGTCGCATGCCATGGGGAGTGCGGTGCCCAAAGGGACGAGACGGGGGCACGGTACCCATACAGCACGGGGCGCCCAGCCCCCAAAGAGACAGGGCGCACAGTGGGGCATCAGCTGCCCTACAGCTGGGGGAGAGCAGTGGGCTGATAGTGGAGCCTGCGGGCGCCGCGACACATGGCTCATGCGCGCTGCAGGTCCCGCGGTGACGTGTGCTGCCCACCATTTTATCACCCCCTGTCAGCGTGACACCTGGGGTGGGGCAGGCCACCCCACCCCTTCCTACGCCCCTGCTGACAGGCTCTCCCAGCTGGATAAACAGGTCTTTACCACAAGTGTCTACTTTGCTAGAGTTTTAGTATTCTTTATCTGCTGTTTTGATTTTTTAAACCGGTTTTAATCATCTTACGCGTAAATCACCTTGAGATGGTTCACAACAACAATTATATCAGCTCACATTAAGCAAGAGCTGCTTCTGTACTTAAAAATGTGTTTTATGGCTTTTTTTGATGTCTGGAAGGATCTTCAACTGCTCTGAGTTCTGACCTGCTGAGCCTGAGAATAAGCCACTCATAGAAACATAGAGTTGGAAGAGACCACAAGGGCCATCGAGTCCAACCCCCCGCCAAGCAGGAAACACCATCAGAGCACTCCTGACATATGGTTGTCAAGCCTCTGCTTAAAAACCTCCAAAGAAGGAGACTCCACCACACTCCTTGGCAGCAAATTCCACTGTCGAACAGCTCTTACTGTCAGGAAGTTCTTCCTGATGTTTAGGTGGAATCTTCTTTCTTGTAGTTTGGATCCATTGCTCTGTGTCCTCCTTGAACTGTGGTGTTCCGTGTCCTTCTTTGTCAGTGTCCTTCTTGAACTGTGGTGCCCAGAACTGGACACAGTACTCCAGGTGAGGTCTGACCAGAGCAGAATACAGTGGCACTATTGCTTCCCTTGATCTAGATGCTATACTTCTATTGATGCAGCCCAAAATTGCATTGGCTTTTTTAGCTGCCGCGTCACACTGTTGGCTCATGTCAAGTTTGTGGTCAACCAAGACTCCTAGATCCTTTTCACATGTACTGCTCTCAAGCCAGGTGTCACCCATCTTGTATTTGTGCCTCTCATTTTTTTTGCCCAAGTGCAATACTTTACATTTCTCCCTGTTAAAATTCAACTTGTTTGTTTTGGCCCAGTTCTCTAATCTGTCAAGGTCGTTTTGAAGTGTGATCCTGTCCTCTGGGGTGTTAGCCACCCCTCCCAGCCATTGAAATACGATTTTTGGTCTCCATAAACTTATTCCTTTGGTGCCAGATGCAAACATGGATATTTTGACTGATTAATACGAAAATCCTTTTTAATCAGAAGACATTTGGGAGGTATTTTCCCAAGGCTAGTTCTTGTTCAGTAGAAACATTTCATATTCCTATTGTTTCGAAAGGGCGTTAAAGAGACATTTAGATTTCTTTGGAAGGGAGACGTGTATTTCTGGTCTTAAAAGCAGTGCTACTGCCACCCATGCCTGAAGGATAAACTTTGACACGCAAGGAGTACCCGCATGGCCTATTTCCCATCTTTCCACTCAGCCTCTTCAGCTGCACATCAGCAGATGTGATCACTCTCAGCGTGGGCTGTGAGAGCGCCAAGGGCAAGTTTGATTCCATAGTCAAAACCTGAGCATAAAGGCAGAGTATGAACTTGCCCTCTGAGGTACTTACCCTACACTGAGATGCTTTTAAGCTCAGGTACCTGCCAGATAATTTTAATTATATCCTGCTTACCCTAAGGTAAAATACTTTTGTCAAGTTAAGAGCAATTTCCTTGTATGATCTTGAGATGAAACTCACCTCGAAAGTGTATGTTGGGAATGAGTCAAACAGTTATATTGGGTGATTGATTACAAGCAACCATTGGCCTAGGAGCAATTTACCAGTAGATAGCTGGTAATCGTTTGCGCATTTGTGGATGAGAACCTCACCCCACAGACACAGCCAATCAGAAATCCAGGGAAACGGGTTGTGGGCAAATGAGCCTTGCTACCCGAGCCTTCCTCCTAGCATGTTTCTCCCTTGCATCCTGAGTTCGAGTGTCTTCAAAGTCCCTGGACACCTTTGGTAAAGGCTGTTCTCCAATTGGAGCGCTCACAGGCAAGTGTTTCCAAATTGTTGGTGTTTATACTACATTTTTTAGATTTGCCTTGAGACAGTCTTTAAACCTCTTTTGTTGACCACCAGCATTACACTTTCCATTTTTTTTTGGAGGGGGGAGTTTTTATTATTAAAATAATTCAGCATTAATACACACATATTGTGAATATACAAGCATACAAACATACATTTCATATAATCCTTAAAAATGTTCAAACATACCTACGCCCAATCCCACAGATAATTCCTTTTCCCATCACCACCCACCACCCCTCACCCCACCTGTGTTAGACTTCCAATCTACTCAACTGCAATTTCTTTCCACTTCCATTACTTTCTTCCACACACCTTTAACCTAATTTCATGCTTCTTTTTCTGTTACACATTGTTATCCATCTTATTTAGTATATCAGTATTTAAAACAGAACTTGTTTATTCTAATAGGAGTCCTGATTTTTCAATATGGTTTTGCAAGTATCCTTTAAACACCTTCCAGTCCCTCTCTATCTTCTCTTTTGAGATCCTTCTAATTTCTCCCATTGTTTTGGATATATTGTAATATTCCAATAATTTGGCAAGCCACTCTGTTTTTGTCAGTATAATACCACTTTTCCAATTTTTCGCAATCAAAAGCCTTGCGGCTACTGTTGCGTATAAATATAATTTCATGTCTTCTTCCTTTAGACTTCCTGGTACTATTCCCAATAGAAAACCTTCTGGTGTTTTCCTAAATGAATATCTGAACATTTTTTTATTTCGTTATATATTGTTTCCCAAAATTGTTTGATGTTTAAACAATTCCACCATATATGCATCAGAGTACCTTTTCCAGTGTTGCATCGCCAGCAGACAGCGCTACATTTTTAATTCATTTTTGCTATTCTTTCAGCTGTTAAATACCATCTACGCTTTCCATTTTTAAGTTCGGAATAGAGTGGTTGCTTTGGAAGACGATTATCAGGCATCTGCGCAACATGACCAGTTCAACGAAGTTGATGTTGAAGAATCATTGCTTCGACACTGGTGATCTTTGCTTCTTCCAGTACACTGGCATTAGTTCGCCTGTCTTCCCAAGTGATGTGTAAAAATTTTGTTCAGCTTGTGAAAAACTTCCCTATGTACTACTGGCAAGTTGGGTGTCCCCCATCTTATATTGGTGCAGCAGATTCTTCTTGCCTAAGTGCTGAACCTTACATTTCGAGTCCTTATTGAAATTCATGTTGTTAGTTTTGGCCTAGTTCTCCAATCTGTTAAGGTCATCTTGAAACCTGATTCTTTATTCTAAGTATTAGTTATCCTTTGGTGTCATCTACAAATTTGATGAGCATCCCCTCAATTCCTTTGAAGAGTTGAGCAGGGGCAGGTCACTCATAAGGGACAGTAAATGGATAAGAGATGGGATTTACAACGTTGCCCGAGGCTTGGATGAGATGAAGGATTTTGTGCCTCTCTCACATCCTACCAGAAATGCCATGCATGGAATTTCCTCTATTTGCATTATCACTAAACCCCCTGTCCCCCCCAGTCTTCTGTTGGGCTCTTGAATGAGGCTGAGGCAACCATTTATTAAAATTCACTTGTTAGACCAAGAATGCAGCCTGCTTCTCTAAACCGTTGGAGCAACAAGGTCTCCTGGTTCTCACATTACATACCATGCACGACAGAGTCTCACATTAGCAAGGCCCAATTAAACCAAGCCGTTGATTAAACAAGCCAATGAGAGTAATTAGCTTAATTAGATTCTTTCCATAATGGCGCTGGACTATTGTAGAGAGGCAGCAAAAGAATAAAGCGAATCAAACTTTTCTTCTTCTTCTCCTCCTTCTCCCAAAGTAATTAGAATTGGCTGCTGCAATTTTTTAACTCGCAGGTCTGAATAGTGGCTCAGGGCATTGTGGTGGGGGAGAGAATGATTAATGAAGGTGAGGATATGGAAAGCAAACAAAAAGAATGGAATGTATCTCAAATGAATGAAGAGGAGGCAGCTTTGGTAAGAAACAGCATCTTATATCCTGCAGCGGTTGCTAAAGTGTCTGTCTCAAGTACGCAGCAGCGACACTGCTTCGTTCGGAAGAAGGGACTCCCACCTCACCTTTATTCTTACATTGTTTTCTATTCAGGTGTAAATTCAATTCTGTTAAAAGAAGACCCCCCCCTTCAGGAGCACATACAAGCTCAACGATCTGGTATGTGTATGCACTAAAAGTGTTTTCACATCTATCAGTGTATTCTACGATACAAAACGATAACCATTATTGCCATTGTCCCATACAGAACAACAAAACTGAAAAATCTACACAAAACATTCAAAACCCAACAAGCCTGCTATCCCAGCCTGGCTAGCCCCCTAAAAACTCTGATACCCCATTTTAAAATACAATATACTCCCATAGAGACTCCTTACACTGCGTTTAAAACCAAAATCGCATTTGGGTAGAAACTGTTTCTCAGGCGGCTAGTCCTAGTCTTTATAACCCTGTACCTTCTTCCAAAAGGCAGGAGCTGAAAGAGATCATTTCTGGGGTGTGCACTATCCTGCGCTATCTCTACAGCTTTCTTGTGGTACCTGGAAGCGTAGATTTGATCCAAGGTGGGAAGAGGGCACCCAATTATTCTCTCCGCAGTCTTTACAACCCTGGACAGCGTTGTTTTTCCCCTGACTGTGCAGCTCCCAAACCACACACACAGACCATACACTCTCCACAGTACAATGGTAAAATGCCAGCAACAGGTTTACAATGGCAATAATTATAGGTGGCCTTTCCTATGGGCTAAGAACATCTCACATGCCTCACCTCAGCAATCCCTGTAGCTCTGGGTGGCACTAATTTACTCCCCCATGTTGCAGGTGGAGAGGAGCAGGTCTTGAGACACAGTGGGCTTGCCTAACTCCATCCAGTGAGTTTATAGCTGAACTGAATTGAATACAAGGACTCCTTAGGATATAGCTCCTGTTATGTCGTTATGCTGCTCTGTGCTAGTGAGGGGGAGAAATTATCTTTGGTTCACATTCAAACCCAGCTAATGAACCCTTTTCCCATCCAATACACAAACTTAAATGCAACTATCCTTCAAAACTAGCATTTCTCTGAATTTTGCAAGGCGGTTTACAATCCTAAAAATGCATATAGCAGAGGAAAGTCTGCGCAACAATATGCATTGTTTTGAAAGAATTGGGGAATGTGTTATATTACAGGAAATGACTCACAAAAATATGGCTATTAGGAGAAATGTGCATGGAAATGCATACATTTTGTGTAGATTTTTTTTATAATTAAAAAAAAAACCTTTATCACGAACTGATACAGAAGTGAAGTGAACTGACTGGAGAACTGAGAAACTGAGAAAAAGACTAATATACTGTATTTTTTGCTCTATAAGACTCACTTTTTCCCTCCTAAAAAGTAAGGGGAAATGTGTGTGCGTCTTATGGAGAGAATGCAGGCTGCGCAGCTATCCCAGAAGCCAGAACAGCAAGAGGGATTGCTGCTTTCACTGCGCAGCGATCCCTCTTGCTGTTCTGGCTTCTGAGATTCAAAATATTTTTTCCCTTGTTTTCCTCCTCCAAAAACTAGGTGCGTCTTATGGAGCGAAAAATACGGTACTTCCATTGTTATAAACCAAGTGTTTCTTTATTTTGGGGTACTAGTAAATTATTCTAGTTGCTCAAGCACATCTCCTGTATCCCAGTTTGCACTTCACTTCTGAGATTTTAAGCAGTAAATTACCTCACAGAAAAGGCACTAAAATTGACAGGATGCTTCCAAGTGCTAGCAAACACTAATTTTGACGGCCATTGTTTTGTTTTCTTCTGTCTGTTTAATGAATTTAGATCCCTCTCTTTGGTGTGAAATATTCTCAGAATAGCTAGCACTGAGAATAATAACAAACAGAGCACTGCACTAGGGGGGAAAATCAAATGAAACACCAAAAGAAATAGAAAATTAAAAAACCTTTTGGCTGGTGCCTAAATGACCACAGGATTGGTGTCAATTAAGCCTTCTTGCAGGAAAGGCTCACATTGCTTCCCCCCCAATCATCACCCCAACGCAGCAAAACCAAAATGCTTGTTTACAAAGCTATTGTACTACCAACCTTACTGTATGCTTGTGAAATGTGGACCACTTATGAACGCCATCTCCAACTCCTCGAAAGATTCCATCAACGGTGTCTCCGAAAAATTTTACACATCACTTGGGAAGACAGGCAAACTAAGAAGCAAAGATCACCAGTGTTGAAGCAATGATTCTTCAACATCAACTTCATTGGACTGGTCATGTTGTGTGGATGCCTGATTATCGTCTTCCAAAGCTTTCAAACTACTCTATTCCAAACTTAAAAATGGAAAGCGTAATGCTGGTGGTCAACAAAAGAGGTTTAAAGACTCTCTCAAGGCTAATCTAAAAAAAAGGTAGTATAAACACCGACAACTGGGAAACACTGGCCTGCAATAATAATAATAATAATAATAATAATAATAATAATAATAATTTATTATTTGTACCCCGCCCATCTGGCTGGGTTTCCCCAGCCACTCTGGGCTGCTTCCACAGAGACCAAAAATACACTAAAATGTCACACATTAAAAACTTCCCTGAACAGGGCTGCCTCAAGATGTCTTCTGAATGTCAGGTAGTTGTTTATCGCTTTGACATCTGATGGGAGGGCGTTCCACAGGGCGGGCGCCACTACCGAGAAGGCCCTCTGCCTGGTTCCCCGTAGCTTTGCTTCCCTCACTACGAGAAGCTAAGTTACAGGGAACCAGGCCTTCTCGGTAGTGGCACCCACCCTGTGGAACGTCCTCCCATCAGATGTCAAAGAGAAAAATAACTACCAGACTTTTAGAAGACATCTGAAGGCAGCCCTGTTTATGGAAGCTTTTAATGTTTGACAGAGTATTGTATTTTAATATTTTGTTGAAAGCTGCCCAGAGTGACTGGGGAAACCCAGCCAGATGGACGGGGTATAAATATTATTATTATTATTATTATTATTATTATTATTATTATTAATTGAATTTATATTCCGCCCTATACCCAAAGGTCACAGAAAAGATCACAATATACAATTTCAAAATAAGAACAATAACCCAATACCCACCCCCCAAAGAATCACATTTTAAAGGGTATATGATGTTCATCAGGTCAACCAAAGGCCTGGTTAAAAAGGAATGTTTTTGCCTGGCCCTAAAGGTGTATAATGAAGGTGCCAGGCGAACTTCCCTGGGGAGAGCATTCCACATTCAGGGAGCCACTGCAGAGAAGGCCCCGTTCTCGTGTTGTCACCCTCCGGACCTCTCAAGGAGGAGGCACACGAAGGAGGGCCTCAGAAGATGATCTCAGGGTCCAGGTAGGTTCATATGGAAAGAGGCGGTCCTTGAGGTATTGTGGTCCGGAGCCCTTTAAGGCTTTATAGGTCAAAACCAGCACTTTGAATTGAGCCTGGAAACTAATCGGTAGCCAGTGCAGTCAGACCAGGATTGGTGTAATATGTTCAGACCGTCTTGCTCTGGTGAGTAACCTGGCCGCTGAATTCTGCACTAGCTGAAGTTTTTGAACCATCTTCAGAGGCAGTGCCTCTGTGTATACACTCCCATTTGCCCTGCAAAACCACCGGTTTGGGAAGCAAGTGCCCATGCGCCATATGAGCCACAATCCATACTGATCCTGCTATTTCTTACGAAATGCTGCATTTGAGCTGCCAAACCAGCTGCGACCCAAATGGAGAAAAGGAACAGCCTAGCTTCATTCGAAGCTCCGTTAAAAAACAGATAAAAATACAATCCCTTTTGGAATCTAACCCTTCCATCTCTGAAGAGCGCCAGGTTGTTGTTGTTTCTTTACTGGAGAACCGGCAAGCCATAAAAAAAACAACATTGCAGCAGTTTCACAAGTTGCCCTGGAATGCTGTAGTAGTGAAACCCTGTGTGAACAAGTCTCTCCCCCCCCATAAAAAAGCCCAAACCAAAAAACTCTAATGTCAGGTGCTGCCCCTCCTTGGAACCCAACCCTGAGCAGCTTGCCCCCCCCCCCGCCTCTCCTCACAATGCTGCAGAGAGACCGCAATGGCCCCGTTTTACATGAAAAAGGCCCCTATTGAGGCTCGCTGGGCCAAGGAGTAGGAATTATTAATCACTCCTCCAAAAGGTTCTGCCCAATTCATGGCAACCTAACTTCAAATCAATTAGTTCATTTGTCCTCCCCTGTAGCTGTCCGGCGCACAATGGCGACATCTCCCGCAAAAGACGACACGGGGGGAAGAAACCACAAAGATCGCTTGTCCTAATGAGCAATTAGGAAAGCGTGTAGGTTTCCTCTTTCTTCGGCCCATTCTGAGGCCTGAATTCTAAGAGTGATGCTTTTCTTCTCAACTTCCTGTTTGTCAAATGAAGTGCTAATCAGGGCTCTTTGGGGGTGGCGAAGGGGGGGGGGATAGCACAACCTCTAGCTGACCAAAGTTGGATGAGGTGAAGTGGCTTCGTCCGCAGCGCAGGATAGCTGGAAGAGAAAATAACCAGGAGAGGTGTGTCCCCACACACCCTGCACCTCTGGAAAACAGGCTGCCTCCAAGCAGTTCCACACACCTGAGTTAAAATTGGCACATCACTCGTTAGCCACGCCAACGCTCCGAGGGGGCTTGCACATGCAGCGATAAGCATGCCTCTTTCCCTTATGAAAGTTCTGTGGGAGACTGCGGTCACATCCAACAATGCAGATTCTTGCTAGCTAGTGTGATAGGAGTTTTGAGGTCTTTGTTGTTGTTGTTTAGTCATTTAGTCGTGTCTGACTCTTCGTGACCCCCTGGACCAGAGCACGCCAGGCACTCCTGTCTTCCACTGCCTCCCGCAGTTTGGTCAAACTCATGCTGGTAGCTTCGAGAACACTGTCCAACCATCTCGTCCTCTGTCGTCCCCTTCTCCTTGTGCCCTCCATCTTTCCCAACATCAGGCTCTTTTCCTGGGAGTCTTCTCTTCTCATGAGGTGGCCAAAGTATTGGAGCCTCAGCTTTACGATTTGTCCTTCCAGTGAGCACTCTGGGCTGATTTCCTTCAGAATGGAGAGATTTGATCTTCTTGCAGTCCATGGGACTCTCAAGAGTCTCCTCCAGCACCAGAATTCAAAAGCATCAATTATTTGGCGATCAGCCTTCTTTATGGTCCAGCTCTCACTTCCATACATCACTACTGGAAAAACCATAGCTTTAACTATAGGGACCTTTGTTGGCAAGGTGATGTCTCTGCTTTTTAAGATGCTGTCTAGGTTTGTCATTGCTTTTCTCCCAAGAAGCAGGCGTCTTTTAATTTCGTGACTGCTGTCACCATCTGCAGTGATCATGGAGCCCAAGAAAATATTTCACTGCCTTCCCCTTCTGGAATCATTTTGATTCCTAAACTGAGCAAATGTTTTCTCTGCAAGGTCAAAGTGGGAAACCTCCCCATTGTCTCTTTCCTCACAAATCCTGTCTTAAGGGCACATTTAAGATATGAATAGGGTGTGAGCCTGTGACATGGCCCAGGAACTAAGTATTTATCATTACAAAAGACTGGCAATCCAATCAAGTAACCTGCCAGACAGGAGATAAACAAGGACAGGAGAAAAACAACATTCAAATTTCTGTTTTAGACCGCCTTTTTTGTGATGTAGGTATGATGTATCTGGGGGGTGGTCTTAGGTTACACCCCTTCTGTGATGTTTGTATGATGTTTCTGGGGGTGGTCTTGATCTACAGGGTGGCAATTTCAAAAGTCATTATAAGGCCTTGCACACTATTTTTCTGGGTTCCTCCTCTCCCGTGTTGCAACAGATCACTAAAGATCAAGCTTACTAGCTGCTTTGCTTCTTAATATTCTCTGGTTGGCCTCTGTTTTTTTCTCCTACTAATAGGGAACCTATGTAAGGACTCTATATGGGCTCTTGGATACCCCATAAGGGAAAGGGGCATTTTGTGTTTACAACATTGGTAAGTTTAGGGGCAAATGACCACAGAGCTGTATTACTGATCGGCAGAGACTCAGACCATAGAAAATGTAGTTGACAAACAGGGCTTTGTGTGATGTCATTTCCCCTCCACTCCTGGGAGGGAAAGAGCATACTGTAAAGCCCTGTTGCCTTCCCTGTTTCCTTCCCCTCTCTTCTTGACCAGCCATAAGGGCAGATGTGTCCTGTGCTTGCTCCAGTCCTCGACACATGCCTGAGACTGTTTGTACTGCAAACACAAGTATTTTATCTGCATAGTTTTTATTGCTTCTGTAACAGAGAACCAATGCAAGACCATCAGTAAACCATCTTACTTTCCAGTCTGTTGTCTCATTTGTTTTGTTAAGTGGGTTAAAATGAGGCGGTGAACTGGACTTAACTAAAACCAATGCTTTTTTTCTGGGGGGAACGCAGGGGTACGCATACCCCTAAACATTTTGTGAATCTAAGTTTGGCCTCATTGAGGGGCAGTATTTCAATATGAGTAGGAAAATGAGAGTGAACCTAAACATTTTTTTTAAAAAGCACTGACTAAAATAAGGTTGAGCAGCCTGTTTCTGCATGCTTCAATTTTGCTGCTAGGAACGGGGCTTTAAATTCTGTTCAACCTACAAACATGGGGGCCTGGAGGAATCAATTGCAATATATTCTCTCCTTTAAAAACCTATGCCACCCTGTTATACCCAGTTCCCTCAACCGTTCCTCATAAGGCTTGGCTTCCAGACCCTTGATCATCTGGATAGCTCTCCTCTACACATGCTCCAGCTTTTCGATACCCTTCTTAAATTGTGGCGTCATAGAAGTGGACATGGGACTTCAGGTATGGTCTGACTAAGGCAGAATAGTGGTAGCATTACATCTCTTGATTGGGACACTAGATCTATGTTGATGCATCCTAGAATAGCATTAGCCTTTTTTGCTGCTGCATCACACTCCTGCCTCGTGTTAAGCTTGTGGTCTACTAAGACGCCCAGGAGACAAAGTCGATTCAAGCTTTCTGGTTAAAGAGAGAGTTAGAGAGCCAGTGTGGTGTGGTGGTTAAGAGCGGTAGTCTCGTAATCTGGTGAACCGGGTTCGTGTCTCCGCTCCTCCACATGCAGCTGCTGGGTGACGTTGGGCTAGTCACACTTCTTGAAGTCTCTCAGCCCCACTCACCTCACAGAGTGTTTGTTGTGGGGGAGGAAGGGAAAGGAGAATGTTAGCCGCTTTGAGACTCCTTTGGGTAGTGATAAAGCGGGATATCAAATCCAAACTCTTCTTCTCTTCTCTTAAAAACTCCACATGAGCTTCCTGTACTCAAAGAATTGCTTTAATGGTGGGGGGGGGGGGTGGAGGAGAGGAGAAGGGGGGAGGTGTTTGCCTGATGTGGGAGAGTTTGTCATTTGGTGTTGTCTGTATGGAGAGCTAATGTTACGTTTTTTTATATGCTCAAACTTTCAAAACACACACACACACACAGAGAGAGAGAGAGAGAGAGAGAGAGAGAGAGAGAGAAATTTGGAAAGAGCCCTGGCCATCCTGACTCCACTGGCCCCACAAAAAAAACCCCACATTGTTATTTACTTATCTGTTGCCGTTGCCAGTCTAGGGTTTAACCTTTCCTTATATCTTGGTTGACAAACGCAGTGACTCAAGTGGGATTGCTTGGTGCCTGCATGCTTCCCAGTGGAAAGTATTTTGTAGCAAATAATTATAGGTTGTTCTTGGTGAGAAAGCAAAAAAATGGAGCCCCCACTGAAGCAGCACAGACTGTTTCTGTTAGGCTTTCTTTCTTTGTGTGTAATTATTTAAAGAGAAAACATACCCGAGCACAAAGGCATCCATATGATGGAGTTTCAATGGCTGGCGAAGCCGCCGTAAAACACTCAGACATTGGTCAAAGGCAAAACTTGCAAAATTGTAAATAAGCACATCTATCATGCGGCTCCCTTTTGACGATGCTGCGATTCTGCGGCGGTGTATTATTTCTAATACGGGCTAAGCATATATCTGTGATTTTCCATTCCTGCGGTGAAAATTACAGATTCGCAGGCACAGGAAATTGTCCCGAATAGGCTGTAGAGATTGTGAATATATTTGTGGATCCAAAGAACAAAGATCAACCGGCAATTAAACCAAGTCTCTAAGTTTAGAAAAGGGTTGTTGTTTTTTTGTTTGGCTTTCATGTGACCAACAACTGTAAATCGTGTCCTCCTCCCCGAGAGCACGTGTTGTGGTGAGATCATCAAGACCGACCTCCATTGTTCTGGAGCTCTATATAAGCAGGCTGACTGAGCTCCTCAGCCTAGTTCTGTTCTGGCATCTGAATAAAGAAGAGCTGTTTAAAGAATCGCTGTGTCGTCTGACATGTTCGCCCGCAACTTAACAAACGGCATTTCTGTGCGCTACTCTGGTTCGCCAGAAGCAGCTTAGTCATGCTGGGCACATGACCCGGAAGCTGTACGCCAGCTCCCTCGGCCAATAAAGCGAGATGAGTGCCACAACCCCAGAGTCGGCCACGACTGGACCTAACGGTCAGGAGTCCCTTTACCTTTTATGACCTTGCTATGCCGTCGCGGGTCTTCTGTTCTTGGGACAGGGGTGCGGTAGGAATTTTCCCATTTGGCTGATTGGCTGGTGCCACTTGGGTTTCGCCTGCCGTGTAGCAAATCATCACAACTTTGTAAGGTTTGGTGGTTAGGCATTGGTTCAGTGGTGGTGGAGGGGATGTGTTTAGGCTGTGCCTGCCCCTCCATTGCTAGGGTATTCCGTTAAAGGAATCCAGGGGCTCGTCTTGCTTTGTCCAATCTTCTTCCAGGGGTTAGGGCCACACCAGAGCCCCTGGGAGCATTTGGGGTGAGCTTGGGTCTGAGCCTGGTCCAATGCTCTTCCCTTACTGACCTCTGCCCAGTCATCAGGTGCAGCTGGTCAGGAACCAATACCTAAGCAAACCACTCACAATCTGTAATCAATAAAGTTGTGGTCAAAATTATGCCAATACAGTGGTACCTCAGGTTACATATGCTTCCGGTTACATACACTTCAGGTTACAGACTCCGCTAACCCAGAAATATTACCTCAGGTTAAGAACTTTGCTTCAGGATGAGAACAGAAATCATGCTCTGGCAGCGTGGTGGCAGCGGGAGGCCCCATTAGCTAAAGTGGTGCTTCAGGTTAAGAACAGTTTCAGGTTAAGAATGGACGTCCGGAATGAATTAAGCACTTAACCCGAGGTACCACTGTAACCTTAAATGAAATTCTGTGTCAATTATCTTTATTTATCAGGGGAGGTCTTGGGATCTTAACATGCAGACACAATTCCACTTGCTCCTAATCCTATAGGAATCCTAACCCTTCCCTCTCCAAATGTATTTATGGTGAAACTCATCAGCTTCCTCAACATTTTCAGGCCAGTTGAAAATGTGTCCAAACACACACACACACACACACACACACACACACACACACACACACACCATTTCCAAAACACCAATTTCAGGACAAAAAAAATTCCTTCCAGTAGCACCTTAAAGACCAACTAAGTTAGTTCTTGGTATGAGCTTTCGTGTGCATGCACACTTCTTCAGATACACTGAAACAGAAGTTTCCAGACCCTTCTATATAGTGAGAAGGTGGGGAGGGGTATTACTCAGAAGGGTGGTGGGAATGGGTGATTGGCAGATAGCTGTGATGAGCCTGTTGACGACTCTTAACGACTGCAATAGGTCTTACAGGAAAAAGCAAAGGGTGAAAAGGTGAAAAATGGCTTTGTCATGTATAATGAGATAAGAATCCAAGGTCTTTGTTCAGACCAGGTTTCTCCATGGTTTTAAGTTTGGTGATAAGTTGCAATTCAGCAGCTTCTCTTTCCAGTCTATTTCTGAAATTCCTTTGTAGTAAAACAGCTACTTTGAGATCTTGTATAGAATGTCCTGGGAGATTGAAGTGTTCTCCTACTGGTTTCTCTGTCTTGTGATTCCTGATGTCCGATTTATGTCCGTTTATTCTTTGGCGTAAGATCTGGCCTGTTTGTCCAATGTAGAGAGCTGAAGGACACTGTTGGCATTTGATGGCATACACAATGTTAGACGATGAGCAATTAAATAGTCCCAAGATGGTATGTGTGATGTTGTTGGGGCCAGTAATGGTGTTGTCCGGGTGTATGTGGCAGCAAAGTTGGCATCTGGGTTTATTGCAGGCTCTGGTGCCAGTGTCCGTGTTAGGTCTGGTTGTAGTATTATTGTGGGTTAGGAGTTGTTTAAGATGAGAAGATTTCACCCCTCCCATACCCAAGAATCTCCTGATCATCTCCTGAGGCCTCTGCTGACTCTACAGAGAGGAGGAGCAATGTACTGCTCTCTACTTAATTAGTCAAGTGAGTGAGTCTGTGTGTGAGAGAGAGAGTCAGTCAGTGTGTCAGAGAGTGAGTGCAAGAGATAGTATTTAGAGATAAGATTGCTGCTAAGAGCAGCTGCAGGCACTCAGAGTAGCATTGATGTATGCTCAGAATATTTAGCTCTGCATATAGTTTGTATTATAGCTGTAGTTATAGAATAAAAGAAGATACTTTACAGAGCTGCTCTCCGAGTGGTTTATACTCTGCAAGACTCTGCAAAACGCTGCTGCGCAACGACTGCATTATTGAGACAGTGAATCCGGTGCTCTCAGCTCCAAGCTGTGAGTCCACAGCACTGTGACCTGTTCCTGTGAGAAAGGTGGTCTCTGGCAGTGCTACCCAGCTCGCCTAGCCCAGTCGGGGCTGTAGTGCATGAGTCCAGTTGGTGCACTGGCTCAAGGGTGATGCTGACATCAGACTGGGTGGCTGTCTGTAGGCAATGAAAGGTCTTCCTCCCAGAGCTTGAGAAAGAGAACTGTCATTGTCCAGGAGAGGTTGTAGATCTCTGATGATGCGTTGTACTGTTTTAACTTGGGAGCTGTATGTGATGACTAGAGGTGTTCTGTTATTTTCTTTTTTGGGTCTGTCTTATCTCAACTTATCACCAAACTTAAAACCATGGAGAAACCTGGTCTGAACAAAGACCTTGGATTCTTATCTCATTATACATGACAAAGCCATTTTTCACCTTTTCACCCTTTGCTTTTTCCTGTAAGACCTATTGCAGTCGTTAAGAGTCGTCAACAGGCTCATCACAGCTATCTGCCAATCACCCATTCCCACCACCCTTCTGAGTAATACCGCTCCCCACCTTCTCACTATATAGAAGGGTCTGGAAACTTCTGTTTCAGTGTATCTGAAGAAGTGTGCATGCACACGAAAGCTCATACCAAGAACTGACTTAGTTGGTCTTTAAGGTGCTACTGGAAGGAATTTTTTTTGTTTTGACTATGGCAGACCAACACGGCTACCTATCTGTAACTGGAACCAATTTCAGGGTTAGTGGTGCTGACTATAACTGCTGCACTTTATTGCTAGAGAAGCTGTTCCAACTCTTTGAAGAAGCAACCTCTTGGTGTTTTTAGTAGCTCTTGTTAAACAAGTCAAGAACACTCAGCCTGTTTCTGTCCTTGAGCCATTGTTATGTCATTAAACTGAAAAAAACTAACGCAGTATGCATTAGATACCAGAGGCCGGAGGTCTTCTTGCAGGGGATACGAGACAGCGAAATCCTAAAGGGAGCCTCAACAGTACAGGTATCTATGTATGTGACTATAGTGGCAAGGATTTTTTATGCACAGAAATGGAAGGAGGAGAGAACATGCTCAAAGGAGGAATGGTCAGGGGAAATCTTGGAATATGCAGAGATAGCAAAATTGGTGGCACTATTAAAATACATAAATTGCCCAGATTGACGCAAGGTCACCCCAGCATCTGACCTTAATCCATAACAACGGCCCTGTCTCTTTTGGTTAAAATATGAGATCTTTTGTTTCTCTCATTCCTTGTGTTTTATGCTTTCTGCATGGCTTCCTGTTGTTTTTCTTCCTTCCTTTAACTGAAGACCTTTGTTGGAGTGGGTGGCGCTGTGGTCTAAACCACTGAGCCTCTTGGGCTTGCCGATCGGAAGGTTGGCGGTGCGAATCCCCGCAACTGAGTGAGCTCCCGCTGCTCTGTCCCAGCTCCTGCCAACCTAGCAGTTGGAAAGCACGCCAGTGCGAGTAGATAAATAGGTACCGCTGCGGCGGGAAGGTAAACGACGTTTCCATGTGCTCTGGTTTCCGTCACGGTGTCCTGTTGCACCAGAAGCAGTTCAGTCCTGCTGGCCACATGACCCAGAAAGCTGTCCGTGGACAAACTCCGGCTCCCTCGGCCTGAAAGCAAGATGAGCGCCGCAACCCCATAATAGACTTTGACTGAACTTAACCGTCCAGGGGTCTTTTTACCTTTATCTAGAGTGCATTCTACTGTGACAGTATTGCCTCTATGAAGCCTATGTTTGAAGGCATACTCCTCTCACCGTTCATCATCAAAACCACACAAATACCTTGTCTTTTTCACTATGCCACTGTCCTGTATTTTGTTTGTTTGTTTAAATTTAAAGGAGAACAGTGGTATGTCCAGTATGGTGTTGTTGTTGTTTAGTCGTTTAGTCGTGTCCGACTCTTTGTTACCCCATAGACCAGAGCACGCCAGGCACTCCTGTCTTCCACTGTCTCCCACAGTTTGGTCAAACTCATGCTGGTAGCTTCGAGAAGACTGTCCAACCATCTCGTCCTCTGTCATCCCCTTCTCCTTGTGCCCTCCATCTTTCCCAACATCAGGGTCTTTTCCAGGGAGTCTTCTCTTCTCACGAGGTGGCCAAAGTATTGGAATCTCAGCTTCAGGATCTGTCCTTCCAGTGAGCACTCAGGGCTGATTTCCTTCAGAATGGATCGATTTGATCTTCTTGCAGTCCATGGGACTCTCAAGCATCTCCTCCAGAACCATAATTCAAAAGCATCAATTCTTCAGCAATATGCCTTCTTTATGGTCCAGCTCTCATGGTGTAGAAAGGGCTTATTCTGGCTCAGCATGCTTTGCAACAGAGGTTTTTGGGCTTGAGATTTTCCTGGTTGTGTTTGCTTCTCGTCCTCTCACCAGTTTACAGTGTTCCCCTTTGTTTGTGGTGGAAATTACTATGGGGTGTGTGTGAATAAAACCCCAGAGCAAGGAGCCTGGGTGAACTATCTCTGCTCAGACTGTCTCAGCACTTCTTCTAGCCTGGGAATTTCATTTTGCAACGTTTACCCAAGACTGGTTTCCATGGTTTTCTTCTCTCTTACTGACTAGGCCTCTCTTTTATGCCGCTCAGACTTCTGGACTCTCACGTAACCATTGTACTTGAGCTTGCTTTTCCTCTCTATTGCTCCACAGCTGGCGTGATCCACAACCCTCTGGTAGCTGTAGCCGTTCCTTAAAGGTTCAGACGGCTAGTGATGGATGGGCAGGAGATTTCGGGAGATCAAGGCCACTTCCCAAAAACTCCGTTTTTAAGAGGCCCGGGACTTGACTATGCCATTGCCATTGTGGAGTGCAGGGCAGCATGGCTCACGACAGTCCAATAGCAGTTTTTGAAAGGAGCATTAACTTCAACAGGGGGTGGTTTCTAGCAGAGAAATATTAATAATAATAATAATAATAATAATAATAATAATAATAATAATAATAATAATAATTTATATCCTGCCCTCCCCAGCCAAGGCTGGGCTCAGGGCGGCTAACAACAATAAAATAGTACAACTTTCTGAAATGTTGGGTTGATGTTTTCAGCGCTCTGCTATACAACTTCTTTCCCCAGAATGCTATGCCATTTCTCTGATGAAAATGTTGTTGTTGTTGTTTAGTCGTTTAGTCGTACCCGACTCTTCGTGACCCCCTGGACCAGAGCACGCCAGGCACCTCTGTCCTCCACTGCCCCCCGCAGTTTGGTCAAACTCATGCTGGTAGCTTCGAGAACACTGTCCAACCATCTCGTCCTCTGTCGTCCCCTTCTCCTTGTGCCCTCCATCTTTCCCAACATCAGAGTCTTTTCCAGGGAGTCTTCTCTTCTCATGAGGTGGCCAAAGTATTGGAGCCTCAGCTTCACAATCTGTCCTTCCAGTGAGCACTCAGGGTTGATTTCCTTAAGAATGGATACATCTGATCTTCTTGCAGTCCATGGGACTCTCAAGAGTCTCCTCCAGCACCAGAATTCAAAAGCATCAATCCTTCGCCGATCAGCCTTCTTTATGGTCCAGCTCTCACTTCCATATATCACTACTGGGAAAACCATGGCTTTAACTATACGGACCTTTGTTGGCAAGGTGATGGCTCTGCTTTTTTTAAGAAAAAAAGAAAAAGTAAATAGGGATGTCCTATTTAATAATAATAATAATAATAATAATAATAATAATAATAATAATAATAAATTATACCTCACCCATCTAACTGGGTTGTCCCAGCCACTCTGGGAGGCTTCCAACATGTATAAAAACATAAGAAAACATCACACATTAAATAACTTACCATACAGGGCTGCCTTCAGATGTCTTCTAAAGGTATAATTTAGGGCTCTCTTACTGGGATTTCAAAGGTGGATTTGACGTTGGAGGGAATTTCAGAAAGGCGGTGCTGGGTCATTCATTCATTTATTTATTTATATTAGTTTTTATTAGTTTTCAAATTTTAACAAATCCATCCTAATTGTTTAAATTTAATACATTTTTTCAAAAAGTAATTAGGTTTCCCACTCCAACTTCGGGGTTCGTCTAATAAAAGCTTAACAATTTTTCAGGTGTTCCTAGTATAGTTACTTATCTCCTTGCCTCGGGGGTCGCATAACTCCATACCTTCTAACATTTATCCGATGAAAATAGGGACCTCCTAAAGAAAAACGGGACATTCCAGGATCAAATCAGAAACTGGGACCGCTTCTGTAAGTCCAGGACTGTCTCTGAAAAATAGGGACACTGGGAGGGTCTGCATATTTGTGAGATATCATTACATAGGCTGGTATTGAATTTGCAGTTCCACCCTCAATAGAAGATCCTCTCTTATCTCTGCTAGCGAATTTGGTGATTTACTTGTTTTGAAAGCCAGCGCTACAAACCATGACATTCTTGCTTGGAATTTGCAGCCTGACAACAAAAAGTCAAGTAAATGGCTGTTATAAAAGAAATATCAATTTAAATTATCTATGGTCAAGAAGCCACAGGGTCTCCCTCCCACCCCAATAGTAGTTATGGGTAGTAAATTAAGAAATTGGCTATTTTTCAGGGACACAATTATCTGAAATATATTCCAGCACCATTCAAGCAACAGACTATCTGTACTATTATATACTATGCTGTCCCATGTATTCTGAACCAAGAGCTAAGTACATTAACTATTGTGTAAGATACCTGTTATAGACGATTAAGTGAAGATCCTTTATTTGCTGTCTGGATACAATAAGTTCAAGGCAGACAAAGTTGCAAGATTCGTGCCTGAAGAACGTTCATCAGAGACAATATGGTGGACTGTAAAATCTGATCAGTAATGTAATATAGAAACTTATTTGTGTAAGTCTGCATTTTAATGCATGTACAGTGGTACCTCGGGTTACATATGCTTCAGGTTACATACGCTTCAGGTTACAGACTCCGCTAACCCAGAAATAATGCTTCAGGTTAAGAACTTTGCTTCAGGATGAGAACAGAAACCGTGCTCCGGCGGCGCAGCAGCAGCAGGAGGCACCATTAGCTAAAGTGGTGCTTCAGGTTAAGAACAATTTCAGGTTAAGAACGGACCTCCAGAATGAATTAAGTACTTAACCCGAGGTACCACTGTATGTACAAATTGGTTATATCTCCACAGTGTGCATAGAATACTTTTATTTCCTTTTGGGGGGAACCAGGATAGTTGCAACAACAAATAAACATTGAGCTAAAAAATGTTCCAACACTTTCTTTGTACAAAGAGGTAGTTTGGTTCCTTCCACAGATTTCTGAGTCTTTCATTCCTTCCAAGCAAATTGGGGACGCTGCCAAAGAAATCTGGAATTACACAGTTTTGGCAGCGGGTTTTTTAGTGGAGCGGACTTTTTCTGAACTCCAAGGAGGGGGTTTCATGACCCTCCAGAAGTTCTAAACCAGTCTGGGGAGCAAGGCATCTTGCCCAGACATGTGTCAACAAAGCCACTCAATCACACTGGTTTTTCAGCCTTGGGCCTGAGCGTAGCAGGACTTGGTGTGCCACAAAGGTCTCACCTCCTGTGTTAGAGGGAGTTGCTATCAATAGGCTACTACCCTGTTTCCCCGAAAGTAAGACCTACCGGTACTTCCAGTTTTGACTCTCGCTGTAATATAAAGCCTCCTCCGAATATAAGGCCTCCCCGAAGGATCCCTGAAGGATCAGGTGCACAGCCTGGGAGTCATTTTGGACTCACAGCTGTCCATGGAGGCACAGGCTAATTCTCTGTCCAGGGCAGCTGTTTATCAGCTCCATCTGGTACGCAGGCTGAGACCCTACCTGCCCGCGGACTGCCTCGCCAGAGTGGTGCATGCTCTGGTTATCTCCCGCTTGGACTACTGCAATGCACTCTATGTGGGGCTACCTTTGAAGGTGACCCGGAAACTACAACTAATCCAGAATGGGGCAGCTAGACTGGTGACAGGGAGCTGCTGCCGAGATCACATAACACTGGTCCTGAAAGATCTGCGTTGGCTCCCAGTACATTTCCAAGCACAATTCAAAGTGTTGGTGCTGACCTTTAAAGCCCTAAACGGCCTCGGTCCAGTATACCTGAAGGAGCGTCTCCACCATCATCGTTCAGCCCAGACACTGAGATCCAGCGCCGAGGGCCTTCTGGCGGTTCCCTCATTGCGAGAGGCCAAGTTACAGGGAACCAGGCAGAGGGCCTTCTCAGTAGTGGCACCCGCCCTGTGGAACGCCCTCCCATCAGATGTCAAGGAAATAAGCAACTATCCTATTTTTAAAAGACATCTGAAGGCAGTCCTGTTTAGGGAATTTTTTAATATTTAATGCTATATTGTTTTTAATACTCGATTGGGAACCGCCCAGAGTGGCTGGGGAGACTCAGACAGATGGGTGGGGTATAAATAATAAATTATTATTATTACTCTTAGGTCCAAATTAGTTTTCTGTATGTCTTGCTTCACGACTTAAAAATAATTTTTTTCATCAAAGTAGGCACATTTGTACAACATGTTTTACCACATAGCAAAGCTACAGCTTAAGTGTATGAACATTAATGGTGTGCAATAATATGGTTGGAATTGGCAGACTGCATTGGCAGTCACAACCGGAAACAGACAACAGCTGTAAATTACAAAAACCATGTTCTTCTCCCATGAAACGTTAAGAGGAATTAATTCCTCAGAGGCTTCTGCTCTTTTATGTTTTTGATTTCATGGCAGCGTATTGTTACCCTGAAACATTCTGTCTTTCGCTCCAAATCTTTGCCAAACCGTGGCCGGCAGTGCATCTCTTCAGGAAAAATAGGTGCCGGAACTCAGTATGGCTTTTATTGCAGAGGTATTCATGAGGTGTGCAGGGGTGTGAAACCCTGCTCCTTTTAATGATGTCGCTGAGACAACTCCTGCACTGTAGAAAATTCACAGTCCTTGAAAGCATAAGGATATTTGGCTCATAGGGAGTCCCACATGCTCCCCTCGTTGAACGCATCTGGTGCGTCACTGCAAGCGCAAAAAAAGCCATGTGCCTGTCAAATGCTGAGTGTTTACCAGAATTTTCAAAGTCACAGATTTTGAGCTTTGTCAATTTTTGTTCTAATCCGATTGTTAGCTGCAAGTAATAGTTTTGCTCGCATCTCAGGGGAGTACTGAACACTGTGGGAACACATTATTTACTGTCTATGAAACAGATGAGATGCACCACTTTTGTCTCAGATTATAGCTACAAGCAAGCTCCGTAGACAGGCTCAGGTCAGTACATTATTTATCTAGCAGCGTCTGAGTGTACACAGGCACTCTGGAACTGCCACAACACATAAGATCCCTGATCCACACTGGATCAATAGAATACCGACAACATTTCCAAATACCTACAAATTAATTGCAAGTGTCATCAAACACTGACAGTAGTTAACAAAAGAAGCAATGTTAGAGACACAAGATCTAACCACCCGGGAAGAATGGCAGATGAAGGTGATGGATTACATGGAAGTGGCGAAAATGACTGGCAGAATCCGAGACCAGGGAGAAGAATCGGTAGAAGAAGGTTGGAAGAAATTTAAAGACTATCTACAGAAACATTGTAAAATTAAGGAATGTTAGAAGGATGCTGGAACGAAGTTATGTGGTTTTAGCAGTAATGTTATAAAGGAGTATGTAAAAATGGGTTGTTAACAGGTGAGAATGTAAAGTTACAATATATTAAGATAAATGATTAAGATAAAAATAAAGATGGAAAGGATTTGCTGAATTAACTAACTGAACTAGAATACAAAAAAGGACGGTGTGAGGAGGTCAAGGAAACAAGTAAATGAAAGATAAGTTATGGAAAAATTGATTTGCTTTTAACTGTTTTTATTTTTCAGTATTTTGTATTTTTTGTTTTATTATTTTTTCCTTATTTTGTAATTTTTTGAAATTTCAATAAATATTACTTTTTTAAAAAAAGAAGAAGCAATGTCAGTTGCCTTCTGGGAAATGCACAGAGTAATGGATTGCTGCCACTGTTTCTGAGCCCAGAACCACCAGTTGCTTATGGTATCGCCAGGTGACCTGATCCAGTGGGACAGATCCATGCTGAAGCAGGGTTTCATGGGGTGATTACAGTGCTTGTTGTTGTTTAGTCGTTTAGTCATGTCCAACTCTTCGTGACCCCCTGGACCAGAGCATGCCAGGCACTCCTGTCTTCCACAGCCTCCCACAGTTTGGTCAAACTCATGCTGGTAGCTTCGAGAACACTGTCCAACCATCTCGTCCTCTGTCATCCGCTTCTCCTTGTGCCCTCCATCTTTCCCAACATCAGGGTCTTTTCCAGGGAGTCTTCTCTTCTCATGAGGTGGCCAAAGTCTTGGAGCCTCAGCTTCAGGATCTGTCCTTCCAGTGAGCACTCAGGGCTGCTTTCCTTCAGAATGGATAGGTTTGATCTTCTTGCCGTCCATGGGACTCTCAAGAGTCTCCTCCAGCACCATAATTCAAAAGCATCAATTCTTCGGCTATCAGCCTTCTTTATGGTCCAGCTCTCACTTCCATACACCACGACTGGGGAAACCATAGCTTTAACTATACGGACCTTTGTTGGCAAGGTGATGTCTCTGCTTTTTAAGATGCTATCTAGGTTTGTCATTGCTTTTCTCCCAAGAAGAAGGCACTATTGGGACCAAATACGATGTTCTGTGAGGAGCAGGGGTTGCCTCCTGTGCAACAGCAGTGGTTTGAAACTGATCTACATTGCCCTTCATCTGAACATCACAAGGCAGTTCACAACCAGAAGGCGGTTCCTTGCCAGAAGGAAACCATGGTCAATGGTACTGAAAGCTGCTGAGAGGTCGAGGAGAATAAACAAGGACATTTTCCCCTGTCTCTCTTCTGACAGGGCATCATGCAGGGCAACCAAAGCAGTTTCTGTGCCCAAACGTGGCCTAAACCCCAATTGAAATGGATCTAGAAATCAGTTTCCTCCAAGAGGGCCTGCATCTCGTTCACAACCACGCACTGAAAGATGTTGCCCAAGGAGGGGAGATTAACAAACTGTCCAGCAGTTATGTAGATTACTTACGTTTTAATTTTTTGGAAGCCGCCCAGAGTGGCTGGGGGACCCAGTCAGATGGGCATATTATTATTATTATTATTATTATTATTATTATTATTAAGTCCAAGGTTTATTGAGGAGTGGTTTTATCACTGCTTCTTTCAAGCAGGCAGGGACCACTCCCTCTCACAAAGGTAAAGGTAAAGGGACCCCTGACCTTTAGGTCCAGTCGCGGACGACTCTGGGGTTGCGGCGCTCATCTCGCTTTAGTGGCCGAGGGAGCCGGCATACAGCTTCCGGGTCATGTGGCCAGCATGACTAAGCCACTTCTGGCAAACCAGAGCAGCTCATGGAAACGCCGTTTACCTTCCCACCAGAGTGTTTATCTACTTGCATTGCGTGCTTTCGAACTGCTAGGTTGGCAGGAGCAGTGACCGAGCAATGGGAGCTCACCCGGTCGTGGGGATTCGAACCACCAACCTTCTGATTGGCAAGCCCTAGGCTCTGTGGTTTAGTCCACAGCACCACCCGCGTCCCACTACTCCCTCTCATAAGGAAGCATTAATCACCTCCCTGGCCCAGCCAGCTGTCACCTTCTTGCGAGTTTTTATAAGCCAAGAGAGGCAAGGGTCCAGAGGCCAAGCACTTTGTCTGCATCCTTGAGCCTTACCAGCTGAAACTCATCCAACACAATAGGACTAGACATTGCTCTGGACGCCCCTTGAGAGTCATCTGCTGTATTAGCCCAGAAATGGAAACAAGAAGAAGTTCCGACGAAAGAAGAATGGCAGATGAAATTAATGGACTATGCAGAATTGGACAAAATGACAGGAAGGATTCGCAACCTGCGGGACCAGAGATTTACAGAAGATTGGAAGAAGTATATGAATTATTTGAAGAGCAACTGTAATCAACAAATTATGCTAGTAGGACTACAAGAAGTTTTGCAAGGAGAAATATACGAAGTGTTACAAAGTAGAAAAAGATAGAGATATTGGTTATGAGTTTGAAATGTAATAGGGAAGATAAGAAATGCATACTGAGAGATTAGATTGGAAAATTTTCGGACTGGATTGATGGAAGTCAAAAAAATTGAATAAGATGTAAAAGTATGTTTAATTACTGTTGAAAATGATATGTTAAAAAAAACTAATAAAAATTATATTAGAGAGAGAGAGAATCATCTGCTGTAGCAGCGGAGTCAATATCTTTTTAAAAAACCAAAACCAGATTTGGGGGAGTGTGGGAGCCATGTGTATGTGTGTGTAGGTGCACAGTTTTTTTTAAAAAACAACAAATATATATACCGGTACATTAGGAGAATGCTACCCACATCTATGTGTGACATCTAGTTTGGCTCCAAACAGCACTGAGAGTGTTGGACCAATTTCATCTGAAAGCCGGCAATTTTATTTACAACATTCAGTCGCTTGTGTATTTGTTCCAACATTGCATTCATTGTGGGCTGCTTATAAATGAGGAGAAAATTAATGAAACAAGATCTGAATTGAAAACAGGCTCCCCAATTATTTCAACTTCCCTCAGTTTGAGAAATCCACACAGCTTCCAAAAAATAATAATGAAAATTATCCCAACTTCATCAGACATTTAAAGTAACGCTCGCTCACTCAATAGTGTGCAAAAAGTGATTTCACCCCAAACCCCTAATATATTTTCATTTTATTTGGGTTCATGGAACATTTGCTGCTCATCTGTATGCCTGGGGTGAACTCTCCAAAAAGAATCTAGTTCTCCTCTCCCCTTTCCTTATGGACCATAAAAGTGATGTCATTTCTTTGTTTAATCAAGTTACCGTAAGTGGTTCTGAAGTTGTTTAATAAAAAGTGGGTATCAGCTTATCACAGGATGTTGTTTTTCCATCACTGTAATGATTATGTTTTCAACGTGCTTTTATTACATTCACTTGTTACTGCAAAATTCCACATTGTTAATACTTGTAGAGGAGCATGTTCCACACACAAGGAATCCATGCCATTGCTAAATCCTATGTTAGCACAAAGTTCATGGGCAACTGCTAGTATGAAGAAGTCCCCCCCCCCCATAATATTTATTAAGTTTCATATAAAAACATAACTTTAACATAACCGAAAAGAAAAAACAATAATGGGGGGGGGGGAGCCAAAGAAGTAAAATATTTCCAACCCCACATAATATCAACACATACATAGATACATTAAAGCTTAATTATTTATAATCCAACTTCATAAACATACTACTTGACTTCCTCTAATGTCTTCCATCTGAATTTATTTGTAATTGAATGTAGCAGTTTCCAATATCATTATTTCATATAACAATAATCCTGTCATAATCATATTTCCTAACTTTCCTTATGGTATTGTTTCTTATTTATTTATTTAATCCTGATTTAATCCTCAGCCTAATTAATTATTTCAAGTAGTTACAAATCTTTAATATTACAATATTTATTCAAATAGTCTTTAGATTTCTTCCATTCTTCTTGATATTCCTCATCTTTCTGGTCGTGGATTCTCCCGGTGATATCAGCCAGCTCCATAATGTCCAACATCTTCATCTGCGTTGGTAATTCTTGTGTTTTCCATTTTTTTGGCTAACAAAATCAGTGCTGCAGTTGTGGCATACAAAAATACTTTTACATCTTTTGGGGGCAATTCAGAACCTGTTATTCCAAGGAGAAAGGCCTCTGGTTTCTTCACAAATGTATATTTCATCATTTTTTAAAATTCATTATAATTTCCCCCCCAGAAGTCTTTTACCTTAGGACAGGTCCACCACATATGATAGAAGGTACCTTCCTTTTCTTTACATTTAGTGTGAAGAAGTTTAGAGGGCCATGACTCTGCTGGATTTGGAAAGTTTTAGGAAGGCTTCCCATTTCCATCTGTTTAGTGCAGCCAATCGGAATTAGTACCCCAGCATTCAATTCAGACGCTTCTCTTTAACTTGGAGCTTTCCTCAAGTTCAGTCTTGCCCTCTCCTCTCATTCCCAAAGGATTTCTAGGGAGGGAGGTGCCAATTCAATCTTGAGCTTGGAGGTGGAGCAACTTATTCCATAGCTCTGTCTCAGGGTTTGGAGGACATGGCATCACTAATGACAGGAGAACTCTCAAACCGCACTTTTCATTTCTATCCATCATGGATGCTGTGCATGAGTTAAGGAATAGTATCAAGGAAAACAGCTGAATCTCTTGATTGTAGGGTAACCAGCCTCATATAACCATCATGCTTGAGTCTCTTTGGTGCATGAAAGGGTTAAAACCATAGAGCAAGCTGTCCTGCCAGGCTTAGCCTATGTCACTTCCCCTCACCTCGGGAGGAAATGAGTAACCAAGTCTTTGTTCTCTCACTCTCATTGCATACAGTCAGTATGGAAAGAGATCTGAGCTGGTCGTTCCTGTTAAGTTGTGGGTGAACATATCAGACGACACAGTGATTCTTCAAACAGCTCTTGTTTATTCACAGGCCAGGGCAGAACTGAACTGAAGGGCTCAGTCAGCCTGCTTATATAGAGCTCCAGTACCACGTTACTGTAAAAACTTTCTAAAACTATCCAATCACTGAACGTCACTTTCGATCCTTCATTTGCATAACTATCTACAGTATCCTCCTGCTGGCCCAGGGTGAGAACTTCAGTACATAACAGTTCCAGCACATGACTTTAAGTAGCCTCTTTTGTTTCATACCAGAACACAGTCTGAAACTAGTATTTTCTCTACCAGTAGTATAGATTTTTTATAAATCTTTTGTAACTAAGCCATGCTCTTAACCATATGTGCATTTTTTCTGACTGCTGTATGGAAAAGCACATGAATCCAAGCTTTGAAGAGTTTTGCAAGTGAATTATTTTGTGACTTTCAAATGTGTGGTCCATCTCTGTGCTAGGGATGTGGGAAGGCTTGAAAAGAACTTAAAAGGAACATTTGGGGCCAGACTGGAAAGGCACATTTGAAAGGTTTCCCAGCCTGTGCTTCCACAAGTTTATTTGCTGCATGTTTTGCAATGTTAAATCTCTGCCAGGATTCTCTCACCCAAGAGGACTTGGATCTTGGCTTCCATGATTCCAACACTGATAAAAATGTTGAGAAACTGGAATGATCAAAGAATAAACAATGGGTACAAGCAAATCACTGACAATACTGTAGCAGCTGCCAAATTTTACTACATGAACTCAGAGAATATAAGCAGGGAGTTTTTGAATGGTTTTGAACAGAGGTTACTGAGAGAAGCAGTCATTGTACTCTAGTTACTGGTGGGAGCTTAAAAATAGATCAGTGCTCTGGGAGTTCAATCTGGAGCACAGCAGGGTGGGAAATTCTTCCCCATGTGGTGGGATTGTTTAGGGCACGAAAGGGTTAAAACCATAGAGTAAGCTGTCATGCCAGGTTTATCCTATATCTTGCTCTCTTATTTTGTTTTGTTTTGCATATTAAACAAATTGTTAAGTTGTGGGTGAACATATCAGACGACACAGCGATTCTTCAAACAGCTCTTGTTTATTCACAGGCCAGAACAGAACTGAACTGAACTGAAGGGTTCAGCCAGCCTGCTTATATAGAGCTCCTCTAGAATGCAACAGTAACCACTTTCTGTAACTATCCAATCACTGAACGTCACTTTTGATCCCTTATTTGCATATGTGGACCTGAACTATCTACAGTATCCCCCTGCTGGCCCAGGGTGAGAACTTCAGTACATAACACAAATTTACAGACTGCTTCTCTGCATAATGCCATCAAAGTGATGAACAGGGTGAAAACCGAATAAAAGACAGAAACCCAAGCTCTAAGAAGAATAGCATCAATTCAATGGGGTCTAAAACAATTAAACCACCCACACAAATTCTAAAAGCAATGAAAGCATTTCACCAAATATAAAATTGAGCCTTCCTGAACAAAAATGTATTCGGTAGACACCTAAACATAATCTCGCCAGGCACTTGTCTGACTTTGTCTGCTTGTTGATTCCAGAAAGCAGCAGCTGCAGTACCATAAGCTCAATTTCTGGCACAGTGGTACCTCAAATGCCTTGGTACTCAAATGCCTTGATTCTCAAATGCCCAAAACCCAGAAGTGTTCTGGTTTTTGAACGTTTTTCAGAAGCCGAATGTCCAATGCGGTTGTCGGCTATTGTTTCTGGGGCACCAATCAGAAATGCCACCTTAGTTTTCGAACATTTCGGAAGTCAAACGGACTTCCGGAATGGATTAAGTTTGGCGTTTTTGTTTTTGAGGCTTTTTCGGTTAATTTGTTTTTGTGACTGTGTGGAACCCAGTTCAGCTACTGATTGCTTGCATGACTGTGGGAATAGATAAAAGCTATCTATGATCATGACTATCATCAGTGCAGGTAGGGAAAAAAATATTTTATTTTTTATCATCTACAATACTATCTGATTTATTTTACAGTACAGTACATTGATTATTGCTTTCATTTTATGGATCAATGGTCTCATTAGATAGTAAAACCCATGTTAAATTGCTGTTTCAGGGGTTGTTTTTAAAAGTCTGGAACGGATAAATCCATTTTGCATTACTTTCAATGGGAAAGCGCACCTTGGTTTTGGAACGCTTTGGTTTTGGAACAGACTTCCGGAATGGATTAAGTTTGAGAACCAAGGTGCCACTGTACAAGCTAAGGGCACCTCTAGCTTTTCTCCACACAACCAGTCTTGGAGACGTAAACATACTGGGCCAGAGAAGCTGGGATTCTCAAAGGCAGTGTGCTGGTCCTGTGGGTTACCTGAGAGGTGAGGTCCAAGTCTGGTCCGTGGTCAAAGGTGCAACATGGAGGCAGTCCATAGTAGCTGAAGCTGGGTGCAGGACAGTCGGGTGAAGTCAGGAATGGGTCAGGAGCTCTGGCAGAAAAGCAGGACAGGGTGCAGGCAGGAACTAGCAACCAACAATATTGTTCCTGCAACCTGGGACTGGGGCTGGCCAGCTTTTATCTGCCCCATGGCATAGGGCAGCCCCGATCCTCTGGTGACTTGCCTCTCCTGGTCTGGAGGTGAGTACTCCTCCTGTGGGAACTTAGTTCCCTCCGCCTCTCTGCCCTGAGCCTCTGTAGCTCAGGAGAGGCTGGAGGGTTACTGGACCCAGAGGCAAACTCAGCTTCCTCTGATGGGCCTGAGAGTGGAGCACCTGCAGGCAATGGGTCCTCCATCACCTCAGGAGCCAGAGCAGGCTCAGCTGATGCCTGCACCTGAGGATCCAGCACAGGTGAGGTGACCCTTCAGACTCATGCCCCAGCCCTGGCTCAGCTGGTTCTGGAGGCGGGGAATCCTGTGCAGGCTGGGATCTCTCAGGTTCAGCATCCGAGTCCGAATCCTAGGCCATCACAGGCAGGTTCAGCCTCCTCTACATTGGTTTTGTTGTCCACATTCTCCGATATCAGTGAATGGTGACCATTTCTTCCACGAGGATAATAAAGCGCTGCAATGGATGACCCAACAGTGGAGATAATAATAGCAGCAGCAGCAACAGCAGCAACAACAATTTATATGCTGCCCATCTGACTATATAGGGACACGGGTGGCGCTGTGGGTTAAACCACAGAGCCTAGGATTTACTGATCAGAAGGTCGGCGATTTGAATCCCCGCGACAGGGTGAGCTCCCGTTGCTCGGTCCCTGCTCCTGCCAACCTAGCAGTTCGAAAGCATGTCAAAGTGCAAGTAGATAAATAGGGACCGGGAAGGTAAACGGCGTTTCCGTGTGCTGCTCTGGTTTGCCAGAAGCGGCTTAGTCATGCTGGCCACATGATCCGGAAGCTCTCTGCCGGCTCCCTCGGCCTATAGAGCGAGATGAGCGCGCAGCCCCAGAGTCAGTCATGACTGGACCTAATGGTCAGGGGTCCCTTTACCTTTACCTTTATCTGACTATGTTAACCCAGCCACTCTGGGCAACTTCCAACAAATAAAAACACAGTGCAGTCAAACCTCGGTTGTCGAATATAATCCATTCTGGAAGGCCGTTCGACTTCCAAAACGTTCGACAACCGAGGTGCGGCTTCCAATTGGTTGCAAGAGCTTCTTACACTCAAGCAGAAACCGTGTCGGATATTCGGGTTCTGAAAAGCGTTCAAAAACCAGAGCATTTACTTCCGGGTTTTCAGCGTTTGACAGCCAAAACTTTCGAAAACGGAGGCATTTCGGAACCAAGGTTTGACTGTACCACCCGAAAGTTGGGTGGTCCCACATTACGTAGAGACCTTTGCCTTCTCAGCTGCATGAGAGAAGAAGACAGGGAGGGGCTAGTCTCTTCACCCCTGCGGCAGCCCTGCGTTCATTTAAACACTTAAGTAGAATGTCTGAATAAGGCTCCTGTTATCAGTTTTAAGTCTGCTGCTTAAAGCACAGAAGTGTTATTTTCTCAATTTTGTCGATGAGGAAAGGGAAATATTTTCAACAGAGTGCGCACTCCAAGCCCACCCAGAAAGTGTGGCAAGCGCTCAAATGAAATCCCCCTGGCTCCCAGACAATCTTCCTCCCCATCTTCCCTCCTAGAACAAGACTTTCCTTTCCTGTGAAGCCTGTCGCAGAGCAGGCTGGCATCAACAGAGTCGGTCGAGGCAAACCTTCGCGAAGCCTCAGGAATGCTCTCGGCCCCGTTTTCAAGCCGTCAGGGGGCCAGTCAGCTGTCTCAGAAGAAAACGCTTCCAGGAAAAATAGGACAGGAAGATTAAGTCGTGAGCAGCGCACTTTTGGCCCATGTGCTTCCGTCTTCCCTTTTCTGCATTGCAATCCTGTGTCTTGACTCAGAGCACTTTCCTGTATAAGTGGAAAGCAGAATACCCTCATACCCCCCAACATTTCTCTGAAAGAAATAAAGGTAAAGGTAAAGGGACCCCTGACCATTAGGTCCAGTCGTGACTGACTCTGGGGTTGCGGCGCTCATCTCGCTTTATTGACTGAGGGAGCCGGCGTACAGCTTCCAGGTCATGTGGCAGCAAGACTAAGCCACTTCTGGCGAACCAGAGCAGCACACGGAAATGCCGTTTACCTTCCCGCCGGAGCGGTACCTATTGATCTACTTCCACTTTGACATTCTTTTGAACTGCTAGGTTGGCAGAAGCAGGGACAGAGCGACGGGAGCTCAGCCCGTGGCGGGGATTCAAACCACCGACCTTCTGATCAGCAAGTCCTAGGCTCTGTGGTTCAACCCACAGCGCCACTGTAATAATAATAATAATAATAATAATAATAATAATAATAATAATATTTATACCAACCCCATCTGATGGGGTTATCCAAGCCATTCTGGGAGGCTTCCAACATCAATAAAAACATAATAAAACATCCCCTTCCCTATAGAGGGCTGCCTTCAGATGTCTTCTAAAGTTTGTATGGGTACTTATCGCCTTGGCTCAGGGGTTACAAGGCTCCATACCTTCCTACATTTCTCCGATGAAAATAGGGACGTCCTAAGGAAAAGCAGGACATTCTGGGATCAAATCAGAAACCGGGATGGCTTTTGTTAATCCGGAACTGTCCCTAAAAAATAGAGGCCATCTGCATTCTTTTTAGGCGTGCAGATGGTGACAGTAGCCATGAAATTAAAAGATGCCTGCTCCTTGGGAGAAAGGCGATGGCAAACCTAGACAGCGTCTTAAAAAGCAGAGACATCACCTTGCCAACAAAGGTCCATATAGTTAAAGCTATGGTTTCCCCAGTAGTGATTTATGGAAGTGAGAACTGGACCATAAAGAAGGCTGATTGCCGAAGAATTGATGCTTTTGAATTATGGTGCTGGAGGAGACTCTTGAGAGTCCCATGGACTGCAAGAAGATCAGACCTCTCCATTCTGAAGGAAATCAGCCCTGAGTGCTCACTGGAAGGACAGATCCTGAAGCTGAGGCTCCAACACTTTGGCCACCTCATGAGAAGAGAAGACTCCCTGGAAAAGACCCTGATGTTGGGAAAGATGGAGGGCACAAGGAGAAGGGGATGACAGAGGACGAGATGGTTGGACAGTGTTCTCGAAGCTACAAACAGGAGTCTGACCAAACTGCGGAAGGCAGTGGAAGGCAGGAGTGCCTGGCGTGCTCTGGTCCAGGGGGTCACGAAGAGTCGGACACAACTAAACGACTAAACAACAAACATTCTTTCAACGTATCAATAAATACTTTGTTTCATAGTCTCTTCTTCAGCAAGCCCAAAGTTATTATAAATGTCTCCTACCCCATGAAGAAAGAAAATGAGGATTTGATCTTATCATGTTTTGCTTCAGCACCTCTTGCAGCCCATTGCAGCTGAAGCCTTTGGCTAAACTTCACCCTGTTTTCTACAGTATCCCCTGACAATTGCAGCCTTGATGAGGTCTGTAGCATTTCCAATTTTGCAAAGATTTAACGGCACTTATGTAGGCCTTATTGCTTTCTCTGGGTGTGGCTCTCACAGCTGCTTATCTTCTGCTTGTAGCCTTTCAGCCAGAAAACTTCTGCCAGTTAATGCCAGATACTCCTCATTCTCCACTTCTGACACCATGTAACGTTCCCAAGTATGGGGAGGAGTTTTATAAAAGAAGGCCCTCTGCGAGAACTGAATCTCAAGGCCTAACAAAAACAAAACAGTTTGACTTCCTCCTATTCCCTTCCTTGGTTCCATTGTATATCAATGTACTACATGTCCATTGTAAAGTTTTAACCATTTGAATTACTTATCGTCCATTCATAATAAAATTACAAGTATTCTTGTATTTCCTAATAATTTTGCAAAATTATTATCTCAAGAGGATTCTAGGCCTTCCTCAAGGAACCCCAGCAGCTTTCTTGAGGGTGGAGGTTGGATTACCCTCTGTGTCTGCCAGGGCCCACTTAAGATTCCTACGATTTTACATCAACCTTGCAAACACTTCAAACATCTTATTGGCCAAACAAGCCTTTGTATCTCTTCAAAAGAACACCACTTGGTGCCAAAACCTATCTGAGATCCTGGTTAGATACACCCTACCGGAGTTTAATATTCTCAAACTGTGGAGCCCGGACAAAGTTCGGGAATGGATCCTGGAGAGAGACGCTCTGTTAGATATCACAAAAATACAGAACCCAGGGTCCTCCCACTGGTTTCCCCGACTGAAAACAGTCAAAACCTGCGCCAATTACTTGGCGAATATCACCAACCCCACCCTTCAGAGAGCTTTCACCACGGCCCGTTTTCAAACCATTCCTACGGCCTATCTGTCAGGCAGATATGCAAAAATCCCAGTAGAGCAGCGTATATGTCCTTGTCATATGAGAACCAAAGAGGATCTCACACATTACATGTTGTATTGTCCCATCTATTCGGCCTTCAGGGATGCGATGTTACAAACTATTCCCAAATCAATAGTCAACTCTGAGGACCAAGTAAAGTTTTTACTGGTGGACGCTGATCCACGGATTTCTCACGTGGTAGCGGTCTTTGTGGTGAAGGCTATGAAAACTAGAGTATGGTTCCTGGATGAAAAGGTGAGGTCCCTCCCATTGCTCTCCTAACCTGTTGCTGTATCTTCTTTCCTGAATGGTGGGGGTTTTTTGGGGGGTAGTTTCCTTGCTGGGACAGCATGGCTCGAATTCTAGCTTATTTTATAATTTTATTGTTTATCTTTTAATAATGTTTTATGGTATTTTGTGTAAAGGCATGGACCTCACAAATTTAATAAACTTGACTTGTATTTCCTAATAGGAAAGCTTCTGGTTTTTTAAACAAAGGTTATTTTAAACATCTTCTTCATTTCATGATAAATCATTTCCCAATACTTCTTGACTATTTTGCAATCCTACCATATATGAAAAAAGTACCTTCTATTGTTTTACCTTTCCAACACTTATTTTCTTTAGTTTTGTACATTTTTGCTAATTTAACTGGAGTTAGATACCATCTATGCATCATTTTGATATAGTTTTCTTTAGTCACCACACATGCTGTAAATTTTATCTCTTTCTTCCATAGCTTTTCCCATTCCTCCATCTGAATATTGTGAAACTCAATGCCTTGGGAAAAGCCTGAGAAAGAGGAGATGGAGGGGAGATATATGAGAGCTGTCTTCAAGTAACTCAGGGTGGTCACATGGATGAGTTCACCATACATCAGGAAATTCCTGACATGTCCTGGGTTTTGGGTGTAAAAAGGGTGTTGGGGGGAATTTGCCGAATTGGCAGAATGTCAGGGGAGACCTGGGTGTGTGTCAATGTGATGGAAAAAGCAGCAGAAACGGCTCTGAAAGCCTAAATTCACTATTGCGGGGGAGAGAGGTTTCCCCCCAAAAGCTCAACAAATTTGGGATTGCTTTTTGTTAAGTTGTGGGTGAACATATCAGACGACACAGCGATTCTTCAAACAGCTCTTGTTTATTCACAGGCCAGAACAGAACTGAACTGAAGGGTTCAGTCAGCCTGCTTATATAGAGCTCCAGTACAACGCAACTGTAACAATTTTCTAAAACTATCCAATCACTGAATGTCACTTTTGATCCCTTATTTGCATAACTATCTACAGTATCCCCCTGCTGGCCCAGGGTGAGAACTTCAGTACATAACACTTTTTACTTTTTGAAATATGGCAACCCTACACATGGAAGATGGAGCAAGCTTATTTTCTCCTGCTCTGGACTCAATGGCTTTAAGTTACAAGAAAGGAGATTCCAACTAAATCTCGGGGAGACCTTTCTGACAGTAAGAGCTGTTCAACAGTGGAACCGACTCCCTAGGGAAGCTGTAGACTCCCCTTCCTTGGAGGTTTTTAAGAAGAGGTTGGATGGCCATCTGTCATGGATGCTTTAGTAGATATTCCTGCATTTTACAGGGTTGGCCTAGACAACCCTTGCGGTCCCTTTCAGCAATACAGTTCTATGATTCTAACTGCCTAGGCCAGTGATGGCCAAACTTGGCCCTCCAGCTATTTTGGGACTACAACTCCCATCATCCCTAGCTCACAGGACCAGTGGTCAGGGATGATGGGAATTGTAGTCCCAAAACAGCTGGAGGGCCCTTAAAATTAAGGGAGTGTCAACAAATTACAAGCCCAATCGTCGTCATGCCCTTCTTTTGTCACTAGTTTTGTGTCTGGTAGAGAACCACGTGGTGTCGTGGTTAAAAGGATGACCTGTGAGCCAAGGTGTCCCTTTGCTCAAATCTGACCTAAGGTTAACCTTAGATAAGTCACTATCTCAAAAAAGGAGTCCCACATCAGTAACTCTGGACTGCTTTACACGACTGGTTTTTGTTTCGTGTTTTTTAAAGGTAATGTAGGAAATGGCTTTCCAGCGAATCTGGAAAAATAAAAGTATTACAGTGGTACTTCGGGTTAAGTACTTAATTCGTTCCAGAGGTCCGTTCTTAACCTGAAAGTGTTCTTAACCTGAAGCACCACTTTAGCTAACGGGGCCTCCTGCTGCTTTTGCGCCGTGGGAGCATGATTTCTGTTCTCATCCTGAAGCAAAGTTCTTAACCTGAAGCACTATTTCTGGGTTAGCGGAGTCTGTAACCTGAAGTGTATGTTACCCAAGGTACCACTGTATAATAATGCCTACAATAAGTCTACACCTGACACTCTGTCTTGGCCCACTGACTCATAATTTCCAAGTATCCAAAGATATCTTATTTGACCACTTCGTCACAACGCACAGCCAAAGAACGAAAGGAAATTCTTACTGTGGATTTCTATTCCCAGTGACTTCTGGAGGACACCCTTAACTAGGGGTCAGTGAACTTTTTCAGCAGGGGGCCAGTCCACTGTCCCTCAGACCTTGTAGGGGGCTGGACTATTTTTTTTTGGGGGGGGAGAACGAATTCCTATGCCCCACAAATAACCCAGAGATGCATTTTAAATAAAAGCACATATTCTACTCAAGTAAAAACACACTGATTCCCGGACCGTCCACGGGCTGGATTGCAAAGGCAATTGGGCCGGATCCAGCCCCCAGACCTTAGTCTGCCTACCCATGGCCCTTAACATTGGGCTTTGCTCCTCCTCCTTCAAAGAAAAGGCTGATTAAATAGCAACTGGCCAAATCTCATCAGCTTAGAATTGGTTTAGTATTTACAAACCTCCCCGGCAAGCATTCTGAAAAAGCTTGTCTGTATTCCGGGAGTTCCTTCCTGGCTCATACTGTTGGCCCATGCCTGTTAATGATGCCGCGTGAATTCACACTATTTTATTGGCCTGTAGGAGTTGTACTTTGGTTTTACTTGCTCTGTGAAAAGCGCCAGCCATGGCAGAGGGCCACTTGGAAATTCAGCCCTGAAACAGACACACTCAGAAAAAGAGGAGGTTATAGTTCTACAAGGGGAACAGAAAGCTCATAAATTTGTTTCGCAGGAGATGATCAAGAGGGTTGAGCCAAATAGACAAATGTCTTGCCAGCAAAGATCATCTGGCCACATACAGCGGTACCTCAGGTTAAGTACTTAATTCTTTCCAGAGGTCCGTACTTAACCTGAAACTGTTCTTAACCTGAAGCACCACTTTAGCTAATGGGGCCTCCTGCTGCCGCCGAGCTGCCAGAGCACGATTTCTGTTCTCATCCTGAAGCAAAGTTCTTAACCTGAAGCACTATTTCTGGGTTAGCAGAGTCAGTAACCTGAAGTACCACTGTAGTTGTCAGCAAGAAAAAGCAGTAAAATCAGTGGTGATTCAAGGCATCCTTTTCAGAAGAGACCACAAATGCATCAGAGTGCCGCCACTGCCACCCCCCCACCCCACTTGTAGTCTCCTTGTTGTTGTTTAGTCATGCCCGACTCTTTGTGACCCCCTGGACCAGAGCATGCCAGGCACTCCTGTCTTCCACTGCCTCCCACGGTTTGGTCAAACTCATGCTGGTAGCTTCGAGAACACTGTCCAATCATCTCATCCTCTGTCGTCCCCTTCTCCTTGTGCTTTCACTGTGCAGCGATCCCTCTTGATGTTCTGAGATTCAGAATATTTTTTTTCTTGTTTTCCTCCTCCAAAAACTAGGTGCGTCTTGTGGTCTGGTGCGTCTTATAGAGCCAAAAATACGGAATATGAATAGATATAACACACACAGAGAGAGAGAGAGAGAGAGAGAGAGAGAGGGAGAGAGGGAGGGAGGGAGGGAGTGTTTTACAGCCCAGTGAATAGAGAAATCTCTTTCCAGGTCAATGTAAGAAATTGTAGAGCGCTGGAAAGGCCTAGTTTTATCTCCTGCCAGAGAAGGGATTAAGATACCATGATTCACAGGCCTAAGGACTTTCCCCCTGCCTTTGCCTTTGCTTCTCTGAGGGTAAACTGACAGAGACGAGTTTTTACTCCAAACAGCTGTCTGTTATTTGAATGGAGACAGCTCTTAATCCCGCACATGACAGCCATCAGAGTCTGCTGTAGTGGAAATGTTTCTTGGAACCAGACAAAGCCTCTGGCACAGCACTGAAAATAACGCTGCGTTTGTAAGTTGTAACCCTACAGGCTCTGTTTTCGGCGAGGCTGCAGCCTGCTGGCTAGTCGTCACCGATTCAATTAAAAAAAGAGATGAAGCCAGACTTGCATATGCAGGAAGAAAGGGAAATAAATGGAATTCGTTCTCCAAGATCCTTTTCGAAAGCAGGTTGGGAATCAGAACATGCGCTGCAGCAAATTAGCTGGGGGGTGGTTCTGTTCAGAGTGCTGATTGCAAGAGCACTCCACCATTGGTGAAGCTGTGCACTGATAGAAAATATCTTGATTAGTTTTAATTAATCGGCGTATCTGCAGCACCACTCATTTTGAGCCATCTGCGACTGAAAATTGCAAAAGTGCCTCAGCCCGTGTCCTATTACTGAATGCTGTTCATTACCATTCCTCTGCTGAGTTCAGGTCATAGCTGTCAACTTACAGATTTGAAAATAAGGGACCAGCAGCCTCAAAAATAAGGGATCAGCAGCCAAAATAAGGGATCAACAATTACTTTGATAAAATACATATTTTGTTGCATGCAAATGGCTTTAGATACCTATTAAGTCCATAAATTACCATATAGCATATATTCAACACAAAAAAACAGCAACAATTTGTTGTTGACAAAGGACAGCTGGACATAGAAAGGGCCCCATTACTTTCAGTAGCTTATTTAAGGGACATCATCAATAAGGGACAGCAGCGGGACATGGTGCTGAGATAAGGGACTGTCCCGCCAAATAAGGGACACTTGACAGCTATGGTTCAGGTCCATGAAAAGTAGCAATACTTAGAAGAGGAAGAAGCCTTTCTGCTGTAGATTTGGACAAATGTCTCTTTTATAGTCCCACAGCCCAGGCATGGTCTCCCTTGCCCCTCTTCCATTATCAGAGTTTTCCCCCTTCCCCGCATCTAATTGAACTGATTTTGTGCAAGCCAGCTCACTCCTCGTAAGCATTTCGCCAATTCATTCTCCTAATTTGGGAAGCAGTTTCTGTCCTTGCAAAAACTTCATCACAGTTCCAGGGAGACATCTAATGGTTGCCTCTTCCTTTCTTCAACATTGCATCAAATATATGTGAAATATACTCGGAGTCCTGTAGTGATTTCATGCTCTTTATTGCAGCTTGTAAAACAGTGATTGAATTGCCCCCCAAACCTCAGGCTTTTATATACATTACAGTGGTACCTCAGGTTAAGTACTTAATTCGTTCCGGAGGTCCGTTCTTAACCTGAAACTGTTCTTAACCTGAAGCACCACTTTAGCTAATGGGGTCTCCTGCTGCTGCCGTGCCGTGGGAGCATGATTTCTGTTCTCATCCTGAAGCAAAGTTCTTAACCTGAAGCACTATTTCTGGGTTAGCGGAGTATGTAACCTGAAGTGTATGTAACCCGAAGTACCACTGTATTAACACAATGGTAAAGGTAAAGGTACCCCTGCCCGTACGGGCCAGTCTTGACAGACTCTGGGGTTGTGCGCCCATCTCACTTAAGAGGCCAGGGGCCAGCGCTGTCTGGAGACACTTCCGGGTCACGTGGCCAGCGTGACAAAGCTGCATCTGGCGAGCCAGAGCCGCACACGGAAACGCCGTTTACCTTCCCGCTGGTAAGCCGTCCCTATTTATCTACTTGCACCCGGAGGTGCTTTCGAACTGCTAGGTTGGCAGGCGCTGGGACCGAGCAGCGGGAGCGCACCCCGCCGCAGGGATTCGAACCGCCGACTTTTCGATTGGCAAGTCCTAGGCGCTGAGGCTTTAACCCACAGCGCCACCTGCGTCCCCCATTAACACAATGAGTCCTGTCTAATTGGCTGATTCTGCTTACCTCCTGGAGCCTGATTGGTCTTTTCGTGCAAGCCAATCAGTTGTTGCATTCTAGGATCCTACTTGCCTATTATTCTAGGATCCAAGCTTAGTACATAACAATATGAATGAGTGTATGATGCTGAAATGCACAGATATTTGCACACCTTTATAAAGTTTTCGGTTGCTGTTGCTTAGTTGTTTAGTCATGTCCGACTCTTCGTGATTCCATGGACCAGAGCACGCCAGGCACTTCTGTCTTCCACTGCCTCCCGCAGTTTGGTCAAACTCATGCTGGTAGCTTTGAGAACACTGTCCAACCATCTCGTCCTCTGTCGTCCCCTTCTCCTTGTGCCCTCCGTCTTTCCCAGCATCAGGGTCTTTTCCAGGGAGTCTTCTCTTCTCATGAGGTGCCCAAAGTATTGGAGCCTCAGCTTCAGGATCTGTCCTTCCAGTGAGCACTCAGGGCTGATTTCCTCCAGAATGGAGAGGTTTGATCTTCTTGCAGTCCATGGGACTCTCAAGAGTCTCACCCAGCACCATAATTCATAATTTTGGTTGTACCCATTTAATTAATTGAAAAAAATTTGCCAATAATTTCCTAATATACTGACCCTGCAATGTGAATTTTGAAATGGTATACCATACCCTCCAACATTTCTCCAATGAAAATGGGGACGTTTCATTCCATAATAATAATTTTACTATTTATACCCCACAGATCTTTCTGGATTGCCCCAGCCACTCTGGGCAGCTTCCAACATATATAAAAACTTAATAAAACATGAAACATTTTTTTTAAAAAAACTTCCCTATACAGGATTGCCTTCAGACGGCTCAGGAACTGCATAACTCCATACTCTCCAACATTTCTCCAATGAAAATAAGGACATCCTAAGGAAAATTGGGACATTCCGGGATCAAATCAAAAACCGGGAGGGCTTCTCTAAATCAGGGATGTCCCTGGAAAATAGGGACACTTGGAGGTGTCTGGTGTACTTTTTGAATATCCTGCATACAGTGTCTGTATTTAATACCTAATAATATTTAACTTTTGATATGTGACAATATATGGCAGTTTTTTTACCATTGCTATCGTATGTGTTTCTTTATTTCTTTTATCTATTATTGTCTTTTGCCTGGGTAAATTCATATTAATACAGAATAAGTTCTTGACCTCACATCCATCCCATTTGGGGGTTATATTTGTATTCTTTCGTTTGTCTGTTGTACATGAAGTACTGGTATTTCTCTTTATTGCATAACTGAAAATTGGGAGTTGTTGGGAAGGATAGTATGAAACAAATATAAAAACAGTTAATAGCAGATGGTTGATCTCCCTTCAATAATAATAATAAATTAATAAATTCAAGGGAACTTAACAGTAAGTGGGGGGGGGGACTGATAGTATTTGATAGCTTACCTGCAATGATGTTTCACTATATTTTATTTTTGAACTTGAGAAAAAAAATTGAATTTAAAAATACAGTGGTACCTCGGGTTACATACGCTTCAGGTTACATACGCTTCAGGTTACAGACGCCACTAACCCAGAAATAGTACCTCAGGTTAAGAACATTGCTTCAGGATGAGAACAGAAATCGTTCTCCGGCGGCGCGGCAGCAGCAGGAGGCCCCATTAGCTAAAGTGGTGCTTCAGGTTAAGAACGGAGCTCCGGAACAAATTAAGTACTTAACCTGAGGTACCAGTATAGAATCCCGAGGCTTGTTTCTTTTTTACATGTGAAACAAAATAATAATAATAATAATAATAAATAGTGTATCTGAAGAAGTGTGCATGCACACGAAAGCTCACACCAAGAACTAACTTAGTTGGTCTTTAAGGTGCTACTGGAAGGAATTTTTTTTGTTTTTTAAAAATAATGAATTTGACATTTTAAAAATATTTCAAAATTCATATCCAGCTCTATGAATTCAGTATATTTAGTAAAAGTATGGGTATGTATGAGAAAAATATAGGAAATATACGTGAACTGGTACAGGTAAAATGAGGCAGTAATGAAAGCTCAGAGACTGGTCCTCTGGCTGGTATGGGCTCTGATACAATTGCTCCAATTGCACCACTGAAAACCTGGCCTTGCAAGGCAGCTACAAGTGATTTTATTCTCTATTCCAAGTGCTTAGCAAACATGTCCCAGCACGCTTCAGAGTCTGCCTTCATCCCACCCGACAGGGTCAAGTCACAACTGGTCCCAAATAGCATGGAAAAATAATAATAACACAACACGAAATTTCCCCAAACTCTTGGGTCTTAAAAAAAATCTTTTAAGGAAACAAGATATTCTTCATTCCATCTTTAGTTGTTTTTTTTTTTTTTGCACTTTTCACTGCACACATTTACAGGCTGACTTCTTCACACCTCTACCACCATAGTCCCACAACTGATTTCTAGGAACAGGACTTGAAAACACCAGCCGATTTAGATGCTTGTTCAGGTGTAGCATTTGTGCATACCATATCCATTAGGTGGGTTTCAATTTTAAAAGACACCTTTGAAAAGTACCGTACTTTTCCGTGTATAAGACAATCTTTTTTCCTGATAAAACAATGTGTAAAAATTGTGGTCGTCTTATACATGGGTATTGCAGAGTGGGGACGGGGGATTTGTTGCTTTCGCGAGTATGAGATTGTCAGTGGTGATTCGGGGGGGCCACTAGGGGGCGCATCGGAAGATGGCTGACAATAACATCTCTCCGACCCTCACGAGGTAATTTGGAGGCTATGGTGGGAGTAATTAGCCTCCCTACCCCCCCAGGATGGTGGGGGGGGACTGCCCTTGCCTGCTGTGCCCTATACCACCCCCGAATTTGTGGGGATTGGGGCACTAGGCACAAAGCCCTCCTGTGGGATTCCGGTGCTCCTGGACGCCGTCCCTGATTCGCGCCACTAGCTGCAAGAACTAAGAAACAATTTGGATGAAGGAATGCACATATTTCAAGGAAGGAGGGGGAGTAAAGACTGCTAACAGAAGAGATCTCTGATAAAACAAGACAAAAATAAAACATGACAAGATACGCCAAGATACGGTATGGCAAATGACTGATGGGGGAGGGGGAAAAATTTTCCTTTCTTTCCTTATGTGATTAAACAAGGATCCCCTCCCCTCACGAGTCAGAATTGTCATTTTAAGGACTTAAGCTGTGGATTAAAGGCTGTGTGGAGATAAACTTTCGAACCAAAGCATGTTTTAAGAAGAGCGTGGAATGTATAAGAGCTTTGGAATGACGCAGTTAAAAATGCCGTCGCCATATTGGGAAGTTCTGTCGGAGGTCTTGAGTATGGGAGGAGAAAGAGAGAAACAGAGCTGTTTATATATTGTGGGTGAAACTCCTCAGAGGGGCTTAAGAGCGACAGTTTTACGAGATCAATGATGGAAAGAGCGCTGTTATCTATGAAGGTGATGATATATGGAAACCATCTCGATTTGAGGATTGGAAGAACGGAAAATTCACACAGGATTATTATTGGTGTTTATCGGCTTAAGGAGACTATCAGAAGAGATCATAAAGAAAAAAGAGAAAATATATGAACAAGATGTGATGTGGAAACAGCAATATAAGACTGGATAGAATTATGAACTCTGTTTGGACTGATTTGGATTGATTTGGACATTAACGCAGTAGCAAGAAGATGATCAGAATCCCCCTTCGGATCTTGAAATATGGCCCCCCCCAACAAAATTTAAAATTCGGCTTTGTAATTCGGAATTTATGTGATGTGATTTAATTTGATTTGATTGGCCGGTTAATAAAAATTATGTTTTTTTAAAAAAGAGATTGTCAGTGGTGATTCTGCTGTTGATTGGTGGGTGCGGCAAGGGCTGCTGTTGATTGGCTGCTGTTGTGGCAATTGGGCGGGCTAATGGCGGGTGCTTGCGGCAGGCAGACGATTGTTGGCTCCTGCGACGTGTGAGCTTTGCAGAGTTGGTCATTAGGGACAGCGATTTTCGGCATTCCCCCCCCCCCAAAGCTCAACAACTGGGCAATCCTCTCCCCAAAAAGCTCAAGAACTCTTGGCAATCACCAGCTGCCCCATTTTCTTAATTTTCTGTCCCCCTAAATTTTATACACAGGGGCGTTTTATACACGGAAAAATATGGTAAGTAGTGAACATAGGGAAGTATCATAGAAGTGGACATAAAAAATGTAGGACGGCAAATAATCCATATCCAAAAAGCTTTGGGCCTGGAAGTGAATACAAACTTGGTATGTGAAAGGCGCTGGAGCGGGGGACGGGACTGCTGACTTCACACTCCACTGAAGAATGAGATCTGGAAACAACAAAAATAATTGTTGCTGTGTTTAATCAGAGTCAACAGTAGCACTAAGCTATAATGGGCAGCTCATGAGAACTGCAAGAATCCTCTCACCTTTTCTTCCCCTTCCACAGAAAGAAAAGGGACCAGGGAGAGTTCCGGGAAGGTATATTTCATGTCCGTTGGTACTACTTTAAAAGCAAGTTGACAGAGTTTAAATCATGGGTTTGGAAAGAATTTTAAAAGCTGGAGGACCCAAGGCTATGAAACGAATGAAGCTAAAGTTTCAGGGCCCAGAACCCATGTTGCCGAATCGCCCCTACCTGAAGTAGCATTTTCTTAATCTAAACCAGTGCCCCCCCCAAAAAAAATTGGGCCCTGCCTCGCCCCCTTGTTCTGTAAACTCTTCCCCAGTGCCCCCTAAAAATTGATTGCACATTTGTATCCAATGAAAACAATTTATTTTAATTAATTCCTCAAAACCGATGGCCTTGATTCAGTGATGCCAGCTTTTCAAAGCCTGGCAGTCATTTACACCTCCAGAGTACCACTTGCCTCTTAGCACCTTCCTGGGGAATCACACTACCCCGGAGGGGTGCAGTTGTTAAGTTGTGGGTGAACATATCAGACGACACAGCGATTCTTCAAACAGCTCTTGTTTATTCACAGGCCAGAACAGAACTGAACTGAAGGGCTCAGCCAGCCTGCTTATATAGAGCTCCACTAGAACGCAACAGTAACCATTTTCTGTAACTATTCAATCACTGAACGTCACTTTCAATCCCTTATTTGCATATGTGGACCTGAGTGAAAACTATTTACAGTATCCCCCTGCTGGCCCAGGGTGAGAACAGCGGTACTGTCCAATTCAGGAACCTCTGATTTAAACAGACCTAAGGCCTAGTGTGGTTTGAGCCTTGGGGGAAAAGTGACTGCGTTTACTCTCCAATTCTCAACAGAAGTCCAGGGCTCCGTCTCTCTCCTCTTGGCCTGCAGCCAATAATGGGTGTTTCTTGACTCTGTCATCTCTTTGCTAGACAAAGTACAAATAATTCAAGTAAAAGACAAATGGCTGAGCTGCGAACGAGACTTGGGAGTGGTAGCGTTTTCTTTTATCAGACTCAACGTGTTTCATTAAGCCAGACTGACCAAACTCATTTCACAGAGCCAGTTTGCTCACTGTATGATCAGCCGCCTCCAAGATTTCTCTGATGAAAATAGGGATGTCCTATTCAACCACCTAGGAGCCTAGGACTTGCCGATCAGAAGGTCAGCGGTTCGAATCCCCACGACGGGGTAAGCTCCCATTGCTCGGTCCCTGCTCCTGCCAACCTAGCAATTTGAAAGCACGTCAAAGTGCAAGTAGATACATAGGTACCACTCCAGCGGGAAGGTAAACGGCGTTTCCGTGGGCTGCTCTGGTTCGCCAGAAGTGGCTTAGTCATGCTGGCCACATGACCTGGAAGCTGTACACCGGCTTCCTCGGCCAATAAAGCGAGATGAGCTCTGCAACCCCAGAGTCGGACACGATTGGACCTAATGGTCAGGGGTCCCTTTACCTTATTATTCAACCACAACCACCACCACAACAACAACTTTATTATTTATGGACGTAAACCAGGATTTTGTATATTTCAAATAGCACCCCTTTTCTATTACATCCAGTCATACCCTCCAATATTTCTCTGATAAAAATGGGGGTGCCCTATTCCACAACAACAACAATCTTATTATTCACACCCAGCCCATCTGATAGGGTTGTCCCTGTCAGCATCGCGCTTGAGCCAGTACCACCAACTGGACTCATGCACTTCAGCCCCGACTGGGCTAGGCGAGCTGGGTAGCACTTCCAGAGACCACCTTCTGGACAGGAACAGGTGAAAGTCCTGTGGACTCACAGCTTAGAGTTGTGAGCACCGGATTCACTTCCACAAGAAGACAGTCGTCGCACAGCAGAGTATAGCAGAGTCTAGCAGAGTATAAACGACTCGGAGAGCAGCTCTGTAGAATATCTTCTTTATTCTGTCTACAACTATTATACAACTATATACAGAGCTTAATGAGGTCTAAGCATAAATGAATGCTGCACTACACTGAGTGTCTGCAGCTGCTCTTAGCAGCAACCTTATCTATACACACGATCTCTAACACTCAGTCTCTCTCTCTCTGACACACTGACTGACTGACTGACTGACTGACTGACTGACTGACTGACTGACTTGGTGCTGGAGTAGAATAAGTAGAGAGCAGAACATTGCTCCTCCTCTCTGGAGAATCAGCAGAGATCTCAGGAGAATCTTGGATATGGGAGGGGTGAAATCTCCTCAGTCCCAGCTACTCTGGGCAGCTTCCAACATATACAAAAACATAATAAAACATTAAACATTAACAAACTTCCCTCTACAGGGCTGCCTTCAGATGCCTTCTAATGGCTGCATCTCCTTGACTCAAGTGGGTCTCATAACTCCATACCATCCAACATTTCTCTGATGAAAATAGGGAAAAGAGGAATTTTGGGACATAATATACAATGAACTCAAAAAGATCTTTAAATTCTCATTTCAAAAAACCCCTGAAGCCTTTTTGCTGGGCTTATGCCCATTGATACACCAAAAAACCATGGAACCATTTTTATGTACGCAACCACAGCGGCGAGGACTTTAATAGCAAAAAACTAGAAAGGTGACCTAATCCCCACAAAAACTGATTGGCAAGCAAAAATGATAGAATATTTAGAACTTGCGAAGATAACTGGGAGAATGAGAGGAAACGCTAAGCAGAAAGTCAGTAAAGATTGGACAATATTTAAAGAATATATTGAAAGTACTGTAATAACCCAAATCTCCTGACAGATTTGGATTGAATCTTGAAGGTTAAGGAAATCATAAAAGCAAAAATTTCTCCTGATAAGTAACTGAAAAGAGTAATAAATAATGAAATGTGTATAGATTAGTAAGGTATATTTGCTTCTTATTTGCGATAAGAAATGGATAAATGTTGGTACATAATGAAATGTGAAAATGTGAATTTACAAATATAATGTATATGTATTGTTATGTGAAAATTTCATATGTGTATTGCAGCATTAATAATAATAATAATAATAATAACAATAAGGTATAAAAAGCAGAATGAGGTGAATCAGAAGTTAAAGTGTATGTAATTTCAAATGAGGTGTTGTTAGTCAGTGTCTATGGTCTGTTTATGTTGTTTTTTGTTTTGTTTTATGTAAATTGTTTTGTAATAAAGAATCTTTTAAAAATAAAATAATAAAAAAGAGGGGGGACAGAGAAAATAGGGAAAAGCAGGACATTCCAGGATCAAATCAGAAACCGGGATGCGTTCTGTAAATCCAGGACGGTCCCAAGAAAATAGTGAGACTTGAAGGTCCTGCAGCTGCAGACCCTCCTCGATACTACACACAAGTTATAAAGTGCATATTGCCTTAATTCCCAGTCTTCTCCTCTCAAAAAAGTGCTGCAATACTATCCCTTCACCAGGATCCACTGACTAAATTCATTGTCCCCAAGATCACCATGCATGCATGTGGAGGATAAAGAGCTGCAGTTGGTCGCATGTAGAAGCGGGTTGGCAGAGTGTTATGTACTGAGTTGAATAGGATCCAAAATGCAGCAGTCTGATTGGTCCTAGAACAATAGGATTCAGAATGCAGCAGTCTGATTGGTCCTAGAACAATAGGATTCAGAATGCAGCAGTCTGATTGGTCCTAGAACAATAGGATTCAGAATGCAGCAGTCTGATTGGTCCTAGAACAATGCAGCAGTATGATTGGTCTGCAGGAGCCACCCAATCCAGCTCCAGGTGGAAGTAAATCCACAACCTGATTGGCCTACAGGAGAATCCCGGAATTAGCCAATCACGTGCAGCCCATTGTGTAAATAATGTATATAAAGCAGATACTTTGGGGAAACTTTCATTCCTCCTACTGCTATGAGCTGAATAAAGAGCATGAAATCCACTCTTGACTCCAAGTATATTTCACAGAGAGAGCTGGCAGATTTGCTTTCTAGACTTAGACTGGACAGCCCTTCAAATGGAGGTCTGTCCTCTATAATACAGCCATCCTGCAAGACTTTATTAAAATGTATTTGCACACTTCATATGGTGCCCCTTCTTGGAACTAGTGACGCCGCAGCAGAAAGGAGAAACCCTCCACTTACAGTGCTTTTCTGAGTTTTCCCAAGTACATACGCTGAATAACTCTTGTTTCAAGTAAGGCTACTTTAACATAGGATTATACCTATTTTTAGCTAGATTTATCTGTCAGCAGTGCAAACTTTCTTCTCGCCATTTGGAATTGTACTAGGCACTCTGACAAACCTGACCCAAATGTAAACCCAACCTGCTTATTAGTGAACACATATATTTCCAACATATACATTTGAGTCAGCACGGTTGGTTTCTCGTTATAAATAGTCACATTACTTTTAAGTTGCTTTCCATTTCTCCGAGCTGATTAACACCCAGATCCTGATGGTCTAATACAGGGGTTGGCAAGTTTTACCTCGCCTGGGCTGGTTTACTCCCATGGAGATCGCTCTGTGGGGAGGAGGCGCAGACGCAATTTCCGGCGCTGCGAAAGCAAGTCCCCGCTCCGCACCGCGCCTGTTATGTACTGAAGATCTCATCCTGGGCCAGCAGGGGGATACTGCAGATAGTTATGCAAATAAGGGATCAAAAGTGACGTTCAGTGATTGGATAGTTTTAGAAAATTGTTACAGTTACATTGTACTGGAGCTCTATATAAGCAGGCTGACTGAACCCTTCAGTTCAGTTCTCTTCTGGCCTGTGAATAAACAAGAGCTGTTTGAAGAATCGCTGTGTCGTCTGATATGTTCACCCACAACTTAACACTGGCAATGAAGGTGATTCTTCAAACAGCTCTTGTTTATTCACAGCCACAGTAGTGGGAGTCAGGTGGCACCTCGCTCGTACCAGGTGGCACTCGAAGACGGACGCTTGTGGCACCGGCACATAGACCAGCTTAGGCGCAGGGTTGGGGACTTGGACACTACCGTGGTGCCCCCAACTGCCCTCCTAGCTCTGGAACAGACACTTACAGATGGTGAGGCTCCACCTACACCTCTCTCGCAAACTGCCGGCGTGGAGCCGAACCAAGCCACTTCAGAGGGTCTGCCGGACTTCCCACAGACTCAGACCACTGCCGTGCCTGACATTCCGCCAACTCCACTTGCGGAGGTTCCCTTAACAGTGCCCGTTTAGCACACCACATGGGGACTCGCCGAGTGGGCAGCTCGGTTCGGGGGTGGCTCGTGGGCCATTTAAACAACCCCCATGGGCTGCCTGTGGCCCATGGGGCACAGGTTGCCAACCCCTGGTCTAATAGCATGCTTCCCCATCCTGAGGGCCTCAAGGTCAGTTGGACTACAACTCCCATCATCTCTGACTATTGGCCGTGCTTACTTATGGGAATTGTATTCCAAAACATCTTGAGGAGGCCAAGTTGGGGAAGGCTCCTTGCCTTAAAACAGAGGCAGGAACACATGTGCAAGCCTTGCCTTCAATGTCCCAGGGCATGTCAGCTGCTCTTGAAGCCTTCACATGGTTACTACAAAGGTCTCCAAGTGTGTTTGGTTGAATGTGCTTAGAAGCAGAACGCCTGTCTTATCAGGGTTCCCAATCATACAGAGCAGATCGTGAAGCTGAGGCTCCAAGACTTTGGCCACCTCATGAGAAGAGAAGACTCCCTGGAAAAGACCCTGATGTTGGGAAAGATGGAGGGCACAAGGAGAAGGGGACGACAGAGGACGAGATGGTTGGACAGTGTTCTCGAAGCTACCAGCATGAGTTTGACCAAACTATGGGAGGCCGTGGAAGATAGGAGTGCCTGGTGTACTCTGGTCCATGGGGTCACGAAGAGTCGGACACGACTAAATGACTAAACAACAACAAATCATATAGAGAGTTTCTAAGCATATCCAACTGAACATGCTTAAAAACCCTTTTCAGATTTTTGCAGGGGTTTATTTCACCCAGATCAAAGACTCAGTTTGGCACACCCACCCACCCACATTTGCGTACACACAAAGGCTAGGAGCCTCAATGGTGCCCCCCTGGACAGGGGTGAACAAAGGTGTCGTGGCACCTGGGGCAGAAAACCGCTATGTGATGCCACACATGTGCTGTACATAGCGGTTTGCCAGCGGTGCCGCTCCAACACCGTACGGACGGTGCCGGGATTCTCTGCTCACAGCTGCAGCTGCAGCAGCGACGCAGGGATCCCACCACCGTCCACACGGCGCTTGAGCAGCACTGGTGGCAAACCGCTATATAAAGCGGTTGCGATGGCGTTACGTACAGCGCATGCATGCGACGCCGCACATGCGCTGTACATAGTGGTTTGCCAGCGGCGCCGTGATCCTGTGGCTGTGTTTTGCAGGGGGTTGGACTAGATGATCCTAAGGGTCTACAACTCCCACCAAAGAAGAGTGGCAGACCAAACTGATGAACAACCTCAAGATGGCAAAGCTTACAGGCAAAATTAGAAACCAGGAAGAGGACCTCTTTAAGAAAGAATGGGGAAAGTTTATAATTTCTTTGAAAAGCTATTGTAAAGAGTTACATACATTGGTAAGATTGACAGAAAACTTGTTGTAAAAATTTGAACTATGGATGGACAAATGATTTATAAAAATAGAGTTATGAAAGGGATGCAGAGGGGGAAATCACTACATTAAGATGCTGCACTGGTTGGAGGGGATGCTAAGCAGCACGTTGGGGCTGCTGTCGTCCTGGCGCGACGAGTTCCTTCGGGGGGGGAGAGAGAGACTCTTGCCCACGCCGCCCACGAGCCCAGCATGAGGCGGTTGTGGCCGCTGAAGCGCTGCCCTTCTGCGTCCCTCCCCATCCCCGCCTCTTCCTCCTCCCTCAGGCCGCCTCCTCAGCTGCCGCCACTGCTGCCACCTTCAGCTTCCCCTGGCAGCGTGGTGGAAGTCTCGCAAGAGAGGGGACCCCGAGCCGCAGCTTCCCTCCCGAGCAGGGCAAGCATGAAACCTGGGAAATTTAAGGGACATCATCAATAAGGGACAGCAGCGGGACACGGCGCTGGGATAAGGGAGTTTCCCGCCAAATAAGGGACGGTTGACAGCTATGTGCTTGGCTCACTCAGGACCCCTGCTCATCAGGAGCAGATCGGGCTCATCAACCTAGGAAGGTAGCCCATTGAGGAGAAGAAAAACTCTGACCCTAACTGTTAAAAGTGATTTGACATTTTGTATCCTAAAGTGTTATATGCCTCTCCTCCGGGGGCGCGGAAAGGACAACTGATAACACTTATTTGTTTCATGTTCTCCTCTGGGAGATCAGCTGAAGGTGAGACCATTTATTTGATAATGATGCCAGCTAGCTTGGAGACTGAAGCCCACCGACCCGAACGGCTGTCTCAGTCCATTCATTTTCACAAACAACCAGCAAGCTTAACCAATATTTTTGGAGATACGTGAAATTGTTGCTAAATAACCACATTCATAGAAAATTATAGGGCGCCCATTGGCAAACATCTTTATTTATATTTCCCCCTGGTTTGTTTTATGTTTCCAGCATTTCCCTTTCTGGCAACCGTTCAGTAATTCTCGGTTAGGACAAAATACTGGCTTCTGCTCCAAGGAACACCACTTAGTGGTTTATGCAAGGCTGTCATTAGACAGCTCTCCCTCTCTCAAATTTCTGAACAGCTCTACCATATCAAAATCTGTGGTGCGGCTTTCAGTTATGCTGGGCAAGGCAATAACAAAACCAAGCGCAAAGTTCTGGGGGAAGGCCCCGGAACAGCAAAAGAACACAAGGCTTGCTTTCTGATTGCACATAGTTCCAATGTTGGCCTTTTCGCTTGTCCGACGGGTAGATAGAGACCCTGTGATGCTGTCTAATCCCATTGTAAAATATCACTGCCAAATGTTACGTGCAGTTTCCTCTGTTCCAGTGTGCTTGCATAATGGCGGATGGAGCTAAGCAGGAACACTCAGGTAGCAGGGAGGCAGCTGGGGAGAGCATAAGGAAGTCTTGAGTCACATCCTTCCTACAAATTGATGAGGAACGCCACACAACACAACCCCACACCTTAATCTTGTGCCTCCAAGCCCTTTGTCAATGAAACACGAGTTCTGCGGCTTGAGGCCCAAGACCCAACTTGGGATTGCGTATCCACAATCACCTGTAAAACATGGTGAGAGGGGTTGGGTTGGCTCACAATCCCAGTGGGATCCCACCATTTAAGGCTGAGGTGCAGCACTCCTTCGTAGATACTCTCACGCTGCTGTAGAGTTCTTAAATTGAAAGTGCATACCCTCCAACATTTCTCTGATGAAAATAGGGATGTCCTATTCCATAATGATGATGATGATAATTTTATTTATACCCACCCATCTGACAGGGACGCGGGTGGCGCTGTGGGTTAAACCACAGAGTCTAGGACTTGCCGATCAGAAGGTCGGCAATCCCCACGATGGGGTGAGCTCCTGTTGCTCGGTCCCTGCTCCTGCCAACCTAGCAGTTCGAAAGCACACTAGTGCAAGTAGGTAAATAGGTATCGCTCCGGCGGGAAGGTAAACAGCGTTTCTGTGTGCTGCTCTGGTTCGCCAGAAACGGCTTAGTCTTGCTGGCCACATGACCCGGAAGCTGTACGCTGGCTCCCTCGGCCAATAAAGCGAGATGAGTGCCACAACCCCAGAGTCGGTCACGACTGGACCTAATGGTCAGGGGTCCCTTTACCTTACCCATCTGACTGGGGTGTCCCAGCCACTCTGGGCAGCTTTCAATATATATAAGAACATAATAAAACATTAATCATTTTTTAAAAAACTTCGCCATACAGGGCTGCCTTCAGATGTCTTCTAAAGGTCATGTAGCCAAGGAAATACATAACTATACAACCTTTAGAAGACATCTGAAGACAGGTATACAGTCGTACCTTGGAAGTCGAACGGAATCTGTTCCGGAATTCCGTTCAGTTTCCAAAACATTCGAAAACTAAAGCGTGCATCCAATTGGAAGCCCCATCGGACATTCGGCTTCCAAAAGAATGTTCAAAAACCAGAACAGTCACTTCCGGGTTTCGATCGTTCGGGAGCCAAAACATTCTAGAACTAGGCTGTTCGACTTCCAAGATACGACTGTAAATAAAATCATCATGATCACTGAATAGGACATCCCTATTTTCATTGGAGGGACGCGGGTGGCGCTGTGGTCTAAACCACAGAGCCTCTTGGGCTTGCTGATTTGAAGGTCGGTGGTTCGAATCCCCACGATGGGGTGAGCTCCCGTTGCTCAGTCCCAGCTCCTGCCAACCTAGCAGTTCGAAAGTGTGATGGCCTGGGATTCCGATTCAGAGGATGAACCAGAGGAATCCCAGCCTGCACAGGAGTCCCCGCCTCCAGGGCCGGCTGAACTGGGGCAAGGCCTAGATGCTGAAGAGCCTGCACCTGTGGCAGAGCATCAGGAGCTGGCCCCAGGTGAAGCCCTTCTGGCCCCAGAGGGGCTTGACGACTCAGTGGCCACAGGTGAGCCTCCTCCAGGGCCCAGTAACCCTTCGGCCTCTCCTGATCTGCAGAGGCTTAGGGCAGAGAGGCGAAGGGAACTGGTTGCCCCCAGGAGGAGTGCTCGCCTTAAGGCCAGAGGAGGCGGGGCTCCTGGGGGCCAGGACCGCCCCCGGCCTTAGAAGAGGATAAAAGCCCTGTCAGCCCGGCCCCAGGTTGCGGGAGCAACGTCGTTGTTGGCTTCGGACCTTCCTGTGTTCCTGATCCCTGCTCGGCCTCCTGTTCCTGATCATCCGGTGCTCCTGTTCCCTGCTCAGCCTCCTGTTCCTGATCATCCGGTGCTCCTGTTCCCTGCTCAGCCTCCTGTTCCAGCGTTCCTGTTCCCCGCCCGGCTCTCTGCCTCGGACCTCGCCCCTCTTCGTGTGGACTCTGCTTACACCCACGGTACCTTACCCCCGGGACCAGCACAGAAAGCATGTCAAAGCGCAAGTAGATAAATAGGTACCACTGCAGCGGGAAGGTAAACGGTGTTTCCGTGCACTGCTCTGGTTTCAGAAGCTGCTTAGTCATGCTGGCCACATGACCCAGAAAAACTGTCTGTGGACAAACGCGGGTCCCTCGGCCAGTAAAGCAAGATGAGGGCCGCAACCCCAGAGTCATCCGCGACTGGACTTACCTGCCAGGGTCCCTTTCCTCTTTTTTTTAATGTGGTTTTACCAGTTTCTGTGGCAAAAAGTGGTACCGTACAAAATTGTTGAAAAAATAAATGCATGAAACCTGAAATATACTCGGAGTCGAGTGTGGATTTCATTCTCTTTATTCAAGCTCATAGTAGTGAGGAATGAAAGTTTCCCCAAAATATCTGCTTTGTATACATTATTTACACAATCGGTTGCACATGATTGGCTAATTCTGGGATTCTCCTGTAGGCCAATCAGGTTGTGGATTCACTTCCACCTGGAGCTGGATTGGGTGGCTCCTGCAAACCAATCATACTGCTGCATTGTTCTAGAACCAATCAGACTGCTGCCTTTTGGATCCTATTCAACTCAGTACATAACAAAATCCCAATTACATAGTGTTCTAGGTCATATGGAAGTTTTCGCACATGCAGCTACATGCGTGAAGTTTTCCTCCCTACAAGTGCCTGGGATGTGGCCAATGATGGTCCCACCTCACCTTGTAAGTTGGTTTAAGATGTAAGCAGACACCTGAATACGTCTCCTTTGTCTGTTCCAAACCAGCAAAATGTAACCATGATCTGAGAGTGATTTGAGTTTCGCATTCTTTCTCTCAATGGAGGCTTTCTACTCTTGAGTACGCTTGGCTGGAAGTAATTCAGGTCAGAAATGAATATACACCTCAGACTCAACAGTAGCTGCCAATTATGCCTGAACTTGTTTTAAGGTGATACTAGGGAGACTAATTCTACTGTTCACTACCTGTCTCTTGAGTTGTTTTTCCGCTTTCGTTCAAGAAAACTTCTCAGCTTTCCATTCAAGAAGTCAGTTTGGCTGCTGTGAAAATGTCATTGTGGTTGCTTTCTCAGACAAGTTTTGTGTTAATGCAGACAAGTAAACATTTGATAAAAAAACACAAAAAAGCTCCTTCAAATCTTGACATATGATTTTTGTTTTCTAAAAAAGATAAACACTATTTAGTTTAATTTTCTATATAAAAATATAGTTTGAAGGAGAAACCCCGTCTGTATCGTATGTTTTCTTGTCACAGTTTTACAACTAGGAACCTGATATACTTTCTTTTTTGCAAAGTCATAGATTACGTCTTGAAAAAAAAAAAACCCAACAACCTTCTGTTTTTCTGAGATAATCTGGGATTTTTGTTTTATAGCTTTCATCATTAGGTCTTTGAATCTTAAGTCTCCAAACTGAATCAGCACATCCCTGTTCCACTTAAACTCTTCGGTTATTATATTAGTTCTGTATTGTCTGAATCCAGAATAGCTATAAATAGTTATTCAAAGTTCTCAACTAGATTTTTCCCTTTGGACCTCTCTTTTAAAGCCCCTGATTTTAATGCCCAATCTTCCGGCTGAATTATCTAGTTCCTTAATCCTATTTTCCAGTTCTTCTTTTTATCACTTGCTCTGTTGATTTCACCTTCTTTCACTTTACCCTTAAATTCTCCTATCTGTTGCACAAGCAGTTCTTTATTTTCCTTAAGCTCATTCATAGCTTTAATTCCCCGTGCAGCAAATTCATTCTTCTCCTGCACCATTTTAAGCGTTTGATTTATTCCATTTATTTTTCTTCTTCTAATGCCACTTTGTCTGTGTATAATTTTTGCCTCTGATTTTTCAAAATATCTTTGCAAAACTATATTTAACTCCCTGACAGACAGAGCCATATCCCATTAACCAACCATCTCCCCTTCTTCTTCTTCTTCTTCTTCTTCTTCTTCTTCTTCTTCTTCTTCTTCTTCTTCTTCTTCTTCATGACATTATGTTTGCTTCCTCAAGTTCCAAGGCTACCTTTTATTTTTTTCCGAACATGAGAGAATGTTATTAACTGGAAGTAATCCCCAAGCCACTGATCTGAAATATAATAATAATAATAATAATAATAATAATAATAATAATAATAATAATAATTTATTATTTGTACCCCACCCATCTGGCTGGGTTTCCCCAGCCATTCTGGGCAGCTTCCAAGATGAAAGATACACTAAAATGTCACATATTAAAAACTTCCCTGAACAGGGCTGCCTTCAGATGTCTTCTGAATGTCAGGTAGATGTTTATCTCTTTGACATCTGATGGGAGGGTGTTCCACAGGGCGGGCGCCACTACCGAGAAGACCCTCTGCCTGGTTCCCTGTAACTTGGCCTCTCGCAGTGAGGGAACCGCCAGAAGGCCCTCAGAGCTGGACCTCAGTGTCCGGGCAGAAATACTCACTGAATCAATGAGGTCACCACTTATCGTGGGCACCACTGTTCCAAACCATGACGATGATGTCACATGATGTCACACGATGTCATACAGTACAGTTCTGTACAGCTGAAGCTCAGCAAAAGAGAGATGTTTTCACTCACTGACATAGGACCATCTCCTTCCTTCTGACTTCGCTTAAGGAAGGCAGGGGATGAGATGAAGGGACAGCAAGGCAGGAAGGAACCAGTTGTTTTATTCTGAAATGGCATGTATCTGCAAAAAAATATCCTACCCAGTCCCTGCTCCCAAGATGCTCCAGAACAGGGGTGCCAACTGGAATAAAATACAGTGGTACCTTGGGTTAAGTACTTAATTCGTTCCGGAGGTCCATACTTAACCTGAAACTGTTCTTAACCTGAAGCACCACTTTAGCTAATGGGGCCTTCCGCTGCTGCCACGCCGCCGGAGCACGATTTCTGTTCTCATCCTGAAGCAAAGTTCTTAACCCGAAGCACTATTTTTGGGTTAGCGGAGTCTGTAACCTGAAGTGTCTGTAACCTGAAGCATATGTAACCCGAGGTACCACTGTATGGGGGGGGGATTGCCCCACATAATCAATCTCAAGGTGCAACATTCAGGCATGCACCATTTGAATGCTAATGAACATCAACTGGGGGGGGGGCTTGTCCCCTCAAATATTTTATGGGGGGCGGGGGGCAAAGGAACTTCAGCTCCTAGGAGTTGACTCCGATGCTCCAATATCAAATAGTCCTGGAAATTATAGACCTATAAACCTTTGTTGGACCAAAGCAATGTGACTGTCTCTTTACTGACAAACAGTTTGGGGATTGCTCTTTAAATACAGCTAGCAGTTCATTATCATTTGTCTTTCTCTGCTGAGCTTTTACCCCTTTGTAAATCCACTTACATCCCGGATTGAGACATTCCCAAACCTGCCAGGTCACCGCTGCTTATCTTTCCCATGACACCCTGTCTTCTAATCTTCCTGGGGCCATGTCAGTACATTTCCACATAAAGCAATTATTCCAAGTGAATGGAGATCTTCCTCCCCCTTTCTCCCACAATGTTTTTTTTTTTTTGGAGGGGGTGGTGGGATGCTGTGTGTGAGGTGATGAAACTATTAGCAAGGTTTAAGCACAGACAAGTATGAGAGATGTGTGGCGATTTTCTCATGCAGAATAGAGTCCGGCACCACAGACTGAATGTTAAATGGACCATACCCTAAACATAAAAACAGGCCAAACATGCCTGCTTGATTTATACTAATGCTTATTTTCTCTGTCTGGTCAAAGGTTTAGGCACTTCAAATAGTTCCCAGGGCAACATGACTGCCACAGACTTTAAAGAAGCTTCAAGGCCTAAAATTGAATTACAGTACGCTTAGCTTGCGGTTGCTAGGGAGACTCACAAGACGGAGAGAAAGTTCCTGGCAATTCTTTGCTAGGTGAAATTAAAACTTTATGGAAACTTTGCTGGGACAAAACTCCACCCATGGCCATCAGGTCCGAGAGAACAAACTTGTATGAAGCAGATTTGACGGAGAAGTCTGATAAAGCCAGGTGTTTAGAACATGTTTCATCTGATGGTAGACCTTTGGTAAAGGTAAAGGGACCCCTGACCATTAGGTCCAGTCGTGGCCGACTCTGGGGTTGCGGCGCTCATCTCGCTTTATTGGCCAAGGGAGCCGGCGTACAGCTTCCGGGTCATGTGGCCAGCATGACTAAGCCGCTTCTGGCGAACCAGAGCAGCCCACGGAAACGCTGTTTACCTTCCCGCCAGAGCGGTACCTATTTATCTACGTGGACTTTGACGTGCTTTCGAACTGCTAGGTTGGCAGGAGCAGGGACCGAACAACGGGAGCTCACCCCGTCGCGGGGATTCGAACCCCGACCTTCTGATTGGCAAGTCCTAGGCTCTGTGGTTTAACCCACAGTGCCACCCGCGTCCCCCAACGGCAGACCTTAAGACGTTTCTATTTTCATCGGAGAAATGCTGGAGGGGACATCTGTATTTTCATCAGAGAAATGTTGAAGGGGATGCAGCACGGTGATTGGAAAAGGCTGGGTCTGGTGAGATCTGTCTGGTCCTCCAGCTCCCTTTCTGCCCTGTCCCTCTCTCCATCCTGGCTTTGGTGCCGTCCATGAGGCGACATGAAGCCGTTTGCCTCAGGCGGCAGATCCAACCCCCGAACCACCCTTGCTGTGGCTTTCCCTGGGCTGCCACCAGCATGGAGCGGCAAGGGTGTAGCGGGCACAGCTGCAGCCAAGGTGGCAGGGGCAGGGTGGGGGCAGGGCACGGATCTGCCGTGGGTTTTCACGACGGGTGCATCATAGGGGCAGAGCAGCCCATTCCTGGGTGCTGCAGTTAATAATTGCAACAGTTTGGAGAGTGTATGCCTTTCTGAGAGACTTTCAAGCTACTCGTGAGCACAAATTGGTTGGGGACGACTCAACCCACTCTATAGTGATTTGCAGCTGCTTCACCCAAATTCGGACAGGTTCAGGATTCAGCCAGATCTGGTACACAGCCTTCATAGAAATAACAACAACAACAACAACAACAACAACAACAACAACAACAACAACAACAACAACAACATATTTCTACTTCACCCATCTGACTGGGTTTCCCCAGCCGCTCTGGGCGGCTTCCAGCAAAAGATTAGAAATACATTAAAACTTCAAATATTAAAAACTTCCCTAAAGAGGGCTGCCTTCAGATGTCTTCTAAATGTCATATAGTTGTTTATTTCCTTGACATCTGGTGGGAGGGTGTTCCACAGGGCAGGCGCCACCACTGAGAAGGCCCTCTGCCTGGTTACCTGTAAGCTCACTTCTTGCAATGAGGGAACCACCAGAAGGCCCTTGGAGCTGGACCTCAGTGTCCTGGCAGAACAATGGGGGTGGAGACGCTCCTTCAGGTATACTGGGCCGGTCAAAGGGCAGTGCTGGATTAAACCCTGTGAAGGCCCAAACCTGGCGGTCAAAATCTGGGCGGGGGGCAGGCCTTGTGCGTACGCTGGAATAAAATTGAACTAAGAAAGGTTGGTTGTTGTTTTCTTTCAAGATCAAATCAATATTATTTTGATCCATTGTTGTTGGACCCCTAAAGAGTGTGGGGCCCATAGGCCAGTGTCTACTCTGCCTATTTGGTAATCCAGCCCGGCCCCTTTGGCTGCAGGAGAGAGAAGGAAGGAGCTGCCAGAAGGCCCTCGGAGCTGGATCTCAGTGTCCGGGCTGAACGATGGGGGTGGAGACGCTCCTTCAGGTATACAGGACCGAGGCTGTTTAGGACTTTCAAGGTCAGCACCAACACTTTGAATTGTGCTCGGAAACGTACTGGGAGCCAATGTTAATCATGTCCCCTGCCTGGTAAACTGTCCCATCTGATTGTTTTTATAGGGGCAAATCTCAGATCAGACCATCAAATATCCGCCAAGCCGTAACAATTTCCACTGTACTACATTGGAACAGTATATGTTGGTTCTGAAATGATGATCCACCTTAATAACAAAGGAGGGGAAAAAATCATTATTTTTTGGCTTCAGGAATAATCTTGTGGTTCTTGACATGGGGTGGGGGTGGGGTGGGGGGATACCATACAACCTCCAGAAAAGCTCAGGACAAACTCTCTATTACCTGCTCCTACATCAACCCCAAATCGCCCATCATTTCCCTATCATTACGTGACTGTAAGGTGATGACAGGTGGATCCAATAAAACCAGAACTAATGAAAACAAATTATGAAACTTCCTTCTCACTCTTTTATGGGAGAATCACATTTTGGTTTGTAGACACTCATGAACTTCTCAGCCTTCCTTCCCTGAGATGCTATTGAGAGAAAGCATCCTCTGCATATTTAAACAACAGTTAGACACCCCCCTTAAAACCCATCTCAACGAAAAGAAAAGAACTCACTCTGAAACTCACCTACAGGTGGTACCTAACACCAAGAAAACTAGCACTAATATGCCCAGGAACCTCACCAAAATGCTGGAGAGGGTGCACCTCCACAGGCACATACCTCCACATGTGGTGGGAGTGCCCCAAAATCCAACTCTTCTGGACAACAACCATACAAGAATTAAGTAAAATAACCAAGCAAGTATTAGAATTGGCCCTACTAAACATCTTCCAAGACAAAAATGCCCATTTACACCACAAAGAACTCATAACCCACCTACTTTCAGCAGCCAGAAACACCATAACCAGACACTGGAGAGATCTGTCAGGAGTAAGTATGGACCAATGGTATCAAATAGTTTGGGAAACAGCCCTACTAGAAAAATTAACCAATAAACTGAAACTGACACAGGGACAAACAGAAGACGATGCTTTTACCCCGGTATGGCTCCCCTTTATTACATACACAGCCCAACAAGACAATGACAATAATCCACCAACAGCATACAAATCAATATGGCTAACCTGATCCAAAACACCCACCCACCCCATTCACACATGAAAACAAAGATCACCACAGCCAATCACAAACAAACAACCACACCCTAGGTCAACCCCAACCTTTCTCACCACCAAAGGAACACAAATGAAGAGCATGAGCAATGCTGACACCAAACCCTACATACATTAAGCAAAATAGAAACATCGCCACCCGACCCCCCATCTCCCCCCCCAATGTCTCAACAAATGAAACTGATTTGTAAAAATGTTACATGGAAAAAATATGAGAGACATTACACATACTTCTGTAAAACAAGAAAATCTTTAATAATAATAATAAACAGTTGGAAATGGATTTATTTATTTTTTCCAGGCCTTTGGAACCTGGTGGTGCTCACATGGGATGGACTTCAGGCAGTGTTGATGTTTCTACAATGGATGCAATATAAAATTTATATTATATTTGCCATTTATATTTAAATGTTACATTGTCAACTAACTTGTGCTCTGATCTGGAGGGCCATTGGGCAATGTTCTGTGGAGGTGTTTAGAGCAGTCTGAACAGCGTTTCTATGGGACCAGCTCCAATTGCTGCTGCCTGAGGAGGTGGACAGGACACTTGCAGGAACCCTCTCAGTCCCAGGACATCTTCACTTGTTCAGTTGGTTGGTTGGGTCCAGGGTGTGGGAGATGCCTCATTGCAAGACCAAACAATGCCCACCATTTTGAAAGAAGCAGCGGTGTCGTCAGGCATCAGTGGATCTAACCCCAACGGTAGGTTGCCAGGAACGGATAAGACAAGCAAAGTTCTTGCCAACTGCCTTTTATTCCGTATTCACAGAGAGAGGCTCAGAAATGCATCCTCTTGGAGTAATGGCGTTGATCTGAGTCAATCTCCACCCACTTCTCTCCCACTTTCTCATTTGTTGAAATATACTCAGAGTCGAGAGTGGATTTCATGCTCTTTATTCAGCTCATAGTGGTGAGGAGGGAATGGGAGTTTCCCCAAAGTATCTGCTTTATATACATTATTTACACAATGGGCTGCATGTGATTGGTTAATTCCGGGATTCTCCTGTAGGCCAATCAGGTTGTGGATTCACTTCCATCTGGAGCTGGATTGGGTGGTTCCTGCAGACCAATCAGACTGCTGCATTGTTCTAGGACCAACAGACGGCTGCATTCTGAATTCTATTGTTCTAGGACCAATCAGACTGCTGCATTTTGGATCCTATTCAACTCAGTTCATAACATTTGTCAACATCACCACCCTCCTTATGGTTGCCGCTTAGGGCCTTCTGTCTTTGAGCTCTTTGCTCTCCTACTTTCAAGGCTTGCCAGGTTCTGGGAGATGATGGTTCTGGAATGCTTTCCAGTGGTAACATGTCAGCCAGCTGTTCCTGCTCTGCCTCCTCCTCCTCTCCCATTATTTCCTGACTTCACCCTCATCTGCCTCTGAGCTGTGACCTCCCTCAAACCCCTGTGGTAATTCAGAACTTCTCTGAAAGTTCTTTGCCCAGGTGTCCACCTCCATGGATCCTGAAGTTTCAAACAACCGCTGCCCAGATGGGAATATCCTTTTCTTGTGCGAGATGGCAGAGAGGGTGGTTAGTTGCGTGTCGAGGCCCCCAGGACACCCCCAAATAAAGACACAGTTCACACAACATTTTTGTTTTGGTTTTTGGACATAACTTTGGCCACAACTTTATTGAATTACAATATGTGAGTTGTTGCTTAGGCATTAAAGGTAAAGGTAAAAGGACCCCTGACCATTAGGTCCAGTCATGGCCGACTCTGGGGTTGCGGCGCTCATCTCACTTTATTGGCCGAGGGAGCCGGCGTACAGCACTTTGATGTGCTTTTGAACTGCTAGGTTGGCAGGAGCCTTGGTTAGCGACTATCTGTTCCCACACAGAGGTAGGAACAGAACTGACAACCGCAAGCCTGAGGAAGTCAGTAAGGGTAAACAGTTTTGGGGAGAGAACAGAGCTGGGCGCCAGGCTCTCACCTCTCCCCAAATGCTCCTAGGGGCTCTTGCGTGGCCCTAGCCCCTTGCCAGGGGTTCGGACAAGAGCATGGCGAGCCCCTGGATTCCTTTAACGGAATACCCTTGCAGCAGCAGCATTGGAGGGACAGGCACAGCCAACCACATCCCCTCCACCAACCAAAATTAACCAATGCCTAACCGCAACCTTGGGATGCAGGTGGCGCTGTGGGTTAAACCACAGAGCCTAGGACTTGCTGATCAGAAGGTTGGCGGTTCAAATCCCTGCGATGGGGTGAGCTCCCATTGCTCGGGCCCTGCTCCTGCCAACCTAGCAGTTTGAAAGCACATCAAAGTGCAAGTAGATAAATAGGTACTACTCATTCGGGAAGGTAAACGGCGTTTCCGTGCGCTGCTCTGGTTCGCCAGAAGTCATGCTGGCCACATGACCCGGAAGCTGTACGCCGGCTCCCTCGGCCAATAAAGCGAGCTGAGCGCCAGAACCCCAGAGTCGGCCACAACTGGACCTAATGGTCAGGGGTCCCTTTACCTTTAACCGCAACCTTACAAGTTGTGACGATTTGCTACACAGTAGGCAAAAACCCAAATGGCACCGGCCAATAAGCCAAATGGACAAAATTCCTACCAGGCCCCTGCCCAAAAGCAGGCGACCCCATGACAGGCATAGCAAGGTCAGCACGAACAAACCCTAAATATAGGGAGGGTGGGCGGGTAATTCGATGTGTGCAGCGAAAAGAGGAAGCTCAACGCTGCACACAGGGAATAAATAGCACCCCCATCAATCAAACAATTTTGCAACGTTAAATTTTCCCCAGCAACAATTGGAGGTGCCCTAACAAATTTGTGGCCATTCATACTAACCTGCCCCGACAACAGGGGGTGTCATGGTTGCCCCCACCGCAACATGTGCTCTCCATGAAGGGGAACCCTCTCTGGTCAACTGTAGACATTCCTAGATGAAGTGAATTATCTAGACTCATTTCAGTCTGGCTTCAGACTTGGGTTTAGTACTGAAACTGCTTGGGTAGTTAGTACTGAAACTCTGAATGGTGACCTTTATTGGGAAAGAAGAGGACTGGTATCCTATGGGTTCAACTTGACCTTGCACTAGTGACCAGTACCATCGACCCATACCTAGTGGCCTGTGCTTTGAGATTGGTGGGAAATAATATTTTTATTATTTATATCCCATTTTCCATCCCAAAGGATTCCAGAGCAGCAGTTCAGGGCTGCCTGCTGCACCACCCATACTGATAATACGCAGCAAAAAGTTCCCATCTTTAACGCATTACAGGAGTGCCAACTTGGACTCGTAACCGTTGGTGTCCGGGGCGGTGGGTGCCATGCATCTTGCATAGTCCTGGCACCAACATTTGTGGGTGCCCAACTGGGCCATAAAGAAGGCTGATCGCCGAAGAATAGATGTTTTTGAATTATGGTGCTGGAGGAGACTCTTGAGAGTCCCAGGGACTGCAAGAAGATCAAACCTCTTCATTCTTAAGGAAATCAGCCCTGAGTGCTCACTGGAAGGACAGATCCTGAAGCTGAGGCTCCAATACCTTGGCCACCTCATGAGAAGAGAAGACTCCCTGGAAAAGACCCTGATGTTGGGAAAGATGGAGGGCACAAGGAGAAGGGGACAACAGAGAACCAGATGGTTGGACAGTGTTCTCAAAGCTACCAGCATGAGTTTGACCAAACTGCGGGAGGCAGTGGAAGACAGGAGTGCCTGGAGTGCTCTGGTCCAAGGGGACACGACTAAAAGACTAAACAACAACAACAACAAACCCTTTCATGGGGAATTTTATAGGTGTTCAGGCACCCAGGGCCCTGGGTGTTGGCACCTATGACCCATTAGGATTGCTCTCAGTCAACAGGGAAAGCATTGACCTCATCTTAGCCATCATGAAAAGTCAGGTGTTGAAGCCAGTGGCGTAGCGTGGGTTGTCAGCACCCGGGGCAAGGCAAGTAATTTGCACCCCCTAACCTGTGGATTTTGCGCCCCCTAACCCGTGGAGCACACACCCCCAGATGTTGCACCCGGTGCGGCCGGCCCCCCCCTGCACCCCCCACGCTACGCCACTGGTTGAAGCTGCAGATTTATGATACTGAATTATATAGACTTACAGCCTCAACAGTGCCAACAACAAAACAGGCGTAATTCAAAAAATATCAGTCAGCTTGCCAAACGATATCTGAACTTTGCAGGGTATAATTTTTAAAAACGGAGCTGGTGAGCTAGTACGAAATTACAACCCTCGAGGAACCAGCAACACCCGCTGGAATTATTGCACAATATATTGAAATTAAGCGTAATTGGAAAAAGATGGGTGTGAGGTTGCTGCAGAAAATCTTAGTGTGTGTAAGGGGGGGGGAAGGGACATATAAGAACCCATTTCCTTTAATAATAATGTTATGATAAGGTTGGTTTTTTTAGGCAAGTGAAACCTTTATTTTCATTCAATGGTCTATTGCTTTTGGGCAAGAATGCCTGGGGCGCTCATCTTATGGGCAAAGGCTGGCTCCGAGTTGTATAATTTCAGCTTTATTACCTCCACTGAATAGGTTCTGGGCAATCCAAAAATAACTCGAAGGATTTGGTCCTAAGCATCCACTTTGGGAAACAGTTGTCTTCAGATTTCAGGGAAGGGTGGGAGGGATTGTGCAATACTGCCTGAGTTCCTGAAATGGTCCCCCCCCACTCCTTCAAGGGAAGATCAGGCTGCACTTCTGAGTACACTCAGCATACTGAGAGAGGAGGGGGGAGGAGAGGTCAGCACCGTGCTGGACTGGCGGGTGGGGGGCAGTTGAGGAGGGAATAATAATAATAATAATAATAATAATAATAATAATAAGGTTCGTATAGTTAAAGCTATGGTTTTCCCAGTAGTGATGTATGGAAGTGAGAGCTGGACCATAAAGAAGGCTGATCGCCAAAGAATGGATGCTTTTGAATTATGGTGCTGGAGGAGACTCTTGAGAGTCCCATGGACTGCAAGAAGATCAAACCTCTCCATTCTGAAGGAAATCAGCCCTGAGTGCTCACTGGAAGGACAGATCGTGAAGCTGAGGCTCCAGTACTTTGGCCACCTCATGAGAAGAGAAGACTCCCTGGAACAGACCCTGATGCTAGGAAAGATGGAGGGCACAAGGAGAAGGGGACGACAGAGGACGAGATGGGTGGATAGTGTTTTCGAGGTTACCAGCATGAGTTTGACCAAACTCCGGGAGGCAGTGGAAGACAGGAGTGCCTGGCGTTCTCTGGTCCATGGGGTCACGAAGAGTCGGACACGACTAAACGACTAAACAACAACAACAATAATATTTTTTTATTTATACCCCGACCATCTGGCTGGGCTTCCCCAGCCACTCTGGGTGGCTTCCAACAAAATATTAAAATACAACAGTCTACTAAACATTAAAAGCTTCCCTAAAGAGGGCTGCCTTCAGATGTCTTCTAAAAGTCTGGTAGTTGTTTTTCTCTTTGACATCTGATGGGAGGGCGTTCCACAGGGTGTGCGCCACTACCGAGAAGGCCCTCTGCCTGGATCCCTGTAACTTGGCTTCTCGCGGTGAGGGAACCGCCAGAAGGCCCTCGGCGCTGGACCTCATTGTCTGGGTAGAACGATGGGGGTGGAGACGTACCTTCAGGTATACTGGACCGAGGCCGTTTAGGGCTTTAAAGGTCAGCACCAACACTTTGAATTGTGCTCGGAAACGTACTGGGAAACCTGCAAGAGGGAAGTAAGGGAGTGGCTATTGTCATTCACGCCCGGCCAGGCTCCTTGTCTGTCTGTTCAAGCAGGACAGAGGACACGTTTGTCCAAAAAACAGGACGACCCCATTTTTTCTAGTATAATAAATTTTTATTAATTTTCATCTACAACAATCCAATAAAAGCCACATCGATACGATACCAAATCATAAAATAGCCAATTTATTCAATAACACATTAAACAATTTTGTTTGGCTCCCCATGCTCTGGTTTCTGTGGGTTGCTAGTCTTACTTTGCCCTGCTCCAAAACTCTTAGTTGGTCCAAATGCATCTGTTCCGACATGGATCCTTTGTTTTATTTTAGCCACTGATCTGGTGATTTCCATTCGCATTTACGGTAAATATTCCATGTCCATTAATTTTGCAAGGGGGTTTTCATCCTGTGGATTTCTGTGTGAAATGTTTGTTTTACATTCATCTTTTCGTTTTTCTGTTGTAATCCGACGTCTTCAAGCATTTCCCTTTACAGTGGTACCTCGGGTTACATACGCTTCAGGTTACAGACTCCGCTAACCCAGAAATATTACCTTGGGTTCATAGGCGCCGACTCCATGGGGCTTGAGGGGGCCCGAGCCCCCTCAAAAATTCGTTTGGGGGGGCTCCGCCCCCCCAATAATCTCCGGCGCCCCTCCAGCAGAGCGCCATCGCCGCCCCTCCCCCAGCCCAAAATGCACAGGGAGGGGCGGGCTGCATGCCTCCTGCCCTCCCTCCCGAGCAAAAGCTCCACCCAATTTCCTTTGGAGCTGATTAATAGGTGCAGCACGCTCTGCCCTATTCGCTCACGAGGAGGCGGCGCCACTTTATTTGCATATTCATGAGCTTATTTATTATTCATGAGCTTTCCCGGGCCCCCCCAATATTTTTTATAAGTCCGCGTCCCTGCTTGGGTTAAGAACTTTACTTCAGGATGAGAACAGAAATTGTGCTCTGGTGGCGCGGCAGCAGCAGGAGGCCCCATTAGCTAAAGTGGTGCTTCAGGTTAAGAACAGTTTCAGGTTAAGTACGGACCTCCAGAACGAATTAAGTACTTAACCCGAGGTACCACTGTACTTTCGCTTTCTCAAGGACTGAAATTCTCACTGCGACACACACACCATTCACCATTTTGCTTATCCAAGGCAATTAGAGATGTGGCGCTTTACCAGCATCCCGGGCAGATATGCAGCTTCTTTCACCTGTCATCCGACAACTAACAAGCTAGTATTCTTCCAAAGTCATAATAAATAAGTGCTCTTTACCGTTCCATGTACCCCATTTTTCTAGGGATGGGTGGCAACCCTATACAGGACACCGTCAGCCAGGCACCCACAGCTACCCGGCTGTTTGTCGTTGTCCCTGGAGGAAACAGTAGTTTTAATATCGCCAGGCATTTGAGCTGTCAAGATGTAAACACTTGCCTCTAAGGAACCCTGGTGGTCCTGTCATATGTTGCATCCCAGTTAAACCAGTGAGTTTCCAGCAGCTTGTTTGTGCCTTCTGTGAAAGTGAAGCAATAAAGAAACATTGTGAATGTGGGTGGTAGCTAGCCAACAAGGATGATTTGAGAACAGGTCGTTAATTTTTTTGTTTTCTTAATAAAACGTTCAGTTTTCACAAATATTCCCAAAGCTTTGGTTGTCACTAAGAGAGAGGGAGGGAGAGAGCAGTTTTCTCCTGTTTTCTACGAGTATCAATCCATGTGCAAACCCCAATGAGCAAGATGCTGTCTTCTGTCACTTTCTTTAAAGGTAAAGGTAAAGGTCAAGTCGTGACCGACTCGGGTTGCGGCGCTCATTTCGCTTTATTGGCCGAGGGAGCCGGCGTACAGCTTCTGGGTCATGTGGCCAGCATGACTAAGCCACTTCTGGAGAACCTGAGCAGCGCACGGAAACGCCGTTTACCTTCCCACCAGAGCGGTACCTATTTATCTACTTGCACTTTGATGTGCTTTTGAACTGCTAGGTTGGCAGGAGCAGGGACTGAGCAATGGGAGCTCACCCCATCACAGGGATTCGAACCACTGACCTTCTGATCAGCAAGCCCTAGGCTCTGTGGTTTAACCCACAGCGCCACCCGCATCCCTGTCACTTTCTTTACTTTCATAGAGAAGAGCCAATTTAGCAAACATCTTGCTACCAATTGGGTGGGGGGTGGGACTGCTTCCTTGCATTTTGACACAGCATACTCAGATCCAATCCTGCACCCATCTCCCCCAAGTAAAGCAATGAGGGAATCTGTGATACATAAGTAGCAGTCAAGTACAACATTCCTTGTTTTCCTAGAGTGGACATGTGGGGGAATGTATGGTCCAGCCAGCCGAAAACTTCCTGTTTCCTCCTGGCTGGGACATACTTCCCTTGCATGTGACTAGAGGTGGGCATGACCTTACCTGTCCAGGTAACAAAAGGGACAAAGCACACAGCTCTCTCTCTCTCTTTGACTTCCTCTGTCGTCGGAGCAGCTTTTATCTAGAAATGCTTTCAGCCAACAGAGGACACTGGGATTATCCCCATATGGGCTAGATCCACATGTATGTACTTTGTAACTAAGTCTGCCTTCAGGGATCCAACTGTGAACTGATGATGTGAGTAAACTTCTGTTATATACTTTAAACAAGACTGTGGCATGTTTAATCTTTTAAGAGGGATATAAGGGAACTTACCAGGAACCTAATAGTGAGAGGCTTATACGAGCCTGCAACCAGCTATCTGCTGGGTGTTTAAAAGGGGAATGTAAAACTCTGCTAAGTAAAGAAACTAGCGCAAGTTAGGCAGGATATTAATAAACAATATATCCTTTCCTGCCTTCCTGAACATTCCCACAGAATTGCCAGGGAGCCCCCACAGCTTCTTCAAGTTTGGGGATTTATTTTTAAATCCTGCCAGCTGGCCTTTGGATGAATAACCAAGAGAGGGCAGGATGGAAGCGTTATCATGATGCCATTAAAGTAAGGTTACCAGATTTTTTCCAATGAATCTGGGGACACTTTCCAACTTCAATAGATCTTGTATGTCGACTGATTTGTAAATCCAGGGACTGTCCCCGGGAAACGGGGACGTCTGGTAACCTTACATTAACGGCCAAACTGCATGCAGCAGGCAGTTCCATGGTTCTTCCTCCTGGCAATGTGGGATTGGTTTGGTTTTTTGAACAAAAAGCAGCTGCAGAACACTGGAATCGGGAGTAAAGGGATGAGAAGGGGCCATAGCTGTCAACTTACAGATTTGAAAATAAGGGACCAGCAGCCTCGAAAATAAGGGATCAGCAGCCAAAATAAGGGATTTTGCTTAGCTTATACAGAAATCCACCACTGATGGAGCCATGCTGCTTTTGCTGCGACTGACTGTGTTTTGCAGGGGGTTGGACTAGATGAGCCTAAGGGTCTACAACTCCCACCGAAGAAGAGTGGCAGACAAAACTGATGAACGACGTCCAGATGGCAAAGCCTACAGGCAGAATTAGAAACCAGGAAGAGGACCTCTTTAAGAAAGAATGGGGAAATTTTATAATTTAGTTGAAAAGCTATTGTCAAGAGTTACATACATTGGTAGGATTGACAGAAAACTTGTAGTAAAAATTTGAACTATGGATGGACAAATGATTTATAAAAAAAGAGTTATGAAAGGGATGCAGAGGGGGAAATCACTGCATTAAGATGCTGCACTGGTTGGAGGGGATGCTAAGCAGCACGTCGGGGCTGCCGTCGTCCTGGGGCGAGGAGTTCCATCGGCCCTTCCCCAATTGAGAGAGAGGGGGAGGGAGAGAGACTCTCACCCACGCCACCCGCGAGCCCGGCATGAGGTGGTTGTGGCGCCATGGCGGCCGCTGAAGCGCCGCCCTTCTGCATCCCTCCCCATCCCCGCCTCTTTCTCCTCCCTCAGGCCGCCTCCTCAGCCGCCGCTGCCGCCTCCCGCTTCCCCTGGCAGTGTGGCAGAAGTCTCGCAAGAGAGGGGCTGCCTGCCTGCCCGCCGCCACCCATCTCCTCACAACGCGCTCCTGAGGGGAAAAAGGGAGAGACGGAGACACGGCAGCTCGTGAACGCTCTCTCTCTCACGACGGAAGACCCCAAGCCGCTGCTTCCCTCCCGAGACATCATCAATAAGGGACAGCAGTGGGACACGGCGCTGGGATAAGGGAGTTTCCCGCCAAATAAGGGACGATTGACAGCTATGGAAGGGGCTGCTTATGCCTTTCCTGCCTGCCCCATGTCTGCTCAGTAATGTGCCTCTCTTTCAGCTGCCTGCCTTGATAAGAAGCAGAAGAAAGGGCATCTGATGCCTGAACAGATAGATACAGGCATAATTTGTCCCCGTGCTATCAGCTCACCAGTAGGAGGCAATATAGGAGGGTCAGTAATGGACCTCTGCTGCCCGCTCACACAATTGCAAGCACTCATTCATTCGTTCATTCATTTATAAATCAGTTCATCAATCAAACTCAGTTTAGCCTAATAGGTTAACATTGCTGTTTTTACTGCATCCATTGACTGCCAGTTTCGAGGAATCTTAGGCACCATGGGAACATTTAAAAGTATTTAATTCTGGTATACAGTGGTACCTCAGGTTAAGAACTTAATTCGTTCCAGAGGTCCATTCTTAACCTGAAACTGTTCTTAACCTGAGGTACCACTTTAGCTAATGGGGCCTCCCGCTGCCGCCGCGCTGCCAGAGCACAATTTCTGTTCTCTTCCTGAAGCAAAGTTCTTAACCCGAGGTACTATTTCTGGGTTAGCGGAGTCTGTAAGTGTCTGTAACCTGAAGGGTATGTAACCCGAGGTACCACTGTATAAGCACAAGACAACAATTTTAAGGGAAAAGAAAGGGGACTTTTCCTCTTCTTGTCTTTGATGTGTAAACTGGAAATGTCTTGCCTGCTAACTACTGCCATCTCCGTCATCAGGGAGCATTTATTGACTCTATAGGCAATTATCATCATCATCATCATTAGGAAGATCCATCATCCAAGTTCATGATAAATTGTGGCGCTCAGCTCCAGATCATTTTCAGGCATAGCACATGACTTTATTTTGGAAAACACACAGGTCTCTTTGATGGCAGGGAGAGGTTTGGTGAAAGGCTTCAAGAATTCAGTTTTATTGCACGTAGCAGAGCTTATATTTTATTTTCTTCTCATACCCACATTATATAATTGTGGGTTACTCATGCGTGTGGTCCCGTTGGCAAAGGTTCCTTTTAATTGCTTCTGTGGCTATACTCTGGGCAGAATCGTCATTGCCACAGTTGCCTTCTCCCAAACAATTTCTGCCTCTCAGGTCAGTCCTTTGGGCTTTTAGAGCTCAGATCTGGCTTGAGGTTTAGAGTTTGCTCCTCTGATGCCGGTTTCCATTGCAGCCATACATTACTTTGAATATATGCATGTCTTCATTTATTTGATATCTCTTCTTGTCAGGCAAAAAGCAAAAGCATACAAGGATGGTTTATGCTACTGAATTTCCCCACATGGTTGGATGTGGGAATGTGTCCCTATGAATTGGTTGATGTGTGAGGTTGTAGCCCTGGCTGTGATCATGGTTGTACCTTTCGGCTTAGAAAATGTGGCCGGGGTGCCATCGGCAGGGGGTTGGGCAAGGGCCCCCCTGCATAGCTGTCAACTTACAGATTTGAAAATAAGGGACCAGCAGCCTCGAAAATAAGGGATCAGCAGCCAAATTAAGGGATTTTGCTATTGTAAAGAGTTACCGTACATACATTGGTAGGATTGATAGATGCTGTCAATCTGGCGTGAGGAGGTTGTGGCGCCGCGGTGGCCGCTGAAGCGCCGCCCTTCTGCGTCTCTCCCCATCCCCTCCTCTTCCTCCTCCCTCAGGCCGACTCCTCAGCTGCCACCACCGCTGTCGCCTCCGGGCTTGCAGGCGGCATGGGTGAGAGTCTCTCTCCCTCCCCCCCTCTTGGGTGGGTAAGGGCCGATGGAACTCCTCGCACCAGGGCGAAGGCGCCAGCGCGCGCTCTCTCTCGCGGGGGAGGACCCTGAGCCGCTGCTTCCCTCCTGAGCCGGGCGAGCATGAAACCCGGGAAATTTAAGGGACATCATCAATAAGGGACAGCAGCGGGACACGGCGCTGGGATAAGGGAGTTTCCCGCCAAATAAGGGACGGTTGACAGCTATGCCCCCCTGAAATTTTTGAGGAGGGGACTGGACTCCTCAATATCATGCCGCCTGTGGCAGGCCTCACCAGCTCTTCCAGTAATATGAGGTAATGTGTGCTCTTTGTACTTTTGTCCATTTGCTGTATTTATTTTCCCCAATTGGAACTATAAAATGGTGATTTTCTTGAGTCAAAATGAGAGTACCCCTAAACATTTTTTTCTGAAAAGGAACGGTGTACACACACACACACACACACACACACACACACACACACACACAATATAGTTCCATTTTTACCCACGCCAAAACTGTAAAGGCTGCTCTTGCATGAAAACCACTGGATAGCAAAGTTGGTTCAACCGTGGTACTGACAACACCAAATAAGTTTTGTAAGGAGAACTATATGAAATATTGCAGAAAAGATTTATGAGAATGGATTTTAAGCTACGGATTATTAAAAGTAATAGTTAGGAACAAATGTAAGATTAAGAGATGAGCTTTGAAAATCATTAAACGTGGTTGATGGAAGTCTCAGGCTAAAATAGCCAAAATGTTGTATAAGATGAGACGAGATGATGTGTTCTGTTTGGAAAATATATGTAAAAACTAATAAAAATATATATTAAACAAAAGGACCAGTCCCTTCCAATTCTATGATTCTATGAGGTATCCTTTTGAAACTGGGTAGGATAAGGTAAAGGTAAAGGGACCACTGACCACTAGGTCCAGTCGTGACTGACTCTGGGGTTGTGGCGCTCATCTCACTTTACTGGCTGAGGGAGCTGGCGTACAGCTTCCAGGTCATGTGGCCAGCAAGACTAAGCCGCTTCTGGCGAACCAGAGCAGCGCACGGAAACGCCGTCTACCTTCCCACTGGAGTGCTACCTATTTATCTACTTGCACTTTGACGTGCTTTCAAACTGCTAAGTTGGCAGGAGCTGGGACCGAGCAACAGGAGCTCACCCTGTCACGGGGATTCAAACCACCAACCTGATCAGCAATTCCTAGGCTCTGTGGTTTAACCCACAGTGCCATCCGCGTTGAGGATACATACCCTCCAAATGGCATACCAAAGTAATCCAGTCATTTCCTCCAAAGTAATAAAGCTATAGTTTTCTGCAAGGTATTTGTTGTTATTAAAGGTACCTAGCAGAAACACCCCTTTGTGTCTAAATTAAGGAAGGGGCCCCATAGATTGACTCCTCCCACTAACCGCAAGTGCTTTCAAATCTGGTGAAGAATGAGCAGCTATCCTAAGTTATCACTATCTTAAATTTGGTAATCTATATGCACACACTTCAGATAGCTGCTTGATTTGCCTGGCAATGGAATATAGTTCCCCATCTGTTCCTCATTAAAAAGGAAGGCTTATAGAGGGGAAAGGATTTCTTATGTGGGGTGCTTGGTGGCAAAACAGTTGGCAACATAAAAAAGAGCTGTACACCAACGTTAGTGTTCCACGGCACCTGAAACATGAGCTTCACTTGGCTCTGCGTTGGTTATCGTGGCTTTGAGCCACCAAGATTTGAATATAATGTTTACTGAACTAACTTTAGTTTAGCCTGATGCATGACTGAAACCCAGTTTATTCTGGCTGTGGCACTGGGAATATTTTGAATTGGGAAGTGTGGTATTCAGCAGTGACACTGACTCAGGGTAAGACGTTTCGTATTTCCATCTTAAAATTAGTTTTCCAAATGGCTTCTCTCATTCTGCAGAGGTCAGCTGTCATTAAATGGATAGTGTAGATCAACTCCTCGAAAGATTCCATCAATGGTGTCTCCGAAATTTTTTACACATCACTTGGGAAGACAGGCGAACTAATGCCAGTGTACTGGAAGAAGCAAAGATCACCAGTGTCAAAGGAACGGTTCAACATCAACTTGGTTGGATGTGCAGATCTCTGATTATCATCTTCCAAAGCAACTACTCTATTCCGAATTTAAAAATGGGAAGCGTAATACCGGTGGTCAACAAAAAATATTTAAAGACTCTCTCAAGGCAGATATTTTAAAATGTTCCCCAAAACTGGGAAACACTGACCTGCGAGCGCTCCAATCGGAGAACAGCCTTTACCAAAGGTGTCATGGGCTTTGAAGATGCTCAAACTCGGGACGAAAGGGAGAAACGTGCTAAGAGGAAGGCACGTTTCTCAAACCCTCACCATGATAAACTCCCACCCGGAAACCTACCGTATTTTTTGCTCTATAACACTCACTTTCCCCCTCCTAAACAGTAAGGGGAAATGTGTGTGCGTCTTATGGAGCGAATGCAGGCTGCACAGCTATCCCAGAAGCCAGAACAGCAAGAGGGATTGCTGCTTTCACTATGCAGTGATCCCTCTTGCTGTTCTGGCTTCTGAGATTCAGAATATTTTTTTTCTCGTTTTCCTCCTCCAAAAACTAGGCGTGTCTTGTGGTCTGGTGCATCTTATAGAGCGAAAATACGGTATATCCCCACTGAGGAAGGATGTGTGGATCCAGAATTGGCCTCCATAGTCGCTTAGAGACTCACTGTTAAAACTGTTCATGGAAGACAATCTTACTCGGCTATGAGTGATCACCAAAGAAGAAAGAGTGCAGATCGTGCAACTCAAGAGATGACATCCCAATTTAACCTTCCCCATTTATGCAGAAAGGCGGGGCTTCATTTAAACCAAGTGCCGGAGTCCCCAAGATGCTATGGAACAGTCTTCTCACTGTACATGCACAACACATCATAACCGTTCACCATGCTGGCTCGGGCTGTTGTGACTTGGATTCCACCAACATCTGCAGAGTCAAAGGCCTAGTCATTCATAACTTGGAGGCAGGTTCTGGCCCTGACACTTCAGAAACAAATCCATGTTTGCATCAGCACATGTGTGAAGAGAGAGAAGGAACCTGATCTCATAGGACAGGAGACACAGCAGCTGCAGTCTTGATGCTGGGAATGGCAATCATTTCTGCCAAAACCTTGCCAATGAGTCTAAGCACTAAACTTCCACAAGTATTTTAGCCAACTACTGCTTCAACAGAAAAGCAGGCTGAGCCTATCAAACCTTTTCTAAGGCAAATGAAGCAGGCCAGAGATCGTTTTAAATCCTGCATCGTTGAAAGAACATCCACATGGAAACAGTGGCACCTGCTGGTTAATACTGAAATGAAAAGTTCAGAAACACTAACATGCAAGGTAATGCTTATGGAATTTTATCCGAGACCTGGGAGAAGAGTCGGTGGAAGAAGATTGGAAGAAATTTAAAGACTATTTGCAGAAACACTGTAAAATTAATGAATGCTAAAATGATGTTGGATTGAAAATAAGTGGCATTAGCAACAAAGTTAATAAGAATATGCATAAAATGAATTGATAATGGATGAAAATATAGTTATAAAATGTTAAGATATAGAGTTAAGATAAATGAAAGAGGGTAAGGATTTGCTGATTTGATTATTTAAATGGGAATACAAGAAGGGGAGGTGTGAGGAGGTCAAAGAAACAAGCAAATGAGTTTTAAGTTATGAAAAACGGAATTGTTTTTAATTTTTTTAATTTTTAAAATTAAATGTTTTTAATTTTTTTCTTATTTTCTTTTTGCTCTTTGTATGTTGTATTTTTATTTTTCTTTCTTCTTTTTTCATGTGTTTTTGTACTTATGTTTTTGTAAAACTTCAATAAACATTTCATTAAAAAAAAAAGGTAATGCTTATGGAATTTTACGATTTCTTTTCAACCTGGTCTAAGAGCCATACATTTCAGGCAAAGATCTGTGATCCAATTACAATGAGAAAAACGTAAACGTGTGCACACACAGGGCAATTTCCCTCAGTATGTGGTCTTGTTTCTGAATAAATGTTCTGAATAATTTGTACCTGTTACTTACTTGGAGGGGGTGGTACAGCTGTGTTTTCTGTCTCTAAAGATTTTTATTTAAAAAACCAGTGTCACATAAAACACCGGTATACGTAACTATCAAATCAATTATGACCCCCTTTCCCCAGGCTCTGACCAAGAAATCAATGAAACTCATTACTCCAGTTGGGAATATGTCGGAGGACGACGTCACATCTGATTGTGTTTGTTCACATGCATATTAATGTATACCAGATTTCCAGAAAGCCATCATCTGCCTGTTGTCCTTTTAATGTTTTACTTGCTTTGTAAGTTTTTCTGTGAATGCAACTGTTCAGACTTTTCGTCTCCAGTTATGCATATGTAAATTGCCCCGGCTCTCCCAGCTTTGAGCTATTCATTGCCAGGTTGCAAGAAAAATTACCTGCTACCGTGGGGGAAAACAAGCTGAGTATTCTGTATGTCCTGTTGTGTTATTAAGCTTAGCTCCTGAAATACAGCACCACAGACAGGTTTGATCACGTCACATGTCCACCATATATTAAACATAGCACCAATACAGTTACAGCCCCTCCAGCATAGGGGCGAAAGCTGTGGGTTTATCTTATTTTAAATACCAGCTATGCAACATTTTGAGTATGTTCTCCCTAATCTTGTCCATAGCAAGTAAAACTTTTTTCCCATCCACATACTACACTAGTCAGTTTGTTCAAACTGGAACATTTCATTTAAGAATATACGGTTAGTTCTGAAAGAATTCCCAGCCCATATTATTTCCATGGGGTTATATAAGAGGAATACATTGCAGAATGGCCCTTCAACACACTCTGCTTTCACAAATCACTCAGAGCCACTGCTATTCTCCAGTCAGCAAGTGGTGTCAACAAGAGGGTGCTCATTTAGTTTTCCATGAAGGAAAAAATAATAATAATCTTGCCATTTCCTTTCACATGGGAAGCAACATCTTTGGAGACTCAAGGCTGTCTAGATCTACTAGGTAGCAAGAGAAACAAATTGTAGTCTGAGTAAGGAAAGCAATCGGCAGGGCACTTGTCATTTGACGACTTCCAGGAGAGTTAAAAACCAAACTAAAACCTCAAAGTGCACAAAAAGCTTTATTTACATACAAAAATACAGACATGGGCATTCAGTTGTTTTTTGTATCTCATAAAAACCAACATTAATAGACAAATCAGTGCAAGTTAGTAGTTATTTTTTGTAATTAAACTATTCAAAGCACAGACTTGTGAAATTAGAAATAAAACAGGAATTGTGTGATGCAACAATTTCGCTCATTTTTGCACCATCCTGGAAATCAAGTCTTCACAGATTTTTGTGAGTTCGTTGTTTTCCTTTGTCTGTGAAAAGAGAAGTAGTATCAGAGACTGTAGGAGCTGCACAAATATTCAGAAAAGTCACCCATATTTTTACAGATTAGAATAGTTTGCACAGTGGGCCTCATTTTTAAGTAGCAAAATGCAAGGAGAAGCCTGAGAGGTGCTTGTGTCTGGAATACAGTGGTGCCTGGAAAGACAAAAAGAATCCGTTCCGCGAGTCTCTTCGTCTTGCGGTTTTTTCGTCTTGCGAAGCAAGCCCATTAGCGGCTTAGCGCTATTAGTGGCTTAGCGGATCAGCTGATAAGCGGCTTAGCAGATCAGCTGTTAAGCGGCTTAGCGGATCAGCTGATAAGCGGCTTAGCGGCTTGGGGAAAAGGGGGGGGGGAGGAAAAAAACCTGCAGGAACTCGCAAGACATTTTCGTCTTGCGAAGCAAGCCCATAGGAAATTTGTTTTGCGAAGCACCTCCAAAATGGAAAACCCTTTCTTCTAGAGGGTTTTCCGTCTTGCGGGGCACCACTGTACTCAAATCACAGCATTCTTGTTTCATTTCAGGGATCTCAGCTGGAGCTAATGAGTAGCCTGGATGAGATGCAATTTGGGTCCAGCAGATTTTCATATAATACAGACTTCAGATGTGTTTTGCAGGTATGGATTTAATTTGCAAGCGGCAAAACCTTTGGAAGGCGGCCCCTCCACTCCTCTGCTTGAACCACCACTAACAGTCCCAAGCTCCAATGAGAATTTATGACTGACCTTTTGCTCAAGGCTGCTCTCTAGCGACTGGGCTCTCATCTGTTCTTTGCGCAAACTGGCTTGGAGCGCTGCCTCTTCGGCTTTGGCTTTGCTTCGTACTTGGGCAATCTCTTCATTTGCCCTGTCAAAAAGGCATTCAGGAATATTAGCTTCTTAGATAACATGGGTGCTTTACTTAAATGCACTGCAATCTGAAGGACGGCCAGATTTCAACACCTCATTACTCACCGGCATAGCTTTTCTTCTGCGTGGGCCTTCAATGCTTGATATTTCTGTTCCTCCTTCTTAAGTCTTGTATTGTAATCCTCAACACATTTTTTCAAAGCCTCTTCATTCTAGAAGAAGAAAAACAAAACAAAACACTCAGGCCATTTCAGAGGGGAGAGGACCTCTTAAAAATAATTGCGAGGGCAAGCCCAAATCTTGATCTGTCAAAAAGTAGAATCACTCTGCATCAACACCACAAATTACACATTCAGCAAAATTCTGTTAAAACCTCTACAAGTGCATTGTAATATAGAAAGCTATACTGTTTGTATTCAGAAGAAAACAGGTTGAATGCATGTGTGCCACCTGTTCTATATCAAGTAATAACACTTTAAGGCATTTGGGATAACAGAAAACCTTCCATACCGTTTCTTTAGTTTCCTGTCCAGAACCAACATCTCAGCAAATACTACATTTGGCACCAATGAAGCTCATCTAGCATTATTGATGTCTGGTCCTTTAAAGCAGGGATTGGCAATGTAGCATCTGCGGGCGTCCTTGTGCGTTTTTCTGGTTTGTTTTTAAGAATAGTTTGGGAGGGGTTGTATGGGGGTGTGGGTAGAATAGCAGCCCTTCATCCATAGAGGGTTTTACTAAAATATGCTCAGTGTGTGATTAAGGGAATGCACTTGGGCGGAGAGGGAGAGGTTGCTGTGTGGTCCGTATGCATCATCTGCACAAGAGAGGGAGAAATGCAGGTGCAGCTTTTTCTGTATTGGTGTAAGAAAAATCTATGGATGAAGAGCAGTAAACTAACTAACTAAATAATAGTAGCCACCTTGTATATTGTTCCTGGTACTGAGAAATGCTCTGTATTAGATAGCAACTCTCTCTCTCTCTCTCTCTCTCTCTCTCTCACACACACACACACACAGAGAGAGAGAGAGAGAGAGAGAGAGAGAGAGAGAGAGAGAGAGAGATTTTTGTATGATCCCCACAATTACGACCAGCAGGACGTAAGCAACTTCCCATGTCAAACATGAGGCTGCCTGGGATTGGGAAAGCAGTGATGACTGCAGTACCCCGGGTTACATACGCTTCAGGTTACATACGCTTCAGGTTACAGACTCCGCTAACCCAGAAATAGTGCTTCAGGTTAAGATATTTGCTTCAGGATGAGAACAGAAATCATGCTCCGGTGGTGCGGCAGCAGCAGGAGGCCCCATTAGCTAAAATGGTGCTTCAGGTTAAGAACCGTTTAAGGTTAAGAACGGACCTCGAGAACGAATTAAGTACTTAACCAGAGGTACCACTGCATCTCCAGTTTTCTTATGCTATCCCCCCATCCAGCCCTGGTCCAAAAAGGTTGGAGAGTGCTGCTTTACATTTTACTCTGCAATTATTTTGATATTCGTAGTAGTAAATGAATTTATTTTCAACCAAAGATGAACCACGCTTGCCAAGTCCCCCCCCCCCCCCGCTTAGTAATTAAAATACAGTGCAGTCTTCCTAACAGGATCTCAAAATAGCATGCCTCTACAGTTATAGTTGTTACATACGTGTTGAAATGTAATGTGTAATCAGGGAGACACATTGGCTTTGCAGGCTTAAAAGTTGCAAAGGTGGGTGTGGTGTTTAACCACTCCTTGTGATTATGCTTGTACAGGGGGGTGGAAATGGTTAATGTAGATTGACCAATGAGAAAGCTCAGAGGCGGAGCCTACCTGGTTTTGAGGCTCAGCCCAGGGGTTTTACCATTGGGAGAGGAGTCAGACAGAGCCAGTGAAAGTCGAACACAGTGGTTGTGACAGATAGAGTGAGAGACAGGGATAGAACTGAGAGAGAAGAGTGTGACAGTGAGATAGTGCCACATCTAGTTAAGGGCGTGCATTTGAGAAACCGTTCTGAATGTATTTAAAACTTGTTTGTTCTTCAATAAACTTTAATCTTCGTTGTTGACTTTACAACCTGACTGAGACTCAGTATTTCACCCGAAGAAACCTGGTTGGTGGCAGCGGAAGAATAAAGCAGTGGTGTACAGGTCAATAGTCCATGAAACAACCGGGGGCTCTGTAAGAAAGCCAAAGTGGGAGACCCGTGTTTAAAGAAACAAGAAACTTAAGTGGCTGGCCGAGTTAGAAATGCTCACTTTCTGATATCCTTCTATTGCCTCCTTCTGCTTTTCAAATCGTTTGAAGAGCTCAGACAATGATTTTTCCACAGAATTCAGATCAGAGCTAATCTGCCGTTTTTCATCCAGTACTTTCTGCAGTTCTTTCTGGGCAAGCTCCTTTTCTTTCTGGGAATTCTCTAGAGAAACAGATAGATACAAATGAAACGCACTGCTTGCTCTCTAGGATCCAAAACAGACAACAGTCCAGAGATCTTTGTGTAGAAGTGCCCCATTACTCCCATGTCTTAGGAAAGGCAGTTTTCAAGTAACCTCAAGAAAGGCTGCAGATATTCAGAAATGTCAGATATAGATTCCATGGTGCAGAATTTAGGACACAATGTGCAACAAAATAGAACAGGGTTTCTGAAACTCAGGTCTCCAGCTGTTTTTGGACTACAACTCCCATCATCCTGAGCTAGCAAGACCAGTGATCGGGGTGATGGGAATTGTAGTCCAAAAATAGCTGGAGACCCAGTTTTCAGAAACCCTGCATTGTTTGAACAGCTTCCTCTTAAGTTCATATTCAAATAATGCATATAAAACTGGCTTCTGTCAGCAGCTAGGCCTCACTAGTTTTCAGTGTCTTAAGAGGACAATTAGCCTATAATAATGAAATATACAAATTAATGCTGTCCCTTAGAAGAGTGGGTGAACCACATGTTCCTGGACTCCAATTCCCATTATCCCTGACCATTTGCCATGCTGTCTAGGGCTAATGGAAGCTAGAGTCCGGCAACATCTGGAGGGTCAGATTCCCCGTGTCCTAGTTCAAGTTTATTAATAGAAGCAGCCACTGTGGAACAATCATCTTAACACTTAGATTGAACTATTCCCTGTGGATGTGAGACTTAATCTGTAACATAAAAGATTTTCCTAGTATGTTTTTGATGCCATGTGGATGATTGCATACCACATTTTTTTAAGTTATGTATTTGTCTCGGAAACAACACTTTGGTTTTTTAAAATATATATATATATACCAAAGACTGACAGTCAATTTCTTCCAAATTAAGTTGATGGGCTAAGCCAGCCTCTCTCTAACATGGCTCCCCCAGATATTATTGGACTACAACTTCCTTCATCCCTGACTGGTCCTGATAGCTAGGGATGATGGAAGCTGTACATCTATCTGGGGGACCAAGTTTGAGATAGACTGGGCTAAGCCAATATCAAGTAATCTCGAATCTCTGTTGCTGTCCCATACTTCTGTGATTCTCAATTCCTGTGCTTTCCTAGTCTTTTTGAAAAGTTTGGCAAGAATGAAGCTGAAGACTCTCAAAACATGTCTTTGGAGTAGGAATACACGATGGTAGAGCACACGCTTTGCACACAAAGTTTCCAAGGTTGAATCCCTCAGTTGTAGCAGGCCTCAAAAAACAAACAAACAAACAAAAAAACCACCCCAACAACAACTCACATCTGGATGGGAGCAGTTGAAAGCTGCTGGTAGTCAGCATATAGTTCTGGCCAGATATAACAGTGATATGATTCAGTACAAAGTACCCCTGCCTTCATGGTTTTGTAATTATACTTACCCATCACTTGTGCTACGGTAACTTCAAACTCTGCAACAATTGTTCTAAAAGAGAGAAAGAGCTTATTTTAATATGTATAGCAAGAAAGATTATAGGATTTTGCCAGAGTCCCGGTTCTTGGCACTAATGACCCAGAACGCTAAGCTTCCTACGTGAAGAAAGGCCATCTTGCACTGGGTGACTCTTCCTATTTTTCTGTTGTTTTTAATTGCAGTTTTTTTATCTCCACTGTAGTGGTAGTGGTGACAGTTCCCTCTCCTTTTGAGATAAGCTGCAAATAAGAATAATTTGCCCCTCCTAACAAAGATGGTCCTAATGAAGTTAGGCAACTCATGGAGGATCTAGACCAAAACAGGTGTTTCCCTTGGCAATAATGAAACATGGCCTGCCCAAAATCCTGGAAAGTAGTTGCCAGTCAGTGCAGAAGATCCTGGGCGAGACGGACCAATGCCCTGACTCAAAGTTACTTTAATAATCAGCAAAGCTTCAGCAGCACAGGACCATAGCTGTCAACCGTCCCTTATATAGTGGGAAACTCCCTTATCCCAGCGCCGTGTCCCGCTGCTGTCCCTTAAATTTCCCGGGTTTCATGCTCGCCCGGCTCGGGAGGGAAGCAGCAGCTCAGGATCCTCCGCTGTGAGAGAGAGCGTGTGCTGGTGCCGTCGTCCTGGCGCAAGGAGTACCATTGGCCCTTCCCCGCCCAAGAGAGGGAAGGGACGGAGACTCTCGCCCATGCTGCCCGCGAGCCCGGAGGCGGGAGCAGTGGTGGCAGCTGAGGAGGCGGCCTGAGGGAGGAGGAAAAGGAGGGGACGGGGAGGGATGCAGAAGGGCGGTGCTTTAACGGCTGCGCCGCCGCTGCAACAGCCTCATGCCGGATTGACAGCATCTGTCAATCCTACCAGTGAATGTAACTCTTCACAACAGCAAAATCCCTTATTTTGGCTGCTGATCCCTTATTTTCGAGGCTGCTGGTCCCTTATTTTCAAATCTGAAAGTTGACAGCTATGCACAGGACCCCTCCTAGGCCACGTTGCCCATAATGCCTTGCTCCAAGGAAGGGCCCCAGCCATTTCTCAGAGTGAGGCTCAGGGGGAGCCTGAGGCATGTCTGGCACTTTTGCCGCATCAGCAGAGCCAAAACAGTTCAACAGCTGAGGGGAAGGAAGTTAGGAGGAATAGCAGCCATGGGCAAAGGTGAGGAGGCAGCAATGACAGAGGCACCTTGGGCAGAACAATCATCCCAGTCAGTCCAACAGGTATCCAGCACTGCCCAAGGAAGAGTCAGATACCAGTTGAAATGGGTCTATATATTTGGTGGTATTTAAGTCCTGTGAGAAAGCAACCATAGAACATGCTTCTGTATCCCAGGTGTACACCTACCCCATTTCTTTATTTTCCAAATAGATCTTGTGATGCTTCCTTTCCCATTCCAAAGCTTCCATCTCCTTTTCTTGTACCTGAAACCACAGGGTCCCCAAAATGAGAGCGTAACAGTAATGGATGTCGCTTTAGATCTGGGCTAGAATCAAAGCAACATGCAGAAAAGTCCTTGGGCTAGACCTCATTCTACCTTAAGGACAACTGTAGCATTTGATAAGCGAGCTTACTCTCTTTTGTATGGGCCCTTTGAGGAAACCATTTATTTATAATCACTCAAGGAAAAAAGCAAAAGCAAATGACACTGGTGGTTTATATTGATCAGGAGCATTAGATGGAACTAATTTGATTAGTGTTCCAAAGATCAGTTTGAAAACTCCCATTGGTAAAGAAAATCTGCAGAAAAGTCTTGCAAGGTGGGCAAATGTTATCGGTCACAAGCTTGTAGCCAGCAGGAAATCAAAAGCCATTCTAAACGGTATCTTTCTAAATAGTATCAACTCAAATATTCCTTCCCATGTTCTCACCTCGGAAGTAAGCTTTTTGATAACCGTGTCCTTCTCAAGTTTAACCCTTTCGATAGCTGTATCCATGTCTTGCTGAGTGTATTTCAACACTTCCACAATAGCTTCAGTAGGCAGCGCAGAAGGCAAAAATGAAATATCCTTAGTGGTTGGAATATCTGGAGAACCTCTGGCCTGTGACAAGAATTTAAAAACACATTTACATGTGGTACTTTTATAATGCATTTTTGTGCTAACAGATACTCTATTTAAGATGCATCAAGCTGAATCAAGACAAACCATAGTTCCCTTGATGTCTAAACTGTTAAACGTTTTAAAAAACCGTAATTGGTTCATTTGAGTTTAAAATGTAATGCTTCTGACCTCTTTCAGCATACAAGCCTGAGGTTCACCATGGCTCATCCACACAACAGCAGGAAACCATGATTTCATACTATTTCTGAACTGGGCCAATGTGTTGATCTTTTTTTAAAAAATTACCGTATTTTTCGCTCTATGGGACGCACTTTTTCCCCTCCAAAAATGAAGGGGAAATGTGTGTGCGTCCTATGGAGCGAATGCAGGCTCCTTGGCTTCGCCGCGACACGCCTGTCCTGGAAGCCGGAGGAGGAACAGAAGGGTCTCCTTCTGTTCCTTCTCCAGCTTCGCTGAAGGGCGCTGTGCCTTCTCCCTCTCTGCGCAGCACCTCTCCTGTGAAGGAGGGGCGCTGCGCAGAGAGAGAGAAGGCGCAGTGCCCCTTCAGTGACGCGTCTGTCCTGGCTTCTGCTTTAGCCCTGCACAGCCTCTTTGGGCAGGGGGAGCCTTCATCCCGCTGCCCTGAAGAGGCTTGGCGCGGTTACCCCAGAAGCCAGAACAGCCACACGGTATCCCAGAAGCCAGATCCCTCTTGCTGTTCTGGCTTCTGGGGTTCAGAATAAATTTTTCTTGTTTTCCGCCTCCCAAAACTAGGTGCGCCCTATGGTGCGAAAAATACGGTACAAACCACCTGTATCTGCAAACTACTGGGGATATTTAAATGGTACTTACTAGATCTGTTGAAGCTCCTAGAAGGTCTAGTCCCAATGACTTTTCTTCAGGTTTAGATGTTTTTATTTCATTGACTGCCATTTCTCTAGATGGTCTAATTTAAAATAAGAAAAAATACTGAAACAATCCTAAATAGGCTCCAAAATTGAAGAGCACTAAAAATTGAATGCTTACCCATTTCGAACTGCAGGTTCATTAGCACCAGGAGCACTTTTCTTAGGGCTTTCACTGAGCAGCGGATCAAATTTCAAGTACAGAGATTGCTTCCTCAAGACAGATTCTTTAAACTATGGGGAAGGAGTTTGTAAGTAAGCGACGTACATGCACAAGTCAGTCAGCCAAAGATGTGATTATTTGGGGTACAGATCTTCCAAGTTGTATTAAAGATCATCCCACAAGCAAGGAAGTTTTGATACAACTATAAAACAACCCAATAAAAGTAGATTCTTCTATATCTGTTTTGTGATTTAAGCAGCATATAGTTTAACTGGAAGAGAATGGAGACAGGGCAGTGTTTTGCCACAAAGCAAGTTTAGCTCTTGTGTAAATGAGAAAATATACATAACACTGAGTTTATATTGGCAGGTAGACGTTTAGAGCTCTCCTCTGCAATTGCCTTCAGATCCTTAGGAGTATCTACTTCAGCCTAAGTCTCCTCTGCTTGAGAGAAATACCTTTAACTCTCTTTTATAGACTGTTCTAATATAGTAGCTCAATGCTGTAAAAATCTTAAAATCAGTTCACATAATGGTTACTTACTGAGGCCCTTCCAAATTGTTCCAGATAGTCCACTTCAATATTGAGTCCTAGAACTAAGCAAATGTGTTAATAAATGCAGAAAGCAATGGTTTTTATGTAATTAAAGCTAGAAGTAGCATGGGCAAGATAAGTCCTTTCTAGAGATGAGAAGTGGGAGCGCACCTTCCTGCAATTTGTAGTAGCCTGTGCACCTTGTGGGAGTTACTAGGCACAGTTCAGCTCTTTCTACTTTTCATTTAAATTTATTTAACTTATGATTTAATAATGAAGGAACAGATTAATTCGTCAAAGGTTCAGATCTAACATTATTCTGAACACTTTTGGAGTCACATGTGGCTAGATGAGGGATGGGGAGCCTGTGGTCAATTATCAGAATCTGGCAGGCTACAGGTTCCCAGCCCCTCACTTTACGGGATCCATGGCTGTGCCTGGAACTTCAATGAAAGCTGGAAGCACATATTCGTAAACTACTTAGAAGATTATTATTTTTTAGAATTAAGCTATATATAAATGAATAAAAAGCTATACTAGGCGTGCGCGGCAAGTGCTTTGCAGAACTTTGAGAATGGCAGTAGTCTGTCCTCCAATCAGGGTAGCACATGAAGACAGTCACAATAGTGCTTTATCGACAAATATTTGCACACTGATTTGGGGTGTGTGTGTGTGTGTGTGTATCCTTAAGACAAACTCCTGCAAAGCGGTCTTCATAGAAGATATGATAGCCATCTTCAAATATCTAAAGGGCTGTCACATGGAAGATGGAGCAAGCTTGTTTTCTCCTGCTCCAGAAGTTAGGATGCAAACCAATGGATTATAAGGAGATTCCTACTGAACATCAGGTAAAAGCTGTTCAACAGTGGGAGACGGTGGACTCCCCTTCCTTTGAGGTGCTGGGTGGCCACCTGTCATCTAGCTGAGATTCCTGCATTGCAGTGGGTTGGACTAGGTGACACTCAAAATCTTTATAATAAATCTGTTAACTTTACTTATGATGTCTGTTTGTGCTCTATGTAATTGCCCCAAGCATGGGAAACAAAATTAGGTATGACTAACTAGAAAAAACCTGCACAATAATTAGAAGGGCCTAAAAGGTCCATAGTTCCAACTACTCTTACCTTCTGAGGGTGATCGGAACTCTTCGTTTTCTGTATCTGCAACCTGGTTGTTTTCATGCATTACTGTTGCTGGCCTTTCACAAGGCTGGAGCAAAAAGCCATCTCCAGGCAACTCTCCATTTAAAGACAAGTTACCCTAAGAAGCAAAGTTTAAAGAAAATATTCCTTAAAGTGGAGAGATGAAATAAATCGCACAGTAGGGTAATTGCTCCTCTTCACTTTACTGAGTAGCTTGGGGCAGAGAACCAAGTTCTCAAAAATCAATAAACACATTTTAAAAAGTCATTTTGCCATTGCAGACGGCTGCTTTTTTGTATGTAAGTAGTGTTACATTGGGACGCGGGTGGCACTGTGAGTAAAACCTCAGCGCCTAGGACTTGCCGATCGCATGGTCGGCGGTTCGAATCCCCGCCGGGGGTGTGGGGTGTGTGTGAGCTCCCGTCTTCGGTCCCAGCTCCTGCCCACCTAGCAGTTCGAAAGCACGTCAAAGTGCAAGTAGATAAACAGGTACCGCTTTCTAGCGGGAAGGTAAATGGCGTTTCCGTGTGCTGCTCTGGTGCCGGTTCGCCGGAGCAGCTTCGTCACGCTCGCCACATGACCTGGAAGTGTCTGCGGACAGCGCTCGCTCCCAGCCTCTAGAGTGAGATGAGCGCACAACACTAGAGTCTGTCAAGACTGGCCCGTACAGGCAGGGGTACCTTTACCTTTTTAATGTTACATTAAAAAGTGTTTGTCTTCCGCAAGGTTGTTATATTAGCAATATTATTGCTTTCCCTTGAATTCTGGAACTTGATTACAAGGTCTTTAAGATCATGGATTTATTATTCAAATACCATAAGTCTTCTTATAAAAGGTGAATGAACTAGTATTAATAAAAACTTTACTATAGCAGTATGGTGACCACTATTATATCGCTGCATCAAATGAGATAAATGACCTACAGGCCTCAGTAGCAGCAGGATTATTCTATTTTGCAAGGCAAAAGTACTTTGTTGCTGACAGTGACTACAACCCTATACCCATTTACCTGGGAATTAGACCAGTGTTTCCCAACCTTTTTTGGGCAAAGGCACACTTGTTTCATGAAAAAAATCTCGAGGCACACCACCATTAGAAAATGTTTAAAAAATTAACTCTGTGCCTATATTGACTATATATAAAGTAACTCTCTTTAATAGGAATCAAATAAACACAAAGATAGTATTTTATAATTTTGTAATTTTATAATTCCAAATTTTGTTCAGAGTCCAGTTCTTTTCTTTTCAAAAACTTTTCCATCACTGCAGTATCCGGCCATCCAATTGCCACTGACAAACGGATACAGACCCCCTTTTTTACAGCACAGCTCGCACAAATGTACACGGAACACCCTTTGCGAATTAAAACACACAGTCTCACGAGAGCAAGGAGCAGCGATTTTATATTTTACGAAAAGAAGTCGCTGGTCCTCATGGTGACAGGGTGGAAAATATTTAAAAGCAGAACCACCTTGAGGAAGGTGGAGCCATATCACATCCCGGCAGGAGGCCTAAATTGGTGGAACGCTCAGGCCCCGCCAATTCAAAGAGGACTATTAATTTGGAGAGCTGCTGTCTTCCAAACTGTGAGACGACGTGGCAAAAGGGGAGCCCTGAATGGAACTTTGCGTTTTTGTCTCAACGCCGGTCTCGCGCTGCCGCTTCCCGTGCTCTCAAGGACCCGGGAGGAGGAAGACGTGAAGGGAATCCCGAAGGCGCGAAAACCTCGTGCATGCGCAGGCCTTCCGCCTGCGACAGCCCAGTAGGCCGGCCGAAGCGAGTGGCGATGGGATGTGGGAGGGCCAACTCGCCCGCCTCCCTCCCACGGCACACCAGGCAACGTCTCGCGGCACACTAGTGTGCCGCGGAACACTGGTTGGGAAACACTGAATTAGACCACTGGAAGCAATGGAACATACTTCCAAGCAGACAGCATTGTTATTACAGACATAGCGAAAGCTCCGCTTTCCATGAAGTCATACAGAATGCATAAAAGTAACATAACATTAATGCCTTCTAGAGCAAATAATTTTACTTTTGGAATCTGAATGAGGGAAGTGGAGAGGGTGGGGTTTTGTTGTTGTTTGGAAATGCAATACTCCTTTAAGAACAAGAGGAACCATTTATTATTCCAAAAGTACAGAATGTGGTATTCTGTGCAGAATCCTGAGCATCTTAACTTTCCAGAAAGAGGGCAGGATTTCTAGCCATTAAGGCTTCATGGACTTCAAAGTTTATTTTAAAAACACTTAAGAGGTTTTACTACAATCAAGTGGTATTTACATCTGTTAAATAAAATAAATTGGTCAAGTAGTACATCTGTTGAAATCTCAGAAGTATGTTTGTGTTTACTTCAAACGACCAAGACTGAGATAGGCTTTCCTGCTCTGCATAGTGCCTCTCACTCACCATGACTAGCAGGGGTGATTCAAAACCACCACAAGCATATGCAAAACTTGCCTATGCAGGTGACAGAATTCAGCTTTGAAACTGAATGCTTGTGCAGTTTTGTTTTCCATTTTGGCAAGTATGCACAGCTTTGAGTGCAGGTATAACAATGTACACAGGGTCATATCATACCATCAAATCCACTGACGGTTCAGCTGGAGTTTCTGCTTCAGCCACAGCTTGGTCTTCAGCTATAACCTGCTCATCACTCTCTTTCCTATAGGGAACAAGACAGCATATGTTATAGAACCTGACAGCTAACAAAGCTTGGTTCAACGTGCTTTATAAATAAATGACAGTGGTACTTCGGGTTAAGTACTTAATTCGTTCTGGAGGTCCATTCTTAACCCGAAACTGTTCTTAACCTGAAGCGCCACTTTAGCTAATGGGGCCTCCTGCCGCCACCGCACGATTTCTGTTCTCATCCTGAAGCAAAGTTCTTAACCCAAGGTACTATTTCTGGGTTAGCGGAGTCTGTAACCTGAAGCGTATGTAACCCAAGGTACCACTGTACCTTCCATAACTTTATAATTCAATTTTGTGCACAGACAGTATAACTTGCGCAATTTCAATCTTGCACAGCAGAAAGGCAGCCAGGTTATTATTTGCACCCCAATCCCACAAATCAATCATATGCAGGGTAGAGAGCTTAAAAGCTCCTCCTGTGCCCCTGGGTTTCCCCCATCACTGAAAGAGCTTTTAAGCTCTCCGCCTTGCTCACTGGGTTCTGGGATGCTCTTGCAGGAGCTCGAATGGTCCTGCAAATCACATGGGAGCATCCCAGAGCCCAGTAAGCATGATGGGAGATTTTAAAAGCTCTCTGCCTTCCTTGAAAGGTAAGGATGGTCATGGGGGCAGTTCCAAGGGGGTAGTTACAGTATAGAAGTTTTATATATACACATGCCACCCACAGAACACAACGCCCATGCAAGATGCAATTGTACTATATTTAAAATACCACCATTTTTAGCAAGAACCTGTGCAGGATAATCACTAGTGTCAGACTAAGACCTGGAACACCAGAGTTCAAATCCCCACTTGGCCTTGAAGCACACTGGGTGACCTTGGGGCAGCCACTGCCTCTCAGTCCAACATACCTCAGAGTTGTTGTGGGGGTGACATGTTAACTACACCACCTTAAGGTCCTTGGAGAAGAACAAGACTGTTTATGAACACTGTCTTCCTTAAGCATGTTTATTAAAGAGTTTATGGCTAGTTTTACTACACAGAACTGAGTAGCATGAAATGATAAGAGAAGCCTGAATAGTTCCAATGTGTGCTGTTTTCTTCCCCTACCTGTCTTGGGTTCTCTAACTTGCTAGTTTTGGGGATTGATATAAAGTTGCAAGCTTTTTTAATTTGTACTACTTCATTTCCCAAGCCCAGGACTGCTCCAGATTTAGTGTTAAAATACTTACAATTTCTCACTTAATAGTTCTGCAGCTCCAAAGTCATCCGGTTGATTGTGCAACTGTGCTTGAAGAAAGCCTGCTTTGGACAAAATACTATCCTCCTGGGTATCTGTTGTTTTAGTTCTGGGCATAGGACACTCAAGGGAATTTTGCATTTTTGAAACACCTCCTAATGGAGTGAAGTCAGGATCATCAAATTTATTGCAGTCCAGGCTATAAGATGCTTTGTGGACAGAACTCTTTGTTGCAGTGTTCATTCTCTCTTCAGCTTCCTCCAACACTTTGCGAGTTGAAGCTGGTTTCCCAGAAGGAGCCTTCATTTCAGCACCCTTGCCTGGTTTCCTTGGAGATACCTTATTAGTTGCCTTTTCAAGCATATCTGGTTCCAGTTTTATGAACTCAGGTTTTGTTACGTGAACCTCCCCCTCACACTCCGGCAAGATGCTGTTCACTGCTGTGGAATTTTGCCACTCTGATTCCTCAGTCTGAAAAGGTTTTATTTCACCGCAGCTGACATTCTCAGAGCTACAGGATCCTTGCACGTGTTGTGAAGGAGAATTTTGTATGTGGGATATGGACAATGGCTCAGTTTTGCAGACTCCGTTAGAAACTGTTGCCAAATCAGAGCTTAGAAATTGCTTTGTCACATCATTGTTTGCCAATGGGGTTTTGCAACCTGTTTCTTCATCAAATGGATTGTTCTCTGTAGCAGTTTGAGGCAGGCAAACTGCACCAAGAGAATCGCCATCCTGTTTCTCAGCTGCAGCAAACGCTGCCAAAGACGATATTTTCACAAAGTCGTCAGTAGGCAAGTCAGGGATATTTGCTCCTTTGCTTTTTGCTGACATTACATCATCTGAAGAATCGGGATTTACCTTTCCTTCCACCTCTATCTTCTCACTTGCAATATCAGCATCTAGGGTAACTGTTTGTTGACTCCTGTTGAAAGGTAGACCCATCACCAGCTAGTTAATACGGCCTTTGAAGAATAATTAAAATAAAAGAGCCGCATTTGGCACACAGGAAAAGAGGCTTTTGTTAGGTGCAGCCCAATGCTTACAAACAGGGCATTTACTATCCACTTCAGTTTGGCTGGAAAATTTATGTCAAACTTAGGTTTTTCAGTATTTGTCTTCTACATTGTGTTCAATGTGGAACTGGAAATGTATACCCCAAAACAAGCTTTTGGCCACCTCAAACGCTATATCCACACCTCCAGGAGAGAGTCTTCTATAAGAAGGCATTAAGTAGTGTCCTGCCCAATGCTTCATTTGCATGACACTATGTGCAACCTAAAAGGCGGCTTTGTGTTGCCCCAATTGCTGCATCCAGATTTACAGGTAAGTGCCCCAATGCATTTTCTGGGCACAATACACTGCCAAGTATGAGCCCAAGCAAAAATTAGACAAACCATCTCTAAATAAGTAATGGAGGTGTGCACCCCCACAACACTCTGAATCAAGCACTCAGGAGTCAGTTTGTACATATTTTGGCAATTACTGGTGTGGAACCATGCACCTGTCAGTAATTTACACAAAGACTAAGCGTATGGCATCTACACATTCTGGGTTGTGTAGGTATATGATTTGTGGTGGGCGATTTTGTTTGGGCTATTATAGGCATAGGCTTACACCATCAACAGTATCTTGCACCTAAACTAAGTGTGGGACTAGACACTACTCACTGCCACCTTGTAGATGACACCCTGGAGAATGACTTCTGCAGACTTAGGTCAATCTTCACATGATATCCACTCAATTTTCTTTTTTTATGCTTCTTTTTTATTAAAGATTTTCTTGTTTTACAGAAGTATGTGTAATGTCTCTCGTATTTTTTCCATATAACATTTTTACAAATCAGTTTCATTTGTTGAGACATTGGGGGGGAGGGGTGGTGGTGGAAATGTTTCTATTTTGCTTAATGTATGTAGGGTTTGGTGTCAGCGTTTCCACTCAATATTTCTAATGCCCAAAAATGTCACCAAATGGAAGACTCCTTCAGAAATCATGGGCTAATGCAACAATCTGTTCTAGCACTTAAGTCAATGCTGCTGCTCTTAGCTTTGAAGGACCAGAAGAAACACTTCCCGTAAAATATCAATTGTCAGCTTCTAGGAAGAAAAAGTCAGTCACCTCTCTCAATGAATCAGAAAAGACAGCTGCAAGAGAGTATTCTAGAGAACAGGGGCAATCATATAACCTTTTCTAGTTTTAATTTTTTTAAAATACATCAAGAGGATCTGATTTACTCACACAGCACTGGATGCAGACAAGACAAAATCCTCTGGGATATCTGTGCAGTCACCTCCTATAACAGGTGTTTCAGGAATCTTCCTTTTATCTGGACTTAGGATTCTGTGAGTCTGAGAATCCCGCATAGGAGTATGAAAAGTTACCTTGGAAGAGAAAGTCACACAAATCACTTGAGCAAGCAAGCACACACACACACACACACACAACCCTGAGAGCACACATGCATGCACATCCATGGATATTGATACCCTTCCTTTCCACTAAGGAGGCCCTCAACGCAGCTTATAAAATAATAAAGGCATCAATAAAGATGCCCATAAATATGATTAAGAACAGATATTAAGCAACAAAAAGTATTAAAAACTGAACAGAGCTAATACTAATACAAATAACTAAGCAACAGAGATCCTGTGTTCCTTTACAGTGATGGGTACATTTCAAAGGAATTCTATAATAAAAAGTCTTCCCTCACATTCCTATCACTGTAAAGGAACACAACCGCCCAACAGGCATGGTGGTAACAGTTGGGGAAATTCTGCATATGAGTTACAAAGTCTGTCCGCTATAGTTATCCCATAATAAAGTGAGACCTGAATATCAAACGCTTGGGCCATGTAATGCCTCTCCATGGTTATATGTTACACATACCTATAATGAAGACCATTGCCAGTGTATACATTACACTTGCTGCTGGTCCATGACCCTTGAAGGGTCAGCTCACTGTTGTCAGTGCACTTGGTGAAACAAGTACCGTATTTTTCGCACCATAGGGCGCACCCAGTTTTTAGGGGGGGAAATCAAGAAAAAAAGGTATTCCCCCCGCCCAGCCCCAAAGAGCAGCGTACAGGCTACGCACAACCTCTCCCTGCCGGAGGGGTTGCGCGCGGCTATGGCACAAGCCAAGGCAGTGAGCAGGATGGATCCCGTTTGCTGTTTTGGCTTCCCCTTTAGCCCCGTGCAGCCTCTCCCTCCTGGGAGAGGTTGTGTGGGGCTAAAGGAGCCACAGCCCCGTGCAGCCTCTCCCTGCCAGAGGGGTTGCGCGCAGCTATGGCACAAGCCTGCATTCGCTCCATAGGACGCACATACATTTCCCCTCAATTTTTGGAGGGGAAAAACTGCGTCCAATAGAGCGAAAAATACGGTATTTGTCACCAAAGAAACCCGTTGAACCAGGCCTTTAACACAGAAAATTATGCTGGACAGTAACAGCAGACATACCTTCATAGGCTTCACCATCCCCTTTGGTGGCACATTTTCTTTCTGTGATGGGCGAAGAATAGAAGGTCTGCCTACAACTTCTGGAGATGTGAAAAGTATGGCACAGCTTTCAGCAGCTATGTCGTTGCAACCATTATCTCCACTTAAGGTATGCAGACTCATTCTAGAAATGAAAGCAAAGGTGTTAACAACCACAGCCAGGCTGACAATGTTATTTTAATGCAACTGGATACTTCTAGGTGGGAAGCTGCGGTCTCATATGTCAAACCCTGTGGCTCTCCAAGTTATTGGACTCAACTCCTATGGACTCAGAAATCCAGTTTCTCATCCGTTCTCTAAAGTGTAGAGCTCTTGTAAACAAAATTCAGTGTCACTCAGGTTACCATTAACACTATTCTAAGCCACATTGAAGTATAAGCTTTGCTGCCAAAAGCAATACTGCAAAAACAAGATTAAGCATCTCTTCAAATGTAGGATGTTCTGACTCGGTGCTGTGGCTGAAGGTTTAGGGTGTTTTGAGACACGGTGTGGTAGGACTTTTAAAAATCAAGGACATGTATAGATATCTCTTACAAGTGAATAAAAAAAAAAAATATCCTGGCGTCCCCCCTCCATAAAAAAAAGTAAGTTAACCAACTAATAGCCAGTTACAGTACAGTGTTCTGAGCTTACAAATTGTAGTAGAGGAAACTTAGCTCCTGGATCAGGAGCATTTCAAGGGAGTCACTATGGGCGTACAACAACAAAAAAAAGTGGTGGTTTGAAAGGGCACTTAGCCTCCCCATGGCTTTCAAACGCCATCCCAGGAGAATCTAAACTGCCTCCCTCCTTGTTGTCCTTCTGTCGGCATATGCAAGGGAAGACCACCTTGTTCCAACAGGCTTTTGGGAACAGATTGCTTTAATGCACTGGCTCCCAGTACATTACCGAGCACAAGTCAAAGTGTTGGTGCTGACCTTTAAAGCCCTAAATGGCCTCAGCCCAGTATACCTGAAGGAGCGTCTTTACCCCTGTTCAGCCTGAACACTGAGGTCCAGCTCCGAGTGCCTTCTGGCGGTTCCCTCACTGCTAGAAGTGAGGTTACAGGGAACCAGGCAGAGGGTCTTCTGGGGTGTGGCACCAGCCCTGTGGAACATACCTTCAGATGTTAAGGAAATAAAACAACTATCTGACTTTTAGAAGAAATCTGAAGGCAGCCCTGTTTAGGGAAGCTTTTAATGTTTGATGTATTTATCAAGTTTTTAATATTTTATTGGGAGCTGCCCAGAGTGCCTGGGGAAACCCAGCCAATGGGTGGGGTCAGGGCCGGATTTAGGTTTGATGACACCCATAGCTACTGAAGGTAACGGGGCCCTTTATATGTCCAGCTTTCCTTTGTCAACAACCAATTGTCACTGTTTTTTGTGCTGAATATATGCTATACAGTGATACCTCGGACTTAAGTACTTAATTCATTCCAGAGGTCCGTACTTAACCTGAAACTGTTCTTAACCTGAAGCACCACTTTAGCTAATGGGGCCTCCTGCTGCCGCCGGAGCCTGATTTCTGTTTTCATCCTGAAGCAAAGTTCTTAACCTGAAGCACTATTTCAGGCTTATTGGAGTGTGTAACCCGAGGTACCACTGTATAGTAATTTATGGACCTAATAGGTATCTAAACAAAACATATATTTTATCATAGTAATTGTGGAACTTATATTTTGGAAATGTACATCCAGTTTTTTTTCCTTTATATATTTTCTTTTTTGGTGGGGGCAAGAGAGTGGGGCCCTACGTTATAGCCTGTTTAGCTTCCATGTAAATCCGGCACTGGGTGGGGTATAAATCATTATCATCATTACTATAGCATGGCCGTTCTCATTGCAATTATCTGTACAGTATATTTTTTGCACATATACGAAGTATGAATGTTTAACTGGTTAAAGAGAGAGAGGTGCCCCCCCCCCCGTTTTTAGCTGCTTTCCTTTTCTCTGTAAGCCACCTTGAGGTCAAAATGCAGGGAGTAAAAACTGGTCGACGCTAAGGCCTGATAGCCAAAGACGGACCAAGGCTGGATGTACAGTTCCAAATTACAAGTTAAGTTCAACAATTGTTGCTGTTGCAACAACAACAACAACTGTTGAACTCTTATATTTTGGAAATGTACATCCAATTTTTTCCCTTAATTTTTTTTTGGGGGGGGGGAGCAAGAGAGTGGGGCCCCAAGCTATAGCTTGTTTAGCTTCTATGTAAATCCGGCACTGTGTGGGGTATAAATCATTATCAACATTACTATAGCATGGCCGTTCTCATTGCAATTATCTGTACAGTACATTTTATGCACATATACGCGTGCATATACGAAGTACAGTGGTACCTCGGGTTAAGTCCTTAATTCGTTCTGGAGGTCCGTTCTTAACCTGAAACTGTTCTTCGCCCAAAGCACCACTTTAGCTAATGGGGCCTCCTGCTGCCGCCGCAGCCCGATTTCTGTTCTCATCCTGAAGCAAAGTTCTTAACCTGAAGCACTATTTCTGGGTTAGCGGAGTCTGTAACCCGAAGCGTATGTAACCCGAGGTACCACTGTATTAATGTTTAACTGGTTAAAGAGAGAGAGAGAGATGCCGCCCGCCCCTCCCCCCCCCCCGTTTTTAGCTGCTTTCCTTTTCTCTGAAAGCCACCTTGAGGTAAAAAAGCAGGGAATAAAAACGGGACGACGCTAAGGCCTAATAGCCCAAGACGGACCAAGGCAGACAGGCATGCAAGGGAAGGTTCCTCCTCGTTTTGGGGGGGGGCGCGACCCCCTCCAGCCGCTTTCCCGTTCCTCACGGCCTTCGCGGCCCCCCCCTCCTTCCGCTGAAGGCCTGGACCGGGGCCGAAGCCTCCTCCCAAAAACAAGCGGGGGGGGCCTTTTCCGCCCTCCCTCGCCTTCCCTGAGGGAGAAACCGCCGCCCGTCTCCGCTCACCTGCCGCCGCACAGCCGCCGACCCGAGAGACGCCTATTCGCCAACTGAGGGAACCGCCGCCGCCGCGTTCAAATTTTCAGCGTCGGCCCGCCTCCGCCAATAAAAAAAGCCCGTTGCCGCGTAGCGTCACAGGCCACGTGGCCTGCCGCCGGCCAACCAAGACAGGCGGCGGCAGGCATGCAAAGCGAGCCCAGAGGGCGGTGGAGGCGGAGCTTGGCTAATATGATTAACGCATGCGCACATCCGCCTGCCGTTGCAATTTCCTAAGCTAAGTGCAAGGGAATGGGGCGCTTAAATGTCCAGCTGTCCTTTGTCAACAGCAAATCGCCGCTGTTTTGTGTGTTGAACATAGGCTAAATGTCGAAGCAAAATTAAAAAAAATTCTTCCTTTTTATTTTGTTTCGACTAGGGCAGACCAACACGGCTGCCTACCTGTAACTAGGAAATATGGGAATTGATGGACCTAATAGGTATCTAAAGCAATTTGCATATAACAAAAGATGTATTTTATCAAAGTAATTGTTGAACTGAAATGCAGTTAAGAAGAAGTATATTAATAGTGAAATGCAATTAAGAAGAAGCATATTAATAGTGAAACAATTATGAAGCTCTAACTTAAAATGATTTTTTTATTCATAACAAACAATAATGCAAACACGTTGGCATTGGGCAATAACAAAAGTTCCTTTAGAAACACAGTTTACAAAGACTCATAATCTAGTCTCTAGAAACTTGGTGTAACATGAAATAGCAATAGGTGTAAATATATGGTGGATACTACTAATAATTATAAATAGCTTTATTAACATTAACCAGTCCATGCAGAATGTAGGCACCCTATATATAGAAATGAGCAAACCAGTGATATTTTAGGGAGCAGGCAGGGCCCATTACTTACACCATCCGAGCCTACACAACCCAAAACACTGTTGCTGTATGTGATTTTATTTTATTTGTATTTTATCTTATATTTTGGAAGTGTACATCCATTCCCCCCCTTTAATTTTCTTTGGGTTCCCCAAGAGAGCGGGACCCTAAGCTATAGCTAGCTTAGTTTTTAGGGGGTTTTGAATGTTTTATGTAGTTTTTAAATTTCCTTGTTCTGCATGGGACAATGACAATCTATCTATCTATCTATCTATCTATCTATCTATCTATCTATCTATCTATCTATCTATCATCTATCTATCTTATAAGGAAATCCAGCCCTGGTTCTGGGGGCTCCTGCCCTCCGTGCTTCGAGTGCCCATCCCTGGGACCCTCGGACGCTCCCCCCCCCCCCCCCAGAGAGCCCTCTGCCGCTCTGCTCCGACCGGGACTGGCTGAGCGCTGCCCCCTGGACTACACTTCCCAGAGTGCACCGCGCGCGGGGAGAAGCCCGGCCTGGAGCGCGGACCGGGCCTTCGCCGCCTCCCGGGGCCTCCAGCGGCCTTGCCTGCCCGCCCGCTCCCATGGAGAGCCCCGCCGCCACCTTCAGCCTGGCCTACGTGGTGCTGGCCGTCTGCTTCGTTTTCCCGCCCAACGAGTTCCACCTGGCCGGGCTGACGGTGCAGAACCTGCTGGGCGGCTGGCTGGGCAGCGAGGACGCGGCCTTCGTCCAGTACCACCTCCGGCGCGGCGCCGCCACTCTCCTGGCCCACGCCCTGCTGCCCCTCGGTGCGTGAGCGGGAGGGAGAGGGGGCTGCGGGGGGAGGAGGAGGGGAAGGGCGGGCCCCCCCTCACCACTTGCCCTTCCAGTTACTTATTTATTTGGATTATTATTATTTATTTATTAGGATTATTATTGTTATTATTATCAATTTCTCTGGATTATTATTATTATTTATTTCTCTGGATTATTATTATTTATTTCTCTGGATTGTTATTATTTATTTCTCTGGATTATTATTATTATTATTATTATTATTATTATTATTTATTTCTCTGGATTATTATTATTTATTTCTCTGGATTGTTGTTATTATTTATTTCTCTGGGTTATTATTATTATTAATTTCTCTGAGTTTTTATTATTATCAATAATAATAATTTCTCTGGATTATTATTATTAATTTCTCTGGATTATTATTATTAATTTCTCTGGATTGTTATTATTAATTCCTCTGTATTATTATAATTATTAATTTCTCTGGATTATTATTATAATTATTAATTTCTCTGGATTATTATAATTATTAATTTCTCTGGATTATTATTATTAATTTCTCTGGATTATTATAATTATTAATTTCTCTGGAATATTATTATTATTTATTTATTTGGATTATTATTATTATTATCATCATCATCATCTTTCTATACTGCCCCTCACGGTCCAGTGCCAGTGTAAAAGCCACACAAGCTATAGTTTAGCACCCCACTCTCTTGGGGGCCCCTAAAATTGGGGGCCCCTAAAAAAGTTTAAAGGGAAAAAATTGTATTTCACTATTAATATAAAAAAAATTCCTTCCAGTAGCACTTTAGAGACCAACTAAGTTTGTTATTGGCATGAGCTTTCGTGTGCATGCACACTTCTTCAGATGCCAGTGTGCTGCCTTCCATAGTTCTAGTTACAGGTAGGTAGCCGCGTTGGTTTGCCAATTTTATTTTGTTTCGTCTACGGCAGACCAACATGGCTTGTTGTTGTTGTTTAGTCGTTAGTCCTGTCCAACTCTTCGTGACTCCATGGACCAGAGCACGCCAGGCCCTCCTGTCTTCCACTGCCTCCCGCAGTTTGGTCAGACTCCTGTTTGTAGCTTTGAGAACACTGTCCAACCATTTCGTCCTCAGTCGTCCCCTTCTCCTTGTGCCCTCCATCTTTCCCAACATCAGGGTCTTTTCCAGGGAGTCTTCTCTTCTCATGAGGTGGCCAAAGTATTGGAGCCTCAGCTTCAGGATCTGTCCTTCCAATGAACACTCAGGACTGGTTTCCTTCAGAAGGGATAGGTCTGATCTTCTTGCAGTCCATGGGACTCTCAAGAGTCTCCTCCAGCACCATAATTCAAAAGCATCAATTCTTTGGCGATCAGCCTTCTTTATGGTCCAGCTCTCACTTCCATACATCACTACTGGGAAAACCAAAGCTTTAACTATACGGACCTTTGTTGGTAAGGTGATGTCTCTGCTTTTTAAGCTGCTGACTAGCTTTGTCATTGCTTTTCTCCCAAGAAGCAGGCGTCTTTTAAATTCGTGACTGCTATCACCATCTGCAGTGATCATGGAGCCCAGGAAAGTAAAATCTCTCACTGCTTCCATTTCTTCCCCTTCTATTTGGCAGGAGGTGATGGGCCCAGTAGCCATGATCTTCGTTTTTTTGATATTGAGCTTCAAACCATATTTTGCACTCTCCTCTTGCACCCTCATTAAAAGGGTGAAAACAACACGGCTACCTACCTGTGGCTAGAACTATTAATATACTTCTTAATTGTATTTCAGTTCAACCATTACTTTGATAAATTACATATTTTGTTATGTCCAAATGGCTTTAGATACCTATTCGGTCCATAAATTACCATATAGCATACGTTCAACACAAAAAACAGCGGCAATTTGTTGTTGACAAAGGACAGCTGGACATATAAAGAGTCCCATTACCTTCAGTAGCATAGGGCCTCATCAAACCTAAATGCGGTCCTGCCCTCACCCCATGATCTCAGGGTGGTTTGCAATATTAAAAGCGCAAAAATGCAGGACATTCTGTGAACGTCCCTGAGACCTCTGGGGAAAGGGCAGGGATGTAAATTAAATATATGAAATAAAAAATAGCAACAAACAAAAACAATGCCCTCCACCATTGGAAAGTCCAGTGATGGCTGAATCAAGCCAAAGTCCTGGGAAAGGAATGTTTTTGCCTTCGCGAAGGCATTCCCCATCTATAGGAGCTTGGGAAGAGGGCCCCACGAACATGTGCGCTGGGGAAATGTTCCTAAGCAGTTGCTCCCTTTTTTCTGTTTCTCCTTCGCTGCTCTCTCTTCTCCTCTCTACACCTGTATCCCTATAAAAACTAAGCCTGCCATGTAAGGTTTTGCTTTGCTCGTTTGCTTTGAGACCCATGTAAAAGAGATGGTTGGAAGGGAAGTTCAAGTAGGGTTCTCTCTTTCCCCTCCATAGCTGTCAAGTGTCCCTTATTTAGCGGGACAGTCCCTTATCCCAGCGCCATGTCCCGCTGCTGTCCCTTATCGATGATGTCCCTTAAATAGGCTACTGAAGGCAATGGGGCCCTTTATATGTCCAGCTGTCCTTTGTCAACAACAAATTGTTGCTTTTTTGTGTGTTGAATATATGCTATATGGTAATTTATGGACCTAAAGCCATTTGCACGCAACAAAATATGTATTTTATCAAAGTAATTGTTGATCCCTTATTTTGGCTGCTGATCCCTTATTTTCGAGGCTGCTGGTCCCTTATTTTCAAATCTGTAAGTTGACAGCTGTGTTTCCCTCCCTCACAGTGTAGATAAGGCACAGTTTTCTGGGGATGAAAGTGCAGCAGGGAAAAAGCGTTTACAATGAGAGAAGGATATGTGGAAGTTCAGTGTCTGAAATGTGAACTGTCAAGAGGCTTTAAGTAATACCTACATGTATGTCAAGGGACAAGGGTGGCGCTGTGGGTTAAACCACAGAGCCTAGGGTTTGGCAATCAGAAGGTCAGCGGTTTGAATCCCCGCGACGGGGTGAGCTCCCGTTGCTCGGTCCCTGCTCCTGCCAACCTAGCAGTTCGAAAACATGTCAAAGTGCAAGTAGATAAATAGTTACCGCTCTGGTGGGAAGGTAAACAGCCTTTCCATGCACTGCTCTGGTTCGCCAGAAGCGGCTTAGTCCTGCTGGCCACATGACCTGGAAGCTGTATGCCGGCTCCCTCAGCCAATAAAGCGAGATGAGCACCGCAACCCCAGAGTCAGTCACGACTGGACCTAATGGTCAGGGGTCCCTTTACCTTTACCTTTACATGTATGTCAGGTTATTTTCTCTCTCTCCTAAAAGTACTTTTTTCTCCCTTGCAGGTTACTATGCTGGCATGTGCTTTGCAGCACCCGAGAAACAACTCTGCAGTTTTTATCAGGCTCCAGAAGGCTGGAGAGTCTTTTTATTGCTGGCTGTTCTTGCCCCAACCATTGCTGGTATCCTAATATATTACTGGTCACGAAATGGCTGGAATAACCACCCATTAGTCAAGACGCTTTCCCTTTATGCCCTCCCACAGTCCGGCTGGAGGGCAGTGGCTTCCTCTATCAACATAGAATTCAGGAGGATTGACAAGTTTGCTACAGGAGCCCCGGGAGCCCGAGTAATTGTTACAGACACCTGGATCATGAAAGTGACCACATACTGCTTACATATTGCACAGCAGCGAGACATCTTTCTAACTGTGGTGGACTCCAGACAGCATGAACTCTTGCCAGACTCAAACATGCCTGCACAGTTCCTCACGATTCGTGTTGCCAGTATTAATCCTCATGTGAAACCTTTTACTATCCGGTAAAATGGGCATTATTTTTTTAGTTTTGTCAAGGGGAATGTGATCTCAATACAATATTCCACTATCTCTTGGTTAGAGCTGTTTTTTTAAAGCAAGATTGCCTAAATGTGATAATTTGGTACAATTTGTTTCAATTAAATATATTCAGAGCTCAGGAAAATGTGGGTAAACATCTCCCGCTTGGACTACTGCAATGCGCTCTACGTGGGGCTACCTTTGAAGGTGACTCGGAAACTACAGCTAATCCAGAATGCGGCAGCTAGACTGGTGACTGGGGGCGGCCGCTGAGACCACATAACACCGGTCTTGAAAGACCTACATTGGCTCCCAGTACGTTTCCGAGCACAATTCAAAGTGTTGGTGTTGACCTTTAAAGCCCTAAACGGCCTCGGCCCAGTATACCTGAAGGAGCGTCTCCACCCCCATCGTTCTGCCCAGACACTGAGGTCCAGTGCCGAGGGCCTTCTGGCGGTTCCCTCATTGCGAGAAGCAAAGCTACAGGGAACCAGGCAGAGGGCCTTTTCGGTAGTGGCGCCCGCCCTGTGGAACGCCCTCCCAGCAGATGTCAAAATGATAAACAACTACTTGACATTCAGAAAACATCTTAAGGCAGCCCTGTTCAGGGAAGTTTTTAATGTATGATATTTTAGTGTTTCCTGGTTTCTATGGAAGCCACCCAGAGTGGCTGGGGGGGCCCAGCCAGATGGGCGGGGTATAAATAATAAATTATTATTATTATTATTATTATTAAGAGTTTCAGAGGTCTTAAAGGTCTGTGTTGCCTGTTGCTCACAAGTTACTCAAGTGAGGGCATTCCAGAGGATGGGTGCTATCGCCAAGAAGGCCTGTTTCCATCAAGTGACAATCTGTTGGCTGTCAAACAGCCAATAGGATCTCCTCTGATCATAAAGATTGGCTTGGTTTGTACTTGTGGGAGATGGGCTGCTAAGCATCCTGGTCCCAAGTTGTTTTGGGCTTTACATAGCCACAAAACCTTGAACTTTACCAATGCAGATACTGTACTTGTAACACTGGTATGTTATGTTAGACACCTGAGTGTTTGCCCGGGTGTTAGACATCCAAGTGTTTGCTCTTTGAAGTTATCTGTAGCATAGCTTGAACCACTGAATGGCAGGATATCAGTGTTCAACCTAGTCATTTTAAAAGTGCTTTTTAAATCAATGGAGGAGACATTAACAAAATATTTCCCTCCAGTCTGAGGAGGCACAAATGGTTGTGAGTCATATGTGAACTCATTTGATGCTGGTGAGAGTTTTCGGTCATCTAAGACCCACTGAAAAACAAAAGTTGGAATTTGGTTGTGGTTTTTTTATATAATATGCTGCAAAAACAGTATGGATTTGTTTGTTCCTAGTCTGTAATTAAAATGAGATAAAAGCCTGGGATCTATGGTATTTGAGACTGTGTCTCCTTTCTATAAAGCTCACGTATAAAAGACAAAGTACAATTTCTTTTACACTTGCAAATGGCTGATATGAAACTCTGTCTGTCTTAGGCTGAATTCAACAGAATATGGGGAACTGAGAGAAAAGCTCCATGCTCCCATCCGTAATGCTGCTAATGTGGTCATACATCAGAGCCTCAGTGACTTGTTTCTGGAAACCTTTACCTCTTTGGTAGAAACTAATCAGGCATACAGTGTTTCAAGCAATCAGGTAGGTTCAAGATTGGAGATTATAACTTATTTTTTCGTGTTGCCTTTATTTCATAGTTGGTGGAGAGTGAGCAAGTTGGTAGATTATCACTAAACCTAGAGTATGTTGCCAAATACCTGCTTTCCTGTTGAATATAAATAGCCCCAGGTGACAGGATTTGCTTCATACCTTCTGAAGGACTGTATTTTTCGCTCTATAGGATGCACACGACCATAGGACGCACCTTGTTTTAGAGGGGGAGAACAAGGGGGGGAATTCTCCCCCTCTCTGCTCAGCGCCCCTTCAGCGAAGTGGCAGGAGAAATGGAGCCCCTTCTATTTCTCCTCCTGCTTCGCTGAAGGGGCGCTGCGAAGCTCTCCCTCTCCTGAAGCCAGGAGAGTCTTGCTCTCCTGGCTTCAGCGAAAGGAACCCGAAGCCTTCGGAGCGCAGTGCGAGTTCCCGCTGTGCTCCAAAGGCTTCAGGCGGCTATCCCTGAAGCCTGGAAAGCGAGAGGGGTCGGTGCGCACCAACCCCTCTCGCTCTCCCGGCTTCAGCGAAAGCAACGCGAAGCCTCCGGAGTGCGGAGGGAGCTCTCCCTCTGCGCTCCGGGGGCTTCGCGTTGCTATCACTGAAGCCAAGGAGCCTGCATTCGCTCCATAGGATGCACACACATTTCCCCTTCATTTTTGGAGGGGAGAAAGTGCATCCTATAGAGTGAAAAATACGGTATATCTTAAGCATGCACTTGGCCATTTAAAAACCAATATTTTGCATATACCAAGTTCAGCAATAAGGACAATATCCAACTAAACTAAACAGTTACACTAATACAAGCACTTCTTGCCTCACGGCAGAACATTCCTCCCCTCTTCTCAAGTATCCCCTAAATTTGACTGAGGGAAGCCCAGAACCTATTTGGTGAATGTGCAAGGAGAGGAATTTCTGCTGCACAGCCAAAAGTGCAAGCGCAACTGTTCAGTTGAATTCCATCTACTATAAGTTTTTAGTATCCCTGTGTGAGTGACTGAAACAGGCTGTAGTGAAGTTGGGAACTTTTAGCAAGTTAAAACTTTGGCTCATGTCAAAGGAGAGCATTATGGGAGAGCCAAACGCCATAGAATTCTGGGAAAGTGTATCTGGTTCTTTAATTGCCGAATTTCAGAAATGTAAATTGGGTGTCTCCTTTCTCAGTAGGAAAGGGGGTTTCTAGTTGATTTGTGCTTCTTGACACCTGGCTGCCTTGGTGGATTCAGTGTGAATGGGTCATCTGGTTAATTTCCAACTCGTAAGAATCTTTTTGTCTGTGGGAATACTTTAATCTTCAAGGCCCCTCTGATAAACAGGATTCAGCTGTCCAGTCTCCTAACAAATCTGAGTTATTGTTCTGCTATCTAACCATTGGCTAATTGCTAATTAATCTAAAGAACTGATTGGCTTTTGAGGGGACTGTAGAAAATTTCCTTCCAGGAACTTCAAGTTTGTTTATTTTTGGATCCAATCCTTTATCTAGATGTGTGTGCTTTGTTATGACTGGTTCTTTGGGCATTGACAATTCAGGGAGGTTCAGGGTTTTCAGTTGCAAAGCCCTGCTTGTAAGCATTTATTAAGGCAAAGTGTAAATCCATGTCCATTTGGGTAAAATGTCTGTCTTTGGTGTTTTGGAAGCAGAAAGGAGACAGAATAGTTCCTCCAAAGTTACCACAAGCAAAAAACCCCCAAGTATTTCCCTTTAGCTTTTTAAAGAAATGTTCTAGTACTGCTGGAATGATTGCTTCTGTCGACAGGTGTCTTTTGCACAGGTACTGTAATGAGCTGGGATTACAGGTAAAATCTCTCCTTTACAGAAGGTGCTTCTAATCTCAGCTCATTACATACAGTGAAGATACCAGGTAGCCTGGTATAGGGGATCAAATACTTATTTCACTCATTATAATGCACATCAATCTCTGACTTATGTCTTCTGGGTTTCTGGGGGTTTTCCTGTTGTTGTTCTGTCTCTCACAGCTACAATAAACCTACCATTAAAATTATAGACTGGTCATTTCTTCGCCAGAGGGCAAACGGGCAAATTTAGCAGGGGATCAAATATGTTTTCCCTTCACTGTATGCATAGCTAGGCTTGTAAATATTACGCATCTTCTATGTGAGCCGAATAATGTTTATTCAAATGGAAGTCCGAGCGGCTTCATTGGGATTTACTTCCAAGGAAATGTATCTTGGATTGTGGTTTTTAAGGCATTAAAAATATTTTCAAAGTCATTTTGAAAAACGCTTGCTGGAAATTCAGCTGATGGGAGGAGTTCTCCTTCAGTGGGTGTCAAAAAGCTTTCAAACTTTTACTGAAAATGTTCAGGGGGTGAGCAGCTTATAGCTAAGTAGACAGACTGGTAAGAAAGACTCACGGCTAAATAGAATAACAGCTTTTCCCAAGGAACAGCTAGCTTTGTTGTTGTTGTTTAGTCGTTTAGTCATGTCCGACTCTTTGTGACCGCATGGACCAGAGCACACCAGGCACTCCTGCCTTCCACTGCCTCCCACAGTTTGGTCAGACTCATGCTGGTAGCTTCGAGAACACTATCCAACCATCTCGTCAAGAGTCTCCTCCAGGACCATAATTCAAAAGCATCAGTTCTTCAGCGATCAGCCTTTTTTATGGTCCAGCTTTCACTTCCATATATCACTACTGGGAAAACCATAGCTTTAACTATATGGACCTTTGTTGGCAAGGTGATGTCTCTGCTTTTTAAGATGCTGTCTAGGTTTGTCATTGCTTTTCTCCCAAGAAGCAGGCGTCTTTTAATTTCGTGACTGTTGTCACCATCTGCAGTGATCATGGAGCCCAAGAAAGTAAAATCTCTCACTGCCTCCATTTCTTCCCCTTCTATTTACCAGGAGATGATGGGACCAGTGGCCATGATCTTTTTTTTTTGATGTTGAGCTTCAGCCCATATTTTGCGCTCTCCTCTTTCACCCTCATTTAAAGGTTCTTTAATTCCTCCTCACTTTCTGCCATCAAGGTTGTGTCATCTGCATATCTGAGGTTATTGATATTTCTTCCGGCAAGCTTAATTCCGGCTTGGGATTCACCCAGCCCAGCCTTTCGCATGATGAAGTCTGCATATAAGTTAAATAAGCAGGGAGACAATATACAGCCTTGTCGTACTTCTTTCCCAATGCCTTGCTGTGGCGAAGGGGCTTGAATAACTTGGAGAAGCTATGAGCAGGGCCACCCAAGATGGACAGGTCATAGTGGAGAGTTTTGACCAAACGTGATCCACCTGGAGCAGGAACCGGCAAGCCACTCCAGTATCCCTGCCAAGAAAACTCCGTGGACAACAGCTAGCTAGATGTGATGAATTTAAAATTCACCATGCGTATACATTTTCTCATGAGTGGGAGAACTCAGGTGCAGATGACTTACCCACTAACAGCCTAAGGTGAGAACACCCCAAAATCATGCTGCTAGGTAGCGTTTAAATTTGTGGCAATCATTTGTGTTAACAGTGACCGAAAAAATTAGTTGGTTACTTCAGACAGATCATTAGTTTCTTTCTCTCCCCCCCTTTCTTTTTGTGTTCTTATGACATCCTGTCAAGTGTCATGTACATTGATGGCACTATATTGTAAATAAAACATAATAATTACATTGTGACGTATTTTTTTCCTCTCTTTGTCTGCAGGAGCTAGACCCATGCATTGGGTGCATGCAAACTACTGCAAATGTCAAGCTTCTGAAGAATTGTCAAGAGCCGAATGAAGGCGAGTGCCAACAATGCTACTGTCGTCCCATGTGGTGCCTGACTTGCATGGGCAAATGGTTTGCCAGTCGGCAAGACCAGCAGCACCCAGAAACCTGGCTTTCAAGCCGCGTGCCTTGCCCAACCTGCAGAGCCCAATTCTGCATTTTAGATGTTTGTGTTATACGATGAACAGGTCCCGGAACACTCCTTTAATCTGAATGTACTTCAAAGGTGGATGAATCCACCTGCTGTTTACTTTTTATCATTCTGTTCATGGGGACTTTCTCTTTGTTGTCTTTCTGATTATTTTTCTATTGGTTCAGTTTTTTAATTGCTGCAACCAAACAACGGAAAACGATTATTTTCACCAGCTTTGGCTACTCCCTTTGGTTACATTAAATATTGAGTGATAGTTTAGAATCGCATCAGACCTCTACTGAAGCAGAATTAGGGAACCCTGTGGCCTTCAAAGCTGTCCTTTCCACTAGTGGGACAGGGAAGAGGCAATTTCCATTGATTACGCTGTCTCCTCCCATCCGCTTTGGAGGGTTGGGAGAAACACAGGGGTGAGGGGGTGGGTTGCCAGCAGTAGTCACCCCACATAGCCTAGCAGTGGAGGGAACAGTTGTGGCCACTATCTTCATGTGACCTGTTCAGGTTGAAATACGTAGCACAAAACGGGGTGATCATAAATTTAACTAGTTTAAGCAATACAGCCAATCAGTTCAGCTCTTGGCTACATAGCATATTAAAAGAAGAAGAAGGAGCCCATCTGCTCAGTAGTGGTTGGGGGCTTGCCTATTAAACAATACATAAGCAGTCTCATCTGGGCTGGTGAACTGATCACAATTGTATTATGTCTGAAATCAGAATAAAAGTCGCAGTATAAAAGTACATGTGTTAAGGTTTCAGGAATCTAGTATTACATGGATGCTTTCTCTCTTGAAACAGAAGTCTCAAATACTCAAATACTTGCCCTGGAATAGAACATCTGATTTTGCAAGAATAAATGTTCTATGGGCTTTCCCCCTTTTAAATTAATTAAATAAGATGTATAAGTACGATAGTTGGCTGGGATTCTGGGAAATATGGGACAATTTCTGTTAGTCACGGAATATGTATTAGAAAATCTTTAGGTCAGAACTTTTTAATGCTTGTTGCTGCCCCAGCTTTTAATGCTTGGGATTCAGATGAGACACCAAATAGACCAATTGTGCATGAGATACAAACTATTGTAAATAGATTAGTATCTTAAAATGCAATCATATTACTTTGTAAATCAATATTAATCTTTATGGGATCTCTGCACTTGCTTTTCCTTGATCTTCAGAGGCCTCCCATTATTAAATGAGAAGGATGACACTTCACTTACCCTTAATATGTATGAAATTGAACTTCACTTATTTAAAATGCCTGCTGATTGGATTTCCCTTATCCCACCTCCGTAACTTGTTTTCACATGTATAAGATATGTTCTTAACCTTACTAACCTTGGGGCTAGTCTAGCTGACATGCAGTTACTATTCTTCCTACTACTATGATGTGGGAAAATACAACAAGCCATAGTAAGTCTGTTTACATTCAATTCCAGGAAGCAAGAACACTTGACCACTGTCTCATAAATTGAAACGTAATTCTGATCTGTTGCTATTATTAAGGTAGTGCCTTGAGGTCTCATTATACAAGGGGCAGCTTTCCCTGAGCATTTTGAACTCCAGTAGCACCCAGTTGGGACGCGGGTGGCTCTGTGGGTTAAACCACAGAGCCTAGAGCTTGCCAATCAGAAGGTCAGCGGTTCGAATCCCCGCGACGGGGTGAACTCCCATTGCTCGGTCTCTGCTCCTGCCAACCTAGCAGTTCGAAAGCACCTCAAAGTACAAGTAGATAAATAGGTACCACTCCAGTGGGAAGGTAAACGGCGTTTCCGTGCGCTGCTCTGGATCGCCAGAAGCGGCTTAGTCATGCTGGCCACATGACCCAGAAGCTGTACGCCGGCTCCCTCGGCCAATAAAGTGAGATGAGCCCCGCAACCCCCAAAGTCGTCCGCGACTGGACCTAACGGTCAGGGGTCCCTTTACCTTTACTAGCACCCAGTTGCCATCTGGATGTACACCATTAGGCTGGAGTTCCTATCTGACTCTAATGCATTTGTACTATTCCAGCAGGAGCAGAGGGACAAGTCCCTATGGATTACAGCTACCGTATGTATTGCCTCGGTAGACAAGGTCACAGTGGTTATCAGGGTTGTGAAAACATGGGAAGCCTCTGCATTGCTATTTTGTTGGTCTAGGCATATTTCCTTTGATAGATGCCTCTGCCTAGATGCCTTGCAAGTACCTGTGTTTCTTGTAGAGCAACCCACTGGAGGGGAACCAGAAGCGGGCATTGATCTGCAGTTTCAACTCTTTTGTCTTCCACTCACTTGGTAGCGATTTAAATTGGAGGATTATCCAGCTCTTTGCTTGTGGGATCACCCTGCGTTTTTGCCGGAGGGTTGTTCAAAAATTGTTTTGTGTCCTGTTATTTTGCCATTGTACGCTATTTCCCCAACTACCCCCATGGAAATTGGGCAAAGACTCCGCACTGCGAAGAGACATGCAATTCTAGTTCTCAACTGTTATGGGTAACTGTCATGGGGCAACTGTATTGATCCTTCACTCTGGCAAGTAACTCATGTTGTGATCTTTTAGTGGGTCTTTGAGGGTGCTCTGAAGGAGGATCCACTCTGAAGGATTGGCAGGGACACACTGTAAACATTTGTCCAGCATCTGTTTCTTGTATGAAATAAAAAATCATGTCCAGGGTCCTCTATAATACTAGCTTCTTTGCCCGTCCCCCCCAATGTATTGCAACCTTCCATGTTTTTTCACTTCCTTAGTATACATAAACTCATTTTTGTTGTTCCTGTATTTGCTTGTTCTAGATAATTAGCAATACACAAACCCTCCGGGCAGAAGAGAGAGAGAGTGTGTGTGTGTATCTGTCCCAGCTCCTGCCAACCTAGCAGTTCGAAAGCACACTAATGCAAGTAGATAAATAGGTACTGCTGCAGCGGGAAGGTCAACGGCATTTCTGTGCGCTATGGTTTCCGTCATGGTGTCCCGTTGTGCCAGAAACTGTTTAGTCCTGTTGGCCACATGACCTGGAAAGCTGTCTGTGGACAAACACCGACTTCCTTGGCCTGAAAGCGAGATGAGCGCCGCAACCACAGTTTCCTTTGACCAAGCATAAATCGTCCAGGAGTCCTTTACACCGTCTCTCTCTCTCTCTCTCTCTCTCTCTCTCTCTCTCTCTCTCTCTCTCTCACAGAACACCAGTATTCTTTCCTTCTGGATATTTATGGTTCCTTAGTTGCACTGATGGTGCTGTGGGTTAAACCACAGAGCCTAGGGCTTGCCAATCAGAAGGTCGGTGGTTCGAATCCCCGTGACGGGGTGAGCTCCGTTGCTTGGTCCCTGCTCCTGCCAACATAGTAGTTCGAAAGCACGTCAAAGTGCAAGTAGATAAATAGGTACCGCTCTGGTGGGAAGGTAAACGGCATTTCCGTGCGCTGCTCTGTTTCACCAGAAGCGGCTTAGTCATGCTGGCCACATGACCCGGAAGCTGTACGCCGGCTCCCTCGGCCAGTAAAGCGAGATGAGCGCCGCAACCCCAGAGTTGGCCACGACTGGACCTAATGGTCAGGGGTCCCTTTAACTTTTAAGCTACTGAAGGGCCCTTTATATGTCCAACTGTCCTTTGTCAACAACAAATTGTGGCTGTTTTTGTGTTGACTATATGCTATATATTGCTATATTGTTATGCTATATTGTTTTTAAGTTGTATTCATTCAACTTGTTTTTATTATTGCTTGTTAGCCACCCTGAGCCTGGCCTTGGCTAGGGAGGGCGGGGTATAAATAAAAATTATTATTCTTATTATATGGTAACTTATGGACCTAATGGACGCGGGTGGCGCTGTGGGTAAAAGCCTCAGCGCCTAGGGCTTGCCGATCAGTGGCGTAGCGTGGGGGGGGGCCGGCCGCAACATCTGAGGGGGGGTGCTAATGTAGTGGAAGAGACTCGAGTGCTAAAATCCACGGGTTAGGGGGCGCAAATTACTTGCCTTGCCCCGGGTGCTGACAACCCACACTACGCCACTGTTCGAATCCCAGCGACGGGGTGAGCTCCCATTGCTCAGTCCCAGCTCCTGCCAACCTAGCAGTTCGAAAGCACCTCAAAGTGCAAGTAGATAAATAGGTACCACTCTGGCGGGAAGGTAAACGGCGTTTCCGTGTGCTGCACTGGCTCGCCAGATGCAGCTTCGTCACGCTGGCCACGTGACCCGGAAGTGTCTCCGGACAGCGCTGGCCCCCGGCCTCTTAAGTGAGATGGGCGCACAACCCCAGAGTCGGACACGACTGGCCCGTACAAACAGGGGTACCTTTACCTTTTTATGGACCTAATAGGTATCTAAAGCCATTTGCACATAACAAAAGATGTAAATCATCAAAGCCTACACAACACCAAACACTGTTGCTGTATGTAGGTTTTATTTTATTTGTATTATTTTGGAAATGTGCATCCAGGTTTTTTCCCCTTTAAATTGGGGGGGGGGCAAGAGAGTGGGGCCCTAAGCTATAGCTTGTTTAGCTTATACGTAAATCCGGCTCTTGGCAGGGGCTTGCCGTTTGTCGTACGTCTAAGTGTATTTGCATTTCAGACCTTCCCGCCAACTGATCCCGCCGAGTGGGCGGAGCCTTTGAAAAGCGAGGCAAAACAGGCAGACAAAGGGAAGCGCGCGCTTCTGTGCGGGGCGGAGCAGGCAGCTCAGAAGAAGCTCCCATTGGCGCAGCCCTTGGGGGAACGTACCATCTTCATCGCTGAGGGGGGGGGTAATTCATCTATGAGGGGCGAGGGGGGGGGGAATCGAGACTGCCGCTTTTGCCCCTGCCCCCTTGCTAAACTGGGTTATACATACATCACATATATCTCGCCAAAGCGGCTTGGCGAAACCGCGTGACAAGGACAACCCCCCCCCCGCCGTAATGGTAGGAGCCGCCCAGCCGGTGTTCGCGCAGGCGCGCTCTCTCGAGGCTCGCTTGAGGGAGGGGAGCGCAGTCGTTTCTTGTTTGGCGGGAGGGAAGGACGGAAGGCGGCGGCGGGAGAAAAGAGCGGCTCTTTTCTGTTTTTATCCGGCTCAGCCATGTCGTCGCGTCAGCGGAGCCCGCTCGGTGGCCGCGCTCACAGTAGGTGCGTGTCCTCTGCCGCCTCCTGAGGGGAATTGGGGGCGGGGAGGGGTCTGAAGGCGACCCAGGCCCCGCTTTGTGTCGAGGGCCGCCTTCCGTGCCTCAGCCGGCGAGGCGAAGGGAGGGCGCCGTGGGGGCCGAGAGGGCCTTGAAACTCCTCCCCCCCCCCGGACCAAGGGGAAGAGTCGGTGGAAGAAGATTGGGAAAAAAATTAAAGTATATCTTCAAAAATATACAGTTAAGGACTGTTAGAAAGATGCTGGGAAAAGAAAATGAGGTAGTTTTGGTAGAAATGATATAAAGGATTAAATAAAAACGAGTTGACGAAGTAGAGGACGTTAAATTATAATATATTAAATTACTTAAATGAAAATAAAGTTGGAAGGAGGATTTGCTGAAAAAAACGATTGGAACTAGAATACAAAATTGGGAGGTATGAGGAGGTCAAGGAAACAAGTAAAGGAAGAAAAATTGTAAAGGTTTAATCTGTTCTTTTTCTATTTTAAGTGAATGTATTTTTATACCTTTTTCTGTTATTGTTGTATTCTTTTTCTTTGTATTTTGTGTTGTTTTTTTCTTTTTTGTAACTTTAAACTTTGAATAAATATTATTTTTTTAAAAAAGAAACTCCTTCCCCCCGACCCCCCCATTCCCAAAAATCTTCCTGTTAAGATTTCTGTGAAGTAGGTCAGTGAGAAGGAAGGAGACCCTGGTAAGGCAAATGAGGGAACCAAGAAGAAAGGAGGGAGATTTGTTTGTTTATGCGAGTAACTCCCCCCCCCATTTCATAATTTTAAGTTATTTTTTTATTGATAATACAGTGAGTGGTACCTTGGGTTACATAGGCTTCAGATTACATACACTTCAGGTTACAGACTCAGCTAACCCAGAAATATTACCTCGGGTTAAGAACTTTGCTTTAGGATGAAGCTTGCTCTGGCAGCGGAAGGTCCCATTAGCTAACGTGGTGCTTCAGGTTAAGAACAGTTTCAGGTTAAGAACGTACCTACAGAACGAATTAAGTACGTAACCAGAGGTACCACTGTATATAGCCTATATACAGCGCATATATATATATATATATATTGTTCAGCCATCGTTTATTGTAATCGCTAAGAGTGAATTTCTGTCTTATTTGCTGATGTTCTGAGAGTTCATTTTATTGTGTGCTGTTCCAGTAGGTCGTGGAACAACAGATTGACTGGACCCTTTGGGACGCATCTATTTCCGAAATAGAGGAAACTCCAAACTGGAGGGACTCTTTGAGAGAACAGCTCTGCTCATGAAACAGTCTTAATAAGGCCGCCTTTCTCAATCTTGGGTCCTCCGGTGTTGTTGGACTACAACTCCCACCATCTGTGACTGCTAGCTAGGGATGATGGGAGTTGTAGTCTAAGAACATCTGGGGACCCAAGGTTGAGAAAGGCTGGTCTAGGGGGTACAGGAGAGGCTCTTTGTGCTAAACGTTTGTCAGTAAATATTCCACATCTAGGGTGCAGTTTTAAGATGTACGGTTAAAACACCAACATGCAGTACTTTGTCAAGTCATCTGAGGGTGGGTTTTTTTTAGATTATCCCCCCTCTTCTCTCTATCCACATAGTTAGTTGTAAAGTCCTCAGAGGGCATAAGTAGAAGAATCCAATTACGATTTAAATTTTGTATTTTTAAAATATATATATTAAATTTGTATACCGGCTATACCTGCAGGTCTCAATGTGCTTCACAGGATAAAATCACAATATAAAAAGACAAAATGCATAATCAAAATAAATCAATAATGGCAGCCCAATAACAACCCCATAACCCTCCCCAACAAGCATTTTCTAGCGACTTTATAGTCTACATATACAAAATTGTTTACAGTTTCACTTTCTGATTGCTTCCTCACAGACCACCAGCTCGTTGGACTCAAGGAAGGAAGCGTGGAGCAGATGGCAAACACAGAAGCACACATGATCCAAGCATGTCCAGTTCTGATGATAAAAATACATGCAGTTTGTCAGACGGTAGGCCAGATAGGTAAGTATATAAAGTATGCTGAACTTTAAAGCACAGTTAAAGTTAAGTTTTAATGCATAGATGATATGCAGCATTTTTTGACAACTGATTATGCACTTGCAGCATACTAGGTGTATACTACACTTTTAGAGGAAGTTATGCAAAAACTTTTTTTATTTTTTATGCAAAAATTCAAATTGAATTGTTTACTTTGTGGGTCTGCTGGTACAGGACACATTTTATTGTACTTTTAAAAATATTGTTTTAAAGCTGCAATTCTATATTTATTGGGATTTGGTTTATAGTTTCACAACACCAGAAGGCCATAAACCCCGTTCACGATGTTCAGACTGGGGAAGTGCAGTTGAAGAAGATGAAATGCGGACTAATGTTAATAAAGAAATGGCAAGGTATGGCTGCATAATTCATTAAAAATATTTGTTGGGATGTAGAAATATTCAGTGGCTGCCTACTACTGATGAGATCAAAACCACCAGAGTGCCTATATTACACAAATCCAATTGAAAAAACGTAATGGGCTGTATGATAACAATTACAAAGTTATTTACTAGAAACTACTTCTCAAAAATTAGATACAGCTTCTCATTGTGTCAAAATCAACATCGTGAAATAATATATTGAAACAATATATTATGTCATGATGTTGATTTTGACAGTATTATCTTACAGCCTATTACATTTACGTGTTATCTTACAGCCTATTACATTTACGTGTTTTAGTACTGATGAGATGGCCAAATTTTAACTGTCTTACTTGGATGCTAGGAAGTAAATCTTATTCTGAATGTGGGAGCATTGTGATTTATTCCTCTGAGCAGTGAGTTGAGAATAATAATATTGAAAACTCCCATATTCAGAAAAAGACAACATTTTTGTCTTTTTCATTTGGCAACAAAAACAATTATTGATTATGTTATATTGTACAAAGTTATAACTATAACTTTATTATTGTAAGTCTTTGAGAGGCAATAATTGGTCTGTAAAGTGGGATAAAATATAGTAAAACAATTATGTCATGATGAAACTACCCATTTTGGATAAGTTTATTGGTATGTGAGCAGCCTGGGAAGTGACCTAGTAAGCTATATTAGTTTATTGCTTTTTGTTCTTGTCTTAGATCTTCATGGGTATTGCAGCTAGGGAGGGGAGGGTTAATCTTTCCCAACCACAATATCCCGAAACATCACCTCTTTACCTGCACAGGAATTTATGCTTGCAAAATATTCACAACTGTTAAAAGGCTGTTTTCAATCCTAAATGGAGGTGGGAAAGGGGTTCTCGCTGTGCGTGGGAAAGGAAGGGCCTTAACTTTCCAGCAGTGATATCTCCAGGCCTCCTGCACTTACCGTATTTTTCGCACCATAGGACGCACCGGACAATAGGACGCACCTTGTTTTAGAGGGGGGAGAACAAGGGGAAAAAATTCTTCTGCTCTCTGCCCAGCGCCCCTTCAGCGAAGCGGCAGGAGGCGCTGCGCAGAGAGTGGGAGAATTTTCCCCCTTTTGTTTTCCCGCTCTAAAACAAGGTGCCGTTTAAGGTGCGTTCAGGCGGCTACCTTGGAAGCCTGGAGAGCGAGAGGGGTCGGTGCGCACCGACCCCTCTCGCTCTCCAGGCTTCAGGTTCCTTTCGACCTGCTCTTTGGGGCTGGCGGGGGAAGCCCACCACCAGCCCCAAAGAGCAGGTCAGGGAGCAGCGGCCATAGGCGCGCGTCACCTCTCCAGCCGGGAGAGGGTCGCGGGGGGCTGCTTTAGCCCCCTGCGTGCTCTCCCGGCTGGAGAGGTGACGCGCGCCTATGGAGGCTCCTGCCATAGGCGCGCGTCACCTCTCCAGCCGGGAGAGCACGCGCGGGGCTAAAGCAGCCCCCCGCGACCCTCTCCCGGCTGGAGAGGTGACGCGCGCCTATGGCAGGAGCCTCCATAGGCGCGCGTCATCTCTCCAGCCGGGAGAGCACGCAGGGGGCTAAAGCAGCCCCCCGCTTTGGCATCGCTCTGGGAGCTTGCGGGGCTGGGGGAGGAGGAAGCCCTCTGCCAGCCTCCAAACCATGTCGGGAGACAGCGGGAGGGCGCGCTGCGCCTCTCCCGCTGTCTCCCGAGTTTGCGGGGCTGGCGACGGGGAGGAGCAGGCTTCTTCCCCCGCCAGCCTTCTAGCCAAGTCGGGGGACAGCGGGACGGGCGCGCTACGCCTCTCCCGCTGTCCCCCGAGTTTGCGGGGCTGGCGACAGGGAGGAGCAGGCTTCTCCCCCCGCCACCCTTCTAACCAAGTCGGGGGACAGCGGGATGGTGGCGTTCCGCCTCCCCGCTGTCCCCCGAGCTTGTGGGGCTGGCGGTGGGGCTCTCCTGAAGCCTGGAGAGTGAGAGGGGTCGGTGCGCACCGACCCCTCTCGCTCTCCAGCTTCAGCAAAGCCTGCATTCGCACCATAGGACGCACACACATTTCCCCTTCATTCTTGGAGGGCAAAAAGTGCGTCCTATGGTGCGAAAAATACGGTAAATGCTTGCTTTCTATTGCAAGATTGAGCGAATCTGTAGTCTTTGTTGGGGGATGCTTAACATTTGGGGAGTATAGCTCAAGTAGGGAAAATAAATTAGGAAATGATTATTATGGTCTGCTTGAATAAAACAAAGCTATTTATTGTAATTACGATTGAAGGATTTACATCTTGTTTTCTAATAATATTTTTAAGATATTAATGTGTGTGTAGTAATTTTCTTAATTAAGAAAAGGGGAATACTTTTTGAAGCCTAAATGATACAGAGGTGAAAGGGCTTCCAAGGCTACACCTAGCATGTGGGCCAGTAATTTGCCACCTCTGAGCCACATGGTATCACTGTAATGTTAAAGTTGGTAAATCACTGTTATGAGTGGGGTTGTTAAACTGGAAACAATTGCACCTACGCTGTTAAGTGCTTGGGAAAAGGATTCTGCTGTAGCTATTACAAGGGCAACATAGCTTAAAGCTATGACATCAGATGTAAAGGTTTTTGGGAGAAGCTTACAGTTTCTTTACTTGGAGCAACTGTTCTGATTATGAAGAGATTGAATGGGTCCCACTCAACGGAGTATTTATTAAATAAGCCTCAATATCAAGTGACCAAGATTTAACGTTTCAGCAGTTTACAGCCTTATGTAAAGGTCCAGCCTTATCTCCGTACTGCAATAGAGTGGCTATGATAATAAAATAGTGGAAATGTGTGCTAAAATAAAAGTACATTTTGTAGATACAAAAGAAAACTCTTGATAAATGAATATGGAAGAGAGAGGAAGCTGTCTTCTGGAAGGTAAGAGACAAAAACTCATCTGTTGGGTGTGGTGAAATGCTTATTTTGAACTATACTGTTTTTCTGGTTAGCTATGAAAAAGCTAGAGCTTTCCTGTTCTTTAATGTATCATCTGTTTAGCCCTCATTATCAGTCCTTCACTAGTGAATGCTTTTACTCCACCCTTCATGCTTTGGAGGTGGCTTACAAAATAACAGTATAAAATACTACACCCACACATCTAAAATCTTTCGTTCTAGAAGTTGCATAAATAAAAAAGGTATTTGCCTGGCACCAAAATGAGAACTTTATCAATTCTAGAAAAGCCTCTCAGGACAGAGCATTATAAAGCTAAGATACCATTACTGAGAGGTGATGACCCACTGCCCCGGATGGCAAAAGAATGACCTTTGCTTAAGATTTTACTGTACAGACATGCACATGTGAGATAGGTACCCCAGGTGCCTTCAGGTACCCCAGTCCTAAGCTGAGAAGCACTTAAAAGCAAACACCTTGAACTGAGCCCAGAATATTGATTGGGGTCTAGTTAGAATTGGGAGCCACTGGTTTAGTATGATCATAACACATAGCTCCAGCAACCATGTTAATTGGGGTTTACAAACACCTTCAAAGGCAGCCTTTGTGCAAAGTGCATTACAGTAGTCCAATCTAAAGGGTACCACCAGAGCATGGTTGAGGTCAAGCTATATAGCAGAGTGGATGGAGGGTTTAGGAGGGCAGAAACGGTGTCCAGTACAAGCCCCAATAGAGCCAAAAGGTTCAAGGTTGGCTGAAACCCTGAAAAGGTGCCAAACTCCAGAAAAACTTGCTAAAATGTATAATAATAGATCATCTACATGTTGGAGATGTAACAGAGAAATTGGGTCTTATTTGAATATGTGTCTGGAAGTGTACAGACATCTGTGTGTTTTGGAAAAATACATATGAAGAACTTTAAAAAATATTTAAATTTACATTTAAAAAAGGCCAGAAATATTTCTATTAAGCATATTGCCAAAAGAAATAGGGAAATTGAAAAGAACATTATTCATGTATGGGATAACAGTGGCCAGAATTTTAGTAGCAAGAAATTGGAAAAATACAACAATACCTAACACGGCAGATTGGCAAATCCTAATTGTAGAATATCTGCAGCTAGCCAAGGTGACAGGAAGAATAAGATGCCAGACAAAACAAATAGTCTATAAGGATTGGAGAATATTTAAAGAATACTTTAAAAACTATGGTATAAAGGGAAAACTCTTGGCAGAATTAGACTGACCCTTGTATTGTATAAATATAAGTTCGTAGGGAGGTAAAAAGAAACTATATAAGAAATATGTAACTGCAGTATAAGGTAACCAATAGATAAAGTACAGTGAGACTAACTGGAAGTCATTTTTAATTTTTCTCTTTACAAGTTTTATAATTGTTTTCATTATTGGGAGTATAAATGATGTTGGTCGTATTAATTTTGGTGTTTCTTATATTGTTGTTTGTTTGCTTTTTCTATTGTTTGCCTGCTTGCTTGCGTTTTTGTTTGTTTGTTTTCTCTTCATAAATGTACTTATTTTAAAACAATAAAGATAAATTCAAAGTGAAACCCCGAAAATGAACACATCCATTTCACCATGGGGATACATTTCAGTACAGCATCCCACCACCATCTTATGCGCAACCGCATTTATGTTGGCCACTGCTAAATAAATAGTTTGGCCTCCCTTGTTCGGGGCTGCTGCCTGAGTGAGGGACGGCTGCCTGCAATCAACCAGCAGTGCAGGGTGGGAGGTGTCTTCTCTATCCTTCTCCATTGCGTGCCTGCACCCCCCCCCCCTTTCTGGCACCAGACAGGCTGGGCAGCGACCCTGAGCAATTTCCAAGCTGAGTCTCTCCTCCCTGTGTGCCTTCCTTAAAAGTGGGGTGCTCCCCACTTTACATAATTACACTTTATGAGTGTAGGGGCCTTGGAACGTAACCCCTGTGTAAGTTGGGGGACACCTATACTATATTGTGTTACAGTTTTGTTAGTGTTTATATAGTGCTATTAACCTGTCATGAAAAGGGTAGATTGAAAAAATAAAAATCAACATTTTATTTTCAGTTCTGACTCAAAGGAGTCCACAGCAGCAGTGGAACTTGAGACAGATGAGGCTGTTCTGATGAGGAGACAGAAACAAATAAATTATGGGAAGAACACACTGGCATATGACAGATATATTCGAGAAGTTCCAAAGTATGTTTTCTTGTTTACCAGGAACATTTGGGTTTTCTTTTATAACTTGCTACTGGTTTCATTGCAGACACCTATGGCAAATGTAAAGTATGGCTTGATTCTAATATACTGCCTTCGTTAAATAATATAGCTATTTTTCACCCATAGTCTTATTTTAATTTGTTGTTAGATTTTTGAATATGTTTTAGCGGTTCTGTGATTACTCATTTGAACAGGTCAGTTGTCTTTTGAAGTGTACAGGCAGATAATGTTCTGAATTGAAGCATTCAGATATGTGTTAAATTAAGCAACTGTGTTGCTAAATTGCTATAGGCAATAATAAGCAGAAAGAATGACACTAATGAAGTGAGATTTTGATTAATTAAAAATTACTGTAATTAATACTTGGTCTTGCATTTGGAATAAAAGCATGGATTGGATTAAAATGCCATGTAAACAGTTTTTAATTTTTGTTCCAGGTGTCTACGAGTTCCAGGGGTCCATCCAAGGACTCCCAATAAATTTAAGAAGTATAGCCGAAGATCCTGGGACCAACAAATCAGACTGTGGAAAGTTGCACTTCATTTTTGGGACCCTCCTGGTGAGAGAAGTTGTGACATGCAAGTAATGTAAGTACCAGGTATCTTTAGAGTGAATAGAAACTAATAACTTAAAAGAATGAGGGACTGTCTGTTTAGGTCTTAAGAATTTCAGTTATAGTGATCTCCTTAATATAGCTAGGTTTAAGAGAGTTATTCAATTTAGACTTCATTTTAATGCAAAGTTTAGCATATAATCTGCATAATGGGTGAGCTTAAGAACATTGATTTTCAATAGCATTTATACACATATGTTTGACTCGGAACTAAGACTGCCTTAACTCCCAGAAGTATTTCAGAATTAATGTGAACTGTTAAAGGTTTTAAAAACCAGCATTACCAAGCTTAAATAGCTATCGAAATACAGCTATGGGGCCAGATGTATAAACTTGGAAACCATAGGCCTTGAATCTTGGTTTTGATCACTCATAGACATTGCTTGGACAATATATAACTGTCGAAAATGAATAACTGATAATTGCTTTTCTCCCCTCATAGTAGTCCTGTTGATCTTGGTGACATGGAAACAGAATCTATAGGAAGTAATTCTGCTGGGTCACAAGGAAGCTCTCAGGATAATGATGTAAGTACTTTGAAGCCTGGAATAAATATTTTGTTAGTCCTGCTTCAGTATCCATTACTGTTAGGGTGCTAGATCACGGATTAACCCAATCTTGCAACAAAGCCTGAAAGGTACTAGCTGCTTGCCAAAAGCTAGTGGACTGCCAACAGCTGCTGCACTGCTGGGTTTGTTGATGTTGAACTACCCAGTGCCTGCTTATTTTTGTCTCCAAAACTACCTCATCAGAGTACATAGCACCTCTATTTTTTCCATAGGCATTGTAAAACTCTTCTTTCCTTGTGTTCTCCACCTTCCCATGCCTCTTCTGTCCCTCTTTTCTCAGCCCACCCGGTACAGAATGTGTTTCCCCTTCCTTTAGTATGTTTTTGTATACTTTTCCCACCCACGTCACATGCTTGCATTTGTCATTTCTCTTCTTCCACCCTGCCAACATTTTCTGCCTTTAGTATACAGCCCTTGCTTTGCTATGTGATACATTTTCCTTAACCAGATTGACATATCCATAGGCGCCGACTCCATGGGGCCTGAGGGGGCCCGAGCCCCCTCAAAAATTCGTTTGGGGGGGCTCCGCCCCCCCAATAATTTAAGAAAATTATTAGTTATATTATGCTTTGTAAAATCACAAAATTATGTTGGTATTTTTTATTTTCCTTGTTTGACGATAGTTACCTTTTAAAATACATTCAGTAATGAGTTAAAACAAAGCCACTCCCGATCTAAAGAGGGGGTGGGGTTGCGGGCTCTCGACCCATCAACAATCTCGCGGGGCTGGCGTCAGCCCCACGAGAAGTGGGGATTCCCCCTAGCTCATTAATATTCACCACCCACGGCGGCAGCCAATTGGCTGCCGCAAAGGGCGGGCCCTCACAGGTTCACTTAAGGTCGGGGCAGCCCGTTCCCCCAGCAGCAGCGGTTTGGAGGTCTTGGGCCCCCCCCCAATATTTTTTATAAGTTGGTATGGGCCCCCGCCCCCGCCCCCCCCCCCCAATATTTTTTATAAGTCGGCGCCCCTGGACATATCTGACAAAAGTTGCATTATGAACATTTTTCAGAGTGACCTCCCACCATAAGTTAGAATAATTTTAACTATTATGGCATTGCAGCGCTTTAGCAATTGTAGAGGAAGAGGTTTCACAAACAACAGGAAGTTGATGATCAGTTTTCCTTTTCCATTCCCACATAGCATGGACATTATTTTAAGTTGTTCTGTGTCTTCAGAGGAATAACTGAAGTGTCACATTACAGTTTAGAACATAAAGGTTTACAGGGGAGAAAGGATGATTTGCACAGTCATAGGAAATTTACAAAAGGGGGAAAAGGATGGTTTGCACAGTCATAGGAAATTTACAAAAGCTGAGATAAAGGTTGTGGTTCAAAATCTTATTGCCATTGACTGCTGCTATGATGTCATAAGTGAATCAATATTACAATTGCTAAGATTTTCTTTACGAAAGTCCTGGAGGTTGTGGCTTTTTGTGAAAAGTGCAGAGAAAAGAGAATAAATTCAGTAATGAAGTTATAAGTGAAGGTGTGATGCAATGATGGCAAAAAAATAAGGTTTGAGTGAGTGAGTAGTAGATAAAGGGTGAATGTTGGACAGGAAGGGAAAATGTCTTAAATTTTCACAGATTGCCTTTTTCTGAGAAAAACCATAATAGTGTGAGGGAGAGGTATACAGAACTTAGAAAAAATTAAAGCAATCTATTTGCCCTTCTGTGCTATTGAATCCCCTTGGTAAGATACAATTCTTTACAGTGGTACCTCCGGTTACGAACTTAATTCGTTCCGGAGGTCTGTTCTTAAGCCGAAACCGTTCTTAACATGAGGTGTGCTTTCGCTAATGGCGCTTCCTACTGCTGCAGCACTGCTGGCGTGCGGCTTCCACTCACATCCCAGGGCAAAGTTCGCAACTAGGGGCATCTACTTCCAGGTTAGTGGAGCTCGTTACCCAAAGCATCCGTAAGGAGGACAGTACGTAACCCGGGGTTCCACTGTACTTTGGAAAAAAATTGCACTAATGATCAACAAGAGAGTGTTAAGAATGAATACCCAGGAGTGAGATTTTCCGTACCCCCCTTAGAGACAATTGTAGCTAAGCAGTATATGAATTGTTCAAATAAATAAATAATAGTTTATCTATTTGTCTTGTTTGTTAATCAAGTTTTCCATTTGTTTTAGGAAAACTGTACAGGCACACCCACCAAAGTGAGAAGCATTGACCACCTGGTGGAAGATCAATTTGAGCTGGAGACATGTTAGGTTTTGACATACTTTATGACTGCAAAGCATGCATTCTACTGGCTGCTTTTTGAGAAAGGAATGTCTTACTCAGAAGACACATACACCTGAAACTGTCTTATGTAACAGTCTGGAGAACTGGAGTATGGCAGCTGTGAAATTGCAATCAATGTTTTTGCCTGACTACTTTTTTTATATACAAAGCATAAAACTTGAGTTATATGTAATTGAGTGATTGCCTAATTTTATGTATACTCAGGAGGTAGCTTTATAAACAGTTTAATTATAGTTCAGAAGATAAACCAGCCCAGACAATGTTGACACACTTGAAGAGCTTGAACACTTGACACATTAGAAGGAGAACTTCAGCATCGGTGCTGAGCTATTGGCTGTTGTCCAGAGATGAAGAATATGATAGGCAGTAAGTAGTAGTTCTCCAGTCTGTTCTATAATTCATATTGCAAAGGACCACTTATTGATAGCACAAGGCGGTGGCATTTTATGCCTCTTGAACCTTTGTGTCCTTCAGATATTGACAACATGTGTGCAATAACAAGGTAATGAGTGTGAACAGGCTCTTTTCTTTATGATAAAAGGCTTTGACCCAGTTTCCAGGTCCACTTTATGGTGTCAGCTCTCAAGTTTATTCTAAATTGATTCTTGTAAATAGTTGTGTGCAGAACTTTGCTAACTTTTAAAGAAGACTTAATGAACAGAACTTTGAAGACTGTTGACTTATTTTTTTCATAATGTAAAGCTATAGACTTTTTACTAAAACAGTTGCTGTTTTGTACGGGATAAGGCATAAATAAAGCAAGTACATCTTTATGTGTATGGTGCAAACACTGTCATGAAAACATTCTACAAATAAGATGCAAAGAGATGAAAGATCAAATTCCGAGGCTACTTTAATCAGTGCTGTCATTCCACCTGGAAACTGATGATCACAGTGCCAGCAGTGTGCACAAAGTACCACCACTCAGAATCAGGCCAAAAATCCATGTATGTTTGGAAGTGAATCCTACAGAATTCAGTAGCCTTCATATCTACCTTGTTACGATTGCAGCTCAAGGTTGAGGTCCTTAGCATACAATTGAGATTTATGGGACATAAATGTATTAAAGAGGGATAAAGTATTGGGAGCATTCTACTGTTGGAAGATGATGTAGAATCTGTTTGACTGCAACTCTGTTGGGGATATGGGGGCCAATATGTAGCTGTGGAAATGCTAGGACAGATTGCAGGTGCCCTGAGGGAAGAGAGAGAACGGGTAAGTGGAGAAAATTGAAGTAGTGTTTTCCAGTTCTTAAAGCGCAAGTGGGTGACTTGAAGCCCCGATCTCTTCTGAAACCAACCCCGTCTTCCATCCTATCAGTTTGTTTCCTAGTTTTTCCTGGCTTTTTGAAATTGTTTTCCCTCTTTCAAAGTAGTTTCAGAACAACTGGGAGAGGCAGTTTGTTGTTTTACTCTGCCACCCAATAGGGCTTTTATTCCATCTGAAAGAACAAATTGTATGTATGTTTGTCTTACTAGTTGGAAAGGAGCTAATTTCACTTTCCAGAACATAAGGCATATTGGTCTTGCAAGCAGTGTGTGAGGGAAATGGCACTCTGCACACTTGTTGTTTAGCCGTGTCTGACTTCGTGAGCCCATGGACCAGAGCACGCCAGGCACTCCTGTCTTCACTGTGCACACTTGTTACTCAGCAACTGGCATTCCATGCATACTACCTCCAAGTGGCTAGACTCCATTGATTACCATGAATTTGCCTAATCTTCTGTTTGCTAGTTAAAGGTAAAGGGACCCCTGACCATTAGGTCCAGTCGTGACTGACTCTGGGGTTGCGGCGCTCATCTTGCTTTATTGGCCGAGGGAGCTGGCGTAAAGCTTCCGGGTCGTACGTATGGCCACCATGACTAAGCCGCTTCTGGCGAACCAGAGCAGCGCACGGAAACGCCATTTACCTTCCCGCCAGAGCGGTATCTATTTACTTGCACTTTGACGTGCTTTCAAACTGCTGGGTTGGCAGGAGCTGGGACCGAGCAATGGGAGCTCACCCTGTTGTGGGGATTCGAACCGCCAACCTTCTGATTAGCAAGCCCTAGGCTCTGTGGTTTTACCCACAGCGCCACCCGTGTCGTTTCCTAGTTAAGGTGTCCTATAAGCTGTAGACAGATTTCACTTAAAATCCCTTTTCCAGTGTAGTACAGGATTCCTTCAATTAGATGACCCCTGAGTTCCCTTTCAAGATTCTTGCTGGGCCACAAAAGTATTACTATTTATTAAATTTCTATACCACCCTTCAGAGGATCCTTGGGTGGTTTACAACATTAAACAGAAAAGGGCTGCAATAGTGGGAAAGCCAGTTTATCTACTTTACTGAATTGGCTCCCACCTCCCTCCCTCTCTCCCATCGGGGAAAGAAGGAAAGGAATACCTGTAAAAGGCCGGGCATCGCCGCCTCTGGCTCGAGCATGCGCAGTGCCTGCTCTTGAAGGGCCCAGTGGGCGGGGCAGGCCGGCAGTTGCCCGCAGGTCGCGGGCGGTGGGCGGAGCCAGAGCCTGGCTCCCGCCGCTCAAGGCGACGGGGTGAGAGGTCAGCGCGCGGCGGAGGCGGCGAAGCCGGCCAATGGGAAGCGGCCGGCCGGCTCCGAGGGGCGGGGCTTGCTGTGTTTTGTTCCTCGGTCAACGCGGAGCTCCACTCAGCTGCTTGGCAGCGGCGGCGGCGGCTGGAGCTGCGCTCTGGTGAGGGGCTCGTAAACGGCGGCCGCCGCCGAGAGTCCCATAACGGGGCCAGTGAGGGCTGCTGCCGCTTGCGCAGAGGGTAAGAGCTGCGCCTTTCCTTGTTTGTGACGCGTGAGCCGAAGTAACGTGGGAAACGGGGGACACGCGTCAAGGCTGGGCCGGAAGAGGAACGGGCCCCGGTCCTTCGCCCCGCGCCTCAGGACACGCGCACGCGGTTTAGTAGCGTTGTAAATAATTGCCTTTTGGGGGGTGGGGCGCCCAATGTTATTCAATGCGTTGGTGTTTGTGAGGGGCGTGGGTTGGGGGCCCAATGTTATTCAATGTGAGGAGTTTTTTTTGGGGGGTTGGGGTTTGTGAGGGTCGGGGGAGGCGTGCTGTAAACTCTTCACGGGTTGCCTTTGGTACCTGGAGTAAAATCCGATGCTTTGCGGGTTTGGGGGGGGCGGGGGTCCCGTTAGAGACTTGGCAAAACCCGTTGATCTAAAGCAGCCTTTCTCAACCTCGAGGTGTATGGGGGGGGGGTGTGTTCCTATATCTTGTTGGACTACAACTCCCACCATCCCTAGTCAGCAGGGCCGGCAGTCAGGAATGATGGGAGTTGTAGTCCCTGTCCCCGCCTCCCATGGCTTATCTAAAAAGTAAAGCAGCACTTCCGTAAAAATGAAAAGCTGTTTCTTTCACATTTCAAACCAAACTGGAAGGCATTTCTTTTAGGTAAATTATACATCATTGTGCGTATTTACTAACTACTGCTTCAGCCTGTCCCAAACAACAGCGGAAATGATACTTTTATTGGTTCATTTTTGTTCTTATGTTTATTGTGTATTTGTGTTTTTTATCTTGCAGTTTTATGTTGTGAGCCACCCTGAGATCTATGGATGAAGGGTGGTATACGAATTTTTATAAATGTTCATGATAATAGTTATAATAAATGATAATTATTATAATGTATGATAATGATAGTAGTTATTATTGTTTCTGAGGCAAATGGTTGGAGACCTTTAAGTGTTTTATTTGTCCAGTGATATTTAATTGGACCAATACTGCTTCAGTTCCACAGAACTCTTATCCGTTTTTTACTTGCGCAACTTGTGAGAGTTCAGAGAAAAGTTAATTGTAATATGTGATCCATCATAAAACATGCAGGCAAAAGATGCTTATCAGTTACCATTGCTTTTCAGCTAATGATCCCGTGTAAGAAAGCACTGGTGCAAATTATCAGATGTGCCATATTCCATAAGAAATATGAAGCCATTCTGGTGCAATTTTCTAACTTGAATCTAGATCGCATCTTCTCCAGGAGCTCCCAACATCATAGAATCGTAGATCCCCTGCGATGCAGGAATCTCAGCTAGATCATACATGACAGACGCCTATCCAACCTTTGCTTAAAAGCCTCCGCGGAAAGAGAGTCCACCATTTCTCATGGGAGTCTGATCCACTGTCAAACAGCTCTTACTGTCAGAAAGTTCTTCCTGTTTGGTCAGAATCTCCCTTCTTGTAACTTGAACCCATTGATACAGGCCCTGCCCTCCAGAGCAGGAGAAAACTTGCTCCATCTTACACATGACAACTCTTTAGATATTTGTTGTTGGCTATCATATCTTCTCTCAGAGTTGTTATAGTTATGACAATCAATGATGTCCTGGTAAAAAGGGGCCCCAAATTCCCAAGAGAAATGAGACTGTTAAAATGAGAGTGAAGAGGGTTGAAGGGTTGTTTTCTACCTCTTTTTATTCAGAGAAAGTATGCAGTTCAATAGGGTGTGTTCAAATTATCTGAAAAATATTAACTTACTGATTTTAGCATGGCCAAATGGTTGTGCATGACAGAAATGTCACACTTCTCAGAGATAGTTTGCCTGGGGAATTTTTTTTTAAATGTCCAGTAGCACCTTAGAGACCAACTACGTTTGTTCTGGATATAAGCTTTTGTGTGCATGCACACTTCTTCAGATACATGCATGCCTGGGAAAAGTTAATTAAAACTGTGAAACTGCCTAGTTCAGAAATGTGGAATTTTAAGCTTCAAACCTACATTGATCCTCCAGGCCATTTCAGCCAAGATATGACCGCCTGCCCGGCACCTCATACTGTATTTATGTTTTCAGTTGTGGGGAGGTAAAGACACAACATTGCTAAAAGTGTGAGCATGCTAAGCACTGGACAAAGATGATCAACTGATTGCTGGGGCTTGCAAAGCACAGGACTGTGTGCTTTCTGGCATACTTTGATTTCAAACCAAATCGGCAAACAATGAGTCTCTTGGTCCATGGGGAGTGCTAGGGAAAATAAGGATCTGGCCTGCTACCCAAATCCAGTTCTCCAGTCCTGGCCTAGTTTGCCTTGGTACTGCATCTGCTCATTAAGTTACTAATTTTTATGAAACATTTTTAGAAATGTATATATTTTTCCATAGAAAACTGTAGGAGTGGAAAGTTTTCTGTGCACATCATTGTGAGTAGACCCTTTTGTGATGCTATCTTAGTGGCAGCCATTAGGTGTGTTTCTGCTCTTAAACTGTGACCAAGCCTGAATGGGAGTCCTTTCCAGTTAATCTTCCTGATTTGGGTTCTACTAGAGCAGATAAAAAATTTTTGTAGCATGCAGATCTGTTGGAATGTATCTTTGCCTTGAGCTTTGAATATCTGATGCAGCTGCAGAAAACTTCCTGTAGTTATCCAATCGTGCTTAAGCTAAATATTTGTTACTTGTTTTTTTAGAAATGTACACAATGCACTGAGGAACTGTACCCATCTAGAAGATGAAGGCAAAACTTCTGAAGTGCCCATACCCAGAAGTGGTTGGCTAATACTGGAAGAAGGTGCATGTGCCTCCAGCACTCAAAAGTGTAAGCAGCAAGAGACCATGGTAACGCTAATAACAGAAAAGCTGCAAAATCAGACTTTGGATGACCTGGCATGTAAAACATTCAATATTAATCTGGTAAGAATATCCTTGTGCATTATCATAGAGTGTGCATCTTAGGGGAGGGAAATATTCCCGAGCGTATGAATTGCATTCAGGTGGAGGCATGGCAGTTTCCCCTTATTCGTGATGGGTGCTCCACATTGCTTTGGGAGTAGGCTTTCCCCCTTTTACTATGGAGGCAGCAGCAATCAGCTTTGGTTGCTCCAAAAGAGAGGATTCCTTCTCTGCCCCTCCAGAAAAGCCATGCTGCATGATAGAGGTGCAGGGTCTGAACAGAGCCCTGGTCAGTTTTTCCCAAAAAGTTGGCAATGCCATAAACTTCCAAAATGCCTTGATCTGCTTTAGCAGGTACATAAAAAGGTAAAGGACCCCTGATAGTTAAGTCCAGTCGCAAACGACTCTGGGGTTGCGGCGCTTATCTCGCTTTACAGGCCAAGGGAGCCGACGTTTGTCCGCAGACAGTTTTTCTGGGGCATGTGGCCAGCATGACGTAAGCCGCTTTTGGCGAAACCAGAGCAGCGCACGGAAACACCGTTTACCTTCCCGCTGGAGTGGTACCTATTTATCTACTTGCACTTTGACGTGCTTTCAAACTGCTAGGTTGGCAGGAGCTGGGACCGAGCAACGGGAGCTCATGCCGTCATGGGAATTCGAACCGCGATCTTTCGATCAGCAAGCCTAGGCTCAGTGGTTTAGACCACAGCATATAATGTTCCCCCGCCCAGCTGTACAGAAAGGGTTGCTCAATTTCCCCTTAACCTTTCCCAGCTTAACCCTAAACCCCAAAGGTGAACACAAATGGGTAGATCTCGCAATGCTTCTGAAAGGAACTTGAATTTGAATCCATAATTTGAGGGTGATGCCCCCAGGAGGCCTCTCTATCCCTGTGTGTGAATTTGCTGCACATTGGTGTTTCCTTGCACCTGCACAAATAATGCGCTTGACAGTCCTATCGCTCCAGCTTTTCAGCTTTCTTCAAATTACTTCACCCTTATTGAGAGGCTCTCTTTTGAATTTAAGCGATCTTGTTGGACTTAGTGGGCAGTTTTTTTGTTCTGCTTTAATCTGTTTTAATTGAATGTTTTAATCACAGTTACAAAGTGATTTGACAGGGTTATAATTTTGCATCAGATATTTATTTTCGGGGGTCTAGATGTCTATTTAGGGATGCGGGTGGCACTGTGGGTAAAAGCCTCAGCGCCTAGGGCTTGCTGATCGAAAAGTCGGCGGTTCGAATCCCCGCGGCGGGGTGCGCTCCCGTTGCTCGGTCCCAGCACCTGCCAACCTAGCAGTTTGAAAGCACCCCCGGGTGCAAGTAGATAAATAGGGACCGCTTACTGGCGGGAAGGTAAACGGCATTTCCGTGTGCTGCTCTGGTGCCGGTATGCCGGAGCAGGTTCGTCACGCTGGCCACGTGACCCGGAAGTGTCTCCGGACAGCGCTGGTCCCCGGCCTCTTGAGTGAGATGGGCGCACAACCCTAGAGTCTGTCAAGACTGGCCCGTACGGGCAGGGGTACCTTTACCTTTACTAGATGTCTATTTGTGAAGCACAATATTCAATTCAAAAGCCTTAGGTGGATTTCTAACAGTGTGACTTACGGAGGGAAGGACTATAACTATTTAAGTATGTATATTTGGGAGTAAGCCTTATTGAACTCAGTGGAACGTGCTTCTGAGTAAAATATACAGTGGTGCCTCGCAAGACGAAATTAATTCGTTCCGCAAGTTTTTTCGTCTTGCGTGTTTTTCGTCTTGTGAAGCACGGTTTCCCATAGGAATGCATTGAAAATCAATCAATGCGTTCCTATGGAAACCGCCTTCAGACCAGGTCCGGGGACAGTCTGTCCCCCGACCTCTTCTGAAGGCGGGGGGGGGGGGACAAGGGCTTTTCTTCCCACCGCCAGCCTTCAGAAGGCTGTTCTGAAGGCTGGCGGTGGGAAGAAAAGCCCTTCTCCCCACTTCCCACCCCACAAGCTCCGGGGACAGGAGGGCTTTGCTATCGACCGCCAGTATTTTAAAAGCCCCGGGGACAGTGGATTTTAAAATGCTGGCGGGCGGCAGCGAAGCCTCCGTTGTCCCGGGGCGATTTTAAAATGCTGGCGGGCGGCAGCGAAGCGTTCACTGCCAACCCCCAGCATTTTAAAAGTCCCCGGGACAGCGGAGACTTCTCTGCCGTTTCCCCGCTATCCCGACGGCTTTTGAAGGCAGGCGGGGGGGGGGAGCAAAGACTTTCGCCCTCCGCCGGCCTTCCCGGGACAGCGGAGACTTCTCCGCTGTCCCGGGCGATCTTAAAATGCTGTCGGGCGGCATGGGGGGAGCCACTAACCAACTGACAACTTCACTTGGAGAAATGTACAGTATTTATCTTTCTCTTATTTCAGTACTCATCTGAGAAGCAGAATGAAAGTCATAGCCTGCTTCCATTTGAAATCAGTGGTAAGTTCTAAGATTTTGGGCTGTCTTTGAGATCATGTTCTAAATATAACGAAGAAATAGCATAGAGCAAGCTGTTGTTGTTTGGGCACAGAATGCTTGATGACCGAAGGGAAATGGGAAAGCCTGGGGTGGGTGTGAGGAGGCCATATTTTGAGTAGGAGCTTCTGTTCTGCAACATTTTGTAGCCGGTCTCACTTGCTTTTAGTTGTTTAATTACCTATTTGTTGTGTGTTTCATTAACATACACACACATTATTTTATTTGTGTGCCGCTTTTCCATAGTTCACACCATGCTCAAGGAAGCTTACAACATGAAAAAAATACACTGCTACAACATAACAAAAGTAGTCATAAACAATAAGTTAAACATTTAAAAATACAAAACTAAACTGAACAATTTCCATATGAATGATATGAGGAAACTAAAATATTTTAGTTTTGAACTAAAATAAAGATACAGAAAACCAGCAGCAACGACTCTCCCCCCACAAAATCCCCCAAACAGCACAGCAGCCCAAGTGTCCGTTCAGCAGCCTCCACTTTGTAGCTGGAGTCCATCCATGCCCTGCCTCCCAGGCTTGGAGGGGTGCGGAAGGCCTCGGTCCAGTATACCTGAAGGAGTGTCTCCACCCCCATCGTTCAGCCTGGACACTGAGGTCCAGCTCTCAGGGCCTTCTGGCGGTTCCCTCCCTGCGAGAAGTGAGGTTACAGGGAACCAGGCTGAGGGCCTTCTCGGTGGTGGCGCCTGCCCTGTGGAACACCCTCCCATCAGATCTCAAAGAAATAAACAACTATCTGGCTTTTAGAAGACATCTGAAGGTAGCCCTGTTTAGGGAAGTTTTTAATGTTTGAAGTTTTATTCTGTTTTTAATGTTCTGTTCAAAGCTGCCCAGAGTGGCTGGGGAAACCCAGCCAGATGGGCAGGGAATAAATAATAATAAAAGTATTATTATTATTATTATTATTATTATTATTATTATTACTACTACTATTATTATTATTATTATTATTATTATTATTATTATTATTATTTTATTCCAGGACTCTCAGCCAAATTCTTTAGCATTCCTATTTTCAAGACAGAAGCTTGCTGTTGGCTGCATTTTGGGCCAATTCTCACAAGTTTCTATAGAGACGCTAAACTTTGAGAAACCCATTGTTTTTCATGTATATTTTCATCAATATGAGAGATGAATGTACTGTGAGGCATTCTGAGAAAGAAGCCAGACTATATTTGGAAAGAAACGAAACCGTTTGAAGAGGCTGCTGCCTTGCCGCATGTGGTTGTATTGGTTCATGATAGCAAGCAGGCAAAACATCAGGGAAACACAGCAATTCAAAATAAAGAACCCATTACCAAGTAAAAACAACCGTAGATACCTGCATAATCGTATGAAATAAAAGCTACCTTAATTACTTTAAGATTGGGCCCGTTAATACTAGAGATGTTGAAATAAAACCTTAAATTTAAACTGCTGTGAAGAATTAAGTATTTTACTATAGTATGCAGATGAAATGGCTCCTGGTGTAAGTTAGGTGATGTGCTATAGAACAATGGGTTTACGTTTCACAAGCTCTGTTACCTTGTTGAAGGCACCTCGTGGGAATGTTTATTAGCATTGTTCGAAGAAAATAAAAGAGTAGTGGAATGTTTGTCCTTTCCCTCCCTCCCCTTGCTTTGTGGCATAAAATTAATAATACTGCTGACTTGATGGCAAACTTTTTCTTTTCTTTTTCACCCCCATTTCCGCTCAGCAGCAGAAGGCCCTTGGAATTCGTCCCATGGGGACTGTCGGGCCAGAACTGAACCAAACCAGAAGCCCGTTTGCTCTTTGCCGTTGTGTCCTTTCAGTTCGAGCGCCACCCATGTGGATTTACACTGGCAGCAAGAATCGCCGGGCCAGTCTCTCGTCTCGGGGTGGATAAGTGAACTCAGTCTGAATGAGAAGTCCAGGCACCCGCTGACGCCCCCTACCAAACGCCACTGCAGGTCGCTCTCTGAGCCCGATGAGCTGGTTCGGTGCCGATCGCCGTGGAAACCTGGCAGCTCAAAGATCTGGACTCCTGTGTCGAAGAGGCGGTGCAACAGCGGAGGCAGCACCACTTTGCAGCGATGCAATAGCCACGGGAGCACCGCTTCAAAGCCAAACACAAGCACCGGCCTGCCCCACAGTGGGCATTCTTGGAATAATGTCCTCCAAATCGCCAACACTTCCCCTGTTCCCAGGCCATCCTCTGCTAGCAGTGGCTTTGTAGACTGCAGCGAAGGAAGCTCCACTTTGAGTATTCGTTGGAATTCCGGAACGTCTTACGACTTTAATCCGAGACGCCGCCTTTCCCTGTCCCAGGAACATATTACCGGGACGGGAAATAACTTGTCTTCAGCCAGCAGCACTCCCACTTCCACACCAGAGCTCACTCGGCGTCAGGGTTTACTGAGATGCCGCTCACAGCCTTGTGTCCTGAATGAGAAGAAAAGCAGACTCAAGCGTAGGCGAGAAGAAGACGTCCGATGGAATCGTCCCTCGTTGGACTTTTTAAAAATGACTCGGGTGAGATTGTCTGTCTGCATTTAAACCTATGCTATACAGCTATTAAAAGGGACGCGGGTGGCGCTGTGGGTTAAACCACAGAGCCTAGGGCTTGCTGATCAGAAGGTTGGTGGTTCGAATCCCCGCAATGGGGTGAGCTCCCATTGCTCGGCCCCTGCTCCTGCCAACACAGCAGTTCGAAAGCACGTCAAAGTGCAAGGAGATAAATAGGTACCACTCCAGCGGGAAGGTAAACAACGTTTCCGTGTGCTGCTCTGGTTCGCCAGAAGCAGCTTATTCATGCTGGCCACATGACCCGGAGTCTGTACGCCGGCTCCTTTGGCCAATAAAGCGAGATGAGTGCCACAACCCCCAGAGTCGGTCACGGCTGGACCTAATGGTCAGGGGTCCCTTTACCTTTATACAACTACAAATAGGATGGTCCTCTTTAGCTAGGTCTCTAGTTCCTCTGTTAAACCTAGTGCCTTTTTACACCTTCTGGGAAGGGGATAAATACTGTGGCATTACACGAAGTTGAAAAAAAGAAAAAGCAGGATTTGTTCCCTGAAACTTTGAACTGGCTTTTGTGGCAGGCGATTATCTCAAAATCCAAGTGATCTACCCAGTGAGTTGGAGAAACTGTTGTTGTAGTAATCTTAATTTTTCAAGTGAGACTTGAAAGCAATACCAGGCAGAGGGCCTTCTCGGCAGTGGCGCCCTCCCTGTGGAACGGCCTCCCACCAGATGTCAGGGAGATAAAGAATTACACAGCCTTTAGAAGACATCTGAAGGCAGTCCCGTTCTGGGAGGTTTTTAATGTCTGATATTTTATTTTTTATATTTTGCTGGAAGCCGCCCAGAGTGGCTGGGGAAACACAACCAGATGGGCAGGGGACAAACAGTAGAATTATCATCATCATCATCATTACATACTTAAGCCAATTGGTTTATGTAAACATATGCGTAACAACTTTCATAAAAAGCCATTGTATCTAATTATTTAACGGGTTCAGATACAATCTCCAAGGTGTCTCCTGGCAAAAATGTAAATCCCAGTAGCTGCATCCCTTCATGCGTAAGGTTGTCCATTGGCCTTGAAGGCAGGGTCAGGATGAGCACCCAGGGGGGCAACTGCTGAGGTCATAGCAGGGTCCCCTGCTGCTGTCCGCTGACTGCACTGGGCCAGGTGGGGGTCTCTAACCTTTTCCCTTTTTGCGGCCTAGTGTTGAGAGGACTGCTTGCTGGTCAGCTACAGAAAGCAGCCATGCTAATTCTGACAGTGCTCTTCACTCTGGAGGGTTGCTATGTCAGGCCTTGGGGCTGCTGCTTCCCATTTCACTGCTGCTGCAGGACCATCTTGTTACCCAGTAAGCATTGTCGGTGAGCATGTGCAATGGGGGGGGTGCACTGCTTGGTATCGCTAAAACTGTAGCTGGTCCTGCTTAGCTTCTGCCAGTTCAAAACAGAGGAATAGCTACTGCTAGTGGTAGCTAGTGGTGTTTTAAAATAAATACCATATTTTTCGCCCTATAGGACGCACTTTTTGCCCTCCAAAAATGAAGGGGAAATGTGTGTGCGTCCTATGGGGCGAATGCAGGCTTTCGCTGAAGCCTGGAGAGCAAGAGGGGTCGGTACGCACCAACCCCTCTCGCTCTCCAGGCTTCAGGAAGCTCTCCGCAAGCCTTGGGAGCCCGTGGAAGTTCCCGTCGGGCTCCCTAGGCTTGCGGATAGCAGCCTGCATCTCGAAGCCTGGGGCGTGCTGCGCAGCGCGCCCCGGGCTTCGGTTCCCCAGCCTGGTTTGGAGGCTGCCGGCGGGGAGAAGCGTGCTTTTCCCCACTGGCAGCCCCACAAGCTTGGGGGACAGCAGGTAAGTGGAGCGCCGCCATCCCGCTGTTCCCCAAACTGGTTTGGGCTTCAGGCAGATAGCCGCAAGGCGTGGGAGCCCAGCAGGAATTCACGCCGGTCTCCCAAGGCTTGCGGAGAGCTGCCAGTTCTGGGGTCGGGGGAAGCTCGGGCTTCCCCAGCCCCGCGCCTGGGGGGGAAATAATTTTTTTTCTTTATTTCTCCCCAAAAAACTAGGTGCATCCTATGGGCCGGTGCGCCCTATGGGGCGAAAAATACGGTATATAAATTGGGAGTTTGTGCTAGATCTAGGTGGTACCGATTGGCAGTGTTGCCCTAGTCAGCAAACTTTCAGCAGGGTTCCGGTCCAATGTCCCTCAGACCTTGTGGTGGGCTGGACTATCTATCTATCTATCTATCTATCTATCTATCTATCTATCTATCTATCTATATCTATCCGAATTCCTATCCCCCAGAAATAACCCAGAGATGCATTTTAAATAAAAGGACACATTCTACTCATGTAAAAACACGCTGATTCCTGGACCGTCCGTGGGCCGGATTGAGAAGGTGATTGGGCCAGATTCGGCCCCCAGGCCTTAGTTTGCCTACCTATGCCCTAGTGTGTCCCATTAAGCTTGGGGGGGGGGGGTAGGCTCCTTGAATGGAGGAGTTTGCATGGGTCAAAAAAGAGGGCAGACACTGCAGGGCATGACTGGCCAGTGGATCGCCTGCTTTCTTCTCTAACTGTCCTTTGGAGGGTGGGAAATGTGCTTAATCTGATCTCTGCATTTAGGCTAATGATTAATCCTTTAAAATTTAAAATTGTGAAAAAAATGTGGAGAGGCTTAGGCATGTGAGACTAGGGACTACTATGATACCAGGCTCTCCTTAATAATCAGCTGTATAATTCACAGTACAGTGCTGTAACTGTCTACTCAGAAGTAAATCTGTCTGTGTTTACTGGGACTTACTAACAACTAAGTGGACAGGATGGTAGCCTAGGCTCTGTTTTAGGGTTAGCGTTGTGGTGGGGGACTGGGTTTTTTGTGCCTTTAAAAGCTGCATGGCAGGCAGAAATTCAATAGGTCAAGTTTTCCCTAGCCTCAAAATACAGCTATGGTGGAGGGAACCATGATTGTACAGACTCGAAATTTTGTGTTATGCCACATACCTGTGGCAGCCATGTTGTCACTGGACTTCACAACACTAAGAATGTGAAATGAGCCCAATCATCTAAAGAGGTTGGCAATCATTGTTCTATGGGATCTCAAGACAATTCATACTAACACATTTCAAAATTTCTTGACACCCATAGAGAGAGAAAAATACTGGATCGTTAACACTTCTCTGTTATAGACATTAGGATGTTCAGTAGCAAAATGGGATTCCCAAGCCCATGTTTGTGGCCAGTGTGACCAGGAAAGGGTCCTCGCCTTTTGTTGTTTAGTTGTTTAGTCGTGTCCGACTCTTCGTGACCCCCTGGACCAGAGCACACCAGGCCCTCCTGTCATCCACTGCCTCCCGCTGTTTGGTCAAACTCATGCTGGTAGCTTCGAGAACACTGTCCCACCATCTCGTCCTCTGTCGTCCCCTTCTCCTTGTGCCCTCCATCTTTCCCAGCATCAGGGTCTTTTCCAGGGAGTCTTCTCTTCTCATGAGGTGACCAAAGTATTGGAGCCTCAGCTTCAGGATCTGTCCTTCCAGTGAGCACTCAGGGCTGATTTCCTTCAGAATGGATAGATTTGATCTTCTTGCAGTCCATGGGACTCTCAAGAGTCTCCTCCAGCACCAGAATTCAAAGGCATCCATTCTTCGGCGATCAGCCTTCTTTATGGTCCAGCTCTCACTTCCGTACATCACTACTGGGAAAACCGTAGCTTTAACTATACGGACCTTAAATTACCAGTGCTGGTCAAACGTATCCCTTTGATCTCATCAGGGCCCAATTAATGACCAAATAGAGGTATGCATGCATTAGCAGTGGCAATGCAAGCAGATACATCATTAGGCATTAAACATACACCCAGAGCCTTTACATGGACTCCCATCAGGGCTGTCTTTACCCGGGGGTGCATTGGGTGCAGGGCACCTGCGCGCCAAATTCTGGGGGGCGCCAGATGCCCACCGCTGAAGCCGCCTAAGCTCTTAACTATCTACCTGTTATGAAGTAATACATAATTTTGATCAACCTAGAAACACAAAATACATATGTACCTAGCTATTACCGAAATGTATACCTACTGTTTCACTAAAGGACTTTTGACGTCGTGCACTCATTTACCATTCACAACGGTGGCACTTGTCATTCTCAACTGCGCCGTGCACACGAAATTTACTAAATTTGGGGGCGCTGAGCGGATCTTTGCACCCCGGCGGCGCATATGCTAAAGACAGCCCTCACTCCCATGCCTACGATGTTTGCCTGAGCCAATGTTGGCTTCCTCTGTTGGGGTGGCAAAAGTTCCGAACTTGCTGCACATAGAGTAACGCTATAAAGGAATTGTTTTCCAAAGCACGTGTAAAGCTTCACAGTTACATACTGTTGTATTAAAATGTAGAATATTGCATTCATTATTCCTCAGCGACTAGATGGATCATTTTTGTTGAACTAAGAACAAATGCTAACTGGTATAGATGGAAACAATTGTTCAAAATTTGCTTGTACTGTAGCTGTAGTATGCCACTTGGTTTACCCCCTATAATTTTTAATTGCATGCTTTTAATTTTTATTTTTTCCAAATCATTTTTATTTCATTTTACAAATAAAAGTTGATAACAATACCAAATACATACCCGTATATAAAGATTTCTCTGAATCTCGAGACTTCCCCAACATTTTCAACTGCATACTATTTCATAATCTATATTTTGTATCCACCCATATCATCCATAGTATTTTTTACGTTACAAGTGAGATTAGAACCCTGCTAATGTTTCTATCTGCTTACGGTGGTCTCCTAAATAAATTACGATGTTTTCCCATTCTTTTTAAAAGTTTTTGTCCTCTTGGTTCCCCTGTGATTTTTAATTGCGTGCTTTTTAATTACAGACTCTAAGAAATTCAAAAAGTCTCTGCTCGCTTGATTATGAGGATGATGACAATGACGGGGCACAAACGAAGACCATTGTCTCATCTCCATGCGACTCGAATGACCTTATGAACATAAATACTCCCGATTTCAGCCGGGAAGAGGATGATGATAGCAAGCATCGTGGCTCACAGCAAGCCGGCTTCAGCACAAAGGCTTCCGCGGAAGAAGCTGCTATGTGTGAAAGTGAAGAGGAGACCAGTGACTGTGAGAGTGTCGAAGAAGGCATTTTTCCTCTGGACTGTGAAGGTCTAGATCTAGAGCAGATCGAAAACAACTGAGACAGACGCACGCCAGAAGATGGGATTTTTATTTTGCCGGACGAAATGTTAGCAGATAACATTACTATGTCTGTGAGTTTCTGCTTGTACATGCTGCCAACGTGCAGGAAATGTTTCAAGTGGGGATAATAAGGGCATTTAGCACCAGATGGTAGATCTTTAGGAGGCAGTAGGTCAAGAAATCTTTTGGATCTGGACAACTCCCAATGTCTCGTGTTTCTCTTCCCCCCCCCCAGCTCAGTAATTCTTGGAACGGCATTCCGTGCTGTAACCTGGATGTAGTGATTCCTGTTGAGGATTTAATGTCTCTCGCTAAGGAGTTTAACTCTCAAGTCAGTAGCGTAATCAAATGGCTTACATGATTGATCCAAAACCTGCAACGGCTTGTTTGGTCGGTTGCTTTGAACTTCATGTAGAAATGACTTTCTGTATGAGTTACAGTTGGTTCACACTCCAGAGTCGCCTCTGAATGTCCTTTTGACTTGTGCTTGCCTGTCTCTGCATGGAATAATCCGCATGTGAGCCAGAAGTTTACACATACCAGGTTATTCCTGATTGCCAAAGTAGTCTTTCTTAGAGCTGCCCAGTCATGGAGATCTTAGCAGCCGTGTGTTAAGAGAATACAGGTTTCCCTTCCCATCCATGTGCCATTTTTTCCCATGGGAACACAGAGGGCACGAGAAGGCATAAGAACATTCATGCATAGAAAACGTTGGCACATAGCACCTTCTGTGAACCAGCACTATGATTCTTTCTCTCAAAAACAGTTACCTTTTTCCGATTGGAATGGTTTTGTAGTCTGAAGCATTGCTGGCAGAGTGGATTGGATTGCCAGTCATTGCCCACTGCCTTGGTCTTTCTGCGGTTAAGAGGAATGTATGACAAAAAGCACTTGACGAACTTCTAGGAAGGGAATTTGAAATGATGTTCCCCAAGAGGTAATATTTTCAGCAATATTAGAAGGAAGCTGGTCCTTGAATAAAATAAATGATATTTTGCTTTGCACTTTTGTCTGAACTCTTTTTTTAAAAAAATAGAATTTACCGTATTTTTTGCTCTATAAGACTCACTTTTTCCCTCCTAAAAAGTAAGGGGAAATGTGTGTGCATCTTATGGAGTGAACGCAGGCTGCACAGCTATCCCAGAAGCCAGAACAGCAAGAGGGATCGCTGCTTTTGCTGCACAGCGATCCCTCCTGCTGTTCTGCCTTCTGAGATTCAGAATATTTTTTTCTTGTTTTCCTCCTCCAAAAACTAGGTGCGGCTTGTGGTCTGGTGCGTCTTATAGAGCGAAAAATACGGTATACATAATACATTTTTTGTATTCTGTTTACAACCCACTTTTGTGAATTGGAAGTTGCTTGAAGCTCTGTTCTTTGACTTGCGTGTAGCAATCAAAACTTCCTAACAATGAGAGGAGGGTTACTATGATGTAATAATAATAATAATAATAATAATAATAATAATAATAATATATTTATTTATACCCCACCCTTCCTGGTTCAAAAACTAGGCTCAGGGCAGCTAACAACAAATTTAAAACACTTAATTATAAAAGCAGCATAAAATACAGTATAAAAACATGAATAACAATAAAATTGAAAAATCAAAAGTCAGTTTAGGGGAAATAAGCATTAGATAATCCCCAGAGCTAGCTGACTGAATTTGGGCCAGCGAGGAGGCCAGGGGAGAATTAGCTGTGGGGTCTCAGAGTGGGCGATCTTCATAAAAAGGGAGGGGGAGGGAAGAGAAGGGAAATAAAAGATCAGGCTGAATTCAAATTAAATGCCAGGCAGATGCTAATGTTTCCGACAGGAATAAATGTTTCCTGCAACAAAGACATCATACACCGGTATGGACCAAGGTTTTTTTGATCAGTGACTGTACGCAGGTGTTTCAAACACTTTGGGAAGGATAGCTGGCCCTGCTCACCCCACCAGACTTTTTTCTTCCATTCTCTACCCCCTAAATGTGCTGCTCCTGAGCTCTTCCCCGTGAAAAGATCCTGCTGCAAAACCCTCGTAAATAAATGTAACACCATGTTCTCGGGTGTTGTTAGGCTGTGAATGCTGTCTTGGAGGTGTTTAGCTGATCGCTGTTTAAAAAGGAGAGCTTTACTAAATGGAGATGGCAAACCTGAATAAAACACACAGCCTAACAGGCTGTTTTTGACTATGTAACTTCTATTTCACACACAATTCAACATACAATATCTCACAAAGTGTGATTCCATAGATCATACAAGAATATGAGTTTGCACGGCTGATGAAGCCCTGTTAGGTGAAACAAGGTATTATCCCGGAATCCTTGTCATGCCATATCTTCAATTTTTCCATCTGATCCGATATCTACATACAAGGAACGTTAGACTCATCAAAGCAGCGATACGTGGGACATTATAAGATAAGCATACCATATTGTGGTTATTACTTTATCTCCTGACCATCCATTGGACTTTAATTTCTCTTAATCTGTTCTGTTTGCATGATGTGCTGGTCTACAGAATTACACTTTGTGAGATATTGTATGTTGAATTGTGTTTGAAACAGAAGTTACATAGTCAAAAACGGCCTGCTACGTTGTGTGTGTTGTTACCAGGATTGTATTTACGTAACCTAAGATTTAGTAGTGTTTTGCATAAACCTGGATAAAAGGCAGAGGTGGATTATGAACCCAAAACTCTAAAGCCCCTATTTTAATTCCTTTTAATTCCCCCTCCCTACACCAATATTTTCTACCCTGCCACCTCAAGGGGGAAGAAAGTTCCTAGTCTTGTCTCTGCCTGCAAGAAACACTTCTGAAAAGGACCTCAATACTTTGCTCCCTTGTCTCCAGGAAGAGTGCGATTGGGAACAGGAAGATGTGAAATGTTAAAATAGACAATGCTGGAGCCCGTTGTAGTGTGAGACATCCTAGCCCTGCTCAAAACACACCATAAGACTCCCCTGTCCAACAGTGCAAATGCCATTTTGGTGCATTTTGGCTCCTTTCGCTCATGCTGGATCCTTGGGTCCCAAGAAAAACAACCCAAATTGCTCTCTGAAAGGGCAAAAAGCCCTGCGAAGTGGATTTCTGTAATGTCTATGCATCTCTGAACTGTGCCCAACTAGATTCAGGTAGGTAGCCGTGTTGGTCTGATACAGTCAAAATATATATAAAAAATAAAAAATTGTCCAGTAGCGCCTTAGAGACCAACTAAGTTTGTTCTTCGTATAAGCTTTCGTGGTATCTGAAGAAGTATGTATGCACACAAAAGCTTATACCAAGAACAAACTTAGTTGGTCTCTAAGATGCTACTGTGCCCAACTATTTTTCTAAGTACAGATAATTAAATGGTCAGTCTGTGAGCACTTAGAAAAGGATTCTGTGATTACTAAAACCTAGCATAATCATAATAAAAATAAAATTTATTATTTGTATCCCGCCCATCTGGCTGGGTTTCCCCAGCCTCTCTGGGCGGCTTCCAACAAAGATAAAAAATACATTAAAATGTCACACATTAAAAACTTCCCTGAACAGGGCTGCCTTCAGATGTCTTCTAAATGTCAGGTAGTTGTTTATCTCTTTGACATCTGATGGGAGGGTGTTCCACAGGGCAGGTGCCACCACTGAGAAGGCCCTCTGCCTGGTTCCATGTAGCTTTGCTTCTCTCAGTGAGGGAACAGCCAGAAGGCCCTCGGTGCTGGACCTCAGTGTCCAGGCAGAATGATGGGGGTGGAGAGCATGGGTTTCCTCAAAAACAAGTCATTCCAGATGAATCTCATTTCTTCTTTTTGATAGAGTCACAAGCTTGGTGGGTCAGGGGAACGCTGTGGACATAGTGTATCTTGGTCTCAGCAAGGCTTTTGACAAAATCCCCAAGGTATTTTTGCAGATAAGCTGGTAGAATTTGTGATGGATGAGATGATCATTGAACTTGCAGAAGGCACCAAGAGATAACTAATACTTAGAAGAAAGAATCAGGATTCCAGATGACCTTCACACATTGGAAAACTGGGCCCCAACTATCAAAATGAATTTCAATAGGGACAAAGCTAAGGTTCCTCACTTAGGCAGGAAGAACCAGCAGCACAAATATAAGATGGGAGACACTTGACTTGCCAGCAGCACATGTGAAAAGGATCTAGGGGTTTAGTTAGATCACAAGCTGAACATGAGTCAACAGTGTGATGCTTCAGCAGAAAAGCTAATACTATTTGAGGCTGCATCAACAGAAGTTTAGTGTCCTGATCAAGGGAAGAAATAGTACCCCTCTCTTCTGCCTTGGCCAGACCATACCTGGAGTCCTGTGTCCAGTTCTGGGCATCACAATTTAAGAAGGTTATTGTCAAGCTGGGATGTGTGCAGAGGAGGGTGACCAAGATGATCAAGGGTCTGGAAACTCAGCCTTAGGAGGAACAGTAGTGCTAAAGAAGGTATGTTTAGCTTGGTGAAGAAGAAGAAGAAGAAGAAGAAGAAGAGGAGGAGGAGGAGGAGGAGGAGGAGGAGGAGTTTGGATATGATATCTCGCTTTATCACTACCCGAAGGAGTCTCAAAGCGGCTAACATTCTCCTTTCTCTTCCTCCCCCACAACAAACACTCTGTGAGGTGAGTGGGGCTGAGAGACTTCAAAGAAGTGTGACTGGCCCAAGGTCACCCAGCAGCTGCATGTGGAGGAGCGGGGAATCAAACCTGGTTCACCAGATTACAAGTCCACCACTCTTAACCACTACACCACACTGGCTCTCCAAGAGGAGACTGAGAGGAGAGAACAGCCGTCTCTAAATATCTGAATGGTGGTCACATGGTGGTTGCGTGGCAAGTCCCCTCCCCCATGTGAAATGAAGACACTGGACACAGTATTTAAGGTTAATGGGCATAAAAAGGCCACAACTTTATTGATTACAGAATTGAAAGGTATTGGCCTTAGGCATTGGCTCCTATCGACTACCCGGCATGGGGACCGGGAAGGGTTATCCACAAGCCGTGGGAGTCCTGTTGAAGTACGCCAACTAGGATCCCACGGGTGTCACCACTCGGGGGCGTGTCAGAGGCCCTTACCTCCCTAGGTTTCGGACAAGGCAACGCCCCCCCAGAGTCCTCTACTGGACTACCCTTTCCTTTTGGGGAAGGCGATGGCGCTTCCTTCCCCCCCTTCATTCGCATAACAATTGACCCCTGCCAATGCCTAACCGCCAATACCGCGTAAGTTGTGACGTTTGCTACGAGGTAGGCAAAAAAACCAAAAGGCTTGAAGTGCGCCAAATTGGAAAAATTCCTACCAGGCCCCTTGCGGCGACCAACCGAAGTCCATAGCAAGGTCAAAGCTAGCTAAACCTAAAGGGTGGGTGGGATGGGAAAACCGCTCGGCCGGAAAGGGGCAAAGAGGGCGGTCCCCGGGCATGCCTGGCCTTAAATAGGCTATGCCTCGCCTCCCCGGCCCGCTGATTGGCGGGCCGGGTTGCCGACACACCCGGGGATTCCCTGTTCACGCAGGGGCAAGGGTCAGCCCCCCGCGTGTGTGTGGGAGGGATTCTGCCCGCAACCCCCTCTCCTCCCAGGTCGGAAATGGCTATGGAGAAAGCTGCTTCTGCTCTAGAAGCAAGGACCCAAACCAACATACAGTACTGTATTCCAACGACAGGAAAAGAGATTCCAGCTGAACATTAGGAACAACCTTCTGACAGCAATGACAGTTTGACAGTGGGACAGACTCCCTTTGAAGGTAGCGGAATCTCCTTCACGGGGTTTTAAAAAAAGCTGGCGGCAGCAAGAATATTATTGGCACAAGAATGGAAGCAAGAAGGATTATTGACGAAAAAAGAATGGAGGATGAAATTAATGGACTATGCAGAAGTAGACAAATTAACAGCAAGGATTCGAAATCCGCGGGACCAGAGATTCACAGAAGACTGGTGTAAATTTACAGACTCTTTGAAAAGTAACTGTGATGATCAGACTACAATTGTAGGTTTGCAAGAAGTTTTGTGAGGTAGATTATTGGAACTATTGCAAAAGTGGATAAAGGGGAGGATGGTTAGTTAAGATAATTAAAGGCAATATGAATTTAAGAAATGCATAAGAAGTGATAAGAACGGTGGATCATCAGAGGTGCTGATGGAAGTCCAAACAAGATTGTATAAGTTGTGAAGTTTTGTGGTACGTATAGTAAAAGCTATGGTTTTCCCAGTAGTGATGTATGGAAGTGAGAGCTGGACCATAAAAAAGGCTGATCGCCGAAGAATTGATGCTTTTGAATTATGGTGCTGGAGGAGACTCTTGAGAGTCCCATGGACTGCAAGAAGATCAAACCTATCCATTCTTAAGGAAATCAGCCCTGAGTGCTCACTGGAAGGACAGATTGTGAAGCTGAGCCTCCAGTACTTTGGCCACCTCATGAGAAGAGAAGACTCCCTGGAAAAGACCCTGATGTTGGGAAAGATGGAGGGCACAAGGAGAAGGGGATGACAGAGGACGAGATGGTTGGATAGTGTTTTCGAAGCTACAAACATGAGTTTGACCAAACTGCGGGAGGCAGTGGAAGACAGAAGTGCCTGGCGTGCTCTGGTCCAGGGGGTCACGAAGAGTCGGACACGGCTAAACGACTAAACAACAACAACATTATAATTTATATGTCAAAATTAATAAAAATTATTATCAAAAAAATAAAAAAGAAGCTGGATGGCCAGGAATTCTTTTTCTGTGAATCCTGCATTGCAGGTGTTGGCCTTGGGGATTCCTTCCAGCGCTTCAGATCTATGATTCTATGTGTTGTGTACAGATCACCGCTAGATGGCAGTTACGTTCCACTTAAAACACAGCCCTGCTTCCTGTAGTTTCTGGCAGAGATTTCCTTTGGGGTTGTCTGCCGCTCCATTCTCAAATGCGCATCAGAATCGGGGTCCTTTGTTTGTCGCATGTCTTGTTACACAGACGTATTGTTCAGTGGAGCAATAATTTGGGCAGCATGGTGGCAGCTCCTAGTGTGACCAGCAAATTCCATGCAACGGAGTTTGCTGGGTTACCTGCTTTGTTGTGGACTTGGCCATCATTGCTGCATTGTGCAGAGAAGAAGAGGGCATTCAGGTTGCCTGCCGATTCCCTCCTTAATAGCGGGACCTCTGTGCAAGGGGCATTTATTATAATTTGTTATTTATATCCGCCCATCTGAATGGGTTTCCCTTGCCACTCTGGGTGGCTTCCAACCAAATATTAAAAACAATACAGCATCAAACATTAAAAACTTCCCTAAACAGGGCCGCCTTCAGTTGTCTTTTAAAAGTAACATAGTTGCTTATTGCCTTGACATCTGGTGGGAGGGCGTTCCACAGGGCGGGCGCCACCACCAAGAAGGCCCTCTGCCTGGTTTCACGAAGCTTAGTGTCTCTATAGAAACTTGTGAGAATTAGCCCAAAATGCAGCCAACTACAAGCTTCCGTCTTGAAAATAGGAAAGAATTTGGCTGAGAGTCCTGGAATAATAATAATAATAATAATAATAATAATAATAATAATAATAATAATAATTTTATTTATACCCTGCTCATCTGGCTGGGTTTTCAGCTTTCAACAGAACATTAAAAACAGAATAAAACTTCAAACATTAAAAACTTCCCTAAAAAGGGCTGCCTTCAGATGTTTTCTAAAAGCCAGATAGTTGTTTATTTCTTTGACATCTGATGGGAGGGCGTTCCACAGGGTGGGTGCCACTACCGAGAAGGCTCTCTGCCTGGTTCCCTGTAACCTCACTTCTCGCAGGGAGGGAACCACCAGAAGGCCCTCGGTGCTGGATGATGGGGGTGGAGATGCTCCTTTGGCAATATCACTCGAGAAGTGGAGTCAAAGCCAAGGCCAAGTCATGTTGTCTTTGCCAGAAAGGGGCTGGGAATAGGCTAAGAGAGCAGAGAAGGAGGAGGCAGCGGGTCTGCCTGTTGCCACTGAAGGACATGGGCTGCTTGCTCTTCTGTAGGGTGAAGAACGCTTTCCTTCTGTAAGCCTTCTATGCGGACACACATAGCAGCATTTAAACACACTTTCCTTGCTTGCTGACCCACTCACATGCAGCACTAGCAGGTAAAAAGGTAAAGGACCCCTGGACGGTTAAGTCCAGTCAAAGGCGACTATGGGGTTGTGGTGCTCATCTAGCTTTCAGGCCAAGGGAGCCGGCGTTTGTCCACAGACAGCTTTCTGGGTCATGTGGCCAGCAGGACTAAACCGCTTCTGGCGCAACGGGACACCGTGATGGAAACCACAGCACACAGAAATGCCACTTACCTTCCTGTCACAGTGGTACCTATTTATCTACTTGCACTGGCATGCTTTCGAACTGCTAGGTTGGCAGGAGCTGGGACAGAGCAACAGGAGCTCACCCCGTCGTGGGAATTCGAACCGCCGACCTTATGATTGGCAAGTCCAAGAGGCTCAGTGGCTTAGACCATTTATACATGTGCTGGTGTTTTGCTAGCCAACCCAGCGCTCTTGCCAGCGCATGAGCACCATGCTGACTTCGCAGCTGCCCACATCCTGGTATGCAGAGGCAGCTTGTCAGGGGAGCCAACTGGTATCCTCACATTTATACATGTGTTCTCTGTGTTGCTGGCAGGCTAATATTATGTGCAAATATCTAGTTCTTGTGTCTGTCCCCTTTCAGCCACAATTTCTCCAGCACCCGGCCAAGAGATTAGTTTTACTTCTACTTCATTTTACAGTGTCACGAATCAAAATGAAGTTAATTTCAATGCAATTTATTTTATATGGGCCCAAACTGGTTAGGGTTTATTCCAAATGTCTTTCCAATTCTCAGTTCCTGGTGTGGTTTGCAAGTCACTTTCCCAAAGTGCCTTTAAGGTTTCTTTTTTAAAATAACTTTTATTCAGAATTAAAACAAAACATATTATCCAGAAACATATCATCCTTATTCCCCGCCATTTTTCCTCCCTCCCCCCACAGAACCCCACCCCCTGACTTCCCTCAGTTCCAGTCTTTGATTTCTCTAAGAATGCTGTTTTCTGCATGTTACACATTTGTATAGATCCTCAAACTATTTAGCTGACTGTCATCAATAGAAAAGTTTGTGAATGTTTATTCAAAACCAGCCAAGGAGTCCAGTTCACTTTATTGTGTCTTCAAATACTTTGTAAAGGGTTCCCATTCATCTTTAAAGTCACAGTTATCCTTGTCCCGTAGCTTGTATGTCAGTTTTGCCAGTTCTGCATAGTCCATCATTTTTTCTTGCCATGATTCTTTAGTTGGGCTTTCTTCAGTCTTCCATCTTTGTGCTACCAGAACTCTCACGGCTGTTGTCACATACATGAAGATGTTTTTCAGCTTTTTTGGCAGATCTTTCCCTACAGTCCCTAATAAAAAATGCTTCAGGTTTTTAAAGAAATGTTAAATGGAACATTTTCTTCAATTCGTTGTGTATCATTTCCCAATTTTTAAAAATTACCTTACAATCCCACCACATATGATAAAATGTCCCCTCCTTTTCCTTACACTTCCAACATATATTTGAACTAGTTTTGTACATTTTCCCTAACTGCACTGGTGTTGTGTACCATCTGTACCTCATCTTCATGTAATTCTCCTTCAATAGGGAACAATCTGAAAATTTTAAGTCAGTTTTCCATAATTTTTCCCAGTCTTCCATCATAATAATATTGTGACCTACAAGGTTTCAATTGTTTGGGATGTAGAGTTAACCCGGATTTTGCATATTTCCAATAGCATCCCTTTCGCTTAATATCCAGTCATATCCGCCAATATTTATCTGATGAAAATAGGAATGCCCTATTCCACAACAACAACAACAACAACAACAACAACAACAATTTTATTATTTATACCCCAGCCACTCTGGACGGCTTCCAACATATATAAAAACATAATAAAACATTAAACATATTTTAAAAACCTCCCTATCCAGGGCTGCCTTCATAAGTCTTATATATATATATATATTTTAAAAGATATTTATTAGGATTTTATAGACAAAAAAGATTACAGAATAAAAAGAGAAAAAATAAGAATAAACAGAAAAAAGTACAAAAATACAGATTAACAAATACAAAATACATAGAAAAAAATTTATAAATGAAAGATAAAAAACATTAAAAACAACTCAATCTTTTCATATCTTATGTGTCATTTACTTATTTTCCTGACTTCCTCACGCCTCCCTTTTTTGTATTCCAATTCACATGATTAATTCAGCAAATCCTTACCCTCTTTGTTTTTATCTTAATTTTGTATCTTAACATATTAAGCTTCATAAGTCTTATAAAGGTTGTATAGTTACTTGTTTCCTTGACTCGATAGTCACATAACTTCATACTCTCCAACATGTCTCCAAAAATAGCGATGTCCTAAAGAAAAGTGGGACATTCTGGGATCAAATCAGAAACTGGGATGACTCTGGGATTGTCCCTGGTGGGTCTAATGATGCTTTTCAAAGCACTGAGAGGTCTAGTGAACTGACTAATTATTTCTAGAATTGAGGTAAAATGCAGCACCTGAAATATTTGTAACCAGGAATGTTTGCGTTCTTTTAGCAGGCCTTTAATTTCGCAATTTGATTTTGGCTGTGGCCCTAGGAAAAAAATTTTTTTTTATTAATTTATTTAACATAATTACAAAATATAAGCAAAATGTTGCAAATACATACATACATACAAGCATATATATTTCAGATAAGCACACATATATAAAAAATAACAAAAGAGACAAAAAGAGGAAAAAATAGAGAGAGAAAAGAAGAAGAAAAGTTAGAATAATTTCTTTCAAATTTATTCTACAAATATCTCAATACGAAAATATTAATAAATATTAATAAAATTTCATTGATTGACTTCCATCGCATACACTGCACTTCCTATCTTAAAATCTTGCTTAAAATGTATATAGAAAAATATATATTTTAAATGATATAGGTCCGTCGCTTCCTACTGTTTAGAAGTCTCACATTTATCCACTCAAAATATGACTCAAAATGGGGATCAGTGGTGTCACCGGAGGTATAGAGTCCTGGACCAATTCATCCAAATTAGTAGACAGATTAGTAGACCCACCCCCATTTAGACAGATTTATAAGATATGGAAGTTCATTATTCCGATGCCATTGTACAACTGGGAAAATATTCCTAATATAGGAGGCATAATGACAGAACTAAATATTTGGGATTCCAGGTCCACCAGTCTTGGTGGAATTGTACAACACTTGCTTTGATAATCTAGGTCCCCCCCCAACCCATGAATAAAATTATGAATAAGTTTTTGTCGGGCTTGTAATTTCTATTTTGGAAATAATGAGAGGTAGAATTAGAAAAGTAAAGAAACAAAAGAAAGAAATTTTGGAAATAATGAGAGGTAAAATTAGAAAAGCAAAGCAATAGCATATAGGCTTAGATAGGATCACCATTTTTATGGCTGCAAGGTATCCCGAGAAGGAAAAAGGATATAATTTCCATTTCATTAATTTCCATTTTATATGTTTATGAGAGGCTCAATATTTAGCTTTTCCAAATGGTCCAGGTTCTTCTAAACAATGTCTCCTGTGTATTTAAGCCCCCCCCCCCCAAGTTTTAATTTGGAGGCGTTATAATTTTTTGTTAGCTGGTGTGTTTAAACAAAAAAGTTCAGAATTTTTGAAAGTTAATTTGAAAGCCTGATGCTTTGCCATGCTTATGTATAACAGTAAGTAAACCTGGTATTTCTGTACACGGATAATGGCATTTGCAAAATAAAAAATCACCAGGTGAGATTGCTGAGCTATACGTATCCCGTTAATTTTGGGGTTACAACTAATCAAATTGGTCAGTGCAAATGGGAAGGAGAAAGGGGGCATCTCAGTTTTGTACCCCTGCTCATCCTAAACATGGATGAATTGATACAAATCCAAGTCTGGCTATTTTTGTATAACTGTACGATTAGGTGGAATAATAGATTGGTGTGTCTTATAGTTCTTTGGAGGGTTACTGGGAAAACCAAGCTCACAACGTGCTTCATTCCTTAAATGACTATGTTGCAATTTTCTCACATTTGTAATGCCATCTTCGAGCACTAATATTTCTGTCAGCCTTTTGGAGCATCCAAGGTTTGTGAAGGGTCAGGTTGCTGGCATCTCTGTGACTTGACCTCCAGCCCTCTCTTTCTAGCTCAAAAGGTGAGGCTAAGTTTTGCTAAGTTGCATTAGGATATGAGTTTATTGCGTGTTGAGGTCCCCAGGTCCACCCCAATAACTCACACATCACACAGAAATTTTTGTTTAAGATTTTTGGCATAATTTTGGCCACAACTTTATTAAAATACAAATTTGTGAGTGGTTGCTTAGGCATTGGTTGCGACTATCTGCCCCCACCGTGGGGGACAGACTGACATTCCGCACGATGCGAAAGTCAGAATGGGGGAATACACTTGGGGGTAGCGATGGAGCAGGGAACCTGCCCTCACCCCAAATGCAACCAGGAGCTCATTGCTATGGCCCGAGCCCCCTTGACAGGGTGGACAAGCAACAGTTAGCCCCCAATTCCTTTAGCGGAATCCCTTGCAGCAGCAGCATTAGAGGGGCAGGCACAGCCAATCCGTGCCCCTCAACCAACCAAACCATAAACCAATGCCTAACCGCGAACCTTACAAGTTGTGACGATTTGCTACGCAGTAGGCAAAAACCAAATGGCCCCAGCCAATCAGCCAGATGGAGAAAATTCCTACCAGGCCCCCGCTCCAAAGCAGACGACCCCATGACAGGCATAGCAAGGTCAAAGCGAACAACCCTAAATATGGGGGGGGGGGATGGGGAATCCGATGCACGGGCGAAAAGAGGAAGCCCTAGCCTTGTGCAAGGAGTTTTACTATTTCTGGCTGTCAATCAATAAATGGCAACATTAACTTCTTCCCAACAACAAGGGAAGCCCCAATTGCATCAGTGGCCAACAATCAATTAGCCCGCCCCCCAACTTTGGAGTGTCCTGGCAGCCCCCACCGCAACACGTGCTCTCCATGAAGGAGAACACGCTTTCTCAGGTTTAACCCTGCAAAGAAGCTCACATTCTAGTTAGTAGCTGCAAGTTCCTTCGCTTTCGCCCTTTTAGATATAGTCCACAAGATGGTGCCAAAGAACATGGGAAATGCATCCTGGCCACAACTAATGCAAACTAGAAGCCACCTCTTTTATCTGACACCAGTTTCTCCCCTCAACCACTCAGTTTTCTCTTTCAGAGCCCCAATTTTCATTTTGATGGCAAGGAGTGGGAAAACAGAAACCAACTGAACTCAGTGTACCATTGCTGGAAGTTGCTGTCAGTGATTACTTTAAAATTGATTATAAACTCTTGCCCCCAAAATGTGCCACCGATGCAACTTGTCAAATAATATTAATAAACAAAGCTTTCCTCAAGCACTTTTGTGTGGCATTGTCATAACAGTGCATTGTGTTTTTGTTTTGAATGTGAGAGACCCAGCTTTGACCCTCTTCTTGGCCCCAACAGAGCAGTTCAAAGCACCTTTACTCAGAAAAGTAAAGGTAAAAGGTAAAGGGACCCCTGACCATTAGGTCCAGTTGTGGCCGACTCTGGAGTTGCGGCACTCATCTTGCTTTATTGGCCGAGGAAGCCAGCGTACAGTTTCCAGGTCATGTGGCCAGCATGACTAAGCTGCTTCTGGCGAACCAGAGCAGCACACAGAAACGCCGTTAATCTTCCCACTGGAGTGGTACCAATTTATCTACTTTGGCGTGCTTTCGAACTGCTAGGTTGGCAGGAGCATGGACCGAGCAACGGGAGCTCACTCTGTCGTGGGGATTCGAACCACCGACCTTCTGATCGGCAAGCCCTAGGCTCTGTGGTTTAACCCACAGCACCACCCGCGTCCCACTCAGAAAAGTAGGATCCATTAAATTCATCTGTGACTTTCTTGCAGGAAAACCTGCTAAGGATCGCAGCCAGCCCTTTTGAATGCCTTTAACTCTGAGTGTAAGGTAACTCTTAGGCCAAGTAAGATTCTGCAGATTTTATGTTCCTCAAAACATTTTAGAAATTATTAACAGTGACTTTTAATAGCATAACTATTATGGCATTAGCAAATGTTCCCAAACCAGATCTCTTATTGTCAAACCATAAATCTTTACTTCCCCTTCCTGCCCTTACTCACCACAAATCTTTATCTCGATTGCATACACTGTTCCGAAACAGGTTGTGTCCATTTAAGGCCAGAGTTTTAAACTCTGCCTGCCATCCCATGATCTTTACGTTTCTCAAATCAGGTACCTTCACTACTTCCTGTCTGACATCTTCCTAATTTATGTGGTCCATTAAGTTCCCATACCCTGCAAGTGTCCTGATTTTCCAGAATTATGAAAGCTGTCTTGGCTTCTGATGTGATCTTGGAATGTCCCTATTTCCTCCTTCTGGTGCCGCCACTGCTGAGCTCAGGGAAGAGGATGAGCTGGCACTTGTCCTAAGCAGTGGCAGTGGCGGCGGTGACAGTTGCAAGGAGCATCCTGTGTTAGAATTCCTGCTCCATGATTGCAGTCATGGGATTGTTGTCTATCACATGACGGTATATGTTTTGACTCCACAAAGCAGGAAGTGAGGGAGACAGGATGTTTGTGTTACTGTGTTCCGTGAAGTGGGACTATTGTCCTTTGTTCTTTTTCTCTTTGCTGTCTGATGCTAGAGAGAGAGAGAGGGAGCCGTGTTGCAGTGCTCCGTGCGTGTTTATATGTAAATAAAGTAGATTAGCCAAAATGCTGAGTTGCTGAGGTCTGTTACGGAAGCTGTGAAGACTCTGTGGATCCCTAAGTGTGCCGATGTTGGTTGGCATCGGTCGCTGTGGTGTTCGGGCTGAAGAAAGGTTTTGAAGCTCCCGAACAATTGACCAGGAGGGAGAGAACATGCCAGTCAGGCATGTGTCTCTGCCAGGGTCCTATTCGAGTGTAGGCCGAGCTCCTGACATCCTGCTTATCCATGGCTGCCACTGCCAGCCTCTTCCCTTGGGCACTCACAGCAGCTGCTGGAGAGCGGGCAAGGAGGAGGGGGATGCTGCTACCATTGAGGGCCAGTCTTGCATGATACACCAGCACTGGGGGACAAGCGGAGGGCAGGACTGCCCTGGGCCAGAAGAAAGGGGGAGTGGGGTGCAAGGTGTGTTAATTTTTTTTAAAAATGCTTTGTGAGCCCGTCTCTAATCCTGCCCCTTTCTAACATACATACATACATACATACATACATACATACATACATACGTTTGTTTGTTTGTTTGTTTGACCATAAAGAAGACTGATCGCCGAAGAATTGATGCTTTTGAATTCTGGTGCTGCAGGAGACTCTTGAGAGTCCCATGGACTGCAAGAAGATCAAACCTCTCCATTCTGAAGGAAATCAACCCTGAGTGCTCACTGGAAGGACAGATCCTGAAGCTGAGGCTCCAATACTTTGGCCACCTCATGAGAAGAGAAGACTCCCTGGAAAAGACCCTGATGTTGGGAAAGATGGAGGGCACAAGGAGAAGGGGATGACAGAGGACGAGATGGTTGGACAGTGTTCTTGAAGCTACTAACATGAGTTTGACCAAACTGTGGGAAACAGTGGAAGACAGGAGTGCCTGGCGTGCTTTGGTTCATGGGGTCACGAAGAGTCGGATACGACTAAACAACAACAACATTTTTTTCTTTTTGTAAATCTACCAAAGAATAAAATAAAATAGGGATTAAGGCAATGATTTTCAACCAACCTGGGGTTTCTTGAATGATGGTCAGGGGTGCCGTGGGCAACATGGGCCTCTGTCCCACTTTCTTTCCTTCCTTCCCTCCCTCTTCTGATGTCTGCTCACATTGCTGCCTCCCCAAGGCTTGCTCAGCTGTTTATTGCAGCAGCCTTGGCTATAAGCTCCACAGGAGAATGGTGCCTCTCTTTGGGATGCCATGGGCAGAGACCAGGGATGGGAGTGTTGGCTGCCCGAAGGACACCCAAGGAGAGGGGAGAGGAGGCTGAGGGAACACTCCACAAGGGAGGGTATTTGAAAAGGGGCAAGAGGCTGCCGGGACACAGGTGGAGCTGTGGTCTAAACCACTGAGCCTAGGGCTTGCTGATCGGAAGGTCGGCGGTTCGAATCCCTGCGACGGGGTGAGCTCCCATTGTTCGGTCCCAGCTCCTGCCCACCTAACAGTTTGAAAGCACATCAAAGTGCAAGTAGATAAATAGGTACCGCTCCGGCGGGAAGGTAAATGGTGTTTCCGTGTGCTGCTCTGGTTTCGCCAGAAGTGGCTTAGTCATGCTGGCCACATGACCTGGAAAAACCGACTGCAGACAAACGTCGGCTCCTCGGCCAGTAAAGTGAGATGAGTGCCACAACCCCAGAGTCGTTTGCGACTGAACTTAACTGTCAGGGGTCTCTTACCTTTACCTTTAAGAGGTTGCCAGCTCTGCAGGCAAAGGGTGACATGACTGGGCCCCTGAGCCCCACAGAGGACTTGCAGAAAGAATGTAGTTGGTCAAGGAAGCTGTGGACTCAGAAAAGGTTGAGAACCTCTGGATTAAGGGGTTTTCTCGAGACGACGAAGGTTGTGTGTGCTGTGTCCCATTGGTGAAGTGGTGGTGGTGGCATTCGCCCTCTTCTGATAGGAAATGCTCTGTGGGGAAGCGCAAAAAATGGGGGGAGGAGTCAAAGAGGGTCAGTTGGATGGGAAATGTCCCTATTTTTATCTGAGAAACATTGGAAGGTATGCTATGGCAACTGTTGCTTTTCAGCCAACTACCTTGCGTGATCAGGCATCGTGGCAACTCCCTGTGAAGCCCTTAGCTCATTTTAGTGTGGTTTCTAAAGGTATTGAAAATGATAACATGAAAGTTGCAATGCAACATGTCTTCCGCTGAAGTCAGTTCATGTCAGGCAATTCTGATAACCTCCTTAAACGGGACAAAGAAGAGCCTGGCAGCTGGAACCTACATGCCCAGGAGCAGTCTACCTTTGAATACCAGATAATGGGTGTTATAAGAATTTTAAGGTCATATATATATAAAAAAATGTTCATAACCGTATATATAAACCACATGTCCGAAACCCCACAGATTAGGTCCTGAACAAACTGACCTCAAATATTTCTCTGCAAGGTCAAAGTGGGAAACCTCTCCATTGTCTCTTTCCTCACAAATCCTGTCTTAAGGGCACATTCAAGATATGAACACGGTGTGAGCCTGTGACCTAGATTCAGTAATTAAGTAGTTATAATAACAAAAGAGTAGCCAAAACCCAGATAATGCAATCAGGTAACTTGCCAGACAGGAGATAAACAAGTCACTCAGATTTCTGTTGTAGACCGCCTTTTCTGTGATGTATGTATGATGTTTCTGGGGGTGGTCTTGGACTCCAGGGCAGGCAATTTAAAATGTCTATATAAGGGCGGGCACACCTTTGTTCTGGGTCCTTCTCCTCTCTCCTGCGTGTGGGGCAGCACCCTGTTGCAACAGTTAATAAAGATCAGGCTTACTAGCTGCTTTGCTTCTCAAAAAAACACAAAAAACCCAAAATGGGATAAAGGAGACGCAGGAAGGATAATCTATCAGGATTTTTGCAAGGCAGTTCATACAGTCTCTCATAAGGCTGCATAAATACCTGGAGGGAAGGACTCTGCTATCAATATGTTTCAATATGCGTTCTAAAGACACACAAAACTAATTGTGAGGAGAAGAGGACAAACAGCCACCTTTATCATGTTCCTCTTCCTCAAGATGAGAGAAGGACAAGGCCAATGACATCAAGCTAGAAGTTGCCATCAGTGCAGGAAAGGTTCCGGAATTTGTGCATGTGGAACTGGACATTCTCACAGTTTGAAGGAACAGAAATGGACAACAACTGAGTCATGCAAAGCACTGCTTAAAAAAACAGCTTAGGAAGAAAAATATTTTGGGAGACCAGTTGATTAGAAATCATTACTGTGAGTTAGTTGTTAAGCGGGCAAATGCAATTCTTGGACACGTTAGGAGTAGCTTTCCTTGTAGTGACAGGAGAACATCGATTCCCTTTTGAACAGGAAGTAGTATTGAATAAGAAACTATTGATTAGAAAGGTTATTAGTGGAAGGCCATGTCAAATTTTGAACCCCGCATTTAGGGAAAGCGAAGTTGAACTGGAGTAGGTGCAGAGAACAGCTACGCTGAATACCAGGCTGGAGAATTTATATTATGAGCAGAGATTAAAAGAGTATTATCTCTATGCAGAAGCTGACAGAGGCCAACTGCACAGAGAGGAAGAGTTATCTAGGTTAAGCCAGAAACTTAACAAATTTAGATTGAGGATCAGATTAAGACATCAGACCCTTTGTCAGCAGCGGGAGCAAAGAATCACACATAAATTTGGCTTTTCTTATTTAACAATAAAGCAGGACTTACGATTTGCAGTCTGAGAAGTACATTGCAGTAGTCACCCCAGTGAAACAAAGCTTTTCCTCTGGCCCAGTGAATGAAGGGTTCATGATCCCGTATTGCCACCAAAGAAAGCTCATCTGGCACGAGAGAATGGTTTTTGATAAATGCTGAGCCATCAGTGACAGGGATGTGGAGAAGCAGAGCTCAGAGGCAAAGTGATGTAACGGGCAGAGTGTGGAACTCGGACTAGAGGAAACCTAGTCCAGATCCTTGGTCTGCCATGAGATAGTCTTAGGGAAGTCGTGAGCTCTCAGCCCACCCTACCTCGCAGGGGTGTTGCGAGAATAAAATAGGCGGGATTCAAATGGCTAAGCCATGCTCCTCCCAGATCTGTTGCACTACAACTTCCTTCTGCCCTAGCCAGCATGGCTGCATTGTCTGGGGTTGTTGGCAAAACACCTGGATGGCACTTCTACCCCAAGGCAGTTAAGCTGAAGGATCCCACAGGGCTCCATTCTGTATCCAATGCTAGTCAACATCTGCATTGTAAACCAAGTCCCAGCCGCTTGTGTGTCAGGAACGAGCCAGCTCAAAGTGAAGGATTACAGCCAAATGCAGAAAGCAGCCAGGAACAGGGAGGCTTTGGTGTTAGTCAGACAGGAGAGAGGCAGCAGCTGCAGAAACTGGCTCTTCCTGACCTTGACGGGCGAGCTGATAAGACAGTAGCTGAGAGCAGGCTAGAATACAGCCAAAGCTCACCGGAAGTACCGATGGGAGCGAATAGACAAGGAGACAGTTTGCTGGAAAAGGAAGAGGTGGGCAATAATCCAATCTCTCTGAGAAGTCGGCCAATGGGAGGACTTCTAGATAGGAAGCAAAACAAAAGACGCAAGGGGCATCATTTCAAAATACTCTGTAGATCCAGGAAGGAATCTTCAGAAGGGTCATCATGAGTAATGATGCCGGAGGCTTTGTTAGAGCTGTGTGGAGTTATCTGTTTATTTTTTTGCAATAAATCCTCCTTTTTAATTATCTACGTTCACTGTGTTATCAAGCTGGGAACCTGGACTCCTGACATTATGTCAACATGTAAAGCTCTATACGGCTGAGGACCTGTATACCTGATGGAGTGAGACCTTCTCCTTGATCTCTGGACAGGTGAGTAAAGATCTAGCGGGGATGCCCTCTTCAGTGCTGTACTTCCCAGAGATTTGAGAGGCAGCAACCCAAGATAGGGTTTTCTTGATACAGGCGCCCTGATTGTGGAACTGTATCCGCTCTCAGATATGGTTGGTTTTGAGTTTTGTAAGCCTTCAGCGCCAACTGAAGACCTGTTCATTTGTTCAGGCTTTGGGCTACATCTCTGTTACTGTATAAATAATCATGTGTATTATCACCATCATTTTTAACAGCCTGCACTTCTTAATACTAATACCTGCTTTATTGTTTCTTGAAAGCCTGATTCAAGAGTCAAATCTCTCACCTACCCCAACGCCTTGCCCTCTTCCTTCCCTTTTAATTTCACTTACCTGGCTGGTATAGCCAGAAGTCACAGGCAAAAGAGGTTCTCCTCTACTACCTGGTCTGCATTGCAGTGTGGTAGGATACAATGACACATTAATACATTTACAAGGGATTGCTGGATCCTGCATCAAATATGCCTCCTATCATAGGAGCCAACTCCTACGGGCCGAGGTCCCTTCAGCTGCCCCAATAAAATATTTGAGGGGGCCGGGCCTCCCCCCAAGTTGATGGGCATTGCAATTCAAATGGTGTATGTGCCACATCTTGTGATTGATTTTGCGGGGTGAGGCTTACCTGGCCTCTCCCCATATTTTATTCAAGTTGGCACCCCTGCCTCCTATGCAGTGGGAGATGAATCAGAGCGTGGAGAGATCTCCCACTGTCCCTCTCAGATCCTCCACTGCTCCCTTGGGATCTTACAGGGAGGGCAAGCTAGGCTAAATTCAGATTGACTTTAGGAATGAGCCAAGCCTTGTGGTGACAGCAGCCGTGAAATTAAAAGATGCCTGCTTCTTGGGAGAAAAACAATGACAAACCTAGACAGCACCTAGAGACATCACCTTGCCAACAAAGGTCCATATAGTTAAAGCTATGGTTTTCCCAGTAGTGATGTATGGAAGTGAGAGCTGGACCATAAAGAAGGCTGATTGCCGAAGAATTGATGCTTTTGAATTATGGTGCTGGAGGAGACTCTTGAGAGTCCCATGGACTGCAAGAAGATCAGACCTATCCCTTCTGAAGGAAACCAGTCCTGAGTGCTCACTGGAAGGACAGATCGTGAAGCTGAGGCTCCAATACTTTGGCCACCTCATGCGAAGAGAAGACTCCCTGGAAAAGACCCTGATGTTGGGAAAGATGGAGGGCACAAGGAGAAGGGGACGACAGAGGACGAGATGGTTGGACAGTGTTCTTGAAGCTACCAGCATGAGTTTGACCAAACTGCGGGAGGCAGTGGAAGACAGGAGTGTCTGGTGTGCTCTGGTCCAGGGGGTCACGAAGAGTCGGACACGACTAAACAACAACAACAAAGCCTTGTCCCCATTTATTTGGGAAATTGATTGGGTTATTTCTGAGCCGGTCTGATGGCTCAACTGCCTCTACTCAGAAGTCGAATAAATGCTCACGAGTCCCAAGAAGCCTCCTGGGTCTGGGACCAAGACCTGGAATTGCACCCGTTATCCATTTAATGAGCTTCACAACGAGAGAAACTCTCAGGAACCAGGGCTGCTAAACTGGAGCCTCAAACAGGCCTTGCAGCACAACCTCCCAAGATTATGCAAAAGTCATAATAAATCAATGCGGGGAATTTAATGAGGCACACCAGATGGCATGGGAGAAGAATCTGCACCAGCAAACTCTGCATCAGATTCAAGGCAGGTTTAAATCCTTCAGAGCTGAAAAGGAAGCAGAAAAATTTATAGCAGAGGTAGCGGAAAAGAGCTGTGAGGGATCATTCAGGACAACTGGCACTTGAAGGAGATCTGTCGCTATTTTTATGTACAATATTCCAGCATTTGTCGATGCTGATATGTAAAACGGCACCCTTAGATTTAGAGATATTTACAGGCCGCAGAAATGAGAGATATTTACAGACCATTTTGACTGGCGAGTATAGCACCCCAAGGAGAGGGGGTGTGTGGAAACATTATCTGAAACTGTTCTCTCTGTGAAAGAATGCCGTCCTCAGCCCTGGTCTGCAAAGTGAGCAGAGGTGTTTCTGAGGCATAGCTGTCAACTTACAGATTTGAAAATAAGGGACCAGCAGCCTCGAAAATAAGGGATCAGCAGCCAAAATAAGGGATCAACAATTACTTTGATAAAATACATATTTTGTTGTGTGCAAATAGCTTTAGATACCTATTAGGTCCATAAATTACCATATAGCACATATTCAACACACAAAAAACAGCAGCAAGCAATTTGTTGTTGACAAAGGACAGATGGACATAGAAAGGGCCCCATTACCTTCAGTAGCTTATTTAAGGGACATCATCAATAAGGGACAGCAGCGGCACATGGCGCTGGGATAAGGGACTGTCCCGCCAAATAAGGGACACTTGACAGCTATGTTCTGAGGTGCTCAGCCTTGTTGGCTTTCTGAACCCCTCCCTTAACTCACTGAGCTTTACTCAGCAAGGAACTGCACAAAGTGAGCACAGCAGAGGGTGTACACCATGGCGGACACTAGCAAATCTACCTGTCAGCCTTGTTTTCTGGACTCGGGGTGACGTATGAGGGATTGCCCTGCCTTCCGTCTGACCTGCTGTTGTGGCCATTTCTCTGGCTGCCTCACAACAGTAAGAAAGCTATTAATTAGAAAGTATCTCATCAGAGGGCATTTGCTACCCAAGAAGTCGTACTTTGTCACTCTAAGAACCTTGGCATACAACCCTAACCCTAAACTCTTGCATCCCTGTGAATATTGAGAAGTTGGCTAATACTCTTTCTCTCTACTTTCAACAGTTAAACCCCACCAGGCCGCACAGCGCTCTGCAAAAACAGTCCAGCCACATACGAGATATTAATTTAGAGGCCCTAATTCAGAAGGACACATAAGCAATCACCTGAAACCAGCATATTTGTTTTTCCTTTTTCCTTTTTGTTTTTGTTTTATTATCTCAGTGTCAATATTTGACCACTGCAAGAACAGTAGTAACACAATATAATACAGATCTGACACAAATTGTATGTTTTGGACACAAACAGAAATTGCTAAGTCTTTACACCTCACAGAAGTCCTTCAGCTTGATATTCTTTTTTTAAAAAATCGATTATATGGTTATTGGATAAATAAAATATGTGATTGTTCAGCACATAAACACCCTTTGTTAAATGTGTCCATCAATAGACAATTCATATAAATGATACTAACTATCATCAAAGGCATAATAACACCTTTATTGATAAAATAAATCTCTGAAAGACAGATCAAATGGACGTCAACTAACCATGCATGACATTAACAGGAATTAGCCTGAACGGAGGACCTGGGTAGCAAAGGACTCAACTTCCTCCAGATAACACCATACTGGATATTTCTTGTGAATATTTGTACAGTGGTACCTTGGCTCTCAAACTTAATCCTTTCCGGAAGTCTGTTCTAAAACCAAAGCATTCCAAAACCAAGAAGCGCTTTCCCATAGACAGTAATGCAAAACGGATTAATCTGTTCCAGACTTTTAAAAACAACCCCTAAAGCAGCAATTTAACATGGATTTTACTATCTAATGGGACCATTGATCCATAAAATGAAAGCAATAATCAATGCACTGTACTGTAAAAAAAAGAGACAGTATTGTAAATGATTATTTTTTTTTTAAAAAAAATCTTACCTGCACTGATGATAGTCATGTTTGGATGGGGGGCTTTTATCCATTTCCGCAGTCACACAATCAATCAATCAATCAATCAATCAGTAGCTGAACTGGGTTCTACACAGTCACAAAAACAAATTAACCAAAAAAGCCTCAAAAACAAAAACGCAAAATGAATAGCAAAAACAAAAGTGCCAAACGTAATCGGTTCCAGAAGTCCGTTTGACTTCCGAAATGTTCGAAAACCAAGACGCAGCTTCTGATTGGTGCAGGTGCCCCGGAAAAAACAGACAAATTGGGCATTTGGCTTCCGAAAAATGTTAGAAAACTGGATCACTTCCAGGTTTTCGGCTTTTGAGAACCAAGGCGTTTGAGAACCAAGGCATTTGAGAAGCAAGATACCACTGTAATGTCTTGATAAAACAAATACTACTGAGTCCATAACTACTTCATCATCTTGTATTTTTTTTTTAAAAAAATATGTGTATCATCTCCCACCACAGGCCTTTCCAAACCTCTTGATGAAGATTCAATATTGCTGTATGCATATTTGGGAAATTTTATTTTTTTTAACCTATTTTATGAAATTTATATGCCGCTTGATTGTTTAAAAACACACGGACCCTCAAAGTGGTTTACAAAAGATAAAAGAGTAAAGTCAAGAAAAATCAACAAGCCTACTTAAAAACATATAGACGTTGAAATACTAAAATGGATTAAAATTATCTTGACTTTCTAAGCATCTGGGTAGGCTTTTCTGTACAAGAATCCTTTTAGCAGCGGACTATATGGGACTGGCAGAAATGACTGGCAGAATCCGAGAGCAGGGAGAAGAGTCGGTGGAAGAAGACAGGAAGAAATTTAAAGACTATCTACAGAAATATTGCAAAATTAATGAATGTTAGAACGATGTTGGATAGAAATTAAGTGGTTTCCAGTTGTAATGTCTTAAGAGAATACGGGGGGGGGGGGAAGGTCTAGAAGCAGGTTAAAATTTATTGATAAGGATTTGCTGAACTAACAATTTGAATTGGAATACAAAAAAGGGAGGTACGAGGAGGTCTGGGAAATAAGTTAATGGAAAACAAGTAATGGAAACTTTGTGTGTTTTTAATTATAATTTTTTTGTATTTTTGTTCTTTTTTCTTTTTGATTTTTATTGTATTAATATTGAAAACTTTAATAAATACCTTTTTTAAAAAAGAAGAATCCTTTTAGCCACCCCCAAGTGTACAGTGATTATGGGGCTGTCAAATGTCCAGAATTTCCCGGACATATATGGAATACCACATTCGTCAGCGGTGTCTGCGTGGAAATCGATCAAATGTCTGGGAAAATTCGTATTGCAGCCCATCGGTAGCGCTGATTTTGCCGATTTCCCTTTAAAAATGGCTGCTGCTTCTTTCGATCTTGCTAAGAAAAGCTAAACAACTTTTCTGTCCGAATTTTCACTGTTTTAAGTATGGCAACCCTAAACAGTTGTTAAAGGACAGCCACACCGGGGTGAAGACGTTCTCCTTTGCTTGTCGCAATGCTAGCTAAGTTTGTTGGTAAACGTTTCTAATAGGGCGGTTTGCCATACATTTTGCTACCCATGGTCTGCATCTACTCCTGGAGAGAGAGAGAGAGAGAGAGAGAGAGAGAGAGAGAGAGAGAGAGAGAGAGAGAGAGAGGAATGTAAAAAGGTGAAATGCTTCTGGGCGATGATAATAATGAGTTGAAAAAAATGGGCATTTCGATTGGGCATTGTGGGGAGTGATATAAATAGAAAGGAATGTAAGCTCTTTTTATATGCAATAACAGCAGCAAGAACATTATTGGCCCAAAAATGGAAGCAAGAAGAGTTACCGTTGATTGAAGAATGGAGGATGAAGTTAATGGACTATGCAGAACTAGATAAACTAACAGGAAGGATTCGAAACCGGCGGGACCAGAAATTCATGGAAGACTGGAGGAAATTTAGGGACTATTTGAAAAGTAATTGTGAAGAACATACAATTTTTGTAGAGTTGCAAGAAGTTTTGTGAGGAGTATTATTAGAAGTATTGTAAAAATGGACAAGGTGGAGGATGATTTGTTAAGAGATGTAAAGGCAAAGTTAAGAAATGCTGATGGAAGTCCAGAAAGATTGTATAAGTGATAAGCTTTGTGGTACATTTTATAATTTATATGTTAATATATATATATATATGTATATGTGTGTGTGTATATATATATATATATATATGCTTTCGTAGATTTTCACGGGTACAGGAATGCAGGTTTTGGTGTCCTCGGGTGTCTTCCCGTGTAAAAGTTGGGGTGTCTAGGCGACGTTTCGACGAGGTCTCACTCGTCATCTTCAGGCTGGTGCTTTCGGCTTCTTGTTACTGGAACAGAGCAGGATCTCAGTGTTTGAGTTCCTATAAATACTGTTGAGGGGGTGTGTGTATTGGAGGCTATACACCACACCCCCTCAACAGTATTTATAGGAACTCAAACACTGAGATCCTGCTCTGTTCCAGTAACAAGAAGCCGAAAGCACCAGCCTGAAGATGACGAGTGAGACCTCGTCGAAACGTCGCCTAGACACCCCAACTTTTACACGGGAAGACACCCGAGGACACCAAAACCTGCATATATATATATATATATATATATATACCGGTATACACACACACACACACACACACATATACATATGTATATGTGTGTGTGTATATATAAATATATATATATATATATATAAAGAGAGAGAGAGAGTGTATGGAAATGGATGCTCTGCAAATATTTCCTAAGTGTCCTCAAGTCACACCTGCCCAACAAGATTGAATCAAGAGCATTTTAGAGGTAGTTGATCACATAAAGGTAAAGGGACCCCTGACAGTTAAGTCCAATCACGAACGTCTCTGGGGTTGCGACGCTCATCTTGCTTTACTGGCCGAGGGAGCCAACGTTTGTCCGCAGACAGCTTCCAGGTCATGTGGCCAGCATGAATAAGCCGCTTCTGGTGAACTAGAGCAGCACACGGAAACGCCGTTTACCTTCCTGTCGGAGTGGTACCTACTTGCACTTTTTGCTGTGCTTTCGAACTGCTAGGTTGGCAGGAGCTGGGACCGAGCAACGGGAGCTCACCCCGTCGCAGGGAGCCGAACCGCTGACCTTCTGATTGGCAAGCCCTGGGCTCTGTGGTTTAGACCACAGCACCACCCGCGTCTAGTTGATCACATATTTCATCACAAATTAATTGAAGTTTTTGCTTGTTTCCCAATTTTCAAAACTCTGCACATTTAAGTATCTACTCAAATGTAAGTCCTCTTGAACTCATAAGTTATACAGGGCAGGAGCAGAGGGAAAGGGGCAAGGGACTGCCCGGCCTATTTTGAGTTTTAGCATTTGAATTCCATCTAGATTTCAACTTTATTTCATTTAACTTCATTTTCCTTTGAGGAGTTCTCCCATCCCGAATTCAGAACACATAAGGATTTCTGGATGTGAAACACAAACTAAAAACCACAATACTCATACATTGGCTATATGAATTTCCTGAATAACAACAGACATGGTCTTAACTTCAATGGACGGTTACACCTTGCAATGTTGAAATCACACCACAAAAAATGACGAAATGCCAGGGAGAAATGCTTGGCTAGAAATAGTCACCAGAGAGTTTATCTTCATCGGAGCTTATTCCTACAAAGCACAAACAATTTCCCAACTTACGACACCCAAAGACATCATTGAGTTGAATAGGATCCAAAATGCAGTAGTCTGATTGGACCTAGAACAATAGGATTCAGAATGCAGCTGTCTGATTGGTCCTAGAACAATAGGATTCAGAATGCAGCAGTCTGATTGGTCCTAGAACAATGCAGCGGTATGATTGGTCCGCAGGAGCCACCCAATCCAGCTCCTGGTGGAAGTGAATTCACAACCTGATTGGCCTACAGGAGAATCCCGGAATTAGCCAATCACGTGCAGCCCATTGTGTAAATAAAGTATATAAAGCAGACATTCTGGGGGAACTTCCATTCCTCCTCACCACTATGAGCTGAATAAAGAGCATGAAGTCCACTCTCAATTCTGAGTATATTTCACGCGGCCAATGGATATCACTGTGGGCATGAAATATTATTCTCTTTATACCACAAGCACACACAACAATGCACTAACCCATAGGTGTGGGGAACCTTTGGCCTTCCTCGTGTTGCTGAACTACAACACCCATCAGTCTTTGCAAGCATGGCCAAGGATGATGGGAGTTGTAGTTCATCAACATCTGGAGATGAAAATGTTCAACACATCTGCACTAGCACCTTCTTTCTGTGCTCCTAGTCCTAGGTAAGGTTGCAGACTCTTAGCTATGGTTGTAGAATTCCTTATCAGCACCTGATATTCTCTTTCCTGGGTTCCTAGCATTCACTTCAGTGCATTCTCAGTGATAGGGCTTTCTGCTGTTTCCCCTTCCCTCTATTTTTTGTGGCAATGATTCTTCAACATCAGCTTCATTGGACTGGTCATGTTGTGCGGATGCCTGATTATCATCTTCCAAAGCAACTACTCTATTCTGAACTTAAAAATGGGAAGCGTAATGCTGGTGGTCAACAAAAAAGGTTTAATGACTGTCTCAAGGCAAATCTTTTAAAATGTAGTATAAACACCGACAACTGGGAAACACTGGCCTGTGAGCACTTCAGTTGGAGAACAGCCTTTATCAAAGGTGTCATGGGCTTTGAAGACACTCGAACTCAACGCAAGGGAGAAACGTGCTAAGAGGAAGGTCCGCTTGGCAAATCCACACCGTGATCAACTCCTGCCCGGAAACCAATGTCCCCACTGTGGAAGGATGTGTGGATCCAGAATTGGCCTCCACAGTCACTTACAGACTCACTGTTAAAACTGTGTTTATGGAAGGCAATCTTACTCGGCTACGAGTGATCGCCAAAGAAGATTTTTTGTGGACTCGGCTTTTAAAATACAACCCATTTTCTTCCATAGGGAAACGTTGTTTTGTTTGGGTAGCCTCGTCGTTCTCATTACCTGCTAACGGTTTTAAGCTAAACAATCAATGCTGTCCTTCTCAACTTTTTCCCTTTCCAATTAATTAATTTAAATTGACCATTAAGTCAGCAGAGTTTTTGATTGATATTTTCATTAACAACCCTCTCATGCAGACCTGTCCAACACCTAAGAAATGTATGATAATGTCCAATCTGCATGAAAGCTCTGAGCATCTCTCTTCACCTCTCAGTGCAAGTGAGTTATTACTTGAATTGTGCTTGCTGTTTCATTGAGTGTAATTTGAATACAGATTAGCTGCCCTGGTGTTCCAGAGCTTTAGCATTATCATTACGGGGGACAGTAATTTGACTGATGAACAGTTGGGTTATCACAAGGTTATCACCTTCACAGTACCAAAATGGTCCGCTGTCCCAATTCTGGGGGGGAAGGAGGCCATAGCCTTCAATGGCAAAATTAAGTCCTGTAAATTAGCCTGTCCAATAACTTATTGAATAAATTCTTTACTAATTAAAGAACCAATATACCTCTTTATTCTCAGATATTCTAAGGCTTTATTAAAATCAATGAAGTAATATCAATTGAACCATCTTTTATAACATGAATTAAGATCCTTCATCCCATTATACACAAAATACTCTATACATGTAAAGTGATTTAGAAAGTTAAATAGGCCAACGAAATATATTGGTCTAAGCCAATGAAAGCAATTATCTGTCAGCCACTCCTTCTCAAAAGACATGCTCTTTCTTAATTAGGAAAGAATAAGAAAGAACATGTCTCAAAAGATTTACAGTAAAAGAAATCAGAAACAGGGAAAGTTATTGAAATTTCTATTCCAGTTATAATATTGCCAAGCTACTAAAATGTAATTATCCAGTACTGTGATTAGATGAACTACCCAAAACATTAAATCCTGACTCCATTATAAAAGAAAGTCAGTCCACCACACTACCTTCCAACTGAAGGAAGGTGGATGATACAGAAGAAATGAATATATTATTTGGAACTGAAATGAAAGCATTAGTGTGAAAATTGCAACCGAGCCGAATTCATTGGGGCACAAAAATTCGTGTATTGTGATAAATATAACAGCCAAAGCACAAAAAAATATCCAAAGTCCATTGGGCATCAGAACTGTCCATTCTCAGTTTACAAGATACCTGGAGATAACACTGAATGTTATTTGAAACCAGCAAACATCAGATTTTTAATTCCTATTAAGAGCAAGTTTGCATGCAAACAACATTATCAGAATTTTGAATACCTGACAATCAGCCTAGTGGCAGAGGCCATGAATGCTTCTCATTAAATAATTTCAAAATATTGCCCAAAAATTGCAGAATTTTTTTGACCCTCTTGATAGCTAATTGGGGGGGACGGACAGTAGCAATGATGCTTTTTTTTTTTAAGTCTTTGCCAGTGAATCCATTTGATGTAAATCAATTAGTCATGAAAACAATTTGGCACGTGGAAAACTGAAACTTCAATTAGATGTTATCTTCCCAATATCCTTTATATCCTCCCTGGGCAGAGATAACACTTCTGTTATCTTGCTGAAAATCCACCTCCCCTACTTTAGCAGAAATGATCAAGTGATAGTTATAAAACCCTTGATGTTTGTCCTTGGGTGAAAGAGGCCCACAGAGACATAAAAACATTAGCAGCCCTCGGATGAAACATTAGTTACTAGGGCATCAATAGTGAGATTTTACAACCTGGTTAAAGTGAGAGATTCTGGCCCCTCTGCAGTCCCTGTGATTTAGAGGTGTCTTTATGCTGGAAACTGCTCTAAACCTCAGGTAGTGACAGAAATATCTTAAAGCTGAGCAAAGCCATAACATACCTGCTAAGGACCTAGCAGATGGTTCCACCTTGAAAACAAGAACAATGTGTGTTCTGACAACAGGGACTCTGAAGCCGGTGGAATGGGATACATGGCGACATTTGCCTTCACCATGCCTTGCATTTAGCCCACAATCCCAAACCGGAATTAAGATTGCCGGAAGAAATATCAACAACCTCAGATATGCAGATGACACAACCTTGATGACAGAAAGAGGAGGAATTAAAGAACCTTTTAATGAGGGTGAAAGAGGAGAGCGCAAAATATGGTCTCAAGCTCAACATAAAAAAAAAACGAAGATCATGGCCACTGGGCCTATCACCTCCTGGCAAATAGAAGGGGAAGAAATGGAGGCAGTGAGAGATTTTACTTTCTTGGGCTCTATGATCACTGCAGATGGTGACAGCAGCCACGAAATTAAAAGACGCCTGCTTCTTGGGAGAAAAGCAATGACAAACCTAGACAGCATCTTAAGAAGCCGAGACATCACCTTGCTAACAAAGGTCCATATAGTTAAAGCTATGGTTCTTTAATTAGCTATGGTTTTCCCAGTAGTGATGGATGGAAGTGAGAGCTGGACCATAAAGAAGGCTGATCGCCAAAGAATGGATGCTTTTGAATTATGGTGTTGGAGGAGACTCTTGACTGCAAGAAGATCAAACTTCTCCATTCTGAAGGAAATCAGCCCTGAGTGCTCACTGGAAGGACAGATCCTGAAGCTGAGGCTCCAATACTTTGGCCACCTCATGAGAAGAGAAGACTCCCTGGAAAAGACCCTGATGTTGGGAAAGATGGAGGGCACAAGGAGAAGGGGACGCCAGAGGACGAGATGGCTGGACAGTGTTCTCGAAGCTACCAGCATGTGTTTGACCAAACTGCGGGAGACAGTGGAGGACAGGAGTGCCTGGCGTGCTCTGGTCCATGGGGTCATGAAGAGTCAGACACGACTAAATGACTAAACAACAACAAAACTTGAACATTTGTGAACTGGCTTTTAAGTCAGCTCAAGTTCACACATGTATACTCTGTGTGGTCATATTTAAAACTATTAAGACTACTACTAGAAGGCCAAAGAAAACTACATAGAAAACATAAAGTAAAAACATTAAACAACAGGTACAACACAAAATCTTGCCTCTAGTTGCTGTAAGACTACCCTTTGTGACCGGCCCAGAAATGGATGCTTGAATCTGAATTATCATTTCTCAAACAAAGATATGCCAAAGCACTGATCACAGAGTTCATTTGAAAATTAAGGCGTCTTTATAAGAAAAACGATAGCTTATTTAACCTTCAAAAGCTCTATTATTTTATAAAGCTGCGTTAGTTGCCTGGCGTAAATATAACAACATCAGATAAAAGCAAGATGCATCAAAAGATTTAAGGCACTTGTTGTGTATTTAAAAGAATTATATCTTGTTTATAGTACAGTATAAAATGCACAACTGATTTATATAGCAGCTAGTCTATTGCAGAGGAAATCTCATTTCAATCATAAATGGCAGAATTTGATTTAAGAATTCATTCTTTAATGGGTCTGCAATGTTCAAATTTAAACTCACTCAATTCATCAGCAAAATATTCAATATGGGGCACAGGGAACTCATTTAGGCAAACAGTGACTTTTAATATAAATTTTCCAGGAGATTTCTTCATTGATTCAGCAGTTTAGTGCAAAATGATTTGTGCGATACATTCTCAAGGATCGATGCTGGCTGAGTCAATGGCTAATATAAAACCATCATCATACCAAGTACAGAGAACATATCAATGAACTTTGACTTCACACTGAACTGCTTTGAAGGAAGAGTACAGTCTGCTAAAGTCAAAGAGTGTATTTTTTTTTAAAAAAACTTTAAAATATTTTTGTTTGTGTTACGCCTGGAATTATGTTCAGGCGTTTCCAATCACTGAGGTTTGATTTGCCTGCTCAACAATGGATAGCCTTAAGGAACCTCATACAGGACTCTTGAGAGGATAACATCAAATGAATAGTAGAGTTTACTTTGCATCACTGAAAGTTGGGAAAGGCAGACACTCACACTATTGGGGGAGAAATCCATAGGGGCAAACCATTAGTATTTTAAAGTTAGAGGTACAACCCGGCTCTTTTTGCTATGAAAGGCCTGTCTTCCAGGTGTTTGCAGACTGACTGATTCTTCAGCGGCAAATCCCAAAATTCTCCATACTAGGACAATCTTTTTATTAGGCCAATCAATATGTGACAATATGATTGTGTAACCTTTTAATAGCCCCCATCAGCAAACTGGGTAGATTTTTGCTTACATCTTAAAAGATAAATACAGTGGTACCTTGGTTCTTAAACGTAATGCATTCCGGAAGTCCGTTCCAAAACCAAAGCGTTCCAAAACCAAGGCGCGCTTTCCCATAGACAGTAATGCAAAATGGATTAATCCGTTCCAGACTTTTAAAAACAACCTCTAAAGCAGCAATTTAACATGAAATTTACTAACTAACAAGACCATTGATCCATAAAATGAAAGCAATAATCAATGTACTGTACTATAGAATAAATAAGACAGTATTGTAGATGATCAAAATTAAAATTAAATTTGAATTTAATGACTGATAGCCATTGTTTGGATGGGGGGCTTTTATCCATTTCCACAGTCACCAAAACAAATTAACCGAAAAAGCCTCAAAAACAAAAATGCAAAATAAAAAGCAAAAACAAAAGCGCCAAACTTAATCCATTCCGGGAGTCAGTTTGACTTCTGAAATGTTCAAAAACCAAGGCACAACTTCTGATTGGTGCAGGTGTCATGGAAACAATAGCTGACAGCCACATCGAGCGTTTGGCTTCCGAAAAACGTTCGAAAACCGGAACACTTACTTCTGGGTTTTCAGTGTTTGGGAAAGTGTGTTCTCCTTCATGGGTTGTGGTGGGGTCTAACAGGACACCCCCTCTTAGTTGCTGGGTGGGATTGTTTAAATGTCCAAGAATGTGATTGGCTATTCTAGGTTGTTGGGCAAATTATGATGTTGCCACTTTGTGGGATGGCTTGAGGGTTTATATACTTAGCACGGAGCATTTAACGTTCCTTTTCGCTGCGTACATCAGATCAAAGTTAGGGCTTGTGTGTCTGACCTTGCTATGCCTGTCATGGGGTCGTCTGCTTTTGGGGCAGGGGCCTGGTAGGAATTTTGTCCATTTGGCTGATTGGCCGGTGCTATTTGGTTTTTGCCTACAGTGTAGCAAATCGTCACAACTTGTAAGGTTGCGGTTAGGCATTGGCTATTTTTGGTTGGTGGAGGGGTAAGGATTGGCAGTTCCTGCCCCTCTAATGCTGCTGCTGCAAGGGAATTCCATTAAAGGAATCCAGGGGCTCGCCATGCTTTTGTCCGAATCCCTGGTAAGGGGCTTGGGCAGCGCAAGCCCCTGGGAGCATGCGGCATAGCTGTCAACCGTCCCTTATTTGGTGGGAAACTCTCTTATCCCAGCGCCGTTTCCCACTGCTGTCCCGGAATGATGATGTCCCTTAAATTTCCCGGGTTTCAAAGGAAGCAGCTCCTCTCCCTCCCTCCCTCCCTGCCTGGGGACTCACCTTTGCTCAGCGCTTCCCAGCGGAGAGGTGACGGTGGTTTCCCTTGCTGCATCCCCTTTGCCAGGTTGCTGCGCTGTGGGAACCACCGCTTGAGGCTTCGTTTGGCTGCTGGCTGGGCTTTCTGCCTTTGGCTCAGAAGTTGAACCTACCTGTGCCTGGAAAATTCCTTATTTTGGTTGCTGATCCCTTATTTTCGAGGCTGCTGGTCCCTTATTTTCAAATCTATAAGTTGACAGCTATGGCATGCAGGGAGAGGTGAGGGCCTGGCGCCCAGCTCCATCCTCTCCCAAATGTTTTCCCTTACTGACTTTCGCAGGGTTGCAGAAGTCAGTTCTGTCCCTGGGTAGAGACAGATAGTCGTAACCAATGCCTAAGCAACCACTCACATTATGTATTTTAATAAAGTTGTGACCAAAATTATGCCAAAAACCTTAAACAAAAATTCTGTGTCAATTGTGATTTATTACTGACTTCCACACGGGTGCGGTTGTCAGTTCTGTTCCTACCTCCAAGTGGGAACAGATAGTCGCTAACCAATGCTTAAGCAACCACTCACTGTAATTCAATAACGTTGTGGCCAAAATTATGCCAAAAACCAAAACAAAAATGATGCGTGAACCTGTTTTTATTCAGGGGTGTCTTGGGGGTCCTCGACACGCAACCATCAATCCGTAGAAAACCCGACTGAGGTTTGCTTTGATTCAGCCAGCAGTAAAAATTGGCTTTTCCCAGGGAAAAGGACCAGTGGAAGTGTGGATCCAGCATGAGGTAGAGAAATGTACCGTAACTGTGCTGTCTAAATAATAATAATAATAATAAATGCTTTCTAGTTCATTAACTAGAGCAAGAAATGTATCTGTTTCCTTGTTCCTGTCTGGGTAATTTTGGAGAACTCATTTGAATAGCATTTATCATGCTTTGCCTGTGCCTCAGCCCGTTAATTAGATTTGCATCGCAATTCTATGCATGTTTACTTCAAAGTAAGTTCCATTGTGTTCAATGAGACTTACTTCCCTACCACTTCACACAGGCCTGGAGCCTTAAGAACTCCGCTCTAGCCACTAGCAATGTCAAGAAGGAGCTCTCTCATCCATAAAAAGGAATGCACTGGGGCATTTGTGCATTTTTAATATATATATTTTAACAAAGCTGAAATCCAGAGTGAATGCTCAGTTGCCTTTGAGACACCAGAACAGAGCAATTGTCTTGGGATCTCTGTCCACAAGTTCATTAAGCAAATGTCAAATAGCAGTTGTTTATTGTAGGAGCCTAGGAGAGTTTTATTTAGATCTGAAGCTGTAGATTGCTCTTTCGCTCCTCCCTCCTCTTATATTTTCTGCACAGAGCCATGTTTAATCTCATTGCAAATGCATCTACAGGGGGATTTGAGCAAACGGATGCAGTGCGGGTATTTCACAAGCCTGACCCAGGAATTCAAAATGCATCCTTGTAGCCTAACAAACCCACCCACATTAGCTAGTGGAAGGAGGGGAGATTGTGTGGTGAGGGGCAAAATACAACCTCTGCGTTTCCCCATAGCTACCGTAATTGACCCAACTATAGCTTATTTTACAGGACCATGAATGTGCAGGCCCTCCAACAGTTCTCCGATGAAAGTAGGGACGTCTCATTCCATAATGATAACTTTCTATTTATTCCCCACACATCTTATTGGGTTGCTTTCAACAAATATATAGAAGCATAACAATTTTTTAAACATTAAAAAAAACTTCCCTATACAGGATTGCCTTCTGACGGCTCGGGGGTTGGATAACTCCATACCCCCCAACATTTCTCCAATGAAAATAGGGACATCCTAAGGGAAAGTGGGACACTCCAGGATCAAATCAGAAACTGCAGCAGCTTCTCTAAATCAGGGATGTCCCTGGAAAACTGGGACATCCATCGGAGGGTGGTTTCTAGTCTCTTAGGTTGTTGATGTTTAGTCGTTTAGTCGTGTCCGACTCTTCATGACCCCATGGACCAGAGCACGCCAGGCACTCCTGTCTTCCACTGACTCCCACAGTTTGGTCAAACTCATGCTCATAGCTTCGAGAACACTGTCCAACCATCTCGCCCTCTGTTGTCCCCTTCTCCTTGTGCCCTCCATCTTTCTCAACATCAGGGTCTTTTCCAGGGAGTCTTCTCTTCTCATGAGGTGGCTAAAGTATTGGAGCCTCAGCTTCAGGATCTGTCCTTCCAGTGAGCACTCAGGACTGATTTCCCTTAGAATGGAGAGGTTTGATCTTCTTGCAGTCCATGGGACTCTCAAGAGTCTCCTCCAGCACCATACTTCAAATGCATCAATTCTTTGGCGATCAGCCTTCTTTATGGTCCAGCTCTCACTTCCATACATCACTACTGGGAAAACCATAGCTTTAACTATACGGACCTCTTAGGTAGGGCGACAATTTTTAACCTTGCTTTTTTCAGCTCAATAGGACTTGAACAGCACTTATTTAGGAAAGCGTGCCATTACACATGTGTAGAGTGTCATTGTTTCCTCACTGAAACACAACAGTTACCCTCTGCATTTTCACATAAGAGGGCCCAAGAATGATTTTCCGACAAGATTTAACGCCACAACTCTCATCTAAAAAATTAATCCATCCCACATGCCCATAGGTTTTTGAATTCATGTATTGACACATTCATTGTCAAAGAAACCTAAACACACAAAAATGTTTAAAATGTGAGGATAACTCACGTCCCATTTCATGCAGTCCCCACCCCAGCAGTTTAACCTTTCATGATCCAAACACCTTTTCTCCAAATTGAAAGAACAAAGTATTCCAACCAAAACTGATAGTGTCAGGGCACACCAGAACACAACAGAACGTTCTTCAAGTCCAGAAAATATGAAGAAATAACGTGAAGAAATTATCTTGGGGGAGATATCCTGCCTGAATCAAGGCATCTATGATTCAGCCTCAAACAGCATCATGCAGATCCCACTATAATGCAATCCAGTCCTTATTGATTTAGTTTCCAGACGGTTTACAGCTGAGCAAGTTGCATCATTCAACTCAAACACATCCTATCAACTTTCTCTCAACCAATGACGCAAAAGAGTTGACGCGCACATGACAAAAGGAACTATAGTATCTTATCCAGTAACATGCCCCATTTCTGAGTAACAAGTACTTTGTTCTTTCATTGAAAGCAGTAGGCCAATAGTCTTCCTTTTTCAAACAATCAAACAGAGTAACTAATTTATTATGGCATGCTCATTTGTGGACTATATAGCCCACTTCAGGGGCATAGTGGGGGGCGGGCTGTTGGGGTGATTGCCCCAAGTGCATTTTTCGGGGGGGGGGGTTTGTTATGTACTGAAGTTCTCACCCTGGGCCAGCAGGGGGATACTGTAGGTAGTTATGCAAATAAGGGATCGAAAGTGACGTTCAGTGATTGGATAGTTTTAGGAAATTGTTACAGTTACGTTGTACTGGAGCTCTATATAAGCAGGCTGACTGAACCCTTCAGTTCAGTTCTGTTCTGGCCTGTGAATAAACAAGAGCTGTTTGAAGAATCGCTGTGTCGTCTGATATGTTCACCCACAACTTAACAGGGGTCATTTTAGCCTCGCAAAGTGGCCTCGGTAGGCCACCACCAGAAGTCCACTTGAAACTGAGGACATCTTGATAGGATGACAGATTCACCACAGACACCTGCAATTCTACCTACCCATTCCTCAGATTTCACCTGTATTCTGCTTTCTGAATATCCAAGGCCTTTCTGGAGAGTTTTAGGACCCTCAGGAGAGGCTTTCAGGGGGAGAGGGAGTACAGTGGGGAGGAAGAGCGAAAAACCCTCCTGGTACAAGGGGATGTGTATATAAACATATATATGACTTATCACAAAGCATAAGAGATATCTACAGAATAACAGCGGTACAATATCTATGGCAGAGTTTGAATGACCCTTGTCTAAAATTTGTCTAAATGCACTGTTAAGAAACAAGCAAAAAGGTACAAATTGTTGTAAGAAAGTACAGAAATGGTAAGGTAATACCGTGGTACCTCGCAAGACGAAATTAATTCGTTCTGCGAGTTTTTTCGTCTTGCGAATTTTTCTTCTTGCGAAGCACGGATTCAAAAACCTTCAAAAGTCTTCAAAAACCTCAAAAAAGGCTACCACACCGCGTGCTATGAGTTGCTCCTCGAAGTCAAGTCGCAACTGCACCTCTTCAAGCAATGCACCCTGGGTATTAACGGTTTTAAGAAAACGGAAACAAACTTGCAAGACGTCTTGTAAAGCAAGCCCATAGGGAAATTCGTCTTGCGAAGCAACTCAAAAAACAAAAAACTCTTTCGTCTTGCGAGTTTTTCGTCTTACGAGGCATTCGTCTTGCGAGGTACCACTGTAATGATAAGTACATTCACATTCATCACCAGAAAGGAAATGATAGGAAGTCTATTCTATGTTAGGAAAAAGAGAGGAAAAAAGAGATTGAATAAATTAAATTTAAATTTAATTTTTGTAAATATACATAAGATTATTAGTACACAATTGTTTTCATCTTGGTATATTGTGTGTGTTATCTATGAATTTCAATAAAGTATTCAAACTGGGGAAAAGACTTATCACAAAGCTCTATAACCATAGTGAAAATTGTAAGGGTCTCTTGGTGTGGCTGGTATCCACTGAAAAGCATTTTGATAATTGGCTCCATTTTTTGCTTCACTACAGTGCGTTGAATTTCTTTCACACACCGGAATTAGTTAAGACTGTGGAAAATAATGCACAGATTGTTCTGATTTCCTCAGCCCCCTCTGCATATGTGTAAAGGAATATACTTTCATTGAATGTGTGTCTTGTCACAATCTGAGCACCGTAGGCAGAGTTGATTGGTGTTGTTCTGGGTTGTTATTTAAAAATTTAACCATAGTTATTTTAGTATTTTAGTATTTTTATTTTTTAAAAAAATGTGAGATCTGCCAAGCTTTCTTCCTGGCTACGAGTCTAACAACTGTTGAAGGGCAAAAAATAACCTATGTGAATCCCATTGCCATGGTCCACTGTCTTAAAACAAATGGCCCCCATTTGACCTTTAAATTGGAGGGTTTCCCTTTATATCATTAGAGGCAAAATGTGTGGACACGACGTACAACAAACAACAGCAGCAGCGGAAAAGGACCTGGGCAGCAGAGCTCGATTTGATTTGCGAGATTTTTATTCATTTTTATGGCTTTCCCCCCTTTTCCTTCGGAGGAGGTAGAATAAAAAGTCAAACTGATGAAGAAAAATGGAATCTCAAACTGGCCTAGTTTTGTTCCACCGCTGGTTGGTTGGTCACCCTGAGGGAAATGATATGTGCGCAGGAAGGATGATGAATTGGGTTTGTTTAAAGCCATCATTACATTGTACTTTTTTATGGACCTCAGTATTTATAACACTTAAAGTTGATTGAGTAATGTGGGCTGCTTTGGTGTCCCTGCTGGTCAGCAGGGGTGACAGGCCTTGACAGCAAACATGAAGATATTACTGCTTCGACTGGTCCAGGATGTCAGCGTAATCTTAAGCAATCTGCTGCTTGCTCTTGTGTGTAATGCACTCTCGAAAAACTTTCCGTCCAAGTGTATATGTAAGTCGCTTTGTGCATGTTTCATTTTGTGTGTGTCCTGTAGAGGATACTAACAGAGGCAGAAATTCCACCCACGTCCGACGCAGTTTCTTTAACAAGTTGACTTTTAGCAGATCAGGTTTTGCTTTTCAACTCGGCACACAATAAGAAAATAACCGGAGGAGCAATATTTAGGGAGGGCTAACCTTCTGATTGGAGACGCCATCAGAGGTCTGTCACCTCTGTATTACTCCACGAAGTTAATTTGAACCGAAAGAAAGAAATTGCACTCTCCTGCATCCTTCCTTTTCTCTGTTTTTCCAAAGCAAACTACACATTGCATTAAGAAACAGTAGTTGATTTAAAAACCCGAGAGAATAAAGAAGTTCTATATCTATTTCCACATACATTTGACCCATGCAGCCCCTGTGGGCTACCACCGATGTGTGGGGAGCAAGGGGGATAATCGTAGCAGGACCCACGCCACCCTATGCTCTTGCAGTTGGTCACTTGAATGTACGCACCAACCCAGCAAAAAAAATCTGAGTCTGTACACATAATCAAAAACAGTTCAGCCATTCCCGGCATCAAGTGAGTCAAAATAAACAGGGCAGCAGAGGCAACGAGAAGAATATCTTCATTTATATGCAACAACGGCAGCAAGAATATTATTGGCACAGAAATGGAAGCAAGAAGAATTACCGACGAAAGAGGAGTGGCAAATGAAATTAACGGACTATGCAGAATTAGATAAGATGACAGGAAGTGTTATGTACTGAAGTTCTCACCCTGGGCCAGCAGGGGGATACTGTAGATAGTTTTCACTCAGGTCCACATATGCAAATAAGGGATTGAAAGTGACGTTCAGTGATTGGATAGTTACAGAAAATGGTTACAGTTGCGTTCTAGTGGAGCTCTATATAAGCAGGCTGGCTGAACCCTTCAGTTTAGTTCTGTTCTTGGCCTGTGAATAAACAAGAGCTGTTTGAAGAATCGCTGTGTCGTCTGATATGTTCACCCACAACTTAACAGGAAGGATCTGAAACCTGAGGGACCAGAGATTCTTAGAGGATTGGAGTAAATATTTGAACTATTTGAAAAGCAATTGTAAGCAACAGATTACGTTAGTAGGACTGCAAGAAGTTTTGTAAGGAGGACTCTGTGAAATATTGCAATGAAGACTATGAAGAGAGTTATTAGTTAAGGATGATTAAAAGTAATAGAGAAATTAAGAAATGTAGATAAAGTGATGAAGATTGAAAAATCTTCAGATGTGGACAATGGAAAGTCCAAAACATTAAGATAAGAAAATACGTTAAATGGTTGTTGGAAATGGTGTGTGTGTGTGTATAACGAATATCTTCAGCACAGAATCATAGATTTGGAAGGGAACCCTTAGGATCAGCTAGTCCAACCCCCGGCAATGTAGGAATATGCAATTGGCCCAATCGGGGATCAAACCTGCAACCTTGACGTAACCACAGACTTACTAACGGAATACAGACAACCAGGAATATGAGATATTAAGAACCGTACAGGGATAGTGGGAAGTCAAGATATAAATCAGGGACACAAGCAAGAAGTCGAAAAAGGAGATATATAAATATAGAACAGAAGAAGGTTACTAAAGAGTTTGAAACCATCTTAATTATAGAAGTGTTCAAAACTCAAACACTTTCCTATATAGAGACATTTTCAAAACACCTTTGCTTCAGCCAGTGCTTTTTTTCTTTTAAAAATAGGTTTGGGGGTATTCTCATTTTCCTACTCACATTGCAATACTGCCCCTCAACGAGGCCAAACTTAGATTCACAAAATGTTTAGGGGTATGTGTACCCCTGTGTACCCCCAGAAAAAAAGCCCTGGCTTCAGCCATACCAACACAAGGAAAAGTTCGTGGTTAGAGTACATAGCAAAATGTGATTTCATTTATATTTATGCCCCTTAAGGATCATCTGTGGTCATTTACTATATGGTTCTGACAAGCTCTATGTAATGAAATGAAGGGATGAGGACGAAAGCCTGAGATCTGCAAAATTTCTTGGGTTTGACTTTACATGAAATTGTGTTTAGGGGAACATACTTTTCCTGAAAGTCCATCAAGATATACGATAAGGTAATGTTAATAATGTCAGTTCACAGTTTCTTGGGCATCAAATAAGACTACATCGTCTGTGTCACTGCATCGGCCTATCACAAAGGCTGGCACTGTGAATGAAATGGTATTTGCCTGTTTATGTGAAGAATGATGAAACTTTAAATGAATCGTTGACCTTTCTTGAATGACATGTGACCTGTAAGATATCTGAGCTGTAGATCATGAGCTGCTCCTGAAAATTGCTGTCTGCTGACCGAAAATAAACAATAAGATATCAAATATAGTTTGAAAAAATTGCCTTGGTTTAACACTGGGGGGGAAAAAGTGAATTATTTTGACTCACCAGTCAGAACACATCAATTCATTTCAAATCACCCTTGGTCTGGAGACTGGGACAACTTCTCTGTTTTAAAGCTTCTTTATGTTTTAGCAATCAATGTTTTCTGGAATGCATGCTTTATTTAGGCAATATGCTATAATAAAATCTCTTAATGCAGGATAGTTAGAGCAAGACTGGCTCTAAAATATAGGAAAGGCTATATATATATAGCCTATATATATATATATATATATATATATATATATATATATATATATGCAGGTTTTGGTGTCCTCGGGTGTCTTCCCGTGTAAAAGTTGGGGTGTCTAGGCGACGTTTCGACGAGGTCTCACTCGTCATCTTCAGGCTGGTGCTTTCGGCTTCTTGTTACTGGAACAGAGCAGGATCTCAGTGTTTGAGTTCCTATAAATACTGTTGAGGGGGTGTGGTGTATAGCCTCCAATGTTCTGGGCAGAGAGGAAGTTCCCAGGCTAGTGTGCCTTTTCTTCTTTTGTTCCTTAATTACTTGAGGGATATCTTGAGTGATTTCTTGAGTGATATCCTGAGTACCACTTAGGTGGGTCATTAGGTGTGGATTAGTTGCTAAAGTCTTTGTGTCTTGACCTCTTGAACTTTGTGAAGAGTTTTTCTGAGAAGATGGCTGTACTGCACTTAGTTGTGCTCTGGCTTGGCTTCGTGTATAGGGGCGAGCTGTGGTTTTGTGGCCTGTGTCAGCCAGATCTGTGTAGGGATTGCAGGGGGGTGCAGCATCCGGAGGTGCCACCATGGTTTGGCTACTGGATGGTGTCTGTAATTTATCTGTGGAGAGGGTCTGGGTTTGGGTCTGGTGTGGTTGATTGGTGATGGCGTTCTGTGTGCCTCTGGATCTGGTGTCAGTTTTTGTGGGGAGGGCTAATTTCCAGATGTCTGGCAAGCGGGATGTGTCGTCACGCTTGTTCATGTTGTGAGGGTGTTTCTCTATCTCGATGGCTTCCATGATTATTCTCTTGTGGTGATGTTCCATGTTAAAGAGCAATTTGGAATCTGCAAAATTAATTTCGTGTCCTGTTTCTTTCATGTGTTGGAAAAGAGAGGAAGTTTTTTCTTCTTTTTTGACGGCATTCTTGTGTTCTGCGATACGTGCATTTATTCGTCTGTTTGTTTGTCCAATGTACGTGGCTGGGCAGACTTTGCAGGGTATTTCATAGACCCCTTGGTTTTCCAACTGGATTTTATCCAGCTCAGATATGTTGACGACACCTTTGTAATTTGGCCACACGGGAAGGAAAAACTGGATAGCTTCCTCACACATCTCAACAGCCTACACCCCAAAATACAATTCACTATGGAAATAGAAGCCAACAACCAACTTCCCTTCCTTGACGTCCTAATCTACAAAAAACCTGATGGCTCCCTAGGACACACTATCTACCGGAAAAAAACACACACCAACCGCTACTTACATGCACAATCACACCACCACCCTGCACAAATAAACTCCGTAGCCAAGACTCTCATCTCCAGAACCAAACGCCTGGCTGACAAAGACCACTTGACAACTGAGTTACAGAATCTCTCAAATGTGTTAATTGCCAATGGATACCAGCAAAACAGGGTTACGAAGCTAATCCAAAAAGAAACACCCCCCAAAAACCAAGACACAGAAGAAAACAATGGCATGGCCCTCCTTCCTTATATCAAGGGCACTACAGATAAAATTAGCAAAATCCTCCATAAACACAATATCAAAACAGCCTTTTGCACCAACCAAAAAATAGCCAATATCCTCAGAAACCCCAAGGATAAAATCCAGTTGGAAAACCAAGGGGTCTATGAAATACCCTGCAAAGTCTGCCCAGCCACGTACATTGGACAAACAAACAGACGAATAAATGCACGTATCGCAGAACACAAGAATGCCGTCAAAAAAGAAGAAAAAACTTCCTCTCTTTTCCAACACATGAAAGAAACAGGACACGAAATTAATTTTGCAGATTCCAAATTGCTCTTTAACATGGAACATCACCACAAGAGAATAATCATGGAAGCCATCGAGATAGAGAAACACCCTCACAACATGAACAAGCGTGACGACACATCCCGCTTGCCAGACATCTGGAAATTAGCCCTCCCCACAAAAACTGACACCAGATCCAGAGGCACACAGAACGCCATCACCAATCAACCACACCAGACCCAAACCCAGACCCTCTCCACAGATAAATTACAGACACCATCCAGTAGCCAAACCATGGTGGCACCTCCGGATGCTGCACCCCCCTGCAATCCCTACACAGATCTGGCTGACACAGGCCACAAAACCACAGCTCGCCCCTATACACGAAGCCAAGCCAGAGCACAACTAAGTGCAGTACAGCCATCTTCTCAGAAAAACTCTTCACAAAGTTCAAGAGGTCAAGACACAAAGACTTTAGCAACTAATCCACACCTAATGACCCACCTAAGTGGTACTCAGGATATCACTCAAGAAATCACTCAAGATATCCCTCAAGTAATTAAGGAACAAAAGAAGAAAAGGCACACTAGCCTGGGAACTTCCTCTCTGCCCAGAACATTGGAGGCTATACACCACACCCCCTCAACAGTATTTATAGGAACTCAAACACTGAGATCCTGCTCTGTTCCAGTAACAAGAAGCCGAAAGCACCAGCCTGAAGATGACGAGTGAGACCTCGTCGAAACGTCGCCTAGACACCCCAACTTTTACACGGGAAGACACCCGAGGACACCAAAACCTGCATTCCTGTACCCGTGAAAATCTACGAAAGCAAATATCTCACCTCTACGGGGAGGAAACCTTCCAGCTGACAAGAACCTACGAGAAACTAGAAGTCCGAAGAGCCACCATCTTATGTGATCTCTTGTTCCTACGCAACTGCCGAGACAACAACTTAATTCCCACATGCTTCCAACTTAAATTCCATTCTAAAACCCCAGCTACCGATAGGATCCTGAAACGAACTGAACTATCCCTAATCAGAAACGAACTACACAAGAAAAGATACCTACTAAACCAAACCAACAAAGATCTGCTCACTCTTCACCTCAAACTCTGTAACAAAATCCACCCTGCACTCTGGGACAAATGCAAACAACTAGCCGTCTGGAGAGCTGAAACGGAGACCTCACATAAGACAGACACACACACCAACAAACTCCACAAACTAGAGAAACGCCAGAAGCCCAGCCACCCTCCACAACAACCCATGAAACAAACAGTACATAACATATCAGACAGGATCCTCACCACAACTGAAACCAAAGTACTCTCCAAAGGTTTCAACTTTGCAGTCGCCCCGAGACGCATCCCCACGGAAAACATCATATGCGGAGTCGAAGCTAGCCTAACCAAAATCAACCCAGATGAAGCCAATAAAATCAGACTTGAAGTCACCAACATCCTCTGCTCCAGCAAACCACCCAGAAGCAATTTACACAAAGAAGAACAGAAAGCACTCACCAACCTGAGGAAAGACAACAACATAATCATTCTCCCAGCAGACAAAGGTAATGCCACTGTTGTGATGAACACATCGGACTACCAAGCAAAACTATCAAATCTACTCCAAGATCCTACCTACCAACCTATAAAAACAGATCCCACCACCTATCTGGAAAAAACCACCAAATCCAAAATAAAAGCCTCTCCTATCAGTGAAGAAATCCAGCTAAGAATCATCCCCAGAGAAAAATCATCCAGATGCCCCAAACTCTACGGCCTCCCCAAGATACACAAAGAAGGAACACCACTCAGACCAATAGTCAGCTCCATAGGCTCACCTCTACAAAATCTCGCTAAATTTCTCGCCAAGCAACTTCAGCCCTATGCAGAATCCATCTCTTCACACGTTCCAAACTCCTTCCAGTTCATAGAAACAATAAAGAAGCAAAACCTACATCCTAATGACCTACTTGTGAGCTTCGATGTTGTATCTCTCTTCACACAAGTGCCCATTAATGAAGCCTTGACAGCCATTCAAAACAAATACAATCCCCCCGAATACATCTTGGACCTGACCAACCACTGCCTAACCAACACGTACTTCATCCACAATGGACAAAGATACAAACAGATAGAAGGAGCACCTATGGGATCACCCCTCTCACCGGTCATCGCAAACCTGTACATGGAACACTTTGAAACCAATGCTTTAGACAAGTCAGAACACAAACCCAAACTTTGGCTCAGATATGTTGACGACACCTTTGTAATTTGGCCACACGGGAAGGAAAAACTGGATAGCTTCCTCACACATCTCAACAGCCTACACCCCAAAATACAATTCACTATGGAAATAGAAGCCAACAACCAACTTCCCTTCCTTGACGTCCTAATCTACAAAAAACCTGATGGCTCCCTAGGACACACTATCTACCGGAAAAAAACACACACCAACCGCTACTTACATGCACAATCACACCACCACCCTGCACAAATAAACTCCGTAGCCAAGACTCTCATCTCCAGAACCAAACGCCTGGCTGACAAAGACCACTTGACAACTGAGTTACAGAATCTCTCAAATGTGTTAATTGCCAATGGATACCAGCAAAACAGGGTTACGAAGCTAATCCAAAAAGAAACACCCCCCAAAAACCAAGACACAGAAGAAAACAATGGCATGGCCCTCCTTCCTTATATCAAGGGCACTACAGATAAAATTAGCAAAATCCTCCATAAACACAATATCAAAACAGCCTTTTGCACCAACCAAAAAATAGCCAATATCCTCAGAAACCCCAAGGATAAAATCCAGTTGGAAAACCAAGGGGTCTATGAAATACCCTGCAAAGTCTGCCCAGCCACGTACATTGGACAAACAAACAGACGAATAAATGCACGTATCGCAGAACACAAGAATGCCGTCAAAAAAGAAGAAAAAACTTCCTCTCTTTTCCAACACATGAAAGAAACAGGACACGAAATTAATTTTGCAGATTCCAAATTGCTCTTTAACATGGAACATCACCACAAGAGAATAATCATGGAAGCCATCGAGATAGAGAAACACCCTCACAACATGAACAAGCGTGACGACACATCCCGCTTGCCAGACATCTGGAAATTAGCCCTCCCCACAAAAACTGACACCAGATCCAGAGGCACACAGAACGCCATCACCAATCAACCACACCAGACCCAAACCCAGACCCTCTCCACAGATAAATTACAGACACCATCCAGTAGCCAAACCATGGTGGCACCTCCGGATGCTGCACCCCCCTGCAATCCCTACACAGATCTGGCTGACACAGGCCACAAAACCACAGCTCGCCCCTATACACGAAGCCAAGCCAGAGCACAACTAAGTGCAGTACAGCCATCTTCTCAGAAAAACTCTTCACAAAGTTCAAGAGGTCAAGACACAAAGACTTTAGCAACTAATCCACACCTAATGACCCACCTAAGTGGTACTCAGGATATCACTCAAGAAATCACTCAAGATATCCCTCAAGTAATTAAGGAACAAAAGAAGAAAAGGCACACTAGCCTGGGAACTTCCTCTCTGCCCAGAACATTGGAGGCTATACACCACACCCCCTCAACAGTATTTATAGGAACTCAAACACTGAGATCCTGCTCTGTTCCAGTAACAAGAAGCCGAAAGCACCAGCCTGAAGATGACGAGTGAGACCTCGTCGAAACGTCGCCTAGACACCCCAACTTTTACACGGGAAGACACCCGAGGACACCAAAACCTGCATTCCTGTACCCGTGAAAATCTACGAAAGCATATATATATATATATATATATTTGCTTTCGTAGATTTTCACGGGTACAGGAATGCAGGTTTAAGAAACCACACACACTATATATATATATAGTGTGTGTGGTTTCTTTGACAATTCTCTGTTTGGACTGAAATGTCAGAAAAATTGGTATCGCTTGTACTCCAGTGAATTTTGTGCCGTCTTGAGTAGAGACTCATTACCGGTTCCTGAAAACAATCCTGAACAAGAAGAAAAACCAGAATTAATACTACTACGTTTCAAATAGATACATTTCATCAATGCAAATCATTACTGCATTGTCTGCTGCACCAGTAAATTATGTAGATAGAAATGGGAATTTTTAATTTAATTTAATTTATTTTTTTTAAAAATGCTATACATTGGTATAGAAGTAGGATTATTTGAATTCTTCCACTCCATCTTTTAACAGAGGTAAAAAGCTGCAAAAAATGGGGTCTAGGATGAGTTGTTTGTTTCTACTTATGGCCTTTTATTACTTAAGCATCTGGTGTAATAAATCTGCAGTTAGGCTGCATATTCCCTTACCAAAATGATGAGTCACTTTTTTCATTTGCGCAGCACCCTTTCGATGTCTGGGAGACGCAGAGGTTGTGTTTCTGACTTGGCTTCCTGACGTTGTGGCTCCCTGTCAGTTACCAAGAGGTGTAACTCCTCACTGCCTTGCCCCATTGGTAATTTGGGTTACCAATGCTTTGAAAGATGGATGTGTGTTTTTTCGTGTCCTTTTTCACTGACTCTCAAGCTCTCTCACCCTCCTGTTTTTCTATACATATATATACATATATATATATATATATATATACATATATATATATCTGCTTTCGTAGATTTTCACGGGTACAGGAATGCAGGTTTTGGTGTCCTCGGGTGTCTTCCCGTGTAAAAGTTGGGGTGTCTAGGCGACGTTTCGACGAGGTCTCACTCGTCATCTTCAGGCTGGTGCTTTCGGCTTCTTGTTACTGGAACAGAGCAGGATCTCAGTGTTTGAGTTCCTATAAATACTGTTGAGGGGGTGTGGTGTATAGCCTCCAATGTTCTGGGCAGAGAGGAAGTTCCCAGGCTAGTGTGCCTTTTCTTCTTTTGTTCCTTAATTACTTGAGGGATATCTTGAGTGATTTCTTGAGTGATATCCTGAGTACCACTTAGGTGGGTCATTAGGTGTGGATTAGTTGCTAAAGTCTTTGTGTCTTGACCTCTTGAACTTTGTGAAGAGTTTTTCTGAGAAGATGGCTGTACTGCACTTAGTTGTGCTCTGGCTTGGCTTCGTGTATAGGGGCGAGCTGTGGTTTTGTGGCCTGTGTCAGCCAGATCTGTGTAGGGATTGCAGGGGGGTGCAGCATCCGGAGGTGCCACCATGGTTTGGCTACTGGATGGTGTCTGTAATTTATCTGTGGAGAGGGTCTGGGTTTGGGTCTGGTGTGGTTGATTGGTGATGGCGTTCTGTGTGCCTCTGGATCTGGTGTCAGTTTTTGTGGGGAGGGCTAATTTCCAGATGTCTGGCAAGCGGGATGTGTCGTCACGCTTGTTCATGTTGTGAGGGTGTTTCTCTATCTCGATGGCTTCCATGATTATTCTCTTGTGGTGATGTTCCATGTTAAAGAGCAATTTGGAATCTGCAAAATTAATTTCGTGTCCTGTTTCTTTCATGTGTTGGAAAAGAGAGGAAGTTTTTTCTTCTTTTTTGACGGCATTCTTGTGTTCTGCGATACGTGCATTTATTCGTCTGTTTGTTTGTCCAATGTACGTGGCTGGGCAGACTTTGCAGGGTATTTCATAGACCCCTTGGTTTTCCAACTGGATTTTGTCCTTGGGGTTTCTGAGGATATTGGCTATTTTTTGGTTGGTGCAAAAGGCTGTTTTGATATTGTGTTTATGGAGGATTTTGCTAATTTTATCTGTAGTGCCCTTGATATAAGGAAGGAGGGCCATGCCATTGTTTTCTTCTGTGTCTTGGTTTTTGGGGGGTGTTTCTTTTTGGATTAGCTTCGTAACCCTGTTTTGCTGGTATCCATTGGCAATTAACACATTTGAGAGATTCTGTAACTCAGTTGTCAAGTTTCTCGCCAAGTTTCTCAGTTGTGTAAATTTCTCGCCAAGCAACTTCAGCCCTATGCAGAATCCATCTCTTCACACGTTCCAAACTCCTTCCAGTTCATAGAAACAATGAAGAAGCAAAACCTACATCCTAATGACCTACTTGTGAGCTTCGATGTTGTATCTCTCTTCACACAAGTGCCCATTAATGAAGCCTTGACAGCCATTCAAAACAAATACAATCCCCCCGAATACATCTTGGACCTGACCAACCACTGCCTAACCAACACGTACTTCATCCACAATGGACAAAGATACAAACAGATAGAAGGAGCACCTATGGGATCACCCCTCTCACCGGTCATCGCAAACCTGTACATGGAACACTTTGAAACCAATGCTTTAGACAAGTCAGAACACAAACCCAAACTTTGGCTCAGATATGTTGACGACACCTTTGTAATTTGGCCACACGGGAAGGAAAAACTGGATAGCTTCCTCACACATCTCAACAGCCTACACCCCAAAATACAATTCACTATGGAAATAGAAGCCAACAACCAACTTCCCTTCCTTGACGTCCTAATCTACAAAAAACCTGATGGCTCCCTAGGACACACTATCTACCGGAAAAAAACACACACCAACCGCTACTTACATGCACAATCACACCACCACCCTGCACAAATAAACTCCGTAGCCAAGACTCTCATCTCCAGAACCAAACGCCTGGCTGACAAAGACCACTTGACAACTGAGTTACAGAATCTCTCAAATGTGTTAATTGCCAATGGATACCAGCAAAACAGGGTTACGAAGCTAATCCAAAAAGAAACACCCCCCAAAAACCAAGACACAGAAGAAAACAATGGCATGGCCCTCCTTCCTTATATCAAGGGCACTACAGATAAAATTAGCAAAATCCTCCATAAACACAATATCAAAACAGCCTTTTGCACCAACCAAAAAATAGCCAATATCCTCAGAAACCCCAAGGACAAAATCCAGTTGGAAAACCAAGGGGTCTATGAAATACCCTGCAAAGTCTGCCCAGCCACGTACATTGGACAAACAAACAGACGAATAAATGCACGTATCGCAGAACACAAGAATGCCGTCAAAAAAGAAGAAAAAACTTCCTCTCTTTTCCAACACATGAAAGAAACAGGACACGAAATTAATTTTGCAGATTCCAAATTGCTCTTTAACATGGAACATCACCACAAGAGAATAATCATGGAAGCCATCGAGATAGAGAAACACCCTCACAACATGAACAAGCGTGACGACACATCCCGCTTGCCAGACATCTGGAAATTAGCCCTCCCCACAAAAACTGACACCAGATCCAGAGGCACACAGAACGCCATCACCAATCAACCACACCAGACCCAAACCCAGACCCTCTCCACAGATAAATTACAGACACCATCCAGTAGCCAAACCATGGTGGCACCTCCGGATGCTGCACCCCCCTGCAATCCCTACACAGATCTGGCTGACACAGGCCACAAAACCACAGCTCGCCCCTATACACGAAGCCAAGCCAGAGCACAACTAAGTGCAGTACAGCCATCTTCTCAGAAAAACTCTTCACAAAGTTCAAGAGGTCAAGACACAAAGACTTTAGCAACTAATCCACACCTAATGACCCACCTAAGTGGTACTCAGGATATCACTCAAGAAATCACTCAAGATATCCCTCAAGTAATTAAGGAACAAAAGAAGAAAAGGCACACTAGCCTGGGAACTTCCTCTCTGCCCAGAACATTGGAGGCTATACACCACACCCCCTCAACAGTATTTATAGGAACTCAAACACTGAGATCCTGCTCTGTTCCAGTAACAAGAAGCCGAAAGCACCAGCCTGAAGATGACGAGTGAGACCTCGTCGAAACGTCGCCTAGACACCCCAACTTTTACACGGGAAGACACCCGAGGACACCAAAACCTGCATATATATATCTATTTACACACACACACACACACACACACACATATATATATATATATATACACATATATATATATGTTTTAAAATGAATAAAAATTTTATATATATATTATTTTTATTCATTTTAAAACATATAAGTTGTCATACATTTCACAAAATTTCACCTCTTATTACAATCTTTTGGACTTCCATCAGCATCTCTGATGATCTCCCATTTTTATAATTTCCCTTACATTTCTTATATCCATATTGCCTTTAATGATCATAACAAACGTCAACCTTTTTGTTCAATAATGCAATAATTCAAATTATTCCCCTTACAAAACTTCCTGCAAACCTACAAATGTAATCGAATCATCACAATTACTTTTCAAATAGTCCGTAAATTTATGCCAATCTTCTGTAAATCTCTGGTCCCGCTGGTTTCGAATTCTTCCCGTTAGCTTGTCTAGTTCTGCATAGTCCATCAATTTCATCCTGTTTTTCATGTGGTGTTGGTCACTGGCCTTCTTCCCTGGTTAGTAAAAATGTGTTTTTTAAAAAATATATACTTGGCAGTTCCAACAAAACAGTGAAGAAAACAACCTAGTATCCTAGTTACCTGCCATGACCACCCCTTCTCCAAATTCATTTACCTGTGCTAAGAATTGGCTTCTTTATATGCCGTTTGGACGGGTAATAGCTTTATGCTGCAATCCCACGATTCTTGGGCATCTCAGATCTACCTCTCCGTTGTCAGGAATCCCTTCCTTGCCTCCATGGTAATACAGTGGTACCTCGGGTTACATACGCTTCAGGTTACATACGCTTCAGGTTACAGACTCCGCTCACCCAGAAATATTACCTCGGGTTAAGAACTTTGCTTCAGGATGAGAACAGAAATTGTGCTCCAGCTGTGTGGCAGCAGCAGGAGGCCCCATTAGCTAAAGTGGTACTTCAGGTTAAGAACAGTTTCAGGTTAAGAACGGACCTCCGGAACAAATTAAGTACTTATCCTGAGGTACCACTGTATCTAATGCCCTGGCCCAATCAATATTGGGGGGGGGGGAAAGGGAGTGTATCAGCGGCAGTTCAGAGGCATGCCAAGGGAGGAACTGAATGACATTATGTACTTCATTGTTTATTTCCTAAAATATATACAGTTGCAATTGAAATCCTTCAACCCCTCCATTGCAAATCAGGTTTATTATCAAAATTTACAGGCTTTCAGCTGTTTGCGATGAGCGGATCAAGCAAAAGCAACTGAAATAGCTCAACAAAGCGGGTGCTTTGAGTGGTTCCCCCGAATTCAGCTGGAATTGCAACTTATACTGGTTTCCCCGGTCTCACTATTATTCAAACCCCTGAATAGAATCCCTGACAACAGCACAAATACAACTGGTGATGCAGCTGATCGAGGGCTTCCTTACCTGTACCAGGTGTGTTTGAGCTGGAACACATGAGATACCTGAGCTGGCTAAGGGTTTGCTGAGTGTCAAATTTGGCTGCATGTTAGAAATATGGCTAAGTCAAGAGAATGCTCCAGGAAGGTAAGAGGAGAGACAGTTGCCCTTCACAAACAAGGAGCAGGATACAAAAAGATAGCGAAGGCAACAGTGCCCTGGAGTGGAGTTAGGGGTACAAACAGGGACACGAGTGGCGCTGTGGTCTAAACCACTGAGCCTCCTGGGCTTGCCGATCGGAAGGTCGGCGGTTTGAATCCCCGCAGCGGGGTGAGCTTCTGTTGCTCTGTCCCAGCTCCTGCCAACCTAGCAGTTCAAAAGCACACCAGTGCAAGTAGATAAATAGGTACCACTGCGGTTGGAAGGTAAACAGTGTTTCCATGCACTCTGGCACTCGTCACGGCTCTCCATGCACCAGTGACGGTTTAGTCATGCTGGCCACATGACCCGGAAAACTGTCTGTGGACAAACGCCAGCTCCCTCGGCCTGAAAGTGAGATGGGCATCGCAACCCCATAGTTTCCTTTGACTGGACTTAACGGTCCAGGGGTCCCTTACCTTTGGGGTACAGTGCTGATTGTGGGGATACAGGTATAGGAGGGCGGTGTTCTCAAGTGCTGTTGGCACATCAGCTGAGCATAGCTTTCCCTCTCTGGCATGTAGGGAGTGGGGGAAAACATATCCAGGAGCTCTCCCTGGAGTGGAGACATGGGACCTGAAGGTTGATTCAGTGGCATAGCGCACGAGGACACAGGGGTGGTTTCCCTGGGCGCAAAATTGTTAGGGGCACAAAATTTCAACACCAGGTGCAGCCTCAATACAGCTGTGCGCTTCTGTCACTGGGTTCCGTTGAAAATGGCTTCTCCATGCAAACAGGAAGTGACCTCTCAAGACAACGGAAAGGCTCTTCTTCTCTTTTCTCCACAGCTGTGATCTCCTGGGTGATGCAGACACCATTAGGCAGTTGAATGCGCATGCGTACTCTGTCTGTTTCTCTCCCTCCCCTCCCTCCCCTTTTGCATGGCCCTGGGTGCAGACAATCCATGCTATGCCACTGGTTTTATTGCGGCTTCATATCTTGGGGCCCGGGGTCTTCAATAGATTTGGGTCTTTCCTCGGGGGCACTTCCATTGATGGTGCTGCTGGCTCCTCTGTTGCTATGTTTCTGCAAGTCAGCATGGCAGTGGAGGGATAGTGAGGGCTAGTGGTTGCAGGAACCTGGACAGCATCTTAAAAAACAGAGACATCACCTTACCAACAAAGGCCCATATAGTTAAAGCTACGGTTTTCCCTGTAATGATGCATGGAAGTGAGAGCTGGACCATAAAGAAGGCTGATCGCCAAAGAATTGATGCTTTTGGATTATGGTGCTGGTGGAGACTCTTGAGAGTCCCATGGACTGCAAGAAGATCAAACCTCTCCATTCTGAAGAAAATCAGCCCTGAGTGCTCACTGGAAGGACAGATCATGAAGCTGAGGCTCCAATACTTTGGCCACCTCATGAGAAGAGAAGACTCCCTGGAAAAGACCCTGATGTTGGGAAAGATGGAGGGCACAAGGAGAAGGGGACAACAGAGGGCGAGATGGTTGGACAGTGTTCTCGAAGCGACCAGCATGAGTTTGACTAAACTGCGGGAGGCAGTGGAAGACAGGGGTGCCTGGCGTGCTTTGGTCCATGGGGTCACGAAGAGTCGGACACGACTAAACGACTCAATAACAACAACAAAGTGGTTGCAAGAGCAGGCCTGGGCCAACTTTGTGTCCTGAGATCCCACATACATGCTGGGCAGCAAAACAAACCCACAGCAAGCATCAGGTAGGCGAATTCCAAACTCTCCCACCCTGGAAGAACTTGGATTTGGATTGTGCCGCAAGTCTGAAGAAGACTATTGTAGCAGTTATCAATCATTGCCTGCTGTACAAAATTCTGACATCATGAAGCAAATGCTGATGGGATTGATCTGTAACCAAACACCACTGAAATAAATGGTGAAATTAATGTGGCTTTTAATGACAATAGGCCGCAAACTCAAGAACTGCCTGTTCTAGAGAGATGGGAATTACACCCTCTGACACGAAACAGCTCTATCCCTCAACTTGCCATTTTCGCTTGTGAGAAATACATCCCCGAGGCACTTAAATCATGTTGGCAGTTTTGAAAATGTTGCTTTTTGTGACCAACGGCATGGAAGGATAAAATGTTGGTTTAACTACTAATAGTGTGCTGTGTCTACATCTGTGTTTGTCTTGTTCAGTTTCAAATTATGTGCCACATCTCACTGGTGTGCCTGTCAAAACTATACGGAGAAACAGATTTTAGTATATTTGAGAGAAGCTTTCAAATGTTTGTGTGGAGGGGGCCAATTCTACACAACGCGTGGCTATATCATGCATTAGAGGAAACCTTGCAAAACAGGGAGGCTGTAGATTAAAACAGAGCAAGTTACAAGGCCTGGTCTTTACATTACAAGTCATATAACGGGCAAAAAGAAAGATAACTGATAGGTAGTATTTTAAGGCATATTAACTCAATTACAAGTATATTTTTACAATTGTAGCTCCAGCATTTATCACACGGCATTTATTAGACCTCTGAGCTAGGTTATGTCAAATGAAACACTGTGAAACTGCAGCATTTCATTAAATTGCTGCTGGAGCAGGGCATTCAATCCTGCTCCTCTTAAACCACACGATTTTATCAAAATCTCTGGAAATTGAAGCAATCACTAAAAGGTGTCAGGAAATTAAAATGTTCTGTCTCAGTGAAAGAGATACACTCCTTGTAACATATATCAGAGGTTTTCTTCTTTTTTTAAAAGACACATTACTATGCAGGGGAAAGTCATCAAGTACAGAAGGCACGGGAGATTCCAGAATTACCTCTCCACTGCCATTTTTCATACTCATGGGGAACACAGAGGCTCACTTGCCACTTGGTTTCCCCTCAAGCCTTGTGGAAATCTATTGCTGATAAATTATGTGCAGAAATAATATAATCAGGCATCAATATGGAATGTAGATCCCTGTTTTTAAGCAAAGCTTTTTGGGTTTAGCAGACAGTGCCCTGACACATTCATGTGATGAAAGCATAGTGTATGAGCTGGCTCCGTGATGTATGAATAGGGTTCATGAACACCTGATTCTTCCTTTCTTGAGAGAGAAAAAAAGAAAAAGAAAAAGAGAGAGGGTGCAAATGAAGCTTTCGACATTCATGTGGTGGCTTCATTTTATATGTTATAGCAGGCTTCCTCAACCTCAGCCCTCCAGATGTTTTTGGCCTACAACTCCCATGATCCCTAGCTAGCAGGACCAGTGGTCAGGGATGATGGGAATTGTAGTCTCAAAACATCTGGAGGGCCGAGGTTGAGGAAGCCTGTGTTATAGCCTTCTGTGTGGTGTTGAACATCTTAACTGGGGCTCAGTTGTGCAAATTTACGTTATCTGGATGTAGGAATAATCATGGATCAAGTGAGAAAAAACCATGCGTATAGAGGCACTCATAGCTAGATGTGTATTAGGTAAAGGTAAAGGGACGCCTGACCATTAGGTCCAGTCGTGACCGACTCTTGGGTTGTGGCGCTCATCTTGCTATATTGGCCGAGAGAGCCGGCGTACAGCTTCCGGGTCATGTGGCCAGCATGACTAAGCCCCTTCTGGTGAACCAGAGCAGTGCACGGAAACGCTGTTTAACTTCCCGCTGGAGCGGTACCTATTTATCTACTTGCACTTTGACGTGCTTTCGAACTGCTAGGTTGGCAGGAGCTGGGACAGAGCAATGGGAGCTCACCCCGTCGTGGGGATTCGAACCACCAACCTTCTGATCAGCAAGTCCTAGGCTCTGTGGTTTAACCCACAGTGCCACCCGCGTCCCCTCAGATGTGTATTACCTCATTTGCAAATGCCAAGGTCAGCTATAGCATGTCACCCTTGGATATATAATTTTTGGAAATATTTTGTGGAAACTTGGTGCTGGTTATGTTTGGGAATCGATGTAAATATAGGCAAAACATGTGGTCTTCCAATCCATTGGCTCCTCTTTCCCTCCAGTGCTCCAATTGCTCAATCCTCATTGAAATGGAGGAGAAGTAATTCTAGAGTGATGCAACAAGCTTGATACCACTGAGAGTGGAAAAGAAAGAGACTTGGCAAACGTGGAGCTTTCTTGTTGACCCAGTGAGAGTATTTATGAAGTGATGTCTGCTGCTGGTTTTTCCTAGGATTATTTTCTACTGACAGAGGGAACATAGTGGGACTTACCTGTGAGTAAATATGCTTAGGCTTGAACTGCAAGGCCCCAGCCAGGGACATGAAGAGGGACAGCTGGTCTCCCAGGAGGCTAAAATGAAAGGAGACCTTCTGCTTTCTCCTCAGTGGGGATTAGTTGGGGAGGGGAGTCTGGGCAGACAGATCTATTCACTTCTTGCATGCTAGCTATGCCCCTTCACAGCTGTATAAAGACTCTCCTCCCTGGAAGAGAGGGGAGTGGTTGTGGGCGGGAGCCTGAGTTACGCCCCTAGCAGGGGGCGTTAGCCCCCGCCTCCCCCACTCACCTGGCTGGCGCCTATGCCCATTGGCAGGCACCCAACCAGGTGCCTCCAAGGGGGCATTTACAGCAGCCTATATGCTGCGGCGCCAGCCCCTCCTCGGCCTCACTCTCCGTCGTCCCGTCGCGAGTCACCCACCCTCCACTCCCTTTGAGCTCAGGGTCTTAGTTTTTTCCTTGGCCTTGCTATGGACCTTAGGTTGGTCGCCCTGGTTGTCCGGGGGGCCTGGTAGGAATTTTTCCATTTGGCATTAGGCTTTTTGGTTTTTTCGTCTACCTCGTAGCAATTGTCACACCTTTTGTGGTATTGGTGGGTAGGTTAGGCATTGGAAAAATGTGTTGTGGTGTCGAAGAGCTAGGTGTGGCCATCGCCTATGCCTTCAATTTTTTGGGTGTTCCACTAAAGGAATCTGGCGGTCGTGTATTCCGTCCGATGCCTGCTTGGTGGAAGGCCATGGCATGACCCTCGGTGACATCAGGGGTGAGCCTATAGTTGGATTAGCATCAACAGGCTCCACCTACTGGTGAATAAACCCTCCTTGTTTTAGACATCGAATGCCTAAGCTAATACCTTTTCACTGCTGTAATCAACAAAGCTGTGGCCTTTTCTTGCCCATTAACCTTATATCACTTGTCCTTGTGTATTCATTCCACATTGCGGGGGTCGGGTCCTCGAAAGACAATTATATAATGTGTGTGAAAGGTGAGTTTGTCTGTTTTTCCTCCGTGTTGTGAGAGCTCTCTGTCTATAGTTATATCTGACTGGGATTGACCAAGGAAACTTGTATTGGTCTACTCAAAAGTAGATTTCACTGTCTTCTAGGGGTGAGTGAATTTTGGTTTCTCCACATATCTCATTTTCCAATTTTGAATTCAGTTCTTATATTGGAACATCATGGAAGACCATTGTTATTTTGAGCATGTTTTAGATGCTAAGCAACAGTGCTCCTTCCATGCCCAGATATCATTCTGGGCCTGGGATTCATTCTGTCTGTTTCATAAAATGTTACATTCTAATAGGTAGTTTATATGCTGAGATAAGTACCATATTTTTTGCTCTATAAGACTCACTTTTTCCCTCCTAAAAAGTAAGGGGAAATGTGTGTGCGTCTTATGGAGCGAATGCAGGCTGCGCAACTATCCCAGAAGCCAGAACAGCAAGAGGGATTGCTGCTTCCACTGCACAGCGATCCCTCTTGCTGCTCTGGCTTCTGAGATTCAGATTTTTTTTCTTCTTGTTTTCCTCCTCCAAAAACTAAGTGCGTCTTGTGGTCTGGTGCGTCTTATAGAGCGAAAAATACTCTGCCCATGTCAAAACTACAGTGGTACCTCGGGTTAAGTACTTAATTCATTCTGGAGGTCCGTTCTTAACCTGAAACTGTTCTTAACCTGAAGCACCACTTTAGCTAATGGTGCCTCCGGCTGCCACCGCGGCGCCGGAGCACAATTTCTGTTCTTATCCTGAAGCAAAGTTCTTAAGCTGGAGCACTATTTCTGGGTTAGCGGAGTCTGTAACCTGAAGCGTATGTAACCTGAAGTGTATGTAACCCGAGGCACCACTGTACTTCTAGACAAGTATATTTAATGAGTGCACTCAAACACTGATAGGTATAATCTCCACTTAAAGGAATTTCAATTACTTATGTGAATATTCTGGGAAATAAATGTTCTTTGAAGCATGTGAATTTATTATTGCATTTATATTCCACTTTTCCTCCAAGGATCACAGGGTGGTGTACATGGTTCTCCCCAATGCTATTTTTCTAGAAAACCATGAACGCTTCTCTTGTTATCTCGTAATGGCAATGGCTAGTGCATTTATTTAAGAAAAACAGCAACAGCAGAACCATATCCCTTGGATAAAGAAACATTATGATGGCATACCAAAGAATACCAGAGAAATTTCTAAAATATTACAAGCAATGATATAAATCAAAGAACCCCGAAGAAAACAGTATAGAGGAGATTTTATCAGGAATTAAAATTATGAAATTAACTGTTTAAGATCAACAAAAAATGACTGAAAAAGAGGTGCAGAAACAATATGTAACTTCAAAGAAAATAAGGCGCTGGGTCCTGGTGGTTTAACAGAAAATTATTATAAAATATTTGGGGAGATCTTAACTAAACCATAAACTAAGAGAATTAATATATATTAAATACCATCAAGATACCACAACCATGGAAAGAATGAAGTAATTCCCAAAGTGGGAAAAGATCTAAAATTAGTCATTTTTATAAACCTCTTTCTCTCCCAAATGTTGACTATAAAAAATTCACAAGTATCTTAAATATTAAATATAAATATATATATTGTGATCAGGCTTGGTTTTTTTTGGAAAGATAGAAAAATGAAAAAAATCAAATGGCAGTTAATGCATGTAATGCATTTTTTTTAAAGAAATGTTTTTTGTTTTTTGATGCTGAAGAAGCATTTGATAAGCTGGAATGGAACAATCTCATGTGCACACTTAAGGCATTTAATACTGAGTACCTCTGGAATACAACTCCTTTGCACAATTTCCGTGTTCAGCAGCTTTGGGTAGTGTCCGCACTATAGATTTAAAGCAAATTCAAAACACATTTCCCCCCCTCAAAGGATTATGGGCACTGTCATTTGTTAGGGGCTGCTGGGAATTGTAACTCTGTGAGGGGTAAACTACAGTGGCCAGAATTCTTTGAGGGGGGGGGGGAAATGTGTTTTGAATATGCTTTAAGTCTATTGTGTGGACAGGACCTTGTGCAACTGGAGGCTCCCATGCGCTTCTGTGGAAATCAAAGCATGACATTAACCTTTTGGCAGCCTTTTCATGAAGTACCTAAGGGGAAAGGAGTGGCTAGTCAGTAGCTGGCAAACAGACAAGCAGCAGCTTCAACCAGTAGAGCTTCTCTACTAAACCTTTAAAAGGTAAAGGGACCCCTGACCATTAGGTCCAGTCGTGGCCAACTCTGGGGTTGCGGCGCTGATCTTGCTTTATTGGCCAAGGGAGCCGGCGTACAGCTTCCGGGTCATGTGGCCAGCAGGACTAAGCCACTTCTGGCGAACCAGAGCAGCGCACAGAAATGCCGTTTACCTTCCCGCCGAAGCAGTACCTATTTATCTACTTGCACTTTGACATGCTTTCGAACTGCTAGGTTGGCAGGAGCTGGGACCAAACAACAGGAGCTCACCCCATTGTGGGGATTTGAACCGCCGACCTTCCAATTGGCAAGCCCTAGGCCCTGTGGTTTAACCCACAGCGCCACCCACGTCCCAACACTAAACCTTTAAGGGACAGGTTTATCAGGCTAGGAACGGTGGACCTTTGTTGGGGCATGGGCATGTTCCATATATTCCCATAAGTGCACTGGCGGAGGAAAGTGGGTGCGGGGGGGAGGCTGCTGCACCGCTCCGGGTGACATCCCTGAGTGGGGGTGACATTTGGCGCACCTCCCGCCCATGACTCGGACTCCCATTCCTACCACAAGCCATCGGGGGAAGGGGGGAGCTGCTGCGCTGTGTTGCCAGTTCCTTCATCTCCCCTTCCCACTCGCCTTCCTCCTTCCTTTCCTCTCTCCTGCCTGCTTGCCTCCTCTTCCAGCCTCCTGCCTCCTTTTAAGCCATTCCCCACAGACAGTAATATCTGTTCTGGATTTGAACTGAGCCAAATGTCCCCTGTAACATTTGCATTCATGTGGTAGGTTGAGGGTTAGGTAGCCAAGATCATGCCCTCCCTACCTGGTTGGGCTTCAGCTCCCATCAGCCTCGGCCAGTTTGGCTAGTGGTCAGGGATGAGACCTGGAAGTTGGCTCCTTTAACACTCTTAGACACCTTTCATTCTACCTGGAAAGCTTCCCTGTTTGAAAAGATAAGAAGCTTGGGATTCTCCCCGCAGATCTTGATAGCGGCAGGATATGAGAGAGCCAAAAGTCAAGTGCTTCAACGCATTAGGGACATGGAGTTGCAATGTCATATGGGCAAAATGGATAAACATGCCACAATTAGAGACTTTGGGAGAGGGTTTTCACCCGCAAATTATCTGGCTGATTTACAAATACCTAAGTACAGACACTCCTTTACCCTGGCCAGATTCAACGTTCTGCCCTCTGCCCTGCTGCTAGGCAGATATGAGGGCAAGCCATATGAGTCACGTGTTTGCCCATGTGGCTCATCGGAAGTGGAAACAAGTCTGCATGTATTGCTGCACTGTAGTTACTACGAGGATCTACGCCTGACCTTTATTGCCCCAGTTCTACAAAAGCTTAAACATGAACCAGAACTCCAACGTATGAGAGCCTTGGTAGAAGATAAGGTTCCTGAAATTACGATCAATGTTGCCAAATTCTGTGTAGCCGCGTAGGAAACAAGAGCTTTCCAATGTCAATATGCAGGCGAAGGCAAATACTTAATTTTATTTATGCTGTCTAATTTTAAATTGCTGTTATGGCCTAATCTGTATTGAAATTGTCCTTTGTTTTTTCCGGTGTTATGCTTCGCTGACTGGCTGTACGACTTAATCTGGTCTGTGACCGTTTAATAAAATTTGAATTTGACCTGGAAGTCACTATGTTGGCAACCCTTACAGTAGGCTATAAAAGCATTTGGTGCTACTTCCAGGGAAAAGTGACCAGCTATTGTGCATCTGTTTATTACCTTCCAGGCAGTCATCAGTTCAGGAAACCTATACCAAACTCCAAACAAACAGGCCGAACACTAGAAATTTCTCTTCTCCCACATGTTGCCTCGGTATTCCCCAGAAAATCCGGCTTCGAGTCAGACCTCTCAGAGGCAAAGTGCCACTGGAAAAAGTTTTATTAAATGGCATCGCCGGAGTGCCAAAGTTATATGGTGTTTTAGCATTAAAAACAAGGCTCTGTGTCAATCCAAGGCCTATTCAGTTTTCTCCTGTTGTAACAAATAATTGGCATTAAAATTAGTCGGGTTGTAAATGTCTGAAGAACCCTGACTAGATTGCATTATGAGTCAAGCATTACTATTTGGTTGTCTTAATTAGAAGTAAATGGTTATTTTATTTATGACACTGCTGCACACCACCCCAGTCTCTGAGATACCAGGGCTTCCAGCCAGGCTTTTAGAAATGAGGCACAGCAGGGACTGTGGTGTCTTTATAATATATGGTTCATTTATGCATAGAAATAACCTAGGCCTGTTCAAACAGACCTTAAACATTGCTCTCAAATGTTCCTCTCTGCCTCTACCCTAAGCTTCTGTCTCACATTGGTTTCCATTTTCTTTTTTAAACTCGGGCTTTATTTGTTGAGGGAGGGACCCCAACCATTTGCCATCTCACAGTGTGTTCCTTTGATCCTTTGTTGTCTGAATACCTCACCCCCAGGCTATCACCTCTTGCAGGAAACAGCCTGCCTTAATTAGCTTTGGACACTTGCTGGTTCCTGGGGATTAGCAGTGTCTAGCACACAACTTAATACACACAGGTTTGGCGCCCAGCCTTGACCCAATTCTAACACTTCCAAACCCAGGAATTTAGAAATACAAAAAATATTTAGCAGATAATCACACATAATGCAGAGTATTTTGTTAATATCGCTTTTGTTTTTAGTGAACATTGCTCAGGCCTATCAATAGAGTTTGTGGAAAGAACATAAGCTTCCTAGCTACCAGCCCGTTTCCAGGCACAATTCAAAGTGCTGGTTACGACTTTTAAAGCTCAAACGGCTTGGATCTAGGCTACCAGAAAGATTGTATCTCCCTGTCTCTTTGTATCAACATTCCTGGGCACTAAGGTCCTTGGGTGAGCACCTTCTCTTTGCCCTATCAACATCTGAAGCATGGCCTTTGCTGTGGCTGCTCCCTTATTATGTGATTACTTTCCAAGGGGAGGGTAGATTGGCTCCTTTTTTTGACATCCTTCCACCAGCAGGCTAAGCCCTTCCTAAGGTGCAGATGATGTTAAACACCGGGCTTCAGTCAAACCGTTTTTATTTGCTGGTTTAAAATGCAATTATTGTTTCTAAATAGTTTGATTTTTTTTTTGCATTTTATAAAGTTGTTTTTAAATGCTGCAAGCTGTCTTGAATCCCAAACTGAGAGAAAAGCAGGATATAAATTGACGAACTAAATAACTGACAAAAGTGACACTTTCCTCCATCTAATGTACCACAGGGTTTTGAGACTAAAATACTCCTTTTGGTGCCTTTGAAGAAGTGCTGAATGCAAAAGCAATACATTTATCTCAGAATTTATGTTTAGGATAAGTGGTCTGTCTAAATCAATATCCTTCCCTCCAGCTGTGGACGGACTTTGGTGAAGCTGCTCCATTAGAAATGTCTTAATTTTAGGTTCATCAGATATTAGGTTCGTTGAGTAGTAGGGAGAAAGAATGGGCAATTTTTATTTATTTATTATAATAATATTTATTAAAATTTCAAAAAAATTACAAACATAAGAAAAAAGTAATAAAACAAAAAAATAAAGAAAACTGAAAAATAAAAAATTAAAAACAAATCAATTTTTCCATAGCTTAACTTTCATTTACTTGTTTCCTTGACCTCCTCACACCTCCCTTTTTTGTATTCTAGTTCAATTAGTTAATTCAGCAATTCCTTTCCATCTTTGTTTTTATCTTAATCATTTATCTTAATATGTTGTGACTTTGCATTCTCACCTGTTGACAACCCATTTTTACATACTCCTTTATAACATTACTGCTAAAACCACATAACTTCATTCCATTTATTTTCTCTCACTTTCTCATTTTCCGTTCTTAAGTTCAGTTTGCCACACGTCTACCTTGGTTTGCAATATTTTTAAAAAGAAGTTCTCGTGAATATCCGTCAGCATTTTAGCGTGAATTTCCTCTATTACATACAGCGTCATATGCATTTTTCTCTAATCTACACCTTTAATATAATGCACTAATATATGCATTTATAGGCACACTTCAGTTTAGACATTTTTGTACATATTACCATATTTTTTGCTCTATAAGACTCACTTTTTCCCTCCTAAAAAGAAAGGGGAAATGTGTGTGCGTCTTATGGAGCGAATTCAGGCTGTGCAGCTATCCCAGAAGCCAGAACAGCAAGAGGGATTGCTGCTTTCACTGCACAGCGATTCCTCTTGCTGTTCTGGCTTCTGAGATTCAGAATATTTCTTTTCTTGTTTTCCTCCTCCAAAAACTAAGTGCGTCTTGTGGTCTGGTGCGTCTTATAGAGCGAAAAATACGGTGCTCGGCATTGCAAATTTCAGAGAAGTGCACATTTTTTTGTGGGGGGGGGGAGAGACGGTGTTTTGAATTGTTTATTGATTCAGAAAGTGCAAAGGAGGTTAATTTAAATGTGAACCAAAGCAAATTTCTCTCCCCTCTCCCAGTAAAGGGATAGGGGCAAAGAGAAGAGGAATTTGAGATCAGATGGATAGACAGTAATATTAGCTACACAAGCATGACTTGGGGCCGTTTGTTAGCCTAGCAATCCAACATATAGGAACATTTTAGGCCGAACCAATAATTTCTCTCTCTTTTGAAAAAGAAACAGGTTAGCTAAGTGTACAACCTACTGAGAAATCGTCCTGGCCAAACCCCATGAAGTTCTTCTGTATTAAAACAAAAACGTCTCTGAAAGGAATACCATTAGAACTCGAATCATTCGCCGCCACCAATGGACACTACATAATTATTATTATTCTGATTTTAATTCCAATTAACTGGCACGGTGGTGTTCCTTTACACTTTGACTCATGTCACAGCAGAAAGCCTGCATTGTGCCCGGGTCTCATTGATTTAATTACTCCAGCTCAAATGAATGTAGTCAAACCTAGAACAGCTACTTAAAATGTAATTCAGTCCACCGATGCATAAAAATACCGCACTGATAACAGTAACTGAGAAGAACCTCTTGAGAAATAAGCCTCTGCTCATACAGTGTGAATGAGGAAGCCTCGGGAAGGCAGGCAATTTGAAAGAACAGAGAGCCCTTATTTAATCTTCCTGCAGAGGGAGCATGGTAATAGGCTTTGATCAGAAATGACACTCTTATGAATTTGTATATGTAGATGTGTTGAAACAGAAAAAAACATTGTGCCTCACTAATTGTTTCCCTATCCAAGCCCCAAAGGCCACATTCCTGTTTAATCCCTTTTTCTCAGATCATTGTTGCAAGTGTGGAAAAGTCCCGTTGCAAAGTGTTTTGTCTTCTTTATAACATTGAAGATGATAACGTTTGCGCTAATCTCCATGAATGGGAGTCCTAGGTTTAGGACTGGAAGGGAAGCATTAAGAGCGGGATTATAACCCACAATGTGTGATGTACTCCAAAAGCCAAATCTACATTTTTATAGCTATGGCACCAGATATGTTGTTGTTTAGTCATGTCCGACTCTTCGTGACCCCATGGACCAGAGCACACCAGGCACTTCTGTCTTCCACTGCCTCCCGCAGTTTGGTCAAACTCAGGCTGGTAGCTTCGAGAAGACTGTCCAACCATCTCATCCTCTGTCGTCCCCTTCTCCTTGTGCCCTCCATCTTTCCCAACACAGGGTCTTTTCCAGGGAGTCTTCTCTTCTCATGAGGTAGCCAAAGTATTGGAGCCTCAGCTTCACGATCTGTCCTTCCAGTGAGCACTCAGGGCTGATTTCCTTCAGAATGGAGAGGTTTGATCTTCTTGCAATCCATGGGACTCTCAAGAGTCTCCTCCAGCACCATAATTCAAAAACATAAATTCTTCGGCGATCAGCCTTCTGTATGGTCCAGCTAGCTTCTCTCTCTCTCTCTCTCTCTCTCTCTCTCTCTCTCTGACAGACCCTAATGACCCACACTTAGGGGGCCATTGACTCACGAAGAATTCCAGTAATTGAAACCTCCATTAGACCCACTGCATCCTTGCTAGAGCCAGGAATTAAGAAGGGGTTCGGGCATACAGCCTAATCCACTCTCCAAAACAAACAAACAAACAAACAAACAAACAAACAAACAAACAGCCTACTCACTTTGGGTTTTAGTAAAGCAAACAGTCTAATTTGTCCGCGCCTAAATGATATCGAGCGTCAGAACAACTTGGCCACAATAAGGAAATTTTGCCCATGGTATAACTGTTTGCCACCTTCCCATTTCAACTCTCTGGCACCCTCTCTGCATAACCTAGCAATTCTAAAATACAGATGCGCTTTTACTCTTGCAAGATTGAATGTATTGCCCTCAGCTGTACTTGAGGGGCGATTCCGACATATTCCACACGAAAGACGCTTATGTGCCTGTGGAGATGGCAGTACCAAATCAGTGGCGCATGCCCTTCTGGCTTGCACTCTTTATAAAGATCTGAGGGATGAGATTATCACCCCTCTTTTATTGTCCATTCCAGGTCACCCAACCACTGCCACAGTGTCCTTTCTCTTGGCAGATCAAGATGAGCAGGTGACAGCAATGGTGGCAAGGTTTTTAGCTGGGACAATCAGAATAAGGTCCACTATTTGACTATTGATTCAAAACCCCAAAATGTATTTTATATAATTGGCTCTTTACTGTATTTCTATTCTTTGTACATTGTATTGTTGTTTTATTGCTTTGGGCGATGGCTGATGCAAATAAAGATTCATTCATTCATTCATTCATTCAAGTGATCTAAGGAAGACTATCCTTTAGAAAGACAGAAATGAAGGGTTTCTTTCTTAACAGCCATACACAACTAATGTAGCAATAATGCAAGCACTGTAGCATGGGTCTAGTATATATATGGCTGGAGGAGTCAAAGGGGGTTTTCCAGGTGTTGCTCAGCTTCAAGATCTCCAGTTCCAGCTGGCATGACCCAAGGCCAGGATGATGGGATTCGTAGTCCCACAACATCTCAAGGACACCACATTGTCCATTGTAGGATTTTCTGATGGAATGATGTCAACAGAGTCATGTTCTGGCTTCTTCTTCTTTTTAATTATTTATTATTTTCAGTTATATACATTTCAATAGTTTTACAATCCTTCTAACATTTCAGAACTTGACTTCCTTCCTCCTCTTTCTGTGGTTCCTTAGATTTATTTTTTTACATTTCCTGCATATTCCAAATCAACTTATTCATTTATTCACCAACTTTAAATATATATATACTCTTATAAAACTGCAGGTTGTTACAATAATCTTATCTGCTTATGGTTTGTTTGTAAATATTCAATAAACCATTTTCATATTTTTTTATATAAAAAGTTTTTCTTGGGTTCCATTTCCCCCCAGTAAGTTTCGCCATTTCTGCATATTCCATAAGTTTCTGTATCCATTCTTCTTTCGTCGGGGGAAAAAGAAAGATGGAAAGTTCTGGGTTTTGTCACGAATCATCTGAGGAACATCTGTCAAAAAACCCCAACACCTTTCACTCTCCTTTTTAATTCATCAGCAAGATAGCCCACTTTACTAAAATGTGAGGGGTTTCCTTTCTCAGCTCTGCCGTCCTTGGTTTAAAGCAGCAGGTACGTTGATCTGGTCCCCATACCATCTTATTTTCTGCTCCCTTCCAGACATTAGAAATGGAAAAGGCCCATTAGGTCATCTAGCTGCCTTCTTTTGGCTCTCTTCCCCTCCCTCTCCATTTCCCCTGCCAGTGTGAGATTGTTCCAATCTAATAGAAAGACAATTCCATAGCCAGATTGTATTTTCTGCTTGTCGGTGTCAGAGCGCTTTGGCATCCCGGGGTCAAGAGTTATCCTGCCTAGTCTTTTGTGTTCTAAATTTAATTGTTCCAGTCCTTTTTTCTCTTAAAGAGATCAGTAAAAACTGTTAATTTGATCAATACTTAATTTTTTCACCTCAAGCTCTTTTCTTCTGCTGACTGGTGATAAGCAGTCAAAGGGGCAGCAGGACAAGTAAATTGTCAGAAATTTTTTCACTCTCTTCAGGCCATTCTACCACTTAGAGTGATGTAATTTATACCACAGTAGTGGCTCTGCAATTACCCTGTCTATTGCTGTCGACAGTATCTCACTATCTTTTAAATGGATCCAGCTTCAGTCGTCCGGCCAAGCAAACAGTACAAATGATGCCATTCCTCATATTGCAAGTCCTAAAGAGATAAGTTCTTTAAAGAGGGGACCATTTATCAGGTGATACAAGCAGGGTACTTACAAGCCGGCTTCTTTGTTTAGCTTCTTTGGCAGGCCTTTCCAGATTCCTAATGCTATCGATCTGCTTGAAGATGAAGCAAAACTACCAACATCCTGAAAATGGGAGAAATATGCTCCCCAGGAAAACCTATGCACATGTTCATATGCAGAATGTTGGGGAGTTTTCATTCACACACACACACACACACACACACATATATTAAAAAGAGAAGAACAGCAGGAACGCTCCGTGTCCCTAGAGAGACCATAGGCTTGTTTGCAGTATAAATCTTGTCAACGTTATTATTATTTTTTTGCCATCAGTGGTGTACTGGCTTTTCCTCATGTTGTTGTTTTTGTTTAATCGTTTAGTCGTGTCCGACTCTTCGTGACCCCCCGGACCAGAGCACGCCAGGCACTTCCACTGCCTCCCGCAGTTTGGTCAAACTCATGCTGGTAGCTTCGAGAACACTGTCCAGCCATCTCGTCCTCTCTTGTCCCCTTCTCCTTGTGCCCTCTATCTTTCCCAAAATCAGGGACTTTTCCAGGGAGTCTTCTCTTCTCATGAGGTGGCCAAAGTCTTGGAGCCTCAGCTTCAGGATCTGTCCTTCCAGTGAGCACTCAGGGCTGATTTCCTTCAGAATGGATAGGTTTGATCTTCTTGCAGTCCATGGGACTCGCAAGAGTCTCCTCCAGCACCATAATTCAAAAGCATCAATTCTTCGGCGATCAGCCTTCTTGATGGTCCAGCTCTCACTTCCATACATCACTACTGGGAAAACCATAGCTTGTACTATACGGACCTTTGTTGGCAGGGTGATGTCTCTCCTTTCCCCCCTCATATAGCCTTTGAAATACAAGTGGTACGGGTCTGTAATAACACATGGTATCATTTGCTTGGGTCAATTTGTGCATCCGACTTGGCTTTCCATAGGCAGAGTTGAGGCACCGTGCCTTAACTTTCCTACTTGTTTATTTACCACATTGAAACCCCACTTTCATCCTCCTCAGAACCTGTGCCCACCATGAAGGGTTGGCATTCTGACTGGCGCCAGGGTCTTTTCTGTGGTGAACCCACAATATGGAGCTTCTTCCTACAATATATACCCTTCCTGGGTAGTGTTTAGGTATTCTACAAAATGTTTTTCTTCACGATGCTTTTAACAAATGGGTTTAATAAGCACTAGACTCCTTTTTTAGTCATATACTGGTATGGACTGCCTGTGATATATGGCATTACAGTGCTCACTCAGGTTACAGATGCTTCAGGTTACAGACTCCGCTAATCCAGAAATAGTACCTTGGGTTAAGAACTTTGCTTCAGGATGAGTACAGAAATTGCACAGCGGCAGCGGGAGGCCCCATTAGCTAAAGTGGTACCTCAGGTTAAGAACAGTTTCAGGTTAAGAACGGACCTCCAGAACGAATGAAGTACTTAACTCGAGGTACCACTGTAATGAGAAATTTTCTACCTTTCTTTCTTTATTTCAATTTTGAGCCATTTTGTAATGAGTGTAATTAGAATTGGAAAATGTATAAAATGCAATGATACAAAGGTTAATTTTAAAAGCCATGAGGCGGGAGAGAAGGAAGTCAATAGGCTCTAAAGCAGGGGTCAGCAAACTTTTTCAGCAGGGGGCCGGTCCACTGTCCCTCAGACCATGTGGGGGGCTGGACTATATTTTTTTGGGGGGGGGGGATTGAACGAATTTCTATGCCCCACAAATAACCCAGAGATGCTTGTGCTTTTTTAAAAAAAGCACACATTCTACTCATGTGAAAACATCAGGCAGGCCCCACAAATAACCCAGAGATGCATTTTAAATAAAAGGACACATTCTACTCATGTAAAAACACGCTGATTCTCGGACCGTCCGCAGGCTGGATTGAGAAGGCGATTGGGCCGGATCCAGCCCCCCGGCCTTAGTTTGCCTACCCATGCTCTAAAGAGCCAGGGAGGTGAAGTGGATAATAATGATGTGAATGTATATTATTAAATGGGAAAAAATTAAAAATAATATATGAAAGAAGGAAGGAAGGAAGGAAGGAAGGAAGGAAGGAAGGAAGGAAGGAAGGAAGGAAGGAAGGAAGGAAGGAAGGAAGGAAGGAAGGAAGGAAAGAAAGAAAGAAAGAAAGAAAGAAAGAAAGAAAGAAAGAAAGAGAGAGAGAGAGTGTTTGGTGCCCTCTGTCTGAGCAACATGTTGTCCAGACTGAGGAACTACAGCAGCCCTGGCGTTTTATACCAGACATGTGGCATAAAATTGGCTCTGTGGTGAACCTAGAGCTGTCCGCAGTTTCATTCTGTGGCAAACGGGTACAGGGAACTAAGCCCTTATGTTGAGAGTCTGTTGAAACCAAATGGCTATTTCACAATATCATGGCGGGGAAAACACTAAGGCAGCAACTCAAGCCTTTCCTATCTTCCGCTTCCCCGCCTCAGATTCACCCCTCAGTAGCTTTCCTCTCTCTCCCCTCCAAAAGCGTAATTTTCCAAAGCTCAGTCTGGGAAAAGAATACAAATGAACGGCATATGGCTTTTGTGCTAGGCTTTATAAAAAAACGACAAATTTGGCCTTTTAAACTTAAAATAAGAATAGATCTAATGCAGGTTTGAAAATTGCATTCAAATGTCAGCAAAGTGTCACCATTTGCCTCCAGGTGAACCGTTCACCAAAATAACAGAAAAGCGATGACCAAAACTCATGGAGGATGCGTCCTAGTTTAACTGAATTGCCCCTTGCTTAATTTCAAACTGGCGGCTCTCAAATCTCTGGATAACGTCTCAGCTTAATGCGTAAACCGTGCCTGATATTATGAAACTTCTGATAGCACCAGAAATTAAGCAATGAAACCTTGATGAACCAGCATAAAACAAAGCAATCAAGTGATGCTATAGTCCGTAAGTTTTATCTCGGAAAATGAAATGTTTCAGAATCCTTTGCCATAGGATACATGTGGTAGAAAATTCAGAAATGCTTTATTTTTACAGAGTTAAACGGCTTTGGCCCTGAATACCTGAAGGAACGTCTCCACCCCCTTCATTCACCATACCCTCCAACATTTCTCCAATGAAAATTGGGATGTCCAATTCTATTATTATTATTATTATTATTATTATTATTATTATTATTATATTTATATTTATACTCCACCTATCTGACTGGGTTGCCCCAACCACTCTGAGCGGCTTCAAACATATATAAAAACATAATAAAACATTAAACATTTTTTTTAAACTGAAGAGATGCCTTCAGATGTCTTCTAAAGGTTGTAGAGTTATTTATCTTTTTGACTCGGGGGTCACATAACTCCACAACCTCCAACATTTCTCTGATGTAAATAGGGATGTCATAAGGGAAAGCAGGGCATTCTGGGATCAAAACCAGAAACCAGGACGGCTTCTGTAAATCCGGGACCATCTTGGAAAACAGGGACACTTGGAGGATCTGCATTCAGCTCGGACACTGAGGTCCAGCTCTGAGGGCCTTGAGGTGGTTCTCTCACTGTGAGAAGTTACAGGGAACCAGCCAGAGGACCTTCTTGGCAGTCGTACCCGCCCTGTGGAACGCCCTCCCATCAGGTGTCAAAGAAATAAACAACTATCTGACTTTCAGAAGACATCTGAAGGCAGCTCTGTATAGGGAAGGTTTTAATGTTTGGTGTCTTAAAAGGTAAAGGACCCCTGACAGTTAAGTCCAGTCACAGACGACTCTGGGGTTGCGGCGCTCCTCTCGCTTTAGAGGCTGAGGGAGCTGGCATTGGTCCGCAGACAGTTTTTCCGGGTCATGTGGCCAGCATGACTTAGCCGCTTCTGGTGAAACCAGAGCAGCGCACGGAAACGCTGTTTACTTTCCCACTGGAGTGGTACCTATTTATCTATTTGCACTTTTTTGGGAGTGCTTTTGAACTGCTAGGTTGGCAGGAGGAGGGACTGAGCAACGGGAGTTCACCCCATCGCAGGGATTCGAACCACCAACCTTCTGATCGGCAAGCCCAAGAGGCTCAGTGGTTTAGACCACTGTGTTCTAATTTGTTGGAAGCTGCTCAGAGTGGCTGAGTTAACAACATATAAACAAACAAACAAAATTTCTAGTGCAATGTTAAATAATCTTTACTGTTCTTCCCTTCCACTGTACCAGAGATCCTAGAATCACAGCTAAAAACAGGTACCCTAAGCCATATCCCAATGAAATATACTCAGAGTCCTGTAGTGATTCCATGCTCTTTATTGCAGTTTGTAAAACAGTGATTGAATTGCCCCCCCCCCCAAACCTCAGGCTTTTGTATACATTATTTACACAATGAGTCCCGTCCGACTGGCTGATTCTGCTTCCCTCCTGGAGCCTGATTGGTCTTTTCCTGTAGGCCAATCAGTTGTTGCATTCTACGATCCTACCAGCCAAATAGGCTGGTACTCAAACAACTTGGAACCCAAACATTGCAAATCCAGAAGTAAGTTTGCGAACCTTTTTCGGAAGCCGAACGTGCTCCGTTTTGAGTGCCACACTTCCATTTTGAGTGTTACGCTGAGATCTGTCTGTTTTTGCTATTTATTTTGCGTTTTTGTTTTTGCTTTTGCGGCTCTTTTGATTTTGTTTCTGTGACTGCGTGGAACCCAGTTCAGCTACTGGTTGGTTGATTGATTGATTGATTGTGTGTCTGCAGTGCATGGTTTATTGCTTTCATTTTGTGGATCAATGGTCTCGTTAGATAGTAAAATCCATGTTAAATTGCTGTTTTAGGGGTTGTTTTTAAAAGTCTGGAACCGATTAATCCGTTTTGCATTACTTTCTATGGGAAAGCGCACCTCGTTTTTGGAACACTTTGGTTTTGGAATGGACTTCCGGAACGGATTAAGTTTGAGAACCAAGGTACCACTGTATGCCAAATGGGCTTCACAACATTCCACTTTTTGTCAGCAGCTGCTGAAAAGGCATGGCCAGCAGTTTTCCAAAAAGAACAGAAATCAGCAGCCCGGTTTCTAAAGGAGGAAAATGAGGAAGAAGACAGGCGAAGAAAAGAACAAAAGAAAGCACATAATGGGAAGGGAAGTTAGGTAGTCGCCGTATATCAGATGGGTGGTAAAAAGACAGGCCCGGATTTAGGTTTGATGGGGCCCCAGTGGCGTAGCATGGGTTGTCAGCACCCGGGGCAAGGCAAGTAATTTGCACCCCCTAACCCGTGGATTTGCGCCCCCTAACCCTAACCCCCAGATGTTGCACCCGGTGCGGCCGGCCCCCCCTGCACCCCCACGCTACGCCACTGTGAGGCCCTAAGCTACTGAAGGTAACGGGGCCCTTTATATGTCCAGCTGTCCTTTGTGCACAACAAATTGTCACTGTTTCTTGTGTTGAATATATGCTATATGGTCATTTATGGAGCTAGTAGGTATCTAGGTATCCAGTCCATGCAGAATGTAGGCACCCTATATATAGAAATGAGCAAACCAGTGATATTTTAGGGAGCAGGCTAGCAGGCGGGGCCCATTACTTGCATCATAGGAGCCTACACAACACAACACAACACACTGTTGCTGTATGTGGGTTTTATTTTATTTGCTTTTTATCTTGTATTTTGGAAATGTACATCCAGTTTTTTTGCCTTTAAAATTTTTTAGGGCCCCCTAAGCTATAGCTTGTTTAGCTTATACATAAATTGGGGACTGGGAAAAGAGCAGCAGGGTGCAGCAGTGGAGTGTCTGCCTGTGTGTGTTGTGCCTGTTGCTGCCTCTATATTTGTCTCTGGGTTTTGCAGCAGCTGTGCTCGCAAAAGGAATACAAAGTCACACACTTTGCAGTCAAAATACAGTGATTTGAATGCGTTACAAACATGTACAGTGGTGCCTCGCAAGACAAAATTAATCCGTTCCGTGAGGCTCTTCGTATAGCGGTTTTTTCGTCTTGCGAAGCAAGCCCATTGACAGCTTAGCGGATTAGCGCTATTAGCGGTTTAGCGGCTTTTAGTGGCTTATCAGCTTAGCAGATCAGCTGATAAGCGGCTTAGCTGCTTAGGAAAGGGGGGGGAACCCCCGCAGGAACTCACAAGACATTTTCGTCTTGCGAAGCAAGCCCATAGGGAAATTCGTTTTGCGAAGCGCCTCCTTTTGTCTAGCGGGTTTTCCGTCTTGCGAGGCATTCGTCTTGCGGGGCACCACTGTATCACCAGATGGTGCCAGAGAGTACAGAATCTTTCTAGAGCATTTTTACATAGGGTGTTGTATTTGTTGTTGTTGTTGTTGTTATAACGATGTAATTTCTGACTTATTTCCCTGTGTGTAGATCCACCCAGGGGGAGAGTGTATTCCCCCACAATCTTGCCTTGCTACTGTGATTCAGATGAGCAAGCGGGGAACCAGGCAAACAGACGGATGAGGCAAAGAGGGGAAATGGGTGGCTAAATGATGCTCAGGTCAGCCAGGATCACCCCTGAGTTCCTGGACCCTTGACCCTAGCCAACCACTGCCACAAGGCCTGAAGACAGGGCACACTTGCCAGCCTATAAAGCAGGGGTGAGCAACCTTTTTCAGCCATGGTCCGGTCCACCACCCCTCAGACCGTGTGGTGGGCCTGATGATATATTTTTTTAAAAAATATGAACAAATTCCTATGCCCCACAAATAACTCAGAGATGCATTTTAAATAAGAGCAGACATTCTACTCATGTAAAAAACACCAGGCAGGCCCCACAAATACAGTGGTACCTTGGGTTAAGAACTTAATTTGTTCCGGAGGTCCGTTCTTAACCTGAAACTGTTCTTAACCTGAAGCACCACTTTAGCTAATGGGGCCTCCTGCTGCTGCTGCGCCACCGCTGCACGATTTCTGTTCTCATCCTGAAGCAAAGTTCTTAACCCGAAGTAATATTTCTGGGTTAGCGGAGTCTGTAACCTGAAGCGAATGTAACCCGAGGTACCACTGTAACCCAGAGATGCATTTTAAATAAAAGGACACACACTACTCATGTAAAAACACACTGATTCCCGGACCGTCCATGGGCCGGATTTAGAAGGCGATTGGGCCAGATCTGGCCCCTGGGCCCCCTGCTTTAAAGGATATAGGAGAGGGTTGCACAGGAACTGAAGCCAATTTGAATAGATGAGAAACAATCTTGTTGTTGTTGAGTCGTTTAGTCGTGTCCGACTTTTCGTGACCCCATGGACCAGAGCTGGAAATAATCTAGCTCTCCTTAAATTATTACATAAGTAAATGTTGGATTACAAACGGAGCAATTCGCCAAGACTCTGCCCCAGGTCACCTTCAGTCTTTTGCTTTAACTGTTCCCGATGTCTCCGCAGAAAAACAAATAAATAACACACACCGCGCAGGGGATGACACCCCCTGACCCCAGCGGATTTCTGTCGGGCCGGCCAGGATAATAGAAGCCATGGGATTCCCTTTCCTAGCAGCCGCAGGAGCTGAACTCACAGATCATCTTGTTCCAAGAACTGTTTCTCTTGCTTTCTGCTTCTGTTCTTTTGACAACCCTCTCGGTTAGAACCATTTGGCTGCCTTAATTAAAGATTTCAGCCGTTCTGTGTTCGGAAGGCCACCTACACATTTGCTCTATAAGTACATTTCTCATCCTGCATTTTATATTCATATTCGCCATCTTATTAACATGAGCAGGGTTGTTTGTTTCTGTAAAACAGCTCGTTGAATAAAATTCTACATAGGTACACATCTGTAATAATCTTGTCCAGTTTCCTTGAGATGAGCCGTTAATGACTGGAAAATATCTACAACAAGACTCTCATCGTTACTAATACTATCTCTGCTGGTACTTACAGTTTACATGTTACCCGTGTTTACATGTTACCCGTGTACGTAGAACAGAAGGAAAGTTCAAAGTTGAGGGAAGGTTTCTTAAACAAGGATTTTTCTCAGTTTCTTCCAGTTTTCTATGTTTCTTAGAAGGACACATAACCCTAGGGAAGTATTTACACTGAAAGCTGCTCCATTTCTCTTATTTAAGCAGAGCATGTTTCAAACTTAGGATCATACAAGCTCAGCCAGATGAAATTGTCTTTGTTAATCGTTTTTCTTTCTCATCCTTTCTTCTGAAAGGAAACACAGAGCAGCTGACAACATAAAACAAAATAATAATAATAATAATAATAATAATAATAATAATAATAATAATAATACAAGTACCATATTGGGCCAAATATAAGCTATTCCAACCGTGAAAAATTAAAGTGCAGCTTAAATTTGCGACCTTACAAAAATTGACTTTTGCAATATCACTGTAGGGTTTTCTTCTACATTTGCCATTTACGGATGTGAGCGCCTGCGGAATTTTAAGGGAGCCGCTTATATTCGAGTATTGTCTTTCTCTCTCCCCCCCCCCTTTGAATTTTAAAGGAGCAGCTTATTTGCAGGTGAGGCTTATAATCGGGCCAATACGGTATCAAATCCTCATCAATAAAAATTGCAGCAGCTAAAACCTTATGGACACCAATCATACCCCGAAGGCCTGAGAAAATAGACTAGTTTTACAATTGTGTTTTAACACAGCTGAAGTGGGGGAGAAGCTGGTTTTCCCTGGGATGGTGTTCCACAGGTGAAGTGCCACGTCACCCTGATCTACTTTCCCAGTAAGTAGCTACTGGAAGAGAAGGAATTGGGGAGGCTTCCTTTTTGTCTAGCACTCCACACTGGTTCAGGTAATGCATTCATAGCTATCAAGTGTCCTTATTTGAAGGGACAGTCCCTTATTCCAGCGCCATGTCCCGCTGCTGTCCCTTATTGATGGATGTCCCTTAAATGTCCCTTAAATGATGTTCCTTAAATTTCAAGGGAAGCAGCTCCTCTCCCTCCCTCCCTGCCCGCCAGGGAGGAGGGAGGCTCCAACTGTGTTGCTTGGCTGTGTTGCTCACCCAATAAGAAGTCTAAGAACAACTGGGGGGTGGAGCTTGCATGCCTTGTGTGTGGCTAGTTAATGCAAGCTGAGGGGTTTTTTGAATGCTGGATGCCATTTTGTTGCACGTGCTGCTGCAAACTTTGCAGTGCAAAGCTAGGCCAGGGAGCCATCTTAAGTTGAGGCTGCATAGGCCTTGTGGTGCATGTGATTCTATTCAGTTGAACCTCTGGTTACAAAGTTGGTTGGACAGTGTTCTCGAAGCTACCAGCATGAGTTTGACCAGACTGCAGGAGGACAGGAAGACTGGAGTGCCTGGAACAGGTGAGGCTGCAGGTCCCTTATTTTCAAGGCTGCTGGTCCCTTATTTTCAAATCTGTAAGTTGACAGCTATGAATGCATTTCAAGCATTGTTGCTTTACTCCCAATACTGGTCCCTCCTAAAACCATGCCTGGTGTTTCCCCCACCCAGGGAAGTTCGGCAGGGCGAGTGGAAGGCAGCGGCAGGAATCAGCAGCAGGGACAACTGGCTCTGGAGCTGCCCAGCCCAGCTGCCAAGGTCCTTAAAAAGAAAAGGAAAAGTCATGTCAGTATCCCAGTGCTAAAAGATGGGAATCACCGGTCCAGACACCTCTGCAACGGCTGCCATGTTTGTTCCCCATAATGCCTCTCATTACACTGAGGGCAGGATTCAGAGGCAATGGAAATACTATGGTGGTTTAACTCGTGTTCCTATAGAAACATGTGACGTGCCAGCCCTGTTTGGGGGATATATCCTGCATTGTTAAGAAACAGACAAATGAGGGGTGCAATCCCAAACTCCCGTTTGCAAACCATGGAGAGTGGAGTTTCATTCCCTCCCCTCAGGCATTCCTCCCAGCGCCACATTCAGCGGATAAGAATCCGGAGACTGCCCTCCTTTTGCCTCCGTCCTATTTGTGCTTGGCTACATAATAAAACCAGTAAAATTCTATTGCCCATGAAGTTTCTGACTCACTGCACATTCTCCTGTTTCCCCATCCATTTTTATTGAAATCAGGCAGCAGCCGTCCAAAGGACCGCGTTTGCCATGAAAAAGGGGCAGCCGTCCTTTAACCTGCATGTATCGCTTGGCAAGGGAGATATGATCTTTGTGTTCGCTACAAGCCCACAGTTTTGTTAAAAGCTAGAAAAGACATGGGCTCATTTTCCCTTAATGCAGCTGCCTCTAAACCAATGCCGAACCAAAGCTGTCGCTGTTGAGAACCAAAGGTCATGCAGAGAAAAATGAAACACCGTATGAATAGAACAAGGCTGTGGAGCTTCACCGACAAATTCATTTTGAGCCCGGTGCTATCTCTGGGAGGGTGTGTGCCTGAGAGTAGTCTCCAGAGAATCGTTAACAAATATATCTGGAATTCTAATGCTGGTAACTGCCACAGAATTTTAAACCTCAACAGCCTGATATACTTATATGGAATATGAATTTGTATTAGCAGATTATATCCTGTTTTACACTATAGAGTTATCTATCTGTGTCTCACCTTAAATGAGCAATGACTGTCTGTGCATCGCAACATGCAAAATGGCGATACGTATTCTTCGCAGATTCTTCGCAGGCCGTTTTATGAAAGGAGCTGAGGGAACCTCTGTTATAGCGATGCAATAATTTCACAGCTGCACAAACACACAACCGGCTACTTCCGATTGTGTGCTTTAGTAAAAAAGAACAATAAAACCAGCATCTTACATTTGGGGGGCAGAACTGTGAGAACAGTAATGATCAACGCATAAAATGGAATCAGTTAAAAGCTTGCTTTAAAATTGAATATATATTCAGAACTTACTGCAAACAAGCTGAGTGCCATTGTTTTACTGTCTGCTAAAAGAGTTGAATCCTAAAGCAGGGAGGAGAAATCAACATTCTGTATTAAATTTCATAGTGCAATTGATGCAAAGTTCTATAAAGTTGATTTATTAATTAATTCTACTAATGAACCATTCCAGCCCTGCTCCACCCAGCTCAAAGCAGTTCCCGCATATCAGATACTTGAAATTAAAATGTGCTCAAATGATGTGCACCCACGATTACAGAGGCTTGTAATATTGTTACATTCATCGACACCTCTAATACTGAAAAATTGAAGGGGCACAGCGCTTATCCGGTTTCTTTTTCAGGGAAGTCACCGGTGGTTTATTGACAGTCTAGAAATATTTACGTGTATTTACCAATATGTAAGCTGAGGATAGGCAGATGCACAACTTAAATACTGCAGCAGAGACCCAAAACATCAGATCTCTAGGGGGTTAGCCAGCACCCAAAAATGCCTACAGAACTCCAATACAGCTTTCTGTGCCTCCATCTTTCTCCCAGACTGCAGACTGTCTGTTTCCTTCTAGATGCAAGTCACACCATTCCCACTAGGAATTACCTAGCTATTTGGCCAGTATTCTTCCTGACAAAAGGAAGAATATACTTTTAGTAACTTTGCAAGGAATATGAAGGCAGTTGCTTGCTGTAATTCTCCTGGCTCCATTATGCTTCCTTCCGTCCGACCCCGAACAAACAGGGACGGAGGAGAAAATCATATTAGATTTGGAATTCTGACCAAGGGGAGCTTTTCCTGCATCAAACAGCCTCTTGCATTGAGCGCTCACTTATATCCAAGCTGCTCTAGCATTGCTGTTAACCCCCCCCCAAATAAAACAATAGGTGAGGGAACAAATGGAGGCTGATTGCTTGCATGCGCTGGCTCTTAAAGGTAAAGGGACCCCTGACCATTAGGTCCAGTCGTGACCGACTCTGGGGTTGCGGCACTCATCTCGCTTTACTGGCCGAGGGAACCGGCGGACAGCTTCCGGGTCATGTGGCCAGCATGACTAAGTTGCTTCTGGCAAACCAGAGCAGCGCACGGAAACGCCGTTTCCCTTCCCGCCGGAGTGGTACCTATTTATCTACTTGCACTTTGACGTGCTTTCAAACTGCTAGGTTGGCAGGAGCAGGCACTGAGCAACAGGAGCTCACCCCGTTGCGGGGATTCGAACCGCTGACCTTCTGATCGGCAAGTCCTAGGCTCTGTGGTTTAACCCACAGCGCCACCCGTGCCCCTTAGAAAACACGAAAACAAAAGCTGAGGAAACATATGGAGGCTGGTTGCTTGTATGCTCTGGCTCTTAGCCATTAGCGAAAACCAATAACATGTCGCCAGACCTCCCGGTGCTGAACTATAATGGCTTGATTTTCTAAAACAGAATTAGGAAATCTATGGTTTGTTTGGAAGTCACGAGAAACACCATTAAAGACCCTTCGTGCATTATTATGTCCCAGGAGAATTCTGGCAACTAGTTATGAGAGCACACAGAGTTCCTGTATATATGAACTTGACCATTAGCTTCATTCATCACAAGACCAACAGGCTGTTCCATCTTTCTGCCTGGACACTGAGGTCCAGCTCCGAGGGCCTTCTGGCGGTTCCCTCACTGCGAGAGGCCAAGTTAGAGGGAACCAGGCAGAGGGCCTTCTCGGTAGTGGCACCCGCCCTGTGGAACGCCCTCCCATCAGATGTCAAAGCGATAAACAACTACCTGACATTCAGAAGACATCTGAAGGCAGCCCTGTTCAGGGAAGTTTTTAATATGTGACATTTTAGTGTATTTTTCATCTTTGTTGGAAGCCGCCCAGAGTGGCTGGAGAAACCCAGCCAGATGGGTGGGGTACAAATAAATAATAATAATAATAATAATAATAATAATAATAATAATAATAATAATTTCTTCCCTGCTTCCCTTTCTACCTCTCCCTCCTGTTTCTGTTCCTTTACACTCCGGCTGCGCAGACACACTACACCTTTGAAACACATTCTTTCCCTCAAAGAATTCTGGGTGCTGTAGTTTACCCCTCGCAGAGTTGAAATTCCCATATTTTAATCCCGTAACGTTTTCCTGTCCTTCACAGGCTGGGCCTTGTTGCATGGTGGAAGGGTCACTGTCAGTGGGTCTGCAGTAGACAAGCAATGCCATGGAAAGGGAAACTAGGACATGGACTGAAGAAAAAGTAATTCCTGCATTAGGAAGTTGGTTGGGGTCATTGTGTAGTCATTTTAAGACAATATGGAAACCTCACAACATGACAGACTTCAGGGAATGCAGAAATTTTGGTGCAAAAGACGACCTCTGGATTTCGCCCTTTTTACCTTTCCCTCAGAACCAGGAGAAGTACAGTAATACTGGAAAATCTCTTTCCTTTTTTAACCTTTTTCTCCCTCCTGATTCTAGGTTTAGCCATGCTGTTGCTAGTGGTAAATGCTTGCCTCGTTTCTCCTCCTTTTACCAATTAAGTTTTGTTTACAGTGGTACCACGGGTTACGAACTTAATTCGTTCTGGAGGTCCGTTCTTAACCCGAAACCTGAGGCGTGCTTTCGCTAATGGGGCTTCCCGCTGCTGCCGTGGCACAATTTCCGTTCTTATCCAGGGGCAAAGTTCGCATCTCGGAGCAACTACTTCTGGGTTAGCGGAGTTTGTAACCCAAGGCGTTTGTTACCCAAGGTATTTGGCGTCCTGTATTTGGCGTCCTCACCGTTCCTTTCTCTCAGTATCTGGCCCTTCCTATCACAACCGCCCCCAGCTGTAACCAAGTTGCCAGTACAGTTTGAATGTTGTTTCTTTAATCATTTATCATTCTGTAACAATCTGCATGGGATGCGGGTGGCGCTGTGGGTTAAACCACAAAGCCTAGGACTTGCCGATCAGAAGGTCGGCGGTTCGAATCCCTGCGACGGGGTGAGCTCCCATTGCTCGGTCCCTGCTCCTGCCAACCTAGCAGTTCGAAAGCACATCAAAGTGCAAGTAGATAAATAGGTACTGCTCCGGCGCGAAGGTAAGCGGCGTTTCCATGCGCTGCTCTGGTTCACCAGAAGTGGCTTAGTCATGCTGGCCACATGACCCGGAAGCTGTACACCGGATCCCTTGGCCAATAAAGCGAGATGAGTGCCGCAACCCCAGAGTCGGCCACAACTGGACCTAATGGTCAGGGGTCCCTTTACCTTTTAACAATCTGCATAGTAATCAATGCTCATATTTTCAGAATAATGAATTCTATTGTTGTAATCATGCATTTATTTTTCATCACAATATGCGGGGCTTTTTCTCAGCTGGAACTCGGCACCTCTGAGGTGGGCACTATTGCCATTATAAGAGAACAAGGGAGGCACACATGGTGAGTTCTGGCACCTCTTTTTCTAAAGAAAAGTAGCGCTGATAATATGTTCTGTTGATACTAGGCATTGGTTTGTTACCTGAGTAATAATTCCTCCATATGCTAGCATAAAGCGTCAACTTCCTGTGGCAGCGACTTTGCAATATAAATCTCATTCCACGTCTCAGTGTGCAAAGTATTTATTGATTTAATAATATTTATAAACCCTTTGATTGGGAAAAAACCCCCCACCAACAACCCACAAAGCAGTATGGCCAAAGATATATGCTAACAAATGTCAGAAGCAGCTAGTGTACATGAAAGCTCGATGTGCCCATTTGCACAAGTCGAAGGGGACATGAGAGCCAACACACAACATTATTGTTGGGGAAATTCTTTTTTTGCACATGCAATGCAATGGTTGTGGTGAACAAGTACACACCTCCCACCTTTCATTATCTATCCCTTTTCTAGTACTTACTGTTGATCCATAAAGATGCATTCTCTTGAGAGATTTCAGTTTGAAATGGAGCGCTGGATATTTCAGTTGTGTGTCCAGTGGGATACCACAGGAATACTCATTTTCTTAACTATAGGTCTAGGGGAAAGCACACCCACCCACCCACCCACCCACACAAATGCCATTCATTCTGCCCTACAAAGTATTGGGAGTTTGTATTCTGCATTAGTTCTCAGCTTTTGTATTTTTCAAACGAATAGGCAAAGTTCAGAGATTGTTGCCAAATGCTTCTGTTGTGAGAGCTTTATTGCGCAAAACCTACCAAATGAGGAGTAGCCACAATACAGCCAAATGACTAAAGATGGTCATATAATGCTGTTACTATGCTAAAGAAAATCTGCCCTCTCGTTTGATTTCCATTTGAGAGTTATACACAACTAATACAGCTCAGTAATGCTAGGGCTCTATTCAGTAAAACTGCAAGCAGTTACCATTTACAGTATATCATAGGTCGATGACAGCAGGAATGGTGGGAGTTCATTATAGGGACCATGAATTGTTGGAGGTAATTTAGATTACAATTTAAAGTTTAATTTAAAAATCTATCAACAAATGTGAAAGTGCTCGAGGAACATTTTAAAATGCACTTTAATCTCACCAGCACAAATAGCTTTTTCAGGGCTCTAAACATCATCACCTGGCAAAACAGTAAAACTTTACTGCACCTTTAATTAAATTACAAACACAAAGGATAATTAACATTTTTATTTTTATTTTATTCATGCCATTGTTTTCCTTCAGAGTCAATATCTTGAAGTTACAGCAATAGGGTATCGAGGAGAAGTTTATAGCTGGCACATTCCACCGGGATATTATAGCATCGGGCAAATGAAATGCACACAGAGGTTCTGGAGGCTGATCAGAGACAAACCTAACCCAGGGTGAGCCAGCTGTGAAAGCATTTTAATGTGACCACAGCTAATTCCTGAAGCAGCATATGAACCAAAATGGAACTCTCCTTCAAAATTCAAATTTTGCAATGCAGTTCTCCAGCCCAAAAATGTCCACATTTTTTTTTTTAAATGCATTGGAGAAAGTGTTTGTGAAATGCATATACAGTGGTACCTCAGTTTACAAATGCTTCAGATTGCGCGTTTTCTTTTTTTAATAATATTTTTTATTAATTTTAACATATAAATTATAAAATGTACCACAAAACTTATCACTTATACAATCTTTTTGGACTTCCATCAGCACCTCTGATGATCCACCGTTTTAACCACTTCTTTTGCATTTCTTAACTTTATTGCCTTTACATCTCTTAACAAATCATCCTCCCCCTTCTCCATTTTTACAATACTTCTAATAATACTCCTCACAAAACTTCTTGCAACTCTACAAACGTCGTCTGTTCTTCACAATTACTTTTCAAATACTCTGTAAATTTACTCCAGTCTTCTGTGAATTTCTGGTCTTGCCGGTTTCGAATCCTTCCTGTTAGTTTATCTAATTCTGCATAGTCCATTAACTTCATCCTCCATTCTTCAATCGACGGTAACTCTTCTTGCTTCCATTTTTGGGCCAATAATATTCTTGCTGCTGTTATTGCATATAAAAAGAGCTTATATTCCTTTCACTCCCCACAATGCCCAATAGAAATGCTTCTGGTTTCTTTATAAATGTATATTTCAACATTTTTTTCAACTCATTATATATCATCTCCCAGAAGCATTTCACCTTTTTACATTCCCACCACATGTGATAAAATGTTCCCTCTTTTTCTTTACATTTCCAACATTTATACATTTTCGCTAACTTAACAGGTGTAATATACCATCTATACATCATTTCCATCACATTTTCTTTTAGGGCATTGCATGCAGTAAATTTTAAACCTTCCTTCCATCAGGTTGTGCATTTTCGGGTTGTGGACCATGGGAAACCCGGAAGTCCTGGAAAGGGTTACTTCCGGATTTTGCTGCTCGCGCATGCGCAGAAGCACCAAATCGCATCACACGTGTGTGCAGACACGGCGCTGCAGGCTACAAACACTGTGAGTTGCAGGCGTGCCTCCATCACGGATTACGTCCACAACCCGAGGTTCCACTGTATGAGTGAAAATAGTTCAAAGGCAGGATATATGGAGAAATTGCTTGCAAAAAATGGGACCAGGCCTGAAAGTGCTGCAGTGGCTGGGTATAGTGCGTAGAGAGATAAGGAGACAAGAAACAAAAATTGTTCTTATATGCAACAACTGCGGCAAGAATTTTGTTAGCCCAAAGATGGAAACAACAGGAGTTATGAACAAAAGAAGAGGAGTAGATGAAGTTGATGGACTTTGCAGAATCTGTAACCAGCTAGACCAAACATTCCAAAAGGACTGGAACAAATTTATATCATACTTGATAGACAACTGTAGCAATTAACATCATTAGCAGGGTTATCTGAAGATTTGTAAGGTGAAATTTCTTGGGCTCCATGATCGCTGCAGATGGTGACAGCAGCTGCGAAATTAAAAGACGCCTGCTTCTTGGGAGAAAAGCAATGACAAACCTAGACAGCATCTTAAAAAGCAAAGACATCACCTTGCCAACAAAGGTCTGTATACTTAAAGCCATGGTTTTCCCAGTAGTGATGTATGGAAGTGAGAGGTGGACCATAAAGAAGGCTGATCGCCAAAGAATTGATGCTTTTGAATTATGGTGCTGGAGGAGACTCTTGAGAGTCCCATGGACTGCAAGAAGATCAAACTTCTCCATTCTGAAGGAAATCAGCCCTGAGTGCTCTCTGGAAGGACAGATCCTGAAGCTGAGACTCCAGTACTTTGGCCACCTCATGAGAAGAGAAGACTCCCTGGAAAAGACCCTGATGTTGGGAAAGATGGAGGGCACAAGGAGAAGGGGACGACAGAGGATGAGATGGTGGGACAGTGTTCTTGAAGTTACCAGCATGAGTTTGACCAAACTGTGGGAGGCAGTGGAAGACAGGAGTGCCTGGCGTGCTCTGGTCCATGGGGTCACGAAGAGTCGGACACGACTAAACAACAGGTTGAGTAATATAATATTTTAGGTAATGATATAAGAAGGATAGGAAATGAAGCCAAACGTAAAGATGCGAAGTTTAATTTTGTAAACCGTCAGACGGGAGGAAGTCAGGCTCAGTTGAGCCAAAGAGATACAATAAGAGATACAATAAGATACAAGATGTTATGTAATGTGATTATATGTAAAACTAATAAAAATCATTTATATATAAAAAAGAAAGTGCTGCCAGTGAGCTACTGGGCTCAGTTCAAGGTTGTTGTTGTTTAGTCGTTTAGTCGTGTCCGACTCTTCGTGACCCCATGGACCAGAGAACACCAGGCACCTCTGTCCTCCACTGCCCAGTTCAAGGTACTAGCATATAAAGTCCCAAATGGCTTCTGGTCCTAGTATCTAAAATAGTTCATTCCCCAATGTCAACCATTTGGACCTGATGGCTGTTCAATTAGCGTTGATCCATGACAGGGTCTTCTCAGTGGCAGTTTCCTGTTTGTGGAACGCCCTCCCTTAGTGAGCTGTGTCCATATCTCTCATTGTTAACTTTCAGGAGGAATTGAGAAAATATTCCTGTTTACCTAGGCATTTGATGGCCGAGAGATACTGATCCTGGCAACTCTGGAATATAATGTTATAATGCTCTTACAATTATTATTATTATTATTATTATTATTAAAATTGTGGATGTGTTTGCTGCCTTGGGCTTCCTTTAGGAGGAAATTCAGGATATAAATTGAATGAATGAATGAATGAATCAGTAGAGCAGGCAAAATGCATAGAAAAATCCGTAAATTAGGAGAACTGTGCGCCAGAATGCTGATGAATTTTCATGAGGATTTTAAAGCAGCATTTTTGGAAACTAGGGTAGAAATGTGGTGAACTTGAACTGAAGAATGTGGAGGAAATGAAACGGATAGATTTACTCATCCTTAAGGAAAATTGATGCTTTTGAATTATGGTGCTGGAGGAGACTTTTGAGAGTCCCATGGACTGCAAGAAGATCAAACCTCTCCATTCTGAAGGAAACCAGCCCTGAGTGCTCACTGGAAGGACAGATCCTGAAGCTGAGGCTCCAGTACTTTGGCCACCTCATGAGAAGAGAAGACTCCCTGGAAAAGAGCCTGATGTTGGAAAAGATGGAGGGCACAAGGAGAAGGGGGCGACATAGGACGAGATGGTTGGACAGTGTTTTCGAGGTTACCAACATGAGTTTGACCAAACTGCGGGAGGCAGTGGAGGACAGAGGTGCCTGGCGTTCTCTGGTCCATGGGGTCACGAAGAGTCGGACACGACTAAACGACTAAACAACAACAAAGGAAAAGGCACATAGAAAAGCCATAAGCCCAGCAGGGCATTGTAGTAATGTGCAGGATGTGAGGAGCAGTCAGCATCACCAGACGCATCAGAATATTGTAATGCAAAGCAAAAATTGCAACTCAAGCATCATCTGGCGAGCAAACATCAGCAGCAGCCTTGTGCAACAGGTTTAAAAGACTTTTATCTAGGAACCATTAGCTTTTCTAAGAGACTTAAGTATCGTAGAACAAGTCCTTTATCTCACAAGAGGATATTGTGGATCAGAACTGCGTCCCTAGAATTCCTTATGTGCAACAGAATACGTCAGAGAGTATTGCTAATCAACACACAAACCTTCTCATAAGTAGAAAGAACTGGTTGTGACCAAGGTTGATCGTTGAAATACTGAACTCTGGCTGTAAATTCCAGAGGGATGGTGGTGCTAATCTTTTGCAGCGACGAGTCTTTTAGCAACAAATCTTGCAGCACCTCAAAGACGAACGCATTTATCTTTGGAGGAAAAGCAAGAAGCTTTTAAGACTGCAGCATGGAGTATTGCTATTGAGAGCAAGAGATTTTCCCTGTAGCTGCTTGCAAAAAAATATATTAATTCATTAAAAACTATGAAAGTAAGCAGGTTATTACATTAACCTCACTTTTAATATATCTGAAAAGAATATATGAATGAGGAATATATTCTTTTATGCAACTGTTGGAAGCAGTGTAAAAATAAAATAGAAATGGTGGTGCCATTTTGTAAAATGACATTTAATGTGCCCAGGAAAACCAGTTGACTCCAGTGGAATGCCTCACATATGTGGATTTTTGAAGGCATTTTAGTCCAGCACCCTGCTAAGGATAGCTGGATGTTTGTTTTGTTTGGCTCTGCAAGTATTTTTATTATTATTAAGCAGATTGCTTTGGCAGTGATCTAGATTGCATAGGTCAAATAGCATAGCTGTCAACCGTCCCTTATTTGGCGGGAAAGTCCCTTATCCCGGCGCCGTGTCCCGCTGCTGTCCCTTATTGATGATGTCCTTAAATTTCCTGAGTTTCAAAGGAAGCAGCTCCTCTCCCTCCCTCCCTGCCGGCCAAGGAGGAGGGAGGCTCCAACTGCGTTGCTTGGCTGCATTGCTCACCCAATAAGGAGCCTAAGAACGACTGGGGGGTAGAGCTTGCATGCCTTGTGCCAATCAAATCGGCCGCGTTGCCTGGGGATTCACCTTTGCTCAGCACTTCCCAGCGGAGAGGTGACGGTGGTTTTCCTTGCTGCATCCCCTTTGCTGGGTTGCTGCGTTGTGGGAACCACCGCTTGAGGCTTCGTTTGGCTGCTGGTTGGGCTTTCTGCCTTTGGCTCGGAGAGGCTCAGAAGTTGAAATCTTATGAAAATCCCTTATTTTGGCTGCTGATCCCTTATTTTCGAGGCTGCTGGTTCCTTATTTTCAAATCTGTAAGTTGACAGCTATGTCAAATAGTAAGGGGCAGCAGCTGAATCTTCCTGTGTATACATGAGGGCAGAGCAAGGTGCCCAATTTTTAGAATTCACGTGGCTGCAGGATCTCACAGACTAAACAGAGCTGCTAGACAATCCTGAGCTCAGAGTAGGGACTTAGCTACATTGGCCAAAAAAAAAGCACTTTCTATGCGTTGTTTATGCATTCTACCACTGTGACACCAGATGGCGCTGCAGAGTGCTGTTTTTGCCAACCCGATTTTTCATCCAAAGTTCAAAACGCGATTAACTGAAACACTTCTTTGATGTGTCTAGATCCAGCCTAGGTCAAATAAATACACACCTTACAGAAGTCAGGATAGGATATAATATTCGGAGCGAATAATGACCTCTGGCACTGGGGAAGAGGGGGGTAAGAATTTGATGCTGCCATGGAAGCGAAGATGGAGTGGCCAAAAACCCTCAGTTTATAGCTGGACAAAATCACAGACAAAATCTCTGTGTTACAAAGTTGCTACTAAAAGGTAAAGGTAAGGTACCCCTGACCATTAGGTCCAGTTGTGGACGACTCTGGGGTTGCGGCGCTCATCTCGCTTTACTGGCCAAGGGAGCCAGCGTTTGTCCGCAGACAGTTTTTCCGGGTCATGTGGCCAGCATGACTAAGCCACTTCTGGGGAATCAGAGCAGCGCATGGAAACGCCGTTTACCTTCCCGCCGGAGCGGTACCTATTTATCTACTTGCACTTTTGAGCGTGCTTTTGAACTGCTAGGTTGGCAGGAGCAGGGACTGAGCAACAGGAGCTCACCCCATCACGGGGATTTGAACCGCTGACCTTCTGATCAGCAAGCCCTAGGCTCTGTGGTTTAATCCACAGCGCCACCTGTGATAAATAACCCCAAAAATCCTCCTGAGAAAAATACAGATTTCATTGTGCTTTGTGTTATGAATTCATTGGCCTGTGTTTGCCTGAGCTTGAGTCTGGACTAAGCATTCTGAGCTCCTGTGTTCTGATTTAATACATGATATCCAATCACAGAACCTTTCAGGATTTGGGCCTCTGCCATTGGCCCTTAAACTCTGAGTCATGATTCGCAGCTTGGAAGTTTAGGCAGCCAATCACGTCAGGAGTGGAAGTGGCCTAGGCCTTCAGAAATGTATATAAGCAGTTGCTTTGCCCCTGTTGTCCAGTTCTGTTAGTGCAATAAACTTTCTTGCTGTTATCACTGTGTCTTGCCTTGTGGGAGCCCACCTACACTTCACTATGCACAGCCCACTTTGCTAGGTACAGTGGTACCTTGGTTCTCAAACTTAATCCGTTCCATAAGTCCATTCCAAAACCAAAGCGTTCCAAAACCAAGGCACATTTTCCCATAGAAAGTAATGCAAAACGGATTAATCCGTTCCAGACTTTAAAAAACCACCCGCAAAACAGCAATTTAGCATGGATTTTCCTATCTAACAATACCATTGATCCATAAAATGAAAGCAATAATAAATGTACTGTATTATAAAATAAATAAAACAGTATTGAAGATGATAAAAAAGTTTTTTTTAAAAAATTCTTACCTGCACTGATGATCGTCATTGTTTGTATGGGGGGCTTTTATCCATTTCCACAGTCACACAATCAATCAATCAATCAATCAATCAATCAATCAAAGTAGCTGAACTGGGATCCACACAGTCACAAAAACAAATTAACTTTTTCAAAACAAAAAAGGCAAAACAAATGGCAAAAACAAACGCACCAAATATCACCTTAGAACACTGCAATCGGAAATGGAAGGCTTGAATTAAAATGAGGGGGGCGCAAATTAGCAGCGCAACAGGAAACACAGGGGGACGCAAATTAGCAGTGCAATAGGAAACAGGTGGACGCAAAATGGCTTCCAGAAAAAAGTTAAAAAACCGGAACACCAACTTCTGGTTTAGCAGCATTCGGGTTCCAAGTTGTTAATGAACTAAGCTGTTCGAAAACCGAGGTACCACTGTATAGCTGTGATTCCCACATTACAAGAGGGTTGGACTACACGGCCCTTGTGGGTCCCTTCCAACTCTACAATTCTATGTGTCTATGAACGTAGGAGCAGTGAATTATGTGGAAACAGCCTTTCATTATTATTTTTAAAAATATTTTTTATTAACTGGCCAATCACATCAAATTAAATCACATCACACAAATTACAAAGCCAAATTTTTAAATTTTGTTGGGGGAACCCATACTTCAAGATCCAAAGGGGGATTCAGATCATCTTCTTATTACTGCGTTAATGTCCAAATCAGTCCCAATCAGTCCAGACAAAGTTCATAATTCTATCCAGTCTTATCTTGGTGTTTCCACATCATATCTTGTTCATATAATTTCTCTTTTTCTTTTATGATCTCTTCTGTTAGTCTCCTTAAGCCGATAAGCAAATATAATAATCCTGTGTGAATTTTCCGTTCTTCCAATCTAAGTCCAGATGGTTTCCATATATCTCCTTCGTAGATAACATCGCTCTTTCCATCATAAATTAGGCATTTGTCCCTCTTGAGTCCCACTGAGGAGTTAATCCACGATATGTAAACAGCTCTATTTCTCTCTTTCTCCTCCCAGACCCAAGAGCTCCAACAATGCCTCCCAAAATGGCGACGGCATTTTTAACTGCGTCATTCCAAAACTCTTAACTTTCCAGCTTCGTCTTGAAACATTGCTTTGGTTCGAAAGTTTATCTCCACACAGCCTTAAATCCACAGCTTAAGTCCTTATAGCGACATTTCTGACTCATTAGGGGAGGGGATTCTTGTTTAATCACATAAAAAAAGGAAAGGAAGGTTTTTTCCCCCCTCCCCCCTCAGTCATTTGCCGTACCGTATCTTGACGTATCTTCTCATATTTTATTCTTGTCTTGTTATCAGAGATCTCTTCTGTCAGCAGTCTTTACTCCCCCTTTTCCCTTGAAGTATGTGCAATTTATCTCGTCCAAATTGTTTCTTTTGAAGATTCTTGCAACTAGTGGCGTGGATCAGAGACGGCATCGAGGAGTGCCGAAATCCCACAGGAGGGCTTTGTGCCTAGTGCCCCCACCCCCACAAATTCGGGGGTGGTATAGGGCACAGCAGGCAAGGGCCATCCCCCCCACAATGCTGGGGGGTGGGGGTTAAGGAGGCTAAATACCCCCATCATAGCCTCCAAATTACCTCGTGTGGGTCGGAGAGATGTTATTGTCAGCCATCTTCCGATGCGCCACCTAGTGGCCCCCCGTGGAAACAGCCTTTCAGTTAAACCATCCACAGCGTGAAGTTCATTACATTCAGGGAAAACCCAAAGCTCCAGCTAATCATATGGGAGAGCTATTTATATAGGGTTGCTTTGGCAGGGCCTACGCCCGGAACAGAATGAATACTCAAAACTACAAGTTGCAGATAAACTAGGTTTTTCTGCATTTTTTTTGTTTTTTTAAATGCTGTTATGAACCCAATCTGGAGAGGAACTGGATTGTGAACATTAAACAACAAATTTTGTTGCGTGTGCCAAGTTTGAAACGCGGAGCTTTCTCTCTTTCTTTTCTTTTTTTTGTTTTTGTTTTTGTTGTTGAAGAGAATCTTTATTGATTTTATGATTACATACTATACATATACACATTACTTTACATTTACATTTACTCCTAAGAGTTGACTTCCCTCCTTCCTTCTTCTGGCTTTTTTATGTCATCTCTAAGTTTTCGCATTGTCTTTATTGATTCTTTATTGATTCTTTCAACTTTATCCGTACAGTGTCTATATACAAATCAATCTTTCTGTAAATACACATCTTTTTGTTTGTCTATATTCATTTACAGATACAATTAGTTACCTTCATTGTATTTTACGTTTTTATTCATATTGTCATTTAACATCCAAGAACATCCAAGAAAGTTTCTTTTAATTTCCCATTATGAGGTTTATTTCCATTCTATTGATTTCACTATTTCACCGTATCCTATGTATAACATAATTTTTTCTTTGCATGCCCAGGGAGAGACCCCCCCCCCCCGACCTCAGGCAACATCCGGGTGGAATAATGATTTGTGATAACGTGTTATGGGATTAAAATTGGCCGCAACTTTATGAAACTTTCAGATGTAGGAAGACCTTGGCTTAGGCATTGGGCGTTTATACCACCCAGTCCCCAGCCAGGGATCTAGGGCTCAAGAGAGTTAACCAATCTGGCTGGGGATTGGGCTGGCTCTGGAAGACGTATCTTTAAGCAGAGAGCCCCCCCCCCCATTTCGCCTCAACACAGGGGAGTGCAGTGACAACCTTTCAGCATATGGCCAGTGACTCCCCTCAACACAACCCTGTTATGGCCTGGGATTCGGACTCGGAGGCTGAACCTGAGGAATCCCAGCCTGCACAGGAGTCCCCACCTCCAGAACCAGCTGAGCCGGGGCTGGGGCATGAGCCTGAAGGGTCCTGACCTGTGCTGGATCCTCAGGTGCAGGCACCAGCTGAGTCTGCTCTGGCTCCTGAGGGGATGGAGGACCCATTGCCTGCAGGTGCTCCACTCTCAGCCCCGTCAGGGGAAGCTGAGGTTGCCTCTGGGTCCAGTAACCCTCCAGCAGAGGCTCAGGGCAGAGAGGTGGAGGGAACTAAGTTCCCGCAGGAGGAGTGCTCGCCTCCAGGCCAGGAGAGGCGAGTCACCTGTGGACCGGGGCCGCCCTATGCCTCGGGGCAGATAAAAGCTGGCCAGCCCCAGTCCCAGGTTGCGGGAGCAACATTGTTGGTAGCCTGTTCCTGCCGGCACCCTGTCCTGCTCTTCTGCCAGAGTTCCTGACCTCACCCGACTCCCTGCCTTGGACCCAGCCACAGCTTTGATGGACAGCCTCCATATCGCACCATTGACCTCGGACTGGACTTGGACCTCGCCACACGGTTAACCCTCGGGAACAGCACAAACCCCTTTGCCAGGAAACCCTGGGATCGCTGCCTCGGGAGGGGGGGCATGTGTCACCGCTTCAGCCCCCCCCCCCATTTAGGGAAGATAAGATTAAAGGGTTCTGCCCAAGGCCTAAAACCGCCAAAGTTGTGATGTTTTGCTACAGGGAAGGCGAAACCTGCCAATGCAGAGAAAATTCCTTCAAGGTCCTTTAACAGCAACCATGGTAAGACCGTAAGACTCGGGGATCTTTCTTTGCAAAAAGAAATCCAAGGGCAACAGGAATCAGACCAAAAAAATAATGTTCAAAATGTGTTTTCTCCAGATGAAATTAATGGACTATGCAGAATTGGACAAAATGACAGGAAGGATTCGAAACCTGCGGGACCAGAGATTTACAGAAGTTTGGAAGAAGTATATGAATTATTTGAATTATTTATTAGTTAAAAAAACTAATAAAAATTATATATACTATATAAAAAATGTGTTTTCTCTGGAATGGTGAAAAAGCCTAGAAATGAGGACTAGAAATTGGAGTGAAGAAATTATCCCACCCAAGCAGACTAAACCAAACACACAGAAGATGGGGTATACTCTCACACCCGTCCCAAGGACCTGGGCTAGGGTAACAAGCAAAAAAAGGGAGAAAGGTGAATTGCTGCTGACATGTGTTTCCTTGGATTTTGCTGTATTAAGACTTTACTGAATTGCAATATTTTTGTGAGTTGCAATCCGTTTCTCTGTTGGGTCTTCTCGATCTCAGTTCCATTAAGCCTTCTCTGCCCCAAATTGGCTTCCCGGCCCAAATTGCTTTCTTATAGCATTGAGGCGGGACTGAATCTAAATACACGCGGGGTGATGAAGCGCTATCCTATCCTATGAGATCTAAGAACCAAAACGACAAAGCCAAAATGGAAGCTTGTCTCAGTATTGTGTTCTCTCCCTTTGCACAGACTCAAAGTTTGTTGGAAAAGTCCAGACCTGATTCTTTGCTTCTTGGCACTCCTTGTAAGTGATAACCATTCACAATCAAACACACAGACTCGTCTGTAGCTTTCCAAGCTCATCGTTTACCGCATTTTTTGCTCTATAAGACTCACTTTTTCCCTCCTAAAAAGTAAGGGGAAATGTGTGTGCATCTTATGGAGTGAATGCAGGCTGCGCAGCTATCCCAGAAGCCAGAACAGCAAGAGGGATTGCTGCTTTCACTGCGCAGCAATCCCTCTTGCTGTTCTGGCTTCTGAGATTCAGAATATTTTTTTTCTTGTTTTCCTCCTCCAAAAACTATGTGTGTCTTGTGGTCTGGTGCGTCTTATAGAGCGAAAAATACGGTAAGTTTTCTATCTTGGCTGAAAAGCACAACTTTACTTAACTTTTAAAAGGATAGAATAAAGAGGCTTGATCCATGTTTTAAAAAGCATCATATGAACATATCCTAAGCACAAATTTCTCTACTAAATCTTAATTTACTTGGTTGCCAAATACACAAATTGGGCCTCGCGCTTCTGCTTATTAGGGTTGCCAACTTTTGAAAACCATGCTCCAAAGTACAAAATTCATTTGAATTGTAACATTGTGGCCTGTTTTTATATCTGGATAGCTATGGGGTTCCTATCTGATTGACTTAAAAGGTATATAACTCCTCTCCCCAAGGCACACCTTTTTAAATAAAGTGATATAAAAGATAGGGGAGGAAAGGTTGGCTAAGGAAGACAAGCTACTTAATTTCTTTCAAACAAAATGAGCAGGCACGACCCAATGCCACTGCGGGGAAGAAAGAGCTGCCGGTGTGTATTAAAGATTAGTGCCTCGGCTGCTTAATTATTGGCGCGTTGGCTGCTTAATTATTGGTTAATCTAGCAATTTAACATGCTTCATTTAATTCTAATTAGGAGAATTAATAGGCAGGGAATAAAGATTTAAACAGACTGGCGAGAAACAAAACTGAATTTCAAGCTGCTATTGAAAATTGGAGGCTTCCTTGGCGAACGCTCTTTCGGCAACAAAGCAGCCCCTCTTCCCCACAGAACGGGGGCCACGGGGAGGCTTTCGTCACCAGATCTGGCAGGCTGCCACAGGGGTGCTGGCTTGTGTAACACGCGACATTAATGTCCTGGTGACAGAACGAGGACGGAAGGAATGGCTTCTGTGTTTTGGAGGGTGTGTACACTGTGAGATGATTTCGCGATGTGTGTGTGTGTTTATAGGGCAAGAGGGAGCGGGGAATAATTTAGTGGTGATCTCACCCTCAGGAGGTACATACTATTGATGTTGGTGCTTTAAGTCACGGAGCTGTGAATTATTATATTTCTTCCTCAGTCTGGTGCTCCCTTTATGTTCTCTCTCCTGGCATAGCTTTGGGGAATGAAGACATGAGGCATTTCCACTTCAACAGCTGGCTGGCTTCCATTCTTGCCTCCCCCAAACGTTACCGCCTGATCTGCTTAGTGTGTTTGTCTTTGCTAATCAAGCTGCGTACTCTGACAAGTCCTACGACATTGGACATGGCTGTTCTTCTAATTAAGGTGCTAATTGAATTAAATGGCTGCAGTAATGAGCAGATGAGCAGCATAAAAAGTAAAGAGTCAGATAGGCCAATTAACGAAAGAGCTGAGCATAATTATAACATTTAAAATACACGCAGCTCTGTACCAATATTCTTAATTGTTACAGGGGAAATTTATGATAATTGGCTCAACAACAGCCACGCAGGGCTTGGTCTGAGACAAAGCCGGTAATTAAAACAAAAATGATATTCAACGCGGATTGCAAAGCAGGGGGAAACGGCTGATTTATATAGGAGATGTTTGTAAAATAAGACAACCTACGGAGTGAAAATCCTGCTGAATCGAAGCACCGCCGGTGGGTGACATTTGGACAAGGTGGGACAAGGTGTCCCAAGATGGAGGTTTATTATTCATTTGATTCAGACTCCAAAGCAGGGTGCTGATCCTCAGGGGTGCTGTCCCAAATCCATTCATCTCATTTCTTGCCTCTGCAGAATTTATGCAATGGTTTCTTATCATAAAGCAATTTGATATAGAAATTTGAGGCTTGTTTGACTAAGAGGAATGCCAGTAGAAACCATTAAGCCTTTTATGTTTCTGACTTTGAAGCAAGCAAAGGATGAATTTGGAAACCGACAGGTAGGAGGGGAAATGGGGTCACCGCTATTTAACCTGGCAGAAAGCCGAGAGGCCACACAAGTCCAATACCATTTCCCTTTTTGTAACAATTGCATATTGATTTGGCGACGTTGCTTCATGCAGTAGTGAGCAAGTCAATGGACACAGGAATGATATTTGATAAGCAAATTATTGATTAAGAGTGCATCAGCGAACAGGGCACAAAGGAGGGTCTTATTGTCACCACAATCTAATAGTGAGGTAGTCATATAGTTCTAATTATTTTAATTATTAAATACGGAGTTGGTAAATAAGTCACAAAACACCAAAGTTTGACCCTTTTTGACATATGGCCACATTTCCCTACACCAAGCAAGGCGTGAGAAGCAAAGAAGTGTGGGAATGTTCAGGGATGCAGGAGAGGATATATTGTTTGATTATATCCTTTCCAACTTGTGTTATCAAGTTCTACAATTTAGCAGAGTAGCATTCCCCTTTTTAAACTTGCACAGCAGATGCGTTTGCTCAGGCTTGGTAAAGCCTCTAAATACGTTTCGTTGGTAATTTCCCCTTTAGTCCCTCATAAAAAGATAGACACAACACAGTTATACTTTTTTCTATAAAAGTATAAAAAGAGTTTACTCACTCACATTCTGTTCACAAATGGATCCCAGAAGGCAGAGTTAAGTTAGAAAAGTAATATACCTGGAATCCATCCCATAAAGAGACCATCATAGGCTAAGCAGATGTTGCTTGTATGACAAATGTGGTCAGAGAGAGAGAGAGAGAGATGGCTGACCAGTCCTGCTCTTTTGTTACCTGCGCAGGTGAGGTCACACCCACCTCTAGTCACATGCAGAGAAAGTCTGTCCCAGCCTAGGAGAAACAGGAAGTTCTGACTGTCTGGTCTAGACATCCCCTTTTATTTCCACTCTAGGGATGTTGCACTTGTCTGCTCTTGTGTTTCACATCCTACAAGAAGCCCTTCATCAAATGCAATTTTCAGACAAGGTATGAGAAAATACTGTATTTCTTGGGAAATGTTTTCCCCCTTGTATTTTTGAAAGCATATTTTCAATAGTCATTTGCTAACCATAGAATCTGAACACATGCACACACACACGTCCCCCTTGAAATAGAAGGCAAGTCAGGGTTGACAAAAGTTTTGACATTAATTGTGTGTTCATTAAAAATGTGGACCACCTCTGACTGGGTTTCTACTTGATATGGACAAAGCTCCCAAAATATGCAGAATCCACAGATATAAGCAGTTACAACATAAAATCACAATATGAAAACACAAAATACATAATCTAAATAAAAAGAAAAACAACCCAATAACACACTCCCTCCAACACATTTTAAAAGGGCATTGGGTATCAATCAGCCAAAGACCTGGTTGAAAAGGAAAGTTTTTGCCTAACGCTTAAAAGTGTACCATGAAAGTCCCAGGCGAACCTCCCTGGGGAGAACATTCCATAAACAGGGAATTTACATAACTTGACCAACTTTATTCTAAAGTGTGCCCATCCAGGAAGGAAGAGTTCTAGCTCCTCCTAGCTTCTGGAGAAGGTAGTGAATCCAGATAACAGAAACTCCTATTGGCTATCCCTGTTGTAGGATATCAGCAAATGTTCCGGGTAGTGAAAAGCTTTATGGCTGGGAAGTCCAATGCAGGGCCCAAGGGTTGCATGAGGCCCTTGAGGCCTTTCTTTGGTGTCCCTCAGCAACATTTCATGCTTCCACCCCCTGCAACCCTCACACTGCCTTCTCAAACCCTGGTAAGCGAGGTGCTGGGCTTTGGGAAGGAGACGTGAGGGCTCAGGCAGGGTCCTAGAGTCCTCCTTCCTGCTTCACAAAACCTAGTGTTTCCCCAGTTTTGGGAAGGATGTGGGAAAGCTCTGGAATCCCGCCCGAGCCTCAAAGAGGCAACAAAGCAGTGTGTGGCCCGCAGGTTCCATGTCGGAGTACTTGTGTGGTCCACTTGGTATGAAAAGTTGGACCACCCTGATGTATGGGATTGGGAAGGAATTCCTGCATTCTGCAAAGACCTGCATTGAGGTACAGTGGTGCCTCGCAAGGCGAAATTAATTCGTTCCGCGAATTTTTTCGTCTAGCGAATTTTTCGTCTTGCGAAGCACAAAATCCCATAGGAATGCATTGAAAATCAATTAATGCGTTCCTATGGTAAAAAAAAGTCCAAACCAAGCCAAATTTGGTACAACAAGAGTTTATTAAGTGCTATTTAAAGTCACACTTACTGTAAAGAGCATTTCAAAATTCAAACCCAGAATTTTTTTAAAAAAACAGCAGAGTGGCCCAATGGTCACAGAAAATCATAAAAATGCAGAAAAAAACCACAAGCTTCCAGATTCTTGCAAACCCCTCCCCAACTGTTCCTCCAGCCACCCAGCACACAGAAATTCAAATCCAGTTTTTTTAATAAAAAAAACAGCAGATTGCCCCAATGGTCACAGAAAATCATAAAAAGGCAGGAAAAAAACACAAGCTCCCAGATTCTTGCAAACCCCTCCCCAACACCAAGTCCTTGAATTCCAAACACCCCAACCCAAAATCCAAACCCCCCCAAAAAAGTTTTAAAAGCTTAACTTACCAAATGGCTGCAAAAGAAGTTTTGGAAAAGCTTCAAAAATCACCAAAGTCTTTAAAAACCTCAAAAAAGGCTACTATGTACACTGCGTTCTATGAGTTGCTCCTTGAAGTCAAGTCGCAACTGTATTAATGGTGTTAAGAAAAAGGAAACAAACTTGCAAGACGTTTTTGTCTTGCGAAGCAAGCCCATAGGGAAATTCGTCCTGCGAAGCAGCTCATAAAACGGAAAACCCTTTCGTCTAGCGAGTTTTCCGTCTTGCGAGGCATTCGTCTTGCGGGGCACCACTGTACCGGTATGTGATAGGTTCTGCAGGCAGAGGGTCTCCTGACATCACCTGGACCTGCTCTGGTGCACACAGCCATTACTTTTAGCACATAACACCCTGCAACGTATGGTTGGCTGGTATTCAGTTGGCATCTCCATTAGCAATGGCTGGAGTTAAGCCCGTTGGATGCTATCCAACATTGGTCATGTTCAGAGTAGACCCACTGAAATTAATGGGCATGTAACTTAATTCCATGATCACTACAGATGGTGACAGCAGCCGTGAGATTAAAAGACGCCTGCTTCTTGGGAGAAAAGCAATGACAAACCTAGACAGCATCTTAAAAAGCAGAGACATCACCTTGCCAACAAAGGTCTGTATAGTTAAAGCTATGGTTTCCCCAGTAGTGATGTATGGAAGTGAGAGCTGGACCATAAAGAAGGCTGATCACCAAAGAATTGATGCTTTTGAATTATGGTGCTGGAGGAGACTCTTGAGAGTCCCATGGACTGCAAGAAGATCAAACCTCTCCATTCTGAAGGAAATCAGCCCTGAGTGCTCACTGGAAGGACAGATCCTGAAGCTGAGGCTCCAATACTTTGGCCACCTCATGAGAAGAGAAGACTCCCTGGAAAAGACCCTGATGTTGGGAAAGATGGGGGGCACAAGAAGAAGGGGACGACAGAGGACGAGATGGTTGGATAGTGTTCTCGAAGCTACCAGCATGAGTTTAACCAAACTGCGGGAGGCAGTGGAAGTGCCTAGTGTGCTCTGGTCCATGGGGTCATGAAGAGTCGGACATGACAAAACAACAACAACAACAACTTAAATCCATTGGGTCAGATCTGAGTATGACTTAGTTGGGTGTCACCCACCGATTTCTGCAGCTGGAGATCCTGAATGCCAAGTTCTGTTCTGGATTGTGGCCGAAAAATGAACCGGAGCGGCTCACGCTGCAAGTAAAATAATATTGCACTTGAAAATATGCCCCACAACTCATAAACCTCCCCGATTTTACACCAGTGGTAATGGAATAAATACATTCTAACAACACATTGCTTCTTTTCCCGCATAACTACTTCTCCAGGCAGATTTACCATAACAGAGTCTGAGCAGGGGAAAAACTAACAACAAAAAAAGATGGTTCATTTACAAATGTAATTTCAATTGAAGATAGTTTTCCAATCTTCTTTCATTTGAGTCTCAATTGAACTTCTTCTCCTTTTTGATGGCATGATTAGACATTGTGAGAGCTGTTGAAGATTAGTCAAGCACAGAGAGAGTAAATTGGGAAGGATGTTTTATCAGCGCACGTCACAATATATGAAAGCAGATGTGTATGCTCTGAGCTGTTCCCTCAAATTATGGTTATGGAATAATTTAGCCCTTTTGATTCTCACAGATTACTGCCTCCACTGATCATGCTGTCAAAATCAAAGTGAGCACTTCATTCCGCTTTTATTCATGCCAGATCTATTTTGCTTTCATAATGAGCAGATATTACCACTGCACAAAGAGGATAAAGACATTCACAGTGATAGATAGGCGAGAGATTAAATGGGATCTTTATGACTTCTTCAGCCATCAGTTTTGACTGTGCGATAAGACGAGTCGAGTTGGCCACTGATTTGTTCTTTATTGGAGCCAATATTAGCATGGGCTTACCAGCGCACGCTCTGATAAAATCTATTTAAGGTGGAATGGGCATAAGCATTTTAGACCGAGGAGAACTGCTGCTGCTGCTGCTGTTATAGCACCAGGAGGAACAGGCAGCAAACCTCTCTATATGGCAAAATTTCAAAACTGTTGTTGCTAAATCTAATTATAACTTTACATTTCTCCTACTTCTCTTTGGCGTCAAAGAGTTTTCCACAGTATTATTGATTACAAACATTGTGTACAGTGGTACCTTGGTTCTCAAATGCCTTGGTACTCAAACAACTTGGAACCCAAACACTGCAAACCCGGAAGTAAGTGTTCCGGTTTTTGAACTTTCTTTGGAAGCCGAACATACTCAGTTTTGAATGTTACACTTCCAATTTGGGTGCCACACTTCCGTTTTGAGTGTTACACTGAGGTCTGTCTGTTTTTGCTATTTTGCGTTTTTGTGGCTCTTTTTGTGTGTGTGTGAATTTGTGGAACCCAGTTCAGCTACGGATTGATTGTGTGACTGCAGTACATTGTTTATTGCTTTCATTTTATGGATCAATGGTCTCGTTAGATAGTAAAAATCATGCTAAGTTGCCGTTTTAGGGGTTGTTTTTAAAAGTCTGGAACCGTTTAATCTGTTTTGTATTACTTTCTATGGGAAAGCGTGCCTTGGTTTTGGAACGCTTTGGTTTTGGAACAGACTTCCAAAATAAATTAAGTTTGAGAACCAAGGTACCACTGTATTCAAACAGAAATCTTTACAGATATCAGTGTAAACATGACATGCGCTGGTTGCTTTGCACTTCGCTTGAAATGTCTAAAGTAAGATGTGTTCAAGCCTGTGACCAGGATCCAAAAGACATCCGTACTAACTGTCTGCTGAAGGAGCCAGTCTGGACCTGAGGTTCTCATCTCCCTGCCCCGATAGTCTTCCAAGGCAGGGCTAGCTAACTTGTAGCTTCCAGTTGGATTATAACTCTCATCATCCCTGACCACTGAATCGAGTAGCTGAGGCTCATGGGAGTTGGAGTCCAGCACCATCTAGAGAACTAGAGCAGCACAGCTTTCATATCCTTGTTCTAAGGTAGTAATAGAGCATCATGATATTAATTCTTAAGTAGGTTTTGAATAGACCTTAAAAAGAAAGTTGTACCTTATATACAAATTTATGCTAACATAAATGCTTAAAAATAAACATAACCATATACAAATACTTGCAGTACCAGAAGTGATCCTGAAGCGATGCAATTAGGCTATAAAGCTACAAATTAAACAGCAGTTAAAAAACACAACTCATTTCCTGCCTAAAATTCCAATTCTGCATAATATTTTCGAGAAGGCAGACGTAAAATCATTTGCTGTTACATCACCTGCCTAATTTAATCCGCTGTCATTTTTAGCCCAGAACTCCCCAGCTATGTGAACTTGGCAATGCATGGTCCTATGTGAGTGTCTGGAGGCGGTTGGAGGATGGATGGTGGCTAACAGATTGAGGTTGAATCCTGACAAGACAGAAGTACGGTTTTTGTGGGACAGGAGGTGGGCAGGTGTGGAGGACTCCCTGGTCCTGACTGGGGTAACTGTGCCCCTGAAAGACCAGGTGCGCAGCCTGGGAGTCATTCTGGACTCACAGCTATCCATGGAGACACAGGTCAATTCTGTGTCCAGGGCAGCTGTTTATCAGCTCCATCTGGTACGCAGGCTGAGACCCAACCTGCCAGAGTGGTACATGCTCTGATTATCTCTCGCTTGGACTACTGCAATGCGCTCTATGTGGGGCTACCTTTGAAGGTGACCCAGAAAATACAACTAATCCAGAATGCGGCAGCTAGACGGGTGACTGGGAGCGGCCACCGAGACCATATAACACCGGTCTTGAAAGACCTACACTGGCTCCCAATACGTTTCCAAGCACAATTAAAAGTGTGGGTGCTGACCTTTAAAGCCCTAAATGGCCTTGGTCCAGTATACCTGAAGGAGTGTCTCCACCTCCATCATTCTGCCCGGACACTGAGGTCCAGTGCCGAGGGCCTTCTGACGGTTCCCTCAATGCAAGAAGCCAAGTTACAGGGAACCAGACAGAGGGCCTTCTCGGTAGTGGCACCCGCCCTGTGGAACGCCCTCCCACCAGATGTCAAAGAGAAAAATACCGTATTTCCCCCTCTATAACATGCAGATTTTTTCTCCTAAAAGGAAGGAGAAATGTCTGTGCGTGTTATAGAGCGAATGTGTGGTCCCTGGAGCCGAAAAACCAGGCAAAAATCAAATCGCGCTTCACGGAGAAGGGAAACCTGAAAAGAGGAAGCGGCTGCTTTCCTGCATTCTGTCTCAGGGTCTTACTGCCCACCCTCCTCTGTTTCCTTGCTGTGTTTGCTGAAACGGAACAAAGAGCAGGGAAAGCCCCTCCCCTCCAGGCAAGCAGAGGGGAAAGCAGAGTGCCGTCTCTGTGCTCCGGTGCTGCTGGGGGAGAGGGAGAGAGGGGGGGAGGGAGAGAGAGAGAGAGAGATGGCTGGCTTGGGTGGGGGGAAACTTTTGCCTTCCTTTCCTCCCTCCCATTAAATCCCTCTCCTGCATTCTTAGCCAGCTGCTTCTCTGCACACCCCTCTCATGTCCCTTCTTTGTTTTTCCTTCGCTCCCCACTTAAAATGTGGTTACAAAGCATAGATCCACATGGATCCTCAGGATCTTTGCATTGGGTCACCCCAAATTCACCATCAGATCACATAGCATGTCCATGGCTACAGCCTGCACCAAAAAAATCACGCACCCACTGTTGCCTGGGGCTGCAATGGTGCAAAAACGTGGTTACAAAGCATGGATCCACAGGAATTCTCAGGATTTTTGCATTGGGTCACCCCAAATTCACCATCAGATCACGTGTCTGTGGCCACAGCATGAAGCACAAAAATGATACATCCACTGTTTCATTCAGAATGTTTTTCCCTTGTTTTCCTCCTCTAAAAACGATATGTGTGTTATGGTCAGGTGCGTGTTATAGAGCGAAAAATACGGTAACTATCAAACTTTTAGAAGACATCTAAAGGCAGCCCTGTTTAGGGAAGCTTTTAATGTTTAATAGGTTACTGTATTTTAATGTTTGTTGGAAGCCGCCCAGAGTGGCGGGGAAACCCAGCCAGATGGGCAGGGTATAAATAAATTATTGTTATTATTATTATTATTATTATTATTATTATTATTAAATAAGGAAAGCTTCTCAAATATACAAAGTTTTAGCTGAGAATATAAAACCAAGAAAAGCTAATATCTAACAGCCCAGTAATACGCACAAAGGAAGCTTCTTCTTTGGTGATCACTCACAGCCAAGTAAGATTGTCTTCCATAAACACGGTTTTAACAGTGAGTCCGTAAGTGACTGTGGAGACCAATTCTGGATCCACGCGTCCTTCCACAGTGGGGACATAGGTTTTTGGGCGGGAGTTGATCACGGTGAGGGTTTGCCAAACGCGCCTTCCTCTTAGCACGTTTCTCCCTTTCATCTTGAGTTCGAGTGTCAGAGTTATAAGGAAGAGGTAGGAGGTATTCTTGACCCTCCCCACCAAACCTGGATTCAGAGGAGCATAACATGCTTATACCGAGAGGTCTAGCATGACACCCCAACACATTGCACTAATAGGGCTTTTTAAACAAACTGTAAAAGGCTAGTGCCAGTCAAACCAATCACAAACTTCCACACAAAGAACCTAATTAACAGAGCTTTGGCTTTTGCTAATTAATGAAATCAGCACAAGGCTACTTGCACCTGGGCAAAGCAAATTCGTGACAGAAAACATCACCTCTCATACTTGAAAATTGACATAGAAAGAAAGACTGTAAACCTTGTCTTCTTGAATGCGAGTGTGCGCTAAAAGTTTTTAAACGGTTCCAGACAGTAAGAGCTTGTATTAAAAAATGTTTGTGAAACGGCTTCCGGAAAAATTGTTGCCCCGGCGAGATGGGGAAGAGAGTTGAACATATATTTTGGGCTCTGCTGGCAGCAGCAGTAGCAACAATTTATTTATTTATTTATACCCTGCCCGTCTGACTGGGTTTCCCCAGCCACTCTGGGTGGCTCCCAGCAGAATATTAAAAACAGAATAAAACTTCAAACATTAAAAACTTCCCTAAACAGGGCTGCCTTCAGATGTCTTCTAAAAGTCAGATAGTTGTTTATTTCCTTGACATCTGATGGAAGGGCGTTCCACAGGGCGGGCACCACTACCGAGAAGGCCCTCTGCCTGGTTCCCTGTAGCTTCGCTTCTCAGAAGGAGGGAACCACCAGAAGGCCCTTGGAGCTGGACCTCAGTGTCCGGGCAAGAGCCTCAGGCCATTGAAACTTCTAGCTTAGCACTTGTGAGGGGAGGGGAAAAGAAGGAGCAAAATGTAGGTAACTCAATTTGCTTTGAACAGGTGATCCTGGCATTCTGTAATGGATCTCTTTTGAGGCCTCTTCTGAAGTGCAGGTTATCACTGCAAAAGCTGGATATTTTGAGGGGTGCTTCAGTGCAGTCGTGTGGGGGAGATGCAATGTAGGATGCAGGAAGCTGGAGATAACCAACTACAGAATTCGAAACAGATTTTTAAATTGTTAATATAATGTGTTTTGAGTGTGTTTTGCTTTATCGCAGGATTGGGCTAGAGCAGGGGAAGGGGAGCTCGATCATTATGGATCTCCACAATGGGTAATCCCTGACCAGCTGCCAAGGTAAAAGGTAAAGGGACCCCTGACCATTAGGTCCAGTTGTGACCGACTCTGGGGTTGTGACGCTCATCTTGCTTTATTGGCCGAGGGAGCTGGCGTACAGCTTCCGGGTCATGTGGCCAGCGTGACTAAGCCACTTCTGGCGAACCAGAGCAGCGCACAGAAATGCCGTTTACCTTCCCACCGGAGTGGTACCTATTTATCTACTTGCACTTTGACATGCTTTCGAACTGCTAGGTTTGCAGGAGCAGGGACCGAACAACGGGAGCTCACCCCATTGCGGGGATTCGAACCGCCAACCTCCTGATCGGCAAGTCCTAGGCTCTGTGGATTAACCCACAGCGCCACCCGCGTCCCTTAGCTGCCAAGGAACTCCACCCAAATTCCCCCACAATAGTTTTAAACCCACTGATATATGCTGTTACAAGGTGCATCTGCCAGTAGGGGCTGTTTGCTTGTTTTTGAGTTTGTATTGCATGCACTGTGAATTATCAGTTGTTAAAAGAGTCTAATAAGCCATTCATCGTTAGTGAGACAACCTTACTTTGTCATCAGCAGTCACGGATAAAAGTGAAAACGTTTGGTTTCTACCTTTCCTTACAGCACAAAGGAAACAAAAAGTGCCTTAATTCTGTAGTGGAAGAATGAGACGTTAGTTATTAGGACCACTATTTATTTGATTTCCATAGCCCTATTGCAGGGCATATTCGAGGGTAAACTATATGTGGAATGAGTTTGCCTCTGCATGTCTCTCATGTCTTGTTACGCTGCCGTTTCTATGGGGATATACGCTTGGTATTTATCACTCCTGTTATACAAAAATCACCAAACGGGTCCGAACTTCAATGTCTAAAACTCCTGGTAGAGGACAAGGATCTAGAGATCACGCTAAGGCTGGCCAAATTCTGTGCGACTGCCGTAAAACTTAGGGAACAAGCTGTACTCCCAAAATGTTTAAGGTCTCAAATGATAATTTTAGGTTATATTTTAGTGATCAAGATTTAGTATATATTTTTAACTGCCGCTATATCTGAATTGTCTCTGTTCTACCCAGTTGCAATTCAATGTATTTCTGTTGTGTTTTATGATTTTCCAGATATTGTAAGTAAGTCGGAACTGATCTGTGACCATAATAATAATCATAAAAAAATTCCATAGCCACCATCAATAAACATTCCCAGGGCATAAGTGGTATCATGCTATATTCCATCTGTGCCTTAATTTTTTCATTCTACATAAGTTTTTTTTTTTAGGACAACACATGTGTAATATCATGTATGACAAAAGTGAACAAAAGTAGATGCAGCAGCTGCCTGAATCATGAAACCATTGCAGGAAAAAATAAAATCCTCAACACATCATTCATACATTATTATATTTCTGAATTTCTCATCTTCCACATTTATTTTTGCATATAGAAAACTTAATATATGAAGCTAACCTGAACAGAAGGTACAGCCACCAGACTTGCAAAAGCAAATGACTGACCAAAACACTGTGGGAAAAGCACAGTGCTGAGCACTCAGGCCAGCTCCCGTCCGCTCAGCCAACATGTATATTAAAATTGTCACCTCCACCAAGCTTTTGGGAGCAGATGTCCTAAGCTGTGACAGTGCCACATTTAATCTTGAATGCGACTTACCCGAGTTGCCGAGTCCTGTGCTCTGGCCACACAGACCTTGTTATTATGTTGCCTTTCCTCGCTAACGGTATTTCAGCAAAGGGGCAACAGAATGAATTTGCACTAAAGACTTCAATAAAATTGTGCAATCAATCTGCATTTGGGCGAATTTGTCAAAGTTTTGCATTTGGCAAATACCGGCTGGGTAATTGGCACAGCACTGCGCTACTGACAAAAAGGCAAGGGTGATGAACAGCTCCTAAACGCTGTGTCTTTTCAAACCAATCTGATATTTAGTTCTTAGGCAGATTGCACGTTTTTTAGTGTACATTTGGAGAACCAAGAGCTACACCTCGTGTTCTCTAACCTTGACTTATTGTGGCACTCAGAAATTGTGGACAAATGGGTGCTACAGCTGCAATCCTTTCCCCACTGATTTTGGGAGTGATCCTGCTCAGTGGGACTTATTTCCAAGCAGATATGCAAAAGATGAAAAGGTAAAGGGACCCCTGACCATTAGGTCCAGTCGTGAACGACTCTGGGGTTGCGGCGCTCATCTCGCTTTATTGGCCGAGGGAGCCGGGGTACAGCTTCCGGGTCATGTGGCCAGCATGACTAAGACGCTTCTGGCGAACCAGAGCAGCACACAGAAATGCTGTTTACCTTCCCGCCGGAGCGGTACCTAACCCTAACCCTAACCCACAAGCTTTTTTTAAGAGTTGTTATTATATTTTACAGTTAACATCTCCCCGCTGCATCAATTGATGGTTGAATATGTTTATATCGTGGCTGCTACAGGTTTGAATGAGGAGGGTTGTTGCTAGAAGAGGGGGTTTGTCGCTGGGTGTTTGACTGTGATGTTTAATTTATGTAGTTTAAAATTTCGTATTGTGATATTGTATGCTGTTTTTAACAGTAAGTTGTCTCTTGCGCAGTCAATTATTATTATTATTATTATTCAATTTATATACCGCCCTTTATCAGAAGATCCCAGGACAGCGTACAACATTAAAAACGCATTACAGAACATCAGTGATAAATCATAAAAAATATAACGACAGACAGAGTAATAGTAAAATAATCACCATAATAACCCCCCACACTTTGACAGACTATAGATTATATATTACCCACAGGCTGGGTAAAGAGAAATATTTCTGCTTGGCGCCTAAAGACCTGTAGTGATGGTGCCAGGCGAGCCTCTCTGGAGAGGGCATTCCACAATCGGGGAGGCACCACAGAAAAGGCCCTTCTCTTGTTGCCACCCTCCAAACCTCTCTGGGATGGAGGATGTAGAGAAGGCCTTCGGGTGACAAGCGCAGGGTCTGGGGCAGTTCATACGGGGATAGGTGATCCTTAAGGTACTGACGTCCTTAGCCATGTAAATACATAAATTCAAATAGCAACAAGAAGTATAAACTGGGCATATGTGTGTAATTCACCAAAATCCATTGGGCAGGCTGCATTTATTTCTATGCACCTCACTTTGCAAAAGTAAAAGGAGACGATGCAGTAGTGACAGGTCCGTGCAGAACCTGTCTGAGGCCTGGGACGGGAGTCTTGTTAGATGGATGTTGGTGATCTGACATTAAGTAAAAGTGAAACAAAAGGCGTGCCATGGTCAAATCACTTCCTGGTGCAACTGGACTTCTCCGCGACCCTTCCTCTCTGCAGGGAGGTGGGACTGATTTGGGTGGTCGTCACTTAATGGATCCAAATAGTTTCCAGAGAGTGGTAGGGGATGTTTTATCCCATGTTGATGGCCTTTCAGCTGATTCCCTGGAGACCCGTTGGAATACGGAGTTAACCAGGGCTATTGACTGTTTGGCTCCGAAGCGTCCTCTCCAATTGCATGGAGCCCGGACAGCCCCGTGGTTTTCCCCAGAGCTGAGGGTGATGATACAATCGCTGAGACGGCTAGAACGCCAGTGGCGGAAAACTCACTCTGAATCAGACCGGACATGGGTTAGAGAGTCTCTACCCCCATCGTTCAGCCCGGACACTGAGATCCAGCGCCGAGGGCCTTCTGGCGGTTCCCTCATTGTAAGAAGTGAGGTTACAGGGAACCAGACAGGGGGCCTTCTCGGTAGTGGGGCCGCCCTCCCTTCACATGTGAAGGAAATAAGCAGCTATCTTATCTTTAAAAGACATCTGAAGGCAGCCCTGTTTAGGGAATTTTTAAATATTTAATGCTGTATTGTTTTTAACACTTGATTGGAATCCGTCCGGAGTGGCTGGGGAAACTCAGCCAGATGGGCAAGTTATTATTATTATTATTAAGTTATGAGGTCATACAAAAAAAGCAGTCGGTCCCTGGAGAGCTTAGCCCTCTGAGGCCTGGGGCAAGTTTACTCAGCTGCCCCCCACTTCTGCATAGGCCTAAGTAGTGATAATATTTGGTAAATAACCCACCCATTGGGTAATTGGGGGGCACTTTCTTTCCCGGCACTAATTTACTGCACAAAATGTATTTCAAGGCAAGCAGATCAATCTGTATTGAGCCACTGTTAAAATATAAACCGAAAAAGGAACTAAAAGATAGAGGATATGGAATGCAACATTTTCAGCCTCTAGGTTGGTTGTTTGGGGGCTGACTGAGCTCCTTCAGACCCAGTTTGCTTTTGAGTCCCCTATGGATGAGGAAAACACAAATTCATTATTGTGTACCTTGGCGAGGATCAACATGCAAAATGACAATTGATGCCACCTAATTGTTCAATCTTTTGTGTGTGTGTGTGTGTGTGTGTGTGTGTGAGAGAGAGAGAGAGAGAGAGAGAGAGAGAGAGAGAGAGAGAGAGAGAGAGAGAGAGAAATTAACCCAGCAGCTATTCCTAGAGAATCCATTAAGCGCATACATCAGCTGGGCCTTTTTCTGGCTCTTTTTCAACACTTTGATGAAGTTTCCACCTTAAGGAGTAGGAGGAATGGGGGGGAAAGCAAATTGCAGAGTGTAGACTGAAGCACTTGCAATCTTTGTGACAAATACTAATGTATAAATCAGCAGCCCAATCCAGGCCTGGGCTGCTGATCATGTTCTTTGCTGAAATGTCACCTGTTCCTATCTAACGATTTGCATAATGCAAAGCTTCTCACTCGTAAAATACAGATTAAGAGGGGAAGCAAAGAGTCATTCTCGAACCACAGAGCCATTTCAAAAGTGGGGTGGGGGACAGGCTTTGCTATTAACCCTGCTGCTCCCAAAGGTCTCTTCTCTGCTTGCATCGGCAGTATTAGCGAGGCACAGGAAAATAAAGACCTGGTTATCTTTCCTCTGCTGTTTTATTATTTGTTAAACATGTTTTGCTAACGTACAATGGGGAAGTGCTGTAAATATTGAGGAAATGATCAGAAATCCTATGCATACGATAAAACGAATTCAACAAGTTTAAGTGGACATTCAGTTGTCAATCAGATCAGGAGGGGGGTCATGTTTTGAATCGCTCCCCCAAATACCTCCCCCCCCATGTAATAAACTTGCTAGCACATCAGCAAGAGAACTACTATAAACCTATTTCGTGGGATTAAGCTTTCTTTTGTCTTGCATGTTTTACAGCCTTGGGATACTCTTGAATCTGTTGGCGGTTCACACAGGCATTAAAGTGATGGTGTTACCTAAAGGTAAAGGCAAAGGACCCCTGACAGTTAAGTCCAGTCGCAGACGACTCCGGGGTTGCGGCGCTCATCATGCTTTACAGGCCAAGGGAGCCAGCGTTTGTCCAGAGACAGTTTTTCCGGGTCATGCGGCCAGCATGACTAAGCCGCTTCTGGCGTAACGGAACCCTGACACAAGAGCAGCGCTCAGAAACGCCGATTACCTTCCCACCGGAGTGGTACCTATTTATCTACTTGCACTTTTTTGGGCGTGCTGTTGAACTGCTAGGTTGACAGGAGCTGGGATCAAGCAACGGGAGCTCACCCCATCACAGGGATTTGAATTGCCGATCTTCTGATTGGCAAGCCCAAGAGGCTCAGTGGTTTAGACCACAGCGCCACCCGCGTCCTGTCATAGCTTTAAGAAATATGGTTTATTTACCTATTTACACTTTCAATCTGCATGGAGTCCAGATCTTACAACGTGGTCATATCAAGAGGGGCTTCTCTCCCACAGCAGTGCAGCCATGGAGTCCAAGGCATCTCTCCCAGCCTGCCTTCAGCCAGCCTGCCCAAGATGGATCCCAGTCTTTCTTCTTTCCCCTCTTTCTACCCAGCACATCTTGCCAAAAACTCTCTTTTCCTGTCACCTCACACTCAGTTACCCTGGAAACCTTCTGAACCCCCAGTCTCTGTTCACACTTCAGGACAAGGAGGAGCACAGTTTGTCATAGGCCACTTCAGGAATTCCTCCGCAGCTTGTATTTCTCCCTTAACACCCCAAGTAATCAAAATCATAGCATTTATTAATCTCTATTATTATCTATAATAACATGTTTCCATGCATTGCACCCAGTAAGAAGCATCTCCCCAGTCAATTCAGGCCACTGTAATCTCAAATCAAACTCCTATTACTATTAATTAATTAAATTTCTAAGCCACTTTTCATCAAAGGATCAAAAATGAAAACACAGAAAGCATACCATAGTAACTAATGAAAAGAATACCTCCACGCAGTTTAAAAGGCCAAAGGTTGTTAATTAGCGAATGGATAACTGCTCCTCTCAACTACACGCCCCCCCCCGCATCTCCATTGGGCTCATTAAAAAATAAAAATAAACAAGAGGATCCTGCCCACTCAGAGAGGAAGTGGAACTGGGCAGGCTGTAATAATAATAATAATAATAATAATAATAATAATAATAATAATAATAATAATAATTTATACCCCACCCATCTGGCTGGGTTTCCCCATGGTTTTACTATAGTAAAACAGCTTGTGAACCTGGTGGGTGCAGAATGTGGCAATTCCATGGCCCCCCTCAATACTAGGAGCATATTACACAAGGTTCTTAAAACAGGTTCCTTCTTGTCTTATACAGTGATACCTCGGGTTAAGAACTTAATTCGTTCTGGAGGTCCGTTCTTAACCTGAAACTGTTCTTAACCTGAAGCACCACTTTAGCTAATGGGGCCTCCCGCTGCTTCAAGTGAACAGTTTCAAGTTAAGAACGGACCTCCGGAATGAATTAAGTACTTAACCCGAGGTACCACTGTATTCAGAAACATGCTTCTGCTGCAGTGGAGGTACATTATAGCCCCTGTGGCTAGTAGCCACCAATAGCCTTACCCTCTATGAATTAGACCAGTGTTTACCAAACTTGGATCTCCATCAGTTTTTGGACTACAGTTCCCATAATCCCTGACCATAATCCCAGTCCTGCTAGCTCGGGATGATGGGAGTTATAGTCCAAAAAACAGCTGAAGATCCAAGCTTGGGAAATACTGAAATTAGCCTTTTAAAATTAGTGGCCATCACTACTTCTCATGGGAGTGAATTCTACAGTTTAACTATGCACTGTGTGAAGAAGTAATTTATTTTGTCTGTCGCGAATCTTTCAACAATCAGCCACATTGGGTGGTCCCAAGTTCCAATACAGTGGTACCTTGGGTTACGGACGCTTCAGGTTACAGACCTGATGGTACTAACCCAGAAATAGTACCTTGGGTTCAGAACTTTACCTCAGGATGAGAACAGAAATCGCGCGGCGGCAGCAGAAGTCCCCATTAGCTAAAGTGGTTGTTATTTTTGATGTTTAGTTGTTTAGTCGTGTCCGACTCTTTGTGACCCCATGGACCAGAGCACACCAGGCAGTCCTGTCTTCCACTGCCTCCCACAATTTAGTCAAACTCATGCTGGTAGTTTTTAGGAACACTATCCAACCAGGGTCTTTTCCAGGGAGTCTTCTCTTCTTGTGAGGTGGCCAAAGTATTGGAGCCTCAGCTTCACGATCTGTCCTTCCAGTGAGCACTCAGGGCTGATTTCCTTCAGAATGGATAGGTTTGATCTTCTTGCAGTCCATGGGACTCTCAAGAGTCTCCTCCAGCACCAGAATTCAAAAGCATCCATTCTTCGGCGATCAGCCTTCTTTATGGTCCAGCTCTCACTTCCATACATCACTACTGGGAAAACCATAGCTTTTACTATACAGACCTTTGTTGACAAGGTGATGTCTGCTTTTTAAGATGCTGTCCAAGTTTGTCATTGAGCTAAAGTGGTACCTCAGGTTAAAAACAGTTTCAGGTTAAGAACGGACCTCCAGAACGAATTAAGTTCTTAACCCGAGGTACCACTGTCCTTTGAGAGAGGAGGGGGGCGGAATCCTCTATGCACTTTCTCCAAGACACACAAAACACCTCTACCAAGTCTCTTCTTACTCTCCTTTTCTCCAAATTAAAAGCACCAAATGTTGTGGTGCATGCTCTGGTTATCTTCTGCTTGGACTACTGCAATGTGCTCTACATGGGGCTACCTTTGAAGGCGATTAAGAAACTACAACTAATTCAGAATGCAGCAGCTAGACTGGTGACTGTGACCATATAACACCAGTCCTCAAAGACCTACTTTGGCTCCCAGTACATTTCTGAGCATAATTCAAGTGTTGGTGCTGACCTTTAAAACTTTAAACGGCCTCGGCCCTGTAGACCTAAAGGTCTCCACCCCCATCATTCAGCCCGGACACTGAGGTCCAGCTCTGAGGGCCTTTTGGTGGTTCCCTCCCTGTGAGAAGCCAAGTTACAGGGAACCAGGCAGAGGGCCTTCTCGGTAGTGGCACCCACCCTGTGGAACGCCCTTCCATTAGATGTCAAGGAAATAAACTGACTTTTAGAAGACTTCTGAAGGCAGCCCTGTTGAGGGAAGTTTTTAATGTTTGATGTTTTATCGTGTTTTTAATATTCTGTTGGGAGCCACCCAGAGTGGCTGGGGAAACCCAGCCAGATGGGTGGGGTATAAATAATAAGTTGTTGTTGTTGTTGTTGTTGTTGTTGTTGTTGTTGTTGTTGTTGTTGTTGTTGTTGTTGTTAACTGCCCCTTTCTGAGCTTTTTCTAACTCAACAATATCCTTTTTGAGGTGAGGGAAGCAGAACATGGCATCCTAAGTGTGGTCTCACCACAGATTCCTGCAACTCCAGGGATGCTCAACCTTTTTGGATCCACAGACCAGATCTTTTCCAAGACTGGCTTTGTGGGCCAAATTTGAGAAGTGAGTGTGACCACCCATTTGTCAATCACCAGGCATCATTGATGCTTCAAGGCACCTCACAGGCAACAAGGCACTCCTGAAATGGAGGAGAAAGCCTTTGTTTTAGCATCATGATCAAGATGCGGACGCATTGGTTTGGTGCTCCACCTCCCTGTGGGGAATCCCGCCCCCTGTTGGAGTGAGGTCAGCTGATGGACAGCTTGGTGTGGATTTGAAAAAATGTCCTCACCGGCCAAACTGAAACCCCCGGTGAGCCAGCATTTTTTTTTTAAAGATATTTATTGAAGTTTCAAAAGTTATACAAAAAAAAGTAATAAAAACAAAACACAAACACAAAAAATAACAAATATAAAAAACAAAATACAAAACTAAAAACCATTTAAAAACAAGTAAAGTTTCATTCCCTTGTTTTCTTATAACTTACTTCCCCGACCTCCTCATACCTCCCCTTTCTGTATTCCAATTTCTAATTATTAATTCAACAAACCCTCTCCCTTAATTTTCATTTAATTTTTAACCTTTCTTTTCTTTTTACTTAATTATTACAGCTGAAAACCACTTAATTTCTAAACCAACATCATTCTAACATTCATTAATTTTGCAATGTTTCCTAAGATAGTCCTTAAATTTCTTCCAATCTTCTTCCGCCGTCTCTCTTCCCTGGTCTCGGATTCTGCCAGTCATTTCTGCCAGTTCCATATAGTCTATCACCTTCATTTGCCATTCTTCCAAGGTGGGTAGATTTTGTGTCTTCCAATACTTTGCGATGAGTATTCTTGCTGCTGTTGTAGCATACATAAAGAATGTTCTATCCTTCTTTGGCACCAATTGGCCGACCATGCCCAGGAGAAAGGCCTCTGGTTTCTTCAGGAAGGTATATTTAAATACCTTTTTCATTTCATTATATATCATTTCCCAGAAAGCCTTAATCCTTGGGCACGTCCACCAAAGGTGAAAGAATGTACCTTCAGTCTCTTTACATTTCCAACATTTGTTATCAGGCATGTGGTAAATTTTTGCAAGCTTGACTGGGGTCATGTACCACCTATAAATCATTTTCATAATATTCTCTCTTAGGGCATTGCATGCCGTAAATTTCATACCGGTGGTCCACAACTGTTCCCAATCAGCAAACATAATGTTATGACCAATATCTTGTGCCCACTTGATCATGGCTGATTTAACCGTTTCATCCTGTGTATTCCATTTCAACAGCAAGTTATACATTTTTGACAAATTCTTAATTTTGGGTTCTAACAATTCTGTTTCCAATGAGCCAGTATTTCATTCATGGTCATTCACTGCCAGTTTAGACCCCATACGTATATATGTGAAATTTATATTTTTTGCCCCCCGTGTTCAACACTTTGCACTAGGCATGGAGGTGAAATTCGATTCAGTTTGCATATTCAGGTGAGCTTAACTAATCAGCACTTTCTGATGCGAACTAAAGCATGCAGCCCCCCCCCCATTTCTGCAGTGCAACTTCTTCAGCCAAGTTATGGGTACCAACATACTTATACTGAGGCAAAGAATGCACATATTAGTGAAATATCGTAGACCTATGAGTCCAGGCATTACAATCTGGGCGGCCATTGGAAATGGGAGCTGAGCTTGGCTCCTATTCAAAACAAACATGGCTGCCGAAAAAGCGAACAAGGGTCCAGAGCAAAAGGCCACAAATGGCAATATAACCAGGCTAGGCCAGTGAGAGGCCATTCTGTCTCTGGCAGCAGTGCCCAATATGTTTTAAGGCGGCCACCATGTCTGAAGAACAGTATCCTTTAGCTGGAAAAGACTGAGGAGAACAGAACTGCTTGTCTGATAGCATGTGATGGGAAATTGGGCGTGTGTGTGTGTGGAAATGAAGTCTCTTATCTTGGGGACAGTGAGGAAGAGGAGACAACAATAGTCTCCCTTGGTTTGTGAGGGATGGAAGGGCAGGGAAAGGGAAAGAAATCTACCACCGGGGCTCTGGGAATTGTGGAAGACTTGGCACCGAGCCGGTTAATAGGCAGCTCTCGGCTGCCTCACTGAGAATGGCAGTGACACCTGACTGAGAACTTAGGGAAAGAGTTGGCGGCTTATTAAAGCAGCGGGACCTTGGCTGAACCCCATGACTACACGCTAGGATTGCTGTGTGCCCCACGATAACTCGCAGCTGCTGATAAAGTCCACTGGTAATGGCTTTTTGCTAATGAGAAAAGTGCTGCTGATTATGACAAATAGCCTCAGACCAACAGGCTAAGCTGCTACACAGGCTCCCAATTGTCAGTCTGGCTGATTTTTGCATTTCATTATTCCTTTCCTGATGTCTTGGCTCCTTCTATTCTCAACATACTCCTATAACCGTGTGTCACAATTTTAATAACACTTCTTTATCTCAATTTTCCCCCTCTCTCCATGGAAGCTAGAAAAGAAATGGATATTGAAGGAACAATGTTTAACCTTGCTTGTATGCTACAGCAAAAGGAGCCCTTCAGCCATTGTTTAAGAATTTCAAAGGCACAAACAACTACACAGAGCCCACATGGCTCCAGAGGCTCTTTTCCGCTCCCTGTTTTTTTTATATAATTCCAAACATCTTTCTAAGGGTCTGGCGTGCCGCATTTCCACCTCCTCAATACAAGGGAGGTGCTTGAACTAAAGAGGTGTTGGTGCAGCGCAGGGGCAGGTAGAGTTTGACCCTCCAGGTGTCTTTGGCTACAGCTTCCACCACTTCCAGCCAGGAGGCCCCAAACTTCCCCGATCTCTGGTGTAGTATATGACACAGAGTCCCCAATTCAAAATTCACTTCACCAACAGACTAACCAGGTCACCCTTGGGAGACGAATCTTTCTGCATATACTACCCACTCTCAGTCCATGCTGGAAATGGAGATGACAGTACCAGCCTATCTCACAGGAATGCCCTATCTTTATATATATATATATATATATATATATATATATATATATATATATGCAGGTTTTGGTGTCCTCGGGTGTCTTCCCGTGTAAAAGTTGGGGTGTCTAGGCGAAACCTGCATTCCTGTACCCGTGAAAATCTACGAAAGCATATATATATATATATATATATATATATATATATATATATATATATGAAATCAGAAATTTTGACAAACTAACTTCAACTTTTACACATATTTCCCTGGACGGTTTGACTTCCCACCCTTAACTACCTGACATTTAGAAGACATCTGAAGGCAGCCCTGTTCAGGGAAGTTTTTAATGTGTGACATTTTAATGTATTTTTCATCTTTGTTGGAAGCTGCCCAGAGTGGCTGGGGAAACCCAGCCAGATGAGCAAGGTACAAATAATAAATTGTTGTTGTTGTTGTTGTTATCGACGTGATTTTTATGTTCCCATCCTTTTTCCCTTATATCTCATACTTATTTTCTCTTATTAAAATGGCGGCCGTTCCCCTTCCACCACTTAAATTTTGAATCCTGCTAGTGACATCATTTGGCTATAATGCTTCCTCAAACGGTCCAAAAGGGGTCTCCATGCTTCAATAAAAAGTTCATCGTTTTGATCTCTTACAATTGCTGTCAATTTTGCCATTTCCGCAAGGCCAATTGGTTTTAAGATCCATTCTTCCTTGGTTGGAACATCTCCTGACTTCCTTTTCTGCGCATGTAGAATTTTGCCTACTGTTGCTCCATCTCCATTATCCCCAAAAAGGAATAGGAAAGATGAAAACAATTCCATTCTGAAACCTGTCTGCCTTTCATAAAACAAGTTCAGACTTGGCCTCATCAACAAGAATGCCTTTTTGCGAGCTTAGTTGATTAAAGATTACTAACCCGTTCTTCTGAGATATGTGGTTGTTCCCATTGCTGTAACAAAGAAGTCGTGTCGTATTAATTCAGAAATACCAACGCTGTTGTTTCTTGGTTCTAGGATTCTTAAGCCATCATGTAAGATGCGGATTCAGTTTGATATGTCAATCCAGCATCATGCCTTTAAACTGCTTTATTTACATCAGGAGTGGGCAGCATGTGACCCTGGGCCCAATTGCACCCCCCCAGTCTGGGCCTCTGGAAGGAGTGACCTGTCCCCACTGGCGGAGGAATGGGGGGGCGGGGAGGCGCACCGCCACCAGCACCATCGGGGAGGGGGGTACAGTTGTGGCCGCCCCCCGGGTGCACGATGCGCACACCCCAATCGCGATGGCGCCATGCCCCTGAGGGTGGTGTGCCATGCCCCTGGGATGCACGCCACACTGGTGCACGCCACGCCCCCAGGATGTGCGCCATGCCTTTGGGATGCGCTCCAGCCATGCCCCCACCTGTTCTCCGCTTCCGGTGCCGGAGCATGCAGCTCCACCACTGCCTGTCCCTTCCCTGGCAGCCCACTACGCAGGGGCGGGGGGGGGGGGCAGACGATGGGGAGCGGGGGCTGCCAAAAAGAAAGAGACAAAAGAAGGTGGCTTCACCCATGGTTGCCTTTGGAATGCCAATGGAGCCTCTGAAAAATTCTCCAAAGGGGAAAAATGTTCCCTACCCATTTATATCCTTTGTAATTTGAAACTGGCTAGAAAAGTAGAGACATCACCTTGCCAACAAAGGTCCGTATAGTAAAAGCTATGGTTTTCCCAGTAGTGATGTATGGAAGTGAGAGCTGGACCATAAAGAAGGCTGATCGCCGAAGAATTTATGCTTTTGAATTATGGTGCTGGAGGAGACTCTTGGGAGTCCCATGGACTGCAAGAAGATCAGACCTCTCCATTCTGAAGGAAATCAGCCCTGAGTGCTGACTGGAAGGACAGATCCTGAAGCTGAGGCTCCAATACTTTGGCCACCTCATGAGAAGAGAAGACTCCCTGGAAAAGACCCTGATGTTGGGAAAGATGGAAGGCACAAGTAGAAGGGGACGACAGAGGACGAGATGGCTGGACAGTGTTCTCGAAGCTACCAGCATGAGTTTGACCAAACTGCGGGAGGCAGTGGAAGACAGAAGTGCCTGGCGTGCTCTGGTCCAGGGGGTCACGAAGAGTCAGACACGACTAAACGACAACAACAAAGAGGGTGGGGTTATAGACAAGAGGACTCCCTTCTCTTATATTAAATATAGACCCAAAAAGATGAGATATTCTGTTACATGTTAAGGTAACAAAACTGAAAACTATTATGGAGGAGGCAGATCGGCAAAGGAATATAAAATGCAGTAAGGGGGAAGGGCCATCAGCAACACAGGGAGGCAGAAATAGCTGGTGATCCTGGGCGCAGGAATAAAATGTTAGGAGGTACACAAGAATGTTCCTGTTTTAATCTATGAAATGCTGAAGGACCACCCGTAACACCACACTTTATGTCTTAAAAATGGACAGGGCAGCAGTTGTGTGTTATATATACAGTGGTACCTTGGATTGCAACCGTTTTAGATTACAACTACGTCAAACCCTGAAGTGTGTGTCGCTTTTTGGGGGATTACACCCCCCCCCTTTTTGGAAGCCACATTGGCGAAAGCACACCTTGAGTTACAACCTGTTTTGGTTTACAACAGGATCTTCGTAATGGATTATGGTTGTAAACCAAGGTAAAAAGGTAAAGGGACCCCAGACCATTGGGTTCAGTTGTAGCCAACTCTGGGGCTGCGGCGCTCATCTCACTTTACTGGCCAAGGGAGCTGGCGTACAGCTTCCAGGTCATGTGGCCAGCATGACTAAGCGGCTTCTGGTGAACCAGAGCAGCGCACGGAAACGCCGTTTACCTTCCCGCCAGAGTGGCACCTCTTTATCTACTTGCACTGGTGTGCCTTCGAACTGCTAGGTTGGCAGAGCTGGGACCGAGCAATGGGAGCTCACCCCGTTGCAGGGATTCTAACCGCCGACCTTCTGATCGGTAAGTCCTAGGCTCAGTGGTTTAACCCACAGCGCCACCCACGCCCCTGTAAACCAAGGCATCACTGTATATATATGTGTGTGTGTGATGGGTTGATACCTGTTGGACTGAGTTCACACAAGTTTTTTAAGTGTTTTACAATTTGAGCTTTACCACCTGCTTTTCCCTGTCATTGTGTTAACCAAAGCGATTGTCATAATCAGTGTGTTTTTTTCTGGGGGGACGCAGGGGTACACATACCCCTAAACATTTTGTGAATCTAAATGGGAGAAGAAACTAAAAATGTTTTAAAAAATAGTTTCTTCTTTAGCATGGTGAATTGTTAATTCCATTGTTACCCCCAATGGCGGCCTCATTTCCTGTTACGATGTTTCCTGAGTCTCAGATGGAAGCTAGCGTTTAATGTGTGAAGTAGGAGTTGGAATCTAGTACAGTGATTGGTCAGTTTTTTTGTTACCACCTCCGATGGTGGTTTCCTTTCCTTTCCCGGTGATTTTCTTGTGTCAAAATAAGGAAAAAAGCACTGGCCGTAATCAAGTTAAACACTTCTGGCTTCTGACCACATCTACATTTGTGTGTGTGTGTGTGTGTGTGTGTGTGTGTGTAATACAGTGGTACCTCAGGTTAAGTACTTAATTCGTTCTGGAGGTCCGTTCTTAATCTGAAACTGTTCTTAACCTGAGGCACCACATTAGCTAATGGGGCCTCCCGCTGCTGCCATGCTGCTGGAGCACTATTTCTGTTCTCATCCTGAAGCAAAGTTCTTAACCCAAGGTACTATTTCTTGGTTAGCAGAGTCTGTAACCTGAAACGTATGTAACCTGAAGTGTATGTAACCCGAGGTACCACTGTATAGGAATACTTTTGAGAAGGTACATAAGCGTCAGAATTAATTCACTCCTGCATCTTTGTGCGAACACAAAATCAATGCACAGCCTCCAATCATGGTTTACCCATAAAAAAGCACAACATACAAATATGATATGTGATGACATAAATCCTCTTGTTCTGTAGTTTAATGAGAATCCTCCGGGAAACCAAAGTAGTCTGTATAATAAGGCAGTCCTTGGCCTAAAACATACATTCCTCAGGATTTCAGTATACCTTATTTTTCGATGTTTACCCTCCGCCCCCCACTACTTCCTGCTGTGTGCAGAATCCCTTATTTGCACATCACTGATACTGTTAAATACACACACACACACCCCGATTCTCTAAGGGGTTGCCACTGCCTGGTGCTGCGTGGGGGGGGGCGGTTTGAAATGGCATCCATGTCACTCAGGAGATCGCAGCCGCAGAGATAAGAAAAGAAGAGTCATTCCTTTGTCTGTAGACATCACTTCCTGGTTCCACTTTCAACTGAGCCCAGCGCCGGGAGCACCTAGCTGTATTGAGGCAGCACCAGGTGTTGAAAATCGGGTCCTTCTCACAGGAGGGGTGAGATCATCAGGACTGACCTCATTGTTGTGTGGGTGTGATGGCCTGGGATTTGGACTCGGAGGCTGAACCTGAGGAATCCCAGCCTGCACAGGAGTCCCCGCCTCCAGAACTAGCTGAGCCGGGGCTGGGGCCTGAGCCTGAAGGGTCCTGACCTGTGCTGGATCCTCAGGTGCAGGCACCAGCTGAGTCTGCTCTGGCTCCTGAGGTGATGGAGGACCCATTGCCTGCAGGTGCTCCACTCACAGCCCCGTCAGGGGAAGCTGAAGTTGCCTCTGGGTCAGAGCCATCACTGAAAAGGCCCTGGCCCTGGTGGAGGATAGTCTGACTTCCTTAGGGCCCGGGACCTCTAAACTATGGTTATTCATGGACCTTAAGGTCCTCTGCGGGGCAGACCAAGAGTGGCGGTCCCGTAAATACAAGTGCCCAAAGTGGCTTACAACAAACATTCAAAACATCACAATACGAAATATGAAATCGAGAGCATGTCAATAAATTTAAAAACGGCAAAATAAACAATTTAACAAACATAGAATAAATCCAATATTACCAGAAAAAAGAAACAATATAGGTTTAAGTATATAAATACAAATCAGAACAAGAGCTAATTGACAATTAAGCTTCTGGTACTGGTCTTCCAGCACTCCCAGAAGCCTAGCTTAAATACAGTTTCAAAGGGTGGAGTTCTCTTGCCAGGCTAAATAGCATACAGCTATCTCCCAAATCCTTACTCTAGAGGAGGCTGGCAGCAGCAAAAGGCAAATGCTGGAGAGATAAAAGGTAAGGTGACTATGGGGTTGTGGCGCTCATCTCGCTTTCAGGCCAAGGGAGCTGGTGTTTGTCCACAGACAGTTTTCCGGGTCATGTGGCCAGCAGGACTAAACAGCTTCTGGTGCAACGGAACACCGTGACAGAAGCCAGAGCGCATGGAAATGCCGTCAATAATAATAATAATAATAATAATAATAATAATAATAATAATAATAATAATAATATTTTTTTATTTGTATCCCGCCCTCCCTGACCGAGGCCGGGCTCAGAGCGCCCATCATAAAAACAACACAAAACAGACATCAATTAATTAAAATACATCTTAAAATTAATTCAGACAAGTTAAAATCTGGGCAGCTTGCAATTATCAGGTTGGAATTGAGAGTGGTTAATACTTGCCAGGACCAACTGTTTCCACTGATCATACAAGGACCTGCGATTGGGTTGGGGGCCTCCTTTGGGTTTGTTTTATACTTCCCTGACACAGCAGTACCTATTTATCTACTCGCACTGGTGTGCTTTTGAACTGCTAGGTTGGCAGGAGCTGGGACAGAGCAATGGGAGCTCACTCCGTTGTGGGGATTCGAACCGCCAACCTTCCAATCGGCAAGCCCAAGAGGCTCAGTGGTTCAGACTACAGTACTGGAGAACATAATGATGGTCAGCCTCTTCCCCAGCCTCCTGGAAGTGTCAACTGCTGGTGCAGTTCTTGTTGTTGCTGTTGTTTAGTTGTTTAGTCATGTCCAACTCTTCATGAACCCCATGCGCAACAGAGTGACCTTTTGGCTTTGGCCCAGCCACTTCATCAGCTCTGAATCTACTTGTGCTTGTCCTCCGCTCTTCCTCAGTAGCATGTTGGACGTCTTCCGACCTGAGGGGCTCTAATAATAATAATAATAATAATAATAATAATAATAATAATAATAATAATAATATATTTATATCCCGCCCATCTGGCTGGGTTTCCCCAGCCGCTCTGGGCGGCTTCCAACTGAATATTAAAAACAATACAGCATCAGACATTAAAAACTTCCCTAAAGAGGGCCGCCTTCAGTTGTCTTTTAAAAGTAAAATAGTTGTTTATTGCCTTGACATCTGCTGGGAGGGCGTTCCACAGGGTAGGCGCCACTACCGAGAAGGCCCTCTGCCTGGTTCCCTGTAACCTTACTTCTCGCGGGGAGGGAACCGCCAGAAGGCCCTTGGGGCTGGATCTCAGTGTCTTCCAGCGTCATAACTTTTATATGCCTGTTGTCTTTGTCCATGGAGTTTTCTTGGCAGGGATACTGGAGTGGCTTGCCGGTTCCTGCTCCAGGTGGATCACGTTTGGTCAAAACTCTCCACTATGACCTGTCCATCTTGGGTGGCCCGGAATGGCATAGCTCATAGCTTCTCTGAGTTATTCAAGCCCCTTCACCACGGCAAGGCAGTGGTCCATGAAGGGGGGTGCAGTTCTTACTGCACTTCAAAACACCTAAGCAGCCTGCTTAGATACAGTTCAGAGGGGAAGGATCATCTCACCCAGGTAGCGGTTGTTTGCCCAGGCTGTGGTGTGCTTCCTTGTTCTTCTTGTGGACAGCTCCTCCCTCCGTGCTGTCGGTGGTTGTGACCCAGAGGCAAAGGAAACTACAATGTTGATCCCCAGTAGTGTGCATGTGCTGCTCTTGTGACACATGGATAAACAAGGGACACAGCTGGTCGTTGCAGGTGTTGTAGATGTTAAACCAAACGGGGGATAAAATACTAGATGCCTCACGAGTCTTAATTGTATTTGTATTCATTATATATTGCATTTTATTTTAGTACAATAAAAATACAGTGGTACCTCAGGTTACATACGCTTCAGGTTACATACGCTTCAGGTTACATACGCTTCAGGTTACATACACTTCAGGTTACAGACTCCGCTAACCCAGAAATAGTGCTTCAGGTTAAGAACTTTGCTTCAGGATGAGAACAGAAATTGGGCTCCAGCGGCACGGTGGCAGCAGGAGGCCCCATTAGCTAAAGTGGTGCTTCAGGTTAAGAACAGTTTCAGGTTAAGTACGGACCTCCGGAACGAATTAAGTACTTAACCCGAGGTACCACTGTAGCGTCAGAAATAAAAAATCAATATGAACATTTAACATGATGGATGTTCTGTCTCCCATAGTCAACCACAAATCTATGCTGTGGACCACCTGAATGGACCCATTTGAGAACCCCTGATTTCTACTCCTATTATAATTACTATCTTATTTCCCCCCTTTTTCTTCAAGCGGCTCAAAGTGGCATGTAGGGATGGAGGAGAAATTTGCTTCAGTACAGACTTAAATATGACATCTATCCAATTTTCGCTTTCTGAAACCATGTGTGAACAAAAACACCCAGTTGTCCTTCCGAATTCACACTTACGTGAATTTTGCAACGCTGTTCTCTCACCAAACAGTGTCTACAAAAATGTTTATATATTTGGGGAAAGTGTGCATGAAAACGAAGATATCCATGAAAATAACAGACAAAAATGCATTACTTTGGGGAAATTGCTTGCAGAAATGTGTACATTAGTGAAAACTGCATACAAGACTGTGCTTAATAGCAGAAATTCGCACTAAAATGCTGACGATTTTAAAAAGAAAACTAATCACAGGTTGCCACAAAATGCCAGTAACTGAATTTAAGACTGGAGAAATGAGAAGCTGAGAAAACTGAACTTGACAGATCCTTCCATCCCTCGCAGCCTGCATAATTCTCCCCCCCCCCATTTTATTGTCCAAACAATGCTGAGAGACATTGTCTGGCCCACGGTCACCCAGTGAGCAGTGCAGCCGAGTGGGGAATGAGATTGTTGTCTCCTCGGTCCAGCATTCTAACCACTATCAGAAAGTGGAGTATTTATTCCCCCGGTTGCGAAAATGACCTTTTTTCATGCTGGGTGCCAATGAAATGACCAAATTAGGAAAACCATGACAGTAACTAGAAGCAGTAGCTCACAGTGATTATCTACGGCTATCACACTTATCTATGAAGGTGCCTGACTTGTGGAACAATCTTCCCCTGGAGATCTGGTGAGCACTGACTTTGGGATGCTTCTCCTGGCATGTAAAACCACACCTCTTCATCCCAGCTTCTTGCTGACTGCTAATGCCAGCTCTTGGAATCTCTGGGGACTGTAATTCTAACTGACTCATACGGTTTAATCATCCTAAAAACCCATCTTTTCCTTTTGCAATTAATATAAAGGAATTGAAAAGTGTTTGAAGTAATATGGACTGCACATTTTAATTCAAAACAACAGCTTGATGGAACCGTTGCATACATTTAAACAAATGCATCCTGAGAGAGGGGCTTTATTTTCTAAAGCTATATTTCTAAAACTAAGAGCAAACGGCCATCTCCTTCGGTTTAGCAATACAGTTGTGAATTAATCTTTTATGGTCAAAAAAACCCATCTGAAACAAAGACTGGTATATGATTGCTTTAAGAATATTGTTATTTTATTTTGAGAATATCATCATTTATTATCTAAATTTATATGGCTTTCTCCACCAATAAAAAATTCTAAGTGGCATATAAAGCAAATACAGTTCTGAGGGCACCTTTTAAAATACATATTTACATATTTAGCTCCACTGACTAGTTATGGTATTATTTAAAGGGGTCACACAAGAGGGCAGCACTTATTAAAACAGAGAAAGAAAGAGGTAAACTCATAATAGGATTTTTCATGTGGAACGATAATCTTATCTAATATGTCTGAAAATGTAATCCATTACTACTAATTACCACGCTGGCTTTGAAAAACAGAATCACACTTCCTCCAGGGCTAGGCAGGGGCCAAATTTCTCTCTTTCTCCTGTCTTCATTGTTCTTTCCCTCTCTCCCAGACTCTTCCCACCCTTTTTCTCTCCCAAGAAAAATGCTGGCCTCTGGACATTAGCAGAGAAGGGCCCAGGGTCTCCCTATCGGGCTGAAGCAGAAGCTAAACAATATTAGCCAATCATTTTTGATAGATGAAGCATGGAAATTAGTTCCAGAGTTTAACTGATAACTGAAACCACAGAGTTACATTCCATTATGGCAGCCTTAATTGATGAGCTCATTAAGCCCATTATTAGAGAAATTGATTTCAAATAGGCACTTAAAACTGGCTGGCAAAAGGGAAAAAAAAGGTGAAGAGATACCACACAATGTGAAGAAAGTAACTAAAATACATAATGAAGCAAGTAATTTTATAGGTTTTTTTAATGAAAGCCTCAAGAGCATATTAGTTGCTGTGTGGATTTTAAACACTCATTTTATGTACTAATAAAGCTTTTGTAGATTGTGTCCATTAGGGGAGTTCTGAATGCCTCCAATCTTTAATGCAGCACTGCTACTAATTAATTAATTAACCCCCAGCTGAAGCAATCAATTAGTCATGCAGGATCCGCACTGTAAAGCTACTCTAGGTATTGTCTAGCCGGGGCGAGAAATGGTAGAAATGTAGCCTTTGCTTTGAGTTTGATTATTTTTCTTCCTCTTGTTCGTCAAGTTAATGGAAACAAATCGGATCAAAGTCTTTGAGAGCTTATGAATTGTTTTCCATGCCGCTAGGCCGAATGGTGATGGAGCCCAAGAGCAAAGCCTCTCTCGTTCATAGTGAGCCACGTTTCATGTGCGTACAAAGTACTGCACGAGTCTTCATTACACCATTGATCCTCAAAATAGCACTACAGGTGAGAAACCACAGCTTGACCCATTGCTCCCACTAAACCGCATCAACCAGGGAGACGTCCGCCAAACCCATAATTTTAGCCTGTGTGCTGTAATGAGAGGTAACATTTGCACTGTGCCACCTCTCAAAGAATCCATACTAATCACTATATTAGAGGGCAACAGACTGAAGTTGGGGGAAACCCACGTTGAATTTGCAGCACTTGAAAAAGAAGAAGTTAAACACTAAACCAGGAAGGATTTGATGAATAGGGACTAAGCATACGTAAATCTGAGGGACGCGGGTGGCGCTGTGGGTTAAACCACAGAGCCTAGGACTTGCCGATCAGAAGGTCGGCAGTTCGGATCCCCGTGATGGGGGTGACCTCCCGTTGCTCAGTCCCTGCTACTGCCAACCTAGCAGTTCGAAAGCACGTCAAAGTGCAAGTAGATCAATAGGTACCGCTCCGGCGGGAAGGTAAACGGCGTTTCCGTGCGCTGCTCTGGTTCGCCAGAGGTGGCTTAGTCATGCTGGCCACATGACCGGAAGCTGTACGCTGGCTCCCTCGGCCAATAAAGCGAGATGAGCGCCGCAACCCCAGAGTTGGCCACGACTGGACGTAATGGTCAGGGTCCCTTTACCTTTACCTATACGTAAATCACACCATGGGTTCATTCTTCATCTTTCTTTAGCTTCATCTCCTCTTCCCGAGAACAAATTTTATTTAAACAGCTTACATATTCAGATCTGAGATTTACTGGATTCAATTTGGGAATGTCCTGCATCGCCTCCTATTATTTCAAGATACTGATTCTATGATTCCATCCCTTTCCTCCACGGCCTCTCTAGGAGATAATGGCACACATAAATGTCCACGAATACACACACACACGCACACACACACCATCTTCACTTTGCATAGAGACAGAAATTGGTGAAATGCCATCACCAATAAACCCAGCAAGTCGAAGCCAATTTATATGTGGCTGCCCTGACATCCATTCTAATGTTTAAAAGTCTCTTTCTCCATGCGTCCCATTGCCAGAAGCTTTCGTGATCACATTCACCTGGTACTATACCAGCTGCACTGGCTCCCGGTGGAGTACAGGATCAGGTTTAAGGTGCTGGTTTTAACCTTTGAAGTCCTATACGCCCTAGGACCCTCGTACCTATGGGACCACCTCTCCTGGTATGTCCCACGGAGGACCTTACGGTCTTCAGACAAAAACATCTTGGAGGTCCCAGGCCACAGAGAGGTTAGGCTGGCCTCAACCAGAGCCAGGTCTTTTTCGGCTGTGGCCCCGATCTGGTGGAACGCTCTGCCACAAGAGACTAGGGCCCTGCGGGACTTGACATCTTTCCGCAGGGCCTGCAAGACAGAGCTGTTCCACCAGGCCTTTGGCTAGGGCACAGACTGACTCCCTCCTTTGGCAATCCTCACAGAACTCTAGCCCAATGGTTGCCATTAATTTGATTTGAACTGATTTTATAATGAATTGATTTTAGAATGCTGTATTATTTTACTGTTGTTAGCCGCTCTGAGCCCGGCTTCTGCTGGGGAGGGTGGGATATAAATAATTTATTATTATTAATAATAATTTATTATTTATACCCCGCTCATCTGGCTGGGTTTCCCCAGCCACTCTGGGCAGCTTCCAACAAAACACTAAAATACAATAACCTATTAAATATTAACAGCTTCCCTAAAAAGGGCTGCCTTCAGTTGTCTTCTAAAACTTTGGTAGTTACCGTATTTTTTGCTCTATAAGACTCATTTTTCCCCTCCTAAAAAGTAAGGGGAAATGTGTGTGCGTCTTATGGAGCGAATGCAGGCTGCGCAGCTATCCCAGAAGCCAGAACAGCAAGAGGGATTGCTGCTTTCACTGCGCAGCGATCCCTCTTGCTGTTCTGGCTTCTGAGATTCAGAATATTTTTTTTCTTGTTTTCCTCCTCCAAAAACGAGGTGCGTCTTGTGGTCTGGTGTGTCTTATAGAGCAAAAAATACTGTATTTTTCTCTTTGACATCTGATGGGAGGGCGTTCCACAGGGTGGGTGCTATTATTATTATTATTATTATTATTATTATTATTATTATTATTAGCGGCTTCCTGCCAACGTGGCATGCCTTAGCGTGTAACTGCAGCATGTACTGAGGGCTATGCATTCACTGAGAATCTGCTTAAGACATCAGAGGTGTTGGGAAGTCTTGTAGGGAGAGGTGAAATGCAGAACATTCAAAGCCGCTGATTTCGGTGCAGAGAAATGGCCCCGAACGCCTCCTGATGATTAGCTCTGTTCATCTTAGCTTCTGTGAACTCGGCTTCTGCCTGAAACAGCCCCAGTTGGCATTTCAGCGAGACACTTCAAGGCAAGCAGGTGCTGATTACAGTCAATATTTTGTTAATTCCGGCAACGATGGCCAGGCAGTAGCACTACACAGTAAAGCTGTTGATGTTTCATTTAAACCAATGGCGTTCTTCAGCATACTTCCCAAATGCAGAATATTTTCCCTTCACAGTTCACGGAGTTCAGAGGGTTTAATGAGCACTGACCTGTCTTATTTTGACTCCAAAACACCGGACAATTCTAAAACGTCCTGGTATATTTCAGATTAAATAACTGTTGTCGTTTTCTGCTTTCCTTGTTTTAATAGTCAATTCAATTTAAAATGGCCCATTGAAACCACTCATTTGTACAATATCATCCCATAACCACTTTTTATTATTTAGCGGTTCTGAAAACACCTACCAAACTATTGCCATTTAAAACCTACTTAAAAGCCAATTTAGGCAGCATTTGTGCTTATGTAAATAAGGCTTGCTGTTGTGCTAAATATGGAATTGCACCAATTCTTCTGTTCTGAAGGATAATTCTCAATTGTAAATTGTACTCTCTGAAGGAATTGCATGTTTTTTAATCACAGCATTCACAAGCATAAATCAGGTGCAAAACTGTTTTCAAATGTATTTCCTGTTGTTCAAAAAATGCAGTGTGGAGAAAAATCACCGAAATGAAATGTACAGATTTTCACTTTTTAAGTCTAACTTTTTTTTTAATGTACTCACTTACATAACAGAAACAATTTTGCAGGGCTCTCTATAAATAAATATGCCTCAAAGTTTTACCTCACAGCATGGTTTTTGAAACATGTGCTTGTGTGTCAAAGGACTGTTGTACATTATGCATTTTTCCGTTTATGTGACTCTCTAATGAAAGGGGCATTTGCACCCAGTGTCTTTGTTTAGGGTGTAATCATCCTCAAATCCACTTTTGTCAGGTTCAATTTAAATTTGACAAATGTATAATCAACCGATGTCTTTACATTATTATTTACTGTTACCAGCTAGCATACGTCTTCGTCGTATGCCTGTTTGATCTCATTATGACGGTTGGCCAAAAGGCTTCTATACGTGCCTTTTTGTTTACACTCACTTATATTTCTGCCTCGTGAAGAAAATAGTCAGTGCACAATTCGAAGGTTAAAGGGCTCGGAAGGAGCCTGATATGTTCAAATACATCATAGTGCAATGCTGACTGATCATGAATATTGTACTTTCAGGGGATTCGAGTTCCTTCATTTTGAGTTCCCTGTTTGTTTCCCAATCAGCTGCTGCTTTGGGTTATTTTGTCACTGCCCCCCCCCCAGCCCCAGCCCACTTAAGTTAGCATTTTCTTTCTGGGAGCAATGACATTATTACATAGCTAATCAAATTTGGCTGCATCAGGCGTGAGGAACCATCAGACCAGATATGGCCTCATCTGGTCCACGGTCTCCCCTCCATGCTACAATTAGATTGGGGGAAAATTCCTATTGGCTCGGACGGGAGGATTTTCTAAGCCTAATTGCTACGTTGGGGCGTGTTTTCAGGGGAATCACAGCTGGGGACCCATTCAAATAGCCATAAAACCCCCCATAGAATTAAGAAATGGCCCCAGTGAACCCAGAAGAGCTCTGAACAAAGCTTCTAAAGGGATATGACCATCGAACACAGTGCCATAGGAAGTGGATGAGTGAGACTGTGTACATACTATAGTGCTAGAGCACATTAAAAGCACATTCTGTCCCACAAAGAATTCTGGGCATTGTAGTTTCTTAAGGGTTACTGTGAATTGCAGCTCTGTGAGGGGGAAACTTCAGCGCCCAGAATTTGTTGAGGGAAAGGATATATTATTATTATTATTATTATTATTATTATTATTATTATTATTATACCCCACCCACCCGACCGGGCTGCCCCAGCCGCTCTGGGTGGCTTCCAACACATATAAAAACATAATAAAATATTAATCATTTAAAAAGTCCCAAACATGGCATTCCAGGTTCAAATGAGAAATTGGAATGGCTTCTATAAATCTGGGACTGTCCCTGGAAAATAGGGGCACTTGGAGGGCCTGAGGATGTGCTCTGAATGTGCTTTAAAGGTGTAGGGTGTACAGAGTCTGAGCATAGCTGTCAACCGTCCCTTACTTATAAAAATAACTCCCTTATCCTAGCGCCGTTTCCTGCTGCTGTCCCTTATTGATGATGTCCCTTAAATTTCCCAGGTTTCAAAGGAAGCAGCTCCTCTCCCTCCCTCCCTGCCAACCAGGGAGGAGGAAGGCTCCAACTGTGTTGCTTGGCTGCGTTGCTCACCCAATAAGGAGTCTAAGAACGACTGGGGGGTGGAGCTTGCATGCCTTGTGCCGATCAAATCGGCAGCATTGCCTGGGGACTCGCCTTTGCTCAGCGCTTCCCAGCGGAGAGGTGACAGTGGTTTTCCTTGCTGCATCCCCTTTGCTGGGTTGCTGCGCTGTGGGAACCACCGCTTGAGGCTTCGTTTGGCTGCTGGCTGGGCTTTCTGCCATTGGCTCAGAGGGGCTCAGAAGTTGAACATACCTGTGCCTGGAAAATCCCTTATTTTGGCTGCTGATCCCTTATTTTCGAGGCTGCTGGTCCCTTATTTTCAAATCTGTAAGTTGACAGCTAGGAGTCTGAGAGTAGTATAGTAAGTTGGCCACTCAAGGGCTGAGTTCATAGACCATAAAAGATTTTTCTCACAGGCTTCAGCCTTTCCTGACCCCCCAAAACAACAACAACAACAATAGGTAACAGCCCACGGCACACATTTGTATATGATATTTTATATGTCACCTTGCAAGCAAAAAAATTTATTTTAATGGGTTTTAAAAAGGAAGGAAGGGGCAGTAGATCCAGGGCTTGGGTCCACTGGCTTAACAGTGTCCCTGCTGCTCACATACTAGGAATTTAATATCATTCATATATTTACTTCAACATGTTAAGAAAAAGATAATTTCAAAATATTAAAAAATAATACCTTTCCCCCCAGGTGTCCCAGAGCCTGCCACTGATTTTACAAGTGATAACAGGTCAGCCATTCGGATGCATGCCTAATTTCTCTACTTGCATGGTTTGGTAAAGCGATCTCAGCGTAATTAATTGATCCAGCGTATTTTTTATGTTTGTTCTCGTTCCTGTTACTTTTTATCCAGTCTTCTGGGTTAGTTCTTTTTCTTCTTGTTAATTTGGGGTGGGGAATTATTATTATTTATTTATCTACTTGCACTATTTATCTACTTGCACTTTTTGCCAGGTGTCCCTCAGGATTGCTGTACTGCAGTCTCAGCACAGACTGCCTCAGGACCATCGGGGTTAAGATATTTACCGTATTTTTTGCTCTATAAGACTCACTGTTTCCCTCCTAAAAAGTAAGGGGAAATGTGTGTGCGTCTTATGGAGCGAAAGCAGGCTGCGCAGCTATCCCAGAAGCCAGAACAGCAAGAGGGATTGCTGCTTTCACTGCGCAGCGATCCCTCTTGCTGTTCTGGTTTCTGAGATTCAGAATATTTTTTTTCTTGTTTTCCTCCTCCAAAAACTTGTGGTCTGGTGCATCCTATAGAGCGAAAAATACGGTAACTAATATGTCTGCCACGAATCTCACCAGGTCATTCTTTTCTACTGGGTGGTGGATGCCTCTAAATTTCAAAGTTATGTTTCCATATTTCTGTTTGAAGCCCTTGTATCCTGTCTTCTATTTTATTTGCACCAGCTTCATATTGATCTTTTTGCTGCCTTGTAGTTCTTGCTTTTCCTACACTTCTCTTATTAATTTATCTTGGGTTTTCAGCTTCTCTTTCACAGTGTTCTTCCAACCTTTTATCTCTCTTCTGACAATATTCCTTGAATTCTAGATCTCGTTTATGTAATTCTTCTAAGAAATTCTGATCTCACTGTTCCAAAAAAAATTTGTAATAGTGTTTGTGAGTTCTTCTGTTCTTTTGTTCCCCATTCTTATAGATGCTAGTAGGGTGAGAGATTCCTTTTTCTCCATCAAGTTTTGTTGAGAAGTCTGTAAGATGGTCCAGAAAACTTCATTTCTTGCTAGCCTCCTGCTCTTTAGAATTGCTTGGGTCATAATTTGTTTGGGTCAGAATTAGTAGTTTCTTCTCACTACTTTGTTTTGAATTCTGGTGCTGGAGGAGACTCTTGAGAGTCCCATGGACTGCAAGAAGATCAAACCTCTCCATTCTGAAGGAAATCCGCCAAGAGTGCTCACTGGAAGGACAGATCGTGAAGCTGAGGCTCCAATACTTTGGCCACCTCATGAGAAGAGAAGACTCCCTGGAAAAGACCCTGATGTTGGGAAAGATGGAGGGCGCAAGGAGAAGGGGATGACAGAGGACAAAATGGTTGGACAGTGTTCTCGAAGCTACCAGCATGAGTTTGACCAAACTGCGGGAGGCAGTGGAAGACAGAAGTGCCTGGCGTGCTCTGGTCCATGGGGTCATGAAGAGTCAGACACGACTAAACGGCTAAACAACAACTTTTTCCTTATTTAGGAGATTTCATGACCGACCTTGAAATCTTTTGTAATTAAAGTTTGTTTGGCATCTTTACTTTTACTACATTCCTTTTCCATACTGACATGAGCTCCTGTGCTTTTATTTATTTATTTATTTATTTATTTAGTTATATATTTATATTTAATTTCTCTTCTGTCAATGCATCTCTCTGTGACGTGGCCTTAACACTGTGCTCAGAGCTCCTTGGTTGTTTTTGCTACTCTATCTTGATGCAATATATAATATAACCATTGGCGTTTACTTATTTCAGAATGATATAATTCATTTAACCTAGGTTAATCAGTGGGAATTCATTCAAGTTAAAGTTTTTCAAAATTACTTCATTCCACTGTGAGGCTGCTGGTTTAATCAGTGTTAATGATAATTTCCATTTCAATCCATATAATTCAGTATAATTCAGTCATTAACTATTAATCAGTAAAGTTCCTTCAGGATGACTCTCCTAAGCATAATGTTTAAATCATTTGTATAAATGTTCACAATTGCAATGCTTTTTGCTCGGATGGCTTATTATTTGAGTTCAGTTCATTTAGACCAGCATGGACCAGTTCATTTAGACCAGTATGGTGTGTCCTTTTCCCATTTGGAGTTGCTTTTAGAGGCTCTTATCTATCCTCCCTCACTTTTAGAATACAGGTTTTGGACAGAAGCCTGGTAATATGAGTTCAAATCCCTGCGATGGGGTCCCGTTGCTCTGTCCCAGCTCCTGCCAACCTAGCAGTTCAAAAGCACACCAGTGCAAGTAGATAAATAGGTACCGCTGTGGCGTGAAGGTAAACGGCGTTTCCGTGCGGTGCTCTGGTTTCCGTGACGGTGTTCTGTTGAACCAGAAGCGGTTTAGTCAGAAAGTTGTCTGTGGACAAACACCAGCTCCCTTGGCCTGAAAGCAAGATGAGTGCCACAACCCCATAGTCGCCTTTGACTCAACTTAACCGTCCAGGGGTCCTTTATCCTTACCTTTTTTTAATATGAGTGTATTGATGTTCTGATTTTTCCTTTATCTTCATCACAATACCACTTCCCAGATTGACAGATTTATGTTCATCTATTTTCTCCCCTTGGATGCGGGTGGCGCTGTGGGTTAAACCACAGAGCCTAGGACTTGCCGATCAGAAGGTCGGCGGTTTGAATCCCCGCAATGGGGTGAGCTCCCATTGCTCGGTCCCTGCTCCTGCCCACCTAGCAGTTTGAAAGCATGTCAAAGTGCAAGTAGATAAATAGGTACCGCTCTGGTGGGAAGGTAAACAGTGTTTCCGTGTGCTGCTCTGGTTCGCCAGAAGCGGCTTACTCATGCTGGCGACATGACCTGGAAGCTGTATGCCGGCTCCCTCAGCCAGTAAAGAGAGATGAGCGCCGCAACCCCAGACTCGGTCACGACTGGACGTAATGGTCAGGGGTCCCTTTACCTTTACCTACAAGTCTTAGGCTCTGTGGTTTAACCCACAGCGCCACCCGCGTACCCTCAGGGCAGGGTATACGTAGTCAGAAATAGGCATTTGTCTCTTCCTTCTGTGCAACCTTGTAGGAAGACCAAGGTGTGTGCCTTGGTGTGGCTTCTGGTATAGTGACATTCCTGGAAGGGCTTCACTGCTCAGCTGCATTGTTGTTTGGAGACTCTCCTGACCTTCTTGTGCCCATCCCCATGGAGGAGAGCATGACTTCACTGCCTCTTCTCCAGAAACTCAACAACTTTGACCTGAACCCTCCAAAAAGGGGTAGATCACTGCCAGTTTTTAATTGTGTGAGTAGATCGCAGTCTCTTGGAAGTTGCAAATATCTCAGCAGCTAGGAGCGTCACCACTAGACCCTAGAGGGACCTCTCAGGAGTCAACATGGACCACTACAGTGGTACCTCAGGTTACATACGCTTCAGGTTACAGACTCCGCTAACCCAGAAATAGTGCTTCAGGTTAAGAACTTTGCTTCAGGATGAGAACAGAAATCGTGCTCCGGCAGCGTGGCGGCAGCGGGAGGCCCCATTAGCTAAAGTGGTGCTTCAGGTTAAGAACAGTTTCAGGTTAAGAACGGACCTCCGGAACAAATTAAGTACTTAACCCAAGGTACCACTGTCTTACCAAACTGCATGGGGCAGCCCTACTAGAAAAGCTAACCAATGAATTGAAATTAGCAATTTGGGGACAAACAAAAGAGGATGCCTCTTTTGTGGCTTCTCCTTATTACATGTGCTGCCCAACAAAACAACAAAATAAACTCCCTGACAGCATAAAAATCAATATGGCTAGTTTGACCCAACAACCCCCCATCCAAATGCACTAGCCATGCTCTGGGCTGCCCAATCTCCCCCACTACCAAATAAAACAATGAATGAATGAATGAATGAATGAATGAATGAATGAATAAAGAACCTATCCATTTGATGCTCACAACAAACTCCACACATGTTGTTGTTGTTGTTGTTGTTGTTGTTGTTGTTGTTGTTGTTGTTTAGTCATGTCTGACTCTTCATGATCCCATGGACCAGAGCATGCCAGGCACTCCTGTCTTCCACTGCCTCCCGCAGTTTGGTCAAACTCATGTTGGTAGCTTCGAGAACACTGTCCAACCATCACGTCCTCTGTTGTCCCCTTCTCCTGAGAGCCAGTGTGGTGTAGTGGTTAAGAGCGGTAGTCTCGTAATCTGGTGAACCGGGTTCGCGTCTCCGCTCCTCGACATGCAGCTGCTGGGTGACCTTGGGCCAGTCACACTTCTCTGAAGTCTCTCAGCCCCACTCACCTCACAGAGTGATTGTTGTGGGGGAGAGAGGGAAAGGAGAATGTTAGCCGCTTTGAGACTCCTGAAGGGGAGTGAAAGGCGGGTTATCAAATCCAAACTCTTCTTCTTCTTCTTCCTTGTGCCCTCCATCTTTCCCAACATCAGGGTCTTTTCCAGGGAGTCTTCTCTTCTCATGAGGTGGCCAAAGTATTGGAGCCTCAGCTTCAGGATCTGTCCTTCCAGTGAGGATTCAGGGCTGATTTCCTTCAGAATGGATACGTTTGATCTTCTTGCAGTCCATGGGACTCTCAAGAGTCTCCTCCATGACCATAATTCATAAGCATCACAATTCTCTCCCCTACCACTCCCTTGCCCCAAACTCACAATGCCTATGGAAACAGCATCTCACATCAAATGTAACTGACCTGTAAACAAGACTCTGTGGACTCAAAACAGACACACTATATATACCTTTGTTATCCATAAAATTCTTTCAATAAAAACATTTTTTAAAAATAAACAAATATTTTGCAAATATTTTATAAGTATACCAGTTTACTTTGGGCACTCAAATTTTAATGGCACCCTGTGCGATGCTACAAATCGGGGCCCCTCACCTCTCGTACTCCTTTCTACAACATTGGTTCGACTCCCCCTGCCGCGTGGTGCCAAGTGCGACTGTACTGGTTGTGGCACCCTAAAACCGCCTCTGAATCGACTTCCCGCCCTCCAGGCCTTTTTCATTGCAAAATGATGAATTAACGGTGCTAATGATGATCTTTCCTGACTCACTTTTGCAAAGTTAGATTGGGATCAGATGGTACACCTGGCAGCTTTTCTTCATTATCCGTTGCGACAGACGCAGCTGATTGCCGGGTTTTGCAAAGCCCCTTGCGAAGGGCAAGATCTGTGTGGGCAAAAGAGGGTTGCCTTTGTTGTGGTTGTTGTTTAGTCGTGTCCGACTCTTCGTGGCCCCCTGGACCAGAGCACCCCAGGCACTCCTGTCCTCCACTGTCTCCCGCAGTTTGGTCAAACACATGCTGGTAGCTTCAAGAACACTATCCAACCATCTCATCCTCTGTCGTCCCCTTCTCCTTGTGCCCTCCATCTTTCCCAACATCAGGGTCTTCCCAGGGACTCTTCTCATGAGGTGGCCAAAGTATTGGAGTCTCAGCTTCACAATCTGTCCTTCCAGTGAGCACTCAGGGCTGATTTCCTTCAGAATGGATCGGTTTGATCTTCTTGCAGTCCATAATTCAAAAAGGATCGCCTTATGCTACTGTAACACCAGGTGACTGACTTGTCAAACGTGGCCCGTCAAGTGAGGCAGAGATAACAATCTGGCCCCCTAGCCAGACCAGATCCAGTGGCCCACTTCTATTTAATTGGGTTGTTTTCTTCGTCCAGTAGAGACTGAATAGTGGCACTAATAGCTGCTGAGCACAAATCTGTTTGGCGTAGGCTACTGGGTAAAATGCAGTTGGGGCTCAGTTATTTCTAGTGGCGCCATCATTATTCCTATCTTCCTGGAGAATCACAAGCTCTCTGGACTGAGATATGAGACATCTGAAAGGCCAGGGAGAGACTGTTCCTATATAAATGCCTCAGATGCTGCTAACATAAATTGAAGGAACAATTCCCAATTCTGCCCACAGTATGAAGAGACTTTCTCCCGGGCTTTGGTTATCTGAGCTTTAATCACCTTTCAGTTGGGCTGTTCAGCAGATTTAGCATTCAGTATATTCAATGGGTCAAGCTCAGAGCTAGGGCTGTCTCGCAAAATCATAGAACCACAGAATCGTAGAGCTTTCCAGGGTCACCAACCCTCTGCAACACAGGGCTCTAACCTAGATAACCTAGATAATCTAGTTCAGAGCGGGGCTCTAAACTAGATAATATATGACAGATCCAACCTCTGCTTAAAAGCTCCAGGAATAGCTTATTCATAAAGTGTGTTGTGTATAGGATGGTGTGTGCATACGTTTGGTGGCATTGCATTCATGTGCGTGATTGTGATGCACATGTGTGATTTCTGGACCATAAAGAAGGCTGATCGCCGCAGAATTAATGCTTTTGAATTCTGGTGCTGGAGGAGACTCTTGAGAATCCCATGGACTGCAAGAAGATCAAACCTCTCCATTCTGAAGGAAATCAGCCCTGAGTGCTCACTGGAAAGACAGATCCTGAAGCTGAGGCTCCAATACTTTGGCCACCTCATGAGAAGAGAAGACTCCCTGAAAAGACCCTGATGTTGGGAAAGAAAGAGAAGGGGATGACAGAAGACGAAATGGTTGGACAGTGTTCTCAAAGCTACTAACATGAGTTTCACCAACCTGCGGGAGGCAGTGGAAGACAGGAGTGCCTGGCGTGCTCTGGTCCATGGGGTCACGAAGAGTCGGACACGACTAAATGACTAAACAACAACAACAATGTGTGATTTCATGGTGTGTCCATGTGTATCCCTCCCTCCCCTAACCACTGCACAACACTGTCAACAATCCCCAGCTAAAGTAATAGGCATTGCACATGGCATCCACTAGGTAGCTCCCTTTGCAAACATTGGAGTGCCGGTAGAATTTTGCTTCAAAACCGATGTTCTTATGGGCTTCTATGATGCACGGAAGCCTTGCTAACTTTGAAGCACTGCTCAGAACTTAATGGAAGCAACGAAAGGCTGTCTTCCCCCATAAGCTTGAATCAATGAGCACATCAGTCGTTTTCACTGAAATTGTAAAGAAATATATAAAATACTTGTTCAAAAATGGCAGGTGTGTCAATATTCAGCACTTTTAACTTGTACCTGTAGCACTTCTGATTGGATTGGTTTGGAAATCTGTCACGCTTTGTAAACCTCATCAGGTAGATCATGTATGCCAAATTTTGAGTTGTTAGCTCAAGATGGGACACCTTTTCATAAACTATAGAATTTTGAAGCCCACAATAGTGCAACTTTTTATTTTTATTTTTGCTACTCATTTTAACTAAAGGGTCACCCCTGTGCCACTTTCATTCATTTAATAATAATAATAATAATAATAATAATAATAATAATAATAATAATAATTTATTTGTACCTGTGGTGATCACACAGGGCCCCCGGACATTTGACGGTCTATTGACCCTGTGCCACCACTGTGATTTCTTTATTTGCTGCCACCAACCCATTTCTCCTCACAGGTAATCACGGAGTCCAGACAGTTGTTAACATTAACAAATAATCAAGTTTATTTATAGGCATGAACAAGCTTATGGTTTCAGTTAATTTTCCTTGGCAGTTTCTTAATCTTAGTTGCTTAACTGTCCTATTCGTTCCTAACACTTCAAACTGATTATTCAAACTACCTATCTGACTCCACCTAACAATTCCTCTCACTCTCTCACAATACAACTCGACCAACCCACAGACTTATCCTCCCTCTCCCTTCTTCAACCCCCAACTCTCAACTGACTTCCTCACAACACCCACTCTCACTCTAACTCCTTCTATCAGTTTCCACTGGCCAATCACATCACACTCATTTTAACCCTTTCCTTATGACCCACCTAGGAGGCAAACGCCACAGTACCCCCCCCATCTGTCTGGGTTTCCCCAGCCACTCTGGGCGGTTTCCAACAGGATATTAATGTCTGACGCTGTATTGTTTGTAATATTCGTTTGGAAGCCACCTAGAGTGGCTTGGGAAACCCAGCCAGACATTATTATAAATAATAAATTTATGATGATGATGATGATGATGATGATGGTCTTGTAAAACAATTTCCACCTCAGGAGAATCATAGAATCATAGAATCATAGAGTTGGAAGAGACCACAAGGGCCATCGAGTCCAACCCCCTGCCAAGCAGGAAACACCATCAGAGCACTCCTGACATATGGTTGTCAAGCCTCTGCTTAAAGACCTCCAAAGAAGGAGACTCCACCACACTCCTTGGCAGCAAATTCCACTGTCGAACAGCTCTTACTGTCAGGAAGTTCTTCCTAATGTTTAGGTGGAATCTTCTTTCTTGTAGTTTGGATCCATTGCTCCGTGTCCGCTTCTCTGGAGCAGCAGAAAACAACCTTTCTCCCTCCTCTATGTGACATCCTTTGATATATTTGAACATGGCTATCATATCACCCCTTAACCTCCTCTTCACCAGGCTAAACATGCCCAGCTCCCTTAGCCGTTCCTCATAAGGCATCGTTTCCAGGCCTTTGACCATTTTGGTTGCCCTCCTCTGGACACGTTCCAGTTTGTCAGTGACCTTCTTGAACTGTGGTGCCCAGAACTGGACACAGTACTCCACGTGAGGTCTGACCAGAGCAGAATACAGTGGCACTATTACTTCCCTTGATCTAGATGCTATACTCCTATTGATGCAGCCCAGAATTGCATTGGCTTTTTTAGCTGCCGCGTCACACTGTTGGCTCATGTCCAGTTTGTGGTCAACCAAGACTCCTAGATCCTTTTCACATGTACTGCTCTCAAGCCAGGTGTCACCCATCTTGTATTTGTGCCTCTCATTTTTTTTGCCCAAGTGCAATACTTTACATTTCTCCCTGTTAAAATTCATCTTGTTTGTTTTGGCCCAGTTCTCTAACCACTTCTTACTTTAACTTCGGTGAGGTAATGCATTTTCTAACCACTGATTTGGGGTGGATAGCAAAACCATAAATATGGTCATGGCGCCCACCTGAGAGGTGCCGGTACTGAGTTCCGGCAAGTTCCAGCTGAAAAAAAAGCCCTGGCTTTTAATGTGCTTTTAAGGTACAGTGTATATACAGCCATTCTTTCCCTCTTCATGCTTGATTCAATTTTTTAAAAAATCCTCCTCTTTTGGAGTTCTCAGGTTATCTGACCATCAAGAACACCCAGTAACAGTATTAAACATCCAGAATGGTGCATTTCTAAAGCTGCCTATTTAAGTATATGGATGAACCGCTCCCTTAGTTATTATTTTTTAAAAAAGAAAAAGCAATTCAGTTATAAGCCATGGGTTATATACTTTTAAACAATCTTAGCTATAATATAGGTAGCATGGTAACCACACATCTGATTTATTCTGTTGATATTTAAAATAGCATCGGCTTGATCCTTCTTCGTGATATTGTGCACATTTAATCCTTTTCACAACACGGAGAAAAATGTACCAATAAATTATTTCTTCATTGAAGTCCTTTTATCAGGGAAAAATAAAATCCTTCCCAGTTTGATGGCAGATACTTAATCAGTTGCGTGATTACGGCTTCCCACCTTGTCCTGTTAAAAGACAGATTTCCAACCATTTGCGCTCTTTTTAATCCATAGGAAGTCAATTTTCCACTCATATATTAGTTTATTTTATATTTTCAAATTGATTCTACTATATATTGATTTCCTGTTGTGTGTATTGTGCCCTGATCTAGGATTATACGTTTAGTAGAAGTGGATATTCCTGCCACATAAAGGTTGCTCCAGCTCTATAGGACGCTTATCTTGAAAAGGGAGAGTCCAATTTTATTGAAACAGCTAAAATCCCACTTAATTGAATTTTTTTTTTCTAAAACGTACAAGCTTAGATACTTTTGGTTTCCAATTCAACTTCAGCTGTATGGTGTTTAAATTTCCAAACCTATAAATTCCTTTGTGAAGGAGCACCTACAAATATTGTATTTTTGATATGGTGAATTATTGTAGAAGCTGAAAGTAAGAAGCAGTGAAATATCAATACTTTGTAGAACATCTTTTGATCATGCTGGCTTTTCATGGCCTGTTTAACACATTCCTATGGAAAAAGATCATGTCTGAGCCCGCATTTAGAGCGCTGAAATACTGCAGAATAGAATTAAGGCAGAGCACCGGAACAGAAGAAAAGCCCTCCAGCAGAAGATGAGGAGACGAGCCATTTTTCAGAAAAGTGCTGGGTTTTTGGGGAGGGAAGGGGTGCTGAAATTGAGAGCTTTTCGGTTTGTTTGGACTTTTTATCTCAAAGGCAACCTCTAGGTCTCCTTTAAAAAAATATCCCCCTCGTGTGTCCATTTTACACAATGATGCTGGTGCGGTAAGAAAGATTTTCAGTTGAAGTTGGCTATGACTTTTTCAATGTGCTCTGCAGCTCTTTTGTCTAAGGCAGCAATGCCAGGTCTGTATAGATTTTTAAGCAAATATGTGGGTGGCGCTGTGGTCTAAACCACTGAGCCTCTTGGGCTTGCCAACCGGAAGGTCGGCGGTTCGAATCCTGCGATGGGGTGAGCTCCCATTGCTCTGTCCAGCTCCTGCCAACCTAGCAGTCTGAAAGCACACCAGTGCAAGTAGATAAATAAGTACCAAATGTGGTAGGAAGGTAAACGGTGTTCCCGTGCACTCTGGTTTCCGTCACGGTGTCCTGTTGCACCAGAAGTGCTTTAGTTATGCTGGCCACATGACCTGGAAAGCTGTCTGTGGACAAACGGCGGCTCCCTCAGCCTGAAAGCAAGATTAGCGCCGCAACCTCATAGTCGCCTTTGACTGGACTTAACCATCTAGGGGTCCTTCACCTATACCTTTTTAAGCAAAGAACTGGATGGAGGCCTTCTGCAAATGAGACACTGAGCACGGGTAGGTTGGTGGTAGGGCAGACACAATCCTGTTCACTTTTGCAGACATTCAGTTATACGCTTAAGGCGAAAGGAGGCCCCTTTGGAAACACCACTGCAGTTTGAGATACAGCAAGCTATAGGGCCGTTTTGGAGGTGGTGTCATAGTTACAAAACTTTCTGCTGATGGAGGTGCACCTGTTTGCCTCTTTGCTACTCTTTAAAGGTAAAGGGACCCCTGACCATTAGGTCCACTCGTGGATGACTCTGGGGTTGCGGTGCTCATCTCGCTTTATTGGCCGAGGGAGCCGGCGTACAGCTTCTGGGTCATGTGGCCAGCATGACTAAGCTGCTTCTGGCAAACCAGAACAGCACATGGAAACGCCATTTACCTTCCCACCAGAGCGGTACCTATTTATCTACTTGCACTTTGAGGTGCTTTCGAACTGCTAGGTTGGCAGGAGCAGGGACCGAGCAACGGGAGCTCACCCCGTGGTGGGGATTCGAATCACCAACCTTCTGATCAGCAAGTCCTAGGCTCTGTGGTTTAACCCACAGCACCACCTGCGTCCCTTGCTACTCTTTAGAAGGCAGCAAAATGTGATTTTGGGCTGCATGCATGCCACACATTTAAATCACACACCCTAAAATCCTGGAGACGGTAGTTTGTGAAAAGTGCTTGAGTGATGTGTAAACTCCCAGGATTGGTTTTTTGGATGTGTGAGCGCATGCTTTAAATAGCCTTTAGATATATGGTGTGAATGCAAACTCGCTTTAAGATGGAGAATTGGCTTTAAACTTTGTGCCTTGTGTCTAATGATGTTATAAATTACACACACACAAAAATGATGTATGCTGGCTGATTTTGATTTAAATATTTATTGTTCGAAAGCTCTTTGCCCTCAAGAAGAATTTAAATAAAATGGGTAAAGTCCTTATGATTAAATTAGTGTTTATCATACATATTGGGATCTTTATCTGATTAAAGTTATACAGTGGTACCTCGGATTAAGAACTTAATTTGTTCCGGAGGACCGTTTTTAACCTGAATCTGTCCTTAACCTGAAGCAGCACTTTAGCTAATGGGGCCTCCTGCTGCCGCCGCAGCACGATTTCTGTTCTCATCCTGAAGCAAAGTTCTTAACCCGAGGTACTATTCTTCTGGGTTAGCGGAGTCTGTAACCTGAAGCGTCTGTAACCCAAGGTACCACTGTGTGTGTGTGTGTGTGTGTGAAGTTACCCAGTGTGGCTGGGACAACACAGTTAGATGGGTGGGGTACAAATAATAAAATTATTGTTATTATGATTAAAGTTAAACTGGTGCTTCCCTGGCTGTGTGCGTTCACAGTTTTCAAGATGAAATCCTAGGCTAACCTTAGTCAATACGGACACCAATTTTTGTAGCTCTCTGAATTTAATGCCTTCCACATCCCCAACAGTTCACTTATTGTACTAGATATCTGTAGAGACACTAACCAACTACTGAAGTTTGATGCATTCTCACTACTGTTAAGAACATCTTACATTCTTCCCATTCTTCTCCCCTTGCACAGGAATAGGAGACGCTTGAACAATCTTTACTTCTTCAAATTTTGCAGTGCTGTTCTCCAACCAAACAACATTCACAAAAATGCATACATTAGAGGCAAGTGCGCCGAAAGACAAAAAGAATATATATTTGTGAAAATAACATACGGAAATGAATCACCTTAGGGAAACGTCTCGCAGAAATGTGAACATTAGACAAAAATGAATATAAAAATGTGTTTATTGTGAGAAATTTCCACTAAAATGCTGGAGAATTTTCATAAGGATTAATTTTATTTAATTTACTTCTTTTTTTACAAATCGCAGCCGAAATGTGGAGAACTGTAAGATTGGAAAGGTGAGAAACGGAAGGAAGTGAAACCGACTAATTATTCTACTCCTAGTGAAGACCAAAGATTTCGAAACAGAATTTTAGGAAGAATCTTCTAACCATAAAAGTGGTTGGGAAATGGAGCAAATCGCAAGTGGGCTTTCACATCAACATGCTTTAGTGCAGAGTGGTCTTGTTAAGGGTATTCAACCAGCCAGCCATAGCTTCTTCCAATTGACATCTTGCCCATGTGCTCATCAAACACCAGGCAGTATTCTATGGCTGCTATATATGCACACCTTTACATATATGCAAGTATAAAGTGCAAGTAGATAAATAGGTACCGCTCCGGCGGGAAGGTAAACGGCATTTCCGTGCGCTGCTCTGGTTTGCCAGAAGCAGCTTAGTCATTCTGGCCACATGACCCAGAAACTGTCTGCGGACAAACGCCAGCTTCCTCAGCCAATAAAGCGAGATGAGCGCCGCAACCCCAGAGTCGGTCACAACTGGACCTAATGGTCAGGGGTCCCTTTACCTTTATACATATATGCATCTATTACTTCAGCAAATGTTGAGCCTTTGGCTACATAAGGGATCTGTACTGGGAACAGTAGTTCACTAGAGTTGTTTTTGATTTAGGCTGAGGCACATTCTATTAATAAAGGAAAACTTGCCTCTTCTTCATATGTGACGTTATTGTAGAAAATACAAAACATATTAATCATAGAAGCCTTCAGTTTTAACCTGATGATTGCCACTTGTCCAGTTTTAATTTTAATTTGTTTGAATTACTGTATTTTTTGCTCTATAAGACTCACTTTTTCCCTCCTAAAAAGTAAGGGGAAATGTGTGTGCGTCTTATGGAGTGAATGCAGGCTGCGCAGCTATCCCAGAAGCCAGAACAGCAAGAGGGATTGCTGCTTTCACTGCACAGCGATCCCTCTTGCTGTTCTGGCTTCTGAGATTCAGAATATTTTTTCCCCTGTTTTCCTCCTCCAAAAACTAGGTGCGTCTTGTGGTCTGGTGCATCTTATAGAGCGAAAAATACGGGTAATTGTGGGATGTTTCTTAATTTATTGATAGCTTGGTTTTATGCATTGTCTTACTTGTATGATGTTAGCTGCTCTGAATCCGACTTTGGCCAGGAGGGCGGGATATAAATAAAATTGAAAAATAAAAAGCAAGGAACACAAGGGCTCACTATGTTTATTTTCAGCATACTACATAAGCCATACCTGGGTGTGTGTGTATTGAAAGCAGTGTTTGTTTTTTCCATTGCTGTTTCCCTATAAATTTATTATTTTAAGATCCGCCTGAATACAGTTGCATCGCAACTCGCCCCAACCCTAGCCCTCTCCCCTTCTCGGTGTGAATAAATAACGCTAAATCTCCAAATGTAGAATGTCCGTGTTAAAATCTCGGGGCATCCCTTTCCCAGAGTCTTCGCCCTCGTCCCCCCGCCACCCGGCACCACGGCTCAGCTTTGTTATTGCTTCTTACATACGCCACCTTGTTAAGGCCCCCACGGTGGTAAATAAAACATGAAGAGAAATAGAGAAAAGTGTGAGGCTTTTATTTACTCTCATTTTTTGGATATATTTCTCTAGCCGAATGCCTCTCCCTTTAATGAAACCCTTGACTGCTCCACTGGTGAATGTGATTTAAGCCCAGGAGAGACAGCCATGATTCACAAACTGTGTTCTGCTTCAGCACTGACCGTTATCTGATGCCTCTTCATGCACAGTTGCCTAAATGACAGTTTAATGGCTCACTGTAAAGCCTAGTTATTTTGTATCTCTATCCAGTGAAAATGGCTAATGGTGATAAGGAAAGGGAAAAAACAAAGCAATTGCTCAGATCTTCAGGCTCATCCAAGCTACTTAGCACGTGCTGGGAGCCTTCAATTAATTATTTCTTCAGTCCACTGAAGCACTCCAAAATGATTTTCAAAACTCACCAGCTGCACTAAGAGTCCGTGTTAACAGGGCACAGCAAAGTGAGGCTGCGCATAAGTAGAGCTGACAGACTTTTATGGGAGACCCATAGTTGCGAAAAGAATATTTTAGCATGAGAAAAATTAGTTGCGGGGTGTGTGTGTGTGAATGATTACATAGGAAAGAGGAGGGAGGAGTTGCTTACTGGATGCAGAGCATTCTGATATAAATGAGGAGCGTTGAAGGCACTCTGCAGAGTCTGGGTCCCGATTCTCTTTATTTCAAGGAACCACCGTGACAACGTAAGCCTTAGCAACTGCATTTCTTATAGTTCCTTTTCGGGGGGGGGGGGAGTCAATAGGTCTCCCATTGTGGGAAAGCTGTGCTGGCTTAAATTCCTACCTCTGAACAGTTGTTGTCGCAATCCGGGTTACAGGCAGTCAGAGTCCCGGCTTGGTATGTCGGGACCTGGGTAAAAGTCGGGAAGCAGGAATCAGCAGTCCAGGGGTCAGGAAACCAAGAGTCCATGTTATGGAAATTACCGGGGGGGGGCACATCTTTAAAGTTAAATATTACAAATATTATGCCTGAATGTATCCTTTCAACTTGACAGCTCAGGGAAGTTACCTAGCTTTAAAAATAATATAAAATCATCTCCTTTCCCAGTTTCCTCCATTCCAAAGCTATTTTCCCATTGAAAAAGGACTCCAGGAAGTTCCCAGAGGTGACAATTGCTGGGCTCATTGTTAGCCAAAGGAAGCCAAATCTCATCACCTGACTCGCCTCAGGCTCCAGACATGCAAAGGAACTTCTATTGTACTTTTGGGTGGTGGGTACTTAAGACATATTTGTCTATGCTAATCTTATACCTGAGTCTTGCCCTGCCATGTCTGCTTATGCTAATCTTGTACCAAGGACTTGTCTGGACGTGTTTACCAAGGTTAACCCCTCCCCTTTTGTGACATTTCAGTGATGTAGCAATGATGCTGTATGAACTGTATTCTGGGATATGGTGAGAAAGTTTAAAAAGTCTTTGTCACCCCATCCTCGGGGGTTCAAATTTGCTCTTTGAACCTGTTGCGCAATAAACTTTGGTCTACAGCTATTTGCTCCAGTAGGCTGGAATCCTTCCTTTATTCTGCAGGGACCCGTGAGCTCTGCCCGACAAGTTGGGTGACTGAGCAGCCTCACACCTAGATTTTTCCGTAACAGTCCACAAATCAGGAAACCAGGAGTCAAGAAGCCAAGAATCCAAGGCTCGGGATACCAGGAGTCAGGAAACCGAAGCACAGCTAGGTGGATAGCGTGTTGCTGTGGCAAAGAGCCAGAGGGAAATTATGGTCTTATATACCCGTCCCAGCCCTTGCCACCATGTGCTATGAGTCTAATTTAGCCAGCTAGCCCTGGTGATCATCTAATGTTTATTGGATGGATTTCCCCCCAAATTGATTTTTGAATTCTGAATTTATTGTTATTTATGCTGGTTTTTGTTGCATCAATTAAGTGTTTTAAATTTGTTGCTAGTCGCCCTGAGCCAGGTTTTCTGAACAATGAAGGGTGGGGTATAAATAAAAAATTATTATTATTTATTGTTCTGTCAAGCCTCACCTGTGCGTCCGTGCCTTGCCCTTCCAGGCCAAACCCAGGGAGGCCCCAGTCCTGAGAGGCCCTACCAGTCACAGGGACTGGCTCCTGCAAGCACTCCTGACAGTTATTAAAAGTCACAGGAGGAATCTGTTGCTTTTGCATACTGCAGCCACTGAACTCTGAAGAAGTACATTTTCCTGGTTGAGAAAATTGCCCCATCCTGAGACTAACCAGGTGCATCATATTCACTAAGCCTCTGGCAGGTACCACTATGAACTCATATGATGTTGCTGAGGTTGTATGATTAGGCTCAGTGGTAAAAAGAGGCTGGCAACACGGTGAGTCACATTGTTGTTGTTGTTGTTTAGTCGTTTAGTCGTGTCCGACACTTCGTGACCCCATGGACCAGAGCACGCCAGGCACTCCTGTCTTCCATTGCCTCCCGCAGTTTGGTCAAACTCATGCTGGTAGCTTCAAGAACACTATCCAACCATCTCGTCCTCTGCCGTCCCCTTCTCCTTGTGCCCTCCATCTTTCCCAACATCAGGGTCTTTTCCAGGGAGTCTTCTCTTCTCATGAGGGGGCCAAAGTATTGGAGCCTCAGCTTCAGGATCTGTCCTTCCAGTGAGCATTCAGGGCTGATTTCCTTCAGAATGGATATGTTTGATCTTCTTGCAGTCCATGGGACTCTCAAGAGTCTCCTCCAGCACCATGAGTCACATCATGTGCCCCAAATATTTGCCATGCCATGCTCTAATTTTTTCCTGAGGTCTACTCTGCATTGCATGAGACCCAGTTGTATGACTCAGCTGTAAATTACAGTTTTCAAGACTGGCCACCGGAGCACTCATGAGATGCTCATTTATCATCAAGAATTAGCCCAGTAAAAGCTGCAGCAAACTGCAGCAAATACCCAATGTATTTGGAGATCTTACAGGGAAAATGGACTTTTTAAAGCGAATACTCTTTTTCTAAGAATATAACCACAGACACTAGCTCCAATGGAGCTTCCTCCCAAAATAATACGTGTAAAGGATCGCAAACTTTATCATCTTGCAGGTTGGTTTGGAAAAGTCCTGAAAATCGTAAACCTGCAGATTGTGCTGAAAGGTGTTCAGTCAAATGAGATCTGAAATTTGTGTATAGTCCCCAAGTCCAAAAAAACACCCCAGAGTTTAAAGAAGCTCCTTGACATGTCATCACAAAAGACGAGGCTTTATTTGCTAGCTTGAGAAGCAAACTGGAGGGGGAAAGCTTTTGTATCTCTGTTTCATAAAATCTATCCTGCAAAGTGCAGCCGTTTTCAAAAGTCAACAAGTCTTGCTCGTTGTCAGCCAACTGATTAATTATGAGGAAAGATAGGATTTAAATCTAAGATTAAAGCTTAAGTTGATTAATTGCTCCAATTAATTGATCAAAGTGTTTAGCTCTAGGTGTACAAATTATACATTCCTATTTATATATGGTTGCATATGCTACCAACAGCAAACGCAACCAGGGAAATGTACCCTGTTGCATATGTTCTATGAATATTTGCTTGCTTTTGTTGTCATGTTTTAAAGTCCCATTTGACATGTACCCATAACTCAGGTATATCCAGAAATGCTGTTTCATTTCCCAGCCAATTTTTGTTGGGAAAGGATAGACATTTAAAAACCCTCTGCTGCCAACTAAAATTTTACAGTACAGTGGTACCTCGGGTTAAAAACTTAATTCGTTCCAGAGGTCTGTTCTTAACCTGAAACTGTTCTTAACCTGAAGCACCACTTCAGCTAAAGGGGCCTCCCGCTGCCGCTGCACTGCCGGACATGATTTCTATTCTCATCCTGAAGCAAAGTTCTTAACCTGAAGCACTATTTTTGGGTTTGCAGAGTCTGTAACCTGAAGCATCTGTAACCCGAGGTACCACTGTACGTGAATCTGAGGAAAAGATAAACCAGGAGTCCTAAAATGGAAAGTTCCATCTTTTAGTTTATACTAAAAAAAGTCATTATGTCGCATCTTAAAGACAGAGATAGATGCTTGCAAGTCACAGTCATTCTTGAAAACCTAAGGCAAGAATTGGTGTGTGCACATCTTCCTCTGAGAAAAGACTTGTGAATTATGCAGGTAGTTCTAAAGTTCTGCTGTATATGGATTTTCCCTAAAAAGCATGCATCTGTTGCCCATGTTGGGTTTTCTTTACAGCGCTGCATCGCTCGAACAACCAGATGCTTTATAAATAATATCGCTACTTATTCAACCTATTTTCTAGCAAAGGTCAGAGTTCTGACTGTGATTATTGTGTATTTTAAGAGTGAGGCTGTGCACTGTCTCCAGCCTAATCCTGGATCCTGAACTCAGTTGGCATTATCTGGGTCATAGCTGTCAACGCTTCTCTTTTCTAAAAGGGAAATTCCCTTCTTCCGAATAGGATTCCTCGCGAGAAAAGGGAAAAGTTGACAGCTATGATTTGGGTGGACCTGAGACTTTGCCACAATGGGTTGAAGAAGCCTCAACTGGGTAGAACTGGGTACACCAAGAGGAATCTGGAACTGCCAGTGGGGAAGAGGGGCTGGACTGCCAATGGGGAGGGGGAAGAAAGAGATGTATCCAGGCAAGCTCTCCCCTCCTGATTGTAGATTTAGTTAGGGTGTGCTATGGAGGCGCAGATTGCAGCTATGACAAAGGCGCCATTTTTTCATCTCTGCCAAGCTAAGCCGTTGGCTCCTTACCTCTCTCGCCCTGACCTAGCCACTGTGATCCATGCGACGGTCACCTCCAGACTGGATTATTGTAACTCGCTCTACGTGGGGCTGCCCTTGAGACTGACCCAGAAACTCCAGTGGGTGCAAAATGCTGCAGCGAGACTCCTTACGGGGTCCTCGCTGCGAGATCACATTCACCCGGTGCTATACCAGCTGCACTGGCTCCCGGTGGAGTACAGGATCAGGTTTAAGGTGCTGGTTTTAACCTTTAAAGCCCTATACAGCCTAGGACCCTCGTACCTACGGGACCGCCTCTCCTGGTATGTCCCACAGAGGAACTTACGATCTTCAAACAAAAAAATCCTGAAGGTCCCAGGACACAGAGAGGTTAGGCTGGCCTCAACCAGAGCCAGGGCTTTTTCGGCTGTGGCTCCGATTTGGTGGAACGCTCTGCCACAAGAGACTAGGGCCCTGTGGGACTTGACATCTTTCCGCAGGGCCTGCAAGACAGTGCTGTTCCACCAGGCCTTTGGCCAGGGCACAGCCTGACCCCCTCCTTTGGCAATCTTCACAGAACTCTAGTCCAATGGTTGCCATCAATTTGATTTGAATTAATTTTATAATGAAATGATTTTAGAATGTTGTATTATTTTATTGTTGTTAGCCGCTCTGAGCCCGGCTTTGGCTGGGGAGGGCAGGATATAAATGAAAAATTATTATTATTATTATTATTATTATTATTATTATTATTATTATTATTATTGAGATGCATGCAAGGTAGCCTCATTAAAGACTGCAAAGCCCCCAATTCGGATCGGGGTTTGAATAAGGTTGGGTCATAACTGGATTATCCCAGTTTGGAGCAGGGCGGCTCTGAAGTGCCCATTCAGGCCCCGAACCAGATCAATGGTGAAATATACTCGGAGTCGAGAGTGGATTTCATGCTCTTTATTCAGCTGATAGTGGTGAGGAGGAATGCCAGTCCCCCCAAAGTATCTGCTTTATATACATTATTTACACAATGGGCCCCAAGTGACTGGCTAATTCCGGAATTCTCCTGTAGGCCAATCAGGTTGTGGATTCACTTCCATCTGGAGCTGGATTGGATGGCTCCTGCAGACCAATCCTACTGCTGCATTGTTCTAGGACCAATCAGACTGCTGCTTTTTGGATCCTATTCAACTCAGTACATAACAAATAGACAGTGCATATCCCTATTAAATAGCAACCTGAGAAGCAGCTGTTAACAAGTGATTGGAAGGTTGATGTGGGATTTCCCATTCCTTGTGATTATGTTTGTACAGGGGGGGGGTGTGGAAATGGTTAATGTAGACTGACCAATGAGAAAGCTCAGAGGCGGAGTCTACCTGGTTTTGAGGCTCAGCCCAGGGGTTTTACCATTGGGAGATAGAGGAGTGAAGGTCAGACAGAGCCAGTGAAAGTCGAACATAGTGGTTGTGACAGATAGAGTGAGAGACAGGGATAGAACTGAGAGAGAAGAGTGTGACAGTGAGGTAGTGCCACATCTAATTAAGGGCGCACATTTGAGAAACCGTTCTGAACGTATTTAAAACTTGTTTGTTCTTCAATAAACTTTAATCTTCGTTGTTGACTTTGCAACCTGACTCAGTATTTCACCAGAAGGAACCTGGTTGGTGGCAGCGGAAGAATAAAGCAGTGGTGTACAGGTCAATATTCCGTGAAACGACCGGGGAAGAAGAATGGAGGATGAAATTGATGGACTATACAGAATTAGATAAATTAACAGGAAGGATTCGAAACCTGCGGGACCAGAGATTCTCAGAAAACTGGAGTAAATTTATGGACTATTTGAAAAGTAGTTGTGATGAACAGATTACGCTAGTAGGTTTGCATGAAGTTTTGTAAGGTGAATTATTTGAAATATTGCAAAAAAGACAAAGAGGAAAATTATTAGTTAAAGATAATAAAAGGTGATATGAAATTAAGAAATGCATAATAAGTGATAAGAACGGAAAATTGTCAGAGGTGCTGACAGAAGTCCAAAAAATATTGTATAAGATGAGAGGTTCTGCTGCATGAATGTTAATTAATATGTTAAAAACCAATAAAAATGCAGTGATTAAGTGACTAAATATCCTTTGCAATAGCAGTACCTCTGTATCTGCCTAATAAGCCTTAGAGGGTTGGCTCTACATTTTGTTCCCTGCCCCCACCCCCCACCCCCCATGGTGGTGAGGTAGGGAATGAAAGTGTAGATGAACGAGAAATTCATAGAATCAAAAAATTGTAGAGTTGGAAGGTTTCCTGAGGGTCATCTAGTTCAACCCTCTGCAACTCAAGCATCCATGACAGATGACCATCCCAAGGAAGGAGAGTCCACCATTTCCTGAGGGAGTTTGTTCCATTGTCAAACAGCTCTTAATGTCAGAAAATTCTTCCTGTTTGGCCAGAATCTCCTTTTTCATTGCTTGAATCCTGTGGTCCGGGTCCTACCCTTCAAAGCAGGAGAAAACAAGCTTGTTCCATCTTCCATGTGACAGCCCTTTAGATATTTGAAGGTGGCTATCATATCTCCCCAGTCTTCTCTTGTCCAGGCTAAATATCCCCAGTCCTCTCAATCATTTCTCATAAGGCTTGGTTTCCAGACCCTTGATTATATTAGTCACTCTTCTCTGCATGCATTCCAGCTTGTCAATATCCTTCTTAAATTGTGATGCCCAAAGCTTGACACAAGACTGCAGGTTGGGTTTGACCAAGACAGGATAAAGGTAAAGGGACCCCGACCATTAGGTCCAGTTGTGGACGACTCTGGGGTTGTGGCGCTCATCTGGTGTACAGATTCTGGGTCATGTGGGCAGCCTGACTAAGCTGCTTCTGGTGAACCAGAGCAGCGCACAGAAACGCCATTTACCTTCCCGCCGAAGCAGTACCTATTTATCTACTTGCACTTTGACGTGCTTTTGAACTGGTAGGTTGGCAGGAGCAGGGACCAAGCAACGGAAGCTCACCCCGTCGCGGGATTCGAACCGCCGACCTTCTGATCGGCAAGCCCTAGGCTCTGTGGTTTAACCCACAGCGCCACCCGTGTCCCTCCAAGTCAGAATTGTTGTTGTTTAGTCTTATAGTCGTTTCCGACTCTTCGTGACCCCATGGATCAGAGCATGCCAGGCACTCCCGTCTTCCACTGCCTCCCGCTGTTTGGTCAAACTCAGGCTGGTAGCTTTGAGAACACTGTCCAACCACCTCATCCTCTTTCATCCCCTTCTCCTTCTGCCCTCCATCTTTCCCAACATCAGGGTCTTTTCCAGGGAGTCTTCTCTTCTCATGAGGTGGCCAAAGTATTGGAGCCTCAGCTTCACGATCTTCCAGTGAGCACTCAGGGCTGATTTCCTTCAGAATGGATAAGTTTGGTCTTCTTGCAGTCCACGGGACTCTCGAGTCTTCTCTAGCACCAGAATTCAAAAGCATCAATTCTTTGGCGATCAGTTTTCTTTATGGTCCAGCTCTCACTTCCATACATCATACAAGTCAGAATAGAGTGGTACTATTATTTCTCTTGACCTGGACACTATGTTTCCGTTGACGCAGCCTAGAATAGCATTAGCTTTTTCCTTTTGCTGCTGCTGCATCATACCATAGACTCATGTCCAGCTTGTGATCCACTAAGACCCCTAGATACTTTTCACATGTAAGTCAAGCTTGTGTGTGTTGGTTTCTCTCTTCCCTCCGCATACTTTTTCCTTTTGTGTCATGTCTTTTTTTTTTACAATGGAAACCTGATGGCCGTGACTGTGTTGCTTTCACCAATATGCAAGCTGGCCTGGGAGCGTTTCCTGCCAAAGGGTAGGATGAAAATGCTTTGAATAAACATAATAAAATGATGCCTGGAACATCACACAGCCGTCTGTGTGTGTGGAAGAGCTATCATACACCAAATGCCATGGGTGTATTCAACACAGAGCGAACTGTCAGTGGATTCACTACATCGGTTCATCTCAAGTGATGAGGAAAAGGAGGCAAATGGTGTCTCATTGTACAGGAACAGGAACTTAACAGAAATATTTCCATCTTGTGTTCTGCCATATCAGGATGCCTTCATCATTTTATTTCAGAGCTGCGGCAGTCAGAAACCGGGCATCAATACTACTTGTTAGCCTGGCAAAAATGTTTAGAGATAATTGTGCTGCTTCAGGTTCTCTGGAATATTTGACATGAAGAACATCTAACACTTCAAGGGCTTTGTTAATCTATTTGAACAGACAGAAATATATACAGTTGAGCAGGTGATTCTCAGAACCATTTTAGAAGCAGAACGGAATTCCTCAGCGCTAGAACAATGGAAATGAAAGGTCTATGAATTATTACGAACTCACTCCATCTTGTCTAGCCATGCAAGAGTGCTCTGAACTGTAAAGGCTTTTTTTCTTGTGTTTAAGTTACCATGGAAGATGAAATAGTCACAGAGATGGACTGGCCAATAGAAAGCATTATTGCTAGCGGTGCAGACCATCAGTAAGCCTTTTTTTTTTTTTTTTTTACAAAAAAATTCTGATTTATATCCTATCCTTGCCCCCACAATCCCACACCTGGAGCTATTTTTAGGGTTTTCTTTCCAGGCCAAAGTCCCCTTTTCTCCCAAATTGTTGGATGTCGAACCTACACTGAGCAGATATGGTTGGATTTCTGTTTATACGAGGGGGCATATAAATACGATCCCACAAATCTTGCTTGCAACCCGCTCTGTCAGAAATGTCTTTTTAAAAGCTTATTTCTCTCTGTGAAATAAGAATTTGAGAGCTGGAACCTTAGAGATGCTGGTCATTCCGAAAGCGCAGTATCTTCATCTTCAGTATAAATTCAGTCATCTGATTTATACCGCTGAGTTAACAGCAAGGTGAGATGATAGCCTCAAGCGGCAGGCTCTACAGGGGCAGCAGATCCCAATGTAGATCTTTATCCCGCTCTTGTTCCTTTTTTTTTTTTTTTTGGAATAATTTCTATTAAAAATTTCAGCATAATAATTTATCAGAGACATATCATCCTCATCCCCCCCCCCATTTCACCCTCCCCTAGAAAAAATCCACCTTCCCACCCCCGCCCAGACTTCCCTCAGCTCCCCTCTCTGGTTTTTCAGCACATGTTATTCTCTGCATATTATAAAATTGTAAAGATCCTTAAATTATCTCCCAATATGTTACCAATAATAAATTTGTGTTTGTTTATTCAAAACCTGCCAAGGAGCCCAGTTCATTTTGTTGTTTCTTCAAATACTTTGTAAAAGGTTCCCATTCTTCTTTAAAGTCACAGTTGTCACTTTCGCCAGTTCCACATAGTCCATCAATTTCCCTTGCCACAGTTCTTCTGTCGGGATTTCTTCGTTCTTCCTTCCTTGTGCTATTAAGACTCTTGCCGCTGTTGTCGCATACATGAATATGTTCTTCAGTTTCCTTGGCAGGTCTTTTCCTATAATCCCTAACAAAAATGCTTCAGGCTTTCTTTACAAATGTTAATTGGAACATTTTCTTCAATTCATTGTATATCATTTCCCAGAATTTTTTAATTTCACTACAATCCCACCACATATCCCCCTCTTGTTCCTGATGCAGATCTTCACTCACATCTTCTTCCCTGATAGGGAGGGTAGCAATATTTTGTGGTTTGCCTCAGGTGCCAATATATCTTGGGCCAGCTCTGGGTGTTTGGAATTCAGTCCTGACTGTCACAGAGTACTAGAGTTGTAAGGGACGCCAAGGGTCATCTAGTCCAACCCCCTGAAATGCACGAATCTCAACTAAAAGCGTCCAGGACAAGTGGTCACCCAACCTCTGCTTAAAAACCTCCAATGAAAGACAGTCCACCACCTTCCAAGGGACTCCGTTCCACTGTCCATATAGTATTCCTCTTTTCTACTAACGATAAACAACATAATCAAAATGGCGGCAGTTGAAGATCTTCCTTAATGAAGGGTTCCACATACGTGTTTCTGAAGTGAATCTCAATAAGCGACAGGACTGAAAGCAAACTTTTAGCTGGATCCATCATGTATAAATAATACACCCATTTCATGACAGTTGATCAGTCAAAACGAGTACAACCTAAAGACAATTTCTGAGAGTTACACTTATTAATATGATTCTGCTACCTTTTCCATCTCCCACAGGGCATAAAATGATAGAATGGACCAGGCCTTTCTCTGGCAGGGGCTTCATAGTGGTAAGGGGACATGATAGGGGGAGTGACTGCTGTTCCTTCTTAGTTCATTTGAACCTGAGATGCAGGTGTAAGTAACAAGGACCATTTTTGTGGTTTTTTTGAGGGGATGTGCTTAGCCCCCACCTTACCTAGCTATCAGTTTCAGGGAATGTTTATATAATTTAGCAGAGTTTAAACGATCCGCTGTTTGAGTTTATGCAGCGACAAGCGGGTTGCTAACTCGTTTGAGTCTTATCAATAATTATACCTTCCTGGTTGATAATCCCTTTCTGTCCCTCTTAAAGAAAACACACAAGAATCTTAATCATATTAACATAAACTACTTTCCTATCAGATTCATTCAGGTTTACAAAGTTGTTCCTAAAGGCGGGCTTAGGTTACGTAACAGATAAACTATATACTGTGGTACCTTGGGTTAAGAACTTAATTTGTTCTGGAGGTCTGTTCTTAACCTGAAACTGTTCTTAGCCTGAGGTACCACTTTAGGTAATGGGGCCTCCCGCTGCTGCCGTTGCGCTGCCGCGATACGATTTCTGCTCTCATCCTGAAGCAAAGTTCTTAACCCGAGGTACTATTTCTGGGTTAGTGGAGTCTGTAACCGAAAGCGTCTGTAACCTGAAGTGTCTGTAACCCGAGGTACCAATGTACTTTACCATCAGATTCATTCAGGTTTACAGAGTTGTTCCTGAAGGTAGGCTTAGGTTGCATAACAGATAAACAATATACAGTGGTACCTCAGGTTACATACGCTTCAGGTTACAGACTCTGCTAACCCAGAAATAGTGCTTTGGGTTAAGAACTTTGCTTCAGGATGAGAACAGAAATCGTGCGCCAGTGGCGCGGCGGCAGCGGAAGGCCCCATTAGCTAAAGTGGTGCTTCAGGTTAAGAACAGTTTCAGGTTAAGAATGAACCTCCGGAATGAATTAAGTACTTAACCCGAGGTACCACTGTACTAGATAGTAGTGAGTCATGAGAAGACTGCATCTGAGCAGTTACCAGTTAACACTCCTTGCAGCAACCGACCAAACGACCAACTGACAAAACTGCCTGCCACATAGAGGCAGTTAGTCTTCTCACAATGTTGGACTTGACTGACAGCTTTATATCCCACATTTGGGTGGACTGCGATAAAACATTCAGAGTCTTATAATATTAACTACACTTGCATGGTTTGGCCATAATTAATTTGCATTAAGAGAAATGTCTCTTGGTGGTGGACCATATACTGAGATATTTCACCTCACTCTCATCCTCTACTTTTCTGCCATTGTGGTTGGCTTTGATGATTCTCCTAGTTTCTTGATTCCATGTCAGAATTCTGATTATGGCCTTTTTTAAAAAACAGGTGTAGGCTTCGGAATGTTTATACTGGGCCACATCTTTTGAGAAGGCCAAGTGTTCCAGCCCTCTAAGTGCTGCAGTCACCGTGGGATGACATGGAACCATTTCCTACCTCCCCTGTGTTGATGAGGTTCAACTTCTACTTCTTCTTTGGCGATCACTCGGAGCCAAGTAAGATTGTCTTCCATAAACACGGTTTTAACAGTGAGTCCGTAAGTGACTCTGGAGGCCAATTCAAGATCCACATGTCCTTCCACAGTGGGGACATAGGTGGCAGTTGATCACGGTGTGGATTTGCCAAGCATGCCTTCCTCTTAGCATGTTTCTCCCTTGCATCCTGAGTTTGAGTGTCTTCAAAGCCCATGGTAAACGCTGTTCTCCAACTGTGTTGTTTCCCAGTTGTCAGTGTTTATACTACATTTGTTAAGATTTGCATTGAGACAGTCTTTAAACCTCTTTTGTTGACCACCAACATTACGCTTTCCATTTTTAAGTTCGGAATAGAGTAGTTGCTTTGGAAGACAATCATCAGGCATCCACACAACATGACCAGTCCAACGAAGTTGATGTTGAAGAATCATTGCTTCAAGACTGGTGATATTTGCTTCTTCCAGTACACTGATATTAGTTCGCCTGTCTTCCCAAGTGATGTGTACAATTTTTCAGAGACAACATTGATGGAATCATTCAAGGAGTTGGAGACGGCGTTTATAAGTGGTCCATGTTTCACAAGAATATAGTAAGGTTGGCAGTGTTAGGATATTTCCGTTCCACCTTAAAAGGGAGCAGGATGTTTGTGTCACAGCCTGCGTATTTCCTGTTCACAGGATGTTTCTGTTGTGTCTTTGCTTTCATTTCTCTCTCTGTGCCTGAGACATTGAAGCAGGCAGTCATGTTTTCTTTGTTCTGACCAACGCTGAATAAAGTTGTAAATAGTGCTCTCCTGCGTGCATCTTTCGCTGTGCGAACTCTGCTGATAGAGCGTGCATGAACTCCGGAATGTGGCAAGCTATTTCCGAGGCTTCGTGTTGCTAATTGAATGATACTGCGTGTCTACGGGAGATGGATGGACGTCTGGAGGTGACGTGGAGGCAGTGATTGCCTTTGTCTCCCTGGCAGTATCCCAACAGGCAGTACAATAGCTTTGTAAACAGTGGGGACATAGGTGGGAGTTGATCACGGTGAGGGTTTGTCAAGTGTGCCTCCCTCTTAACATGTTTCTCCCTTCTGTCCTGTGTTCAAGCATCTTCAAAGCCCATGACACCTTTGATGAGGTTCAACAGACAGCCTCAAGCCCTTATGATTCTTCTTGAAGATGAGGGGGGTACTAATTTGTCTAAAATATATGGCAAGCCTCTCTCTTAACAAGTAGATGCAGGCCATCTTGTTTGATTTCCAGTTTGCCTGGATTAAGTGTTAGGTCTGATGGGGACATTATTGGAATCCCATGAGATTGATATGCCCTGTAGAAAGGTCATGTGCTGGGCCCGGGGGGAAGGTTACCGTTGACGTAGTCGAAGTCCGGTCCTGGGTCACTAGCCTGGAAACAGTTCACAAGGAGCAGGGCGAGGTCCGAAGCAGGAAGCCGGGCGGGGACAGGAACACTGGAGGGTCAGGTCTGGGTCCGGGCAGGAGCAGATACTCAACGATGTTGCTCCCACAACCTGGGACCGGGCTGACTGGCCTTTATCTTTACTGAGGCCAGGGGCGGTCCCGGCCCCCAGGAGACCCGCCTCTCCTGGCCTGAAGGCGAGCACTCCTCCTGGGAGAAACCAGTTCCCTCCGCCTCTCTGCCCTGAGCCTCTGCAGTTCAAGAGAGGCTGGGGAGTTACTGGACCCAGGGGGAGACTCACCTGCCTCTGGCAGGGCCGGGAGAGGCGCACCTATAGGCACTGTGTCCTTAATCACCTCTGGAGCTAGAGTGGAATCACCTGGTGCCTGCTCCTGAGGATCCGGCACAGGTGCAGGCGCTTCAGATCCAAGGTCCTGCCCCAGTTCAGCCGGCCCTGGAGGCGGGGACTCCTGTGCAGGCTGGGATTCCTCCGGTTCAGCCTCTGAATCGGATTCCCAGGCCATCACAGGTAATGAGAGACTTGTGGTAGGTTGTGGTGTGTTTGAGGATAGTCAGTGTCTCAGTAGGGTTTCAGATGCCTCACCTGTTTTAGGAGGACAGAGTATACTTCCCTATACCATTGTCTAACAGCTGTTCAAGTTATGTGATCTGGGATCATTGGCACCCAATATCACCCAAACATTGGCGAAGCCCACTGCTCCTGCCTCAGGAACCAAGTTTGGTGATAGCTCGAGGGGTGCCCAAATCCATTGAAAACAGTTGGCCAGACTGACAAACTTCTTTCCATAGTATACAGATTCCTTAATACCCTTTTATAGTACACATTCCATTTTCACCCTGCTTGGCTGGAGTATGTGTATTGTAACTTGTTTGGGGTTAAAAAGTATTTTAGAAACTTCTTCACATTGGTTTTGGTCTGTGAATTTTTGAATCATCTAGAGAATATGAGCTCTTTGATGAAAAGTACTATTTTGTGTTATGAACCAGAAAGTAATGGCCTATCTGACTACAGAAAGTGGTCTAAAGCATCTATCTTTAATCTTCTTGTGTAAGTGTTCTAGACACAGTAATTTCCAATAACAATAATGGAATAAATACCTCATTAACCCCTTTAAAGCTCCCGATACCATGACAATATCTAAATGAACTGACAGAGAAATGGGCATTGTTCAAATCAGAAAGTTAACACTGAGTTGTAGCATCAGTGAGGTCAGTAATATATTTTTATTCCAGACATCCAGATGGATGATGTGCTCTTGCTAAATAAAAGGAGAAATGCAAAGCAAACAAGCCTCGTGGGTACATAAATAATTTCACCTCTGAAATCAGCTTGAAACATAATACAAAACAGCACTTTCTAAATTTTTGTGGGGGGGGGGAATGCTTGTTTAGCCATAGTTTAACTCACCTGAAACATCATATTTATGCATTTCTGATAGATAATAACCCTATCGATATTGCACCATTCTAGCCATAAATTAATAGCCTGACATTCTAATACCCACTGCAGCAGCGAATGTCATGGATATTTATTGAATGGGAAATAAAAGTGCAATATCTAGTTTGAGCAGAATATTCCCATAACAATAAAAAGTATAGATTTGGCTTTAGGGAACAATTCCCTTGGCTTCAATGTCTCAGAAAGAAAGCAGGTCAAAAATATGAAGAATGTAATTATTAAATAGGGTTATATGGGTAAAAGTGTAGATCAAAATCAAAGTGTGGGGGGGGGGAGATAATACTGCAAAGTATATTAGAAAGTGTGCTTTGGAAGCCCATTTACATTTCCAACATAGTAATAGTATGTGCAGTAAATCCAGTTCAGGAAAATAAAATGCAGGAAAAGCAATGTATCCTGTAGCTTCATGTCTAAAAGGACCTTGTAAAATCATATCTACACTGATCATTTATGCAGGCTATTTACCTGATGTATCCAAAAGTCTCTGAATGGATGCAAATTACCGTATTTTTCCCTCTATAAGACGCACCAGACCACAAGACGCACCTAGTTTTTGGAGGAGGAAAACAAGAAAAAAAAATATTCTGAATCTCAGAAGCCAGAACAGCAAGAGGGATCGCTGCACAGCGAAAGCAGCAATCCCTCTTGCTGTTCTGGCTTCTGGGATAGCTGCGCAGCCTGCATTCGCTCCATAAGACGCACACACATTTCCCCTTACTTTTTAGGAGGGAAAAAGTGAGTCTTATAGAGCAAAAAATACGGTACTTAATTATTTGCGTGTTCAGACCCAGAGACCTCCCCCCTAAATAAATTCACACTTGACTCAAATTTTGGTTTTGGTTTTTGGCAGAATTTAGAACACAACTTTATTGATTACAGAAAGTGAGTGGTTGCATAGGCTCTGGTTTGACTAGCTCCCTGCCATGCAGGGAGTGCTGACCCAGGGTTCCAGCATAGATCAGCCAAGGGTGAACACCTGGATAAGTGGAAAGCTGGGAACAGGCTATCTCTGCCACCCAAATGCCCCCCTGGACTCAGGCACGGGCACAACCCTCTCTCAGGGGTTGACCAAACCATCGTCCCTGGATTCCTTTGACGGAATACCCTTCACATAGGGATGGTGAGAGCGTTCTCCCATCCCTATCACCTGAATCAGAGCCTATCCGCAACCTTCCAAGTTGTGACGATTTGCTATGTGGCAGGCAAAACCCAAATGGCAACAGCCAATCAGCCAAGTGGGGAAAATTCCTGCCGTGCACCTGTCCAAACGACACACGACACACGACGGCATAGCAAGGTCAAGTGCAAAATGCCCTAAAAGTAGGGAGAGGTGGACAGGTGTTCCAAATGCACACACTGAAAGAGGAAGCACTGGGTCACGTGCATGGGTATAAATAGGTCCCTCGAACCGTTTGGACTGCGTCCCATTGGCCAGATTGCACCCAGCTTCGAGGGACCTACCAGTGGGATGTTGTGGCTGACTAATCATATCCACCCACAACACAGGGTGTCGGTTTCCAGGTCTCACCACAATACGTGCCCTTTTTAAGGGAGGACCCGATATCCCACATCCTATTAAATTTCAGTTAATATTTGATTTAAAACATCAGAAATATCAATCGTCCTCCGCAACCCCTTCACCTGCTTAATTCTCGCCTCCAAAATTAGTACAAGGGGGAAATTCTTCTGCAAAGCTTCCCAAAACTCAGGTGCAGACTTTCAAGAGGAGAAGGCACCTCTCTGGTTTTGGCCTTTTGGAGGTCTCTAGACCACCAGCACATTACAACCTGTGGGATCAGTGTCAGTTGTTGCAGCCTGATGGTGAAGGCAGGAGCCTTGCAGCTGTAATGCCAACAACATCTCGATCACTGACTTGTTAAATCTAGGAGGAATGCATTGACTGGAAGGGATCTCAGAGTAGTTAATGCACCACTAGAAGAAGGAGTTATGCTCACTGTTTTGAATGAGGCGGTGATGTGGCCCCTCTTGAAGTGCTCCCCCTCTGAATCCAGAGACTTTAGAAAGCTGCCATCCAGCCTCTAATTTTGCCTTCCTGGTCAAGGTGATCGAAAGAGTAGGGGCCAGACAACTTCAAATTTACCTACAGGAAGCATATTAACTAGTTCCATTTCAGGGACTGTTGTTGTTGTTGTTGTTTAGTCGTGTCCGACTCTTCGTGACCCCATGGACCAGAGCACGCCAGGCACTCCTGTCTTCCACTGCCTCCCGCAGTTTGGTCAAACTCATGCTAGCAGCTTTGAGAACACTGTCCAACCATCTCGTCCTCTGTCATCCCCTTCTCCTTGTGCCCTCCATCTTTCCCAACATCAGGGTCTTTTCCAGGGAGTCTTCTCTTCTCATGAGGTGGCCAAAGTCTTGGAGCCTCAGCTTCAGGACCTGTCCTTCCAGTGAGCACTCAGGGCTGATTTCCTTCAGAATGGAGAGGTTTGATCTTCTTGCAGTCCATGGGACTCTCAAGAGTCTCCTCCAGCACCATAATTCAAAAGCATCCATTCTTTGGCGATCAGCCTTCTTTATGGTCCAGCTCTCACTTCCATACATCACTACTGGGAAAACCATAGCTTTAACTATATGGACCTTTGTCGGCAAGGTGGTGTATCTGCTTTGTGTGTGTGTGTGTGTGTGTGTGTGACTATCGGGTTTAGTTTAAGAACTCTCTGCTATGGGGAGAGAGACAGGGGAGGAGGAAGCCACTTGGGCGCCTGGGGCGGTGTGCCCAGGGGCGGGACAAGCTGCCCATAGGGGCAGGGCACACCGCAGGGCCTTTGGAGTCTGCCTGCCTCCTCCCACTCAGCTGCCCTACAGCTGGGGGGGGGGAGGAGGCAGCAGGCGGACCGTTTGGGCAGTGCGGGAGATACGCATGGCTCAGGCGCGCTGCAGGCCCTGCGGTGAGTGCCGCCTGGCATTTTGTCATCCCCCTCCGTTGTGACATCTGGGGCGGCCCACACCTACTGCACCCCCCTTCCTCTGCCCCTGGGGGAGTGTGACCCCATTGGTTCTCCATGATCTTTCAAGAGCTTTCAACACAATTGCCCATAGCGTTCTTCTGGAATGGCTCATGGGTTCAAGGAATATGGTGCGATATGGTGGTTTTGCTTGTACCTGCAGGGATATTATCAGAAAGTAGTACTGAATGTTGCTCAGCCCTGTGGTTTTTGAGTTGTGTGATCCTGCAAGAGTTCATTCTGCCTCTTACTTTGTTCAGCATCTATATGAAACAGTTGGAATCTGTCATCCAGGGATCTGGAGCTCAGTATCATTATACCGATGACATCATCTCTATTTTTAATCATTGTAAAATATTTTAAATATGTTTTTATTTTATTCTCAGTTGTATTGTTTTAACATTTCTGTGTTTTCCACCCTGGGAAATGGGGTAGAAATGTTAGAAATAAACAGACAGATAAAGTAAACACATTGTTTTCCCCAATACAGAAGAAACAGCTCTTTCAGAGGCATGTTTCTTTCTATTCTGTATGTAGAATTCTGAGGGTTCTTTTTCTGAGATGGAATTTTTATTTTCTAAAAAGCTATTATGACATTATTCCCCATTTAGCTAATTGCTTTAAAAATAAGAAATGGGGGGGGGAACAAAAATATGGGTCTTTGCCTATGCTGAGGTCATGCAGGACCAGATGTTGTGTAAAAATTGTGCTTCTGAATATATCAGTTCAAAATCTGTCTAGCCCACCGACTATTCTTTATCTTTCTTTAGTTGCATTGCTTGCAAATAACTCTTTGATTCGTTGATGGGTAAATTTTTGAGAAGGGTACATGACAGAAGTCTTTCAGACTTTCCCCGGTCTATGAAGATGGATGGAAGGATGAAGAAGAATATTTTTCCTGAATTCTGTGACTTGGTCAATAAGCAATTAGGCATTTTATCATAAAGTTTAAGTGGCGATACTAATAGAGGTTTGTATGCACATGGACACGTGAGAGCAGGGGATAATTTTTATGACTCCAGCAGAGATGTGCGAAACAAACAGAAGTCAATTTTACGAGCGTAATGACTACCTGCACCCTCTCAATTCCCACAGAAAATAGCCTTCCTCAAATCAGTTAATTAGTACAAAAGAGCAGTTGCTCACAGACTGTTCAACTGTTAGAGAGAGCGCATGGGAATCTTTCAAACCGGCACATGATTAACACATTCTGGGGGGCAAACCCACAACAATTATTAGTGGCCACTAGAAATGTAGAACATAAAGAGCCAGCTCTAAAGCACACGTTAAAACCTTTTATTATCTTACAATTTCATAAGTCATTAGTTTTTAAACTTAAAAAAATTAAAAGGAATCCTGGCAGGCAGGAAGCTGACGAAACAGATTTAGTTACTGCAACAGACTCACAATACTTCCAAGTGGAAATTTCGAACTTTTACGATCTGTGTGTCAACATTACCTACATTTTCCTCACTCAGCAATATCCCCAGAGCAAATGAGCTGCGCTTTCTTACAACGCTGCTACCATTTTTTTCTCTCTAAAAATTATTATTATTATTATTATTATTATTATTATTATTATTATTACTATTATTTCTTGAATTTATACACTGCCCTATACCTACAGGTCTCTGGGCGCTTCACAGAATAAAATCAGAATATAAAAGCACAAAATATCAACAACCCAATAACCCCCGAACACATTTTTTAAAAAAGGGCATAGGATGTATACCTCACGTGCTAATTTAAATCAGCCAGAACTGCCTGTGATGTCCAAAGTCTAATACATTTCATCACCCTCATATTTTGGCCTGCCAGGAGAAGAGCAAAGAGTCTCTCCTTTCCCTTCCCTATCTCAAAATGGTGAACTCTATTCAGATTGATAGGTCCCAAGTTGTGGAAGCCAGTGGTGAATAGTTCCTTCCCTTTCCAGACTGGTCCGAATTTAATGCCCATTCTCTGCAAGCACAACCTTATCTATAATAATAATCATCATCATTTTATTTATACCTTGCCCTTCCTGGTTCAGAAAACTGGGCTCAGAGTGGCTAACAACAAATTTAAAACACTTAATTGATGCAACATAAGACAGTATAAAACGTGAATAACAATAAATTCAGAATTCAAAAATCAATTTAGTGGGAAAATCCATCCAATAAACATTAGATGATCACCAGGGCTAGCTGGCTAAATTAGTCCTATTTGGGTCAGCGAGGAGACCAGAGGAGAATTAGCTGTGGAATCCCAGAGCGGGTAATCTTCATAAAAAGGGGAGGGGGAGGAAAGTAAGGGGAATAAAAGATCAGGCTAAGTTCAAATTGAAAGCCAGGTGGAATAGCTCTGTCTTACAGGCCCTGCGGAAGGAAGTTAAATCCTGCAGGGCCCTGGTCTCAAGGGACAGAGCATTCCTCCAGGTTGGAGCCATCACTAAAAAAGGCCCTGGCCCTGGTGGAGGATAGTCTGACTTCCTTAGGGCCCAGGACCTACAAACTATGATTATTCCTGGACCTTAAGGTCCTCTGCGGGGCATACCAGGGGAGGTGGTCCCGTAAATATGAGGGGCCTATGACTTGTCTTTTGCACCAGTGTAAAACTAAAACTAAAGCAAGGTCTGTATAGTTAAAGCTATGGTTTTCCCAGTAGTGATGTATGGAAGTGAGAGCTGGACCATAAAGAAGGCTGATCGCCGAAGGATTGATACTTTTGAATTATGGTGCTGGAGGAGACTCTTGAGAGTCCCATGGACTGCAAGAAGATCAAACCTATCCATTCTGAAGGAAATCAGCCCTGAGTGCTCACTGGAAGGACTGATCGTGAAGCTGAGGCTCCAATACTTTGGCCACCTCATGAGAAGAGAAGACTCCCTGGAAAAGACCCTGATGTTGGGAAAGATGGAGGGCACAAGGAGAAGGGGACAACAGAGGACGAGATGGTTGGGGAGTGTTCTCGAAGCTACCAGCATGAGTTTGACCAAACTGCGGGAGGCAGTGGAAGATAGGAGTGCCTGGCGTGCTCTGGTCCAGGGGGTCACAAAGAGTCAGACATGACTAAACAACTAAACAACAACAAAACTAAAGCAGTGAAGAGAATTGTGCAGAGTTGGGTCTGGCTGTTGCCAGCCTCATGACCTCCATGACTGGAAGTAAAAGTGGATGGGCCAGAATGGCATGACAGTCACCTGAAGCCCTCTCATAGTTGTTAAGAGAGAGGGGTGTCTGACAGGAGCAGAGGAGAGCATCTACAGGAGCCACGACCGCTGTCTTCTCTCTCAGAAAAGGCTGAGAATGGAGGGCATGAGTAGTGAAGGAGGAGGGTGGGTGCGAGATATCTGACTGCTGGAACCCTGCTGGTGATGAGAAGGAGCAGGAGTTGTCCCAAAAGCATGGTAATCAGCATTGAAGAACTCTCATGCTAAGAGCTGGACCATAAAGAAGGCTGATCACCGAAGAATTGATGCTTCTGAATTATGGTGCTGGAGGAGACCCTTGAGAGTCCCATGGACTGCAAGAAGATCAAACCTCTCCATTCTGAAGGAAATCAGCCCTGAGTGCTCACTGGAAGGACAGGTCCTGAAGCTGAGGCTCCAATATTTTGGCCACCTCATGAGAAGAGAAGACTCCCTGGAAAAGACCCTGATGTTGGGAAAGATGGAGGGCACAAGGAGAAGGGGACGACAGAGGACGAGATGGTTGGACAGTGTTCTCAAATCTACCAGCATGAGTTTGACCTAGCTGCAGGAGGCAGTGGAAGATAGGAGTGCGTGGCATGCTCTGGTCCAGGGGTCATGAAGAGTCGGACACGACTGAATGACTAAACAACAACAACATGCTAAGAGGTGTATCTGAGCTCTTGGCTAATAGAAAGAAGAAAGCACTAGTGTTTTTTTTTAAAAAAAAAATTTAAGCGTTATTACAGTTCCAAGGGGTTGCTCGTGAGCAAGCAGGCAAATATCTCCCTGACTGACTGCGAAAATAAACCTTATTTGTCCAGAGCGCCACTCGCCTGGGGCTGACTTAATCGCTGGCAGAATCCGTCAGTGGGCATTTCTTTCCAGCAAAAAGTTCTTTGATGCCTAGTCTCCGCCTACCCTCTCTGCGCGAAAGCCTTCTGCGCAGGGAGGGTGTGGGCAACGGAGGACCCCTACTCTCCCCGCTGGTCCCAGGCAAGGATTCATGGGACCACCTCGCTGCTTCCCCCATCTGCCCCCCTTCTCCACTGGTGCTACGCTGATTCTCTTCCCCAGAAGAAGGGCTGCTTCTCCCGATCCTGGGACGCTCTCTGGAATCCCTCTGGCTTTTGCTCTCTCCCTCCGGCACTGATGGCAGTTCCCTGACAAGGGTACTCTCATTTTCCTACTCATTTTGAAATACTGCCCCTCAATGAGGCCAAACTTAGATTCACAAAATGTCTAGTGGTGTGCGTACCCCTGTGTCCCCCTAAGGCCTGTAAGGTAAAGGTAAAGGGACCCCTGACTATTAGGTCCAGTCGTGGCCGACTCTGGGGTTGTGGCGCTCATCTCGCTTTATTGGCTGAGGGAGCCGGCGTACAGCTTTCGGCTCATGTGGCCAGCAAGACTAAGCCGCTTCTGGCGAACCAGAGCAGCACACGGAAACGTTGTTTACCTTCCCGCCAGAGTGGTACCTATTTATCTACTTGCACTTTGAGGTGCTTTCGTACTGCTAGGTTGGCAGGAGCAGGGACCGAGCAACGGGAGCTCACCCCATCGCAGGGATTCGAACCGCCGACCTTCTGATCGGCAAGCCCTAGGCTCTGTGGTTTAGACCACAGCGCCACCAGGACCTAAAGTGGAAGCAGCCCAACCCATAATGCAAGTCCACCGGTAAAATTCCAGTTGTTTTAAACAAGAACGTATATCACCCACCTGTAACCAGTGTCATTAAGAGGATGCATACACATCAGACCATATTCTTGATCCCTAAAAATAAGCTTCATTTATTATCCCGCTACTTAATTTAAATATAATTACTGGCAGAGATGAATTGCATCTGTTTTCCGTATAAGGCTGTCTCTGCTCAATCACATTGGTGAAGCCCCGGGACGTGGCTGATATTACGAGGTGGTGGTCCTTTCGCTTCATTCGTTTGTGTGTTTGTTTTAAGAGAAACCTTGCAGGGACTTGACCTGCTAAAATAATGCCATGCCGCCGTGGAAGCGATCCCAGGTCCCTTGTCAGACAAATCATGGCTCAACCCTAAATCCCTCCCGTTACATCGGAAAGCCTGAACTCCCAGCCCTGGCTTCTCTAATGGCGCCTCTGACAAAAGCTGGGGAATAATCCCCAGGCTGAGCTAATCAAAGGTGAAAAGGCAGAATCAGTAAGTGTCGTATCCTTTTGCCACTTTCATCAATCCGACTAACTGAATTTGAGCTAAAGCTTGGTAAATTTTCTGCAAAGGGAAATTAATATGTAACACATCTGAGGCCTGGCGCCGGCCTGTAAAATTGGAAAGGCTGCATTATATCAGAGGGCGATTATTGAGGGGGAAGAATGGCCGAGGACCAGATAATCAGAAAGAAGCTCCGGCGCGTCTCTCCGGCGTTTTTTTGATGGTATACTCGCCCACCACCTTTGAAGCAGAGGTGAAATTCTTTCAATCTCTCTCTTTCTCTCCCCTCTCCACGTCAGGAATATATTCCATTGCCCATTTCTGTTGCCCACACATGATTGAATCAATTCAATTACCTCGGAAAATACATATTCAGGCCATGAAGATGCTCGGGGTGAAAGTGGAGGGGGAGAGACAAAGAAATCTGTACTTACCCAATAATAAGTTTCATTTGAAGGAGGTTTGAAAACAATTCTCCCTCGCATTTGTCCCTGTCAGGTCACATTATTCACAAATGAAGTTTACAAAATATCAATTCAATTTCAATAAAGGGAGGCTGAATCTCAACACACGAGTGTTGAATTTACCAAATCATAATCCTTGAGGGGACCCTGGTGGCTTCCAAATATTTTCCAGTCTGAGGTAATCAAAAGCAGACTGCTGAATACTAATACATTCAATTTCACCCCTTTTGTTCGCATCTGTTCCCTTATAATACTATTTTTCTACACTTTCAAAGCATTGATGATGGCACTGTATTCTGGAATAGGGATGGTTTGACTGTGGAGGAGAGGGTATCCTGTAACTTAGACAGCTCTGTAAAACGGAATATTTCTACACCTTTTCTATTTTAAAAATCAATTTGTTGATTAATAAACTAGGGGGCAGCCTGGCTTGACCATCCCACTAATTTTCTAATCCAAAGTATTTGTTCACCAAACTAGATTCTTCCATTGCCATCTTAAAAGAAGACAATTTCCCCTTTTTGCTCACTTTTACTGAATACAGCAACTTGAAGAATCATAAGCCATGCTGACTACAGGTTCAATCCTGTGAGAAACTGAGCTCCTTCATCCAAACAGATCCTGCTCTACCCCATGAGAGAAATATTAATTGCCATCAGACTCAGACATAGCAAGCTACCTGCAGAAAATCATCGGAGCTCAGAAAGTTGATTTTAAAAAGACCTTGTTCAAGTTCAACATATCCAAAACAGAACCAAGTCCAGTTAAGGTTTGTCCCTTTACAAAATTCAGTTTGGCTCATGTGCAGTTGTTCCGTTCAAATGATCTACAAAAAAATAATAATAAGAAAACACAAAAAATAATCAGCATTCAGAAAGTTATAAGCTGCTGTGCTGAAGTATAAAATACGCTTAGACAGATGAAGAAAATTCATAACACACAAATAAATTGTTTAATTTGTTTCCTCCCAACAATTGTGATATCAAAGCTTAAAGCCTCAGAGTTTAAGGAGTAAAAAAACAAAAACAATTGCAAGACAGCAAACTTGGAATCGAACTAGAAATTGTTCAAAGTTCTACTGCAGAAATTCAGCTCACCTGACAATTATGAGAGCTACATTCAGGTATAGCTTAGAGATTGTCTGCACTAATTCAGCGAAGGTGGTTAAATCGAACTAGCAAAGAGAATTATCCCCATTTACAGAGGCACTGAGCACGGTTTTTTATACCTGCAAACACAGAACGTATTTCTAGCTTCGTTTTGGGAGATTAATTAGTAGATAAACATGCGGAGTATGTTGTTGTGCAAATCATGTCACCCGAGGTACACAAACATTAAATACGGCAAAATCATCCGGAAGGCCCTTTCTAACCTGTTTCAGGCAAGGCGACTGAGAAAATGGTGAGGCAGGTGAGCATCAACAGGGGAAATCAAACTAGTGCAGCGCTTGCAGGGAAAGGGAGAAAAGGGTTACTAATGTAAATAAAAGGGTGAGGGGCAAGGGGAGAAATCCATCATGGTCAGTGTCCTTCAGGGTAGAGACCCAATCTTGGGGTCTGAGGCACACTTGATTGGCATTTTGCTGCAGGACTGTCAGTTGTCATTATCTTTATGAAAAATGTTGTTGCTGCAGGAATTCCAGGAAAAATACATTTCTGACTTTCTGGGTGGGAAAAGGTGTAAGAAGTATGACCTTGCCTACAGCCTGGAGCTTGAAAGAAGAGGGTCTACTCTGGAACATGAAGAGCATGCCATGATATCCTATGCCATGAGAAGGAATGGCTGTTTAGCTATCAAATGACCAAGGACCACATAATTTTCCTCTTTCGTTTCTCGCTTTCCTTGCATTTTAGCTGAAGCAGCCCATCTTTAACCAAAAAAGTGGAGGTTGCTTATCTGGGGACTGAGGAAGCCTTTCTTTTTGTTTTCTTTTTAAAACCTTCCTCACCTTATGTTAGAGGTATAGGTTGGTTGCTCGAGAGCAATCAGGCAATATGCTTCAATAGTCTGTTTTACAGCTTTCTTATCGGTGATAAAACCTTTGGAATGCAGAGTGCCTCTATTCTGTGTCTTGCTCATTCAGTGGCAGAATCTGAGAGTGGGTGGTCCTTAAACCTTCTACAGCAGAGTAGTTTCTTGACGCCCAGTCTGCGCCTCCCCTCTTGGCACGGAAGCCTACTGCACAGGGAGGGCGAGGGTAACAGAGGACCTCTCTCCTCCCTGCTTTGCCCAGGGAAGATGTCCTAGCAAGGCCTCGCCTCTCCTGAACCCTGCATCTCCTCTCCACTAGAGGCGTGGCTACGCTCCTCCGCTGATCTTTGGGGGCTCTCTGTAATCCATCTGGCTTTTCCCCTCTCCCCCCTGAGCCGATGGCAGTTCCCTGACCCCTTGTATCTCAGGTGAAATTGGGCTGTGGCCGTTTGCAGCAAGAGGTGTTATATGGGCGATTATCGAATCATGGTCTGTACTTCCATGATGGACTTCTGGTTACAGATGGGCTTGGGAAGAAAGTGTTTGGCAGGGGGTCTCAAAAACCTGATCAGGAGGACTATAAACTTAACTCCTGCAGAATAATATGATACAAGCCTCAGAGTGTCATGGCACTATATATTGAAGAATGTGTGAAGCCAGGCCAACCATGTGGGTACCCACTGATAATAATAATAATAATAATAATAATAATAATAATAATAATAATAATAATACCCTGCCCATCTGGCTGGGCTTCCCCAGCCACTCTGGGCGGCTTCCAAAAATTATTACAATACTATAATACATCAAACATTAAAAGCTTCCCTAAACAGGGCTGCCTTCAGATGTCTTCTAAAAGTCTGGTAGTTGTTGTTCTCTTTGACATCTGGTGGGAGGGCGTTCCACAGGGAGGGAGCCACTACCGAGAAGGCCCTCTGCCTGGTTCCCTGTAACTTGGCTTCTCGCAGTGAGGGAACCGCCAGAAGGCCCTCGGAGCTGGACCTCAGTGTCTGGGTAGAACGATGGGTGTGGAGACGCTCCTTCAGATATACTGGACCGAGGCCGTTTAGGGCTTTAAAGTTCAGCACCAACACTTTGAATTGTTCTCAGAAACGTACAATGATATGCAAGAAAAACAGTCAGGTCTGGTTGGGGTGTTCAATCCAGGGTTTCCAAGGCACAGAGCATGGGAAATAAACAGGATACATTCAAAATATAAACGAAGGAAGGTAAATATGATGTAACTGACATTATTGAAACCTGGTGGGATCACATCACTGGAATGTAGAGAACATTTACAAACCATTACAAAAATAGAATACAATTTCTAAAACAAAAATAAAATAAAAATATAAACAACAGGGCCAACTGAAGTACAGAGCCAAGATATTTATCCTTTCCAGTAGCTTCAGCATCCTAAAATGATCTCTAACATGATACTGTCATAACTAGGTGTCTAAAAACAATAAGGGAGCCCGACTGATGGGCCTTCTGTGGGAGGGAATTCTAAAATGAGGGTATAATCACTGGAAGAACTCTATTCTGTTTTGTGGAGTAGTAAACACGTTGTATTGCTTAGGTATTAAGCACACTTACATAGAGGTCATTTTGCTCTAGTCAGTGGGTCGTGATTCTGTGTAAATGTTGTGGATTTGTGGTGCCAGTGTAATAAATTACTCAAAATGGCTGGAAACAAATTTTATTCATAGCCAACAGTAGTGGAAAATTATGGCACAAATTGCATAGCATGAAATCTTGCTGTTGACCTCATTCCATTATAAAACAACCACTGAGTGCAATCCCAAACAGCCTAGCCTGGCATTACATGAAACAATATACAGTATATTAACCTCATGCTGTTGTAAAAAATGGTTTGATGCTTTGTGAAATTATGCTCAGACAAAAACCAAATAAGTCAGCATAATGCAACATTCACTGCTTATTGCGAATCATCAGTCCAATACTTTGTGAGCAAAATCATATTAAAACTATGGTTAATTTAACCATTTAGAAAGTGTACCGTTTTAAAACATTTCGGTTGTTTGAGTTAGCTCTCTGGTGACAACATACTGAGATGGCAACCGTTAAGTAATACTAGCTTTTCTTTTTTACATTAGGGAGCTGAAAATGTCTAATTGAAAAAGAAAGTAAAAGACGCCATACAAGGTGATTTAGCACAGGCATATACACCCTAATGGATTAGTTTAGCAATTTTACCATGTAAATACAGCTCAGTGTTGTGGTTGACATCCTTCTGTCTCGAGAGACAATTGAGTGTGCCTCCGAGAGTGAAGATAAACCACTGAACTGTTACAGCACCTAATCTGGTTGCAGAGACCATAACTTGCGACCGCTGCCTCCTGTGCTGTTTTTGATGCATTAGCAACAAAGTGACCTCTCTGGGGTGCAAGCCCAGGCAGTGTGGGCATGGAGGTCCTGGACTGCCCAATTGGATTAACGTGAACTGAACTAGTTTGCTTTGTAAAAGGATGAGCACCAACAGGAATCTTTTGCCAGGATGAACATGAACTAGAACTCACATTGGCACCTGTCTCAAGAGGCAATGGAGTATGACTCTGGGGCACAAGCCTGGGCAGTGTTTGTGGAGGTCCTGGGCTGCCGAGATGGCAAGACCCCCATCGTGGCTTCACTGATATGGCCCAAAGGGAAGCATAGCAATACGTTTGGCATCAGCGTGGCTGCAGGAGCTGCCAGAAGAAGGTGTAGAAGGCACCACCCAACCACTTTAGGGACTCTACTCTGGATTTGTGGAGGGTTTACATCTTAGCCTTTTCTTCTTCCAAAGTCTACCCTCTTGGCTTCACTGATGTGGTCTAAAGGAAAGCAGAGCAATACGTTTGGCACCAGTCAAAGTACAGGCCTTGCCTGAAAGAATGGAGGAAAGGTCAGTGCGGATAAGCCCACAGACTGATGAAGTGAAGATAGGAGTCCTCTGTTGGTACACCTGTGACATTTACATTTCATAGAATTATAGAATTATAGAGGGACCACGAAGGTCCTCTAGTCTAACCCCTTGCAATGCAGGAATCTCAGCTGAAGCATCAGCGACAGGTGGCCACCCAACCTCTGCTTAAATATCTCCAAGGAGGGAGAGTCCACCACTTCCCAAGGGAGGTCTGTTCCACTGCTGAACATCTCTGACTGTCAGAAAGTCCTTCCTGATAGTTGGAATCTCCTTTCTTGTAATTTGAAGCCATTGGTTGCGGTCCTACACTCCAGAACAGGAGAAAACAAGCTTGCTCCACCTTCGATGTAACAGCCCTTTAGATATTTGAAGATGGCTATCATATTTCTTTGCTTTATTTTAGTCACTAAACTGGACGTGAAGTGACTAGCACAGATTGTACAGCCTATCCTAATTTTGAGGTTATACAGTTGAGCATTCTCACATTGGAATGCAAAGAAGTGTGGGAATGTTCAGGGATGCAGGAGAGGATATATATTGTTTGATTATATCCTTTCCAACTTGTGTTAACAAGTTCTACAATTTAGCAGAGTAACATTCCCCTTTTTAAACTTGCACAGCGGGTGTGTTTGCTCAGGCTTGCTAAGTAACTTGCTAAAGTAAGTTACCTAGTAATTTCCCCTTTAGTCCCTCGTAACAGAAATAGACACAACACAGTCTTCTATAAAAGTATAAAAAGAGTTTACTCACTCACATTCTGTTCACAGATGGATCCCAGAAGGCAGACCTAAGTTACAAAAGTAATATACCTGGAATCTATGCCCATAAAGAGATGGTCCCTTTGTCCTCTCTTGGCTGAAAGCTTTTGTCCTCTCTTGGCAGAAAGCCAAGAGAGCATCTTAGGCTAAGCAGATGTTGCTTCTTCGACAAATGTAGTCAGACAGAGAGAGATGGCGGCCAGTCCTATGCTTTTGTTACCTGCACAGGTGAGGCCACGCCCACCTCTGGTCACATGTAGAGGAAGTGTGTCCCAGCCTAGGAGGAAACAGGAAGTACTGACTGGCTGGTCCAGACACCCCCTTTTTATGTCCACTCTAGGGATGTTGTACTTGACTGCTCTGTGTTTCACATCCCACAAAGTATCCTTCTCATTTCAGATCTTTACTCATTTGAATGCCAAGTTTGTTTTCCTAGCAAGTTTCAATATCCAATATACAACTGAATCACTTTATTAAAATCATGACTCTGCATCAATAATGCCTAGTTAACAGAACACGTGATAATTCTTTACTACCGGATTTTAGGGCACAGCCCACAAAAACATTGCCATTCATAATGATGACACGAACAGACTCCTCTTACACTTGGCAGAGCTCAGATTATACTACCCATGTCATTTAGATTAATCTTTTAATATCTAAGTGGCAGAGACTGTTTCCCCAAATCTTATCATATGTCTTGCCAGTTCAAGCGGATTCCCTACTATATAATGACATTCCTAAAACTGTTGTCAATCTGCAGTTTGTGTGGCCACCAGTAGGTAGCCACGGCAACATCAGCATGACAACAACACAGCAGGCAAGCAAGCAAGTAAGTATGATGGCCTAGGAATCTGATTCAGAGGCTGAACCTGAGGAATCCCAGCCTGCACAGGAGTCCCTGCCTCCAGGGTCGGCTGAGCCAGGGCAGGGGCTTGAATCTGAAGAGCCCTCACCTGTGCCGGATCCTAAGCAGCAGACACCAGCTGAATCCGCTCTGGCTCCCGAGGTGATCGAGGACCCATTGCCTGCAGGTGCTCCTCTCCCAGCCCTGTCAGGGGAAGGTGAGGTTGCCTCTGGGTCCGGTAACCCTCCAGCCTCTCCTGTGAGAGGCGGAGGGAGCTACGTTCCAGCAGGAGGAGTGCTTGCATCCAGGCCAGGGGAGGTGAGGCACCTGTGGATTGGGGCTGCCCTATGCCTCAGAGGAGATAAAGGCCAGCCTGCTCAGTCCCAGGTTGCGGGAGCAACGTCGTTGATAACCTGTTCCTGCCTGCACCCTGACCTGCTCTCCTGAGTTCCTGACCATGCCCGACTCCTCGCTTTGGACCTCGCTTCACCCCTGACGGACTGCCTCCTTCCCCTTCCCCTAGGACCGGACTTAGACCATGCCACACGGTAACGCCCCCCCCCCGGGGACCAGCACAGTAAGCAGCACTGCGGGGCAGGTGGCCAAGGTCAACTGTTTAAAAGAGGATGGGAGGCGCATCAGAGAGCAGCTTGGCAAATCTCTCTCTGAAGCAGCTCCCACCCTGCTTTAAAAGACGTTGGGGCAAGCTGGGAGAGAAGATTTGGGTGAGCAGTTAGGAGATAGGCGAAGGAGTAGGTGAGGAGTAGGTGAGTTTGATCAGGTGGTGGGAAACGAGGTTGGCAAGGACCAGCCCCTTGGAATCATAGAATTGTAGAATTGTTTAGAATAGATTTATGAAAGATTTAGAAAACTTATTGATTAGAATATTTGTATGAGATTTCATGGGGGAAATACAGATACAATTTTGCTTAAAATGTATATAGGAAGTGCAGTGTAAGCGATGGAAGTCAATCAATGAAATTTTTTTATTGAGATATTCGTAGAATAAATTTGGAAGAAATTCAAATTTTTCCTCCTCTTCTCCTTATTTTTCTTTTCTTCCTTTTTTCTTTTTTGTTCTTTTCTTATATGTGTGTGCTTATCTGAAATATATATGTATATGTATGTACATATATATATATGTAGGTATGTAATAATTATATTAAATAAAATTTAATTAAAAAAAAAGAATCGTAGGATTGAGAGGGGACCCTGAGAGTCATCTAGTCCAGCCTCCTGCAATGCCATAATTGCAGATAAAGCATCCAACCTTTGCTTAAAAACCTCCAAGGAAGAAGGTTTACAACTGTTTCTACAACCTCCCGGGAGAGACCATTTCACTGTGATATTTGGAGATGGCTATCTAATCTTCACTCAGTCTCCTCTTTTCTAAGCTGAACATACCCACCTTTTTCAACCTTTCTTCATAAGGCTTGGCTTCCAGACCCTTGGTCATCTTGCTCACCCTCCTCTGCACACATTCCAGCTTCTCAATATCCTTAAATTGTGGTACCCAGAATTGGACACAGCATTCCAGGTGTGGTCTGACCAGGGCAGAATAGAGTGGCACTATTACTTATTACAGCATCTTAAAAAGCAGAGACATCACCTTGCCAGCAAAGGTCCGTATAGTAAAAGCTATGGTTTTCCCAGTAGTGATGTATGGAAGTGAGAGCTGGACCATAAAGAAGGCTGATCGCCGAAGAATCGATGCTTTTGAATTATGGTGCTGGAGGAGACTCTTGAGAGTCCCATGGACTGCAAGAAGATCAAACCTCTCCATTCTTAAGGAAATCAGCCCTGAGTGCTCACTGGAAGGACAGATCCTGAAGCTGAGGCTCCAATACTTTGGCCACCTCATGAGAAGAGAAGACTCCCTGGAAAAGACCCTGATGTTGGGAAAGATGGAGGGCACAAGGAGAAGGGAACGACAGAGGACGAGATGGTTGGATAGTGTTCTCGAAGCTATGAACATGAGTTTGACCAAACTACGGGGGGCATTGGAAGACAGGAGTGCCTGGCGTGCTCTGGTCCATGGGGTCACGAAGAGTCGGACATGACTAAACGACTAAACAACAACAACAAATTACTTCCCTTGTAATTTCATAGAACTGTAGAGCACCCAAAATCTCTCAGTGGCTCAAAGAACATAGTAAATCAAATGAGAACTTAGCTGCTATGAGAATTCTATCCTAGTCGGTGTGGTAGGGATGGAACTATTGGGGGGGGGGAGTTTCTGCAGAGTATGTGTCCACTATCATCAATCCATGTGGTTAGAGTTTTGCATTAATTTGTGGGTTGCTGTTTCTACATGAATATCTCTTTGGGCTGGGTCCACAGCTGCAAACTTTACTCATAACTGCCTGTTGCTATGCCTCCTTCTCTACCTGCTCTTTTAAATAATTTGCAAAATGAAACCCCACTTCAGATCTCAGCTATTTTCATCTGGCTAGCCTAGAACACTTCTCATTTGCATGTAAAGTGCAGTCAATGTGAATTGATCAAAACCAAATTAACAGCAATTGGTTCCAATACTTTCCCTGTTTACACATTAGTTTTCTACCTTTAACATATAGATGTATTGAATTCAGCTTAGCAACCTGAGCATGAATGCTTTGGCCTTTAAAAGAGAAACTTATCTGTAATTAAAATCATGCACAAGTTTTAGTGGGAGCCTGTTTACTGCCCACAAAGAAAGCTGATTTAAAAAATGAATAGATTTCCACAGAGCAGTGGATATGTTTCATTCTGAGTTAAATCCTCTAAAATTATAGCATTTGATGTTAAACAAGCATCTGACCATATAAATGTCATCGTGCTTGGGTTCAAGATAGTTTTTTTTAAGCCTATATTGATTGTTTCTAAAAAATAAGATCACAACCAGATGCTACATTATTCCAGTGATAATTATTCTACCGTGTTTTTGCAAAAATGTATATAGTTACAATATATACCTGGAAGCACCTGGCATATGTAATTTCATACAGTGCTGAGATGAAAAGTAATATAGGCTTTAGAATTAAACCCAGTCGCAGATATGCTGCTGGCTATAAGAATATGATTTACATTACAGTGCATTGTGACGTGTTTATTATACTTTAAAATGGTAATTACTATACTTCTTATTCACTCCAGTGTGCTGATGTGTACTACAGAAGTTGCAATAACTTATATTGGTGTACAATGTACGCATAATCAGTACTGTATGGGTTTTTGCTGTTGTTGTTACAACAGATAATGTGTGGTGCTCACTAGACCCGAATAGTTTCTTAGTGTATTGATTGCAATTAACTGCATAAATATGAAAACCAAGATAAGGCTTTTCCAAAGATGCTACCAAAGTACAGTCACAAAATTAAACTCTCAGTCATTTGAGGCTGGTGTTCCTAGAAAGTAATTATGGGAACAGAGTTGCTTAACTGAACTATAAAAACAGCAAAATTCTTGCCAGTGAAACCAAGATTTTGACATCTGAAAATCTGTTTCTGAACTGGATATCCAAGCTGAAAACCACAGCTGCAGTAGTGTTAATGAAACCTTGCTCGTTCCTGCTGATTACCTGAGGAATAACCAGATTGTTCAGACTGAGCACATAGATTTCCTCTCCCCCCAGAAATTGTTTGAGGGCAGACACCCAACCCCAGACAAGGGGTCACATTATGGCCCACCTTCAGCAATGACTTCCGGAGGAGGAAAGCCTCCCAGCCAAGCTGAAGAATCTGGCAGCAGCTAATACAAAATCAGGATGGCAGAGTCATAGTTATAGACATCCCTTTCCTCCTTTGCTTTTTCAACATAATAGCTTGCCTCTGCAACCAACGATGGAGCTACAGTTGGTGGCCTGATGGAGTCCATTTCCCTCCATGATGCTTCAGTTGGAATGATGCCCATCCTAGCTATCTTTAGGTGCTTGCCTGAACGAATAAGACTGGGAAATGTGTAAAGAGGTGGGGTGATGTTTCTAAGCACATTCTGGGTCACCCCTGCCTTAAAGGTAAAGGGACCCCTGACAATTAGGTCCAGTCGTGACCGACTCTGGGGTTGCGGCGCTCATCTTGCTTTATTGGCCGAGGGAGCTGGCGTACAGCTTCCGGGTCATGTGGCCAGCATGACTAAGCTGCTTCTGGCGAACCAGAGCAGCACATGGAAACGCCGTTTACCTTCCCACCAGAGCGGTACCTATTTATCTACTTGCACTTTGATGTGCTTTCGAACTGCTAGGTTGGCAGGAGCAGGGACCGAGCAACGGGAGCTCACCCCGTCGCGGGGATTCGAACCACCGACCTTTTGATCGGCAAGTCCTAGGCTCTGTGGTTTAACCCACAGCGTCACCCGCGTCCTGAACCCTGCCTTATCAATGTGCAAAAATCTGGCTGAAGCCCAAACATTCTGTGCATGCCCCTCTGCAAATTCTTTACCCTCCTCTGTTCAGGCAAATGCCTGGCCAGTCCTCTTGTGCCTTGTCACTTCAGAGACATTGCTGGAGGAGGAAAACTGGGGGCCCACACTGTAGGTTTTCATACCAAGGGGAAAATAAAGGTTGGTGGTACTGCAAGTTTCTTCTTTCCTCAAGGCAATGTAGGCATTTTGTTTGGCAGTGATGTCTGGTGGATTCCACAAGGCAATAACTTCTTCAGGTATATGAGAGAGACTTCAAAGAGTTTTCCTCTCATGAAGCTAGCACTCAGAAGTGAGATTGGCAGGTGTATGAAACATAATTGTCTCCCAGAAGCAATTGTGTGTGTAGAAAAAGGACCACCTCATTATTTTAGTATTCTCCATGCGGGATTATGAGGTCTCAAGGTTTCTGGAGCTCAGCTGAAGCTATTGCTACAGAAATCCTTATCCACATTCACAGGGATCCAGGGACAGATCTACTATGAAACTAATGTAGTTTAAGTTTCAAGGCCCGTAATCTCAGAGGGACCCCAGAAACAACTTTAGTTCACAACGCTTTTAAAAAATATGGTCTACTGATTTTTTTCTGGTCTATATTTCTACAATCCCAAGGTTTGAGAGTCAGTAGCATAGATGTTGTAAAGGTTGTTGTAAACAACTCCACTGAAGAAGATAACAGTGGTTACCCAGAACTCATTGCTGGTTGCGAAGGCCGCCCCCTCAATAACAGTTCAAGTGTCAGGGCCCCCAAAATGTAGGTCCACCACTGCAGGGATCCATTAAAGATTTGTGAAGAACCAGACAAGTTGGCCAATATTGTTAAAGATTGGTCGGCTTGACATTACTGACTTTTAAAAGATGAAACTCTGTTTTGGGAGCCAGCATGAAGAAGGCTGATTGCCAAAGAATTGATGCTTTTGAATTCTGGTGCTGGAGGAGACTCTTGAGAGTCCCATGGACTGCAAGAAGATCAAACCTCTCCATTCTGAAGGAGATCAGCCCTGAGTGCTCACTGGAAGGACAGATCCTGAAGCTGAGGCTCCAATACTTTGGCCACCTCATGAGAAGAGAAGACTCCCTGGAAAAGACCCTGATGTTGGGAAAGATGGAGAGCACATGGAGAAGGGGACAACAGAGGATGAGATGGTTGGACAGTGTTCTTGAAGCTACCAGCATGAGTTTGACCAAACTGCGGGAGGCAGTGGAAGACAGGAGTGCCTGGCGTGCTCTGGTCCAGGGGGTCACGAAGAGTCAGACACGACTAAACGACTGAACAACAACAAATACTTGCAAAGTAGTCAATCTTATCAGATATGCATGTATATGGAATTTCCTTTGTTTAAGCCTGTATATTGTAGACAGAGTACAGTGGTACCTCAGGTTAAGAACTTAATTCATTCTGGAGGTCCATTCTTAACCTGAAACTGTTCTTAATCTGAGGTACCACTTTAGCTAATTGGGCCTGCTGTGCCGCCGCCGCACGATTTCTGTTCTCACCCTGAAGCAAAGTTATTAACCCAAAGTACTATTTCTGGGTTAGCGGAGTCTGTAACCTGATGCGTCAGTAACCTGAAGCGTATTTAACACGAGGTACCACTGTATTCCAGACAAGGTATGCAGGTATGTGTATTCAGTCTTCCTACCCACTGGAAATTTCTGATTTAAATGCTAATGTTTGTTACCAGACAGAAGTGGGATAGTCAGCTCAAGTGCATGATGTTGTTCATGACTTGCACAGCTCTAATTAGTCCAGAATATTTTTCATCAGATGTTCTACCTTGGACTTTATGAAATGGTCAGAAGATACATATACTTCTATGCTTTGGCTTCCCAGATAATCTGATTTCTTTATAATTCATCTAGTTTTATATATTGCATTATTTTCCTTCTGTATCTGAACCCTCTGGGTACATCTATGCTTACATGTTCTTCATACTCTTTAATTTGAAGAAACTGAGGCAGAAAGAAAAGTTGTAGAGACTTGTAATGGTGGCACCAAAGTACTCCCATTTGTGATTTATTTTTTTTAATTGAATATTATAAAGTTGGTGCCTGGCGTTCTCTGGTCCATGGGGTCACGAAGAGTCGGACACGACTAAACGACTAAACAACAACAACATTATAAAGTTGGTATGGTGGTATGGGAAACTGTCGTGTGATGGGCCAATGGCCGTAATAAAGATCAATCCAATCCAATCCAAGTTGCAAGGTTAGGAGGTCTGTGGAAAATCCCTACATGGCCCTGGTGGGCCAAATTTGGCACGTGGGCAGGGCTGCCACCTGTCAGTCAACTAACATTGTAGTAACATCAGGTCAAGACAATCTGCCTCTTCCATCGTCCAAGATGAATGTGATCTTGATTAGCATCAATGGTGCCAGTACTGGTCTGCAGCAGTGGCAGAACAGGCAGTGGCAACAGGAGCAGCTAGATCATGGGTAGGCAAATTAAGACCCGAGGCCGGATCTGGATCCGACTCACTCGCCTTCTAAATGCAGCCTGCGGGTGGTCCGGGAAACAGCATGTTTTTACATGAGTAGAATGTGTCCTTTTATTTAAAATATGCACCTCTGGGTTATTTGTGGGGCATAGGAATTTGTCCATTTCCCCCCCCCAAAAATATAGTCCGGCCCCCCACAAGGTCTGAGGGACAGTGGACCGGCCCCCTCCTGAAAAAGTTTGCTGACCCCTGTGCTAGGTGGTGGCACGACCGGTGGCAGCAGCAAGGAAAAGTAGCAAAAGCACTGGGCTGTTCACAAAAGACTTTCAAACATCCCTTTGCAGTTCTGTGAACCTCCAGTTTCCAGAAGTTCAAAGTGTGGCACTGGGCTGCTTTGGAAGTTTAAGGAGTAGCGCAAGGCTGTTTGAAAGCAGTTTTCCTAACAGCCCTGAGAAGGAACACTCCTCCTTCCAACAGCTGATGGAAGTGTGCCTTTGCACCAACAAAAGAACTATTGGGAGCACACATTAAGCTCCTGATTGTTCTACCACCCCAAACCTGACATCTTGTATCACGTCAGTTGTAGGACAGTGTGTGTGTGTGACTTCCTCAAGAGGCCTGGTGTGGCCCAGAGGCTTCCTACGCTCTCCTAGTTCTTCCTCAAAATGCATTTATTTGTTGTTGTTTTTACACAGCGTGTTCTACATAATAGAGAGCATGTGTTGTGGTGGGGGCCAAAAAGTCCGCCCCACTGTTGTTGGGCATATTGGCCACATGCTGTGATTGGGCAAGGAGTGTTGATGGGGAGAATGTTATGTTGCTAAAGTGTGGGAGGGGTCAGAGGTCTTCAATGCAGGGCTCGCAGCCTGGGGCCCTCTCTTGGGCTGCGTGCACCGGATCACCCACCCACCCTCCCTGAAAATGGGGGGGGGGGTTCATTGTCCTCTGACCTTGCTATGCCTGTCATGGCATCATCTGCTTTTGGGGCAGGGGCCTGGTAGGAATTTTGTCCATTTTGCTGACTGGCTGTTGCCATTTGGTTTTTGCCTACTGCGCAGCAAATCGTCACAACTTGTAAGGTTGGCGGTTAGGCATTGGTTCAAATTGGTTGGTGGAGGGGTAAGTGCCTACCCCTAAAATGGTGGTGCTGCATAGGGAATTCCGTTAAAGGAATCCAGGGGCTTGCCATCCCTTTCATCCTAGTCCCTGGCATCGGACTTGGGCCATGCAAGTCCCAGGGGGCATGAAGGTGAGAAATGAGGGACTGATGTCCAGCTTCATTTCTCCCCAATATGGTTCTCCCTGACTGGCTTCCGCTGGAATCTGGAAGTCATTTCTGTCCCTGGGGCAAGGACAGATAGTTGTAACCAATGCCTAAGCAACCACTCACGTGTGTGTATTTAAATAAAGTTGTGGCCAAATGCATGCCAAAAATCTTAAACAAAAATTGATGTGTGAAGTGTGAGTTATTTGAGGTGGCCTGGGGGACCTCGGCGCGCAAATAAGATGGCAAGGAATCCCTGGACACACAGGACAACGTATGTTTAATATACCAGGCAAGATCTCCCATTTCCACTTGATGGACTTTCTGAAGTTTCCTAATACTGCTAGAAAGCAGGGGAGAAAACATTGATGTGATGTTCGATAAATGTAGCATGCCATCTCTATGATTGTTTGTGATCATGACATTTTAAAACTGTGGCTTTTCTGTCATTTCCTAAAGTATTGTTTTAGAGGGTTGTGACAGAGGTAAACAAAAGGAAAGGCAGAAATGTCACCTGTCTCCCTAGACTGCTCAGAATGAAAAATGGAAGTTAAACCTATTTGGATGAAATCATTGCAGATGTTAACTGTCCACCTGTAAGATCAGAATTAGTTTCCAGACTACTGAAAGAGAGGTGTAGTAGCTTGAAGCAAAGATTACTGGAATAGTGTTGGAGCCTGTTACCAAAATGATAGGTGACCTTTGGCTTCATAGTATTTCTTGTGGGGCTGATGGATGGGAAGAAGTGTTGGCTTAAATTCTTGAGAAGTAACAGGGTCACATAGGGACGCGGGTGGCGCTGTGGTCTAAACCACAGAGTCTAGGGCTTGCTGATCAGAAGGTCAGCGGTTCGAATCCCCACGACGGGATGAGCTCCCGTTGCTCGGTCCCTGTTCCTGCCAACCTAGCAGTTCGAAAGCATGTCAAAGTGCAAGTAGATAAATAGGTACCACTCCGACGGGAATGTCATGTTTGCAGACATCTTTGTTACACAGAGTTGGTCTGGTACAGTGGGAGTGTGACCCTGTTAAAGGTAAAGGGACCCCTGACCATTAGGTCCAGTCGTGGCTGACTCTGGGGTTGCGGCGCTCATCTTCCCGCCAGAGTGGTACCTATTTATCTACTTGCACTTTGACGTGCTTTCGAACTGCTAGGTGGGCAGGAGCTGGAACAGAGCAACGGGAGCTCACCCCGATACGGGGATTCGAACCGCCGACCTTCTTATCAGCAAGTCCTAGGCTCAGTGGTTTAACCCACAGTGCCCCCCCCCCCGCGTCCCAAATGAGTTACTTGAACACTAACAAGTTTTGAATCCGTTGTACTCCTGAGTTTGTGATGACTGCTTATGAAGATGCCACGTTCATTTAGTTGAATTAGGGACATAACCTGTAAGAAGGAAGATAAGTGAATATATCTAAAAAACCTGAGGAGGTTACTGAGCTGAAGTAAAGGAAGGTCCAATACAGAAAGCAGTGACTGATTCATTCGCCAGCTTTATAACTGGAAGAAAAGACATTTACAAACCTTTAAAAACTGTCAGTTGCTCAGTAGTGTCCAATTCTTCTGCATCCATCAAAGATAACCCGCAGCCAGCGTAAGCTTTGTTTCGTTTGGTTTTATGAGGCGACTTTCATTTTCAATTTTTATAAGGGTTCCTCCCCATGCTTCCCCACCCATTGATAGATAATTGCTTTCTCTGAGTGGTGTATTTAAAGTGGCAGAATAAGACTTCTAATTAATAGATAGTGCTACAATTGTGGAGCAAGTATATTTTGAAAACTGCTGTTAATTAGCATGGCTCCATATTTAACACAGTGATTGTTGTACTCTGATATGTCTTGCAGCAGACATGTAAACACATTACTGCCACAAATCAGAAAATTAAGCATAATAATGAAACAAGGTTCTTAGTACAATCCTTTAAGATATGTTCCGTCTAAGGAACTGCACAAATTCAAGTACTAGAAGCAAAAAGCTAGCCTACAGAGCTTCTGCTGGGCAGATGTCTGTATGAATGAGTCACGAAGGCGGACTGGTCAACTGAGTGACCAATATGCTTCAGATTTTCTCGAGATTTAACTTAACAATGAAAGTCTGTTTTGTTGTTGTTGTTGTTGTTTAGTCGTTTAGTCGTGTCCGACACTTCGTGACCCCATGGACCATAGCACGCCAGGCACTCCTATCTTAGACTGCCTCCCGCAGTTTGGTCAAACTCATGCTAGCAGCTTTGAGAACACTGTCCAACCATCTTGTCCTCCGTCGTCCCCTTCTCCTTGCGCCCTCCATCTTTCCCAACATCAGGGTCTTTTCCAGGGAGTCTTCTCTTCTCATGAGGTGGCCAAAGTATTGGAGCCTCAGCTTCAGGATCTGTCCTTCCAGTGAGCACTCAGGGCTGATTTCCTTAAGAATAGAGATGTTTGATCTTCTTGCAGTCCATGGGACTCTCAAGAGTCTCCTCCAGCACCAGAATTCAAAAGCATCCATTCTTTGGCGATCAGCCTTCTTTATAGTTCAGAAAGTCTGTAGTGAGGTCATAAAATATGTACATTTTGCACCTGGCTGATAAAATTCTCTTCCATACTTTCTAAAACTGCCTATAGAATTCCTAGTGAAGAATGAGATAGTAAATTGATCCAATCCATTTTTTTCAGATAAAGATATGGGGCAAAAAGGCCATGATAGAGCATGACAGAAAATAGAGCAGCCAGATATTGTTTTCCTTCAAGAAACCGATAATAAGGGCGATTAGTTGCTGTGACATCACTGAATCACTGACCATTATTGAGCTGCAGGGTCCTCAAAATCACAGGCATTATTTGCGCGGACAGGCGGAGTCCCCCCAACCCCAGGCCACCCCCGAGTGGAATAATGACTCAAGACAATGGGATTAAAATTGGCCACAACTTTATTAAGCTTCAGACCCAGTTGGCTCAGGCACTGGGTGTTTATCCTTCCCAGTCCCTAGTCGGGGATCTGGGAGACTTCAGGGTTATCCAGGGGATTGGGCTGGCTCTGGAGAACTTATGTTCAAGCGGCGGCGGGAGGCCCCATTAGCTGAAGTGGTACCTCAGGTTAAGAACGGTTTCAGGTTAAGAACGGACCTCCTGAACGAATTAAGTTCCTAACTTGAGGTACCACTGTACAGTCCAAGAAGCCACTTCACATATTGATAAGGGCATAAAAATCCCTATAACATTTGAGATTAGAACACAGCCGATGACCATTTGAGGCGGGGGGGGGGGGTGTTCCATTCCCAGACCCATTATGCCCTGTTCCGCCCCTTTTTAAAAAAGAATTGTATATTTTATTGTTGTAATCTGCCCTGGGACCTCGCGGTGAAGAGCAGGTCATAAATCTAATAAATAAATGAATAAATATTGCTACAAGGTTCTTGTAAGGCCTTTGATTTAATTGAATGGACCTTTTTATTAGCATTGAGGAAAATGGACAAAGACAATAGTGTATAAAAACAATTGCCCGAATATGTGCGTGTGACCCTGTTTAAGTGAGGGTGCAAGTGAACAAATTTGATTTATCCAAGATCCAAATAGGATGAGATAGCAACCAAGGCTGTCCACTATCTCTACTGTTTGGTGCCATATTGATGGCACACAATATAGCATAGATAAAAGGGGTGATGATTGGGTCATCATTAATTGGTGACTCTTGAGAAGCTCCCTGTTAATATGACAGTACAAAAACTCCAAGAAATAGTGCCCACAATCCTCTGAAAAATACCTGTGGGGCTGCATTGCCAGACTGCAGTCATAGCAGATGATAAGCTGACTTTCACCTGGAGATGCAGGATTCAGCCATAAATTCACAGTGTAGTCTTGGGCAGATCGTTGTGCCAACCTTAGGTCTCTCTGTAAAAATGAGAGCAGGGGACCGGTTTTGGTTATGAATTTGAGCATTTGGTACAGAGATGATAAATAACAATAACAGGTTTGGCTAACACATTTGAACAAGGAGATTGATTAACTAGAAGGGATTCAGAACTGAAGAAAATCATGTAAGGAAAGGCTAAAAGAATAAATGATGGTTTCCCAATATATAAACAGATTATTGGTCAGGAGAGATTATTGGTATACTAGTTCACAGTACACACAAAAGACAGATCAGGATGCACTGCCCAGACTATAAGAAGGCAGATACAGTTAAATATGACTGTAAAGGCAACCTCTGGCATATTTTTGAAGGCTAATCCCTTAGATATTTTCAAAGAAGGTTTGGTCAAAATGTGAACAACTTTTAAAAGGTTAGAAGACCTTCCTATATGAACTGGCTTTCAGGAATTAGAATTAAATCAGCTGAAAGTAGCTTTCTATACCCCAAAAATTGAAGCAAGAAGAATTACCAATGATGGAAGAATGGAGGATGAAATTAATGGACTATGCAGAACTTGACAAACTAACGGGAAGGATCCAAAACTGGTGGGACCAGAAGTTTACCAAGGACTGGAGTAAATTTACGGATTATTTGAAAAGTATTGTGACGACCAGATTACGTTTGTAGGTTTGCAAGAAGTTCTGTGAGGAATAATATTAGAAATATTGCAAAAATGTTGGGTAGAATAGCTGCTATAAAGATGAATGTATTGCCGAAAATGTTATTTTTGTTTCAGGCCCTTCAGATCGTGGACAAGGTGGAATGTTTTGGAAGATGGCAGAGGGATATTTCTAAATTTGTCTGGCAGGGCAAAAAGCCCCGAATAAAGTTTAAAATACTAACTGATGCGAAAGAAAGAGGGGGTTTGCCCTGCCGGACTTGAGGTTATATTATGAATCTGCAGCCTTCTGCTGGTTGAAAGATTGGATTTTATTGGAGAACACCGATGTCCTCGATCTGGAAGGGTTTGGTAATGCTTTTGGGTGGCATGCATATTTGTGGTATGACAAGGTTAAAGTTCATAGATCGTTCAAAAACCATATTGTCAGAAGAGCAATTTTTATGGTCTGGACAAAATACAAAGACTTATTGGAGAGTAAGACTCCGAGGTGGCTCTCACCGATGGAGGCCAAAGCATGTAAAAGACTCAATATGGAGGCCCATTGGCCTAAATATTGGGAAATAATTGAAAAAATTGGAGATAATTGGAGGTTGCAGAGTATGGAAAAGTTAAAAAACAAGGTGCGAGATTGGTTGCACTATGCTCAAATTCAGGAAGTTTTTAAAGCGGACAAAAAAGTGGGTTTCCAGGTAGAAAAATCGAAATTAGAGACAGAGTTGCTAGAGCCAAAATCTAAGTTACTCTCGAGAATGTACAACTTGCTGCTTAAATGGAATACACAGGATGAGACAGTTAAATCCTCCATGATAAAGTGGGCGCAGGACCTGGGGCATAACATTATGTTTGAAGACTGGGAAAGGTTATGGAACACCGGGATGAAATTCACGGCATGTAGTGCCTTGAAGGAAAATATTATGAAAATGGTATACCGGTGGTACATGACCCCAGTCAAGCTTGCAAAGATATACCACCTGTCGGACAATAAATGTTGGAAGTGTAAGGAGGAGGAAGGGACATTCTTACACCTCTGGTGGACCTGCCCGAAAGTGAAGGCCTTCTGGGAGATGATACATAATGAATTAAAAAAGGTACTCAGATTTACCTTACCCAAGAAACCGGAGGCCTTCCTCCTGGGCATGGTAGACCAGAGAGTGGCCAAGAAAGATAGAACTTTCTTTATGTACGCCACTACAGCAGCAAGGATCCTGATGGCAAAGCACTGGAAGACACAAAATTTACCCACGCTGGAAGAATGGCAGACGCAGTTGATGGACTATATGGAACTGGCCGAGATGACTGGCAGAATCCGAGACTTGGGAGAAGAAGCAACGGAGGAAGTCTGGGAAAAATTTAAGGACTATTTGAAAAAGCATTATAAGTTGTATGAATGTTAAAAAAATGCTCCTTTTAGGAAACTATAGCTTCAGCATTTGTAAACTTTTGAAATGGAAAATAAGGTACAAGAAGCCAGAGGTGGTGTAATGAAATAACTTTATTGTGTTGAAATTAAAAGCTTAAGGATTTGGACTACAATGTCCTAGAGATTAGATATCACGATAAAATGAAAGATACATTATTGTGTTTGAAATAAGTTAACAAATTGCTGATGTTTTGAATGTACAGAGAATGCAGGGTTCGGAAGATGGGGGAAGTCCACTAGATCTATGGAAATTTGTAATTGAAGTTGGATTCTGTATTTCATAAACTTAATAAAAAACTATATTAAAAAAAAACAAAACTGGTGGGACCAGAAGTTTACCAAGGACTGGAGTAAATTTACGGATTATTTGAAAAGTATTGTGACGACCAGATTACGTTTGTAGGTTTGCAAGAAGTTCTGTGAGGAATAATATTAGAAATATTGCAAAAATGGAGAAGGAGACGTGATATGTTAAGAATGTAAAGGCAATATTAAGTTAGGAAATGCGTAAGAAGTGATTAAGACGGAGGATTATCAGAGGTGCTGATGGAAGTCCAATAAGAATGTATTTGTGATAAATTATGCGGTATGTTTTATAATTTTGTATGTTAAAAACCAATAAAAATATTTATTAAAAAAAAGAAAGTAGCTTACTATATAATGGAGTTTCTGCCAGAATGGTGGTTCTCAGTAGGGCTCTTCACAATCCCACATTTGATTCGGGGCCCAATTCAGTGATTCAGATCAGCCACAGTCCAGTATGTTTCCAACCCAGCTAGATTATAGACTAAATGGTGATACTGCTCAAAGTGGACCTGACCCAAGGCGATCCAAATTCCTGCATGTTTTAGATGGTACAGAGCATTCTGGGGTTGCTCTGGGGCTCATACACAATTCATGGGGGAATTTTGGGGTCCCACCATTGCTTCTTGTATGATGACCTAGAATATGTCCAACATATCCCTATGTCTGCTAATTGCAGAAGAAGGCAAGCAAAGTGGGCAGGTTGTGTTTGAGGATCATTGTGTTTGCCCATCACTGCGTGGACAGGTGGAGTCCCCCAGACCCCGGACGGCCTCTCCCGTCATGTGGAATAATGACTCAAGACAACGTGCTATGGAATTAAATTGGCCACAACTTTATTATATTTCAGATGTGGGTAGACCTTGGCTCAGGCATTGGGCATTATCCCTCCCCAGTCCCCAGCTGGGGACCTAGAGACCATCAGGGTCATCAGTGGGGGGGGGGATGGGCCGGCTCTGGAGAACATATGTTCAAGCAGAGACAGCCACCCCCATTACGCCGCCGCTGCAGGGGAGAGCAATGATGACCTCTCGTCATACGGTCAAAGCCTCCCTTCAGAAACCTCTTTAACAGGGAACCCTGGTATTGCCGCTGCAAAGAGGAAGATAGACTAAAGGATTCCACCCAAGGCCTGATACTGCCAAAGTTGTGACATTTTGCTACGGGAAAGGCAAAACCTGCCAATGCAGGGGAGTTCCTTTCCGGCCCTTTAACAGCGACCTTGACGTAGCAGTGCCCGCATACCTGTGAAGAAAAGTTAACCTGCAAAATAAGACTTAACTGAGGGTGGGTAGGGTGGGAGAAGGTCTGGAGCCAAGTGAGGATTCCCAGGTAAGATCCTCCATCTATTGTGTGGGCAGTTAGTTCCTCCCCTACCTGGCCTGGTCTCCTTGGCAACGCTTCCCCCAGGTGGGATTGGACAACTGACTGAGGTAGGCGGAGACCTCCAGGTGTCCCACCTGGAGAAGGCAAAGCCAAGCCTGTGCTGATGGAGCCGCTCCAGGTCCAGGGGCTGCGCGCATCCACGCAAATGGCACCCCCCATTTTATGCGGGGAGCGGTCATTACTGACCTCACTGCGGGTCCCTGAATGACAGCTTGAAAACGAGCAATGTAACATATTTGACAGTATTTGTTGGTTGAGACAAGGCCATAGTTAATATCTGATGGCAGATACATTATATGATATTTTTAACTTACAGCGTTTGATTGTTAGCATGCAATGGTATTTAATTTCTGACAGCCTTTGATAGATAACATGCAATTATAATTGGTTTGTATGACAGATAATAGCTTATAAGAATTCATATTTGGAGTCCACCAAAATCAAAATACTCAAGACCCCTGCCACATCTAAAGCATTTGAACTTACAGCTTAAAGCATGGGTAGGCAAACTAAGGCCCGGGGGCCAATCGCCTTCTAAATCCGGCCCACGAACGGTCCAGGAATCAGTGTGTTTTTACATGAGTAGAATGTATCCTTTTATTTAAAATGCATCTCTGGGTTATTTGTGGGGCCTGCCTGGTGTTTTTACATGAGAAGAATGTGTGCTTTTATTTAAAATGCATCTCACGGTTATTTGTGGGGCATAGGAATGCGTTCATTTTTTCCTCCAAAAAAAATACAGTGGTACCTTGGGTTGCAGACGTTTCAGGTTACAGACGCTTCAGGTTACAGACTCCGCTAACCCAGAAATAGTACCTCGGGTTAAGAACTTTGCTTTAGGATGAGAACAGAAATCGTGTGTCAGCAGCAGTGGGAGGCCCCATTAGCTAAAGTGGTGCTTCAGGTTAAGAACAGTTTCAGGTTAAGAATGGACCTTCAGAACAAATCAAGTTTTTAACCCGAGGTACCACTGTATAGACCGGCCCCCCACAAGGTCTGAGGGACAGTGGACTGGCCCCCTGCTGAAAAAGTTTGCTGACCCCTGGACTAGACCATATGAAAAATGAACACAATATTTTAGCCCCAGTTCATTCATTTCAGCTTTGTATTTTTGTTATTAATAAAGCATGCCTAGACATTCCGTTGTTGCACCCATAACCTAGCTTTAAGGTGCCCTTTAGCTCCTCGCTTCACTATCTGAGTTTCTAACACTGCCACAGACACACTGGAAGTGAGATCTCTGGTGATTTTGGTGAGGGAGGTTTCAGCAGAGAGCAGACGGTAGATGCCTCATTAAAGAGGGTCAAGAGCAAAGTTGTGGGGAAGAAAATGGAAACACGGGAGTAAACAGCACGCGCTAGAGTTCAGTCATGGAAGGGTGGCAGAGAAAATGGATCTTGAAGCAAGCCATAGATGAATTTGTGACTATCTCCAGTTGACTTAGGCAGCTGAAGCCCAGCTGTGGGTGCCCCTCCTGCCTTGCACTATCAGCACTAATTTTGTTTTGTTTTGGGGGGGTTTTGGTATAATTTTTATTGATTTTCTTTTCTCATAACAAATGTTCAATATCATTACTTAACATTCATTTCTCAGTCCCTCCCCCCCTGTTGACTTTCTTGTTTGTTCCACCAAATGTTACAATCTGCTGTTTATACATAATATTATGTTGTCACCTGTTCAGTGGCGTAGCGTGGGTTGTCAGCACCCGGGGCAAGGCAAGTAATTTGTGCCCCCTAACCCATGGATTTTAGCACTTGAGTCTCTTCCACTAGATTAGTGCGCGCCCCCTCAGATGTTGCGCCCGGTGCAGCCGGCCCCCCCTGCACCCGCCACACTATGCCACTGCACCTGTTATATTTTTTGTTCTCTGTAAAAAAAATTGTAAATGTTTATTTAAATCCTGCCAATGAGTCCATTCTTTTTTTGTTTTTGTTTCTGCAAGTGAGTTGTAAAAGGTTCCCATTCCTTTTCAAAGTCACTATTGTCCTTTTCACGCAATTTGTCCGTTAGCTTTGCTAGCTCTGCATAGTTCATCAGTTTTTCTTGCCATTGTTCTTTAGGTGGTATTTCTCCAGTCTTCCAGTTTTGTGCTATTAGAATTCTTGCTGCTGTTGCAGCATACATAAATAGTGTCCGATTTTTCTTCGGCAATTCTTGTCCTAACAAAAATGCTTCTGATTTTGGACATGGTCGCCTCCGAGATCTTCCGGAGCATGCAAGATCTTATGCGATTTGGTGTTGCCCCAAATCACCACAATCTTGCCCAAAATCTGCATCAATAGCAGTGCCAATATGTTTTTAAAATGCAATCTTTCTGTGCGTGGATGAAATCATGCAAATTTGCTATGCTAAAAAGAAAGTAAGAAGTCTCAAAAACGAAACAGGAAATACAAGACAATGGCCAGAAAGAGGATAGTTGGAGACTTTTGCACAGACCAGTCATTTAGATGCATGTACTAATTTAATGAGTTGGCATGGTGGGGGGATTATCTCACAAAGCGGAGCAAAACCAGTGACATATCGTGGAATGAGATGTAGTCTTTGCACCCTCCACGTGCAATTCTTTGTAGTGAATTGTGTGAAAAATCGCCCATCTGTGTGCACCATAAAGTTATAGAGTGTCTGCAGTAGGTAGTAGAAAGGAAATTGTGTAATAATTCAATATTTTCATGCTTGCTGCTTTACAATTATGATGTTAATTAATTATCTGCCTGGCAGTTAACACCATCCAGAGGCATGGTTGCGGTCGACTTGGTGCTGTTCTGCTAGCAGTGAGTAATTAACCTCTCCTCTTCTCTGGGATTCTCTACAAGATGATCATCATGTTGATGATATAATTATTATTAATTCAGTTTCTGTGTTTCGTTGACATTGTTAATTACTTGTCGGTAATCAGCTAATGTTTAATCTTCATTGTTGGATAGCTTCTTAAAAGCCTGCTTAGAATGGTTCAGAAGGGCTTCCAGCATAATCTCAGTTGCCTTAAGTGCCAGGAAGATCAGCAGTCGGAATAAATTACCTAAATTATCTTCAAATCAGGATTTCTGGATCTAATTAGATTGCGGTTTGCTTTGTTATATGCAGGATACGGAGCTACCATCAATAAATCAAGGAAACAAGCTCATGTGCTTTTTTGGTGCCAACTTTAAGAATTGATCCCAATTGCAGACTTGCCAATATCACTTAAAGAACATCATTTAATTTAGTGTTCTTTTTGTTTTGGAGGATCCCTGATTCTTCACAAAAGAACTGGCCTGTGCACAGTTTCTTTCCTAGCCAAGTTTTCTTATGTTTTAATCAGCAGGTGAAACACCTGTACATATGGTTAAGAAAGTTGCAATGCGACACTTCCTAGAGCAAAAAGCTTTCCTCTTCTTCTTGGTTATCAATTCTGTTAGACCAGTTTTCCAGAAAGTTACTCTAAAGTTTGTGAACCTTGATACAATATTTCAGTTACTTATAAATCTAAAATATCTGAACCTTGGAAAGTGTGTCCCGTGACATTACTTACTTCTGCAGTTGAAACTCACCCTACTGGAACGCAGTTGAACTCCCCTGCCCTGTTCTAAAATGGCTGATACTAAAACAGGCAGTCCAAGAATAATTCATTTGAGGGAATGAAGGGCTGGTAAAATCCATTAGCAGGGGAGCAAGGAATTTATTTTTGTTACACATTCCACATAATTCGTACAACTGGGATTTCATTTGGTAACGCATTATTTAGCTTAGTGAAGTTGTTGTGAGCATACAGCAAATCTGTCAAACAATTCTCTTCAGATCCAGAGACTTTGACAACTCTTTTTCCCCTCTCCAAATGCAAGGGAAACTAAATCCTTTAACTAGACACTTGCCATGCAATTCCTCACAGAATATATGCCTACTCAGAAGTAAGCCCCGTGGAATTTATTGAGGCTTATTCCCAGCTAAGTGGGAATTCAGCCTCTTAGACTGCAACCCCAAACTGCTACTGCGGCCAGGGCCGTCTTTCATAGGCGCCGACTCCATGGGGCCTGAGGGGGCCCAAGCCCCCTCAAAAATTCATTTGGGGGGGCTCTGCCCCCCCAATAATTTAAGAAAATTATTAGTTATATTATGCTTTGCAAAATCACCAAATTATGTTGGTATTTTTTATTTTCCTTGTTTGACGATAGTTACCTTTTAAAATACATTCAGTAATGAGTTAAAACAAAGCCACTCCCGATCTAGAGAGGGGGTGGGGTTGTGGGCTCTCGACCCATCAACAATCTCTCGGGGCTGGCGTCAGCCCCGCGAGAAGCAGGGATTCCCCCTAGCTCATTAATATTCACCGCCCACAGCGGCAGCCAATCGGCTGCCGCAAAGGGCGGGCCCTCACAGGTTCACTTAAGGTCGGGGCAGCCCGGGGCTCGCCCCTTTCGTTCCCCCAGCAGCAGAGGTTTGGAGGTCTTGGGCCCCCCCAATATTTTTTATAAGTCAGTATGGGCCCCCGCCGCCCCATATTTTTTATAAGTCGGCACCCCTGCCGTCTTTACCCGGGGGTGCTGAGGGTGCAGGACACCCGGTCGCCGAATTCCGGGGGGCGGCAGGCACCAGCTACTGAAGCTGCCTAAGGTGAAGGTGGCGGGCGAGAGGACAGAGGAGTGAGCGAGCGGAGGACGAGGCGGCCTTTGGCGTGCCCGAGGTGGCAATACGAGGAAGTGTGCCGCTGCTGATCACCACTCCACTCCCCACCAAGCAGCCATGGCTGGGTGCATCACATGACACCCGCTTGGTGCCAGAATGGTGGTCATAGTCATAGCAACAACTTGACGTGGCACAGAGAGAGAGACGCCCAGCTGCCTGACTGGCCGCGGGCACGGGAGATGGTGGGCGGCAGGAAGGAGAGGAGGGAAACAGCAGCTTTGGGTTTCTCATGACATCCTCTTCTTAGCGGCTGCCACAGAGCACGCCATATGCTTAATTATAAGTGTATTGTCATTTTTTTTATAAGAATTTTAATTGATTTTTCAAACACATAATAAAAGACAGACACATTACATAACAACAACGTACACAACATTGAACATATACCGACTTCCCCATACCTCCCTTTCGCTGCATCCTTATTCCAAAATTCTTTAGCAACCCTTTGATCAAATTATCTATTAATTTCTTTCATTAGATTTCCTTAAACCTAATAGTTCCCGCTGTATTTCTCTACTTCTTACCCCTTGGCATCTCAACACTCCTCAATTTTACAACAGTTTTTAAGATATAATTTAAACTTCTTCCAGTCCTCTTCCACTGTCTCTTTCCCCTGGTCTCGGATTATAAGTGTATTGTCAGTGAGAGCTGGACCATAAAGAAGGCTGATCACCAAAGAATTGATGTTTTGAATTATGGTGCTGAAGGAAACTGTTGAGAGTCCCATGGACTGCAAGAAGATCAAACCTCTCTATTCTTAAGGAAATCAGCCCTGAGTGCTCACTGGAAGGACAGATCCTGAAGCTGAGGCTCCAATACTTTGGCCACCTCATGAGAAGAGAAGACTCCCTGGAAAAGACCCTGATGTTGGGAAAGATGGAGGGCACAAGGAGAAGGGGACGACAGAGGATGAGATGGTGGGACAGTGTTCTCGAAGCTACCAGCATGAATATGACCAAACTGCGGGAGGCAGTGGAAGACAGGAGTGCCTGGCGTGCTCTGGTCCATGGGGTCACGAAGAGGCAGACACAACTAAACGACTAAACAACAACAATAACAACATTGTCAATAAATGAGCAAATGAAAAAGTTTCTTTTTCCTCCCTTCTTTCGTAAACAAGAGATAAGGCGTAAGCGTGGTGTCTGACATAAGCATAATAAAAGTTAATTTGGGGGCTGAACTAAATTTGGAGGCGCTGGGCAGATCTTTGCCCCCCGGCGGTGCATATGCTAAAGACGGCCATCAAGGCTCTGCAGAACAGCCAAGCTGTTGCCACACCTGCAGTCTGACCACTCGGGATGCTGACAGAAAGTGGCATTGCGTGTGATCTCTGTGGCAGCTTCAGCCTTGCACAGAGATCAGGCCAGGATCAGAGCCGGTGACAGCCAGGGCCGGTTGTGGGGCAGCTCAGGATCCGGTGAGTCCCAGGCCGGCTCAGTCCTACCCCCAGAGCACCCCATTTTGCAGCTGTTTGCTAGGTTCTGTCCATGGTGCTACTGAACCTGTATGTCTTCAAGAGGAGGTATGTGCTGGTGGAGAGATATAAGTTCTGAACCAGCATAAGCAAACAGAGGCATGCCTTCACTCAATCAAAACTCGCTGCAACCAGGCGTTGGGGGTGTGGGGCTTGGATCGCAACCTTAATCCCAGAAATTGTCAGTTTCAAAATTCTGTTCTTTACAGCAAAGACTGAAAACCTGCCTCGTTTTCTAAGTTTTTAATTCTGATTAAGAGGTTCCAAATTTGCTCCCTGATCAAAGATACCAAAATAACTGGAGTAAATTTATTGAATATTTAAAGAAGAATTGTAAAGAGGTCAAGACACTAGCAGGATTGGCATAATAACTCCAATGTATAATAGTACTAATATGAGAATGATGTGCGTGATGGAAAGAGGATAAATATACCAGTTGTGGGGAGGGAGGGGGGTCGCGACTCGGCAGAGTCAAAGGGAATGTATGGTGCTATTGCAATTTGTTGGAAAAGAATATGTAAGGAAAACAATAAAAATTCACTTGGGAAAAAAAAGAGGTTCCAAATTTGCATTTTGAATGTGATACTTTACCAGGGGTCAGCAAACTTTTTCAGCAGGGGGCCGGTCCACTGCCCCTCAGACCTTGGGGGGGACGGACGGACTATATTTTGGGAGAAGAAGAAAAAAAGAACGAATTCCTATGCCCCACAAATAATCCAGAGATGCATTTTAAATAAAAGCACACATTCTACTCATGTAAAAACACCAGGCAGTAGCAAACCCACAGGGGATCCCATATTCTGCTTCACTGGGGAGAGCCACACAGCCTCTCCAGATTTTTCAGCTCTCCCTCTCCCTACATCACGTTGTAAATGAGCCTTCTTCAGCTTCAGGGGGAAAAGGGAAGGACGAAGCTCGTGGCTGCCATTCACTTTTTCATCATTCCTGCTGAAGCCCAGACATGCTGGGAGGCTGGGAGCCTCAATGGCACCCCCTGGAAGCTTCACCTGGGGCCGAATCCCTGGCTAGACCCTCCCTAGCTATGAGTCCACCTAAATGTTCCCGGTAAATTAGAGTATTAAAGCCTGGAGCCTCCTTCCCAGAGCCTAGGAAATGTCTGCCTGGCTTAGGGGTCCTCGCTGCGAGATCACATCCACCCGGTGCTATACCAGCTGCACTGGCTCCCGGTGGAGTACAGGATCAGGTTTAAGGTGCTGGTTTTAACCTTTAAAGCCCTATACGGCCTAGGACCATAGCTGTCAACTTACAGATTTGAAAATAAGGGACCGGCAGCCTTGAAAATAAGGGAGCAGCAGCCAAAATAAGGGACCTGAAGGGACCTCACCTGTTCCAGGCACTCCAGTCTTCCTGTCCTCCTGCAGTCTGGTCAAACTCATGCTGGTAGCTTCGAGAACACTGTCCAACCAACTTTGTAACCAGAGATTCAACTGAATAGAATCTGAATCACATGCTTCACAAGGCCTATGCAGCCTCAACTTAAGATGGCTCCCCGGCCTGGCTTTGCACTGCAAAGTTTGCAGCAGCACGTGCAACAAAATGGCATCCAGCATTCAAAACCCCCCTCAGCTTGCATTAACTAGCCACACACAAGGCATGCAAGCTCCACCCCCCAGTCGTTCTTAGACTTATTATTGGGTGAGCAACACAGCCAAGCAACACAGTTGGAGCCTCCCTCCTCCCTGGCGGGCAGGGAGGGAGGGAGAGGAGCTACTTCCTTTGAAATTTAAGGGACATCATTTAAGGGACATTTAAGGGACATCCATCAATAAGGGACAGCAGCGGGACATGGCACTGGAATAAGGGACTGTCCCTTCAAATAAGGGACACTTGGCAGCTATGCCTAGGACCCTCATACCTACGGGACCGCCTCTCCTGGTATGTCCCACGGAGGAACTTACGGTCTTCAAACAAAAACATATTGAAGGTCCCAGGTCACAGAGAGGTTAGGCTGGCCTCAACCAGAGCCAGGGCTTTTTCGGCTGTGGCTCCGATCTGGTGGAATGCTCTGTCACAAGAGACTAGGGCATTGCAGGACTTGACATCTTTCTGCAGGGCCTGCAAGACGGAGCTGTTCCACCAGGCCTTTGGCCAGGGCACAGCCTGACTCCCTCCTGTGGCAATCTTCACAGAACTCTAGCCCAATGGTTGCCATCAATTTGATTTGAATTAATTTTAGAATGAAATGATTTTAGAATGTTGTATTATTTTATTGTTGTTAGCCGCTCTGAGCCCGGCTTCGGCTGGGGAGGGCGGGATATAAATTTTAAAAAATTATTATTATTATTTATTAGGGAGGGAGGTACAATGCTCACATGCTTGACGTCCCATTCCCCCCCCCCAATCGCCCTTGATAGCTGGTGCCTCTGGCCCTTACTGTTCCCCTACAGAAAAATTCATCGCACGCCACTAAAACCATTGCTTTGCTACAGGAAACTGAAGAAATTAATACCAGTTGCGTATTGGATGTAAGCCTCCATAAGAGCTGCACCCATCAAACTAACCCCAAATATAAAAATCAGGGCGCAGCTATTGGAGAAGTGAGCCTTTGTGTGTGCCTCTGCAAGATTTTGCTAATTTCCATGAAGAAGAGGATCACCTGAAATGCAGCTGCTGGTTAATTAAAATTAGAATGCTCTAGATGGCTACTAGATTGTTCATTTTATATAATGAATTGAAAGTCTAATAGGAAAACTCATAATACCAGCCCTCTTAACATTAACAATTACCATGATTAACAATGATACTCACAACTCATTTTTCATTGAAGACTATGGGCAGAGATAAGCTTGTTTATATAGACTAGCTTTTGAACCGAAGAACCATTTATCACCTTGAAAGCCATGAAAGGACAGAACAGCACCCAGCAATTAAAACTTACAAAGTGACCTTGTGACAATTAAAGACCCAGCCTCCTGTGAAGCAACAGCAAAGCAATTGTTTTTAAATCAATTAGAAATGGAAAGATAATTTGTTGGTTTGTTAAATCATACATCTTAGCCTAATGGAAAAACAGAGCACATTCCCCAGTGTGTTGAGAGAGGCTCTCCTAGGCCAAAAAGGGTTCCTTGTGCACACATGAAGATATTCAGATTAAATCAAAAGCAGCAGAACAAATACATGCTGAGGGTGAAATATGCTTTGTCTTCTGCCTATCTGCCTTTTGTTTTTGCGTGCCATCCTCTTCAATCTTTGATAAACCCAGCTGCCACCTCTCTAATATAGAAGGGGAACTACTGAATATGATCATAGAATCATAGAATCATAGAGTTGGAAGAGACCACAAGGGCCATCGAGTCCAACCCCCTGCCAAGCAGGAAACACCATCAGAGCACTCCTGACATATGGTTGTCAAGCCTCTGCTTAAAGACCTCCAAAGAAGGAGACTCCACCACACTCCTTGGCAGCAAATTCCACTGTCAAACAGCTCTTACTGTCAGGAAGTTCTTCCTAATGTTTAGGTGGAATCTTCTTTCTTGTAGTTTGGATCCATTGCTCCGTGTCCGCTTCTCTGGAGCAGCAGAAAACAACCTTTCTCCCTCCTCTATGTGACATCCTTTTATATATTTGAACATGGCTATCATATCACCCCTTAACCTCCTCTTCTCCATGCTAAACATGCCCAGCTCCCTTAGCCGTTCCTCATAAGGCATCGTTTCCAGGCCTTTGACACGTTCCAGTTTGATCAGTTTAAGCTGCCTTCTGAAGTCACACAGAGTCTTCCGGATACCAAGAGTTCCATACAAAATGGTTCCATTTATAGCTGCTTCTGACCTCTCTCCCAAAGGTGGTACTCCATACCCATCGCTGTTCTGCCCAAGCCCTCATCACACACCCCAAGGCCCACCCCTGCTTCAGATCCACAGATCATATGCTAGGGGTGACCTACCATCACAGACTGTATAACCCAAATCTATCAGGCACGGGCACAACCCCCTCACAGGGGTTGACCAAACCGTCGAGTCCCTGGATTCCTTTAACGGAATACCCTTCGCATAAGGATGGCGAGAGCGTTCTCCCATCCCTATCACCCGAACCAGAGCCTATCCACAGCCTTACAAGTTGTGATGATTTGCTACGTGGCAGGCAAAACCCAAATGGCAACAGCCAATCGGCCAAGTGGGGAAAATTCCTGCCGTGCCCCAGTCCCAACGACAGACGACACACGACGGCATGGCAAGGTCAATTGCAAAATGCCCTAAATATAGGGAGAGGTAGGCGGGTGTTCCGGATGCACGTGCCGAAAGAGGAAGCTTCGGGTCATGGGCATGGGCATAAGTAGGTCCCTCGAACTGTTTAGACTGCGCCCCATTAGCCAGATTGCACCCAGCTTCAAGGGACCTACCAATCAGGTGTTGTGGCTGACCAGTGTACCCACCCACAATACAGGGTGTCGGTTGTCCAGGTCTCACTGCAATACGTGCCCTCTTTAAGGGAGGACCCGATTTACAGCAATGATACAACATCGAAGGTATTCTGAGTAAATGAAATGGTGGCATCCAAGAATAGTTAAAGAAAGGAAGATAAAATTAATGTAAAGATGAACTGAACATGATCTCCATTATTAACCAATTGTTGTAAGTACCCCTTGGACAAGGGTCACTGGTGATGGGTGGTTTAGATCTTGACAATATTTAATAAATAATTAAAACAAAATGAATTTTGCCTTTAAGAACAATGGAGTAGCAAAATGGAGGCCAGGAAATTCTATATATCTCTAATAGACACACAGGTTTAGGATAATGACCATGATGCAATGTTTATAATCAACCAGTTGAGAATACTGCGAAATTATTGGAATGGCAGGCAAAATTATTGGAATATACAGAAATAGCAAGAATGACAGGAAGAATTAGAGATAATACAGAACGAGCATTTATTGGAGAGTAGGACATTTACAGAAAATACCTTAAGGAGCATTGTAAAAATATGAATTCTTTGGTAGGCTTAGACTTAGACAGACTCCTGGGAAATCATCTGAAAATAAAAATTGGGGGAAAGTTTGGAGTGATAATGAAAAGTGCGCTACTTATAAGAAAACTAGGACCCCTGATGGGGTGAATGGAAGTCATAATATAAGCTGTGTTGTAGGAAATTAATTTATATTTTGTAAATTGTAATACTCTTTGGTTAATATATATATTTTCTTTTTCTTGATAGTAATTTTCTTTTTAAAATCAGTAAAGCAATAAAAAGCTTTTAAAAAGAGAGAATACTGCTGCTATGATGGTTTGAGTCTTACCTCTCATGTTTTTGCAAGTATTTGTAGATCAGCTTGGACACTAAGCCGAATGAAGCACAATTTCTGAAGATCATGGCACTTTCCCCTTTGAGAATCCTGACTTCAAAACTCTGTTGCTTGTGACAGAATCCCATCGTTTAACTGGGAGGAAGAACAGAAGAGAATATTTTAGCTTAAAGTATAGCTGATTAATCATGCAAATTAATCAGTTGTAGGTTGAAGTTCCAAAAAAACACCACATTGAGATGTTGTTGTTACTGTTGTTATTTCAAGTATTCAAGAAGAAACAATAAAAAAATCAGAGAGTCTGCTTTAGCAAGCAGCGCTCATATTTATGGGAGCACGGCAGCTTAAATTCGTACTATTGAGTTGCTGTAGGTGTTTATTAATCAAACTAATTTACTATTCAATTACACAAAGCGAATTAGAAAAAGTACCATTATACCAACTGAGAGCCATGCTAACACACAGTCTTTTCAGGTAATAAAAGACCAGGGAATTTTCAGGAAAAAATATAACAAGTGCTTTAAACGTGTGTTTTTCCATTTGCTGATTTAAAAATAAATAACAGGGTTGCAGCCTTTACAAGTGCAATGCTGTACACAGCACAAACCTCTCCATTCTATGGATGTTTCATTGGGGATTGCATCCTGACACAAGCTGCAGCAAAGGGGGGACTGATAACAGTATCATTTGCACTCAGAACATTTCACAGGAAAGCAGGTAAGTCAGAAACACAAGTCATCTGGGCACCCGCATTCCATGGCTTCTCATAATATGCAAAGCAACACTCAGAGATAGGCAGCAGAAGGAATAGGTTAATGGTTTTGAATTAACAGATGTTGCAATCCTAGACACATGAGTTCACTGATTTAAAAAGGGAGTAAGTGTACCAAAGGGACACGGGTGGCGCTGTGGGTTAAACCACTGAGCCTAGGGTTTGCCGATCGGAAGGTCGGCGGTTTGAATCCTCCCGTTGTTCGGTCTCTGCTCCTGCCAACCTAGCAGTTCAAAAGCACGTCAAAGTGCAAGTAGATAAATAGGTACCGCTCCGGGGGGGGGGGAGGTAAACGGCGTTTCCGTGCGCTGCTCTGGTCGGCCACGACTGGACCTAATGGTCAGGGGCCCTTTACCTTTATTTTTAAGTGTACCAACGGGTACACAACACGGGTGGCATTGTGGGTTAAACCACAGAGCCTAGGGCTTGCCAATCAGAAGGTCGGTGGTTCGAACCACAGCGACGGGGTGAGCTCCCGTTACTTGGTCCCAGCTCCTGCCAACCTAGCAGTTTGAAAGCATGTCAAAGTGCAAGTAGATAAATAGGTACCGCTCCGGCGGGAAGATAAACGGCATATCCGTGCGCTGCTCTGGTTCACCAGAAGCAGCTTAGTCATGCTGGCCACATGACCCGGAATCTGTACACCGTAAAGTGAGATGAGCGCTGCAACCCCAGAGTCGTCCGCGACTGGACCTAATGGTCAGGGGTCCCTTTACCTTTAAGTGTACCAAGGACATGCAGGAGAGCAACCCGACGTCCAAAGTCCAGAAGGGGGTTCTTTTTCAGACATGAATTGGGTTCCGCAGGCGACATGAAGGAAGAACCAGATACAGAGATTCTAAAAAATCCTTTGTGTGCTTCCAGACCGTTGCTAATTTCAAGGTGGGAATCGATTACATACCGGTTAATTCCAGTTGCACTACTAAAGTTGAGTTGGTGTCCTTGCTCAACGAACCTGCTTTATACCCAATTTTTTGTGATAAGAAAAGTGATGGGAATTGTACCCAGAAAGAAGACTCGGGACAAGTAATCAAGTGATGAAAAAGCTTATATTTAAAGTGGTACCTCGGGTTAAGAACTTAATTCGTTCTGGAAGTCCGTTCTTAACCTGAAACTGTTCTTAACCTGAGGTACCATTTTAGCTAATGGGGCCTCCCACTGCCGCCACACGATTTCTGTTCTCATCCTGAAGCAAAGTTCTTAACCCAAGGTACTATTTCCTGGTTAGCAGACTATGGAACCTAAAGCATCTGTAAGCTGAAGGGTCTGTAACCCAAGGTACCACTGTATTAAGGGAGGTAAAGGGATCCCTGACCATTAGGTCCAGTCGTGACTGACTCTGGGGTTGCGGCACTCATCTCACTTTATTGGCCGAGGGAGCCCTGCGTACAGCTTCCGGGTCATGTGGCCAGCATGAGTAAGCCGCTTCTGGCGAACCAGAGCAGCGCTTGGAAACGACGTTTACCTTCCCGCCGGAGTGGTACCTATTGATCTACTTGCAGCTTGACGTGCTTTCGAACTGCTAGGTTGGCAGGAGCTGGGACTGAGCAACGGGAGCTCACCCCGTCGCGGGGATTCGAACCACAGACCTTCTGATCGGCAAGTCCTGGCTCTGTGGTTTAACCCACAGCGCCACCTGCGTCCCAACCACTGTATTACAATTTAACAAATTAGAGAATCTGCCAACTGGTCAAATAACTAAGTGTGAGCAGGAGGAATCAGTGACCTCCTTGGGCATGTAAGCTTGGATGTTGTTGGCTCCGCAGCCAAAGGTGGGGGAGAAGTATATCCCTCTTGACTAAGTGAGACTTTGGCAATTAAAGCCCAACCTATGTACCCTGACCCCACGGTTCAGTGTTCTCCATGGTGTGTAGGCACCCAAATGCCCCCAAGGGCACCCTCAAATGGCTATGGGTGATGACTCAAGAATACCCCTTACCTGCAAAGTGTCTCACAGTGGCAGTGAATTAAGGCCGTACCTTTCCTTGCCTGCCCACACCGGATGCCAAACAGCCAAATAATGCCAAAAAGAGGGAGCCCCCATTGTCATACGTTCAGAATGTTCAGGGATGCCATCCATTCAGAATTTTCTGGACATAGCAGCGCCCGGGCGAAAATTGTTGAAATGTCCGGGGAAATCTTTGGCCAAGAAAAGCTCAACAACCCTACTTGAGGGGGCTCTGCGAAATTTCAGGCTAGCCTGCCCCCTCCTAGAATCGCAGGTGGCTAAAGAGCACATTGAGTTTCTTTCCCCCTGGAGGGCCGAGGCAAATTTCCGTCCCCTGAATTCAGGAATGGAAGTGTGGGATAACATTTTCTGTACACAATGTAACCTCCCAGCTGAATAAAGAGCTGACATTGTCTAATCTCTCTGCAAACTCATCAGGACGAATGCTCAATAAGTCAAACAGCAGCAATCCTTTGTATCTTCCAGTCAAGCGCTTTTCATCTACTAGACGAACAACCCTGAAGCCGCTCTGCTCAACAACTAGTGAGACACACTGCCCCTTACAGCCCCAGATCACTCCAGGTGGACTGACCGGGACCTGTTCCTGACTTGCTGGCCAAATCTGGCGTGTAGCACTATTAGTTTCCTACAGTGCTATTTTTCTAGAAAAAGAGGTGCCTGAACTCACCATGAACTCACCCTTGTTCTCTTATAATGGCAATGGTACCCACCTGAGAGGTGGTGGAACTGAGTTCCGGCAAGTTCCGTCTAGAAAAAACTCCTGGTTTCCTGCCAAATTTGTAGTTTTTAAAAGTGGAGTCTACAGTCTCGATTCAAAATCAAGTTTCCAGAGGTTTCCAGACATAGACAAAACACCCACTCCTCCATCTCAGGAACCCTCACACCAAATTTGGTTATGATATCTTCAGACATGGGTAGGCAAACTAAGGCCCAGGGGCTGGATCCGGCCCACGGATGGTCCGGGAATCAGCGTGTTTTTACATGAGTAGAATGTGTGCTTTTACAGTGGTACCTCAGCTTACATACGCTTCAGGTTACATACGCTTCAGGTTACAGACTCCACTAACCCAGAAATATTACCTCAGGTTAAGAACTTTGCTTCAGGATAAGAACAGAAATCGTGCTCCAGCAGCGGGGCAGCAGCAGGAGGCCCCATTAGCTAAAGTGGTGCTTCAGGTTAAGAACAGTTTCAGGTTAAGTACGGACCTCCGGAACGAATTACTTAACCTGAGGTACCACTGTATTTAAAATGCATCTCTGGGTTATTTGTGGGGCATAGGAATTCATTCATTTATTTATTTTTTCAAAATATAGTCCAGCCCCCCAAAAGGTCTGAGGGACAGTGTACCGGCCCCCTGCTGAAAAAGTTTGCTGACCCCTGTCTTAAGGGATATCCAAATGCATGCAGTTGGGAACGGTTCTTGATTCAAAATGGCACCTGGCAATGTCCAAAGACAGACCCAAAGCCACTCCTGGGGTTATAAGGCCAAGTTGGCCAACATTACTGTCACGGCCACCCAGGACTGGTCCCAGCTCACAAGAGACCCCACTCCGTTGCAGCTTATTTACAGGAAAAGTTTATTGAAGATTTCTGCTTCTCATACAGTTCAGCATTGTGGCCGTACGTCTGCCACGTTAGACCGCTGAAGTCCCCTCTGACTCCTCCCCTCTTCCGCACCAACTTAATAGCCTGGCTCTAGACCACCTCTTCCTCTCCTTTCTTTTCCGCAGGGTCTTCCTGCCCCCCTGGGTTCCCTCTCTCCGTGACTCGCCTGAGGCTGAATCCTCTGCCGCCTCTTCCCCCCTCTTTCTGGCTTTAGGGCCGGGCTCCTCCCCTGAGCTCTCTCCACTTCCGCGCGCCTCTACGTTTGAACTTGGCGCGCGTACGTTGCTGCTGACCTTTCTTTCGACCGCTACACCACCCCCTGCTCTGCTCTCCACCCTTTCCGGCTGAACACCCTGCTCCAACCCCCTCTCTCTGTTCTCTCCTAATCCTGCTCCCTCCGAGAGGCTGACGACTCCACCCCCTTTACTCCGTTCCGGCTGAGACGTCTCTTGCTTCCTCTGTCTTCCACTGGGCTCCTCTCCGCTTCTCCCTTCTCCTCCCCTTTGCTTGATTAAGGTAACCCCCTTTTGAGAATCCTCTGACTCGCTGCTCAGACTCGTGGATTCCCTCAGAATTCCGTCATCTTCTTCCTCATCCTTCTGCCCCTCCTCCCACTCGCTCTCCGTCTCCTCTGTCATCTCCTCCTCTCTCCCAGAAACCCTGACATCCATCCCCCCCTCGAAGCCCCCCCTTCCCCCCTCCCGCTCGCCGGGGACCGGTTGTGGAAACTGCGGCTCTTCGGGGGTAGGCTCAGGATACAGGTCGTCTACGTCAATGTTCTCTGCTGGCAGTTCCGTGTACGTGTATTCGAAGTCGGGTTCTTCCCCCAAATGCTTCTCAGTCTCTGCTTCCATCGCTACTTCCTCCGGTGCTGCCCGCCAAGGACCTATCAGCCACCTCTTACGCCATTCCTCCTCTGGCTGCTCCTCCCACCAATAAGGGGTTTCCGTGTCCACCCCCGAGCACGATCCCCTGGGCGGGCTTGATTCTGGTGTCCTTTCCTCGGGGGAAGAGAAACCCCTGAACGTGCTATCTGACAATGTGGGTGTGAAAAGCCAGTCATCAAAGTACTCAGCTGGCATGGGTCTATGTGGGAAAAGTGCATGGAACTCTTCTTTCAAAAGGGGTTCGTCTAACTCGTAGCCTGGCACCCAACTATTAGCAGCGGCTGGTGTGCCCTCCCTGGCGAGAAAATATTCAACTCCCTCCTCCCCCCATCTCGAGTCCAGTATCTCTGTGACCTCGTTAAGAGGTTCTGGTCTTGGCGATTCCCCCCTCTCAGGCGCCCTCCTACGTGGCTCTGGGGGTGCTCCTGACTCTTGAAACCTGTGTGGGGTTTTGTAGGGAGTGAGCACCGACCTATGAAAGACCGGGTGCACCCTGGAACCTTCCGGAAGGGCTAGACGAAAAGCCACCGGATTGATCTTAGCCTCAACTTGATATGGCCCTAGCTGCCTGTGTCCTAACTTCTTCTTGGCCAATGACCTGGCCGGCATCGCGTGGGCTGCTAACCACACCCAGTCCCCAACCTGGATGTCCTCTCCCGCCCTCCTGTGCTTATCGGCCTGCACCTTATACGCCTGTTTTGCCAGCTCCAAATGTCTCCGCAGCTCCTCGTGCACCTCTTGCAACTCCGCTGCAAACTGGTCGGCATCTTGAGGCCCCCCCCCTCCTGGTGCCGCAAATCTCGGGAAGGTTCTGGGATGACGGCCATTGTTCGCGAAGAAAGGCGTCACCCCGGTGGAAGCGTGTTTCGTGTTGTTGTAGGCGAATTCAGCCATCGGCAGATAGTCCACCCACGCCGCAGGTCGCTGGTTGGCGTAGCACCGCAGGTACTGCTGCATGATCGCGTTGACCCTCTCCGCTTGACCGTTGGTTTGTGGATGCCTCGCCGATGTCAGGTTGATTTTGACGTGCAAGATGCCCAGAAGCTTTCGCCAGAAAGTGGAAACAAACTGGCGCCCCCTGTCGGACAAGACGGACTGCGGAAGTCCATGCACTCTGAAGACGTGATCGATGAAGAGCTTTGCGGTCTGTTCTGCCGTCGCCACCTTGGCACAAGGGATGAAGTGCGCCATCTTGGTGAACAAGTCCACCACCACTAACACCGCCGTCTTACCTCTGGAGCTGGGCAGGTCTGTAACAAAGTCCAACGCTACCCTCTCCCATGGTTGCTGCGGTGTCTCCAGCGGTTCTAGCAATCCCGCCTGCTTCTGGTGCACTGGTTTGGACCTCTGGCAGATATCACACCTGGCGACGTAGTCCGCCACCTCTCCTCTCATCTGGGGCCACCAAAAGTCTCTAGCCACCAACTCCATCGTCTTCTCTTTGCCGAAATGGCCTGCACTAGGGGCGTCATGCAACTGTTGCAGAACCTTGGCTCGAAGATCGTCGGTGGGCACGTAAAGGGCACCCTTACGAGTCAAAAGTCCATCTTGTAATTGAAACTCATCGTTGTGTCGCGACCCTCCGCGTAGCTCCTCCATCTTAGACTGTGCAAACTGATCCCTTTGCAACGCGCGTCGCACCGCGTCCAGGTCGACTGCGATGGTAGCGCACGTCCACGCCTGCGGTGCGAAAATGTGCTTTGCTGCGATTGGAGCTGCTTCCTCCAAGTATTGCGGCTTTCGGGACAGCGCGTCTGCAATAACATTGGAGTCTCCTGGGATGTATTCTATTTTGAAGTCGAAGTCCGCAAAGAACTCCGCCCAGCGCATGTGTCGCTGGGTCTGCAACTTAGCCGTCCGCCAATACTCTAAGTTCTTGTGATCCGTGCGGACCTGCACCGTGTGCTTGGCTCCTATTAAGAAGTGTCGCCACGCTTTGAAAGCTGCATGAATGGCCAACAACTCCCTGTCCCATATGGTATAATTGCGCTCCGTCTTGCTGAGCTTCCGGGAGTAGAACGCACCCGGTCGCCAGTTGCCTTGTGAATCCTCTTGCAAAAGAACGGCCCCAACCGCTCTATCTGACGCATCGGTCTCTACCCGCATGGGTCTGCCGGGATTCACGTGGAGCAGCTGCTCTTCGGAGGCGAAAAGACCTTTAAGCGTCCGGAAGGACCGCTCCGCTTGTTCGGTCCAGACGAACTTCTTCTTCTTGGAACTGAGGGTGTCAGTGATCGCCGCCGTCGCGTTCGCAAAACCTTTAATAAACTTGCGGTAAAAATTGGCAAAGCCGATGAACCTCTGGACCTCTTTCCGATTTCGAGGGCTTTTCCAGTCCAACAGCGCTTGAACCTTAGCCCTGTCCATGGCCAGTCCCTCGTCGGACAACTTGTAGCCAAGGAAATCAACCTCTCTGACATCAAACTGGCACTTTTCCAACTTGGCGTACAGCCTGTGTTCCTTCAGCCTCTGCAGGACCTCCCTCACGTCCTTATCGTGATCCTCCGGCGATTCCGAGAAAATCAGGATATCGTCGAGAAAGCAGACACACTTTTTGTAGAGGAGACCTGCTAGCACGTGGTGCATAAATGCTTGAAAAACGTGGCTGCCATTTTGGAGGCCGAAAGGCATGACTCTGTATTCGTACGTGCCCAGAGGGGTGAACATGGCGGTCTTCCACTCATCTCCTTTCCGGATGCGGATGAGATTGTAAGCTCCACGTAGGTCCAGCTTGGTGAAAATCTTGCCCCTCCTGACGGTCGCTAAAAGGTCGTCAATCTTGGGCATGGGGAAAGCTTTGGGCTTAGTCAAGCTGTTGATGAACCTGTAATCCACTATAAGCCTTTTTTGGGGCGTGTCCTTCTTCTTCACAAAGAAAACAGGGCTGCCTCCCGCTGCTTTAGATTCCTGGATGAAACCTCGCTTGAGGTTATGGTCTATGAACTCCCGAAGCTCTTGCATTTCGTCCTCCGACATGGAGTACAGCTTGGCAGCAGGCAATTGCGCCCCTGGCACTAAATCAATCGCGCAGTCGTAAGGTCTATGAGGCGGCAACTTGTCAGCTTCCTTCTCACAGAAAACCTCCAAGAATTCCTGGTACTTGTGAGGCACTGTTTGCACCATACCCAGATGCAATGGCCGCTCAGCTTCTCCCCCCTGATCGGTCTGAAAGCAATGCTGAGCACAATACGATGAACAAAAGTTGATCTGCCTCTGGTACCACGCAACCGCGGGACTGTGCCTCTCCAGCCAACTCATGCCTAACACGATGGGTGTGTCCGATAAGTGGGTGACATTGAAACTAATAAGCTCTCGATGGTTGCCAATCTGCATCATCATGGGAGGGGTTTGCTGCACCACTTGCCCCCCCAGCAACTTCCTGCCGTCCACCGTGACCACGTTCAGAGGCGTCGTTGCAGGCAGGAGCGCCATGTTGTGCTGCTTAACGAACTGCAGTCCCATGAAGTCGGCGTTGCTTCCCGAATCGATCGTTATTGGAACCTCGAGGAGTCTCCCATCAGGCAACTGGAGTGTTGCTGTGAGCAGAACTGCCGGTTTGGGAGGCAAAGGGTCCAAGCTCTGCAGTGATGCTGGGGGCTTGTCTACAGATCCGCCTGGCTGAGCCCCAGTAGCTCTGCTTCCAGCCAGGCACTGTCGTTTCCCTGAAGCTGCTCCCCTGGTTGCACCTCTGCTGTTACAGTTGCCAGCGCTGCAGTGTGCTTCTGGAGCCTCTGGGGGCACTCTTTCGCCATATGGTGCGCACTGTCACAGATGTAACACTTCCTGGTTCCTCTAGGAGGCTTCGCTTTGGCTGCACCAGGGACAGGGCTCTGGGATGGCTTCTGAGCCCTAGCACCACCAATCTCCATTGGCTCCTCTCTGTCCTTCCCCATTGGCGAGGGGTGCGCACGGCTGAAGTCCCTGTGCACAAAAGGGAGAGTCCTTGCTTGCGCACGCGCTTGGGGCCCGTCCTCCTCGTGCCACGGACGCCCCTCATGTCGAATTCCAAGAGCTAAAGCCCGTTGCACCACGTCTTCTAGGGTCTGGGGTCTGTCCCCCCTAGCGATCTCATCCTTGATGGGGGGGCTCAATCCCTCCCAAAAAAGATCTCTGACCGGTTTACTGTCCTTTGGCCAATCTAAGGCGGTGAGCAATGCAAAAAATTTAGAGTGGTATTGGCGCACAGTCGCTTTCCCCTGCCTCAGCCCGTGCATTTGACGGCGCGCAATGTCCACATCCACAGAGGATTGAAAACAAGAATCCATCGCTTTGATGAACGCAGTTGAATCGCGACGGGCCGGTCCATCTTCGCGCCACAAATTGCGTAGCCAAGCCCTGGCCTCCCCATGCAGGTGCGAAACAATGAACCCCACTCTCTCCTCCTCATCTTTAAAATCGTGACGGAGTAAGTGCAGTGCATATACAACGTCCGCTCTGAAATTGGGATAGTCTTGCAAGTTGCCATTAAAATGCGGAACTAGGGCACCCCCCCTCCGTCCAAGCGCAATGCCCTCCGCTCTGGATCCTGGGGCCCCCGCCTTGTCCGCGCGCTCCCACCTTGCCTGCAAATCCTGGCACGTCTTCTCCAAGTCGTCATTCTTCTTCTGCGAAGCAATGACTGCCGATGTGAGAGCGGTAACCTGATTCCGCAATGCAACCAGCTGCTCCTCAGCGCTCATGGCTGCTCCCGTTCGTGAGCTTCGCAAAAAAAAATTTTTGCTTTCGGAGAGGGGACTTACTGTCACGGCCACCCAGGACTGGTCCCAGCTCACAAGAGACCCCACTCCGTTGCAGCTTATTTACAGGAAAAGTTTATTGAAGATTTCTGCTTCTCATACAGTTCAGCATTGTGGCCGTACGTCTGCCACGTTAGACCGCTGAAGTCCCCTCTGACTCCTCCCCTCTTCCGCACCAACTTAATAGCCTGGCTCTAGACCACCTCTTCCTCTCCTTTCTTTTCCGCAGGGTCTTCCTGCCCCCCTGGGTTCCCTCTCTCCGTGACTCGCCTGAGGCTGAATCCTCTGCCGCCTCTTCCCCCCTCTTTCTGGCTTTAGGGCCGGGCTCCTCCCCTGAGCTCTCTCCACTTCCGCGCGCCTCTACGTTTGAACTTGGCGCGCGTACGTTGCTGCTGACCTTTCTTTCGACCGCTACACCACCCCCTGCTCTGCTCTCCACCCTTTCCGGCTGAACACCCTGCTCCAACCCCCTCTCTCTGTTCTCTCCTAATCCTGCTCCCTCCGAGAGGCTGACGACTCCACCCCCTTTACTCCGTTCCGGCTGAGACGTCTCTTGCTTCCTCTGTCTTCCACTGGGCTCCTCTCCGCTTCTCCCTTCTCCTCCCCTTTGCTTGATTAAGGTAACCCCCTTTTGAGAATCCTCTGACTCGCTGCTCAGACTCGTGGATTCCCTCAGAATTCCGTCATCTTCTTCCTCATCCTTCTGCCCCTCCTCCCACTCGCTCTCCGTCTCCTCTGTCATCTCCTCCTCTCTCCCAGAAACCCTGACAATTACTATCAGAGGTGTCCAAATACAGTGCAGTTTGGAATGGTTCTGTCTCCCATCTTGACTCCAAATTGCCAAAAGCTGCTCCCCCACCATGGGAACAGTCATGCCAAACTGAACAACCATATCTTCAGAGGCATTCTAATTGGTGCAGTTTGGAACAGTCACACCAGATTTGGTTACCATTTCTCCTTATTGATGGAGGTTGGAATGTTTCTATCTGCCATCATTATTCAAAATGGCGCCTGGCATCCAAACATTGACAGAACCCAGCTTCTCCACAGTCAAATCATATTGGCCAATGGTATTTCAAGAGGTGTCCTAACAGACAGACGACCAAACCACTTTCCAAAATACATGGTGGGTATATCCATACATATAAGACACAAGGTGTTATGTACTGAGTTGAATAGGATCCAAAATGCAGCAGTCTGATTGGTCCTAGAACAATGGGATTCAGAATGCAAGAATCTGATTGGTCCTAGAACAATAGGATTCAGAATGCAGCAGTCTGATTGGTCCTAGAACAATAGGATTCAGAATGCAGCAGTCTGATTGGTCCTAGAGCAATGCAGCAGTCTGATTGGTCCTAGAGCAATGCAGCAGTATGATTGGTCCGCAGGAGCCACCCAATCCAGCTCCAGGTGGAAGTGAATCCACAACCTGATTGGCCTACAGGAGAATCCCGGAATTAGCCAATCACGTGCAGCCCATTGTGTAAATAATGTATATAAAGCAAATATTGTGGGGGAACTTCCATTCCTCCTCACCACTATGAGCTGAAGAAAGAGCATGAAATCCACTCTCGACTCCGAGTATATTTCACAGGGTGACTGCTAACATTAGTCAGAGAGCAGACCTATTGAAATCAGAGGACTTCAATTTTATGTCAATTGATTTCAATGTGTTTATTCCGAGTATCATTAACACGGAATATTACCCAAATATATTGTGGCAAGGGGGTAATGTAGGCACCTATCTTTGATTGGAATTAGTTTGACAGGCTTCCAGAAAGGAGATAAACAAAACTCATCGTACTATAATATCTTTTTAAAAATTAAGATTCCTTGCTGGTTCAAAGGAGACTCGAGATTTAGATGTTTATCTGAGGACATCCTTCGTTTTTTCCTCTCTGTGGAGGGCTGGGGATACTTTTCGCTTTGGGGTAAACAACAGCAATCTGAATGCTCAGAACCTCAGTTCTCACTCCCAGAGGAAGCATTCACTGAGTATTCCATCCATGTTAATTTTTAATTTAAAACCTTAAACCCACGAACAATAGACTTCTGACATATAAATATTAAAAATTAAATTTCCTGAGTTCATTATTTGATAATTAGAACTAAATAACATCTTAACTGAGAGACAAACCCCACGCAAAGCAAGTCAGTTCTATTTAAGATTCCATTAGAAAAGTGTTTGAGCTCGTATGTAATGGACCATAAAATTTAATTTGGAAATGATATTACCCAAATGATGAAATGATACCAGTCACAAAGGGACATGTAGTCAGCCCTCGCCTTTTCATTTGGTGTGATGCTCTTCTATTGATTGCGCAGAATTAAAAAGGAAATACTTAATTTTGCACTGAATAACACATGTAGGTTTTTCTGACTTTCTTTTTTCTGGATCCCTTTAGTATTTAAGTCAGAATTGACCACTGTAGCTCCATGTAATTACAAAGATTTCCTTATCTTAGCCTATTTGCTGAAGTCATCCTAAAGAAAGGGTCTTGTAATCCACTGGCTGTCTCATATCTCATTTACATTGGTGGTAATCCCTATCCTATCTCAGCATTTAGGTAATGACTTTGGGATTAAATTGCATTTCTTGCAATTCTTTACTTTCAAAATCTCCACAACATATCAGAAAGGCCTCACTGAATAGGTCTGTCAGAGGTCTGGGTAATGCAAAATGCAATGGGAGGTCTTTGGCTTCACTCTGAAATTAGCTTTCTTTGTAATAGGTTTTAAACGTTGCAATGCATCTCAGGGGGGCGAGAATAGATACATAGGATAGAATCCCAAGTAGTGGTTGGTGAGATTTCCCGGGCCCAATCTGGAAAATAATTTGGGTAAAATAATTCATTTTCAAACTAAAATTAAAATAAAACCTTTCTTTCCAAGGCCTTGTCACGTTCCCAATGATCAGGGATGGGGGGAGAGAGAGATGCGAGCCTAGAGACTACCCTGCCTTAACATAGGGTCTTCCTCAACCTATGTATATAGGGAGCGGGTGGCGCTGTGGTCTAAACCACTGAGTGAGGTTGGCGGTTCGAACCTCCACAACTGGGTGAGCTCCCATTGCTCTGTCGCAGCTCCTGCCAACCTAGCAGTCTGAAAGCACACCAGTGCAAGTAGATAAATAGGTACCACTGCAACAAGAAGGTAAACGGTGTTTCTGTGCGCTCTGGTTTCCGTCACAGTGTCCCGTCGCACCAGAAGCGGTTTAGTCATGCCGGCCAAATGACCTAGAAAGCTGTCTGTGGACAAACACCGACTCCCTTGGCCTGAAACCAAGATGAGCACCGCAACCCCATAGTTGCCTTTGACTGGACCTAACCGTCCAGGGGTCCTTTACCTTTACCTTCCTCAACCTCTGGCTCTCTTCTCTTCCCCAAGAGGTGGGGAGGCTCTGACAGGTAACTGTGCTACCACTGTCAGGTGAGTCTTGACTGAGGAAACAAAAGGAGTCAGTGGCAAGGGGACAAACCAGCCCCTTCTTGTTAGTACGGTATTTCATGCAGCCGATGCTGCAAATTGTGACCAGTGTGAATCACATACCTGTCTGAAAAGACTGTGGGAACAGAAGACAGCCTTATCTCTCTTCCATTGTATGTACTTTGTAATGTACTTTTGCTTTTACTTCCTTCTGGTTGTTCTCTCAAAGCTGAAGAGAACGGTGGCCATTATGCTGTAGTCTGTATATAAAAAGATAAAGGGACCCCTGACCATTAGGTCTAGTCGTGACCGACTCTGGGGTTGCGGTGCTCATCTCGCTTTATTGGCCGAGGGAGCCGGCGTACAGCTTCTGGGTCATGTGGCCAGCATGACTAAGCCGCTTCTGACGAACCAGAGCAGCACACAGAAACGCCGTTTACCTTCCCACCGGAGCGGAACCTATTTATCTACTTTCACTTTGACATGCTTTCAAGCTGCTAGGTTGGCAGGAACAGGGACCGAACAATGGGAGCTCACCCCGTTGCGGCAACTCGAACCGCCGACCTTCTGATCGGCAAGTCCTAGGCTCTGTGGTTTAACCCACAGCGCCACCCGCGTCCAGTCTGTATATAGTGTGTAAATAAATAGTAGTTTAGATCTACGATGTCTCACTCTTCCTGCTGTGTTATGCCAGAAGATTAGTGTGCATATATGTCATTGAGCACCCTGGAGAAGAAGGGAGATGCCTTTTCTAGTGCTGTGCACATCGGAGGGCGCTCAGAGTTCGGGGGGTTTGCAGGCGACCCCAGGGTGTTTCCCAACACTTCTGACTCAGGTCACACTGTAAGGGTGCATCTGGGCCTGTTTCAGAACAAGCTCAATGGGTTGCAATAAAAAGGCTTATTTCTTTCCCCTCCCCTCTTCAAGAGTTCCCATATCACTGATGCCAGTAACCAAAGCCTTGGATCTGCCCAGTGGGATTTTTAGCCTTTCCCCTTTCCTTCTTAACAGCAGATTCCCCATGTCATATCACAAACCCCTTTTTAATGTCTTCTCTAGAAGTGGATTTCCATCTGGCAGAGAAAAGTCCCCATAATGCTAGTAGGTCTGAATAATGGAAGATCTACTGTGACCTCTGGGACGCGGGTGGCGCTGTGGGTTAAACCACAGAGCCTAGGACTTGCCGATCAGAAGGTCGGTGGCTTGAATCCCCATGACGGGGTGAGCTCCCGTTGTTCGGTCCCTGTTCCTGCCAACCTAGCAGCTTGAAAGCATGTCAAAGTGAAAGTAGATAAATAGGTACCGCTCCGGTGGGAAGGTAAATGGCATTTCCGTGCTCTGCTCTGGTTCGCCAGAAGGGGCTTAGTCATGCTGCCACATGACCCGGAAGCTGTACGCCAGCTCCCTCGGCCAATAAAGCGAGATGAGCGCCGCAACCCCAGAGTCAGCCACAACTGGACCTAATGGTCAGGGGTCCCTTTACCTTACTGAGACCTCCGGGTATAGGGCAGTATATAAATTCAACAACATCAGCAGCAGCAGCAACAACAACAACCTGGGAGACCTATCTGAGTCATGCATCTGTTCTGAGCATGCTCAGAGCTATTGCCTTGAAGGCCACACATACTCAAGTTCCAGCTTCCCTGACCAACCATATTGTGTTTCTTTATTCGTTTCACTATTAGTCTGAGTGAGCTCCCCTGGACACACTGTGAGTCCCTTGTTTGTAAAAATAAATGAGGTTTTAAAAAACTGATACCAATTTTTTTTTTTAATGGATGTGGTGCTTGGGGGGAATTAAATTGTTTTTAGAACGGTGCTTGCTAATCCTTTAGCAATTCGCCCTTACTAAAAGCTGATGGAATTAAGAGGATACTTATGCTGAAAGGGAAGGGAAAAAAGAACGCTGCCTGGCTTCCTTTCTATAAAGACATGCCGAAACATGTTATTTTGTGTGTGTGTGTTTGGCTCGCAATAGATGCTCTGAGTCTGGCAACTTGATGATGCAGATGCATGGTCAAGAATATCATATAAAAATGCCATACGGGAATACCAGATATAAATACAGTTTGCGGAGGTGTCTCGTTGTGTTTACAGCTTGATTTGACCCAGGATTGTTTATGGTGTCAATGTGAAGCATAGGAATTCATTCATTTCCACCCCCCACCCCCACCCCAAAAAATATACCGGTAGTCTGGCCCCCCACAAGGTCTGAGGGACAGTGGACCGGCCCCCTGCTGAAAAAATTTGCTGACCCCTGGTCTAGATTACCCTTTGAGTCGCTTCCAACTTTACAATTCTACGATTCTATTATTCTGTGTATGGTGGGAAGCACCTTAAAACAAAAACAAGACTTTGTATTGAATGCAAAGATAAAGACAAAACACTTTAAAACGGAATGAAATTTGTGAAATTTGTAACTTTAGGTATCTATCCTCTCCACCAGCCATCATTAATGCAATACAAATTCGGGAATAAGAAGCAATGCGGGCCATTTCACAAGTTCACATCACCTGTATGTACTGAGAATGTCTTGTACATTTTATAAAAAATACCTGGCTGTGTTACAGAGTTTGGTTGTATCCAGCCTTGGGGCATAATTAGAAACCTTCCTTCCGTCATTCTCCAGAATAGAATGAAAATTAATTCTTGTACAATGTTCTCTGGGCTCTGAGGGAAACTTGACCCTATCTATTTACATACAGTCTAGGGGTCTGCTATCACACTCAAAGCAGCAAACAGCTTCTCTTATCTTGAAATGGCCCTCATTTATTATTTCTTGCTGAATACACCCAGCCCGCATTATTTCCATGATTCCTTGTAATAATAGACCTTACCCTAATGAAATTTGCATTATGAGAAGGTTACAGTACTGCCCCACAGGCAATTAGTTCTGTGCTCTCATTATTACATACGTAATTGTATAATTGATTTTAAAACTTACTTTGTTGACCCCCCCCCCCCAATGCGTAACGTATGTAGCTCATTAAAAGGAAAGAAATTTAATTAATATCTCTATTAAAAAGGCATGGAGGTAAAGGAGACTGACAATAAAAAGCAAGGTCTGTTGTGCACAGAAGCAAAGGTAAAAAGTAACAATTGAAGCATTTTCCGTAGTATTAGTCCCTCGCCACCATATGGTACAATTATATCATTCAGAAACAGTTGCTAAATAGCTATGGCCACAACAAAGTTATGATTTCTGAGACAGCTATGCTTCTTGAACACATTTTAGACTAACATATAGTACATTAGACCAATATTATGGGAGGTAGTTTTTCTTAAGTACCATCTTCTGTTCCCATCCTCACAAAAACGTACATTTTGTAAGAAGATGGAATTCTACACTGGTAGGAGAGAGGCTGTTAGCACTAGTAGTGGCTGTGGGAAGCATTTTTGTGAATAGTGTTCAGACGCATGTGGGTGCCTGTAGAAGAAAGGTATTTTGGGGAACATAACTAGAGTGTTGCTTCGTAAGTACAGTGGTACCTCGGGTTACATACGCTTCAGGTTACAGATGCTTCAGGTTACAGGCTCCGCTAACCCAGAAATAGTACCTCAGGTTAAGAACTTTGCTTTAGGATGAGAACAGAAATCATGTGGCAGCAGCAGTGGGAGGCCCCATTAGCTAAAGTGGTGCTTCAGGTTAAGAACAGTTTCATGTTAAGAACGGACCTCCGGAATGAATTAAGTACGTAGCCAGAGGTACCACTGTAGAGGAAAGAAAGTGTGATGGGCAAAGAAAATGTTTCAGCCGACCGCCTTCGGTTTAACAGCCATAGTCAAAAGTGCGTTTTTGCACTACTATGACCCTTTTGCGCCAAACACAAGTTATATGGCAACCGCCTGCATGCTAAATGTGCAGAATCAACATTCAAGATTAGAAACTGTAGCAGTGCCAAAATAATATACAGTGGTACCTTGGGTTACAGACGCTTCAGGTTACAGACGCTTCAGGTTACAGACTCCGCTAACCCAGAAATAGTACCTCGGGTTAAGAACTTTGCTTCAGGATGAGAACAGAAATCGCGCGGCGGCAGCGGGAGGCCCCATTAGCTAAAGTGGTGCTTCAGGTTAAGAACAGTTTCGGGTTAAGAACGGACCTCCAGAACTAATGAAATTCTTAACCCGAGGTGCCACTGTATTGTGTAGCCAAGCAGTTCCTGCCTTAACATGTAAACCTCTATACAGCTGAGATGTGAAATAATGTGTGATCATTGTCCAAAAACGAAAAGGAAAACAAGCTTGATACGTGTAATATAGCTCAATCCAAGCATCAGTGTTAAGAGGAATACTTGAAAAGCATCATTTTTTGCATTAATGAATATGGATATGCGCTGTAAAAGAAGGTAAAAGTAAAGGACCCATGGATGGTTAAGTCTAGTCAAAGGCAACTATCGGTTTGTGGCGCTCATCTCGTTTCAGGCTGAGAGAGCCGGCGTTTGTCCACAGACAGCTTTCTGGATCATGTGGCCAGCAGGACTAAACTGCTTCTGGCGCAACAGGACACCATGACAGAAACCAGAGCACACAGAAACACCATTTACCTTCCCGCCACCTATCTATTCGCACTGGCATGCTTTTGAACTGCTAGGTTGGCAGGAGCTGGGACCAAGCAATGGGAGCTCACCCTGTTGCAAGGGTTCGAACTGCCGACCTTCTGATCGGCAAGCCCAAGAAGCTCAGTGGTTTAGACTACAGCGCCAACCACATCCTGTTTTACCTTTATTTTTACTGTAAAAGAAACGCACACAAGCCGCATCCGTGCATCATTTTAAACCATAGTTAAACTTTGCTGTTGTTGTTGTTGTTGTTTAGTCATTTAGTCGTGTCCGACTCTATGTGACCCCATGGACCAGAGCACGCCAGGCACTCCTGTCTTCCACTGCCTCCCACAGTTTGGTCAAACTCATGCTGGTAGCTTCGAGAACACTGCCCAACCATCTGGTCCTCTGTCGTCCCCTTCTCCTTGTGCCCTCCATCTTTCCCAACATCAGGGTCTTTTCCAGGGAGTCTTCTCTTCTCAGGAGGTGGCCAAAGTATTGGAGCCTCGGCTTCAGGATCTGTCCTTCCAGTGAGCACTCTTGGCGGATTTCCTTCAGAATGGAGAGGTTTGATCTTCTTGCAATCCATGGGACTCTCAAGAGTCTCCTCCAGCACCAGAATTCAAAGTTAAACTTAACTATGGCTTAAAGGTGAACCCACAGCATCATGGCGCAGAGGGTGGAATTTAGGGCCACTTCGCTCCTTCCTTGCTCTTGATGCTGCCATGCTACCAAGAGATAAGTCATGGCTTTGCTTAGCCTTCCAGCCAACACCAGGCTCATGGTTTGTTCTCCCTGCCCCCTGCAAAAATAAAAAATACAAGTGGTAAGTCGAGAACAAACCTTGTTTACAGCTTGTGGTTTGTTTGGAAAGAAATGAACCAATTCTTCCTTAGGATCAAAAAGCTAGGCTTTTGAATTTGGCATCTTTTCACTGCACTTGAACTGATGGAAAGGAACATCCATGTAGGTACAGCTTGAGCAATGGCCACAATGACCGCTCCCCACATTAAATGGGGGGCGCCCTTTGTGTGGTCATGTGCAGCCCCCTGGACCCTATGTGGTTCCCATTAGCAAACGCTTGGCTTCGCCTTCCCCAGGTGGGATACCTGGAGGTCTCCGCCTACCTCAGCCAGTTGCCCAATCCCACCTGAGGAAGCGTTGCCAAGGTGATCAGGCCAGGTAGGGGGAGGGACCATCCTGCCCACACAATAGGGGAAGGACCTTACCTGGGAATCGTCAGTTGGCTCCAGAGCTTCTACGGAGAGGACATCGCTGGACTTCCTTGCTGCGAAGGTAGGCCTGGGGCCTTTGGCCTCCCCGCCCCCCCCCCCAGCCACAGGGCCTCCAAAGGATGCTGGGGGGGGTGATAGATCTTGGGATCCCCTTTTAGAAGGGGATCCCTTCTCGTGGAGTGAAAGATGTTCATTTGGATCACCTGATATCATTGTGAGATCAGGTGACTGACATGTCAAACAGGCCTACAAGGGGTGGAGAAGCTCAGGATCTGGCCGTTTATATGTTCTAGAATGTAATAGGTTCTCAAACTTAATTTTCCTTTTATTTATTGAATAAGAGCATGATCCTAATCTGTCCCTAAACAGAAAGTTACTAGCAACTCAGACTGATAACAAAAGCAGCCCGCATCTAGATATGATGCAAAAAAAGGACCGTGACATTTAATTCATGGGACAGAGACTAAAGGGACAGTTGCGGATTGTCTGATATTTGTCCTTCTCTGGCACCAAGACTTCATTGAAAATAAGTTATAGTTTTGCATGTTTTAGGCTTAGCCAAGTTAGTATTCATAGAGGGTTACTGATGATCAAGAAGCATTTTCAATGGCCATGCCCATATTGAATTGGATTTGTAAGATAAGTTAAGGAAAAGGCAGTTGTGTAATTTGCACACAAAGTGGTGAGAATTGATCTAAAACAAACCTTTAACTTTCTAACTGGTTTAAATGGGGAAAAGACCTCTGGATAATTACATCATTTAGCACATTGATTGTCTACATGCCAATTCTAATGATTTCAGAAATACAGGGCATCGTGCTTTCCTCATTTTTAAGGAAAGGTTTTTGTTCAGCTGAGAGTCATAAATGGTGAATTTTTTAAAGGACAGAAAATGGAAGAGCCAAGGAAACAAAAGTTTCATTACAGCAAACAAGGCTTATTTCACAAAAGCAAAGCAAAAGCAAATCAATGGGACACAATTAAAGGAACCACTTATCTCCCCTTATAATACAACAAAGTGTGCATGGGGATTAAAGGACTCCTTTGTATTTAAACTGAATGTGAAACTAAGTGTATGGTTTATGTAATTAGTGTAAAAAAAAATTTAACACATATAGCGAAATTTTAACCTATGTTCTTCCCAATTTATTTATTTAGACCATGAGATCACACTGGCTCTCATATAAACTGGTAAGAACGTAGGTTAAAATCCATGCTCAGTCTTCATCAATTGGCTTTGAGTAAGTTGCTCTCTCAGCCTAGCCTACCTTAATAAGTAAGTTGGGGACAAAATGGGAACTATTCCCTCAGAGCTCCTTGGAGGGTGTGAGGGATTATAAATAGTGGGAGACCCATCACCTCCTGGCAAATAGAAGGGGAAGAAATGGAGGCAGTGATAGATTTTACTTTCTTGGGCTCCATGATCACTGCAGATGGTGACAGCAGTCACGAAATTAAAAGACGCCTGCTTCTTGGGAGAAAAGCAATGACAAACCTAGACAGCATCTTAAAAAGTAGAGACATCACCTTACCAACAAAGGTCCATATAGTAAAAGCTATGGTTTTCCCAGTAGTGATGTATGGAAGTGAGAGTTGGACCATAAAGAAGGCTGATTGCCGAAGAATTGATGCTTTTGAATTATGGTGCTGGAGGAGACTCTTGAGAGTTCCATGGACTGTAAGAAGATCAAACCTATCTTAAGGAAATCAGCCCTGAATGCTCACTGGAAGGACAGATCCTGAAGCTGAGGCTCCAACACTTTGGCCACCTCATGAGAAGAGAAGACTCCCTGGAAAAGACCCTGATGTTGGGAAAGAGGAAGGGCACAAGGAGAAGGGGACGGCAGAGGACAAGATGGTTGGATGGTGTTCTCGAAGCTCCTAGTTTGGTCAAACTGTGGGAGGCAGTGAAGGACATAAGTGCCTGGTGTGCTCTGGTCCATGGGGTCACAAAGAGTCGGACACGACTAAACGACTAAACAACAAACATTTTGAGGACCCTGAATCTTGAACTTTTGCAATCAGCAACAAGGTCTGGATAACCTGGGCTGGAAGACAGTGATTTAAAAGTGGGGGACATTGAAATCATTCCTGTGTCATGGTCAGATCACTTCCTGTTGAGATTTAGGCTTTTAGCACCTTTCCCCCTGTGTAGAGGTGGGGGATCTATAAGGATGGCCCACCATAGAAGGTTGGTGGAACCAAGGGGTTTCCAGGTGGCTCTGGGTGACCTCTGGCTGACCTCTGGAACATCCAAATGACTCGGGCCATTGACACGATAACCCCTTAACACCCTCTTCCACTTCATGGAGACTGTTTGGCTCCCTGGTATACTCCAGAGCTTAGGGCATGGAAACAAATTGGGAGGCGGCTTGAACGTGAGTGGAGGAAAGATCTGACAGAATGGTGAGAGCTCATCATTGAGCAGTGACGGTTGCATAGAAGGCATACTTTGCTGCCTCCATTGCATCCTCATGATGTCAGGAGCTCGGCCTACACTCGAGTAGGGCCCTGGCAGAGACACATGCCCAACTGGCATGTTCTCTCCCTCCTGGTCGATCGTTCGGGAGCTTCAAAAGCTTTCTTCAGCCCGAACATCACAGCGACCGATACCAACCGACACCAGCACACTTAGGGATCCGCAGAGTTTGCGCATCTTGCGTAACAGACCTCGGCAACTCAGCATTTTGGCTAATCTACTTTATTTATATATAAACACAAACGGAGCACTGCAACACGGCTCCCTCTCTCTCTAGCATCAGACAGCAAAGAGAGAGAGAACAAAGGACAATAGTTCCATCTCACGGAACAAAGTAACATAAACATCCTGTCTCCGTCACTTCCCACTCTGTGGAGTCAAAACATACACCGTCATGTGAAAGACAAAAATCCTATGACTGCAATCATGGAGCAGGAATTCTAACAGTCATCCAGCAGAGCTCCTCTAGGTAGTGTGGGGACTTTTAGAGGTTGTCCCAAAGGAGGTGGTGGAATGAACAGTAGCTTGCTGTGACTTGTTTGCGAAGCATGTTGAGGCTAAAACCAACTTGCCTCCACCAGAATCTTGTCTCCACTGTTATAGCAGATGAATCTCATGGGGTGTTCAAAACACTGTCTAGTCCTGTTGTGTTGGATGAGTTTCAGTTAGTAAGGCTTGAGGATGCAGACAACGTGTTTCGATCAGTGTTTGGATCACCCTGGAACCTCTTGGCTTATAAAAACTAGCGAGGAGGGAACAATTGGCTGGGCCAGGGAGGTGATGAACGCCTCCTTGTGAAAAGGGGTCATCCCTGCCTGCTTGAAGGAGGCAATGGTAAAACCATTCCACAAGAAACCCACCCTGAACTCGGAAAATCAAAGTACAGTGGTACCTCAGGTTACATACGCTTCAGGTTACATACGCTTCAGGTTACAGACTCCACTAACCCAGAAATAGTACCTCGGGTTAAGAACTTTCCTTCAGGATGAGAACAGAAATCGCACTCCAGCGGCGCGGCGGCAGCAGGAGGCCCCATTAGCTAAAGTGGTGCTTCAGGTTAAGAACGGACCTCCGGAACGAATTAAGTACTTAACCCGAGGTACCATTGTAATTACCGGCTAGATGGTAATCTCTCCTTCTTGGGCATTCTTGGAGGAAACTGATTTTCTAGATACATTTCAGTCAGAGTTTGGGGCAATTGGGATGATTAGGAACAATTTAGAATGTGGGCAGCTCTCAGCTCAAATCTCCAGGGGGACATAAAGCAGTTGGGAATATAGTGAGATATATCATCCACAGACTGTGGGGCTAGGAATGGCCATGTACTGACTGTCAGATCTACAAAGCTGGGCATATGTGAAGCTTCCATCAGGCAAGGATGGCAGGAACCCAATCTGGTGGGAATCCAGTATATTTTAGAAGTAGGGAAACAGAAATGGAAATGGGCATAGAAATCTAAAGCAAGTTCTATTTGCTGTAGTAAGTTGAGCTCCTTGTTTGTCATACTTTGCATGTATCGCAGCTTGGACTAACTGCTCATTGCCTAACATTTACCGTATTTTTTGCTCTATAAGACTCACTTTTTCCCTCCTAAAAAGTAAGGGGAAATGTGTGTGTGTCTTATGGAGCGAATGCAGGCTGCGCAGCTATCCCAGAAGCCAGAACAGCAAGAGGGATTGCTGCACAGCGATCCCTCATGTTGCTCTAGCTTCTGAGATTCAGAATATTTTTTTTCTTGTTTTCCTCCTCCAAAAAACAAGGTGCCTCTTATGGTCTGATGCGTCTTATAGAGCAAAAAATACGGTATTCTTTTCCAAAAGCCCAGGCAAACAAAGCAACAGTCAGAAACCTAAAACTGCTAATTGCGACCTGGCCATTGTACAAATGATCAAAGCTCCTATCTCAGCATTGCTTGTTTCACATGTGAATGTAATCGTAAAACTGTGAGCCCCAAGATGTGCCAGACACAGATTTTAGAAGGAGGAATACAGAATACGGCACTGTGTCAAGGTCTTTCAGGTCAGATCCCCAGGAGCTGATGTAGTTCTGAGCTGAGGGTGATTCAAAGGTTAAGTCTTCTACCAAAGGGCTAGTCTGGTCAGAGACATAATTGGAATAACAAAGTCAATATATGTTACTAGTGCTGGGACATAATCTTCATTTGATCTCTCACATGGCAGATTAATTAAGTGTTATCAATTAATGGCCTGGTAACAGTGAACACCCTGTTAGTCAGTTTTCCAAACAGCGTCAAGCATATCCAAAAGCCCTCCCTCCTACCGTGTGTGTGTGTGTGTGGAGAGAGAATTACTTTATGAGAAATGAAGGGAAATACTGACACTATTTGACAACGAGCAACTTTTTATAATTCTGTAATAATCAATATTGTTTACACAACAGCTAAACAGGCACTTTTATCTGAAAACCTCAACACGTTAATTAATTAAACTTCACAAAGGCCCCAGGAAAAATACATTAGTGCTGCTGCTGCTGCAGGAGACCCAGAAGTCTATATACACTGCAGATCTACAGTATATAAACAGGCTGCAAGTGAAATATTCTTCTCAGGAAGCAATAAACTGAAGCAACATGAGTTATGTAAGTTGCTTGCATAGAAAACTTGATGTTTAAATTAGATATGATAAAGCCTTTTTGGGGGAAATGTAAGGAAACTGAGGGAACATTCTTTCACCTCTGGTGGACGTGCCCAAAGGTCAAGGCTTTCTGGGAAATGATCTATAATGAACTGAAAAAGGTATTTAAGTATACCTTCCTTAAGAAACCAGAGACCTTCCTCCTGGGCATTGCCGGCCAGACGGTGCCAAAGAAGGACAGAACTTTCTTTATGTATGCAACAACAGCAGCTAGAATACTTATCGCAAAGTACTGATTTGCCCACTTTGGAAGAATGGCAGACGCAACTGATAGACTACATGGAATTGGCAGAAATGACTGGCAGAATCCGAGACACGGGAGAAGAGCAAACGGAAGAGGACTGGAAGAAATTTAAAGACTACCTGCAAAAACATTGCAAGTTATTTGAATGTTAAAATGATGCAGGATATAAAGACAATATGGCATTAGTGACTTAGCTGAAAGGAATATGTGAAAATGTTTTATGAGAAATAAGGATGAAAAGTTAGAATAACATTATGTCAAACTTAAACAAAAGGTTATAAGGGGAAAAATTGGAGACATAATAGTTGAAAAGTATAATACAGAATAAGATTTGAAAAAGGATTAGGCATTGCTGAATATGATTGTGTAAAAAGGGAACACAGAAAAGGGAGGTGTGTGGAAGTCAGGAAAGAAGGATATGAAAATAATGGGTAAGAAACTGGATATTTATGTTTCTTTTTAGGTTTACTTGCTTGTTTTTCTGTTTTTTATGTTTTGTGCTGTATTTTTCTGTTTTTGCTTGCTTGCTTGCTTGATTGATTGATTGATTGATTGATTGATTGTGATGGTGTGTTTTTTTCTTTTTTATCTTTGTTTTGAGTGTGATGTTTGTTGTATTGTTTGAAAACTGCAATAATTTTTTTTTTAAAAAAAAAGATAAAGCCTTTTTTTGTTACAGCATTGTACAGAGCACAGGGACCTCTTTTTGTGCTGTCTGTGCTGGCACACATTGCACTTTTATCCTTACATACAAAAGATACACAGCCGTTTGATAGTAATGGGTTAATCCTGATGATGCATTACTGTGATGAGGATACTACATTTTTCATAGCAGAACTACAGAGGAGCAACCAGGGGTGATCTGGTTGGCTGCGTCCTGGACCCTGCCTGGTATGCTCTTGCAGCCAATTAAGTTGCCTGCTTATAGACTTCCTGCCTGCTTGTTTGTTGTGTGTGATTTCTATGTGCAGGTAAGCATCGAGGTTCTGCTGGTTCCAGAGGGTTACTGTCCGATGGCTGGCTGAATTGAACTGCAGTGCGACTGTGGACCAGAGCCTTGGTTTGGCTAGAAGAGGCATATCCAAAGTCCATTTCGGGGGCCTAAACTGGCCCACCGGTCGGTTTAATCTGGCCCCTGAGGCAGTTTATTTCCTGGGGTAAATGTTAGGTTGTGGGTGAATATATCAGACGACACAGCGATTCTTCAAACAGCTCTTGTTTATTCAGAGGCCAGAACTGAACTGAAGAGCTCAGTCAGCCTGCTTATATAGAGCTCCAGAACAACGTAACTGTAGCAACTTTCTAAAACTATCCAATCACTGAACGTCACTTTCCATCCTTCATTTGCATAACTATCTACAGTATCCCCCTGCTGGCCCAGGGTAAGAACTTCAGTACATAACAGTAAAATCTTATTTTTAAATCTCAACTACTTCAATCTTAAAAAGAGCTCAACAACTTCAAGCCAAAAAAAAGGTCAGCAACATGGGTCGGCCCTCACAGCCCTTCACTTCATCAAATCTGGCCCTCTTTGAAAATGTGTAGACACCCCTGGGCTAGAAGAACAGATCCAGCTGCAGGCGGGGGGGGGGGGTTGTCACTAAGGGAACATGGAGGGGCTCACCACTTTAGATCATCACTGTGTGGAGCCACAGGGACAACCTAGTTAGGAACTATACCAACAAATACAAATTGATCACAGTCCCAATAAAAGCAGATTAAAGACCAATATGCAATTTCTAACATGCACCAATTTAAAATATATGGTACTTAGACTGTATATACTAAGATATAGGTAGGTAGCCGTGTTGGTCTGCCGTAGTCGAAACAAAATATCGGTAATTTTTTCCCCTTCCAGTAGCACCTTAGAGATCAAGTAAGTTTGTAATTGGTTTGAGCTTTCGTGTGCATGCACACTTCTTCAGATAGGTGTTTTTAAATTTTGTATATACTAAGGATAGAAATAAATCAAGATGCAATTAAATTCACAAAAACGGAGAAATCTAGCAAATGTTTCTGCTATGGTTTTGTGTGTTTCGGCCAATTTGTACGCCAGATACCATATTTGGATATTTCAGTAGATTTGGATATTTCAGTAGATTGGGAGTAAATAAACTATTTTGCTTATCTCTGTGAACATTGCATACACACACAAAATGTGTTACTCTTTTTATTGTCCACTCCCACAAAGGTAGAGCCATTAGTTATATGGAGTGTCCAATGTATAAATCATTCAAATTTTTATTATAGTCAAACTACTATGTAACATGGGTGGCGCTCGGAAGGTCAGCGGTTCGAATCCCCGCAAAGGGGTGAGCTCCCGTTGCTCGATCCCTGCTCCTGCCAACCTAGCAGTTCGAAAGCACGTCAAAGTCCAAGTAGATAAATAAGCACTGCTCTGGCAGGAAGGTAAAAAGCGTTTCCATGCGCTGCTCTGGTTTCGCCAGAAGCGGCTTAGTCATGCTGGCCACATGACCTGGAAAAACTGTCTGCGGACAAACATTGGCTCCCTGGCCAGTAAAGCGAGATGAGCGCCGCAACCCCAGAGTCGTCCGCGACTGGACTTAACAGTCAGGGGTCCTTTACCTTTTATGGGCTGTGTGCTGGCTCTATACGAACTCTGAATTTGGGGTGCTTTGCAATGGCTCCAAGAGTGGGTTGGAATAATCTCTTACATAGCAGCTTCTCCTTCCTGAAGTGATTTGTTTAAAAGAAAAAAAGGCAATTTGCAGTAAAAAAAATAACTTTGGAGAAACAGACTGTGTCGCAGTCAAAAATCAAAGCAAAAACCCACTGACACATGATATAAAGAAGATCCCGAGATTGGGTGAGGGGGGGGGAGGGAGAAGGTGGACTGTATTATATTGACACCTAGTGCTCCCAATCAAGGGCTAATAGCAGGGAGGGCACTAGGAAGAAAATTTGATCACTGAGACAGGACTCTTGCTTCCAATCAAAGGCTAGAAAATGTCACGCGCCATCTTCCCAGTCAGAGCGCTGGTGGGGAGGGATGCTGAAGTAATTAAAAATGTTCTGTATTTCCCCTGCTTGGCCAGTCTTTCTCATTAGTTCCCTCAGAGAGTCATTTTGAAAAGCTTGTTGTTTGTGCTTTATTCATTGCACTGTTCTCGGTCTTTGACTGCACTAACGAGTGCTAGACTTTCTTTTCATATCAGTTTCTACCCTCCTTATTTCATATTTCAATAATAATTGTTCACTGTTTTAATTAAAATATATTATATTAGTTGTTTGGGTAGCGTCACATCGCCCTGTTCCCATTACCTGTGTGTGTGTGTGTGTGTATTATGGCTTTTATTCTTACTATTTACTAAATTTGTACACTGTGCCCTCTACCCGCAGGACTCAGGGCACTTCACAGGATAAAATCACAATATAAAACCACAAAATACATAATCAAAATAGAAACATATCGTCTTCACAGTCTTCACCCTCTGACCACACGTTGCATCACCAATCTCCTGGTTCTGAGCTTCTTCCCTTGAAGGTACCATAGCTAGTTCCTCCCACCATTCCTCTGCATCCAACCAGTCAATGACTTGCCGTATTTTTCGCTCCATAAGACACACTTTTTTCCTCCTAAAAAGTAAGGGGAAATGTCTGTGCGTCTTATGGAGCGAATGCGTGGTCCCTGGAGCTGAATTGCCCAGGGGCAAAAAGCAGATTGTGCTTTTTTTTTTTTTGAAAGAGGGAAGGGGGTGTTGAAACAAAGCCGCTGAGCAGCTGATTGGCAAGCGACTGGGAGGAAGATAAGGGATGCTAGCGATAAAGGAGGCTGCCTCGGAGTAAGTGGGGAGGTATCCTCAGGATTTTTGCATTGGGTCACCCCAAATTCACCATCAGATCACATAGCATGTCCATGGGTACAGCCTGCACCAAAAAACCCCACACATCCAGGGTTTCGTGGGGCCGCAATGGCACAAAAACATAGCTACAAAGCACGGATCCACATGGATCCTCAGGATTTTTGCATTGGGCTACCCCAAACTCACTGTCAAATCACATATCATTGTGGCCACAGCATGACCCACAAAAATCATACGTCCACTGTTTCGTTCAGAATATTTTTTTTTCTTCTTTTCCTCCTCTAAAAACTAGGTGCGTCTTATGGTCAGGTGCGTCTTATGGAGCGAAAAATACGGTAAATTGTGATGCCCAGAACTGGACACAATATTCCAGGTGAGGTCTGGCCAAGGCAGAATAGAGTGGTACCATTACTTCCCTTGATCTGGACACTTTTATTTTGCTGCTGCATCACACTGTTAAAGACGCCTGCTTCTTGGGAGAAAAGCGATGACAAACCTAGACAGCATCTTAAAAAGCAGAGACATCACCTTGCCGACAAAGGTCCGTATAGTTAAAGCTATGGTTTCCCCAGTAGTGATGTATGGAAGTGAGAGCTGGACCATAAAGAAGGCTGATCACCGAAGAATGGATGTTTTTGAATTCTGGTGCTGGAGGAGACTCTTGAGAGTCCCATGGACTGCAAGAAGATCAAACCTATCCGTTCTGAAGGAAATCAGCCCTGAGTGCTCACTGGAAGGACAGACCATGAAGCTGAGGCTCCAATACTTTGGCCACCTCATGAGAAGAGAAGACTCCCTGGAAAAGACCCTGATGTTGGGAAAGATGGAGGGCACAAGGAGAAGGGGGTGGCAGAGGGTGAGATGGTTGGACAGTGTTCTCGAATCTACCAACATGAATATGACCAAACTGTGGGAGGCAGTGGAAGACAGGAGTACCTGGCATGCTCTGGTCCAGGGGGTCATGAAGAGTCGAAACGACTAAACAACAACAACAAAGACCTCTAGATCCACATGCATCACTGTCCAGTCAGGTGTCCCCCATCAGTCACAGACTGCTTGGACACAGAGGAATGGTGGGAGGAAACAGCTGTATTTTATTTTCCATTATTTTTCATTCTAGCACTCCACACTTGTGTGTTTGTTTACTACATTTCTCCCCCACCTTTTTCTTCACACTGCATCCTGTGGCCACCGAATAGTCCATTTCACTTGCCAGCATCAACATCTCTTGCCTCTATGGAAATAAACAAAACAAAAAATACCATTTAAGGGGAAAAACAGAGGGGCAAAAGAGGACAAGGGAGAGAGAGATAAATGGCAAAAGTTGCAGTACAGGGAGGACGTGCTGCAAAAAAGGTATTACCCTATTATGCATAGTAACAAATGGAGTCCCTGGAAATCCTACATTTTTCATCTTATCGACTTTGAAATACATGGATATTCATAGCTGTTACAGCTAACATTGTAGAAAAGAGAAAAGATATATATTGCTTTTGAAATTCATCAGATAACACCAGTAAATCACATGTCAAAATCTCTTTTTAAAAAGTGAGGCTCTCAAGACCAGCTTCCTTTGCTTATGCTAACCTGCATAAAACAAAATGAATGAAATAAACATTGCTCTCAATCACCGAAACAAAATGCCACCACGAAGGATGGTCTTGTTTAAAAAAAAAATGATTGTTGTGACTTGAAAATGCATTTTTAAAAGCAATTTTATTACAAAGTGTCCTATCAAAAAACATTTTAAAAATTATAGCTAGCAGCATACATTCCTCAGGGCTTAGGGAAATCACTCTACACACAAGGAATTTCCAGAAAGAATTTAGTGGGCTTTTTTAAAGGAAGAAGAATAAAGTTGACTAACAGCACAATTCTAAACATTTCTAACCTTCAGTTCATTGAGGCTTAATATTCCCTGGTAAGTAGATATAGGGTTGCAGCTAAAATGTTGACAGATGGACTGCAGGAAAGGGATACTGAAAAGTAAATCCTTGGATGAATTTAATAAATAATAGAATAAAAATAATAAACCAGTTATCAAATATTTAGAAATGTTATTGTTGTCTGGTATCGTACATTGGTCTCAAAATATTGTATTAGCTTGGCAGTCCTGAAAAAGTGAAGTCAGAGAGGGTTCACACAAGCCCAGATGAAAACTCTCGCCTCCAGAGCATGTACCGAATTCTGGCTGGCGCTGTCCAGCAAAGATGCCCAACTGGAAGGTAATTGTCATTATCAAACAGATGGCAATATATTTGAATGTTACTGAAAAGGTTAGCGCCTGACTTGTCACCTTTATTCTTCTGGTGCTGTGACTATGCATTTTTAAATATTCTGTAGGTGTTTTTTTTTACATAGTAAAGATAAAGGACCCCTAGCAGTTAAGTCCACTCTGGGGTTGTGGTGCTCATCTTGCTTTACTGGCCAAGGGAGCTGGCCTTTGTCCGCAGACAGTTTTTCCAGGTCATGTGGCCAGCATGACTAAGCCACTTCTGGTGAAACCAGAGCAGCGCACAGAAACACCGTTAACTTTCCCACCGGAGTGGTACCTATTTATCTACTTGCACTTTTTGGTGTGCTTTCGAACTGCTAGGTTGGCAGGAGCTGGGACTGAACAACAGGAGCTCACCCCCTCGCGGGGATTCGAACTGCTGACCTTCCGATCGGCAAGCACTAGACTGAGTGGTTTAGATCACAGCACCACCCACGTCCCATAAATGCCAAAAGGGAAGGGAAGGATGAGATGGGATTTTGGGATTTTTAGGTTAGTGAAAGGGCAGGTAAAAAGAGACTTGATAGGGGTTTATAAAGCTATGCATTACAGATGTGTCAACTTGAATAAAAAATGGGGGGGTAGTATTGCTGTAGGGTGGCGCTGTGGGTTAAACCACAGAGCCTAGGACTTGCTGATCAGAAGATTGGCGGTTCGAATCCCCGCGACGGGGTGAGCTCCCGTTGCTCGGTCCCTGCTCCTGCCAACCTAGCAGTTCAAAAGCACGTCAAAAGTGCAAGTAGATAAATAGGTACCACTCCAGCGGGAAGGTAAATGGCATTTCCGTGCGCTGCTCTGGTTCGCCAGAAGCGGCTTAGTCATGCTGGCTGTACGCCGGCTCCCTCAGCCAATAAAGCAAGATGAGTGACGCAACCCCAGTCGGCCATGACTGGACCTAATGGTCAGGGGTCCCTTTACCTTCAGTATTGCTGTCCGCATGTCAATATGCAACAGTGGCCAAAGCCCAGGTGAGGGTAGCTGAGGGGTCTCAAATCCTCAGTGAGTCAGGGACTTGTCAATCGTCTGCATGCATGAGTGGGTTGAGTGGGTTGAGTGGATGAGGCCAATAGTGGGTCCAACAGTCATGTAGGTGGTGAGAGAAACCAAAATGGCCTGTTTTCGTGGCTCACAAACTTGAGGAAGTTTGTTTTGAGGCCAGCGGCTCTCCCTATGGTCATCTGAGGGGCCACAGAAGACATGAGCCCTCCATCTCTGAAATAATGAAGTGAACTGGGTTCAAAGGCTCTGGGTGGAAACCACCTCCCCAAAATTGCGATGTTCTCTCCAGCCTGCCCTCTCTTCCATTTGGGCCTCTGAATTATCTGCCAGTAGATATCCTGCTTCAACTGTATCTGTGTAGAGATACTGCTAGATTTAAAAGCAGGCACTAGGAATCTAGTTAACAGCCACACTGAGGCAGAATTCTAAACAAAAGCAGCATTGTAAAGGTGATGACATGTGCATGAACGGTTAAAAAGTGATTATAAAGGTAAAGGTACACCTGCCCGAACGGGCCAGTCTTCACAGACTCTAGGGTTGTGCGCTCATCTCACTCTAGAGGCCGGGAGCCAGCGCTGTCCGGAGACACTTCCGGGTCACGTGGCCAGCGTGACAAGCTGCATCTGGTGAGCCAGCACAGCACACGGAACGCCGTTTACCTTCCCGCTAGAAAGCGGTCCCTATTTATCTACTTGCACCCGAGGGTGCTTTCGAACTGCTAGGTTGGCAGGCGCTGGGACCGAGCGAGGGGAGCGCACCCCGCCGCGGGGATTCGAACCGTCGACCTTTCGATCGGCAAGTCCTAGGCGCTGAGGCTTTAACCCACAGCGCCACCCGCGCCCCTAAAAAAGTGATTATACATAGCTACAAATGATGCTCCCTTGACAATAATCTTACAGCCACCTGCATTTTGTCTGCCGATTTGAGAATCAGTATAGAAATAAACTAATTTAAGGCAGGAAGAAGACCAACAAATGCTTGGGGCTCAAAGGGTATGTCCCCCGCTTTCCTATTTTCACATTTGCCAACCTCCCCCTCCCTGCTCCAACGTCTTGCAAAATATGAAAATGTTCCCGAAGTGCAAATTGCATCCCTACATAAATGCTGGTCCGTGTGGGAAGGGCAGATATAGGAGGATTGTAGGCAAGGATTTAAAAAACCCCTCCCCATTCCCATTCTGCTCCCTTTCGCTCATTATAAACTAAGACAATATTTTCTCCAGTTTCCAGCCACTATTGAAGCTCAGAACAGAAAAGATACCGGAATCAGCAGGAGCCACACTGAGATGTCAGACTTCGGAGTGCTTGGTACCTTGGGACCAGTGGGGGTGCGGAGTTGGTGGGGGGAGGGCAGTAAATCAGTGCATGCTTGTCAACAGCTCCAAGCTACAGAATTACTCGAGCGAAAATAACAAATGGCTGTCATTGTGGAGCCAAAAACCTGTGATTATAATTATCACATCCCCAGTGACCTTGCATAAACTTTAATCCCTCTCCAATGGAGCATTTAAATAGCCTGCATCTACTGGCGAGAGACCATGTCCCTCTCCCCGGGAATATGGAGACCAGGAGAGGAACGAAGCGGGCACACGCACAAAAATTCCACCAGGCCTGTCGGGTGTCTTACAGCCTCTATTAAAGGGGCTGTACAAGAAAAGCAACTGTCACTGTCATTTTAATTGATATTATATGGCCCCACCAACTCAATATGCCTCAATTGTCTCTGACTCCAGTTAAGCTCAGCTTAACCACTTTAATCAGCTGAAAAGGTCAAACACCAGAAAGCGTTTGCCGCATCGTTTCAGCAGGTTTCTGCACTAAAAAAAACCAAAAACCCTGCATATAAAAATAGTGTTGTCGTGGGGCGGCACTGTGACTTCTTCTTCCTACATTCCTTGACTCCATTTGCAATTTGTGATATAAGGGTCTATATGGTTAGATGGAAGATGTTCCATGAAATGGTTTTGTTTCATGGTTTAAGGATAAAATAATGTTGACCAGTAATGAAAGCATGTTACCCCTTTCCATGCCTTTATAGCCTAATATAAGCAGAAACCAGTATGAAACAATGGATGGGATGTTAGCAGAGAGAGGACTTGTGTGGTGAGATCCCGCCTCCCACCAGTAGAAATAAAGACACAGGACACAGTAATTTAGGTTAATGGGCTAAAATTGGGCCACAACTTTATTGGTTACAGGTGATGAGCGGTATTGGCTTAGGCATTGGTCCTATCAAGTATCCGGCTTCAGCCTGATTGCTTGAAGACCGGGAAGGGTTAACACCAGCAGGGGGAGCCCTGCTGGTGCACATTAGCTAGGGGCTCCCCCGGGGGTCACCGCTCAGGGGCGCACTTTAGGCCCTGACCTCCATAGGCTTCGGATGGGGCCACGCCCCCTGGAATCCTTTACCGAACTACCCTTCAATATTTGGGGGAGGTGATGGCGCTCCTCCCCCAAACATCTACATAACAATATCCATACCAATGCCTAACCGCCAAAGCCGAGAAAGTTGTGACGATTTGCTACGAGGTAGGCGAAAAACCAAATGCCTGGTGCCAATTTGCCAAGTGGGGAAAATTCCTACCAGGCCCCTTAATGGCGAGATCCATAGCAAGGTCAAAAGAGGAACTTTGAAGGGCGGGCAAGTGGGAAACAAAGAGGGAGATTCTCGGCCGCGCTTGCCTTAAAGGAAGCAAGCCACACTCCCTGGGACAGCCGATTGGCAGGCCCGGGGATGACGTGGCCGAGGATTTCCCAGATCGCGCGGGGCTGGGAGCCAGTCTCCGCGTGCATGTTGGGGCATAATGTCAGCAGCACCACCTCTTCCCAAGGTCGGAAGTGGCTTTGCAGACTGTAAAGACCCATTTCTCTGTGTGTGAGAGTGAGTGATTGCTTCTTTTGTGCTCTGCACTCACAGAGATACCTCTGAGATCTGAAGGGTTAGGAGCTGGACCCTGGAGAAGATTCAGGGGGTGCCCCCCCCCCAGTGGGATAGCAGACCCCTCTAGTTAGGTACTGTTGGGATACTGCCAGGGAGACATAGGCCATCACTGCCTCCACGCCGACTCCGGACGTCCATCGACCTCCCGTAGATACAGTATCAGCAATTAGCGACATGAGCTCCAGAAAATAGCCTTCCACATTCCAGAACTGATGCACGCTCTATCAGCAGATAATGCACAGCGAAAGGTGCACTCAGGAGAGCATTATTTAGAAAGTTTATTCAGTGTTGGTCAGCACAAAAAAACATGACCGCCTGCTAGCGTGTTCAGGCACAGAGAGAGAGAAACAAAAGCAATAGAAAAACATAAACATCCTGTGAACAGGAAATACGCAGGCTGTGACTCACATAGCCTGCTCCCTTTTAAGGTGGAACGGAAATATCCTAACAGGTACCTCCTTCAAGGCCCTTGCCACCAGTAAGGAGCTTCTCCTGTGGGGCGGGGAACACCCAAGATTCAGTGGCATCTTGAGCAGGCACCTCCACTGCCAAGGAGACAGAGGTGCCAGCCTTGGCACAAACCAACCTCACAAGCCCTGCCCACTGGCAGAACTGCCCCTTTGCTTTCTCAGAGCAGGAACACCTGCAGTTTGTTTCTGCCTGACCAGAGTTTCTGCCAACCAGAGTTGGAAGCTTAGAATCATAGAATCATAGAGTTGGAAGAGACCACAAGGGCCATCGAGTCCAACCCCCTGCCAAGCAGGAAACACCATCAGAGCACTCCTAACATATGGTTGTCAAGCCTCTGCTTAAAGACCTCCAAAGAAGGAGACTCCACCACACTCCTTGGCAGCAAATTCCACTGTCGAACAGCTCTTACTGTCAGGAAGTTCTTCTTTCTTGTAGTTTGGATCCATTGCTCCGTGTCCGCTTCTCTGGAGCAGCAGAAAACAACCTTTCTCCCTCCTCTATGTGACATCCTTTTATATATTTGAACATGGCTATCATATCACCCCTTAACCTCCTCTTCTCCAGGCTAAACATGCCCAGCTCCCTTAGCCGTTCCTCATAAGGCATCGTTTCCAGGCCTTTGACCATTTTGGTTGCCCTCCTCTGGACACGTTCCAGTTTGTCAGTGTCCTTGTCAGCTTTTTTAAAGGGCCCCCAAATTCTGGGTCCATTAATACTAATGAATGAACGCTGATGATAGCTTGGGTGCAAGTTGTTGGTTCGGCTTGCGCAAGGGACCTGCACCAATGCCATTCAGGGTGTAATGGTTCTAGGGGTTGCTCGTGTGTAAGCAGGTGTCTATCTCCCCGGCTGGGTGCAAACACCTGGGTGGGTTGCCAAAGTGAACCTTTTCTGTCCAGACAGCCACTCACCCGTGGCTGACTCAATCGCTGGCAGAATCCGTCAGTGGGACGCCTAGTCTCCTCCTACTCTCTCTGCGCGAAAGCCTTCTGCGCAAGGAGGGTGTGGGCAACGGAGGACCCCTATTCTCTCCGCTGGTCCCAGGCAAGGAGTCATGAGACCGCCTCGCCGCTTCCGCCATCTGCCCTCCTTCTCCACTGGTGCTACGCTGATTCTCTTCCCCAGAAGATGGGCTGCTTCTCTCGATCCCGGGACGCTCTCTGGAATCCCTCTGGCTTTTGCTCTCTCCCTCCGGCACTGATGGCAGTTCCCTGACACAGGGATATTTCAAAAGTATTCTACTCTGAACAGGTGGGCCACATGCTATATCATAATGAGCTTTTGGAATTCCCAATGGTTTGTCTACAAAAATGTAGAGGGGCAATTGTGAGGCACTATATACTTGAGCTTTGAAAAAAAAAAATTTTTTAATGAAATCACTCCATAAAAATGGCTTTTACTAAGCCATCATGGAATATGAAGTCACGTCAACCTGGATGGATAAAACAAAGCAGAGAATAACAACAAACACACAGTTCTCACAAGCTAGGGAAGTATGCAGTTCAGTTGCATTTGGAATAGTGCTGTGTTGCTTTTCTAAATGATCTGGAGTCAGATTTGAGCTATGAGGTATCTAAAATTGCAGATGACACACATCATTCAGCATGGTGGAAGTCCAAACAGGCTGTGAAGAGCTCTGAAAGGACCTCTTCAATCAAGATGAAGAACAAAATGGCAAATAAAATTTGATGTAAGTAAGTGCAAAGAAATGCTTAAAAACCCAAACTTCGCATGTACATTAATAGAGACAGAACTGGTTGCGTCAAGCCAGAAAAAGATCCTGGTTGTCAGTTTAATAAAACTGACAGATGAAGAGGAAAATTCTGTGTTAGAAAAAGGAAGGGAATTAAAATAACCAGCCGGGAGTTAACGGCACATTTGGAATGAAAAAGGCCATACTAAAGAGTCTTTTGTTTATTATACTGTATTGGAGATTATCTTTAATAATAATAATAATTTATTTGTACTCCGCCCATCTGTGCGGCTTCCACAAAGACCAAAAATACACTAAGAACTTTCTTCAATATCACCAAAGGCACTTACATTGAACTTTTCATAATACAAACATTTATTTAAATATAATGGATTATATTAAATGAAATATAATTATTTTGTTAAAAGGCAGCTTATTAATCTAATAAAGTGCTTTGGTAGACGTTCCTGGTATCAACACATGTGTAAACATGAACACAATGTGCAACATTGGTTTACATAAGAAATAAAAAAATCTGGCAATCCAGGAGCCTTCCTTGTCCCCTGGGAGCTCCCTGGCCTTGCATGAATTCAATAAAGGACCATGACCATGGCATAACTTTCTACCATGCAGATGGTAATGACCAACTTTCAACCCACCATCTATAACTGTTTCTTTCTTAGCAGATGGCTCTCCAATGGACAGATATCGCTCTTATGTGATTGTAATTGTGGGGCACCGGAATCGTTGCATCACATAATTTTTGACTGTGCTTTTCACTTACCGGCCAGGAGCAAGTTTCTTGCTCAGTATCTTAAGGGAATTGCCGATGATACGATTGAAGCCAAACTGAGATATCTACTAATTGATGATGACCCCCTAAAATCACTCATGGTTGCCAGATTCCTGATCAGCGTCCTATCCCTAAAGAAGAGAAACGGTCTCCTGTGTGATTCGGATAACCCCTTCAAACCATGACCTATGTTTTAGGTGATATCACCATTGTTTTAAACCATGATCTATGTTTTAGGCGATATCACCATTGATATCCTTGATTAATTTATGAGCAGAGGGCGATGTATAGGTTACAAATTTATTGTAATGTATGATGGTAGTTCTTGTTTTTGTTTTGCTTCGGTTACTGTTTGTCTTTTGTAAGTTTTGGCGATTTTAAATTTGGAGGTTTAAGTATAATATGTTGGTATGGGAAACTGTCGTGTAACGGGCCAATGGCCATAATAAAGATCAATCCAATCCAATCTTAGCAGATGAATTTATTTGGACTTGTATCATTGGAGACTGCTATTCAGTTACCCTAAACAAAAGGAAACTTTGAAAGCAAATGTGATTTCTCCAAGCTTTTAGATCTGGAGCAAACTTTTATATCCTTTATATGACCTAAAAGAGAATGTCCTTCAGACAAAAGCAACAGAAAAGCAGGATGTGGTGCCAGGGAGAGAAAAAAATGTGTATTTGTCTTTAAGGTTAACGCGAACAATTGCGGAATGCATGAAGGGAAAGGATGCAGGCTGAATGGACTAGCTTTATTATTACGCACTGACTTTTATCTAATCAGATGCAATTATTTTAAAAGAAATCATGAGATTTTCTTATTGAAGGAAGAGCAGCAAGCTGGCTGCTGTGATGAATCTGGCACAAACGCGTTCCCTGGGCCAGCTGATTTATCATGTCTCATTCCAGTAGTACTTCCTTGCTTGCTCATTTCTCATCTTATTACGGTGAAGTTGTAATTAAAGAGGATCCTCCCACAGAGAAGAGTTTCTCCCTTAGGATGAGCTCAATTATAAATGCAGTTGCTCTTACGCTGAGACCAATCTCGGGAAGCGAGCTTGATGAAATCCGTCCCTAAAATGTTGACCTTAAAGCAGACCTATAAAATGCTAGGGTGAGTTTCCTGGGCAAATGCTGATCATTTCATTTTAAACATGTACACAAGTCCATTGATTCTCTTATGATTTACAAAGGAGATAGCATGGGGGAGTTTCTGGGCCCTTCTAAATAAGCCCAGAGATGCATGTAAACACGGGGCTTCGTGTGCCAACTGTCTGATCCAAGAGAATTTGTTTTATGGATGAGTTATTGCTTAACATTAACTTGTGCGGCATTGTAAATATACCTGGCATCATTCAGTGGTAGGTCAGAGCCAAGCAGATAACAGGCCAATTCTCGAAATGGCTAACAGTCTACAGATGCCATCAATGACAAACTATGAGGCAGAACATAACATACATAATGTAGGAACAAGTAGCCATTAGAGTTTGATCCTTGGATATGTGGTCTTCAGACAGTCTCAACGAGGAATTATAACAGAGTTCCAATGAAGCTGTGTTTTGTGCAGTGGACTTCATGTAAGGCTTGCTCCTTCTCTCCCCCCCTCACCAGATACTTCTGTTAAGTCTGACAAATCATTTCCCTGACACAATAAATTTGTTATGGAACATTATCTCACTTGGAGGAAGGTCATGGTGTGCTAAAGGTCATGCATAGTAACTATTATCTCATGAAAATGGTATCCCTACCATTCTAGTATGCACCCTTAAATGAAGGAATATTGAGCTGGCAACGAGAGATTCCTCATAAAGAGCCTCATTTATGGGAATCCTACAGGCACGGTGCAGGATTTCTTCATGGTATAAGATCTGAAAAGCAAACATTCGGGTTACAAAGGTACAACTGTATTGACTTTCTAGCAGTAACTGGGGAAGTATAAATAAGAAAGATTTGTACATTATTTCGTTCTGAAATATTTTGGTGTAGTTGCGTGTCAAGGTCCCCAGGGCCACCCCAATAACTCACACATCACACAGAATTTTTTGTTTAAGATTTTTGGCATAATTTTGGCCACAACTTTATTAAAATACAAATTTGTGAGTGGTTGCTTAGGCATTGGTTGTGACTATCTGCCCCCACCATGGGGGACAGATTGACATTCCGCACAATGTGAAAGTCAGAATAGGGGAATACACTTGGGGTAACGACGGAGCAGGGAACCTGCCTTCACCCCAAATGCAACCAGGAGCTCATTGCTATGGCAACATTAACTTCTTCCCAACAACAAGGGAAGCCCCAATCGCATCAGTGGCCAACGATCAATTAGCCCGCCCCCAACTTTGGAGTGTCCTGGCGGCTCCCACCGCAACACGTGCTCTCCATGAAGGAGAACACGATTTTCATTCAGATTCAGGACTTATTTTCCTGAGGATATGCAAAAGATTCAGATGTGGCCTGCTTCAGAAAGGTTTGCCCAAGCCGAAATGAGATATTTCCGCCATATTGCAAACTGACATAGAAGCCTGCAAAGCAATTTGGAGGGGATTTGGAGATTTGCAAACACTGTTCGCAGACTGAAAACTGTTCCTCAAGCTCATCGTGTAAATAAAATGCCAGAATAAAGGGAGAGCTCTCTCTTGTGACTGACACGTCAAGCTTCTAATCAGAGGGGATAATTTTACCAGTCACAGGGCTTAAGGGAATGGGTGTTGGAGTTATATTTCATTTTGTTATTATATGTTCTGTAGTCTTTGCTAGTTCTGCTGGTGATGCCTACTTGGGAAAGAATGGACATTCAAGTCTTCCTACCTCTGCGGCATATGGCCACACCCTCATTCCTGTCAAACTTGTTTTGCACTTGGTCTCTGTGACTTTTGGTGCCAATTGGGCAGAACACAAGCCTGAAGGCACCACACACACCCTGCCGCCATTAATCATAATTCTCTAGGCCTTGGGTAGGCAAACTAAGGCCAGGGGGCCGGATCGGGCTCAACCGCCTTCTAAATCTGGCCTGCGGACGTTCTGGGAATCAGCATGTTTTTACATGAATAGAATGTCTCCTTTTATTTAAAATGCATCTCTGGGTTATTTGTGGGGCATAGGAATTCATTCATTTATTTATTTTTTCAAAATCTTGTCTGATCCCCCACAAGGTCTGAGGGACAGTGGGCTGGTCCCCTGCTGGAAAAGTTTGCTGACCCCTGCTCTAGGCCTTGCTTCCTTATTCTTGAAATCAGACATATTATTTCCCAAGGGGCACTTCTATAATGCGCCACAGAGAGAGAAATGAATCCCTATAAGTTCCACATTTTGCTGCCTGAGGTGAAGGACGAGATGGTGCCCCACCTTTTATGTACAAAAGTTGACACAACTTGCAGTTGAATCTTACTTCAACACTGGCAGTGAAACAGTGTCTTCCGTTCTGGAGTGCAATAAGAAGAAGCGGATAGAAGGAATAGTAAGTCTTACCATTTGCTTGTTGTATTTTCTTGGTGGTGAGAGAGGTTGGGGGTGGCCTAGGGTGTGGTTGGTTGTCTTTGGCTGTCTGTAGTGAGATTTGTTTATGTGTGTGTGAGTGTGGGGTGTGTGGATTTTTGGATCAAGTTAGCCAGATTGATTCGTATGCTGTCGGTGGAGTCTTGTTGGTGTCTTGTTGGGCTATGTATGTGATAAAGGGGAACCATACCAGGGTGAAGGCGTCTTCTTCTAGTTGTCCCTGTGTCAGTTTTGGTTTATTGGTTAGTTTAAGGCTATTTCCCATACTATTTGATACCATTGGTCCATGTTGACTCCTGACAGGTCCCTCCAGTGTCTGGCTATGATGCTTCTGGCTGCTGAGAGTAGGTGGGTTATGAGCTCTTTATAATGTGAGTGGGCCTTATTATCTTGGAAGATGTTCAGTAGGGCCAGTTCTGGGGTGGCATCTAATACTTGCTTAGTTATTTTGCCTATTTCTTGTATGACTGATGCCAAGAAGAGTTGGGTTTTGGTCCACTCCCACCACATGTGGAGGTATGTGCCTGTGGAGGTGCACTCTCTCCAGCATTTTGGTGAGGCTCCTGGGGGTATTTGCGCTAGTTTCTGTGGCATTAGGTACCACCTGTAAGTGAGTATCAGGGTTTAAAGGGATGTTTAGACCACATTCTAGTCCATTGGGTTGGGGTTAATCTCATAGCCTATATCATCCTCCCATTGAACAATACTTGATTTATCGGCAAACCTTGAAATAATTTTTAAATAAAACTATTTAATAATAATAATAATCAAACCCCATCTGATACACAATGAAGAAGGTGAGAATCTGTATGTGTAGAATACAGTTTATTTGAGATTTCATCTAACATTAAAACATAGGCTGAATAATAGTGTGAATAAACAGCCTTTACGTTTCCCTACTTAAGGAAGTAAAAGAATGTGAGGTTGGTCCCAAGTCTTGTAACTTTTGACACATTTTTAGGTAGTTAGGGCAAGAAACAAATAAAGGTGAGGGGCGGGGACCTGTTCCCTGATTTTGATGGCCTGGGATTCAGACTCAGAGGCTGAACCTGAGGAATCCCAGCCTGCACACTGCACAGGAGTCCCCGCCTCCAGAACCAGCTGAGCCGGGGCTTGGGCATGAGCCTGAAGGGTCTTCACCTGTGCTGGATCCTCAGGTGCAGGCATCAGCTGAGTCTGCTCTGGCCCCTGAGGTGATGGAGGACCCATTGCCTGCAGGTGTTCCACTCTCAGCCCCGTCAGGGGAAGCTGAGGTTGCCTTTGGGTCCGGTAATCCTCCAGCCTCTCTTGAGCTGCAGAGGCTCAGGGCAGAGAGGTGGAGGGAAGTAAGTTCCCGCAGGAGGAGTGCTCGCCTCCAGGCCAGGAGAGGCGAATCACCTGAGGATTGGGGCCGCCCTATGCCTCGGGGCAGGTAAAAGCCAGCCAGCCCCAGTCCCAGGTTGCAGGAGCAACATTGTTGGTAGCCTGTTCCTGCCTGCAGCCTGTCCTGCACTTCTACCAGAGATCCTGATCTCACCCGACTCCCTGCCTTGGACTCAGCGTCAGCTTTGATGGACAGCCTCCATACCGCACCCTCGACCTCGGACTGGACTTGGACCTCGCCGCACGGTTAACCCTCGGGTCCAGCACACTGATATTACTGGCTTCCTGACCAGCGTGTTCACTGATGTTCAAGAAGAAAAACCAAGTCCATATAGAAAGCAAGCTAAATGGTCCAGAGCTCTACTTTAAGTTTGCTCTTTCTCCTTTTCTATTCCCATTTTCACTCTCCGTCTGTCTTCATTAGTCCGCTGGCACTTTGCTCGGATTAGTGAGCTAGTTTCCATGGTTTCTAATTTTCACTTTCTATCTTTCTTTGCTTAACTCATTAAATTGCTCATTACTTCAGTGCATTTTACAGGAGACATATTTATTGTATTAGTTACACAATGGCCAGATTAGTAAATGATAGGCAGCTTGCAATTTGAAAGAATATGTTTTAAGAACGGAGAGGAAATGCAAGATATATTGGTATTATCTAGTAGGTGTAGCATAACCAGAAAAAAGTGCTTTCAATAATTTCTTCTGTATCAACTGGTGGGGCCAGAGTTCTTCCTATGGTTAAGAAATAATGCCTAGCTAATATGATAACTCAGAAAAACCATTCACCTTTAATTTTTGGCGTTCCTGGAGACCACGTTGAAAAGCTTGGCTTTACAAAATGGAAGGATTTTTGAGATGCACGTAGCCAATTAAACGTGGCCTAGATGAGCTTGTATCTGCATCCATATTGGCCCAAGTGTGTGAAAAGATCTTAACTTGCAACTAAGAGGAGAATTGATGCTTTTGAATTATGGTCTGGAGGAGACTCTTGAGAGTCCCATGGACTGCAAGAAGATCAACCCTATCTATTCTTAAGGAAATCAGCCCTGAGTGCTCACTGGAAGGACAGATCGTGAAGCTGAGGCTCCAATACTTTGGCCACCTCATGAGAAGAGAAGACTCCCTGGAAAAGACCCTGATGTTGGGAAAGATTGAGGGCACAAGGAGAAGGGAACGACAGAGGATGAGATAGTTGGACAGTGTTCTTGAAGCTACCAGCATGAGTTTGACCAAACTGCGGGAGGCAGTGGAAGACAGGAGTGCCTGGCGTGCTCTGGTCCATGGGGTCACGAAGAGTCGGACACGACTAAACGACTAAACAACAACAAAAAGAGGAGAAGAGAATGCTACATAAAGAGAAAGCTATCCACGACAGGGCATAAGACACGGCAATATTCCTTGTAAGAGCCTCTATGTTGCACAATAATCCTGTATACCACATTGTCTCACTACTTAAACAAAGGCATTGATACTAATGTCTTTTCCTTTGTAACCTAAAGAGTATGGTTGTTGTTCCTTCATTGTCACGTGCTAAATTAAATGCAATTATCTTAGCTTACCCTGAAAAGACTTATGAAAGGATGAATAGAAACAATTAACATAACAACGGATACATTAACAGCCAAGGCTTGACTTGCAAGCACCTGATGTAGTTTTGGTGAGATAAGCATATTACCCTCTTTGTTTAGCCAAGCAAATGTTAAGTGCTGGGGGGGAAGTGGGGACTTGCAGGTTCTCCCTACAGTGATCTGCTCTTCTGAGATATATTGCAGCAAACGACAAGGTATTCAGGAGGGATAACACTTCGGAGCCAAGGCAAAAACCTACATGCCAGGCCATGCACCAAAACAACAACAACAACAACAATTTGTTATTTATACCCCGCTCATCTGGCTGGGCTTCCTCAGCCACTCTGGGCGGCTTCCCAAAAAATATTAAAATACTGTAATACATCAAACATTAAAAGCTTCCCTAAACAGGGCTGCCTTCAGATGTCTTCTAAAAGTCTGGTGGTTGTTTTTTCCTTTGACATCTGGTGGGAGGGTGTTCCACAGGGCGGGTGCCACTACCGAGAAGGCCCTCTGCCTGGTTCCCTGTAACTTAGCTTCTCGCAGTGAGGGAACTGCCAGAAGGCCCTCGGTGCTGGACCTCAGTGTCCAGGTAGAACGAAGGGGGTGGAGACGCTCCTTCAGATATACAGTGGTGCCTCGCAAGACGAAATTAATTCGTTCCGCAAGTCTCTTCGTCTTGCGAGTTTTTCGTCTTGCGATGCACGGTTTTCCATAGGAATGCATTGAAAATCAATTAATGCGTTCCTATGGAAACCGCCTTCCCCCGACCTCTTCTGGCGGGCGGCATTTTAAAATCGCCCGGGACAGTGGAGGACTTCTCCGCTGTCCGGGGCGATTTAAAAGCCCCTGGGAAGGCAGGCAGGGGGGACAAAGGCTTTCTCGCCCCGCCGCTCGGCTTCGGGACATCGTTCCGATGCCGGGCGGCGGGGGGAGGCTTTCCCGCCCCGCCGCCGGGCTTCGGGACATCGTTCCGATGCCGGGCGGCGGGGGGAGGCTTTCCCGCCCCGCCGCCGGGCTTCGGGACATCGTTCTGAAGCCGGGCGGCGGGGGGAGGCTTTCCCGCCCAGCCGCCCGGCTTTGGGACATCGTTCCGATGCCGGGCGGCGGGGGGAGGCGTTCCTGCCCCACCGCCCGGCATCGGGATGATGCCCCGAAGCCGGGCGGCGGGGGGAGGCTTTCCCGCCCGGCCGCCTGGCTTCGGGACATCGATCTGAAGCCGGGCGGCGGGGGGAGGCTTTCCCGCCCGGCCGCCCGGCTTCGGGACATCGTTCCGATGCCGGGCGGCGGGGGGAGGCGTTCCTGCCCCACCGCCCGGCATCGGGATGATGCCCCGAAGCCGGGCGGCGGGGGGAGGCTTTCCCGCCCGGCCGCCCGGCTTCGGGACATCGTTCTGAAGCCGGGCGGCGGGGGGAGGCTTTCCCGCCCGGCCGCCCGGCTTCGGGACATCGTTCCGATGCCGGGCGGCGGGGGGAGGCGTTCCTGCCCCGCCGCCCGGCATCGGAACGATGCCCCGAAGCCGGGCGGCTGGGAGAGGCGTTCCTGCCCCGCCGCCCGGCATCGGGACGATGCCCCGAAGCCGGGCGGCGGGGGGAGGCTTCAAAAGCCGTCCGGGGGCTTTTAAATCGCCCCGGACAGTCCCGGGGCAATTTAAAAGCCCCCGGTTAGGCAGGCAGGGGGGGCAAAAGTCTTTGCCCCCCCCGCCTGCCTTCAAAAGCCGTCCGGGATAGCGGGAAGCGCTTCCCTGCTATCCCGGACCGCTTTTAAAATGCTGGCGGTGGGGAGCAAAGCCTTTCGCCCCCGCCGGCCTTCCTGGACCTCTTCTGAAGTCCGGAGGGGGGGGAAAGGCTTTGCTCCCCACCGCCAGCATTTAAAAAAAGGTCCCCGAGATTTCCCTATGGGCTTTCGTCTTGCGATGCAAGCCCATAGGGAAAATCGTCTAGCGAAGCGTCGCAAAAACCGAAAAACCCTTTCGTCTTGCGGGTTTTTCGTCTTGCGAGGCATTCGTCTTGCGGGGCACCACTGTACTGATCCGAGGCCGTTTAGGGCTTTAAAGGTCAGCACCAACACTTTGAATTGTGCTTGGAAACGTACTGGGAGCCAATGCAGATCTCTCAGAACCGGTGTTATGTGGTCCCGGCGGCCACTCCCAGTCACCAGTCTAGCTGCCGCATTCTGGATTAGTTGTAGTTTCCGGGTCACCTTCAAAGGTAGCCCCACGTAGAGCACATTGCAGTAGTCCAAGCAGGAAATAACCAGAGCATGCACCACTCTGGGGAGACAGTCCGTGGGCAGGTAGGGTCTCAGCCTGCGTACCAGATGGAGCTGGTAGACAGCTGCCCTGGACACAGAGTTAACCTGCGCCTCCATGGACATCTGTGAGTCCAAATGACTCCCAGGCTGCTCACCTGGTCCTTCAGGGGCACAGTTACCCCATTCAGGAACAGGGAGTCCTCCACACCTGCCCGCCTCCTGTCCCCCAAAAACAGTACTTCTGTCTTGTCAGGATTCAACATCAATCTGTTAGCCGCCATCCATCCTCCAACTGCCTCCAGACACTCACATAGGACCTTCACCGCCTTCACTGGTTTCACTGCCTTCACTAAAATCAAAGAAAGCATAGGGACAATGTCAAAACAAAAAGCTTCTTCTACATTACTAATGGCGCTTCTGAAACATTAAATCACTCTGGATTTTAAATCAAAGGGTCAGAATCCAGTTTCCTGCTGGGATTCATGCATTGGCTGATTACAATAAAAAGGACCCATCACTGAAAACAGAAGCCCCATGTCAAATTTTTCCCTCTACAGCATGTATATCCTGATGTTATCATAATGTGGTTTTCCCTGCTCCAACTCCTCAGTAACTGCTTCTCATTGCAGTTATGCGGCAGCTAGACTGGTGACTGGGAGCGGCCGCCGAGACCATATAACACCGGTCTTGAAAGACCTACATTGGCTCCTAGTATGTTTCTGAGCACAATTCAAAGTGTTGGTGCTGACCTTTAAAGCCCTAAATGGCCTCAGCCCAGTAGACCTGAAGGAGCGTCTCCACCCCCATCATTCTGCCCGGACACTGAGGTCCAGCGCCGAGGGCCTTCTGGCGGTTCCCTCACTGCGAGAGGCCAAGTTACAGGGAACCAGGCAGAGGGCCTTCTCGGTAGTGGCGCCCGCCCTGTGGAACGCCCTCCCACCAGATGTCAAAGCGATAAACATTTACCTGACATTCAGAAGACATCTGAAGGCAGCCCTGTTTAGGGAAGTTTTTAATATGTGACATTTTAGTGTATCTTTCATCTTTGTTGGAAGCCGCCCAGAGTGGCTGGGAAAACTCAGCCAGATGGGCGGGGTACAAATAATATATTATTATTATTATTATTATTATTATTATTATTATTATTAAGAAAACAGAAACCTTGCCCACCCTGGTCCTTATTCCATTCAACTTTCCCCATAATCCAATGTCACTTCAATATGCATTTGGTTTGTATGATACCAAGCAAAACAGACTTACCTTCACTGCACTAAAGGTAAAAGGTAAAGGACCCTTGGACTGTTAAGTCCAGTCAAAGGCAACTATGGGATGTGGTACACATCTGCTTTCAGGCCGAGGGAGCCACCGTTTGTCCACAGACAGCTTTCCGGGTCATGTGGCTAGCATGACGAAACCGCTTCTGGTGCAACGAAACACCATGACGGAAACCAGAGCGCACGGAAATGCCATTTACCTTCCCACCACAGCGGTACCTATTTATCTACTTGCGCTGGCGTACTTTCGAACTGCTAGGTTGGCGGGAGCTGGTCCCGATTTCCCAAATGAAAGCCTTTCCTCTGCTGCACCCTCAAAAAACCTCAAATCTTTCCCCACCTTTCCATTCATTGCTCGTTTCATTTCCTGGCCAGGGAATGAGAGAAGCAGCAACCAACTTCAGGTTCTCATTTGCACACTTGCAAGCTACTCAGTAATATCGTACACCGGAGTGTAGTGTAGGAGGTGTCAGTGGGGCTGTGGATTTTTGAGGGGGTGCAAAGCAGGCACCCCCCACACAGGGCAGGGCAGCCTGGTGCTCCTCTCCATGAACATTGGCTCCTCGAACGCTGGAAGAGGTGTGCCGGGCCGGGCCGGGCCAAGTTCACACACTTCCTTGGAAGCAATTCCCATTGAACTCTGTGGAACTTTGTTGTTGTTGTTTAGTCGTCAGGGTCTTTTCCAGGGAGTCTTCTCTTCTCATGAGGTGGCCAAAGTATTGGAGCCTCAGCTTCATGATCTGTCCTTCCAGTGAGCACTCAGGGCTGATTTCCTTCAGAATGGAGAGGTATGATCTTCTTGCAGTCCATGGGACTCTCCAGAGTCTCCTCCAGCACCATAATTCAAAAGCATCAATTCTTCGGCGATCAGCCTTCTTTATGGTCCAGCTCTCACTTCCATACATCACTACTGGGAAAACCATAGCTTTTACTATACAGACCTTTGTTGGTAAGGTGATGTCTCTACTTTTTAAGATGCTGTCTAGGTTTGTCATTGCTTTTCTCCCAAGAAGCAGGCGTCTTTTAATTTCGTGGCTGCTGTCACCATCTGCAGTGATCATGGAGCCCAAGAAAGTAAAATCTCTCACTGCCTCCATTTCTTCCCCTTCTATTTGCCAGGAGGTGATGGGCCCATGGCCATGATCTTCATTTTTTTGATGTTGAGCTTCAGACCATATTTTGCTCTCTCCTCTTTCACCCTCAATAAAATAAGTGGAACTTATTTCTGCATCAAATTGCTTCCGGATCTGGGCCTCTCACCTTCGGCCTTTCTCCACTGTTTGAACAGCCGTTTCAAACCTTTGCAGCTTCATTCTTTAAGGGTTTGGTGCAGTGGGAGAAAGATTTGGACATGTTAATATAACTGTCAAAATAGAAAGCCATTCAACTTTCCACACTAGGATATTTCATAGTGGTTGACTCAGGAAAAGTTCTTTGGGTGAGTTGATCGGACAACACATAGACGGCACTTAAAGGTATGAGACCAACGATCAACTGTTGGCGAGGTGATAAAGATGAGGGCGTCTGGCCTTGTTCAGGAAGTCAACCTTTGTAGTCAAGTACATATTGGAAATGTCAATCTTTTTGCAACTGCAAAAAGCCCAGGTTTCCTTCCTCATGCCTCCATCTGCTGGTTCAGTTAGTTCACCATCCCACACTCATATGGCATGAGTGTTTGTTTTGGCTATTAGCAAAGGGGAGGAAAGTTACGTAATAAAAATACGTTTTAAAATACAGTTTTGACAATGCATCTGCAATACAGAAATGATATTTGACAGATCCCTATCTCAGCAATAACCAGTTTGAGGAACTGCTTGATGTGAAAGTAAACCACTGTGACTAGAACATGAGCTTCTGAAATGTAGTGGACATTCTTTCGTTGAATATTGGCTATCTTTCCATGTGAAATGAACAGTCGTGGGTGTGAGTATCCATGCAGATTGTAGGAAGGGCTCAGCGCTGTAGCAGCATATCTTTGCTAACAGGAAAAGGAAAAAAGAAAGACCAGAGAAATCGATTGATCACCAAGCCTCATGAAAGCGTAACATGAAATGACATTGTGTGTGGCAAAACTGAAAGGATTAAAAACTATCCTGAAAAATATGGCAAAAAAAGTTATGGTTCACCAGGGTTTTTTGTTGATTGCAAAAGTTGAATTAAAAGAAAAATGCAGGATGATGTTTTTACCACCAAGACCCACAATTTACAAGTTATATTTCCAGGAATTGAAATGTTGTCCTCTCTCCCCTCCACCAAAACCCCCAAAATTCAGTTTTGTGAAGGCATTTTACTCCCCAATTAGCTGAGTGTTTATTTAGATTAAAATCCATCTACGCACTGACCGCTCCCTGAAGTCATTCTAGCAATTCTGGCTGATGACATGTTTCATGTTAACCTTTCATTCTCCCCCATTCTGCTGTTTTTAATCTATCTTGAAATGAACAATAATGTCACAATAATGCAATTGTCAAACCTCGGCTCATGATGAGAAGACAAATGAGGAGTCTGACAGAAAGCATTTTAAATACTAATAAAGAACTATAGTTAAAACTCTCTATAAATTATGAGAAGACAAAAATTTTGGTCTTCTCGAATGGTTGGAAATTAGAGAAATGGAAAATAAGAGGGCAAGAAATCCAACAAGTGAAAATCTATAGGTATCTGGGAATCTTATTCCAGAGCAATTTAGGGTGGGCAACCCATCGCACAAACGCCATAAAACAGGCAAAGTGCACCTCATCAGCAGTTGCCCGTTTTTACTATCAGAAAGGTAATCAATTTATTCCTGCGGCCAATCAGATATTTCAAACAAAAGTGCAATCCCAGATATTCTATGGAATCCCGCTATGGGTCCAAGCATATAACAGTGATTTAAAAAAGATTCACTCCAGCTTTCTGAGACGCATTCTTGGACTCCCAGCTATGATCAAATATGAAACAATGTGTGCAGAAATAGGCATACACACAATGGAATATTGGGCATGGTCCACCTCAATAAAGTACTGGTTACGCTGCCATTTTCGCTGCCCTCCATCAAGTCTGCTCGCTGATTTGCTCAATGACTCCTATAAATCAAGATGGTATCAGCACCTCGAAAAAAAGATTGAATCTTTAGGCATCGAGCTGGAGCCCCTGTACAATTCTAATGAGCAATACATTTTCCATAATATCCTAACTAGACTAAAGGATGTCGAGAGACAAAATATTATGGCAGCTGTAAACAAAATTTGCTCCCCCATATTCTATGATTTAAATATCTTAGATAGCAGAGCCAATTACGTCACTAAATTAATAATCCCAGCCCAACGTAGGGCTTTTATGCTGGCCCGTTTGAATGTTTTTCCCTCAGCATTTGCCAGGGGAAGATATCAAAACATTCCTAGAAACAAGAGATTCTGCAGATGCTCTATGAATGTCCCGGACACTGTAGAGCATATTCTCTTTCATTGCCCATTGTACAGTACGCTCCGTCAACGCGTGCTGTCCCCTCTCTCGGGTGGTCTGGAACCCCAGCAAGGTGAATGTGTGGGACTCTACCTATCCGACGTTGACCAAAGGGTAACGGCGGGGGTAGCCGAGTTTTTGGTAGCAGTCCTCCAAGGAGCAGGTTAACAAAGAAAACCATTGACTCTATATGTATATATATATATATATATATATATATGTATGTAGCCAACTGCTGCCCTTTTATATATATCTCAAGGCCTTTATATGTTATTTTCTCTTTTATGGTTTTATTCGCATAATGCCTAATAAAGGTTTGATAAGTAAGTAAGTAAGTAAGTAAAACTGTGGGGTGATGGAATGGAATGCACCAAAAGGCATGTGGCCCCTATGCAGTAGGGGGAACCTGACACACAGCACCTTGAAGTCCTTCTAGAGCCATTTCAATGGGGGTTTAGGCCCAGCTTTGGCACAGAGATTGCTTGGGTCGCCCTGTACAATGACCTCTTCTGGGAGTAAAAGGTAAAGGTACCCCTGCCCATACAGGCCAGTCGTGTCCGACTCTAGGGTTGTGCGCTCATCTCACTCTAGAGGCCGGGAGCCAGCGCTGTCCGGAGACACTTCCGGGTCACGTGGCCAGCGTGATGAAGCTGTTCTGGCGAGCCAGCACCAGCACAGCACACGGAAACGCCGTTTACCTTCCCGCTATGAAGCGGTACCTATTTATCTACTTGCACTTAAGGGTGCTTTCGAACTGCTAGGTGGGCAGGAGCTGGGACCGAAAGACAGGAGCTCATCCCACCGCGGGGATTCGAACCACCAACCATACGATCGGCAAGTCCTAGGCACTGAGGTTTTACCCACAGCGCCACCTGCGTCCCATATCTTCTGGGAGAGAGAAAGGAAATATGTTCCTGTTAGGTCTCCTTGACCTTTCAGCAGATTTCAGTACCATCAATCATGGTACCCTTCTGGAGTGGCTGTCCAAGTTGAGGATAGGTGAGGTGGGAGGTGGTTTTGATCCTCCCTGGATGGACATTTCCAGAGGGTGATGCTTGGGGAGTGTTCTTCAGTCCCATGCAGCCTTCAGTGTGGGGTCCCTCACGGTTTGATATCTGTCCCCCATGCTGTTTAACATCTACATGAAACCGCTGAGTGGGGTCATCCAGAGTTCTGGAGTGCAGTTCTACCTTGGAAGTCAAACGGAATCCGTTCCAGAAGTCCCTTCGACTTCCAAAATGTTTGGAAACCAAAGCATGGCTTCTGATTGGCTGTAAGAAGCTCCTGCAGCCAATCTGAAGCTGTGAAAGCCCTGTCAGACATTCGGCTTCCAAAAATAGTTTGCAAACCCAAACAGCCACTTCCAGGTTTGCGGCGTTCGGGAGCCGAAACGTTCAAGAACTAAGCTGTTTGAAAACCAAGGTACGACTGTGTGTTGTCAACAATATGCTGGTGACACATAGCTCTGCTTGTCTTTTACACCTGCAGGTGAAGCAGTGGATATTGTGGACCGTTGTCGTGCCTTGGTAATGGACTGGATGAGAGCCAACAAACTGAAGCTCAATCCAGGTGAGACGAAGGCACTAATAGTGGGCAGTTCCCTAGATGGATGGGAGGTTGCCTGCTCTTGATGGGGTTACAATCCCACTGAAGGGGTGGGTATTTAGCTTCGGGGGCAGAGACACCAGGGTGCCCCCAAGACTGGGAGGGCCAGCATGTGTCATGCATCTGTGATGTCATGCACGTCACACACATGTGATGCCACACAAGAGGCTTCAGAGCAGTACATGTGAAAAGGATCTAGGAGTCTTGGTTGACCACAAACTTGCCATGAGCCAACAGTGTGATGTGGCAGCTAAAAAAGCCAATTCAATTCTGGGCTGCATCAATAGGAGTATAGCATCTAGATCAAGGGAAGTAATAGTGCCACTGTATTCTGCTCTGGTCAGACCTCACCTGGAGTACTGTGTCCAGTTCTGGGCACCACAGTTCAAGAAGGACACTGACAAACTGGAACGTGTCCAGAGGAGGGCAACCAAAATGGTCAAAGGCCTGGAAATGATGCCTTATGAGGAACGGCTAAGGGAGCTGGGCATGTTTAGCCTGGAGAAGAGGAGGTTAAGCGGTGATATGATAGCCATGTTCAAATATATAAAAGGATGTCACATAGAGGAGGGAGAAAGGTTGTTTTCTGCTGCTCCAGAGAAGCGGACTCGGAGCAATGGATCCAAACTACAAGAAAGAAGATTCCACCTAAACATTAGGAAGAACTTTCTGACAGTAAGAGCTGTTCGACAGTGGAATTTGCTGCCAAGGAGTGTGGTGGAGTCTCCTTCTTTGGAGGTCTTTAAGCAGAGGCTTGACAACCATATGTCAGGAGTGCTCTGATGGTGTTTCCTGCTTGGCAGGGGGTTGGACTCAATGGCCCTTGTGGTCTCTTCCAACTCTATGATTCTATGATTGTCTAAAGGAGGCCGAACACTCTGGAGGAGCCGGCCACTAAAGCTGTGGTGTGCAACATGTGTGATGTCGCACACGAACAACTCACAACGGGGGGCCCAGCCACTTTCCAACAAAGATTGAGGGGGCCAAAGACACATTGGCCCCCTAGTGTTGGCATGCCTATTGAGGGTACTTCTGGATCCACTGTGGTCCCTTGAGGCTCACATGGCCTCAGTGCCCTCAACTTTGTCTGGTGGCCCCTCTACACCCCTAACTGGACAGGGTTAACCTGACTTCTGTCGTCTGTGCTCTGGTAACCTCTAGGTTAGATTACTCCAATACATGGGGCTGCATCTAATTAGAGAAAACATGGACTAAGACACTGGCAATTTTTTCTGCAAGGCTCTGTCCTTGGCCCATTTTTATCAATGACTGAGGTGAAAGGGTGGAGGGAATCCTTATGAGATCTGCAAGTGACACATAATAATAATAATAATAATAATAATAATAATAATAATACCCTGCCCATCTGGCTGGGTTTCCGCAGGCACTCTGGGCAGCTTCCAACAGAATATTAAAATACAATAGTCTATTAAACATTAAAAGCTTCCCTAAACAGGGCTGCCTTCAGATGTCTTCTAAAAATCTGGTAGTTGTTTTTCTCTTTGACATCTGGTGGGAGGGCGTTCCACCGTGCGGGTGCCACTACCGAGAAGGCCCTCTGCCTGGTTCCCTGTAACTTGGCTTCTCGCAGCAAGGGAACCACCAGAAGGCCCTCAACACTGGACTATCCGAGAAGGATAACTAACATCTCAAAAGATTGGAATAAAATGTAAAATGGTCTTGGCAGAGTGGGAAATCCCAAAATAAACTTAAACAGAGACAAATGCAAAGTTTGGCGAGGAGAGCAATTGCACAGTTATGGAACAGATGGCACCTGGCTTGGCAGTGTTACACGTGAAAAGGCTTTCAGACTGTGGCATTACAACATGCTGAACACGTCAACAATTTGATGCAGTTCCTGAAAGAGTTAATGCCATTTGAGGCTGCATTTATAGAACCATAGTTTCCAAGACACAGGAAGTAAGTGTTCCAACTTTATTCTGTGCTGGTAGAATACTCATATGGAATACTATATGCAGTTCGGGCTGTTAAGTTGTGGGTGAACATATCAGACGACACAGCGATTCTTCAAACAGCTCTTGTTTATTCACAGGCCAGAACAGAACTGAACTGAAGGGTTCAGCCAGCCTGCTTATATAGAGCTCCACTAGAACGCAACAGTAACCATTTTCTGTAAATGTCCAATCACTGAACGTCACTTTCAATCTCTTATTTGCATATGTGGACCTGAGTGAAAACTATCTACAGTAACCCCCTGCTGGCCCAGGGTGAGAACTTCAGTACATAACCCTGGCTGACACACTTCAGGAATTATATCGATAAATTGGAACAGATTCAGAGAACAAATGTGGTCAGCAGTATGGAAAATGCATCCTTTGAGAAAAGGTTGAAGAAACCATGTATAAATAAAGAGAAGACTAAATGAGAGGGAACATGACAGCACTCTCCAAATACATGGAGGCGTGTCACACAGAAAAGGACAAATACTTGTTCTTTAAAAAAAAAAATTATTAGCAATTTCAACATAGCAAAATAGCAACACATATCATATTCCTTATTTCCCCCCTTTTTCCCACCTCCCCATCAAACCCTCTCCCCCCCCGACTTCTCTCAGCTCCTCCCTCTGATTTCTCCACACATGTTATTCTCTGCATATTATAAAATTGTATAAATCCTTAGATTATCTATCTACCATTATCCATCAATAAATTTGTGTATGTTTATTCAAAACCTGCAAAGGAGTCCAATTCATTTGGTTGTCTTTTTAAATAATTTGTAAAAAGTTCCCATTCTTCTTTAAAGTCACAGTTGTCCTTATCTCGCAGTTTGTATGTCGACTTAGCCAGTTCTGCATAGTTCATCAATTTCTCTTGCCGCTGTTCTTTTGTCGGGGTTTCCTCATTCTTCCATCCTTGTGCTATCAAGACTCTTGCCGCTGTTGTAGCATACATAAATAAATTCTTTGTTTTCCTTGGCAGGTCTTGTCCTACAATCCCTAACAGAAATGCTTCTGGTTTTTATTTTACAAATGTCATTTTAAACATTTTCTTCAATTCATTATATATCATTTCCCAAAAAATTTTAACTTCTCTACATTCCCACCACATATGATTAAAAGGAGGACAAATACTTGTTCTGATCCAGAAAACTATCTTGATGTCCTCACAAGTTGGGTGCAAACTTGCCTTTAGGAACTCTTTTCCAAGTCCCTTCTGCAGGTCTTCTTCATATTCCTTGATGCTGAAGAGCAGATCTCGGGGAGACTCCGACCCAACAATGCTTCCATTCCTTCTCGACAGGTCAGCCAACTTTCCATAGTCAAATCCAAGGTCCACATAACATTCCAGGACATATTTCAAAGTTCCTCCAAATCCAAAGGCCCCCACAACTCCAGAGTTGTGGAGTTAAGAGCCTCGGACAGAAGATCTCCAGGTTGATGAACTATATGGAATTGACCGAAAGGACTGGCAGAATCCGAGACCAGGGAGAAGAGATGATGGAAGAAGATTGAAAAAGTTTAAAGTTTATATATAGAAATATTGTAAAATTAATGAGTGCTAGAAAAATGTTGGAAGGAAATTTTATGGCTTTAGTAGAAATGTTATAAAGGAGTTAAGTATAAATAAGTACTTTAGCACTAATGGAAAATAAGGTTAAAAATATGTTAAGATATTTATATGACAAAAAAATAGAGAAAGATGGAAAGGATTTGCTGAAACAATTAATAGAAGTGGAATACAAAAAGGGAGGTGAGAGGAGGTCGATGAAACAAGGGAATGAAAGATAGAGTAATGAAATGGCATGATATATGTTTTTAAATTGTTGTTTGTTTTGTTTAGTTTAATGTGTTACGGTTGTGTTTTGTATTGTTTATATATTGTATTGTTTTGTCTGTTTTTTCTCTCTTTTGTTTTTTCTTCTCGCCTTTTTTCTTCTCTTTTTTCTATGTAAGTTTTAAAAGTAATAAATATTATTATTTTTTTAAAAAAACTTTCCTTCAGGAACAAGCAGTGGGGAAAGGCAGGTTCCATTGGGTTGGTGGATGCCACAGAAAAAACAGACCCAAGCTACTCCAAACCTCCTTTGAACTCCAGTGTTGAAGATGTCCTCACCTCTTCATCCTCTAAATAAATCCTACCTCATTATAAAGCGCATTCTTCCTCATGGAGAGCACGTGTTGCGGTGGGGACTGACAAGACACCTCACTATTGCTGGGCAAAGGAGTTTGGCAATCTTTGACGAAGGTGATGGACTATATGGGAATGGCAGAAATGACTGGCAGAATCCGAGACCAGGGAGAAGAGTCGGTGGAAGAAGATTGGAAGAAATTTAAAGACTATCTACAGAAATATTGTAAAATTAATGGATGTTAGAATGATGTTGGATAGAAATTAAGTGGTTTCCAGCTGTAATGCTTTAAGAGAATATAAAAAAAAGGTTATAAACAGGTAAAAATCTAATGGTAAGGATTTGCTGAACCAACAATTTGAAGTGGAATACAAAAAAGGGAGGTATGAGGAGGTCCGGGAAACAAGCTAAAGGAAAATTAGCAATGGAAAATCTGTGTGTTTTTAACTATTTTTATTTTGTATTTTTGTTATATATTTTTTTTTCATTTCTATTGTAATACTTTAAAAAAATCTTAATAAATATCCTATAAAAAAAGAGTTTGGCCATCTTTAAGCAGGGGCTGGCTGTTACTGGGGAGATTTATATGTTGCCATTTATTGATTGACAGCCCTGTTTGTTAAATACCCTGCGCACAGAGTTGAGCTTCCTCTTTTCGCTGTGCGCATGGGATCACCCGCCCTCCCTTCCCTAATCTTAGGCTGTTTGCTTGACCTTGCTATGCCTGTCATGGGGTCGTCTGCTCTTGGGGCAGGGGCCCGGTAGGAATTTTGTCCATTTGGCTGATTGGCTGGTGCCATTTGGTTTTGCCTACTGCGTAGCAAATCGTCACAACTTGTAAGGTTGCGGTTAGGCATTGGTTTGGGAATTGGTTGGTGGAGGGGTATGGATTTGGCTGTGCCTGCCCCTCCAAAATGCTGCTGCTGCTGCAAGGCTTTTCCATTAAAGGAACCCAGGGGCTCCCCATGCTTTTGTCCGAACCCCCTGGCAAGGGGCTAGGGCCACACAAGCGCCCCTGGGAGCATTCTGGGGAGAGGTGAGGCATGGTTCCCAGTCCCGTCTCTCTCCCCAGGTGACTTACCCTTTCTGACTTCGCGGGGGGGGGTGCGAATGTCAGAGCTGTCCCCGTGCGGGGTCACTTAGTCGCTACCTAAGCAACCACCTACATTGCTGTATTTTTAATAAAGTTGTGGCCAAAATTATGCCAAAAACTTTAAACAAAAATCAAGTGTCATTGTGTTCTTATTTGGGGTGTCTTAGGGACCTCAACGCAGTGGCGTAGCGTGGGTTGTCAGCACCCGGGGCAAGGCAAGTAATTTGCGCCCCCTAACCCGTGGATTTGCGCCCCCTAACCCTACCCCCCAGATGTTGCGCCCGGGGCGGCCGGCCCCCCCTGCACCACCCACGCTACACCACTGCCTCAACGTGCAACAGTCAGTACATAAGAGAGGCAACCAAGTTTGCATTCTCATGATAGCGCAAGAGATGTTAATCAAGGAGCAAAATGGAAGTCGAGACGAAGGGGAGAGGGAGATCTCTGGTGCTGGGTAGAGAAAGACCAGGCAGGCCACACGGTGAGAAAGGCATTGTTTATTCCAAGCAGTAAGATAGAAAGAAAATCGGCCAGGCGAGAGTGCATGATTGCATTACGGTGAACCCAGCTAAGTGAATATTTGACACAGGATAAATCTCTTAATAAAATTACTGCACTCCAGTCCCCGACACACTCTGCATATGTAATAAAACTCTTTAAAATGAATAGCTGATAAGGAAATGAACCTTTTCACGGAATGAATAAACACACATGCATGCGTCTGCACACACAAATATCAAATGGTAAAACATACTCCTAGTGATTATCAGAGTGTTAAAATAATAACACTATGAAAGAAATAAATCTGCCCTGCAGCAAATTACGTCTCTGCTATACTTATGTTGAAACCTTCCCCAAACACCTGATAAAGGAATAAACCTGTTAAAGGAATAAATTGGCCACACACTAAGGTTATCCTCAGATTTACACTGGACTGCAATGATAAACCTTCTTTTTCATTAGTCCAATAGATCATAGGATTTACAGTACTTACAAATGTTTCAGCATTAAATGTAAGCAGGAGTGCTGTTGTGTCTGCATGCATTTGGGGCTAGGCAGGGTCGATAAGGAGACTGAATATTGCTCCACAAAAATTCTTTCTGGAAGCAGCAGCAGAATAACTGATTAAGAGAGGTTCAGAGCCACTATCATCCACACCTTTCAGAAGGATTGCTGCAACTGTGAGTTCTCAGCACCACTGAATACGGAGAACTGCTAAAATGGGGCTGTGTCTGCTGCCATCTTTGTTAGACCGCCAGGTTAAATTAACATATGTATTTTTAATTAATTTTATTTACAACATAAATCCACCACAACTCAAATAAACTAATCCCCCACCATTAGACATGAACATAACATAAAATAAACATAACATAACATAAAACAAACGGCAAAATAAAAGACTTCCTTTATCCTGTACATGCCCTCCTTGTTTACTTCTTATAAACTTTCCTTTATGAATTATTATTATGGGTTTTTTATCAAATTATGACTTAAAAAAACAACCACAAAGTCTGCTGCAGACATTAATTGAAACAAGTCCAGGTGTATATTTTAGGGCACTGTTTCGTAAAGTATTCTTTACATTTCCCCCATTCTTTTTGAAATTCTTGTCTTGGGAGTCCCCTAATTGCCTCTGTTAATCCAACCAATTCGATATAATTTAGTAATTTATCCTGCCATTCCGTTTTTGTTGGCACAAATTCTTTTTTCCAATTTCTGGCAATTAAGGTCCTTGCCGCGCCTGTGGCATAAACGAATATTTTCTGATCTTCTCTTGTTATACCTGTGTCCGTTATCCCTAATAGGAAAGCTGCTGTATTTTTCATAAAGTTATGGTTAGACATTTTTTTAAGTTCATCATACACTATGTCCCAGAAGCTCTTGATTTTTTCACAGGTCCACCAAACATGTACGAGCGTCCCCTCTGCTTTACCGCACCTCCAGCGTAAATTTGTTTTTGTTTGCCAAAATAGCTAAAATGTGAAATTAACATTTTAGTTATAACAAAACGCACAGAGAGCACACCATCTGAATTTGAGTGTATTAGCTATCGCAAAGAGCAGATTCTTCCTCATTTTCTCACCTGCAGTTTAATATTTTTAATTGGTATCATCTTGGTCCTATATGGATTATGATTTCTGTCTCTTTACGTCCTGATTGCACAGAATGACATTATTGTGAAGCATCGTTGCAAGAACCCCAAGGCAAAGATGATTTCTCTTGCACTCTCAATTATAATAGCTCCACAATCCAGTTAATTTAGATTTAAAATCATGCTGCGCTGGAATCCACAGGTATCAGTGGAGTTTGGCTCAGGTTAGGTGTTATGTGGGATTTGTTCTGCAAATTTCTCCGGATTTTTTCAAACATATATTGCATTCCTTCAATGTAACTAAATACTTTGAATAAAGTAATTCACCACTTGTTTTATCTTTCTCAAAGAACATGGTAATATTGCCCTGGTTGGGCTGTCGTCATTATATTGACTATATATTTTGATTTTGTTCTGCAAACCGCCCCAAGACCTCTGGGTATAGGGTGGTATATTAATAATAATAATAATAATAATAATAATAATAATAATAATAATAATGGTTATCTTACACTGCCTGCTTCCAGCGGAACCTTCCTCGGTGGTGCTGGGACTGACAAGTCCTTAATGTCCTCATGTGCTAAGAGAACATGACAGTCTGGTGAGAATTGCAATATAAATGTCTGCTCAATGTTTAGAACGTGCAGCTAAGGACTTCTTTGTGTATAGTCCAGGGGTCAGCAAGCTTTTTCAGCAGGGGGCCAGTCCACTGTCCCTCAGACCTTGTGGGGGGCCGGACTATATTTTTTCGGGGGGGGGGGTGAACGACTTCCTATGCCTCACAAATAACCCAGAGATGCATTTTAAATAAAAGCACACATTCTACTCATGTGAAAACACCAGGCGGGCCCCACAAATAACTCAGAGATGCATTTTAAATAAAAGGACACATTCTACTCATGTGAAAACACTTTGATTCTCAGACCGTCCGCAGGCCAGATTTAGAAGGCGATGGGGCTGGATCCGGCCCCCAGGCCTTAGTTTGCCTACCCATGGTGTATACATACCACTCACTTGATGCGAGTGCAAATGTACCATTACTGATATCACAGCACAGATAACACATAACACATGTTGGCTCACATCATCTCAAGACCCAAGTTTTCCAGTGGTGCTTTCACACATTAGATTGCCAGCTATCAATTATTTCTCACAGAATTTTCACCTAGAATTATTCCTAATTTCTTAAAGGGAGATAAAGGAGACAATCGTTATCCTTAGAAAGCCTGTTACTTTAGCTAGTTGATATTTGGTGTGTTCTCTGACTATATTCCTACATTTTAATTTATTTTTAGTTTTTATTTATCCTTCACAAGTTTATACATTTCTTAGTTTTACAATCCATTTAACATTTTAAAATTTGACTTCCTTCCCCCTCTTCCTGCGGCTCCTTAATTATTATTTTTTCAATATCTTCTGCATATGCAAAATCATTTCACTTGCTCATTTAATTATCTACTGTAAATAACTGCAGGTTATTACAATAATCCTGCTAATGTTTTTATCTGTTTACAATTTCTCTGTAAATATTCAATAAACCATTTCCATTTGTTTATGAAAAGTTTGTTATTTTGATTTCTCATTCTTCCGGTAAGTTTTGCCATTTCTGCAAATTCCACGAGTTTTTGGAACCATTCTTCCTGTACTGGGACTTCTACTTCTTTCCACTTTTCCTACAAAGTGTGTTCTCCTTCATGGAGAGCACGTGTTGCGGTGGGGTCTGCTCAGCCACCCCTCTGTTACCAGGCAGGGTCTCTAAAGATGGCCTGGGGCAGTGATTGGTTCACTGGGTTGCTGGGGTAAAAGTTATGTTGCAATTTTGGTGGGAGGGGTAAAATGTTTAAATACTCTGCACGCAGCCTGGAGCTTTCTCTTTGCTGCGTGCAACGGATCACCCGCCTACCCGCCCACCCGCCCTTGAGTAAGGGGCTGTTGCATTGACCTTGCTATGCCTGTCATGGGGTTGTCTGCCGTTGGGGCAGGGGCTTGGTAGGAATTTTGTCCATCTGGCTGATTGGCTGGGCCATTTGGGTTTTGCCTACTGCGTAGCAAATCGTCACAACTTGTAAGGTTGCGGTTAGGCATTGGTTATAAATTGGTGGAGGAGGGGTTAGGATAGGCTGGGCCTGCCCCTCCATGGTTGCTGCGGAAAGGGAATTCCGTTAAAGGAATCCTGGCGCTTGCCATCTTTTCGTCCAATCCCTGGAATGGGACTAGGGCCGGCAAACCTTCGGGGAGCATGAGGATGAGTATTGAGGGTCTGTGACTCAGCTCCATTTCTCCCGGACTTGCTTTCCCCCGCACTGTCTTTCGGTGGTGCCCTGAAGTCAGTTCTGTCCCCAGGCGGGGGGACAGATAGTCTTAACCAATGCCTAAACAACCACTCACGGTTTTGTATTTTAATAAAGTTGTGGCCAAAATTATGCCAAAAACCTTAAACAAAAATTAAGTGTGCGTTGTGAGTTATTTGGGGGGTGGCTTGGGGACCTCGACACGCAAAGAATAATACATCCAAGTTGACAATATGGCTAGGAGTGCCTCTGCTATTTCCTTCCCCAAAGGTTGACCGTAAGTTGCTGCTTTTCGTCTCAAATGGCCTAGCTGCCATGAATCTACTTTATGCTACAACCTACTTTACAGGGAACAATAAATACACTATGCTCCTATGACATTATGATGACACCCCATGGCCATTGTTGTTCCAGTTTCCCATATCCACAGCTCTACTCTGTGAGTGCTTAAAGCTAAAGGGACCCCTGACCGTTAGGTCCAGTCGTGGCCGACTCTGGGGTTGCAGCGCTCATCTCGCTTTATTGGCCGAGGGAGCCGGGGTACAGCTTCCGGGTCATGTGGCCAGCATGACTAAGCCGCTTCTGGCGAACCAGAGCAGCGCACGGAAACGCCGTTCACCTTCCCGCCGGAGTGGTACCTATTTATCTACTTGCACTTTGACGTGCTTTCGAACTGCTAGGTGGGCAGGACTGAGAGTGCTTAGTAGGGTGGAATTTCAAACCCAAGGGTTCTAAGAGGAATTAGCCATTAGCTGATTAAGCAATCTATGGCCTTTTAAGCTGTGGTCGGGGGTGGAGGGAGGTTATCGTGTTTGTTTATTAAAAGTAAAAAAAGGCAAAGGACCCCTGGGCGGTTAAATCCAATCAAAAGTGACTATGGTGTGCAGCACGCATCTCGCTTTTCAGGCCAAGGGAGCTGGCATTTGTCCACAGACAGCTTTCCGGGTCATGTGGCCAGCATGACAAAACCGCTTCTGGTGCAACGGAACACCGTGATGGAAACCAGAGTGCACAGAAACGCTGTTTCCCTTCCCGCCACAACGGTACCTATTTATCCACTTGCACTGGCGTGCTTTCGAACTGCTGGGTTGGCAGGAGCTGGGACAGAGCAACGGGAGCTCACCCCGTCACAGGGATTCAAACCACCAACCTTCCGATCGGCAAGCCCAAGAGGCTCAATGGTTTAGACCACTGCGCCACACGTTCCCTAAGTTTGTTATTGTGTTATATATTACCGTGGTACCTCAGGTTACAGGCGCTTCAGGTTACAGACTCTGCTAACACAGAAATAGTACCTCGGGTTAAGAACTTTGCTTCAGGATGAGAACAGAAATTGCGCGGCGGCAACGGGAGACCCCATTAGCTAAAGTGGTACCTCAGGTTAAGAACAGTTTCAGGTTAAGAACGGACCTCCAGAACGAATTAAGTTCTTAACCTGAGGTACCACTGTACTATGTTTTTATACTGTAAATCACCCTGATATCCTCAGATGAAATTTAAATAACAACAACAGCAGCAACTGCAAGAACAACTTTTGTGTTACCACAGCCTTATTTTGGGGGGGGGGGGGTTCTTCCTATCAGTGTATATTATTTCTGAAAATTAGCAAAGATGTTCCTGGCATCAGTTTTCTCTATGGCCAAGGGTGCTCTCCAACTAAGTCATACTCAGAGAAGGCCCATTGATTTTTGAATATAACTAGTCTTGGATATTGCCCTAAAATGTCCACAACCACAGTGGCAGGGGTGGTCTCTTAAACATTGTTCCATCAAAAGAGTTAGGAATGGCTGCTGGGATCCTCCGTTATGGATGACTACAGAGGACGGCGGACATCCGACTGTGCTGGAAACAAACCTTGATCTGTGGTTTGGTATTTTTACTTGAAAAATGACTTGGAGACATAGAGATAGAGGCTGATATCAAACACTTCCTATCAGATGCCAGAATACAAAAAGGTCCACCATCAATATTTTCCATGCTTGGATTTGGGGTGTATGTATGTTTGTGTATTTATGCATATACATAAAATGCACACATACATGTATTTTTCCAGCATGTCTGTTATGACTCAGTGAATGCTTTGATGATACTTAACATACTCAAAGCTTGGAGGGGTTTATGTGAGATGAGGGACAGCACAGAGAATAATGCAAAGACAAACCATGATAAAATGCTATGTTAAACGAATGTTCATTATATTCTACAATGTGATAAGACTTGTGGCCCTGATTACAGTATTAAGAGACAGTTACTGCACCGTGGTAAATTGTAACCTGGAAAAGTCTTGCTTCTGTCTTTATATTTTTTTTAGGGCGAGAGGAGTTAATTATATTTATAGATGTTAAAAGCGCAAGGATATGAGTCTATCTTGTCAATGGGTGTAAAGATGGGGTAAAGGGATGTGCCCATTGAAAGAGAATTAATATACCAATATATATATATGTATAACAAAACATTATAGATAGGTTTTTTGACCTACATCCATCATTTACCTTACAGAGGAATATCTCGCCCTGTGTTTATAAAGCATGACGCTGATATTTTTCATAGGTGCGGAACTATGAGCTACCATCCTGTACACATTCTTTGAAGTAAAAATCTACATAAATGAAGAGGTTAATGGAAATGTGCGTGAAATTATTACTATTAAAGAACATCGACAGGCTGCATTCTCACATTTTAAGCAGCCAGGGGTACAATCGCTAATGTCAGGGTTTCTGGGAGAGAGGAGGAGATGACAGAGGAGACGGAGAGCGAGTGGGAGGAGGGGCAGAAGGATGAGGAAGAAGATGACGGAATTCTGAGGGAATCCACGAGTCTGAGCAGCGAGTCAGAGGATTCTCAAAAGGGGGTTACCTTAATCAAGCAAAGGGGAGGAGAAGGGAGAAGCGGAGAGGAGCCCAGTGGAAGACAGAGGAAGCAAGAGACGTCTCAGCCGGAACGGAGTAAAGGGGGTGGAGTCGTCAGCCTCTCGGAGGGAGCAGGATTAGGAGAGAACAGAGAGAGGGGGTTGGAGCAGGGTGTTCAGCCGGAAAGGGTGGAGAGCAGAGCAGGGGGTGGTGTAGCGGTCGAAAGAAAGGTCAGCAGCAACGTACGCGCGCCAAGTTCAAACGTAGAGGCGCGCGGAAGTGGAGAGAGCTCAGGGGAGGAGCCCGGCCCTAAAGCCAGAAAGAGGGGGGAAGAGGCGGCAGAGGATTCAGCCTCAGGCGAGTCACGGAGAGAGGGAACCCAGGGGGGCAGGAAGACCCTGCGGAAAAGAAAGGAGAGGAAGAGGTGGTCTAGAGCCAGGCTATTAAGTTGGTGCGGAAGAGGGGAGGAGTCAGAGGGGACTTCAGCGGTCTAACGTGGCAGACGTACGGCCACAATGCTGAACTGTATGAGAAGCAGAAATCTTCAATAAACTTTTCCTGTAAATAAGCTGCAACGGAGTGAGGTCTCTTGTGAGCTGGGACCAGTCCTGGGTGGCCGTGACAGTAAGTCCCCTCTCCCTGAAAGCAAAAATTTTTTTTTTTGCGAAGCTCACGAACGGGAGCAGCCATGAGCGCTGAGGAGCAGCTGGTTGCATTGCGGAATCAGGTTACCGCTCTCACATCGGCAGTCATTGCTTCGCAGAAGAAGAATGACGACTTGGAGAAGACGTGCCAGGATTTGCAGGCAAGGTGGGAGCGCGCGGACAAGGCGGGGGCCCCAGGATCCAGAGCGGAGGGCATTGCGCTTGGACGAAGGGGGGGTGCCCTAGTTCCGCATTTTAATGGCAACTTGCAAGACTATCCCAATTTCAGAGCGGACGTTGTATATGCACTGCACTTACTCCGTCACGATTTTAAAGATGAGGAGGAGAGAGTGGGGTTCATTGTTTCGCACCTGCATGGGGAGGCCAGGGCTTGGCTACGCAATTTGTGGCGCGAAGATGGACCGGCCCGTCGCGATTCAACTGCGTTCATCAAAGCGATGGATTCTTGTTTTCAATCCTCTGTGGATGTGGACATTGCGCGCCGTCAAATGCACGGGCTGAGGCAGGGGAAAGCGACTGTGCGCCAATACCACTCTAAATTTTTTGCATTGCTCACCGCCTTAGATTGGCCAAAGGACAGTAAACCGGTCAGAGATCTTTTTTGGGAGGGATTGAGCCCCCCCATCAAGGATGAGATCGCTAGGGGGGACAGACCCCAGACCCTAGAAGACGTGGTGCAACGGGCTTTAGCTCTTGGAATTCGACATGAGGCGCGTCCGTGGCACGAGGAGGACGGGCCCCAAGCGCGTGCGCAAGCAAGGACTCTCCCTTTTGTGCACAGGGACTTCAGCCGTGCGCACCCCTCGCCAATGGGGAAGGACAGAGAGGAGCCAATGGAGATTGGTGGTGCTAGGGCTCAGAAGTCATCCCAGAGCCCTGTCCCTGGTGCAGCCAAAGCGAAGCCTCCTAGAGGAACCAGGAAGTGTTACATCTGTGACAGTGCGCACCACATGGCGAAAGAGTGCCCCCAGAGGCTCCAGAAGCACACTGCAGCGCTGGCAACTGTAACAGCAGAGGTGCAACCAGGGGAGCAGCTTCAGGGAAACGACAGTGCCTGGCTGGAAGCAGAGCTACTGGGGCTCAGCCAGGCGGATCTGTAGACAAGCCCCCAGCATCACTGCAGAGCGTGGACCCTTTGCCTCCCAAACCGGCAGTTCTGCTCACAGCAACACTCCAGTTGCCTGATGGGAAACTCCTCGAGGTTCCAATAACGATCGATTCGGGAAGCAACGCCGACTTCATGGGACTGCAGTTCGTTAAGCAGCACAACATGGCGCTCCTGCCTGCAACGACGCCTCTGAACGTGGTCACGGTGGACGGCAGGAAGTTGCTGGGGGGGCAAGTGGTGCAGCAAACCCCTCCCATGATGATGCAGATTGGCAACCATCGAGAGCTTATGAGTTTCAATGTCACCCACTTATCGGACACACCCATCGTGTTAGGCATGAGTTGGCTGGAGAGGCACAGTCCCGCGGTTGCGTGGTACCAGAGGCAGATCAACTTTTGTTCATCGTATTGTGCTCAGCATTGCTTTCAGACCGATCAGGGAGGAGAAGCTGAGCAGCCATTGCATCTGGGTATGGTGCAAACAGTGCCTCACAAGTACCAGGAATTCTTGGAGGTTTTCTGTGAGAAGGAAGCTGACAGGTTGCCGCCTCATAGACCTTACGACTGCGCGATTGATTTAGTGCCAGGGGCGCAATTGCCTGCTGCCAAGCTGTACTCCATGTCGGAGGACGAAATGCAAGAGCTTCGGGAGTTCATAGACCATAACCTCAAGCGAGGTTTCATCCAGGAATCTAAAGCAGCGGGAGGCAGCCCTGTTTTCTTTGTGAAGAAGAAGGACACGCCCCAAAAAAGGCTTATAGTGGATTACAGGTTCATCAACAGCTTGACTAAGCCCAAAGCTTTCCCCATGCCCAAGATTGACGACCTTTTAGCGACCGTCAGGAGGGGCAAGATTTTCACCAAGCTGGACCTACGTGGAGCTTACAATCTCATCCGCATCCGGAAAGGGGATGAGTGGAAGACCGCCATGTTCACCCCTCTGGGCACATACGAATACAGAGTCATGCCTTTCGGCCTCCAAAATGGCAGCCACGTTTTTCAAGCATTTATGCACCACGTGCTAGCAGGTCTCCTCTACAAGAAGTGTGTCTGCTTTCTCGACGATATCTTGATTTTCTCGGAATCGCCGGAGGATCACGATAAGGACGTGAGGGAGGTCCTGCAGAGGCTGAAGGAACACAGGCTGTACGCCAAGTTGGAAAAGTGCCAGTTTGATGTCAGAGAGGTTGATTTCCTTGGCTACAAGTTGTCCGACGAGGGGCTGGCCATGGACAGGGCTAAGGTTCAAGCGCTGTTGGACTGGAAAAGCCCTCGAAATCGGAAAGAGGTCCAGAGGTTCATCGGCTTTGCCAATTTTTACCGCAAGTTTATTAAAGGTTTTGCGAACGCGACGGCGGCGATCACTGACACCCTCAGTTCCAAGAAGAAGAAGTTCGTCTGGACCGAACAAGCGGAGCGGTCCTTCCGGACGCTTAAAGGTCTTTTCGCCTCCGAAGAGCAGCTGCTCCACGTGAATCCCGGCAGACCCATGCGGGTAGAGACCGATGCGTCAGACAGAGCGGTTGGGGCCGTTCTTTTGCAAGAGGATTCACAAGGCAACTGGCGACCGGGTGCGTTCTACTCCCGGAAGCTCAGCAAGGCGGAGCGCAATTATACCATATGGGACAGGGAGTTGTTGGCCATTCATGCAGCTTTCAAAGCGTGGCGACACTTCTTGATAGGAGCCAAGCACACGGTGCAGGTCCGCACGGATCACAAGAACTTAGAGTATTGGCGGACGGCTAAGTTGCAGACCCAGCGACACATGCGCTGGGCGGAGTTCTTTGCGGATTTCGACTTCAAAATAGAATACATCCCAGGAGACTCCAATGTTATTGCAGACGCGCTGTCCCGAAAGCCGCAATACTTGGAGGAAGCAGCTCCAATCGCAGCAAAGCACATTTTCGCACCGCAGGCGTGGACGTGCGCTACCATCGCAGTCGACCTGGACGCGGTGCGACGCGCGTTGCAAAGGGATCAGTTTGCACAGTCTAAGATGGAGGAGCTACGCGGAGGGTCGCGACACACCGATGAGTTTCAATTACAAGATGGACTTTTGACTCGTAAGGGTGCCCTTTACGTGCCCACCGACGATCTTCGAGCCAAGGTTCTGCAACAGTTGCATGACGCCCCTAGTGCAGGCCATTTCGGCAAAGAGAAGACGATGGAGTTGGTGGCTAGAGACTTTTGGTGGCCCCAGATGAGAGGAGAGGTGGCGGACTACGTCGCCAGGTGTGATATCTGCCAGAGGTCCAAACCGGTGCACCAGAAGCAGGCGGGATTGCTAGAACCGCTGGAGACACCGCAGCAACCATGGGAGAGGGTAGCGTTGGACTTTGTTACAGACCTGCCCAGCTCCAGAGGTAAGACGGCGGTGTTAGTGGTGGTGGACTTGTTCACCAAGATGGCGCACTTCATCCCTTGTGCCAAGGTGGCGACGGCAGAACAGACCGCAAAGCTCTTCATCGATCACGTCTTCAGAGTGCATGGACTTCCGCAGTCCGTCTTGTCCGACAGGGGGCGCCAGTTTGTTTCCACTTTCTGGCGAAAGCTTCTGGGCATCTTGCACGTCAAAATCAACCTGACATCGGCGAGGCATCCACAAACCAACGGTCAAGCGGAGAGGGTCAACGCGATCATGCAGCAGTACCTGCGGTGCTACGCCAACCAGCGACCTGCGGCGTGGGTGGACTATCTGCCGATGGCTGCATTCGCCTACAACAACACGAAACACGCTTCCACCGGGGTGACGCCTTTCTTCGCGAACAATGGCCGTCATCCCAGAACCTTCCCGAGATTTGCGGCACCAGGAGGGGGGGGGCCTCAAGATGCCGACCAGTTTGCAGCGGAGTTGCAAGAGGTGCACGAGGAGCTGCGGAGACATTTGGAGCTGGCAAAACAGGCGTATAAGGTGCAGGCCGATAAGCACAGGAGGGCGGGAGAGGACATCCAGGTTGGGGACTGGGTGTGGTTAGCAGCCCACGCGATGCCGGCCAGGTCATTGGCCAAGAAGAAGTTAGGACACAGGCAGCTAGGGCCATATCAAGTTGAGGCTAAGATCAATCCGGTGGCTTTTCGTCTAGCCCTTCCGGAAGGTTCCAGGGTGCACCCGGTCTTTCATAGGTCGGTGCTCACTCCCTACAAAACCCCACACAGGTTTCAAGAGTCAGGAGCACCCCCAGAGCCACGTAGGAGGGCGCCTGAGAGGGGGGAATCGCCAAGACCAGGACCTCTTAACGAGGTCACAGAGATACTGGACTCGAGATGGGGGGAGGAGGGAATTGAATATTTTCTCGCCAGGGAGGGCACACCAGCCGCTGCTAATAGTTGGGTGCCAGGCTACGAGTTAGACGAACCCCTTTTGAAAGAAGAGTTCCATGCACTTTTCCCACATAGACCCATGCCAGCTGAGTACTTTGATGACTGGCTTTTCACACCCACATTGTCAGATAGCACGTTCAGGGGTTTCTCTTCCCCCGAGGAAAGAACACCAGAATCAAGCCCGCCCAGGGGATCGTGCTCGGGGGTGGACACGGAAACCCCTTATTGGTGGGAGGAGCAGCCAGAGGAGGAATGGCGTAAGAGGTGGCTGATAGGTCCTTGGCGGGCAGCACCGGAGGAAGTAGCGATGGAAGCAGAGACTGAGAAGCATTTGGGGGAAGAACCCGACTTCGAATACGCTTACACAGAACTGCCAGCAGAGAACATTGACGTAGACGACCTGTATCCTGAGCCTACCCCCGAAGAGCCGCAGTTTCCACAACCGGTCCCCGGCGAGCGGGAGGGGGGAAGGGGGGGCTTCGAGGGGGGGATGGATGTCAGGGTTTCTGGGAGAGAGGAGGAGATGACAGAGGAGACGGAGAGCGAGTGGGAGGAGGGGCAGAAGGATGAGGAAGAAGATGACGGAATTCTGAGGGAATCCACGAGTCTGAGCAGCGAGTCAGAGGATTCTCAAAAGGGGGTTACCTTAATCAAGCAAAGGGGAGGAGAAGGGAGAAGCGGAGAGGAGCCCAGTGGAAGACAGAGGAAGCAAGAGACGTCTCAGCCGGAACGGAGTAAAGGGGGTGGAGTCGTCAGCCTCTCGGAGGGAGCAGGATTAGGAGAGAACAGAGAGAGGGGGTTGGAGCAGGGTGTTCAGCCGGAAAGGGTGGAGAGCAGAGCAGGGGGTGGTGTAGCGGTCGAAAGAAAGGTCAGCAGCAACGTACGCGCGCCAAGTTCAAACGTAGAGGCGCGCGGAAGTGGAGAGAGCTCAGGGGAGGAGCCCGGCCCTAAAGCCAGAAAGAGGGGGGAAGAGGCGGCAGAGGATTCAGCCTCAGGCGAGTCACGGAGAGAGGGAACCCAGGGGGGCAGGAAGACCCTGCGGAAAAGAAAGGAGAGGAAGAGGTGGTCTAGAGCCAGGCTATTAAGTTGGTGCGGAAGAGGGGAGGAGTCAGAGGGGACTTCAGCGGTCTAACGTGGCAGACGTACGGCCACAATGCTGAACTGTATGAGAAGCAGAAATCTTCAATAAACTTTTCCTGTAAATAAGCTGCAACGGAGTGAGGTCTCTTGTGAGCTGGGACCAGTCCTGGGTGGCCGTGACAGCTAACCATGAAGTATATTCAGCAATCTCTCTCTTTTTCCCCCAGTTGCCCACCGCAGCCAATATTACAAAAACATAAATCATAATGTTTCAACAAAAGCAAAATTTAATTTTCTCCTTTCAACTGTTATCTGGGCCGGGTAGTATATGGCAGGCTGCGGCCGAGTCATTTATTACACTTGCTGAATGGATAATGGCAGGGAGAGTCTATTATAGCCAGCTTTGTTAGAGCTTTGAATGTGCTACTGAAACCTGTGGCAGTCTAAATCTCTTTACATCTGTAATAGATACACAGCACTCTATTATTTCATGCCAGTGCAAAATTAAATAGTTGTGTGTTTTGGGAGGGGGAGAGAGCAGAGAGGGAGAGAATGGAAGGCATTTTACTGAAAGCACTTTAAAGGGAAATGATCTCTCCAGAACTCATTTCTATGTCTCAAACTCATTTTGTTTTTGCTCTTGAAAAAGCATTGCTTTCTTTTTCACCAGAATGCCCTGGGAATGCACCCGGATCCGGGCTCAGGCTCCAGCTTATTTATGCCATTTTGCCAAAAGCGTATAAAATGCTTCATTCTGTAAGCGTGCAAAATTAAGTATATAAATACATTAAACTGCTTACTTGGTATCTAAGCCAGAGTTGAGCACCTGCAATATTTTCTCATATTTAGACGTAGGACTCAGATACTATTTATGCCTAGAATCACTGAGACATTACGGATCCCACGAGCAGAATACCAGGGCCCGACAGACTGAGAAGCAATTTTAGCTGACTTCCCCTGCTACAGTGGCAGATCCTGGGGTCTCAGATTTCAGCGCTGCCCTGTGCCATGCCAAAATTTGGCATAACTACCCCTACCCCGCTTCTCGCACTACATTATAAATCAGGGGTCAGCACACTTTTTCAGCAGGGGGCCGGTCCACTGTCCCTCAGACCTTGGGGGGGGCGGACTATATTGGGTGTGTGTGAATGAATTCCTATGCCCCACAAATAACCCAGAGATGCATTTTAAATAAAGGGACACATTCTACTCATGTAAAAACACGCTGATTCCCAGACCATCCATAGGTCAGATTTAGAAGGTGTTTGGGCCAGATCCGGCCCCCGGGCCTTAGTTTGCCTACCCATGTTCTAAATCATAGTGGCAGTGTCTCCCTGAGGCTCAGTGCCCAGTGCAACTGAACCAGTCACACGCCCCTAAATCAGCCTCTGCCTGGTAGAACAATGTACCCTGGATCTGTTCTTGAGGTTTGGGGCACCCTGCAGCCCTGGAGGAACCTCCGCTGGACCAAAAAACCCTGTCGCAAACTGAGGTAACCATTAAGTTGTGGGTGAACATATCAGACGACACAGCAATTCTTCCAAAGCAGCTCTTTATTTGTAAGCTGGAACAGAACTGAACTGATCTGAACTGAAGGGTTCAGCCAGCCTGCTTATATAGAGCTCCAGTACAACGTAACTGTAACAACTTTCTGTAACTATCCAATCACTGAACGTCACTTTCGATCCCTTATTTGCATATGTGGACCTGAACTATCTACAGTATCCCCCTGCTGGCCCAGGGTGAGAACTTCAGTACATAACAGGAACCCTCTTGCTTATAGAAGAGCAAACGTGGGTGTACTCTGGTATATGCCTAGATTTGCACATTGTGTGCTGGGCCCATTCTGGGTGCCTCTTCCCATGCCAAGTAAACAACACCATAATAATAATAATAATAATAATAATAATAATAATAATAATAATTTATTTATACCCTACCTATATGGTTGGGTTTCCCCAGCCACTCTGGGTGGCTCCCAACAGAATATAAAAGATGTGATAAATACATTAAAAACTTCCCTAAACAGGACTGCTTTCAGATGTCTTCTAAAAGTCAGATAGTTGTTTATTTCCTTGACATCTGATGACAGGGCGTTCCACAGGGCAGGTGCCACTACCGAGAAGGTCCTCTGCCTGGTTCCCTGTAACCTCACATCTTGCAGGGAGGGAACCACCAGAAGGCCCTCGGTGCTGGACCTCAGTATCTGGGCAGAACAATGGAGATGGAGACGCTCCTTCAGGCATGCAGGGCCGAGGCCGTTTAGGGCTTTAAAAGTGTGGGTAAAAAGAGACCACATCTTTTTTTGACTATGGTGAGGGAAACGGGGTTGGCATGACATTGGGTCAACATCTAGGCCCTGTTACACCATCCCAGCACCCCTGTTTGGGAGATGTCATTGTTGCTAAGCAGTGTAGATGAACCAAAGGTGGTGCATGTCATGAGAATGGAATCCATTTGGTAACCTGAGGTGTGTGGTGTCTGGTCTAGGAACTGGTGCACCATCTCAACACCCTTTATGGGTGCCCTGCAGTGACATTTCTGCCCAAGTTGTTGACAAACAGCTATCTGTCAAACTCCTAACAATCACATGCTGTCCAATGAGAGAAAGGTGAAAACCTCTCAACTGATGGCTGTTCTTTGAGTGCTGAGAATAAGAACCTCCATATTATCAAATGCCTTGCTGGTATCATGGGACTATATAGATTGTATGACTTTTGGGATATGCCATTGAATAGCCTTGTAATGTAGGTGATTATAGGTCTGTTTCATAATAAGCCCATCTGGTCTGGATTCCTGGGTTTAGGCTGCCAAGAGCCACACTGGCCGCTCTCTCTTTGATAATATAGCTATAATTTTTTTGGCTTCCATATTAATAAGAGAGTTTGGCTCATGTGATTCCAACAGCTCACCATCTTCGTTAGGACTGTTACACAATTATGTGAATCTTGTTTCCAAGTATCTGGAACTTCCAAGTACCTGGAACTTCAGCACCAGTAATAATGCTCTTAGATAATAGATGGAGAAGAGATGTTAGTTCATCGTTAAATGTTTGATAAAACAAACCAATGTATCCATTGGTATCTGGTGATTTCCCAGTCAAATTCTGCTATGGTTGTGGGCATGTGAAGCATCTCTGTGTGCTCCAGTCGCTTCACCGACTAGCACTGGGGCTGCCTCAGTATTTTTCTGCTTCACTTGCTCAGCGTGTATACCCATAAATAAACAGATAACATGCCATCATAAGCCTGCAGTGCTCTCACACAAGGAAACTGGTCCTCTGAAAAGTAAGATTCTGGACGTTCCTACTTCTCATGGAGGTGGAATGTATAAAACCAACAGGAATGATCAATTCTGCTGCCCATCTGTTCCCTTTTGACTGTTATCTACTTACCACTGCCTATAACTGTCCGTAAGTCAGTCAATAAGAAAAATATTCTATTGGCTCAACCAAAGCCATGGCGTTTCCATCTGGGGGCAAATGTATATATATATTAAAAAGGTAAAGGATCCCTGACAGTTAAGTCCAGTCGCAAACGACTCTGGGGTTGCGGTGCTCATCTCACTTACAGGCCGAGGGAGCCGATGTTTGTCTGCAGATAGTTTTTCTGGGTCATGTAGCCAGCATGACTAAGCTGATTCTGGTGAAACCAGAGCAGTGCACGGAAACGCCGTTTACCCTCCTGCTGGAGCGGTACCTATTTATCTACTTGCAGTTTGACATGCTTTCAAACTGCTAGGTTGGCAGGAGCAGGGACCGAGCAACGGGAGCTCACCCTGTCACGGGGATTCAAACCGCCGACCTTCCGATTGGCAAGCCCTAGGCTCAGTGGTCTAGACCACAGCGCCACCCGTGTCCCATATATAGATATATTTAGGAGGGCCAAAACTGAAGTGTAGATTACATAACAAAAATTATATACATTGATCACTCAAAGAAGTAGCAGCAGCAATCTCCATTAACATCTTGGTTCTCAGCAGTTTTAGCAAAGAGACATTGAGACATTGAGAATTATTTTCGAAGTGTGGTCAGTGGCAGTGGTTTGCATGGCACAACAACCTTTCATACAATGTGGAATCACCATTTCACAAGGGCAGTATGGAGAAGACACTACAAGGATGTCATTTCAAGCAGCTCTCTACCTAATGCATCCTAACCAATGCTATTAGGTTTTCAAAAATATAGTTTGCTAACCACAGCTTGAATGCACAAACACAGATATGCTCCATTTCCTTCTGCTTAATTGTTAATTTATGATTTTTTAAAAAAAAAATATTATGGCGGGTGGCATGTTGCCATGTATAACTTTCCTTTTTGTATAGAAAAAAATCAATAAGGACTCTACAAAGAGAGAGAGAGAGCAATGTTCACTATGCAGGAAGCTGTGTGCTGCTGGCATTCACAGTCATAGATTGACAGCTTATAAGTCTAGCATGATATATAAATTTATTAACAGTAAAAGCAGTTGGGAAAGAAAATCCTCCACCCCAAACAGAATCAAATACAGTGGTACCTCGGGTTACATACGCTTCAGGTTACATACGCTTCAGGTTACAGACTCCGCTAACCCAGAAATAGTGCTTCAGGTTGAGAACAGAAATCATGCTCCGGCAGCGCAGCGGCAGCAGGAGGCCCCATTAGCTAAAGTGGTGCTTCAGGTTAAGAACAATTTCAGGTTAAGTACGGACCGAATTAAGTACTTAACCTGAGGTACCACTGTACGTCTTGGTTCATGGGAACTGTGAGAACAGATTCAACTGCTGAAGGTCTTATTCAAAATACTGACAGGGAAGTCAGAATAGAAAAACTGTCTGAGTGAAGTTAGCCCCAGACTTACTTCCCCCATTAAATAAGAGTTTATCCTTTAGCTTCATCTATTATCGAGTCATAATTCTCATTGCCTGGCTTGTAATACCATTTTCTGTCTCACACTCTGATAACAAGAAGTGAGTGTCCTGCACTCCCGCACTCCCCATAAAATCTTCCGCTCATCTTTAAGCAAGAGGATTGAAATGATCTGCAGGTGAAGCTCCAGCACCTCCGTGGCTACTCAGCTTTTAAAAGCCTTCTTATCTATGCACAGGAAAAGGAAAGGCGCTTGTCGTATCATTTTCTTATCACGTATGCAATGCTTTCCCCCATCATACCATACAAGTTGATTGATTCAGTCTTCAGATAGCAGCTACCCAGAGATGCTAAAGTATTCGCATCATCATATATTCCTTTAGCCAGCTTTCTCATTCCTAGGGGCAATTAATGTCTGGACAAACAAATACACAATTTTCTAGGATAAATTTCATACAATAATTGTGTGAGGACAGTGCAAGCTGTTAGTCGTTTAGTCGTGTCCGACTCTTCGTGACCCCCTGGACCGGAGCACACCAGGCACTCCTGTCTTCCACTGTTTCCCACAGTTTGGTCAAACTCATGTTAGTAGCTTCAAGAACACTGTCCAACCATCTGGTCCTCTGTCGTTCCCTTCTCCTTGTGCCCTCCATCTTTCCCAACATCAGGGTCTTTTCCAGGGAGTCTTCTCTTCTCATGAGGTGGCCAGAGTATTGGAGCCTCAGCTTCAGGTTCTGTCCTTCCAGTAAGCACTCAGGGCGGATTTCCTTAAGAATGGAGAGGTTTGAACTTCTTGCAGTCCATGGGACTCTCAAGAGTCTCCTCCAGCACCATAATTCAAAAGCATCAATTCTTCGGCGACCAGCCTTCTTTATGGTCCAGCTCTCACTTCCATACTGGGAAAACCATAGCTTTAACTATACAGACCTTTGTCGGCAAGGTCCTTCTTCAGAGTGAGGCACTGGGACAAGTGTGCTCTCAAGAGTGTTTGTGCTGCCAGCACTTTGCAGCAGCGATGAAATTTAAACCCACTCACTTCTACCTGCAATGCCTCTCTCAGACTTTTCCACAGATTGAGGCAACGCGGAGAAGCCCTTACATGCTCCCATCCCTTTGCTGCAGCTGCATCCCCAAAAGAAGCGTCAGAAAGCGTGTTCTCCCTAAAATGAGAGCACGTGTTGCGGTGGGGTCTGCCAGGCCAAACCTCTGTTGCCAGGCAGGTTAAATGGTTATTGCCTGAAGCAATGATTGGATGACCGGGTTGCTGGGGCAAATTGCATGTTGGAAATTGGGTGGGTGGGACCAAAGGCCTTAAATATTGGGGGCACTCTGCTTTTGCTTTCTCTTTCGCTGAGTGCATCGGATCACTCGCCCGCCCGCCTGCCCTGTGTTCCGGTTGACCTTGGCTATGCCTGTCATGGGGTCGTCTGCCTTGGTGCAGGGGCTTGGTAGGAATTTTGTCCATTTGGCTGATTGGCTGGTGCCATTTGGTTTTTGCCTACTGCGTAGCAAATCATCACAACTTGTGAGGCTGCGGTTAGGCATTGGTTATAAAAATTGGTGGAGGAGGGGTCAGGATAGGCTGGGCCTACCTCTCTAATTGTGGTGTGGAAGGGAATTCCGTTAAAGGAATCCTGGGGCTTGCTACGATTTCATCCAATCCCTGAAATGGAACCAGGGCCGGCAAGCCTTGGGGAGCTGGTTGGGTGAGTGGTGAGGGACCGTCGCTCAGCTCAACTGATCCCCAACATTGTTTTCCCTTCACTGGCTTCCAAGGGAGTTTGGAACGTCAGTTCTGTCCCAGGCGAAGGGGCCGATTAACATAACCAATGCCTAAGCAACCACTCACAGATTATGTATTTTAATAAAGTTGTGGCCAATATTATGCCAAAAACCTTAAACAAAAATTACGTGTGATTTGTGAATTATTTTCAGGGGTGACTTGGGGACCTCCAGACACAAATGGCCAGCCATTGAAACTGAGATCTGGCAGCTCTGCTATGGACAGTTCCGCAAGTGGTCAGTGACAGATGGACCGGTTGTGGGGATGCAATGAGAAACAGGCTGGGTGGGACCGGCCTGGAGGCAGCTGGCTAAAGAATTCAGAGTGAAGTGAAATTGCTCAAATAGCATGGCAAGCCTTTGAAAAGGAAAATTGGTGTGAGCCCAGATCTCTCTATGAGCGATTTCATTATATTCCTGTGTGCTTGTGGCATTCGTACGGAGCCCCCGGTCATCTCACAGACTACTGACCCCGTACATCACTAATCCGCTGCCACCAACCAGGTCCTCCCCAGTAAATCACTTAGTCTCAGTCAGGTTCTCAGATTAACAAAGAAGAGTGTACAGTGGTACCTCGGGTTAAGTACTTAATTTGTTACGGAGGTCTGTTCTTAACCTGAAACTGTTCTCAACCTGAAGCACCACTTTAGCTAATGGGGTCTCCTGCTGCCACCATACCGCCGGAGCACGATTTCTGTTCTCATCCTGAAGCAAAGTTCTTAACCCGGGGTAATATTTCTGGGTTAGCGGAGTCTGTAACCTGAAGCATATGTAACCTGAAGCATATGTAACCCAAGGTACCACTGTAGTTTATTTCAGACACAAACAAAGTTTAACTGCATTCCAAATGTTGTTACTCTTTACCTTCTTAGTCTTGTTTTATCCTTCTACCTCTCCTCACACAAGAACCCACTGCACTAACTGACTCTCTATTTCCAACTGCTTTTCCAACCGCCTTTCCCAACCAACCAACCAACCAACCCACTAAAACCAACTAACTACCCACCAACAACTAACTCAAATCTCGGGCTAAGCCCTTTTATATACAGGTAGGCTCCGCCTCCGGCTTTCCTATTGGTTTACATATTAACCCTTTCTCTCCCCCTGTATTGACATTTTTCAAACAAACGGGCAAATGCCACAGTTCTTTCTCTCCGAAAGCCAGCCTAAATTTGCATATGTACAGTTTAATCAACATACGGACATGTTGTGCCCTGAGTGATCCAAATGCCTAGCAATGCCCCCTGCAGCTCCTGTGAAATTGTGGGAGTTCCAGTGCAGGTGCAGAATACAGTGGTACCTCAGGTTAAGTACCGGTACTTAATTCGTTCCAGAGGGCCGTGCTTAACCTGAAACTGTTATTAACCTGAAGCACCACTTTAGCTAATGGGGCCTCCTGCCTGCGCTGCGCTGCCGGAGCACGATTTGTGTTCTCATCCTGAAGCAAAGTTCTTAACCCGAGGTACTATTTCTGGGTTAGTGGAGTCTGTAACCTGAAGCGTATGTAACCTGAGGTACCACTGTACTGCAAAGGTTTTTTTTAAAAAAAAAATCCAGTAGAAGGTTGCCCTTCACAGTCTACCCTTTAAAGTTAATGTAGAAGCTTGCAGGTTCAGAAGTTCTGTATGTGCCTTACAGTGCACATGGGATTACTTTTTTGTGTTTGTCCCTCAACAGGATTTTATTTAATTTATGTTCTAATAAGAAGAAACATTAATTTAGTTTCCCCAGTCTGAATTAATTCAGTTCTCCCAACCATCTGATCTCATGCAAATATGAAATACACTTCACAGTGAATTTTACTTAAAAAGTAACTGTACTGATCCCAGCCCAAACAAAATTTTCAAAAAGACTGGGGGAAATATAGAGAATATCTTAAAAAGCAGTGCCCTCAAATTAATACTTGGACTTGTTTTGATTAACTTCTGCAAAATAAATTAAGGTATGGAAGTCAAAAATAGAAAGGAAAAGAGGTAAGAAGGAATTAAGAAGGAAACCGTTTACCTAAATCGAAAAGAGAACCATGTTGAGGATGAAGGAAGTCAACTGGAAGAAAAGAAGAAATGAAGCATGGTATATATATTGCTGTTCATTTGTTTGTATAAATTTTTGTAAGTAACAATGTTTTAGTTGTATTTCTCTGTTTTCGTTTTTTGTAAGTTTTAGTGTCGATTATGTATTGTTATTATTATTATTATTATTATTATTATTATTATTATTATTATTATTATTATATTTAATGTGTGTATGTGTGTCATAAAATAAGTTCAAAAAATGAACAGTGCCTCAGTGCTAAAGGGTATTGGATCCTGTGGAAGCTATTCCACAAAACAGCAAAAAAAAAACACATCATGCAAATATAAACATGCACAGTATATGGAGAAGCTGTAATCTGTATTTAGTGAGATAATAAATGGAGTTAAAAGTGGGGTGTTCATCGGGGGGGGGGAATAACTGTGATCGACTTCTATTTTCCCTTCTCCCACTGAACATTCTCACCTGCTGTAGGACTTAAAGGATTTTATCCTAGAAACAACTGTCAGCTGTAGCATAAGTGGAGAAAGGTTATGCTTTCAAGAGAAATTCTGTTATTTTTATTTTTTTATAATATTTTTTATTAATTTTAACATATAAATTATAAAATGTACCACAAAACCTATCACTTATACAATCTTTTTAGACTTCCATCAGTACCTCTGATGATCCACTGTTTTAACCACTTCTTATGCATTTCTTAACTTTATATTGCCTTTACATCTCTTAACAAATCATCCTCCCCCTTGTCCATTTTTACAACACTTCTAATAATACTCCTCACAAAACTTCTTGCAACCCTACAAACGCCGTCTGTTCTTCACAATTACTTTTCAAATAGTCCGTATATTTACTCCAGTCTTCCGTGAATTTCTGGTCTCGCCGGTTTCGAATCCTTCCTGTTAATTTATCTAATTCTGCATAGTCCGAGAAATTCTGTTATTTTTCGACCAATTAAATTTCTCCTGAGGTTCGTCATGGAGAGCTCTTTACACAGATGCTTACCACAAACCTGATAGTTCTTTCAGACCAAAGAGTCACTGAAAGGAGATTACTAAAGTGTATAACACTAAAAAATATCGTGCTAAATCAAGCTTTGTTTGCTACATTTTGAAAGCACCAAGCAGCCAGCTAGGTTCTGCTGAATTCAACTTAAGTGTGTTCACACACATGCGCGCGCACACTTTCTATGCCGATGAGAGTGAATTAAAGAAGAGATAACAGCACACTCAATGATACCTTTTAATTTATGGAGGATTCATCTGGGATGAGTCTAAGAAGGCATTAAACCATTTGCACCCGGTCTGGGATATATAATCATGGTATACAAATCAATCTAAATCATTATTAATTCTGCCGAAACGCCAATGTCTTGAGGTCACTGGGGGTTCCAGAGTTAAAAGAGTAAAGCCAAGACGACTAATCTAATTGCACTGTCAGGTACAGGCCTTGCTTCCTAGAAGATAAGTCTGTAAGAAGACATTTCATTTGTGAGGTTGTCCCACGAGACCCTGCACATTCATGACTAACTGCAGATATTAATGCAAAGCCACTGAACCACATCCCAAGCTTTTTGTATCCGTCTGCTCTGCGCGTTTCAGCACCGGGAAACAAAAGTTGCATAGCCACAGCCAATAGCATACGAGAAAAAATGACGGTAGCTAGTCCCATCTGCCTGCTCCCTGTATTGGCTATGCAGCCCAAGGGCTGAATGATCAGAGAGGGAAAACTCTCTGAGGGTACTATAGTTTGTGAAGAGTGCTGGGAATTGAAGCTCTGTGAGGAATGGAATCACAAGATTCCCAAGGAGTCTTTGGAGGAAGTCATACCTGTTACAGTAGGACAAATGAGCTTTAAATATAGGGAGCAGGATTCACCTAACTAGTCTCTTCAGCAGAAGCCCTGAAGAAGGGCTTCCTGCTAAGTTGTGGGTGGACATATCAGACGACACAGCGATTCTTCAAACAGCTCTTGTTTATTCACAGGCCAGGACAGAACTGAAGGGTTCAGTCAGCCTGCTTATATAGAGCTCCAGTACAACGCAACTGTAGCAATTTCCTAAAACTATCCAATCACTGAATGTCACTGAATGTCACTTTCGATCCCTTATTTGCATAACTATCTACAGTATCCCCCTGCTGGCCCAGGGTGAGAACTTCAGTACATAACACTTCCACTATTGCTTTCCACCCTCTGCTTCCCCCCCCCTGCATGGGGGGAGGTGGGAAGAACACTAAGATGGTGGGGGGACTGTGGGAGGGATGTGTGGGCGGATACATAGAAAGTACGCCTGTATTTACTGTATGCCTGTGAAACATGGACCACTTATAAACACCATCTCCAACTCCTCGAAAGATTCCATCAACAGTGTCTCCGGAAAATTTTACACATCACTTGGGAAGACAGGCGAACTAATGCGAGTGTACTAGAAGAAGCAAAGATCACCAGTGTCGAAGCAATGATTCCTCAATATCAACTTCGTTGGACTGGTCATGTTGTGTGGATGCCTGATTATCGTCTTCCAAAGCAACTACAGTGGTACCTCAGATTACATACGCTTCAGGTTACATACGCTTCAGGTTACAGACTCCGCTAACCCAGAAATAGTGCTTCAGGTTAAGAACTTTGCTTCAGGATGAGAACAGAAACCGTGCTCCGGCAGCGCGGCGCAGGCAGGAGGCCCCATTAGCTAAAGTGGTGCTTCAGGTTAATAACAGTTTCAGGTTAAGTACGGCCCTCTGGAACGAATTAAGTACTGTACCGGTACTTAACCTGAGGTACACTGTACTCTATTCCAAACTTTAAAATGGAAAGCATAATGCTGGTGGTCAACAAAAGAGGTTTAAAGACTCTCTCAAGGCAAATCTTAAAAAATGTAGTATAAACAGTGACAACTGGGAAACACTGGCCTGTGAAGCGCTCCAACTGGAGAACAGCCTTTACCAAAGGTATCATGGGCTTTGAAGATGCTTGAACTCAGGACAAAAGGGAGAAGCGTGCTAAGAGGAAGGCAGGTTTGGCAAACCCTCCCCATGATCAACTCCCATCCGGAAACCTATGTCCCCACTGTGGAAGGACCTGTGGATTCAGAATTGGCCTCCACAGTCACTTACGGACTCACTGTTAAAACCATGTTCATGGAAGACAATCTTATTCAGCTACGCATGATCGCCAAAGAAGAAGAGGAATGATAGCATTTGTCTTTGTTGTTCGGCATGTAGCCCTGGAATGTTGCCTTGAGGAAATGTGTCCCTCAGGCTTCTGCACCTCTGGTTTGAACATGAGTGAACTGCGTGGGCCAATGGTCCGACTCAGCATAAATTAGCTTAATATTAGCCTCATTAGGGACGCGGGTGGCGCTGTGGGTTAAACCACAGAGGCTAGGACTTGCTGATCAGAAGGTTGGTGGTTCGAATCCCTGTGATGGGGTGAGCTCCTGTTGCTCGGTCCCCGCTCCTGCCAACCTAGCAGTTCGAAAGCATGTCAAAGTGCAAGTAGATAAGTAGATACCGCTCTGGCGGGAAGGTAAACGGCATTTCCGTGCGCTGCTCTGGTTCGCCAGAAGCGGCTTAGTCATGCTGGCCACATGACCCGGAAGCTTAGTCATGCTGGCCACATGACTCCCTCGGCCCATAGAGCGAGATGAGCGCCGCAACCCCAGAGTCGGTCACGACTGGACCTAATGGTCAGGTGTACCTTTACTTTACCTTAACACCTCGAGGCAATACTTGTTTATTCTGACTTCCCTGCTTTTTAGAAAATAAATAAATAGGGAAGTCAGAATGCCTTCTGCATGCAGGCGGTCTCCTATTCAATCATTCAAGAAGAAATAACATCCTTTCCCACTAAGATAATTTCTTTTATATAAAGATCTGGGAAGGAGCCAGAGATCTTAAACAAAGGTGTAAAAATGTGGACAATACAGTAAAGAAATAAAATCCATATCAAGGCAATAATGGTCATGAAGCTATAAGGAGGATGTATAATAGTTCCTGGACTTTTAATTTGTGACTAATTTGTTGCACAATGAGGTTGCAATTTTCTAATTGTGATTGCCACTTTAATTTTACTCATGGCTGTGCAACTAACAATGTATAGTCTAGTAATTAAAATTAATTGTACTTTCACCTGCATATTTCTACTAGGCTGTTAAATTCAGTCTGTAGGCTCAATGATTTTGTTCTCAGAAAGATGCTGAAGTCATTTCTGGAGCCCAATTATGTTACACTTGGTAATTCCAGAATAAAAAGCAGGCATTTTACATGGAACGACATTTTAAAAGAACATGTATGCTCAGCTTTAGCAATCTGGTAGATGCAATTGTTAACAGTCTTATTATAAACATGGTGCTATTGAAATACAGCTTACAGAAAGAGCAATTATCGGTTGCATGAATATATCCTTTGTGAGCTCAAATAGATTTTCAACATTAAATTGCTTTAAAGAACAGTTGCTGGTGAGCTTTTGAACTGCATACATAGCCTACATTTTATGGGGGGAAATACTTCATTAATCCAGAGTTGAGGTAAAAAAATAAATAAAAACCATGTCACATGAAACTGCAAACCCAGTCAACCCAAGCAGGCTGCCACAAGCAGATCTCCTTAGGCAGACTGGCTGTAAATAATATGCATATTCAAATCTTCATTAGAATATTCATCCAGGTGCGTAGCACCTTTGTCTACACTGTGTGGGTCTTAATCAATGGGATGTATATTTAAACAAACGTTGCGTTGTGCATCCCAGTCCCCATCATTTTGGTGCAGAGGTATGCATAAATGGCTTTTAAAAACATGGTTACAACTGACTTGATATAAAAGGGACAATCCATGGATACTTGAATTAAGGTGCAGCATTCAATGTCCTGCCCTTACTTTGTAAGTGTCTTCAGCCTAAATCCAACACGGTGGATTTAGTGACCGAGGCTGCATTTGTGAATCAAATGGATCCTAAAGTAGATTCCACTGAGAATTCTAAGTTTTCTTCATGTGTGGTTTTGCAGGGAAATGAGCGGATGGTTCAGGAAACCGTGAAGTTTTCCATATCTGATCATTTGAGAGGAAGACTTCACAGCTTTAAATTTAGGATATTCCTGGAGCGCTGCTAATTGAACAAAGGTATCTCAATTCAACACCAAGTGTTTACATACCTGCACTCAGACACAAAAACCCATAATCAAGCTAGCTTTCATTCTGACTACCTCCAGCAGCTGGAAAAGGCTCTATTACTTCTTTGTCTGTCTCACAATCCTCATAAATCTTTTTTTAATTATAAAAAAGACTTCATTATAACAATGAAAATAACTGGCCGGTCTAGGTTATTTTATCAAGCCTGTTTAATGTGATTGGGCAAAGTGACTCTCTTTCGCACAGTTCACTATTAGCTCCTTAACCTGAATCTTCAGTGGAGCACATTTTATGGGCTTAATTGCATATCTCCCCCTCTTCCTGTGTAAATTAGCCTATATAAATAGAATTTCCTTGTTGCTGTGTTGTCCTACGCTGTCCCTCCCATGCAGCCATGAAGAAATTTTACTGACTACCCTGTTTAAAGCAAATAGTTCCTCTCCTAAAAATTATGGGACCAAGAAAAAAGTTTTCCATAAAACATTATTTTACTAAAAGCCTTAGGATAATTAATAATTCCTCTTCTGAAGTGCTAATCACCCACATGCACACACAAAATGTATACACCAAAACACTTATGCGAAGTAGGAACATTAACTGGTTTTACCTCTCCCAAGGCAATTTCTTATGGTGGCTTATATTTGTTGTGGGTATTTTGTTATCTTCAGTCTAAAAGCAACCTTGATAAAGTATCTTTTGACACTTTTACTGCTCCTTTAAATGAAATATTCAGTGTCTCCAAGAGTCAGCTTGAGTGGAATTGACTCAATAGTTCAGCATGAGAAAGACAGGGGCAACATTTTCTAATTTAGAAATTTGAGGAAATGGTTCCCTTCCCCTATTATCTGGCCATTTTGCAGCCTGGGATTCTCCAGCATCAACATGCAGAGTTTGCTCTGCAGTCCTTCTGCAGAAATTAGCTGACACCCATCAACGCAGATAACAGAAAGCTGTAGCATTAACACTTGAGAGCGCATTAATCTTTCCCAAATTAAAATCTGAACCACAGCATTTAAGATTGAGGCCACCATGGTTCAGTGCTGTTTGACCGCCAATTTTGATAAAAGTGTTTTAAGAGAGGAGAGACGGAGATAAATTGCTCAGAGTTGCACAACAGCGATGAGGGTAAGTCTGGAGACTGTGGGCTGCTATCACCAGCTGAACGGTTGCTTGTTTACAAAAGCAGTACAACAGAACGAAAGGCAACAACATTTCACTATATTTCTGAGAGGCAGCATCAATATTATATTTCATCAGTGAGAGACGAAAACACTTTCTCATATGAGTATCAGAAGATAAGGCCACCTTCGGTTGTAAAACAATTGCATCTCTTGACTCAAGAATTTTACAGGGTGGCATTTGCTTAGCCACAAGCTGTTTAGTCTGAATGGGAAGCTAACACACCACAAAAAGCGAGGCAGGAAGATGGAGCAGGAAAGACTACAATTGCCAGAGAATGCAGAGGGGCCACTAGGGGGGCATCGGAAGATGGCTGACAATAACATCTCTCCGACCCACACGAGGTAATTAGGAGGCTGTGATGGGAGTAAAATAGCCTCCCTACCCCCCCCCCAAGGTTGTGGGGGGGCTGCCCTTGCCTGCTGTGCCCTATACCACCCCCGAATTTGTGGGGATGGGGGCACTAGGCACAATGCCCTCCTGTGGGATTTCGGCACTCCTGGACGCCGTCTCTGATCCGCGCCGCTAGCTGCAAGAACTTCAAAAGAAACAATTAGGATGAAGCGAATGCACATATTTCAAGGAAGGAGGGAGAGTAAAGACTGCTAAAAGAAGAGATCTCTGATAAAACAAGACGAGTTGGAGGGACAAGAGTAAATCATGAGAAGATACGCCAAGACTCGGTATGCCAAAGGGACTGATGGGGGAGGGGAAAAAACTTTCCTTTCTTTCCTCTATGTGATTAAACAAGAATCCCCCCCCTCACAAGTCAGAAATGTCGTTTTAATGACTTAAGCTGTGGATTTAAGACTGTGTGGAGATAATTCACTAACCAAAGCATGTTTCAAGAAGACCGTGAAAATTATAAGAGCTTTGGAATGACGCAGTAAAAAATATCGTCGCCATGTTGGCTAGTTCTGTCGGAGGACTTAAGTCTGGGAGGAGGAGGAACAGAGCTGTTGTTATATTGTGGGTGATACTCCTCAGAGGGACTTAAGAGTGACAGATCTACGTGTTAATGATGGAAAGAGTGATGTTATTTATGAAAGTGATGATATATGGAAACCATCTGATATGAGGACTGGTCGAACGGAAAATTTACACAGGATTATAATTGGTGTTTGTCAGCTTAAGAAGATTATCAGAAGAGATCGTAAAGAAAAGAAGGAAAAATATATGAATAAGATGAGATGTGGAAACAGCAAGATAAGACTGGATACAGCTTCCGGGTCATTTGGCCAGCATGACTAAGCTGCTTCTGGCAAACCAAAGCAGCGCACGGAAATGCCGTTTACCTTCCCGCCAGAGCGGTATCTATTTATCTACTTGCACTTTGACATGCTTTCGAACTGCTAGGTTGGCAGGAGCGGGGACCGAGCAACAGGAGCTCACCCCATCGCAGGGATTCGAACCACCAACCTTCTGATCGGCAAGTCCTAGGCTCTGTGGTTTAACCCACAGCGCCACCCACATCCCGTAAAGCGTATTTACAGGCATTTTATTCAGCATCAGGACAAAGGAAAAACATGTCTGCTCCCCTTCGTGTCCAAGCAAAGAGCATAAGCAAAAGCTATGCACAACGGAAGTTGCCAGCAGGCTGTGCTGGAAGTAAACAGACATGTGACATACAACAACTCCACACGCCTGTTCCTCTTAAGGTGGAAGGGAACATCAATATCCTAACATCCACATCCCCATTTCTTCTTTTTACCCACACTGCTCCTGCTATTTACTAACTGAGGATTTACCTATATACCACAAGGAAAATTGGTTTTATTACTTTCTCGCTCGCTTTTTGAAATTTGCTTACAGACATTTTTACATTTTGTTGCAGACAGGGGTTGTGCCTGGCTCAATAGCTTGACTGCGGAGGCAGACTTCCAGCCCATCACATTTGGCCAGATGAGAAGAGGGCAGCTGGGCAGTGCCTGCCCATATTTCTTCCTTCACAGAGCACAAAATGTCACGAGGTGTACATTTCGACCCACATGCGTTTCCAGTGCACATGAACCCAACATACACTACTGAGAGGAATGGGAGCTTTTGTGTAGAGTCAGGATGAGCATTCCTTTTAACTGTGTTCATCTTTCAACCTAATACCCATTGGAGAACTTTATACATAGGGAACAGGAAAAATATTGGCTTACTATGTGGAAAGAAAGGCAATAGTATACATGAGCCGTATTAGCAAAGTTGCAATATGTGGGCAGCAAGCTATCACAAACATTACACACACACACACACACACAGACGATCTCTAACTACCCAAAAGCTGAAAGGATGAGCATAGCGATGTGCCACAGTATTCCCAGTAAAAGAAAGAAAAATATTGGACCAAAGTCCAGGATCTGAGAACTGTGCCTTCCGCAAGAGGTGTTGTTGTTGTTTAGTCGTGTCCAACTCTTCGTGACCCCATGGACCAGAGCACACCAGGCCCTCCTGTCTTCCACTGCCTCCCGCAGTTTGGTCAGACTCATGTTTGTAGCTTCGAGAACACTGCCCAACCATCTCATCCTCTGTCGCCCCCTTCTCCTTGTGCCCTCCATCTTTCCCAACATCAAGGTCTTTTCCAGGGAGTCTTCTCTTCTCATAAGGTGGCCAAAGTATTGGAGCCTCAGCTTCAGGTTCTGTCCTTCCAGTGAGCACTCAGGGCTGATTTCCTTCAGAATGGAGAGGTTTGTTCTTCTTGCAGTCCATGGGACTCTCAAGAGTCTCCTCCAGCACCATAATTCAAAAGCATCAATTCTTCGGTGATCAGCCTTCTTTATGGTCCAGCTCTCCCTTCCATACATCACTACTGCAAGAGGTAAGCGCTACCAATAAAATCCTATACCAGCCAGGCAACAGAAATCTTTCACGCATTCCTTTAATCTGTGTCCAGCGAGGCATGGGACTGATCTTTGAGAAACATGGTTCCGTTGCAGCTGTGAGCTGACTAGCCACTGAAGAACCTTGGATTTAAGTAGACTTTGGACCTAATTAACTTCTATACTTTGAGCTTAAAAGCAATCTTCATCGTCCAAGGTAAATTCCTGGCAAATACAAATATTGATAGGCCGATCTTTTTGGAAACTCTGTGGTGTTATGCATCTGGTTCACAACACTTATACTTGAGCCAAACAGTTGTTTTCAGTTCATGTGCACCTGTTGACCTGATCTGATTAGATACTACATTTTGGCAGGGGGAAATTAGTGAGTCTTTCAAATGAACATCTTATATTTTTCCTCCCAAAAAGAAAAGGGCAGCTTCACCACTGCAGTAAATATCTTTGGAGATGCGATGGGATAAAACAAACAAGCAAACAATAAGTTTACTGCTATCCAAATGGACATAACATCCCATTTTGAGGTGAGACACTAGAAATCATTTATTAAAGGAGCTGGTCACTATGACCTCAATCACAATACCCCTTCAGGACATACTGAAGTTAAGCCTGTGCTTAAGATCTTTGCTAGATTAAAAATAACACTTGGCAGTGATGGGCACAATGATTTATCTGAATTCCTTCCATATGTACCTCATACTCTCCTTTTCCTTTGCCTCCGTTCCCTCAAATCACAAAATGGTTCTATTTTCTCAAATCAAATCGTTGGTTCAAATTGCCAATGTGTTATTTCCTTTCCCCAAAATTAGTAATAAAATAGCATATTATTCTTCATGAGCATCCCCTTCTTGTTTCTGAGCAGTTAGCTGCTGTTGTAAGGACAGAGGGACTGCTTTTAAAAGAAATGTGTGATTTGTACCATTTTTATGGACTTGGCTGGCAACAAATTATTCTCTTTATTAGCAAAAACAAATGCTTTTGTATCTTTAGCATGTTCACCTTCCCTAGTGTCTATAAAGTGTACTACGTTAGCAATGTGTTAGAAAACAGGCAGCTATTCTCAGTCACTCACATTAAATAATAAATAATATAGCCATTTAAGCTAGAGCAGAATCCTAGAACCAAAGACTGAGAAACTGATAATACAATTTACAATGCAATACTATGCGTATTTACTTAAAGGTAAGTCTCAGGGTGTTCCTTAGGGCTCGCTCTCTTATTTTGCAGCCTCAGTTTGCAATAAGAGAGGGCCTTCTCGGTAGTGGCACCCGCCCTGTGGAACTCCCTCCCACCAGATGTCAAAGAGTAAAACAACTACCAGACTTTTAGAAAATATCTGAAGGCAGCCCTGTTAAGGGAAGCTTTTAATGTTTAATAGACTATTGTATTTTAATATCCTGTTGGAAGCCGCCCAGAGTGGCTGGGGAAACCATTATTATTATTATTATTATTATTATTATTATTATTGATTTGACTCTTTTTGGATCTACACCAGTATTTCCCAAACTTGGTTCTCCAGCTGGTTTTAAACTACAACTCCCATCACATGGTCTGGGGTGATGGGAATTGTAGTCAAAAAAACAGCTGGAGACTCAAGTTTGAGAAACACTGTTCTGTCCCTTGTGCATGATAATATCCCGGTTTGCTAATAGTTCTTTATTTCTTGTCACTGCCTTACAGTAGACATCAAGTACACTGGTTTCAGAGGGAAAGTGACAATTGCTTCTTTGGTGCAAAATAACATCCTTTCACGCAAAGTACAGTCTATCCTTTGTAACAACACCCGTTTAAGACTTTCACATGACACTGATGAGTTTCCACCATGTACTTTACCAGCAATACCGTTTTCCCAAATCACCTTTTCCCCCTTTTGGTTTAACATAGAGCTTGCAGAAGAATTCTGTGAAACTCCAAAGCTAGTTCATTGTTTTCTTATACTAATGAAGATAGGGCTGGCCCAAGACATTTTGGCACCTGAAGCAAACCACTACAGTGGTGCCCCGCAAGACGAACGCCTCGCAAGACGGAAAACTCGCTAGACGAAAGGGTTTTCCGTTTTATGAGCTGCTTCGCAAGACGAATTTCCCTATGGGCTTGCTTCGCAAGACGAAAACGTCTTGCAAGTTTGTTTCCTTTCTCTTAACACCGTTAATACATTTGCGACTTGACTTCGAGGAGCAACTCATAGAACGCAGTGTACATAGTAGCCTTTTTTGAGGTTTTTAAAGACTTTGGTGATTTTTGAAGCTTTTCCAAAACTTCTTTTGCAGCCATTTGGTAAGTTAAGCTTTTAAAACTTTTTTTGGGGGGGGTTGGATTTTGGGTTGGGGTGTTTGGAATTCAAGGACTTGGTGTTGGGGAGGGGTTTGCAAGAATCTGGAAGCTTGTGTGTTTTTTTCTGCATTTTTATTATTTTCTGTGACCATTGGGGGCACTCTGCTGTTTTTTTAAAAAAAATCTGGATTTGAATTTCTGTGTGCTGGGTCAGTGGGGGAACAGTTGGGGAGGGGTTTGCAAGAATCTGGAAGCTTGTTTTTTTTTCTGCATTTTTATGATTTTCTGTGACCATTGGGCCACTCTGCTGTTTTTTTAAAAAACATTCTGGGTTTGAATTTTGAATTGCTCTTTACAGTATGTGTGACTTTAAAGAGCACTTAATAAACTCTTGTTGTACCAAATTTGGCTTTGTTTGGACTTTTTTTGACCATAGGAACGCATTAATTGATTTTCAATGCATTCCTATGGGATTTCGTGCTTCGCAAGACGAAAAATTCGCTAGATGAAAAAATTCGCAGAACAAATTAATTTCGTCTTGCGAGGCACCACTAATGGTGCCCCGCTCCCCACCAGAGAAGAAGGGATGATTGCAAATCTACATCAGGAACAAGGAAAGAATAAAGAATACATCGCAATCCACTGCCCCTATAAACCCTGCCGCCTGAGGTGGTCGCCTCACCTTGCTTTCTGGGTGAGCCAGCCCTGAAGAGAGTTCTAGGTATGACACTCTTCTCAGCTTCATCTGGGCAAACATTTTACAATAAGTTTGACTAAAATTTGGTAGAATCAGAGGAGCCTAAAGTATTTCTTAAGAGCTCTGATCCAAACCCAAGACCACGAGTTGGCCCTCCCTTTCCTTTTGAAAAGATCAGGTGGTTTTAGAGTACTCTGCTCTATATTTATTAAGTTTTAAGTGTTAGGCAGAAATCTTGCTTCCTCTTGATTGCCCTGAAAGCAATCTGACGAAATTCAGGGAGGGCAAGCTGTAGAATAGAACGTCTCCTCTCAGCCTTCATCCCATTTTTGTCTCGTCCTGTGTATGTGTGTGTGTGTCAAACCCTCCAAGTGTTCCTATTTTCCAGGGACAGCCCTGGATTTACAGAAGCCATCCTGGGTTCTCGTTTCATCCTGGAATGTCCCACTTTTCCTTAGAACGTCCCTGTTTTCATTGAAGAAATGTTGGAGAGCATGACCTTCGAACCAAAGAGATATCTGAAGGCAGCCCTGTATAGGGAAGGTGTTTTTTTTAATGTTGAATGTTTTATTATGTTTCTATATATGTTGGAAGCCACTCAGAGTGGGCAACCCAGTCAGATGAGTGGAGAATAATAATAATAATGATGATGATGATGATGATGATGATAATAATAATAATAATAATAATAATAATAATAATAATAATAATAATGGAATAGGACATCCCTATTTTCACTGAAAAATGTGGGAGGGTATGGGGGGTATGAGAATGACTTTCAGCAACATTTGAAAATGATCCAAAATCCTTGTCGTCTTTCTGTCATTGTCTCTCTGCTGACGGAATCAATATCGGCATTTTTGCAGCAAATGTTAAATGTTTGTCAGTGTTTTTAACTTCACCTTAGGGCACATGTTGTTGTCGCCAGACAGCGAAGCAGCAATGGTGACAGCCACATCTTGCAAAACCACGCTTCTGTCTACAAGCAATCTGGCCTGCCAGGGCCATCTTTGCCTACTATTCTATTTTCCATCCCGTGAGCTCCCATGAAATTGACATTTAAAACTAATTGTACGGATAACTCTACCAGATTCCAGAAACTACGTTTGAGATTTGTGGGGAAAGGTGTGGAAGCAAATTCTCACCTGCATCGGTTTTCTGTATTAGTTTTCTGTCCGCTACATAACTGTGAATGAGGGCTAAAAGGGATTATTAGGCCTTGGTGATGGGATAGGTGTATATAACTAATCTGCATTGCTTATCTCAGGCACACAGTGGTCTGTCATGACCTGTCTACATGCCCTCAATGCCTGTCCCTTGCCTTTATTGTCTTGCAACTGCTACCGCCGGTGGTGGCTCTTCTCTGCTCTAATAAACAACCAATTACTGCCCCAAACAGATGTCTGGGCTATCATCAAGAAATTCAGTTGAAGTGAAGAGGCCTTAAATAGGTCAATTTCATTCAGTTAGACATGGTAGCTGACTGAAGTGGAAAGGGAGAATTGTAGGGGGACTTGAACTTGTGTGTTATTGAATGAGTAAGCTGAGGAGAGAAGGGAGATGAAAAACTTTTGGCAGTTTCACATAAACTAAAATAATTCAGAACCAGCTGAAATATATCAGCCTAAACTAAGACAGGGAAAGAGATTCTGAAAAATGGTGGAGAGAGCTTACAATGGCAACTAAGTCAAACTTTTCCAAGTAAATTAAAGGTTTCGATTCCCAACAGTTTTTTGCAAAACAAAACAAATTCCTGACATCATAAAAAGCCATTTGTCTAGAGTTCTTGTGCTGTTATTTCAATATTATAATATTAATATAAAGCAAACTGTACTGGTCACACAATTGTTTTTAGGATGCCAACTATTTCTCCTCAATTATTACTCTGATGGAAATTGCAGGGTATTTCGCTCTCAAAAAGTTGTTCATTGTTTGCCAAGAAATTTCGTTTTCCTGACACCTGCTATCGTTTATTACTGGGAAAATTCTGTGTATGTTGATTTGGGGCGTGTGGTTGTGTTAGCTCCATCATGACCCCGTTGCCCTTCCAAGAGTTGAAGAGCTGGTGGGGAAAATCCTGTAAATGTGTAGGCTCCCTCTGCGTTTTGGAACTCTGGAAAATCAGAAATGTTATTGGACATTCGATGTCCAGGAGTGCCCTCTAACTCACGGAGAATGATGGGAATGATGTGATAGGCCACCTTTGCATGTTTAACCCGACTACAGAACGCCCAAAAAGATCTATAAATGTCACTGGGGGCAAGCGAAACCAAGAGAGTATGGAAAACAACACCAGACAATCGAAAAAATAGGCAAACATTTTCAAAGGCATTGCAAAAAATGGGGAGTGTTCTTTGACACTACTGAAAATGCTAATGAGAAACCATGCTCAGCTCAACACTCTCTTCAAATGGCATAGAGTAATGAGGCCGTTTTGTTCACTTGTATCGCCGGTTCAAGAAAGCACCACTCTTACAGCATAAAGATGTAATCTTGTTCATGTGGTGATCCCTGGTTGTCTGGATTGGCCCATGTCAACCATGTCCTAACCAGGTCAACTCAGAAGTATACCATATGAATTCATTGAGGATTGTCTGCAGGTAAAAGGTTCGAGACTCTTGAGAGTCCCATGGACTGCAAGAAGATCAAACCTCTCCATTCTGAAGGAAATCAGCCCTGAGTGCTCACTGGAAGGACAGATCCTGAAGCTGAGGCTCCAATACTTTGGCCACCTCATGAAAAGACCCTGATGTTGGGAAAGATGTAGGGCACAAGGAGAAGGGGACGACAGAGGACGAGATGGATGGATAGTGTTCTCGAAGCTACTAACATGAGTTTGACCAAACTGTGGGAAACAGTGGAAGACAGGAGTGCCTGGTGTGCTCTGATCCAGGGGGTCACGAAGAGTCGGACATGACTAAACGACTAAACAACAACAATATGCTCTGGCTATGATTAGCACTCTTCCTGAGAACATGAACATATATCACAGAATAAAACTTCTGAGTTGACCTGGTTAGGACATGGTTGACATCGGCCAATCCAGGCAACCAGGGATCACCACATGAACAAGATTACATCTTTATGCTGTAAGAGTGGTGCGATGGTCCCTCACCGCTCACCCAACCAGCTCCCCAAGGCTTGCCGGCCAAATGGTCACAATTCCTACTAGGCCCCTGCACCAAGGCAGACGACCCCATGACAGGCATAGCCAAGGTTAACCGGAACACAGGGTGGGCGGGTGGGCGGGTGATCCGATGCACTCTGCGAAAGAGAAAGCAAAAGCAGAGTGCCCCCAATATTTAAAGGCTTTGGTCCCACCCACCCAATTTGCAACATGCAATTTGCCCCAGCAACCCGGTCATCCAATCATTGCTTCAGGCAATAACCATTTAACCTGCCTGGCAACAGAGGGTTGGCCTGGCAGACCCCACCGCAACACGTGCTCTCATCTTAGGGAGAACACGCTTTGACCCAAAATCTGTTTGAAGAAGCAACTTTGTTAAAGAGAGAGAGAGAGAGAGAGAGAGAGAGAGAGAGAGAGAGAAATTATTTTAGATTTTCTCAAACATTTCTGTACCTTGAAGGGAATAACTACCAAAGCAGAATTTATGACCGAGGGGCGCTTATATCCAATAGGATAGAAGTCCCTCAAGTAAACTGCATTTAAATTCAGTTGTAACTTTTCAGAAAAATTGTATTTCTGATCACAAAGAGAAGAGTTCTTACGTAAGATTCCAATAAATCTCCCCTACGTTTATTGGGCGGCTGCTAGGAACATATAGCCAAATGAGCATTTTGTGCCATCACACCAGGCCAACCAACCAGTGTCCATCAGTGTAATATGCAATGCAAAACAAAGTTCAAAATTACTGCAAATAAAATTTGAATTAAGTTGACAATTCAAAGAAGACAAATTAAAGTAAGTAAAAATAGACCAAATAAGAGGCAGTGTGGCGCAGTGGTTAGAGTGTTGGACTAGGACCAAGGTGACCAGGGTCCAGATCCCACTCAGTCACTCCCAGTCTAGCCTACCTTACAGGGTTCTTGTGAGGATGAAACGGGTAGGCAAGTTTGACGAAAGTGGGAAAGTGGGATTTTAATGTCATAAATGAATGTAACTGATACTCAAATTGAACTCCCTACATGTGAATAAATATCAAACTAATATTTTTCGCTCCATAAGACACACTTTTTTCCTCCTAAAAAGTAAGGGGAAATGTCTGTGCGTCTTATGGAGCGAATGTATGGTCCCTGGAGCCAAATTGCCCAGGGACAAAAAGCAAATCGTGCTTTTTTTTTCTTTTCTTTTTTTAGAAAGAGGGAAGGGGGTCTTGAAACAAAGCCGCTGAGCAGCTGAGCAGCAAGCGATTGGGAGGGAGATAAGGGACTCTAGAGATAAAGGAGGCTGCCTGGGAGGGGGGAAGTAAAAGCACATGGATCCTCAGGATTTTTACACTGGTTCACCCCAAATTCTCCATCAGATCACATAGCATGTCCATGGCTACAGCCTGCACCAAAAAGCACACGCATCCACTGTTTCGTGGGGCCGCAATGGCGCAAAAATGTGGTTACAAAGCATGGATCCACATGGATCCTCAGGATTTTTGCATTGGGCTACCCCAAACTCACCGTCAAATCACATAACATGTCTGTGGCCACAGCATGAACCACAAAAATCATCCACTGTTTGGTTCAGAATTTTTTTTCTTCTTGTTTTCCTCCTCTAAAAACTAGGTGCGTCTTATGGTCAGGTGTGTTTTATGGAGTGAAAAATACGGTAATATTTGTCCCTACTTTTCCAGCAATGGATCCTGCTTCATATCTCTAGAACGTAGCACCATATTGCGGATTCCCTGAAATTATATCTCGACCTTGTCAAGGTCAATAGAATATTTCTGATCATGTGATAGATGTGGAGTAGCGAAAGAGAATCGGGGGTTGTTCCTTCCCCCCCCCCCGAAGTACAACTTCTGACTTCCAATAACAGGAAGCAGATCCATAAAATTTGAAGCATATGGAATCACAATCACCCTGAAACCAATATCGCAATAAAACAATGTTGTGACAGAAAACTCAGCCTTCATGCCTCCTTCATTTGTTTGTTTTCCAAGGGCCCTGCCTGCAACACTGTAGCTCAATGAGGTTAAAGAGATCTTCTGAGAAAGATCCTATTGATTTTAATTACCAGGAAAAAAGCCCACGGGGACAAAAGAACTTTGCCTGTTTATTTAGCCAGTGCTGCGCTGCAGTATTCTGTAAGGAGAGATCAAATCAGTTGCTCTCTTTATTACAATAATAATAAGGCTGAAAAAGTGCTTCAGGGGGCCTGGGAAGATTTTTAGGCAATAAGAGGCAGGCTTTTCATTTTGGAGGGGACGGACAGCAATTACTGATAATCAATATTAATTCAATTAAATTCATGTTATTTATATAATAAAAAGACCGTGTAATATTTTCAAAATATACTAACCAATGCAATGTGATGTGTTTTATTACAGATTGATTCTTATCATTACTAAATACATATTGAATGGTTAACCCTGTGAACAATGAGATATTAATTAGTTGTGCAGGGTGAAGGGATGCTATGGGCTCAGTGGTACAATAAATGTTTATAAAACCCGACTGGCCTGACAATGCAGTCTACTTAGGAGTTCATGATCCTGGGATATCAGTAGTCATTAGAGGGATGGATTCTGTCTGTCTTGGGCACTTTAAGAATTCCTGATCATTTAGGACTCACCCTGCAAAGCACGTTCTGATCGCATTGGCCTTGTCGGAACGCAATGCGAAACTGTGGTTCATACAGGAATAATCCTCAGGTTTCTCAGCTGCACTAGTTTAGTACAGTGGTGGTGCAAGTAGATAAATAGGGACCGCTTACCAGCGGGAAGGTAAACGGTGTTTCCGTGTGCGGCTCTGGCTCGCCAGAGCAGCGATGTCACGCTGGCCACGTGACCCGGAAGTGTCTTCGGACAGCACTGGCCCCTGGCCTCTTGAGTGAGATGGGCGCACAACCCCAGAGTCTGTCAAGACTGGCCCGTACGGGCAGGGGTACCTTTACCTTTACCTTTACCTCGGGTTAACTACTTAATTCGTCCCAGAGGTCCATACTTAACCTGAAACTGTTCTTAACCTGAAGCACCACTTTAGCTAATGGGGCCTCCTGCTGCCGCTGCGCTGCCGGAGCACGATTTCTGTTTTCAACCTGAAATACCTGAAGCACTATTTCTGGGTTAGCGGAGTCTGTAACCTGAAGCGTTTGTAACCTGAAGTGTATGTAACCTGAGGTACCACTGCAGTTAAACCATAGTTTAGCAACGCAGCTGAACCAGATTGTTTCCTTCTTGTAGTGGTCCCAAAAGTGCTTCCATCAATCTATAAGAAACTGCATAGGGCTTTTATGTAAATCCTAGATAGATAGATGATAGATAGATAGATAGATAGATAGATAGATAGATAGATAGATAGATATAGATAGATAGATAGATGATAGATGATGATAGATAGATAGATAGATGATAGATAGATAGATAGATAGATAGATAGATAGATAGATAGATGATAGATAGATAGATAGATGATAGATAGATGATAGATAGATAGATAGATAGATAGATAGATAGATAGATAGATAGATATAGATAGATAGATAGATAGATAGATAGATAGATAGATAGATGATAGATAGATAGATAGATAGATGATAGATAGATAGATAGAGACAGATGATAGATAGATAGATAGATAGATAGATAGATAGATAGATAGATAGATAGATGATAGATAGAGATAGATAGATAGATAGATAGATAGATAGATAGATAGATAGATAGATAGATAGATGATAGATAGATAGATAGATCGATAGATAGATATAGATAGATAGATAGATAGATAGATAGATAGATAGATAGATAGATGATAGATAGATAGATAGATAGATGATAGATAGATGATAGATAGATAGATAGATAGATAGATAGATAGATAGATAGATAGATAGATGATAGACAGATAGATGATAGATTAGATAGATAGATAGATGATAGATAGATTAGATAGATAGATAGATAGATAGATAGATAGATAGATAGATGATAGATAGATGATAGATAGATAGATAGATAGATAGATAGATAGATAGATGATAGATAGATGATGATGATAGATAGATAGATAGATAGATGATAGATGATGATAGATAGATAGATGATAGATGATAGATAGATAGATGATAGATAGATAGATAGATAGATAGATAGATAGATAGATAGATGATAGATGATAGATAAAAAGGTAAATGTAAAGGACTCCTGACACTTAAGTCCAGTCGCAGACGACTCTGGGGTTGCGGTGCTCATATCGCTTTAGAGGCCAAGGGAACCAGTGTTTGTCTGAAGACAGTATTTCCGGGTCATGTGGCCAGCATGACTAAGCCGCTTCTGGCAAAACCAGAGCAGCACATGGAAACACTATTTACCTTCCCTCTGGAGCAGTACCTATTTATCTACTTGCACTGGCGTGCTTTCAAACTGCTAGGTTGGCAGGAGCTGGGACCTAGCAACGGGAGCTCACCCCGTCGTGGGGATTCGAACCACCAACCTTCTGATTGGCGAGCCCAAGAGTCTCAGTGGTTTAGACCACAGCGCCACCCACGTCCCAGATAGATAGATAGAGTTATGCTATATCTAAAATCTAAGAACTGTGGAAGTATTCCTTGCTTCAGGGGAGAACCTTACATAAGCTCTCTGATACTTCCCTATGGGATCTTCCAGCCCTTGGGAGCCAACTCCTAAGGGCCAAGTCCCTTCGCCCCCAATAAAATATTTGAGGGGGGCCCCCCAGTTGATGGACATTGCCTTTCAAATGGTGGGCGTGTGCCATTTCATGTGATTGATTATGTGGGGCAGGTCTTATCTGCACACACACACACACACACACACACACACACACACTTAATTCAAGTTGGCACCTCTATTGCAGCCTGATGAATAAGTTGTGAAAGAGCTCCTGTTAAAAGTTTGTTTTCAATTAAAAGTGAGGAAGTTAAATTGGTAGTGCTCAGACCATGTGGAACTGCTTGGCAGAGCTTATTTAAGCCTTAGATATAACCCGAGTGTTTCTTGTGGATTGCACATGAATGCTTCCATTCTTGGTTTTGCTGACAAGGGTTTCTCCATCACGCTTTGGTCTGCCACATCTGAGTTTTCAGAGAGCGGTTCTATGACTGGTCCCTGTTTTAGTGAAGCCTGTAAATAACATGTCACTGCTGAGGTCAGTTTGGCACAACAACATCAGGCATGTGTCAGAGGTCATCATCTCATTTAAAGACTGCTTAAGAAGAATGTTCATCAAAATGTTACATGTCTTATTGAAGTGCTGGGTGATACATGGTAGAGTGAGAACCAGATCAAAATAATTTGGGGGGTTTTCTCTGGTGGCTTTTAGAAGCAGATAATCGATTATATGAACATTCTAAGTACATTTTCTCATTTTCATGCATTTTTTAAAGGCCGTGTGATATTTAGCTGATGGTTCAGATTGAAAACGGTGTGATCAATTAAAAAGGTGGCCGCAAATTGACCTGTGGTCAAGATTTTTAAAATGCTGCGCTTATTTTTATTTTTGTAATCGTTTGTTGTTTCTCCACCACGGGTTCTTCTCCTATACAGGGTTGTCTTAAGTATAAGCAGCGCCAGGTACAAATATCTGCCTGGCACGCGCGCGCACACACACACACACCAGGTTGCCCAGTCCCAGGCATGCAGGAGGGCAGAACCAGCCAGCTGCCTCTGCGTCTCGCTGGCCTGGTCACCCCGAAACTCACAGCACAGAGCTGCTGAAACAGAAGAGCCTGATGCAGCGCTCTGAGTGACGGGCAGGCTCTTCCCCGGACTCAATTCTTAGGGCCCGCAATCTCAGCCTGGCGCCCCTGAGAGCCTGGTGCCCGGGTGTCCCGCACCACAGCACCTATGGGTAAGACGGCCCTGCTCCTATATTTGGCACTCTGTAAATTGAGTAAAAAGGGATGCTGGTGGCGCTGCAGGTTAAACCACAGAGCCTGGGGCTTGCCAATAGGAAGGTCAGCGGTTCGAATCCTCGCAAGGGGGTGAGCTCCCGTTGCTCGGTCCCTGCTCCTGCCAACCTAGCAGTTTGAAAGCACATCAAAGTGCAAGTAGATAAATAGGTACCGCTCCGATGGGAAGGTAAACAGCGTTTCCGTGCGCTGCTCTGGTTTTGCCAGAAGCAGCTTAGTCATGCTGGCCACATGATCTGGAAAAACTGTGGACAGACGTTGGCTCCCTTGGCCAGTAAAGTGATATGAGCTGAAGGAGCCAGTGTTTGTCTGCAGACAGCTTCTGGGTCATGTGGCCAACATAACTAAGCCACTTCTGGCAAACCAGAACAGCACACCAGAGCAGCGCACGGAAACAATGTTTACCTTCCCATCGGAGAGGTACCTATTTATCTACTTGCAGTTTGACGGGCTTTCAAACTGTTAGGTTGGCAGGAGCTGGGACCGAGCAACCGGAGCTCACCCCGTTGCGGGGATTCAAACCGCCGACCTTCTGATCGGCAAGCCTTAGGCTCTGTGGTTTAGACCACAGCACCACCCGCCCCCATGGACCTAATAGGTATGTAAGCCCATTTGCACATGTGGCCATGCAGCCAGTTCATGCAGAATGCCGGCACCCAATATACAGAAATGAGCAAACCAGTGATATTTTAGGGAGCAGGCTAGCAGGCCTGCTCCATTACTTACATCATAGGAGCCTACACCACACAAAACACTGTTGCTGTATGTAGGTTTTATTTTATTTGTTTTTCATCTTATATTTTGGAAATGTACATCCAGGTTTTTTCCCTTTAAATTTTTTGGGGGCCCCCAAGAAAGTCGAGTCCTAAGCTACAGCTTGTTTAAAAAAGTAAAGGGACCCCTGACCATTAGGTCCAGTCATGACCAACTCTGGGGTTGCGGCGCTCATCTCGCTTTATTGGCCGAGGGAGCCAGCATACAGCTTCCAGGTCAAGTGGCCAGCATGACAAAGCCGCTTCTGGCGAACCGGAGCAGCGCATGGAAACGCCGTTTACCTCCCTACCTATTTATCTTTTTATAAAAAAAATATGATATTTATTGAAGTTTTACAAACAAAAGAAAATTACAGAATAAGAAAAGAAAAAGAAAAAGAAAAAGAAAAAAATACATGAAAAATAAAAACCAGTTAAAAACAGATCAATCTTTTCGTGTCTTATATTTCATTTACTTGTTTCCTGACCTCCTCACACCTCCCTTTTTTGCATTCCAGTTCACATGGTTAATTCAGCAAATCCTTTCCCTCTTTGTTTTTATCTTAATTCTATATCTTAACATATTATAGCTTCATATTTTCATCTGATTATCAATCCATTTTTACCTATTTATCTACTTGCACTTTGACGTGCTTTCGAACTGCTAGGTTGGCAGGAGCAGGGACTGAGCAACGGGAGCTCACCCCGTCGCGGGGATTCAAACCACCGACCTTCTGATCGGCAAGTCCTAGGCTCTGTGGTTTAACCCACAGTGCCACCCACGTCCCTAGTACAGCTTGTTTAGCTTATACGTAAATCCGGCACTGGGTTGGATGCTGAACACCCTAAGGATCCCCGGGAGTATGTGGGTAAGCAGCCCCTTTTTGACAGAAAGGAACCAGATATAACCACGCATAGACGGATAGCTCTGTGCCAGTCCGAACCATTCCCTTTATCGCCCTGTCTAAGCAGTTACACATGCCTCTTTGAGGCAAATTCTAGTTTCCCTTCGCTGGGAATATTGTCCTTTCCCACTGCAAGTAGACCAGCGAGTCCCCTGGTTTCAGGACAGTGATCCTGGATCGAGCTTTTGTTAAAGGCGGAACAGTAAATTTCTCGTTTCCGCTTGGTGGTGAGGTGTTTAATTGTTGCTTAGTTTTGCCAGCTGAGTAATTCACAGTGAAGTGTTACAATCAGCCACTAGTAGTTAAGCATTTCATTAGGGAGGAACCAGTGAACAACCGTGACATCTTATTGCAGGTGCCGGCTCTGAAGGCGGAGAGAGGCTAAGCCACCGCTCCTCTTGAATGGGCAAGCCATCTGTAGAAAACCAAGCCTGCAAAAGCCATTGAAGAGATGGCAGAAAGCATTCTGAAAGAGCGGGGGGAAGGATTGTATTCAGATGAGGATGTTTCATTCCACAGATGCAGCTGGGTAAAGCCTGGGACCTGGGAGGTAAAGGTAAAGGACACCTGACAGTTAAGTCCAGTCGCAGACGACTCTGGGGTTGCGGCGCTCATCTCGCTTTACTGGCCGAGGAGCCAGCGTACAGCTTCCGGGTCATGTGGCCAGCATGACTACCTTCTTACCTTCCCGCTGGAGTGGTACCTATTTATCTACTTGCACTTTAATGTGTTTTCGAACTGCTAGGTTGGCAAGAGCAGGCACCGAGCAATGGGAGCTCACCCCATTGCGGGGATTCAAACCGCCGACCTTCCAATCAGCAAGCGCTAGGCTCTGTGGTTTAGAGCACAGTGCCATCCACGTCCCTGGGACCTGGGAGACAAGGGTTCCATTCCCCACTCTGCCATGAAGCTCACTGGTAGGTACCCTCAGTGTGGTGTACTGGTTAAGAATGGTCTCGTAATCTGGGGAACCGGGTTCGCGTCTCCACTCCTCCACATGCAGCTGCTGGGTGACCTTGGGCTAGTCACACTTCTTTGAAGTCTCTCAGCCCCACTCACCTCACAGAGTGTTTGTTGTGGGGGAGGAAGGGAAAGGAGAATTTTAGCCGCTTTGAGACTCCTGAAGGGGAGTGAAAGGCGGGATATCAAATCCAAACTCCTCCTCCTCCTCCTCCTCCTCCTCCTCCTCCTCCTCCTCCTCCTCCTCCTCCTCCTCCTCCTCCTCCTCTTCTTCTTCTTCTTCTTCTTCTTCTTCTTCTTCTTCTTCTTCTTCTTCTTCTCCTCTTCTTCTTCTTCTTCTTCTTCTTCTTCTTCTTCTTCTTCTTCTTCTTCTTCTTCTTCTTCTTCTTCTCAAGTCAGTCACTGTCCCTAAGACTAACCTACCTCACAGGGTTGTTCTGGAGATAAAATGGGGAGGAGGAAAGCCATGTACACCACGGGATACAAATGCACTAAATATAAATATTGCTCAATATCACAAACAGAAAGTAGCACAGAGAAGGACAAGCCGCAGCTCTCTAGGCCCCTGGGTCCTGGCCATACCATCAGAGGATTGCAAACACATTTACGCATTTAATTATGTGTGATTCTTGCAATAATATATGTACTTAGCACATGGATGATAATGGCATGATGCTGTTGACACATGAAGAACATAAAATGGATTGGGAAGATGTTCTGGCGTCCTTTTGAGTAAATCACAGCAACGCATAAAAACATCACATGACAGAGGAATTATTTCACCTTAGAAGGCTGATCGCCGAAGAATTTATGCTTTTGAATTCTGGTGCTGGAGGAGACTCTTGAGAGTCCCATGGACTGCAAGAAGATCAAACCTATCCATTCTGAAGGAAATCAGCCCTGAGTGCTCACTGGAAGGACAGATCCTGAAGCTGAGGCTCCAATGCTTTGGCCACCTCATGAGAAGAGAAGACTCCCTGGAAAACAGCCTGATGTTGGGAAAGATGGAGGGCACAAGGAGAAGGGGACCACAGAGGATGAGATGGTTGGACAGTGTTTTCGAAGCTACCAGCATGAGTTTGACCAAACTGCGGGAGGCAGTGGAAGACAGGAGTGCCTGGCGTGCTCTGGTCCAGCGGGTCATGAAGAGTCGGACACAACTAAACGACTAAACAACAACAACAACAAGTTTGAAAATAAGTATTGGATAAATCCTTACTCGGGATTAAGTCCTGTGGACCTCAGTGGGGCTTACTTCTGAGTAGACATGTATGGGGTTGCATTTCATTTCGCAAACATGTGTGGCAGAATATTTCAGTCCAATTTTTTTGACACGTGTGGGAGCACTGAGATTCCCTCCCTGCAATCTAAATTTGCTTTACTGAAAATATAAATGGGCTCTAAGGTAAAATTAATATTGATTTCTAAAGGATGTTATTGACATGGGATGTGATAAATTGTTAACTATTAGCACATACATCGGTATTATACTGGGGGGAATTTATTCCCCCCCCCCCATATCATGTGAGTTTATGCTCATTGCTTAAAAAGCTATTCAAGCAGAATGGAAGCTCAAAGCAAATTGCAAATTGCATGGTGCAGGCTTGTTATTTGAGAAATGCAAACAATATAGAAATGCAAATAATTATGTACAGCTCATCAAATACAAATGCCGTATTTTCAATTAACGTCAACCTACTGAAAACTAAACTAAACACTCTGATCCAAATGAACTATATAAATGTATGGGCATATTAGTTCCAAACTCTGGATTTATACATGCAACTGGGGGTAAATGATGGAGGAAGAGAACATATTTTTTTTTTTAAAAAAAAGAGGAAAATCTTCAAACATTCCACAGCTGCCTAACCAGTAGCTTCCTCTAGAGGGAGTGTTATGGTTATTATTGATTATTATTTAAGTACAGTACTGTGACTTAAGCACTATGACATTTTATTGAACAGCACAAGCAAAACAAAACAATAGTCCCTGCCCCTATTAGCCTACAGTTTACATTTTGAGTGTAAACAACAAGCAAAGGTAGCAGAATACATGTAAAAAAAAACAGGGATACATTTCAAATAGTTTCACCAACTATTCACATGCTCTGTGGGTGGGTGGCACAATGGAGTTCACCTCTGGTGCTTTGACCAAAAGTAGGGTTGCTCCACAGCTACCATTATTTATCTTTCTTGCAGACAATTGATACTGACGTACTGACGTATTTTGCTGCCATTTAAAAACGTGCACACAGATATCATTATAAAGGTAAAGGTAAAGGGACCCCTGACCATTAGGTCGAACCGTGACCGACTCTGGGGTTGCGGCGCTCATCTCGCTTTATTGGCCGAGGGAGCTGGCGTACAGCTTCCGGGTCATGTGGCCAGCATGACTAAGCCGCTTCTGGCGAACCAGAGCAGCGCACGGAAACGTCGTTTACCTTCCCGCCAGAGTGGTACCTATTTATCTACTTGCACTGGTGTGCTTTCAAACTGCTAGGTTGGCAGGAGCAGGGACCGGGCAATGGGAGCTCACCCCGTCGTGGGGATTCGAACAGCCGACCTTCTGATCAGCAAGTCCTAGGCTCTGTGGTTTAACCCACGGCACCACCCGCGTTCCAGATATCATTATATGCATGCTCTAAATTGCAACACCAGCCAATCAGGGATGATCATGTGCTTGTGATATAACATCATGACACCACGCAGGCAATAGGATTTGGTTATGGGACGATGTCATGAGGCCATTCGCTGAGATAATGCTCCTGGCATCATCCTTTGCTGAAAATGTCAGCAGCACAGATAGCAGAAGGAGGGGAAGAAGACGACAACCGAAATGAGAGTCAGTGGGGATAAATGGCCACTTGAATGGATGACAACAAAGCAGCCAAGTCCTAGGGGCTAAGGTATAAATAAAATATTTGAGGGGGCCAGGGGACCCTGAAGTTGATGAGCATTGCCATACAAATGGTGTGTGTGCCGTGTCATGTGATTGGTGATGCAGGCATAGCTGTCAACTTACAGATTTGAAAATAAGGGACCAGCAGCCTAAAAAATATCAATATCAATATCAAACGAAGCCTCAAGCGGTGGTTCCCACAGCGCAGCAACCCGGCAAAGGGGATGCAGCAAGGAAAACCACCGCCACCTCTCTGCTGGGAAGTGCTGAGCAAAGGCGAGTCCCCAGGCAACGCGGCCGATTTGATGGGCACAAGGCATGCAAGCTCCACCCCCCCGTCGTTCTTAGACTTCTTATTGGGTGAGCAACGCAGCCAAGCAACACAGTGGGAGCCTCCCTCCTCCCTGGCCGGCAGGGAGGGAGGGAGAGGAGCTGCTTCCTTTGAAACCCGGGAAATTTAAGGGACATCATCAATCCGGGACAGCAGCGGGACACAGCACTGGGATAATGGACTGTCCCGCCAAATAAGGGACACTTCACAGCTATGGATGCAGGGCAGGGCTTACCTGGGCCCCCCAATATTTTATTCAAGTTGGCACTCCTGGATGACAAGATGGGAGAAGAACTACCAGGCCATGTCTGGTTGTGACACTGCAAATAACAGAATCCTAGAATCCTAAATTTGTAACGTTGGAAGGTCATCCATTCCAGCCCCCTGAAATGCAGGAATCTCAGCTGAAGCATCCATGACAGATAGCCATCCATTGTTGGCATTGTCTGCCTCGTGTACTTTCTGTGGTACAATTGACATTACTGTGCATTCAAATATCTTACCTTGCTCGTTAACAGCCTGCCAGACTGGGTGCTCAGGTTGGCCCCTTAATCCTTCCATGTTCTAGCTATCACGTTTCATTCTGCCAGCAAAAAATAATAATGGCTGAGCAAGTCCTTACACTTCAAATCTTTATTTTGGCCTGTGTACAGTTTCAAAGGGGCAGATTGCGGATCTACTGCTATATTTTACTTCACATTTTTTTCACATCTCAAAGAAGCAGAAAAGCTCTCAAAATACATGATCCCAGTTTTATTACACCCTCTCCTGTAAACAGAGGATATTGCAGACATACATGACAATTTTCTAGGAGTTGAAGCATCAGTGATGTACCAGGCCTAACATCTGACCCTTGACCTGGGCTACTAATATTGTGTTAATAGGGGGTCTCTCTCATACTGCCTTCATTCTTGGTCCTCAATAACAGTAGCAAGATATTTCCTCCACACTGCTTCAAGACCAGACATGGTACCTCCTCCTGCCTCTATCAAACACTGGTGAATCTTGAAGAGCTGCCATTTTATTTTTGTGTATTCCATCACCAAAAGACATTCTACCTGTTATGTACTGAAGTTCTCACCCTGGGCAAGCAGGGGGATACTGTAGATAGTTTTCACTCAGGTCCACATATGCAAATAAGGGATCAAAAGTGATGTTCAGTGATTAGATAGTTACAGAAAATGGTTACTGTTGCGTTCTAGTGGAGCTCTATATAAACAGGCTGGCTGAACCCTTCAGTTCAGTTCTGTTCTGGCCTGTGAATGAACAAGAGCTGTTTGAAGAATCGCTGTGTCGTCTGATATGTTCACCCACAACTTAACACTACCCAGTCTGTTCTTGTGATATATGCCATTTTTGTATCTTTCTGCGTTTTTTTCGCCTGTTAGCTAGAAGGTGAGAACCTTTTCTTCAAAATTCATAGTATTTTTTGTTTCAGATACTATTGACTATTATTTTTCTGATTTCTATTCTGTTTCTACCTTTTGCTTTCAGTTTGTGAGTATAAAGCCTGTTTTCATGTCTGGAGACATTTTTCTATTTCTTTCCTTTTCAATTACTCTGGATTCTGGGGTTTTTTTCCTGGTTTCTGTCAAGCGTTCTCCACAGGGCTTCCCAAAGGTGAGTGCTAGTCACGTCATGTATGGCCTTCTCATGAATAGAGATATCTTAGGACCTCTTGAATTTTCTCTCTAGCTAACTGATGAGTTACCAAGACAGGACTGTACCTCCAGCTAACTGTATTTTGTACTGGTCTTAATATTTTTAAGACTGGCCGTACTGGAGCAAAATCGCTCATCTTAATTACTCCAATATCTGAGAGAAATGCTTCCCACGTTATCTCAGCATCAGCCAAGATGTCAATCTCATAGATATGCCTGCTTTTCTGAAGAGATAGCTGAACACCCAGCCCATTGCCTGGAGAAATATGTCTTCACTCTGCTGTAAGAGATATGAGGTTGGAGTCACACAAGTCAGCTAGAAAGGCCTCCCGTTGCTCCAGTTTGGTGTCATAAAAGACAGTGAGACAGGTGAGACCTTCTGTAGTGAGTTGTTCTGCCATTAGACTCAAGCTTGTGACTAATTTAAGTGAAAACTATTGTTAGGAAATGGGATGTGGGTGGCGCTGTGGGTTAAACCACAGAGCCTAGGACTTGCCGATCAGAAGGTCGGCGGTTCGAATCCCCGTGACGGGGTGAGCTCCCGTTGCTCGGTCCCTGCTCCTGCCAACCTACCAGTTCGAAAGCATGTCAAAGCGCAAGTAGATAAATAGGTACCACTCCGGCGGGAAGGTAAACGGCATTTCCGTGCGCTGCTCTGGTTCGCCAGAAGCGGCTTAGTCATGCTGGCCACATGACCCGGAAGCTGTACGCCGGCTCCCTCGGCCAATAAAGCGAGATGAGCGCCGCAACCCCAGAGTCGGTCACGACTGGAGCTAATGGTCGGGGGTCCCTTTACCTTTACCTTTACCTTTGCCTTATTGTTAGGAAACTCACAGTGTGATATGTTTCCCCATCTCATCCCTCCTCTCCTTCTCAGGGTGAATGCTTTTTGACACGAATCATTAAGTTCTCCAGGCATGGGACCATCTCAGCCAGCTACCAATTATTTAGGAATCTGGCTCTTTCGACTGCTTGCTGTAAGAAATTGCTCCCATTCAAAAACATGAGCTGTGAGTTTAATATTAATCAAAACAGGCAGATGCCAGTAAGAAAGTGTGTCCAACATGATTATGAGATAAATGAAAGAGACCATGTGTTCTCGAGGAATGCACCCTGTCTCTGGTCAACCAGTCCTTAACATGCGAGGTGCTAAAAGTTCCGTGACGAAACAGCCAGCTATCTCGAATGACCAACAAATGTTTTTAGGTAGGACATTGCTTGATGAACAGTTCTGTGTAACTGAAAAGCTTGTCTACTGATTTTTAAAAAGGCTCCCGTGCAACACAGCATCTTTCTTTTTTGTATCAGAAGATGGCAGAGCTGTGAAGACAAGCAGAAATGCTGAGGTAGCGGCTGAAATCAGAGGCAATATTTGGGACACCACAGAGATATTTTTCTCATAGAAATATTCCAAAGCTTTGAAAGCTATTTTCATTGAAGAAAGTTGATCCCTCAAAATAATAATAATAATAATAATAATAATAATAATAATAATCATTGTACCAAGTATATATTTGGAGATGTGATCTCAGAGGAATAAATTTCCTCGAGGAGAAAGGACAATCCAGGTTTATTTTTAATAGTGGGTTCCCCCAATATGCCTTTCATAAAGAACATTTTCTACTTCAGACAGAAGTTACTCTGCATTGCCTCTGTTTATTTCCGTCAGGGTTGTCCAGGATAACTTCCTAGTGGCTTGCGCCTCCTTGCTGTTTAGCAGGAAGAGGTGAGTGCCATCAAAATATCTTTGTCTGGCCCTGACAACAGATCTATTTATTCCTATATTCCTCGTCCACTTTGCCTCCAGTTTGCACAATGAGCCTCCCCTATTTAGGCAACCCAATCTGAATGAGGGTGTGGGAGCAGGGCACAGGTTCACCAACACTAGGGAGAAGGAGTTAGTGGGGACAGAGAGACTGTCTTACTGCTGCTTTCTCTTTCCACAACCTCATTTCAGCAGATTGCACTCAGTTTCTAAGACAAAGATGTCTATCAGATTTCAGATGCCATGGAGTCAAAACATGCCAAGTAGCATTTGGACCTTTGATGCATTTTCCCTGTTATGTTCCGTGGCTCAGTATAAATCAGGGGTCAGCAAACTTTCTCAGCAGGGGGCCAGTCCACTGTCCCTCACACCTTGTGGGGGGCCGGACTATATTTTTTGGGGGCGGATGAACAAATTCCTATGCCCCACAAATAACCCAGAGATGCATTTTAAATAAAAGCACACATTCTGCTCATGGAAAAGCATGCTGATTCCCAGACCGTCCATGGGCCGGATTTAGAAGGCGACTGGGCCGAATCCAGCCCACGGGCCTTAGTTTGCCTACCCATGGTATAAATCATCCCAGAACTAATTTTATTTACCTACAAATAACAACGTTGTGCTTAATTGCACATAGGTGGACAACTCTGCAGCAAAAGTAACATTTCAAAATGTTTATCATAGGGAGAGTCTCTCCACCCCTCTTGGTGGCTGCAAGGAATGTCAAATACGATTATCGTTTCTCAAGGTAATGGTGATTTTTTGCACAAATATATCTAAGTGTTGCAGCCCAGAGTAGAAGGCTTGGCTACTGTTCTATTACACCATCTCTATATATACACACGCCTTTGTGTTGTTGTTGTTGTTTAGTTGTTTAGTCGTGTCCGACTCTTCGTGACTCCATAGACCGTATAGTAAAAGCTATGGTTTTCCCAGTGGTGATGTATGGAAGTGAAAGCTGGACCATAAAGAAGGCTGATCGCCAAAGAATTGATGCTTTTGAATTATGGTGCTGGAGGAGACTCTTGAGAGTCCCATGGACTGCAAGAAGATCAAACCTATCCATTCTTAAGGAAATCAGCCCTGAGTGCTCACTGGAAGGACAGATCCTGAAGCTGAGGCTCCAATACTTTGGCCACCTCATGAGAAGAGAAGACTCCCTGGAAAAGACCCTGATGTTGGGAGAGATGGAGGGCACAAGGAGAAGGGGACGACAGAGGACAAGATGGTTGGATAGTGTTCTCGAAGCCACCAGCATGAGTTTGACCAAACTGCAGGAGGCAGTGGAAGACAGGAGTACCTGGCGTGCCTTGGTCCATGGGGTCACGAAGAGTCAGACACGCCTTTGTACCAACCGTTAAATAAGTGGTCCCTTTCATTATCCTCGTTATGTATTTATAGATCACAATCAAAGCCACATTTATAATCCTCAGGAACGGGGAGGATGAAGAGGCTAAGATTATTCAAAGTCTTGCCTGTGGGATGTGAAACACAGAGCAGTCAAATACAACATTCCTAGAGAGGAATGTGTTTCCAGCCAGTAGATAAACTTCCTGTTTCCTCCTGGGCTGGGACAAACTTCCTCTACATGTGACAAGAGGTGGGCATGACCTCACCTGCGCAGGTAACAAAATAGCACAGGGCAGGCAGCCATCTCTCTCTCTGACTCCATTCCTCAAAGAAGCAACAGCATCCTAGCGCTTCTCTGTGCCTCTCAGAACATGGCGGCTTCCCCCCATCAGCTGAAGGTCTACACAATGAGGACCACTTGCCATAGCTGTCAACCGTCCCTTATTTGGCGGGAAAGTCCCTTATCCCAGCACTGTGTCCCGCTGCTGTCCCTTATTGATGATGCCCCTTAAATTTCCCAGGTTTCAAAGGAAGCAGCTCCTCTCCCTCCCTCCCTGCCGGCCAGGGAGGAGGGAGGCTCCAACTGTGTTGTTTGGCTGCGTTGCTCACCCTATAAGGAGTCTAAGAACGACTGGGCGGTGGAGCTTGCATGCCTTGTGCCGATCAAATCGGCCACGTTGCCTTTGCTCAGCGCTTCCCAGCGGAGAGGTGACGGTGGTTTTCCTTGCTGCATCCCCTTTGCCGGGTTGCTGCGCTGTGGGAACCACTGCTTGAGGCTTCGTTTGGCTGCTGCCTGGGTTTTCTGCCTTTGGCTCAGAGGGGCTCAGAAGTTGAACATAATTGTGCTCTGAAAATCCCTTATTTTGGCTGCTGATCCCTTATTTTTGAGGCTGCTGGTCCCTTATTTTCAAATCTGTAAATTGACAGCTATGCCACTTGCCCAATGGAGTTTTCTCCATTTTTCTCCCACCCTGGCCTGGTTTGGTTGGGTTAGGAGAAATCCTATCACACTGTGTGTGATGGGGAAGGAAAGGGGGGGGTCATTCCATCTGGTAAGGTGAAATGCTTCTGTGGACTGAATATTCATCATAGCACAACACTGAATTCCACCGGCTGCGTTTCTTCAAACATGCAAAAACAGCCATTGGTACAGCCTTTCCTGGATTATACCACTTTAGATTGTGGGAAGGGAATCACATCTTTCAGTGCTCCCTTGCATTCAAACAAATCTTCTAAAAACACAGAAAGCCAGCACATCAGTGTATGCTTAGTGTTTTTCACAAGGGAGATTGCTCAAAATGTGATCTCCTGCCTGCAGTCAAAGGTGATACAATGCAGAGAGGTATCGCGATGTGTTATTTCTTCATGTCTGAATCAGCTTGAATTCCCCATGATTTAAGTGGAGCTGCTTTCTATGCAATGTTTTTAGGATTAGAGTATGGCTAATTAAAAAAACAAAAACCTTTCAGTTGTAGAATGTCCTTCAGAATTTACCCCTAGCAAACAACCCGGCACTACTGCGTCACTGTGTTTGAAAAAGTCACATTTTAAAGCTTTTCTTCCACAATTTCCAAAGTCTAGGACTTCCTCTCTAGTTAATTAATTCC